>NW_028262350.1:4800000-6000000 GCF_047370975.1 Nipponia nippon
TTGTCTGTCATTGTCAGCATTATCAAGAGCAGACACAAAACAAAACACATTTGAGGATGTTAGATAGATAATTCTTTGGAGCAGGGAAGCAGGTAGATAAAGCTGGATCCTAGAGCAGAAGAGCCAACATTATACATCATTACTGACATTAACTTTACCTTATCTTTACGGTGTTGGACCTACCAGAGAGCCATCAGCTCTAGGGTCCTGGGTACAAAATCTGAAGGATTGATTAGAATGGGGGAAAAAAAAAAGAAAATTATATCCAAACAGAAACTGCTGCGCCAGCCTGAAGAATGGCCTGTGGGAATAAGCGGAGTGAAATTTGTGTGCAGATACGTTTGCATGACTTCTGTAGCAGAAGCAGAGTTGTGTGCGGTGGAAGCCTGGGTGGGTCCTGTCATACGCCAGAGCCTGGATCTCTTGGTAATAAGCTAAATTCAGAGGCAAGGAGGTATCTCCCATTTCAAGCCTGGGCTTCTCCTTGCGCAGGGGTGAATGTAATCCCTCAGGATGCGCAGGGCATTGAAATCCACCTCAAATAGCTCAGGCAGCTTTCAGTGAGAACAGGCCAGGCAGGGTAATGGGGGAGGGAGGCACCATTTTGGTAAGCAAAGAAGCTGGGAGACAAAGGTGTTCGATTCATCTCACCACGCTGTCTGCAATGTAAGTGTCCACGCCAAAGTCTAGATTCCCTTCACAACCACTGGAGAGCAAAGATGATGAGCCACAGGTTGCTCAGCCATAACTACACAGCTAAATTTGGTGAGGTGAGCCGTGCCTGCAAGGCGCTGGCTGCTCTGACTCCATCTCCAGTGACAGGAGTGTGCACGTGTGTGTGTTTTAAATCCCATGGCAAGGCATCAAGAATTCTTCACTGATGGAAATTAGATGTAAAGTGACACAAAGTCTACAGAAAGTGAATAAACCCAAACTTTGACAACCATTGTCTACAAGTGTCTCTGCGCAGTGCTATCTGGGCTCGGTCAGGCGGGGCTGAAGGCCATCCTGCTCTTCTTGGTACCTAGGTCTGTTGAAGATAGTCAGGAGGTGTTTACTGTGGCTCCAGTTCTGCATGCTGGGTGAAATGCAGAATCGGAAGGGAAACTGGAATTTTCAATAGCTATTTAACCTCTTGAAAAGTGAGATTCATCTGACAAATGTTGGCGTTTGTAGTGCAGATGAAAACCTGGAAACTGCGCCGAGCCCAGGCTGTAAAGCCTCGTGGGAGCATGCAGATACTCCTTCTAGCAGCCTGACTTCCGATATTGGGGAATAGCACTGGCAGGTGGTGGATGGATTGCTCCATTGGCCAGGAATCAGTAAGCTACAAGCAGAATTGTTGATGGGACACTGGGCAGCTACTTCTTTAATTAAGACAGCGACTTCTTTGTAAAAAAGAAAGGGTTGGAGCTCATCTCCCCACCTCAGCCTCCACTCCTGCTCCCCTTAATGTCAGTTATGCTTTCAGAGTAGATGAGCCTGTTATTAACACTTTGAGAAAAACCCAAACTATTTTCTCTCAAAAGCTTTGAGTGACTTTACTGAGCTGCGTGTTACATCCCAGCATGCTTTGAGAAAAAATGGCAAGTGTTCATTAGAGCTGGTTGAGCTGTCTGGTGACATAGCTGAGAATATTTGTGTGAATAAAAAGCAATGAGTTTGCTTTTTTTCTGTGCCTGGAGCCCTGTGACCTGCAAAGATTTGCAACAGTCTCAAGAGAGGGGTGTCGCTGGATCTAAGTTTAGATGTCTGTAGTGTAGGAGTTTAGTCTGCACCAATAGTCTGGACTTACTTGAAAGCTGAAAGAAATAGGCACGTCTTCTTTCCTCTCTTGGAGTCAGTATCGAAATGCATGAAGTAAATCATGCTTTAGAGCTGCCTCTCCCTTCAAGAAACTACCAATAATTAGTTCAGAAGGGAACATTTACATTTTTGGACCACCACACCAATGACTGAAGGATCCCACTTGAACTGGCTGTAAGAAAATTCCCTAACCTTCGTTTTTTCATAAGTGGTTTGACATTTTTTTCCTAAGTTACATGAATAAATACGTAAAATATATCATACATTTTTAACACAGATAGGTTAACACATTGTTGAAACCTGGATGTGTAACCATGGGCCTGCATTTAGATTAAATGTAAGGAACAATGATGGAGGGTCATTTATCATGATGAAGAATTGAAATGAAACATATTTTCGTCCACCTGGCCAAAGCACTATTTCACAAATGAAGTCAAACGATTCTGCACTGGGATGATTGACCTCCCTGGGCTGTAAACAAAAAGCTTCCAACTTTCACAGCAAAGTGTTTTCCTTTCTCGTAATAGATCATTTTGGAATGGCTTTGTTACTGTTTTACATCTTCCTCCTCCTGTTCGCATTGTGGATAAAAACAAATGGTAAAAGAACAGCCTTTTGAGCAGCCTGACACATGCACGTTTTCCTTGGCTCTTGTATCTCTCCCCTGGGCTTTGAGCAAAGCGGCCCCAAGCCGCGGCTCTCCCAGCAAAGAGCGAGGCACGATGGAGAGCAGCACTTGCTGGCAGGCAGTGATCGCAGGCTCCCGGGAGGAGTAACGGCACTCTGCGAGCTATTACACCTCGCACCAACCTCCTCGCCAATAAGACTCACAAAGAGTGTTCAACAGCCTTGTTATTACTGTCAGTTCTGTTCTCTCCCTCATCATTTCTGGACCACTGAGAGGCTAAAATATTAACCAGGACATTGATGAATTTGAGGCTGAATTCTTTTAATTCATTCCTGGCTGAGTTCCTACTTGCATCCATAACTCCACTCTAGTTAATTCAGAGACTTTATGGCTTTAGCCCTGTCAGGTGCTTTGAAAAGTCTCTATTGGTTCCTCATTAATGGGACATTTTTCCCCTTTTTGGAGCCTATTACCTAAGTAGGATTTTTTTAATAGGGAAAAAATATATATATAAGTAGAGCAAAAAGCAAGAGGCCTCACTGCCTTCCTCCAGTCTTTTATCAGCAACAGCGATGGGTCAGCCACAGAAGTCTCCTGCAAAGGCAGGGTGACTAAGACAGTGTGACGCCAGCACCCGGACACATGGCTGCATGTAACTAGGGCTGGCAGGGGATGTTTTTAGAGTCACCCACGCTCCTCCTGAGAGCGTGATCTGGTAAGCCGAAAAACCCTTGTTTCTTTTAATCTCATCTTCCTCCTCTGCTCATCTATCAATGGATTTGACCTTGCAGCTCCGTGTCAGAGGCTCCCTGTCACTGGCTTTGGAGGAACCTGCCTTTATCTCTTCTCTGTGTTGAACTGACTCTACATCTTGTTTTATTTTATCACTTAGCATTTATCTATCTATCTCTTTTGTTCTATATATCTATCTGTCTTATTTACACTTGCACACTTGACTGCTATAGTATCGGAGCATCTGTCTGTTACAGGCAAAAGTAATAAACTGAACTGGTTTTAGTAGCAGAGAAAACAGCATTGCCCGTTGAGTGGGTTCAGCCAGGAGTGCTGGCATACCCTTCGGTTCAGGATGTGACAAATTCAGGCTGAATGGCTGAGATATGAGAGTAACTGTGGGCAATGTGGGCAGTGGGTTCTTACTTCTTCTTGCACAAATTCTTGCATTCAAATCATGCGATTGCTCTTCTTCCTCTTTAGAGTATTGTACGGTGGTTAAACTCCTTGTGTTGAAGATCCTGAGTTTGATTTAGTTTTTGTGGCCATGGATATTCCCTATGTCGTTTCCTCCGTAACATACAACCTTTCAGAGCGTGTGGCCTTCCTTCCTGGGTATTGAGTAGTGAAATGAGCAGCCTGGGAGTTACGAGTTGCAAACCATGGCTGGGTCTGTATCTACCAGCAGAGCACGCAGCCCTCCCTCCGCCTGGGGACGGAGCGCAGGTCGGGCCCTTCGCCTGCTCAGCCGCGAATCAGCCCTGAAGGCTCTGCAGGGCTTGAGTGGCCTGTAGCTAGGGCTGGACAGAATGGTTTATTTGCCAGATTTCCCATTTAGAAGCAAATAAATCTGCCTGTGCGTTTGTTTTGACTCAGTGAAGAATTATTCTCAAATTTGGTAAATATTTCTGGCCACTATAAATATATACAGGAGTGGGAGTGGGATTTCTTTTTGAGAAGCTGAAATTATTTTATTTTGATGTTTCTGCAATGAATCATTTTGAATTCTCTTGTTGAAAGTGTTTTATCTAGAAATTTAGCTTTCCATAGTGATTTTGAAAGATTTTAAATAGCTGAAAAATAGATGTTTAATTTAAGAAAGAGAAAGGAGCAAGATTGAGCAGAAAAAAATGTCTCAGGAAATGTTACTTCCATTAAAGAAATGATAGCCAAGCAAACACAAATGTTGACAAAAGCTGTTGAGTTGTCATCCTCATAACCTTGGGCGGGAGAAGTCCTTGCCTGGGGGTGATGCTGTGAATTACTCAAAGTCCAGCTCTCAGCGTTACGTCTGGGCTCTGACTCACATTTGTGAAGCAAACAATTCAACATTGAAATCATAGAATCACAGAATCATTTAGGCTGGAAAAGACCTTTAAGATCATCAAGTCCAACCGTTAACCCAGCACTGCCAAGGCCACCACTAAACCATGTCCCTAAGCACCACATCTACCAGTCTTTTAAACACCTTCAGGGATGGGGACTCAGCCCCTGCCCTGGGCAGCCTGGGCCAGGGCCCGACAGCCCTTTTGGTGAAGAAATTTTTCCTAATATCCAACCTAACCCTGCCCTGGCGCAGCTTGAGGCCGTTTCCTCTTGTCCTATTGCTTGTTACTTGGCAATGTTGCGCCATTAGGTGTGCTGCCGCTTGGCCCAGCGATACTCATCTCTAGCATCAACAGAAGGAAAGAGATTTGGTTCTTCTTGTTTGCTCTCCCAGCAGCATCGTCCAGCGCTGTGCACGTACACAGCCCCTCGTGCTCTTTGTGGCACAGTGATCTTGGTTTTAGCAGTAAGAGAGGCATGGACTCACCTGGCCGTACTTCTTGCTGAGGTGGAAGCATCAAGCACAGAGCTCATGTCTCTGCCAGTGGTCTCCCCTCATTTTTGAGGCAGAAAGTCAAATCAAATGATGATTTCATCTAAGTGTGGTTTCATTCAAATATTTCCTTGTATTCTGAGGAACCAGAGTAAGAATGGTGGAGCATTGTGTTGGAAGCATGTAGGAGCAGCGGCCAGGTGTGCCATTTATTGAGTTGCAGAATCAAAACGAGTCTCTTACCTTTTCATCCTGGCTTCCCTCCCCTCTATTTCTTTCATCCTCGATGCTTTGTATTTATCCTTTCAATCCTGGAGGAGAATGAAGCGGCATTGGCACCTTTTTCCTCCTCTTTCTCCCATGGCCATCAGGACACCTTGCAGAGAAGTACACAAGGTGGAAATTGTCCTTCTCCTCCCGTCCAAATGTCATTACCTCCAGGTCTCAGCAGGCCGCCTGGCTCTTCAGATGCATTTGTATTGATTGGGATGGGGAGTTTACCAACAAATTCCAAACATCGAATACACTGCAGAAACTGATGCTGAGAACCAAGAGCCTGTTGCAGGGCACGGCTTCACCGTGGGCTAAGTCACTGGTGGCTCTGATGTCCTGCTGGGGGTGTCACCCATGCTGCTGAGAGCAGGCAGGGCTGGGTTACGCTGTTCAAATAGCTGGAGGCACTTTGACAACAGGAGCTGGTTTTCAAAGAAAACTTTAAATAAAAATGAGCTGGGCCTCGGGCCAACGCTTGCTGTGATAAGCAGCTGCCTCCTCTCTGCGTGGGAAGGTAGACATACAACAGAAAGGTCCCCGGGTCCAGTATCAGAGGACAGATATTTGGCCAGAGTCTCCAGTCAGAAAAAAAAAAAAGCAGCATCTCACATCCAAGGCACACCTTCCTTGTGGCAGCACCATGCATTGGCATTAGAAATATTTCATTTTACTCTTTAATTATTTCTTTTTTTTTTTTCATAGGATACGTATCCGTGTTGAGGATTGCTTTTTGGCAGCGAAGGGCAGGAGGAAGAAAAATATCAAAAATGTATGTGGGAAGCAGACACTTTTTGTAAAGGTTTTCTTTAAACGCTTCCAAGCAAGTATTTCCAGGCACACTCAAAAATAAGTTGGAGAAAAAATAGAACTGCTTTAAAAACAAAAGGGAGAATTTCCTAGTCCCCAAACACATGTCCTTCATTATTTGAATCTAAAGGAATCAGAAATCACTACTCCAGATGGGGGCTCTGGGGGCTGCTCCTTTTCACGGACCAGGTACATCCCCCCCCAGGCTCTGCATCGGTGCTTCCCAGCCCCCGCCACGGTGCGGCCCCTGACCCCACTTCTTCAGAGGCAATTTGTTCTGTTACCTCTGGCCTCTTGGTTGAAGCCTCCTGCAGAGGAGGCTGGTTGTTGTCGCCAGTCACTGTTAGTGATGAGATTTGCTTACTGGACTCTTACAGACTGAATTTAGCCAAAAATTCCTCTCACTTGAGCATCCATGGTCTGTCCTGAGTACTCTTCTTCCTCAGTGGGAAACTGTGAGCTCCCGCAGCCCAGTGTGCCAGATCAGACAGCTCTCTGCAGTCGCTCCGGGAGATTGATGGCTGCACGAGTCAGTTAACTCCGTTAAATCTGATGGAGACAAAGCAAGCAACAGAAAGGATAGAAAGACAAATACAAATCAGCTTGTCTGTCAGCCTCCCTTCCAGGAAAGCTGCCTTCCCCCACTGCCGCAGTGGGAAGGGAGGTGGGCAAGAAGTCTGGCAGCAAAAGTTTCTTTAAAAAGATTTCACGTTGCTCATGATTATTGATTGAGTCATCAAAATGAAAAATTATGTTTTGATTTCTGTCAAAACAAAACTCTTCTCTTTATTCCAGCTTTATTTATTTTTGTTCCCCCTTCCCTCCTCTGAAGAAATACAGTGGATCACAAAAAGATGTAAAAGAATGGCGAGTTTAATGAATGGACAGGTGATCAAATTTTGGTTCATTAAAAACTTTGAAATTGATGTTCCTGTGATTTGGAGGGAAAAGGGAGGCAAAATTTCACCTCCTTCGAAGTGTCTTGTTGACAAATCAGTCTTTTCCCTCCAGCTGATTCTGATTCTGTAAGTTGGTGAGAGAAATCTCTTTCGTCCAGGCAGAAGAATGACATTGGGCAAAGCAAAGCCCGTGGCTCTAATTAGGGCTTCTGTCAAGGCAAAAATCAACACAATAGTGAGGCGCAGTTGGACACGCTGCCCACATCATTTCACAGTCAAAGCAACTGCTGATGTCTGAGGGTGACGTGGGGGTGTACGAGGGTTGTTCATAGCCTGTAATGTGCAATGTGAGCTTTGTTTCCTTTCTACCTTTAAGCACTCCCAGCGTCTATGCTCCCCCCCAATTCTCTAATAGGTAACCGGAATTCTGCGCTGGAAACCTTCAAGGGAAATAGCCGTTATGTATCATGATAGCACAAGTTTAAGTGGTCATTAAACAGTAGGAGTTACTATTTGAAATCTATATCCTTACTAATCAGACCATTCTGTTTCACCCCAGGTGAAATCCACTCCTGAGAAGAACAAGGCCAAAGCATAATTTAAGCTCCACTAAACCCTTGAAAAATAACTTCACCAGTTCTGAGCACATCAATTTTTTTTTACATGGAACATAAAAACCTAACAAATTCTAACAGGGCTCCCATCAGTATCGATTCCCTCTAATATTAAAGCCTGTATTGTATATTTCTGCTGATAGCAAGCTCGAAAATGTATTGTGAACAGAACAAAAATAGAAAAGTAAACAAATGCTGAAGTATTAAAATAGGAAGAACGCTGAAGTCTTGATTTCACAGCTGACAGGCACTTTGAAAGGAGACCAATAGCCTTATCCCCGGTTTAGAGATGGGAAACAGAAAAGCATCATGGCTTTCCCAACGTCCCTGGAAGGTCAGTGGCTGAGCTGACTGTTGAATCCCCGTCCACTATTCCGGTCCCTACGTGATATCGCCTGCACGTAGCACACACGCCGCTTACAAGCTCCTGGAGAATTTAACAAAGCAGGCCAGAAGTGGGGGGCAGGCCTCCACATATCTAATCGTCACAGAGGAAGGGAAAAGTTATCATCAGAACCATATCTCCATTGTCTCCTTCTCTGCAGCCAGGGAGATCTCCAGTGATTTAGAAGAGCATTTAATTAGCTACTCCATCTTGTTTGAAAAGGGAAGCATGGTCGGGGCTATGAATTAATACATATGAATTTATCAAAGTAATCTGGTTGCCTGGAGGACAGGAGCCAGAGGCATATGTAAATCTCTGAAAACATTGTGACAGACATGCAGCCCAAATTTTGGGACTTTGACAATCTCAGGTTGTGAGTATTAGTTGCATGCTAGCTGGTATTGAACAAGTGTGGGAGGCTGTCGGTGCTTTGCCAGCTGACTTCGCTCACTATCTCTCTCTGTAGCCAGTGGAGAGAGACAGCCTCCCTGGACTTGCTTTAGAGGGGGAGCCTAATTCAGGTGCTCTGAGTCTTCATCTGGGGGAGCCAGTCTCTCATTAGTGACTGTAGGAGGAATCAGGGAAAATGAACCCCTTGTATCAGCCACGGCAGATGGTGTGAGCACTGCCGTGGTTTCAGAGAGGATAAGCAGCAGCTCTCCAGGACGCCAGGGTGATTGTGTTCCGGGCAGGGGCTTTGTGCTTGTGTAGACTTGGCAAGCTGAAAGACCTGAATTTGTCCTAGGCTAGAATTTGTTTCTCTGCGTGTAACCAGTAGAAGGGACTGAATGGTCGTAAAGCAGTATCTCTCACCCCTTAATTTCTTTCTTGTTAGGTAATGGTCTGATATTATTTCTATAAGTGCCAGTAATACAACCTATGGTTAGAAAGACCAATCTTTAAAGTCACAAAATTGAATTTGTCCCTCGGGCTAATTTTAGAATCCAATTATGATCAAGAAAAGATCTTGAAAGAAAAATAACAATAAAAATTCACTCCAGATATCTAGAGAAGATAGAGCATGAGCAGCAGCTGAAATGGTCTTGGCTTAATTGGGGAAAAAAACCAGTTTGTTTTGATTTGCCTCAGAATGAAAAAATACTTGCAAAAAGCAGGAAACTTTATTTCTTCTTCAAGATCTAATAATTCTGACAAGTACATTGAAAACATATCAGAGGAGAAGATCTTACTGTCCCCAGATGGAATAAGAGTGAAATTAGCAAATGGCACATTAACATATTTCTGATTATATTCCAGCCTTCCTGCGAAAGGAAATGTTATGGGGAATTAATTAATTAATTAGTATAGTTACAAGATACCTAAGACAATGAAGAGCCTCTGCATCTGAGACAGAATCCTTTCAAAAAAGGATGAAGACCGTCACCTTTCTGGTTAGTCTCAGCCTAAGCTTCAGGCTCGTTATTGTATGCTGTCTTCAGAGTCACGTTGTGTGATCTCTGGAGAAAGACTTCACAGGAATTGGGTGAGAAGTGGTTTTCACAGCCTGCCAAAGTTACACGTTCTACCCCAAGGAACAGTTAATGCGTTATACAAAGCGCAGTAAGAACAAAGACAGACACGCACTTGATCGTCTGATGATGCAGGGCACTCGCAGGAACGTGGCACATAGACCTTGAACTTGCTGCTCTAAATAGTGGACTGCGGAACAGCTTCAGCCCCAGAGTCTGCAAGTGCTGATAGTCAGCTAGCCAAAGAGCTCCTCAGAGCTGAGAGAGACCCAAGGCTGCTGAAAGGAGACCAAAGGTGTTATCTGCCTGCCCTGCTCAGGTGGGGGGATTAACTATTCTTGCACCGTCCTGGAGAGCTGTATCCCACCCCTTTCTATAAACCTCAAATGATCAGGAGAATTTTAAGAACAGATTAACACACATCTGCCAGGGACAATCTTGTCCCTGGTGTGAACAGACTGAACTTTTTTATTGTCTGATCGAGGCTGTGTCTTTTTTAATTTTAACCAAGAAATCCACATGGTGCTTGAGAAACTTTCTCCTAGAAAAAAAAGTGTGGAAAATTCAGTTTCTCCATAATGGCTTCTCTAAAAGATCTATTTTAAACGTGTATCAAAAGGAATTCTGATAGCTACAATGCCTAGCAAATCATTAATGTGACTATAACAGAAGTAATAGTTTATACCTGTTTCCATAGCTCTGAATTCCACAAATATTTATAAGCGGTGTCTGACTTCAGGAAGTAGAGGAGGATGGACTTGGAGTCAGTAAAGATGGTCACCTGCATCATTTTGGAACCTTAGGTTAGTTTTCCAAAATATTAAAAGGATATATAATCCTTAATAATCCAAACAATATGAATAGCATCCTCCTCGAGCAGTACAGACAAAACCTCACAGCAAAGGGAATTAAAATAGGGGTTTTGCTTGCAAAGGGAAGGGACTAGTCTCTGAAATAAACGTTCAAATATCCTCCTTTCGGATTACCATTGAAGTTTGTCTCTGGGGAAAAAAACCCAAACCAAAACTCCCGCTTCTCAGAAAGCCAGGCTGAACGTGTTGCTGGTGCACAGCTTCTTGGAAAAGGGACAAGCTGTTCACACTGACTTAGACCTGGAAGGTAATAATAGACCTAAGGAGGCTCAGATGGAGCCTTTGAAGCCTTTTACTGCCATTCCAGATCAGAGAAGATGTTCTGATAGTCATTGCTAAAACCACCTATTGTTCCACCCAGGACTACTCAGATCATGCTTTTCCCAGGGACTGCTCCTAGCCATACCCAATATTATTATTTTTTCAGGGTTTTGCGGTGCTGGACCTCCAGATCAATGGAATAGAGACTGTGTTATTACATGTGCTGGATTTGATATGTCAGAGAAGATAACCTTTCCCTTATGCAGCTTGCAGTGTGATATTCTCATTAGCCCTGTTATTGAGAGCCAGCTAAAGTCCTAACAGAATTAAATCACACATTTCTAAAAGTCAGGCTGATTAACCTAGCTGGAACAAACTAACAAGGTAGATGTAGTTAGGGTGCCCTGAAGTTTCTCAATGAGAACTTCGTACACGGAAAATGAAAATGCATCACAGTTATCACTTTTCAAAGTAAAAGGTCATTTTTCTCTTTTGTGAGAGAGAAAAGTAAAAAAAAATTACAGTCTTTTCAAAACAAAGTTCAGGTTTTCCATTCAAAAGAGCTTTTTGCTTAGGCTTGCATGTTACATAAATAGGCAAACGCTTTTCAGAATGTTCGAAAGTGAAATGAAGATCTTCAAAATCATTGCTATAAAATATTTAATTTATGCCTGAGTAATATTAGTATATGTGGGAGAGAAATTTTAGTTTCCCCTATTAATCTATGAATTCTTTGGTTTTCCTTTCTGTTTTGAAGAAGGATTTTTCTTTTCTTTTTAATCTTGGAGTTTTTTCCCTGGAATAAAAAAAAAACAAACAAACTTAATTTTAAGTGGCACCTTCCTCATCTTACATAATTTTTTGACTGAGGACTAGAAGAAACGCTTTCATCTTTGGCTTCACAGTATCGGGCTCAATGCTGGAGTTACTGGCTGCATTCAGAGCCTGAGTGCAGCAGAAATTCCTTCTAGATGCTATAGGGACCTTAAAAATCTATAAATGTGTGAAAAATCAAGCAGTGGGAGTTGGAGTATGGGAGGCACCAAGAGTTAACTTGTCCTATGGACCTTATATATTCATTTTTTAATTCATTTTATCAATTGCTCTGTGTAGTAAATTCCCTGAATCATTCTAATTACGTATCGATTGGCTGCTGGGGCACTGGAACATCCACGTCCCCCTGTCATCGCAGGCTCACTCGCTGGTGACAGCATCCATCTGTAAGGCACTGGCTCCTTCTTGTTCCTTATCTCTGGGCTGTATGGCTGACCCTAGCTTGCCAGCTGCTCTGCAGGATGATCTACCTTAGGTTCTGCCTCCAGGAGTAAGGCAGGAGCTCCCAACAAAATTATTAGTCTTACTCTACCTACTTAATTAGGTTTCCTAGTGCTCAAGGGGCTCATTCAGTGGACGCAACCTGGGATAATCCTGCTTTGTGTAAAGCCTTGCTTTATCAGTTGCATGTTTAAATCAAACTTCAGGACTAAACTCCCTGAACACCGTGCTCTGACCTTGATGTGGGCGTAAGGGTCTGACTTCCCTTTCAGTCCTGCTTGAGTACACTGGGCCCGGGAAGCTTTCTCCTCCATGTAGAAAAGTTACACCTTTCGAGGGTCCTCCAGGCAGGCAGTCTGTGCCCGAAGGGTGCCAAAGGAAAGCTGCCCTTCAGGAACCAATATCTGTGAGATTTGGGGCTCTCACTGATTATTATTTCAGACCTGAGGAGGTGGCAAAGCTCCCTGCTTGCCTTTCTCCTCTGCTGAGATGCCTGAGCTGCTGGTCTGTTGTGTCCTGAGCGGCTGTAGTTTAAAGCACAGGGTTTTACAGTGAATTACCACCGGCTGTGCTGTGCCCCTGTTCAGCAGCCGAGTGCCAGGCAGTTCAGGAGCAGTGACCCCACAGCCATCCTAGCCTCATCAGTCAGGTTTCTGTCCTTTCAGGGTCCGTCTCAGAAGAAATCTGGGACACCTCTGCCCTGGCCTACAGCTCCCCTAAAAAGGTCATTGTGTGACCCCATGTGGCAGCTATACCAAAGCTGGTTAAGAATCAAAATGAGTGTTTTCAAGGCCCATTTCTTTTGTTAGAAATCTTGAATTATTTGTACTATGTTAATATAGTTCATCTAGGTCACCTGAACTGTCTCTCAGTTGTTCAATAAATTACTGACTGAGGGCCTGAATTGAACAAAGGTAGGAGATTATTTAAAAGTGCTGGTGACTGACTGATATCCAAGCAAGAAAAAAATCTGTGCAGTAGCAAACAAGTGGTCAGGACATGAGAGAGCTGGAGGTCTCTGTGGGGTAGGATGGGGGGACTGGAGATCAGATATAGGGCAGGAGTGTCTGGAGGAGGATACAGAGGGGTTGGCATGACAGCCTGGCTCATGAGACGAACCCTCGAGTAGAGAAGAGTAAGCACGTTGTGAATGTCTCTGGATATTTATTGAGTTAGGCCTCGTTCGAGCTGGAGGAGGAGACCCTGCCTTCCCTGCTAGGAAAGGCAAAGTCAGCGCTGGGGTCGTGGCCTGGGCTTCAAGTGACTCCCCAGCTGGACATGCCTCCCTCCAGCAATAGTGTGCCTGTGGCTTTCTTGGCATGGTCCAGCTACTGGACCTAGATGTGCTGTGCGTTCAGCCCTTCCAGCCGGTGCCTCCTCCTGGTACGAGATGGGAAGAGGCAGCTCACCCCAGGCCTGCTTGTGCAGGTTTTCTCCCACTCTCGCTCCTTGGCTGAGATGTGCTGCATCTGTCTGCAGCATCCCTGGCTCTTCCCTCTAGGGTGCCTGGGTGGTGCAAGGACTGGGCCAAGGAAGAAAAGAGGGGCAGCTTTTGATAACTGATGTCTTTTCTGTCTGCGACAGAGTCCAGTCCTTTACAAATCTGTTTGGGTGATGGAGGAAAGGAGGAGAGAAACAGAAAACGAGTGCTATCAGGCAGAAAGACTGAGTCAGCATTGCGCTAGGAGAGCCAAGCATCTGCTGATTAGAGCATTCCCTTAGGAGACTAAAAATCCAGGTTTAAAGCCATCTTATGCCTGAATCAGATCTGCTGCATGTACAATTTCTCAAAAATTGTAACAAGTTCTCGAATATTCCTGAAATGCTTCTCTTAATGCTTCTACATATAAATGATCTGGAGCTGCAGGTTTTAAAATGTTTGACTTCAATAGCTGTTGTTTAACATCCTCTTTAATTATATTGAATTCTTTCTGTGCAATCAAACATAGCTTAGGGCTATTGGAAAGTGAAGTATTTCATTATCCTTGTAGGATATGAATACATCATCCAAATTCTTTCCAAATACAGAACTGAAATGTTTATTGATAACTTCTGCTTGCTCTGTGTTGCAAGGCTAATTTTCCATCCTGTCTAGTCCTGGACCCGTTGGAACTGATTCAGTCTGAAATGTTTAGGCTCAAGTCAGTGTGCTGTCAGCAGCAAAACAAATGTGTTTGCTTTTTTGTGCCACTTTCTTCCCTAGGAAGATCAGGTTGGGAAAACCCAAGGATTCCCCTTATTGACATTTTTTATCGTTGTGCTGAAAATCCCGAACTCTAAATTATTGTGTTTTCTTAGAGGGGGTCTAGAGTGATAAAAGAAAAAAAAAGCTTAAGGAGTTTTTATGACAAAAAAATGAATAAACGAAAGTCATAGGCTCGAGGGTCAGAGGCCCCTCGGTTGGTCTCTTGGGGAGAAAACAGCTCCCCGTGCATCACGCCTGACCGCGCTTCTCCAGCCCTTCACCAAACCCGCGGTGGCGGGGATTGCACGGCGTGGTCGTGGAAAGCATGCGGTTCCTGGGGAAAGAGAGAAAGAAAAATACCTTCATTTTTTTTCTAAAAATGGTATTCTGATCGAGAGGAAAAGTTTAAAGGGAAACATTTAGCCCAGCCTTAACAAGAAGTTTTCTCTTGTAAACAGACACAAAGGACACCCCTTCAAAGAGGCCACTCCAAGAATCATTTCTACATTCGTCTTATGCTGTTCTGCAGATACTGAGCGCGTGTTGCTCCCGTCAAACCATGTTAGAAAGAAGGAGAGGAGAGTTGTTTCTGAGGGCAGACTTTGGTTGTTCATATGAGAGGGTTTTAAGGAAGAAGTGAGGCACTCAGCTCCTGGCAGTGGGAGTCAGCTCTGAGGATGTGTGACCACTTCTGGTCTGCAAGGGCTTTAGCTTCCATTCGCCTGCAAGACAAGAACTATTCCCACACTTGCCTGCTCTGAAAATCACAACCTGCTTTGTAATGGCTGCCTCCTCCTTTAACAGTCAATTTTTCCACTCATTGCTTCAGCTTGGCCCCTATCCTTCTCTGCAGTAGAGGAAGAGGAAAACCAAACACTTCTGTATTTGTTGGTAATGTCTCTTTGACACTCATTTTACAAGAGCCTGGGAGCTGTCAGAGCCATAACACACAACGTCAAATTAACATTTATTTTTTTCTGAAATGGTAATTATACCCTTTTGTACTGTGCTGAGCTTGTGTTTTTTGAAGTGTAAATGTGGAAGTTACATCAAAGTTGCATTTCTGAGACATCAGTATGGGGGTATTTGTCCAAGTGCTCAGTGGGAATACTTCTGCAGTCCTGGTGGACAGCAAGCGGAACATGAACCAGCATCTGTCCTCGCAGCAAAGAAGGCCAGCAGCCTCCTGGGCTGCATTACAAACAGCATAGCCAGCAGCTCAAAGGAGTTAATCCTTCCCCTCTCTCCAGCACTGGTGAGACACATCTGGAGGTGAGACACATCTGGAGCGCTGCATCCAGGTCTGGGCTCCCTAGTACAAGAGAGACGTGGGCATACTGGAGCGAGTCCAGCAAAGGGCCACAAAGATGTTTAAGGGACTGGAGCATCTGAAATACAAGGAGGGGCTGAGCGCTGGGATTGTTCAGTGTGGAGAAGAGGTGGCCCAGGGGATCTATCAGTGGGTATAAATGCTTGATGGGAGGGAGTAAAGAAGACAGAGGCAGATGCTTCTCAGCAGTGCCCAGTGAAAGGAGAAGAGGCAATAGGCAGAAATTAAACCACAAGAAATTCCATTTAAACATAAGAAAAACCTTGTCTGTTGTGAGGGTGGCTGAACACTGGGCCGGGTTGTCCAGACAGGTTGTGGAGTCTCCATCCTTGGTGACACTC
Organism: Nipponia nippon; assembly: GCF_047370975.1. Taxonomy (NCBI): domain Eukaryota; kingdom Metazoa; phylum Chordata; class Aves; order Pelecaniformes; family Threskiornithidae; genus Nipponia; species Nipponia nippon. The sequence goes on from NW_028262350.1 coordinate 4,815,697, forward strand.
AGAAGCCGGCTGGACACGGCTCTGAGGACCCAGCTGTACTTCTCATCCAGGCCACAGGCCTGCTAATTAATCTCCGGTGTTATGCACACCCAGAGGAAGCCGGCAGCAGCTCTAGGCAAGGCACCACACTTGTAAGGAGCACTTTGCCTCGAACATGAAGCCTGCATGTACAGGGCTCCGGAAACACTAGAAGAGGAATTTGGAGGTATCTCGCTGTCTTTATGGACTGTGCTTTCACAGGCTGGTGTAACTCCCGTGACCCCAGCAAACTGCACTGGATTTGCACTGGAATAACTCCAGCTAGCTCTCAGCGGGTTCGGCCCATGCAGAAGTTGGGAGGCTGACTTGGGCCTGAGGTGAGGCCTTGCATCTGTTTGATTTGCGCACAGCTTATTCATTTCATGAGCTCACCTGGCTGATGAGTGCTGTGCCCGTGGCCATCAGGGTTGTGAGATCAGAGCTCGGCCGCCTGTAGCAGGACACCTTCCACCAGCAAGGCTTGGTGTGGGACTGTTGTGGTTCATAGGCAGCCACAGCTCTGAAACGCATGTCCTTTCAAAAATGACCCAAAGTGTCCTCTGATTGCCTGCAGGGTGTGGCTCTTGGCCCAGAGTGAGCGTGTTTGGAAACGAAAGATTTAAGCTAGGGTTCAGTAAAAATGGATGATAGGACGCAGTGCCTGCAGGGGCAGGGGGCTGCACGCAGGGGCGCACATGCTTTCATTCAGTCTCTGCTCTCATTAACACGCGAGCACTGGCTGGAAATCTGTCATGCGTTCGCAGAGGAGGTGGTAGAAGACACCTGATAAGGTAGAACAGACAAAGCCACTAACGGGAAGAAACAGACTGATGTTCTCTTCCTGCTAAAGCCTATCAGAGCAGATGACAAGAGAGACAGACATCTCCTGGTTGCAATCTCTAATCACGCAGAAGGGAGACATCATCGCATAGCACTAGACTGGTTATTTCAGTAGCAACAGGCTTGAAGGAGATAATCTCTGCCTGTCTGCAATCCGTGTAAGGCCTCCATCAATTTAATCTCTTTAATGCTGGTACTCACAACAACTCTGTGAACAGTGCTGTCAGTCCCACATCACAGCAGGCAAATGAAGTGCCTGCGTACCTTCAGACACCTTTTCTCCCTGCTGTGGCTGAATGTACAGGCTCACGATACGATAGAAGGAGAGATGCACCATGGCATAGAGCAGAGCCTGTAGCTGAAACAGGAGAGGGGGGAAAAGCCCTAATGTGCCACTTTGTGATGGGGAGCTCTGCCCTAAGAGAAGTCTATCGCAGGGCAGGAAGCTGAAGATGGAGGTGACATCCGTAACTGAGGGTCAGTTCTTGCCCGTGCCACCGTGCCTGTATCCTGGCCGCCTCCTGCCTGAGTGAGGCTGTGCTCTACAAGGGGATATCATGTACCGTGCAGGGGGTCAGTGCTCCCTCCCTCTCCCCGGGGCCATCCTGCGAAGGAAACGCCATGCTGCAGCACCCTCTGTTAGCCCAGCGAGTCTGACCTGTTGCCAAAGGCGAGATATTTTAAAAGGTAAGATTGGGAAGATAAGGAAGAGGATCATTCTTTCAGGAGCATGCAAAAGTATCTGTCCTCACAGAAACTGTAGAGATACACAGGTTTTTCCACTCCTTTCTCCTCCACATCTGGCATTTCCAAAACAAGGGCGCGATACATTCTTCCTTTGGACCTTGAAGGGCAGATGATCACCTGGCTTTCAGGCAGCCGTCTCCTTGCATCAGCTGAGTATCTGCCTTGTGGGCATAAATCCGTCCCCATGTGACATGTCTGCAAAGCGAGTAACAGACATTCTCTTTTAAGCTCTCTGCATCAGTGTAAATGTTACTGCACAAGTGTATCCAAGAACCTCATCTACCAGTTTAAAGTTCCTCACAAGATTTATGAGCTATTGGACTTCTAGATGCATAGGATACTGCCATAGCTACTCATTATTAATAACACCCTGTAATGAAGGCTAACAGTGTGTCTCTGGAGGGAGGGAAAGAGAGGTCTGTAGCTTTTGGGTCCATCCACACTGTTATTTAGCAACAAACTTGAGGTCTCTTGATCAGCCCAAGACATAGAAACATAGAATCATAGAATCATAGAATGGTTTGGGTTGGAAGGGACCTCAAAGATCACCTAGTTCCAATCCCCTGCCATGGGCAGGGACACCTTCCACTAGACCAGGTTGCTCAAAGCCCCATCCAACCTGGCCTTAAACACTTCCAGGGATGGGGCATCCACAGCTTCTCTGGGCAACCTGTTCCAGTGTTCCACCACCCTCATGGTGAAGAATTTCTTTCTTATAGCCAATCTAAATCTACCCTCTTTCAGTTTAAAGCCATTACCCCTTGTCCTATCACTACATGCCCTTGTAAAAAGTCCCTCTCCGGCTTTCTTGTAGGCCCCCTTCAGGTGCTGGAAGGCTGCTATAAGGTCTCCCCTGAGCCTTCCCTTCTCCAGGCTGAACAGCCCCAACTCTTGTCAGCCTGTCCTCAGCTTCAGGCCTCTGGTCATCGTCGTGGCCCTCCTCTAGACTTGGTCTAACAGGTCCATGTCCTTCTTGCGTTGGGGGCCCCAGAGCTGAACGCAGCGCTCCAGGTGGGGCCTCACGAGAGCGGAGCAGAGAGGGAGAATCACCTTCCTTGACCTGCTGGTCGCGCTGCTTTTGATGCAGCCCAGGGTACGGTTGGCTTTCTGGGCTGCAAGCACATGTTGCTGGCTCATGTTGAGTTTCTTGTTAACCAACACCCCCAAGTCCTCGTCCTCAGGGCTGCTATCAATCCATTCTCACGCTCAGCCTGTATTTGTGCTTGGGATTGCTCCAGCCCATGTGCAGGACCTTGCACTTGGCCTTGCTGAACTTCATGAGGTTTGCATGGGCCCACTTCTCCAGCCTGTCAAGGTCCCTCTGGATGGCATCCCTTCCCTCCAGCGTTGTCAACTGCACCACACAGCTTGGTGTCATCTGCAAGCGTGCTGAGGGTGCACTCAATCCCACTGTCCCATGTTGCCGACAAAGATGTTAAACAGCGCCGGTCCCAATACCGACCCCTGAGGAACGCCACTCACCGCTGGTCTCCACTTGGACACTGAGCCATTGACCGCAACTCTTTGAGTGCGACCATCCAGCCCATTCCTTATCCACTGAGTGGTCCATCCATCAAAGCCATGTCTCTCCAATTTAGAGTCAAGGATGTCGTAAACTGCCCCTTTCAGCCTGCAATAAAGCAGGGTATATCTCTTCAGGAGTTTCACCACCTCTTTGTACTCCTACCCCACTGGCTTTTTAGGGAAGGCAGTGCTCTAATATGCCTTCACTGTTACAAGTCTTTTCTTGTGATGCTAAAGCGGCTGTCCAATTTCCTCTGTTATTCTAATCAGGCACAAAAAAGTCCTTACAGAATGAAGTTGTTTATTCATGCTTGAAGTCTCTGGTGATACAAACATTCTGGAGGCCTGAGAGGGATCCCATTCCTTGCAGCGTTGTCCACACAGGCTAGCCGAGGGAATCTGTTCTCTTTGACTTTTGATGATCAATGCAAGAGTAGAAGAAGATGCCTTTGGGGGTTGTAAGAACCTACTATGATTCAGGGATAAAGTATTATAAAATACTTTGCCCAAGGCTGAAGCAAAACACATCTATTGTGGGTTTAGAGTGCTGATCAAATGCGGTCTGTTTAATTGCACTTCTGACCCATCCTGTCATCTCTCCTTCTCTCTGCTGAACCATGATTACGGCTTCCCCGGCTCAGTGTGTCTCAGCCTGTCGTGTCATACCAAGCCCATAATGTGACACAGGGGAATAGGAGGTGACAGGGTAGGAACAGCCTGATGGGCTGCGAAGCTGGAAACAGAGGTGAAATGAGTTATTTTAGGATGGGATGCCAGCAATTGACAGATGATATAAACCAGACCTGACAGATGAAAGGGCCAAGCTGCTGTTTTCAGCCTTGGCAGAGGAACTTGCTGACCTTTGACGCTGGTTTGGCACATGCCCCACTGCTGAGTCACAGCGACCCAGCAGGAATGGGTTGATCTCATGCCTGTGGAGCAGGGATGCTGCCATGTTTAAGGCATGGTATGCTGGAGAAATGGTTCAAAACTTGGCTGTTGCATTGGCCTGCAATAGGCCCAGGAGCAAGTTGCTCCAAGCTGGAGTTACCTTAGATCTAGATGCTGAGCAGATGTCTAAGAATGATTTCAGGTCCTCTCTAGTCAAGAGAGACGAGCATGCATCAAGGGTGGTACAGCCTGTTGCAAGACAGACATCTGAGACCCCTGGCGATGCGCTGCTGTCTGGTATGCCCGCGTCTCTGTACAGGCTTAGAAGTGGGTTTGTGTGGTGGAGGACAGGTGGCTCGCGTAGACGGAGACATTTAACATATTAGGTGCCTAATGTTAAGTGAGGTGAATCCCACCCTTTGTGTCTCTGCACATCATCTCCAAAAAGGCATGAATAAACTCCCTTGTCTCAATTTATCATGAAAACTCTTTCAAACCTGCATGTCTTGTATGATGCTTATTTGGAAGCATGGACTGAGCTATGGCTCTCGGATAAGTTTTTTACTTCAAGGTGGAACTTTGAGGCTCCAAGGGTTTGGATTAAATCCTCACTATCCTGGCCTGTCTCTGTACCATCCTCCATCTGCCCCAGTGTCAAACACAGCATTTTGAGCCCCAGTGAATCAGCTCTTCTCTTTCGGTGGAAACCGTAAGTGGTGAAACAGGGATTGCATTTAGCTCAGGAAGCTCTTGGAAATATCCAATGCCTAACTGCAATCAGAGAAAACGTGAATAAAGCAAAGGCACACAGGGCCTCTATGAGTAGTGCTTCGACTAAGGTTGTTTTCTAACACAAGCTACTCGGAACCATGGAGGTTTGCTGGGAGACTTAGAAAACCTATTTGCCTTCTGGCATGATACAATTCCTTTGACTGTTAGTTGTATTTTCTCTGAAATTATAGGCATAATACAACTTCTGCAGATGCTGTTGGGACGATACATAATATACAAGTCTGCCTTGGGGTAAAAAGGATTTTCCATAGATTGTCAGAGCGTCTGCTCTTTATGACATTACTCCTGCTAACCACAGCAGGTTTGTACTGACACATTTCATTTCAGTTGCCATGATAAAAACCAAATTCACCGTGAGGAATCCCCCTTTGCTAGTGCCATATTAGCCAGGGCAGATGGGCCTATCAAATCAGCTTTGGATACCAAATTCTTCCCCCCTCCCCCCCCCCCAAGTGGTAAGGAAAGGTGAAAGAATCCACAATTTTTTTTAATGGATAACTTTGTTTACCTATTTGGTCTGAATTCAGTCCTCTTTTGAACTAAGTCATCATAGGAAATGCAGATAGTTTTTGGAGTTTGCTTCCCACTGCTTGTTGAGAATTGACTTTTTGCAAAGTGAGGGCCCGAGGTACTTCCCAAATGGAAAACTTTGTGCTTAGTCTTAGAGAGGGAAGCTCCGTGCATCTTTCCCATCCCAATCCATGGGAGAGCTCTGCGCCCAGTCCATATACTACTGCTGCTTGTCAAATCCAGATCTCCAGCACCTTCCCAGAAAAGTAATGCCACTTTAATTTAGCAGCATGCCAGAGGAAACTTTTAGGTGTGACAAGGCAGATTTGGGGATTTTTTACACCTTGTGGAAAGGGAAGAGAGAGCATCTGCCTCCTGAAGTCCCCCTGGCATCCTATTTGTAATAGATCTCAGGAGAGAACATCCTTCTGTAAGTGCCTCCCAGAACTTGTTCTCAAGTGAAAGTGAGTCCTTCCCAAGGGCATATTCTTGCACAGTCTCCTGTCTCCCTATAATACGATCTTGTGAGCATGTTGCAGTTTAAAGAGGGAGGAAGATCCTCGGGTTAAAGAAAGCCATGCAGCAGGTCTCTGCTTAGGGGGCAAGAGGACGGGAGAGGATGAGGTTCCAGCACAGTGAAAAGCCACCACATTTCATTGCTGCTCAGTGGTGGGGGTGGTTTTTACCCTGTGTTTACCAGCTGTGCCCAGAAAGCACTGGCTCCGAACTGGAGAGCGCTTTTTCAGCTGCAGCCGAGCACTACTGCGTTATTAACCTCCGGGCTGTGAAAGCCCAGCCTGTTTGCTGGCAGGTTACCAAGGCATTGTAAAGGCTGAAGATGCTGCTTTTCCTCTCATGTTCTGAGAACTTCAGGTAAGAGAGTCTGCACAGCATGCTGCAAAGGTGGACATCCCACACCTGAACGAAGAGCAGAAAGAAATTGGTTTGTAGGTGTATGCTAAAGCCTCGTGGTGCAGCTTTTACATTGAAGCCTGAGATCTGGCGCTTACAACAACAAAGCAGGGAAGAGAGCCTGAGAGACCCCTGCAGACTTCTTGCCTGCTAACTCTTACTCAAACATTATCCACACTAGTCCAAATGCAGTTTATTGGATGTATATTGTTCCTGTGTTTCTGGTTTTACTAGGAGATATTACTGTGTTTTCTCTTTGAAAGATGACTGAGAAACATTTATGCCGCTCTCTTGGCATTCCACATGGGATGTACCGAGGCTCACATGTAGTTAATATGTTTTCTAAAAAGACAAAGCTTCCCTTGGGCTTCAGCAAACATTTGAAATGAGTTAGAGGAGGACTGGGAGTATAATATTAGCTATGTTATTGCTTTCTTATATTGCTGCTGGAGGAGGCAAGACTCTTCTTGTCATGTGTGAGAGTGCAAAGAAAATACTGCAATGATACCGCTCAGCCAAGAGAAATCCCTGCTCTGGCTACGCTATAGAGAGACCCAGGTCCAGAGAGCGAAGACACGGCAGTGCATATAGGCTGTGAGATCTCTTTATCATTTTAATCCTGCTGTAGTGTGGAGGTGTATAATCACCGCAGCATGTTTGTGGAAGCCCGACATTTTAAGGGTGCAGGGGGGAACTCCCAGCTGGGAGAGCCTGGTGTTACCAGGGCAGGACGTGGGAACGCCAGGGCTTGACTCCCAAGGGATTGGCAGGGTTGGGCTGGAGGCTGGGCCTGGCGTCTCAGGGGTCTGCAGGGTGTACGGAGCTGCGTGTACGAGTGTGTGTGCGTGCTTCGCTATGTTGAGACGGATACCTAACAGGTTCTTTGCTGCTGTCTTCTCTTGGACCCTTCACCCCCAGTATGGAACCTGGGTCTGTTCTGATCTGTTGGCTTGGGAAGGAGAATTTCACCCCCACAGCAGCCAGTTTTGCCCCTCTGTCTCCATGCATTTGATTCTCCAGCACCAAAGAAAGACGCCTTCGTCATCACACAAAGTGCTGCCCTGGCAGAGGGGTTTTTGAATTTTTACTTGCTTACTTAGAAGAAAAACAATGCTGGAAGCAATGGATTTTTAAGTTCTAATTTTGCTCCTTGATTAAACATTTAAAAGATTGCATAGGTTCGACAGAAGACCAGACTGCCTATTAGCTTGCAGTTGCATTAAATGTATCAAGTTAATTTAGCCCTGGCAGTCTGCCAGGAACGAGCACATGATTTGCTTTAGAGACAACCTGAAATCAGGTTTTTAAAATAAAAATTCAGAATAATCCACTTTAACAGGGTTATTTTTTAAAGAAAATTGAAGAAATTAATTGTTTCTAATTTATGCCATACTGAGTGAATGGGAAGCTGACACAATCTTTGATGCTTCAGTTCCAACTCTGCCTCTCTATGGTTCTAACAGTGAGAAAATAATGTATGAAAATGTTTTTTCCCAAATCTGTATGAGAAATTGAGCTACTTGGTGGGAAAACTGGCAACAGTTGGATGAAGTTCTGCATAGCGAATTTGTTGAAAAGCCAGCGTCGCGGTCTGGGCTGAAGTGAGAGGCTTCCCTCCTGTCCAGCTGAGCGATGGGTCGCGGGTCCTGCCCGCGGCTCCGGCTTGGCGTGCTCAACTCTGCCTGTGCATCGCTGGGCTTTTACAGAGCGTCTGCAGAAGGACGGACAGTGCCTCCTCTGAGGGGAAGCCTGATAATATAGAGCTTACCTGTCAGCATTTGCACTTGAGAATATTTTGAATAAAATTTTCTTGGAGCTATGTCATGCCTTGTGCTGATGCTTGGAAGAAGGGGTGGGAAATTATGCTGCATTTCACTATGTCCATGTCCTTAAATGTTTTCCCCTTGCTCTTACAATAAAGGTGTTTTCTGCACTGATATATGACCAGCTCTCTGAAGGGAGGCACGCTGTGCTGAGTGCCCAAGGAAAGCAGAGTACACACTGCTGTAAATCCGGCAAAAGCTACCTGACAAAGCTCTATGTGTGCTTTATGGCAGCTCCTTTCTCTTGCCATTAATATCAGACACCAATACTAACAGAAGTCAGTGATCTTGGTCCCTGTCCTCGGAGCTGACTGAGCAATTCAGGAGGACTTGAAATCCTGCTGAAAGGAGAAATGCAAGAGCAGCATGAAACTGCCAAGTAAAACTGAAAATTTCTAGATGTTCCTTTAGGTGATGCAAAGTGATGGTAGGTAAAAAAGTCAGGTGTTTCACCAGGGGCTTCCACACTTCCCAAAATCCTAGTGGACACCTGTGGTGGGAAACAAGCAGGGTTGGCCCATCACGTTGCAGAAGGAATGGAAATGAAAACCTGATTTTCTCAGCCCCAGCTCTGGTGGTGGTAACCTTTCACAGTGACCCCAGGTCCAGGTGAATTCTGTGCATGGACAATAGGTAGGGAAGTTCTGTCGCTTGCTTTGCATTAAGCTGGCGTGTAGAAGGCCCCGGAGAACAGGCCTTTAGGAAGAATCCTGCTTTCATTCCCAGCCAACAAATTCCGTTTCTGATTTCTCTGATGATATGAGACTTCCAGAACTTGTGCTGTATTGTCAGAATAGAAAGACTCATACCCTGAGCCAGGGAAGCGTCACACTCTTCAGTTTCTCCCTTTGAAGGTGGCAATAACCTTTCAGCGGCAGAACTTCATCCTCAGAGATAATTTTCAGTTTAGCTTTCATGCAGGGAAGAACAAGTGGGACGTGACTTTCCAGTTAGCGCGGCTCTCCTGACCACGCTGCAGACGGGCACGCGGAGAGCCGCTGCGCTGGAAGTGTGCTGCTTGCATGCTCCCTGCTTGCGTGAGCTGCTGCGTCAGCTGGAGGCAGCTGCCATCTCTGCACACAGCATGGTGACTCTCAGGGGTTAAACCAAAGGTAGATTATTTCCTATATGTGCACAAATAAAACCCTTACCGTTTTCCCCAGATTTTCTTTTTTTCTTGCTCTATGTTTTCTTCTTTTTTTTTTTATTTTTTTTTTTTTTAAATCTTGAAAGCTAGATGAATAGGAAAAGTGAATTGCATTGGTTCCAGTTTGCAATGAGAGAGCAATTTCAATTGATTTAAAGGAAGGAACAGTTTAGGTGATGATCACAGAAATAAAGTGCAACGTCCCATCCTGCCCTCACTTTCATTAGATTAGATACACTTTGAGACTAACTTCTCAGGAGATAACACGTACGCTGCTCGTTTATAGACAGCCTGGAGTACTGCCTTCGCATTGCATGGGGCATTTGACCAGCACAGCTCTGGCAGAGGACGTCCTGCAATAAATGCTGTGCCTATGTGTAGACTGTTCAGGACTTTATTCTAGAAAAATTATTCTGCTCACAACGTGGAATATCCTGGAATAATATTAACTAACCTTTGCTGTTGAGGCTAGCAACTCTGCAAACAGAAGCTATGTCTAATTCATTATTTGTATTCCCATTGTACAGATGGAAATAGTTTGTGGAAGAGATGAGTGAGCTGAACTGCTTAAGGTGGTGGCAGTTACGGGTTAGAAACCAGGATGCCTTGAGTTCCCTGGGAGACCCTCTGGCTGCTGTAGCATGCTCTCTTCCCGACACCTGATGGAGAGAAGGCGCCGCCAGTGTGGGGAAGGGGTGACTGAGAAACGTGCTGTCACATTGGTGAATCACCTCAGGACATATCCACCTTCAGGCACAGTTAGAGCTATAGGAAATCAATATTTAATACAGTTCATTTAAAATTCACAGACACTGATGTGTTAGGAAAGGAATAAATTAACATTCACTATATACCACAATCACTGTTCTCCAAGATCTTTAACTCCACATCCTCTGGAAATGGCAATTTATTATGTCAAGTATGTGAAGGAGAAAGAGGTGGGAGCTGGAGTTTTAAAGATTTTTAAATTTTTTATTTAATTTATTTAAGTGATATGGACCTTTTTCTCCACGTAACACATTGTGCCACAAGGTTTTCAGGTGGGTCTGTGCCACATCAGTGTGGTCAGACAGATATAAGCTTGTTCATCGGAGATGCTGGATGCTCTGATGTGAAAGGCGTGTGGCTGTACCAGCACGGTGCAGGGCTCAGGGTACTGGAGCTATACTGCACCAGGCTTTATCAGCTTGCTGTGATAATGCATATAAAGTGCTTCTGTACGGGAGCTGGCTTGTGTCTGGCCAGCTCGATGAGTGGGCAAAGGGACCTGGGACACACAGGGCTCTCCTGCGCTAGCCACCCTTCATGGTCGGTGGAGAGATGGCCACTTCCAGGCCATGTTTAGGTCCTCCTTAAGTAGACCTCTAAACTCACTTAGATGAATCCTCCCTGTTTCTTTCTCTCTGAGCATGAAAGGAGTTTGAGAGTGACAACCGAGGACATCTGCTCGGTACTGAATGTGAAGTGACTGGAGCCCCAGCAGCACAAGCGCTCCTCACACAGAGGTAGGGAGGCTGGATTCCCAGCATCCCAGAAATGGAGGGGTGGACTCTGCTGCGTGTCCACACGGACCTGCAGTGTGACTGGACACAGTGCCCAAAGGCAGGGTGTAGGAGACTGAAACACATTTTGCAGGGGAAAGAATGAGACATGACTTCATTTTTAGAGGCAGATGATATTTTTAGATTAACTTCTTTTTTTCCCTGGAAGTCTCATATTTAGGTTGAGCAAAGCATTTTAAATAATACCGTCAACTAAAAAGTCAGTAATAGATCACCTGGTTAAAAAAATCCCCAAGAATGAAATAAAAAAAATTGAAGAAGTTACAATATTTTCTGTTGACATTTGCAAAACAGAAAGCTTCATTTTTTCTATTTCTGTTCAAAATAGACTCTGCATTTGTAAAAAAAGAAAAGAGTATTGAAAAGCTGAAACCCCAAATGAAACATTTCTTTTTGGACCATGTGAAATTGAATGCTTCTCTTTTGTGTTTTCAGGCTGTTGTTTTTTTTCCTTTCTATACTGGATATCTCAGAAACTTCTGAAAATAGTTTCCATTGTAGGTTGCGTCCCCCCGCCCACGACCAACAATGTTATGTCTGATTTTCTTGTGGAAAAAAACCCCAAGGTGAAACAAAACAGGTATTTATCTAACTTTGTTCAAAAAAGTCTTGACCCAATAGGTTCTTCAAAATATGTTGCATCTGCAAATTAAACAATCCCTCTACAAGAATAGCTCTTCTCATTGAAGAAGCCGGCAACAAAACAATTAGGGGTTGTGCAGATACGCGTTCCTTCTTCTGAGCCTCCTTTCTTCCCTACCCTCCTCATTCCCGCTGGAAGCCTTGTATCCCCTGCGAGCGGTCGGCAAATACAAGCCATCCTGATTGAGCAGCGATTTGTATCAAGTGTCCTCTCTTGGCGCTAGGAGCCTTATTACAGCAGCGGGGAGGCACAAGCTGGGGGTGAGCAGCAGGCAAATTACAGCTCCGGGGAGCCATTAGGTGTAAGGCGGAGGGGACCTGATCATTCCCACGGCAATGGTTGTCTCAAAGAGTGACTGCCTCTGTGTAAGAGCTCGCTCTGGTGGTGCAGCTTTGAAAGGTGTACGGTTGTAACCCCAGGGGACCGGGCTGCGATGTGCTTTGCTGACCGGTATTGCTATCTGCTTTCTTGAGGTCGGTTGTCTTTGATTCAAAACTCTTTGGCTAGGGAGGAAAGCGGTTCATCTAGTGCAGTGGGATTCTGGTCCAGCTGCGGTGCTCCTGGACGGAAATTACAACAGCATTAAGCACCAGGAAAGCTGAGCTAGAGTTTGTTTACCATTATGTTCACAGCTAATTTTATCCGATTTAGTTTTCTGCAGAGCACTGTCATCTCTCCTGAGAAGACTTGGCCCATTTCTGTTATCTCTTAGATGAATTATTGGAACTATTTGGACAGTTTTGTTCAAACACAGTAACGTTAAAGTTGTTTTCGACCCTACCAGTGGTCAAATAACAGCCACTGTTTAGCTCAGCCAAGGCATGTATCTTTTGCTTGCCAAATGCGTTACTCACAAATCTGTTCTGTTCTCATTCCTCCACCTGTGATGTTGCTGGTGATGGAAGGAAACTTTTTTAACTCTTGTGTCTCACTGGTTATTATCGACTTGTCAATGCAGGCAAATCGATCTCAAGAACGCATAAATCGTTCCACAGTATGTGAAGTACAAGTGGTCCAACATACTGGTTTCTAAAAAACCTGCTGCTTCCTCTCCCTAAGGACGACAAGGACTTGAATGACCTGAGAAAACTGGGCACTACCTAAACCAGGCTCCCATATGCTTGAGAACAGCTCCTTTTTGGTTGTAGGGAGTCCTACATGAATAGCATCATTTAGAGGCTGCTCTGAGGACAGTTTTGCCCAAAAAGCCTCTGAAAGTTCATTTTTGTAAACTATTTACCTTAAATAGAACAGACATAATTTATTTACCTTAAATAGAGCGGACATAATTTTATAGACAGTACAAGGAGGACTTCTGGCCAGCTCTCAGGCTCTGTGGGGAAGGTGGTGAGACTGTCATTCTGCTTCCTCCAGTCCTGCTCAGTAGTGCTGTGATCCTGGGTCAGGGAAGGCTGAAGATGTCTCCGAAGTAGTGGTTCCTAAACCATAGTCCCCCGATAAGTAGTTTGAGAAATTGTTGTAAGTGGTTCGCAGAAGCATGTTGAATTTTTCACAAACAGAGGTATGCTGAAGCAGGTGCCCAGCAGTCCTCAAGACCACGCTGAGGGCCAACATGGCTCTTGTAGAGACATCTTGAAGAGGCCCTCCTAATTTAGGTTTTGTTTGTCTATGGAAATAAACATATTGCGTGCTTACTAACACATGGTTTCTTAAAAAGTCTACGAACTCTCCAGTGGTGGTTATTGTACTCCAGGATTCAGAAACAAGCCAAAACTGCAAAGCGTGTGTGCACATGTGTGTACGAAACTAGGTAGGCCCTGCAGGCGTAGTAGCACTATTATTATTGCCATCCTGCCTTTGCCCACATTATTTCTTCACACCATTTTCACGGTGAGAAGAGAAAAACTTGCGGCACACCCACTCTCCCACCTGAAGAAGCTGCTCTCTCTATCTGGCAATTCTGCAAGGTGATAAGCGCATTGATTTTCTTGTGTTCCTTGATGGCTGCCCAGCACCAGGTGTGCCGCTGCCCCTTGCATGTGTCAACCACACGTGTTGAGGGACATGGCAAAGGAGGGCACGGGCGTTTGGGTACAAAGAGAAAATCAGGGAGCAGGTCCTGTTGTTGGCTGGATAGAAGATTCATTTCCTTGCTTGTCCCGATGCCAGAGCAGCCATACTGGTGACACTGTATTTCATCTTTTTTCACCCCCAGACAGTTGAGAATAGCACTGAAAGAATTTGTCTTAAGGCCCTTGGGTGCAGGGTTTTGACCTTGAGGCAATTTGTAACCAATTAACTCAAGATGGTTAATAACACATTTGTAAAGGTTAGTTTGAGCACAGTCCTCCCCCTAACTTTTGTTCCAGGCAAGGAACATTCGTGTCTCTGTAGGGCAGAGTGCAGGCATTTATATTCTGCTATTAATGTGCAGGGAGTGACCAGCTTTGCAAGTGAATTGGCTATCAATTAACTGCAGGTTAGGAAAAGACCAAGCAGAAAAAAAAGCCTTTGCTGTATGGTGTGGCCTGTCACTGGCTGACTTTCGCATTTCATAGAGGCCCTTTTGGTAGAGACAAAATAATGTGGGTGATGGAGACTCAGTGCTGCAAAATACCACAGGGTCCCGATGAGCCCAACACTCTCCACCAGTAAGTCAGAGCCTTGTGCTGCTTTACCACTGCCGCCCGGCTCCAAGGCTGCTTTTTAATGTTAAGCTTATACCACACAATGACAAACTCGGTGAACAGACAGAAACTGTGAATTTTTCTACCAGCTGGAAATTTGGGTTTAGTGAATTAACCCTGGGATGACAGAAGCACAAGAGAGCAGAGGAGAGCCCGTGACATTAGACTTGGGAGAGGGAGCCAGGGAGCTGATTTCAGCTCTTCTCATTAGGAGAGCGTCCAAGATGCAGGTTACAGCATGCGTAGATGCTGATGCTGAATCAGTCATCTCCATCCTACAGTCAGCCGCAGAGCTCTGCTCCTGCTTCAGGGGACCCTCTTCACTCTGAGGGTGGTGGGACACTGGAACAGGTTGCCCAGAGAAGCTGTGGATGCCCCATCCCTGGACGTGTTCAAGGCCAGGTTGGACGGCGCTTTGAGCAACCTGGTCTAGTGGAAGGTGTCCCTGCCCCGGGCAGCAGGGGTGGAACCAGATGATCTTTAAGGTCCCTTCCAACCCAAACCACTCTATGATTTTATGATTCTACGACTGAGGCAGCTCAGCCCAAATCCACTGCCTTTGATCAGAACTAGCTTGAAGTTTCTTCACAGCAGGGAGAACTTCAGTCGGCCTCAAAGAGGCAGCTGCTGGGGTTACCCGTACCTGTCTGTCGCTTGGCACAGAGGCCTCGGAGGAGCCCTGCTGGCTCTGTAGCCAAGGCGGAGCACCTCAGATCTCCCTCCTGTGTTGCTGCAACAGGAACCCAGAAAAGCTTTGGATGGGAACAGGCACGGCAGCTCGAGCCTTCACCTCTGTGGTTTCCTTCCTTTTTATCTCCCACTCTTCACGCAGTTCATCCCAGGACCGAGTGCAGTCCCCACCCCACCAGAGCTAGCTCCTCATTCCAGAAAGACTGCAAGAGAGGCAGGAACAGCCAAACTATGAGACACTGCCAGACCATGGCCTCAGGGCCAGCATAAGGTCTAGATCAGGCCCAGAACTGCTTTGGGAGCAAACTGGGGAACAGGCATAATGATCCTGTAGTGACTGTGTCACCTGTGACACCCAGGGCAGGCTGAGAGCGCTCCTTGCTGTCACCGGCAGTTAGCTCCCCTGCAGAAAGGCCTGCCTGCTAAGGACCACGTGTCATCTCCAGGATTCAGCTATTAAATTCCATACTGTTTTTGTGCAGAAAACAGTTCATGTGTCTCTAAACTTCTATTTCCAAGTCATTAACTGGATCGATATACAGCAGTTATCTTTAACCTTAATCTCTTTGCTGGTCTGCCTGTAGTTTGCTTTCTGTGACGCTCACTTTGGCTCCTGCTGGGTGGATTGAGATACGCAAACTGTGGTAGTGTCTGGGTAACGGAGCCACTAGCACATCTCAGGCTCTGGTTTCGCTCTATGAAGAACTCAACTCAATCCCAGTTCAGATAATTCCCCGCGGCACCCAGCCTTCTTGCCTGTTCAGCGCTCATTGACACCCCTGTGCCATGCTGCGCATGTGGCCCCAGCTATCGCAGACCAGCCAGTGAAATAATTTTATTGGTTTTACATTCGATTTTGTTTATGCCAGTTAAGTTGCCTGATGCAGCTCACAGACCAGCCCAGGATGTATCTGCTGTGGGATGGAGATAGGCAGTGGGCAGGGCAGGACGACTAGCTCCTGAACGTCGGGTGCCATGGAAGTGTCACCTCCAGATCTCACCACTATTTGTCTGCAAGGTGATACAACTAAGACCAAGAGATAAAGACCCACAGCCTTTCCAGCATCTGTCTTCTCCCTTAAAACTCTTAGCAAGAAGAGGCAAGAGTGAGTCCAGCTATTTCCAGCTGAGGAAGAGAAGATCAACTCCATGAATATGCTGCAGGGCAGGCCCCAGGGTGGCAGAGGAACTTCTACAGTTACAGGACAGACTTTGCACAAAAAACCCAAATAGACTAGAAAATGAGAAGGAGGTTGTGGAACAGCTACCTTCCCAAAGCAGCAGAGATTAAGAAATATATATAATTTAAAAATGGATTTTGGTAGACTCATAAAATGGTGTTAATGGTTCTCAGGGTGCAGTCGGCTGGAATGTCCTTTCCAGTCCTACATTAATCATATTTTGTACTGCTCCCCTGAGACAGATGGTCCCTAGAACAGGTGGATTAGTTATTATTTTTTATTGTGCTAGAACAATGTCATGGTCTTGAAAACTCTAGGCTCTGAGCCAAGGAGAAGTCACAAAGGTCTGGACACATCCCACCTAACTTAACGCTTGTAACTGAGGCACCTAAGTGAGAAGCCTGGTAAGAATAAGGAGCAACAGATCACTGTACAGCCCAGGGACGGAGGGTGGCTCGCTCTGCCTAGACCGAAATCCCTCTGGAAGCACCTCGCTCTCTCTCCTGTCTATGGACAGAGCTCAGACACCAAATCTAAACAGGGCTCCTAAATTAAACACTTCAGTTAAGGGTCTTATACTCTGCAGGATGCATCTAGATCAAAATATCCTTCGGCCTTAGGTGGAGTGTCCATGTGGTGGTTTCTTTGTGCCCTGCTTTCCTCCCGCACGCACAGTTACAGGTTAGCTTCAAAGCAGCTGTGATGTAGAGCACATTTAATTTACTCCAGCTCTTGGTCTGCTGACGGGTGTTTAAAGCTGTTCCCACTTGCCATGTTAATGTCTTCAGAAGTTTTTCAAAGGTGAATGTGCTCAATCTGTTGCTGCAGCCTAATTTACATATGTTTTGCATAGCGTAAGTATTTTGCTTTGGGTGTTTAAACCCACCCCCTCATTACCAGAACTAATTGTGAGTTGGCTGTATCAAGCTTTTTGTGCAGAGATGCCTGCCCATGAAAATGGCAGGTTGTAGTGCGTGGAGAGCGTTTAGAGAAAGGGTCAGCACGAGGCTTTGGAAAATTGTGAGCGTTCAGAGGTTTGCGGGGAACCCGTAGGGGTTGCGTAGTTCTTTTTCCTACTCAAGGCAGGATTGGCTGTGCTGAATCATGATGTGTTTGTCTAGTCTGTGCTTATGCCTCTGATGGTGGAGACTCGAACCATCTCCCCAGGCAATCTGCTCCGGTGCTTACTGGTAAAATTATTTAATGCTTTCCTGATGTTTAACCTAATATTTCTAGCTGCAACTTTTTGTCCTGTTCACTGGCCACACAGTACAGCTTGTTCCTGTCCTCTCTGCAGCAGCTCCCTATATATTTGCAGACTGTTATTATCTCTGCCCTTCTCTTTTTATTATGTTAATATGTATTATTAGAATCTCATTCCATTTTTTTATTGTAGGCTGGTTTGTAGGGTCCTGATAATTCATGCAATTCTCTTCTGGATCCTCCAGCCAGTCCACAGCTTTCATGAGTGTAGAGCCCAGTAGCACACCTAGGACTCTAGCTCGGGCCTATTTGGTGCTGATGCAGCAGAAGGACAGACAGATTTCTCTTTGCCTTGTTCTCCTGTTGGGGCCTCCCAGGAGGGTTTTTGCTTGTGGTACAACAGCATTGCATTGCTCGTTTATGTTCCCCTAGGGATGCACTAAACTGTTCAGATTCTTTTGTACAGAACTGCTGCCTGTCAAGTTTTATCTAGCACATATTTATGCAGTTGATGTTCCAAGCATAAGTAATACCTAGGATAACTTCTTATTGAATGTCATCCTGATTTTTTTTAAGTTAATTTCTCCAGTTCTTCAAAACCATCTTTCTAGAGTGCCTATATTCCCCTGAAAATACCAGAAATGCTCTTCTGCTTCTGACTGAGGATCACTCCAGCCCGGTGTCCTGCCTCCAAAAGTGGCCACACACTGGGGAGGTGTGAGAAAAGGATAAGTGCGTGTGACGCTTTCCATAGGTGCCTTCCCAGCCCCTGGCTGCCTGAGTGTCTCCTGAGCCTTTCTGATTTGTGTCTATACCTTTGGCAAGGAGCTTCAGAAGAAGCTTCAGCTTGTATTACCTGTTGGATGAAGAACCATCTCCTTTTGTTTCTCAGCTTGCTATCAGTTTCACCTGCTTCTTCTCTGCTCTGTTGGTGCCCAGCACAGCCCCATGTGGAAACAGAGTCAACGTGTCCTTTCATTTTTATGGTTAGTCATTGAAAACTATATCTTAAGTATGAGTCTAATCATGGTTTCACCCCTCTACCTTGGTTTGTTCTACACCATTTTCTATAGCTTGCTTATGACATCTGGGAAGGCATTTCAGGAATTAATTCTGGGAAAACTTTCTCGTTCAGGGTTTTGCAGCACCAAAGGCATGCTATACGCAAGGGACATGATCCCCAGGGGTCAAATAATAGAGCAAAATGTCCAGAGCAGGACATTTTTTTCTTCAGTTCATTGCATGGCCAAATTCACTGTTAGTGTAAAATGCTTTGAAGTCGATGGGGTTACATCAGCGGAGAATCTAGAAATAGAAGTGAGAAATGGTATTTCATGAGTAATTTCCAAAGTGCTTGGGCTATAACTTTAAAAGAAATAATGATCAAATTAACTTATGATGCAAAAGTTGAAATGGTGCCGCTGCTTTTTTTTTTTTCCTGTACCATGTTCCAAATTAGTTCATGTCCCATAAAAGAAAGCCGTTAATGGAATCACAAAAGCTCCCGAAACCTGAACTGGACATTCCTGCCAAAGTCCCTGGCAATAATTAGCTTGTTACAACTCCAAATCAGTGGAAGAATCTTGAGATATTATGAAAAGGAGCTGAAGTCTATGGACCTCCAACCCCTTCAGATAGCATCCGTTCAAACTTTTTATTTGAACACACACATAAAGTGTCAAAAGAAAAAAAAAAAAAGCAGGTTTCGTGGCACGTGAACTGTCAAGAGTTTGGAGTCCCAGCTTTGCTCAGAGGAGAGCTTCCCTGCCAACCACTGGTTCACAAAAATGTTGGCTCTAAATTAGCTTAACAGAACAGATGATTTAAAATTGGAAGTATTGCCCAATTGATCATAGTACCCAGAATGCACAATCACATTTTGCTGCCAGTGAGCCCTCAACAGGGTAACATTTAAGCTGATAGTAATTTAAATTGTATTTCAGACTTAGACGGCTTCTTCCTCTAATTCCCTGAGTGACTGATCGTACTGGGCAGTCAGTGAATTTGCAGCGGTGCATTGGCTTTCCTGGACTTTCTATGTCTATAAAGCCATGGTTGTACGGTCACAACATGCAACAGCATATTTCTGCTTTTTCCTCATCCGTGCCTCCTCTACTTGCTTTATCTCTCCCTGTGCTTTAGTGCACCAGGTCCCAGCTGTATCTTTGGCTGCAAATCAGGTCCGTTCCCAGCCTTGGCTTACAGCGCAGCCCCACAGGCGTTTGCCCCTGGTGTAGCTGAAGGCGCACGGTGGTTGACATGTGGTTTCCCTCTGACCTCTTGTTGGGTCCTGGCTCTGGCTATCTGGTGTGATTTTTGAGGAGCTGCCATAATCTGGGATATCTCATCACTGATGTGATATCCACACACTTTGCATGGGGCTTCATGACATCTCTGAAGTGGCCCATACGCCACCTCTTCCCTAAAACCGTGGCTTGGCAGAGCTCTGAGGTTTTCTTGGACTGCAGCTGCTGGAATTTTGTCCAATATCCACTGCTGAGAGGTGGACCCTTCACTTTTGGGCCTTACTGATAAGACTGAAAGCAAATACTGTTGGCTTGGTCCAAATGTGGAAATGAAGAAGCCGCCTTCTCGTGACAAAGTGTCAGCCACCTTCTGCATGCTGAGGGCATCATCCTTTAGATGGGTACCCATCGTGGGCTGTATGGCAACCAAAATAACATGCTAGACATCCTATGGGAATGGTCCCAGTTCACCCAGAAGATGAAGCAGGGATACTGGTTGCAACAACACTCATCAGAGACAAACCAAATATTTCCTTCAAGGAATGACCCCCACCGGATCCCCAGGTCCTCGAGCTTTGCAAGAGAGTCCCCGGGTCCTCTTCACCAGCACGGGGCTCTCAGCAGCCACAGATGCACCTCTGGGAAGTTCTGCTTTTCCAGCCGACTTGCTGTTAAGGATTTGAAGTCTGGGCGGTTGTTTTCAACAAATTATCCATTATAAAGCAGTACCAGAGGGGCGGGGGGAGGGGTGTCAACAAATGAATAATTGAAAAGCTGCTCGTGGCCTGGAGCAGCCATTTTTAATTGGTTGTTCAGCTCTGGTTGGTTTAGTGGTTTACTTAGCGGCTGTGGCTGGAGCAAAATAAATAAGCTCGGGTAGAGAAAACAGAGAACACTGCGAGCTGTTGGAGAGGAACCATTCCCTGTATCTCAGAACAGCCAGTGGTCTCATGTTAAGGGAGTTCTTCATTTCGCAGTGCCCACAGGCCCTAAGAGCGGGGCTTCTTGTTCTAGGAGGGGATGCACTCGTATCTGCCACCAAACCACCTTTTTTCTGATGCTGCTCTTTGCAGCAAGAGAGCAGCTCGGAGGCCAGCGTGTTTCAGGCTGAATGATGTGGATGTTGGCAGTGCAGCCGGTCTTCCTTGCCTTCCGCCCCCGCCTGCAGGCTCCGCTGCAGCCCCGAGCCTCAACGTTTGCCTACAGGGCTGGTCTGGAGTAGGGGTGGACGTTTCTCTGGTGAGGTGCCCTAACAGGAAAGTGGCATCAGAGGAATGTCATGTTTTCCCACGGGGTCTGTCCAAAGCTTCGTTGCTGTCAGTAGTGATACAGCAGGAAACATCTGGAAACAATCATAAAATAATTGTCTTCATAAAGAGGAACTGGACGGGCTCAAGATGCCTTTCTTTCCTGAGACCTCATCTTCCAAGGAAACAGGTCTGCTGCTCTGTGGGGGCACGGCTGTGTAAAAGAAGGACGATCCTAACCTCACAGAGAGGAGCTTCTACTCTTTCACCCCCCTCAACATGCAAAATTTCTCATGAAACTTTTGCTTGGAATATTCCCAAAGTTCAGGTTGATTCTGAATTTTCCTTGGAATACATTAAGCAAGCTGCTTTTTCTTAATTAGTTAGGCAACCTCTCGCTGCAAGCACACCATTTTTCCCAGGGTACATTTACTTCAGCGTGATCGTGAAGTTCAACTTCACGTAACCCGAAGATCCTGCAGGCTGGGTGCACGCTGTAGCAGCTCTGTGCTCATTCGTGGTCGCTTGTTGGGCCGGGGCAATAGGATCCAAAAGGTGAGCCCTCCAAATAACGATCCAGGGTACCTGAAGTACGTCTGCTTCAGCCAGAACAGGGGCAGGGTGAGGGCAGGCAGAGAACAGAGGCATCATGGAAACAAAGAGACCAAATCCAAAGAATGTTTTGTTGAGCAATGCTGAGCAACAGAACGGAGAATGCAGCAAAAAGAAGCTGTGACAGGTTTCACCAGAAGCAGTGTGTTAAATATAGCCCTTGGATTTTTCTCGTTATTAGAATTGGTAGCTGAGCTAAAGACAATCAAATCTCATGCTTCGATACATAAACTGCTGCAGGCATCTGGAGTGAACCCCCTCTCCCTCTTATGTGGCACCATACAATTAATCAGAAATGTTAGTAACAAGAAAGCAATTTCCAATAGTTAAATTCAGGAGACCTGGCTTCTGTTCGCAGTCCATCGCTGATCATGTCTGACCCCAGGCAAGCTTTCCCCTGCTGTATGCCTGAATTTCCCACTCTTATGAAAGGAGACAGGGCTACCTGCTTCTTTTGGAAAAAGCATCAGGAGCTGTGGGCTGACGAGAACCAGTGCTCATTAGTAAGGGATTATTAGGGGTTAGGATTTGCTTCCCGGGAAGCCTGCCAGCCGTTGCTGGGCCTTGGAGCAATGGAGGGGCATTCTGAGATCCAAATTGCCCTTCTTGCGTGGAGGGAAGCATTCACCTGGAGCAGCTGCTTCTCTACAGCTCTGCCCTAATCTTTGTGCCTGTAATCAAATCCATTCAAACAAATTAGTTTTAAATTGAAAAAAGAGAGGTAAACCCACGCTGAATAAATTGTATCAGTTTAGCGAAGGGATAATTGCATTCTTCATCTGTCAGGAAAAGCTGACATGGTGATTTACACTCACTAACTCCAGTTTCACCCCGTAATGGGTGCGGTGACGTACAGTTCACCACACTTGGCTTCTCGGGGGCTCTTTCTCTAGCTGTCTGTCTGTTCCTCCCCCGAGTTATGAATTGTGCCTGATGTGATTGTATCATTAGTCCAGAACACTGGCTGGAGACAGCGATTTGCTTCTCATTAGGAGCGAAACTTCAAATTGTTTCCCACTGTTTGCCCTAAGAGATGTCAGGTGACGTTACTGTATTTCTAAAGGAAATTAATACGATCAGCAGAGCCTGGAAGGCTCAAGGCACGGGTATTGGTAGGGGAGGGCTTTTCTTCAGCTCACTGCTTTGAAGGTGACTTGCTGCGATAAATGGCTGTTCGTTATTTCCATCTGATGCCCGCGCCAGGGAGCCAGCTGGAGAGAGCAGTGGCCCTATCGTAGCTCCTGATGAGCTGCATCAGAGAAGCAGCCCCCGCACTAGGCCTTGGTAAGAGGCAGAGCAGAGAGAACAAGGAATGATTAACCCTGGAGAGCAAACTCCTCTTCCATGTCTGCCAGCTCCCGCACGCCCTGGCAGCGCTTGGACGGGTTTCGGGAGGAGTCAGTGTCCACCGATGCTGCGCTGGGAGCTGTGCTCTCCCAGCCATTGCCTGCAAGCGCAGGGTGCCGAGTGCTGACTGCATGGGATGTTACCGAACGGGCATTCGGCAGCAGAGATCCAGGGCTCACTGGAGTCAAGGGGAATCCTTCATTAGTGAGCTGAGCACCAGAAAAGGCCGAGAATCCTTTAGTCCGTGGGGGCTTAACGGGAGTTTGGTTGCAGGGTTTCCAATTGCCCTCCTGCAGAAATTAAAGGGGGAACGCAGAAACGGGCAGGGAGAGGAATTCATCGGCTGACAGAAAGGTATGCGGAAGGAGATGGAGTTCTGTAGAATCCTTCTCAGTAGGTGGGTGAGTTCATTACAGAAAATCTTCTGAGAGCAATTGTAAGTGGCTAATAGAGTTTGAATAAAACTGATAGCCCTGATACGGAGTGCGTGGGAATAACAGTCTCATTATGTTTCACAGGGCATCCCTTACATTCAAAGGGTGATAGACTGAGTACAGAGGGGTGGAGGAGTCACTGATTGAAGTGAGACAAGAAAGGCTAACAGGAGAAAGTTTGCAGAGTATAATTGCAAGGAAAATAACTTCACTGGGAGAACAATTACACCGTGTGTTAGTCTAACAGAGAAAATGCAGGAACTGTATTGCTCCACACTGGACTTGGAGCTCCGGAGAACGAGCCTTGTGAAACACTCTTGCAGCAGCTGGTGCAGGGGCTGTCTTTCCTGCTGTTCCTACAGAGGAGGCAGCAGAGAAAGCCCTTTTGGCCAACAGCCCAGTGAGATGCAGCCCTGATCAGAAGCACATTAATCGAGTTCATTTACAAAATGCATGCCGTTGTTGCATTGCCCAGGCATGGAATCCACCGTAGTAATTATGACAGGGTGTCAGGGGTGGGTGCAGTTGAATGCTGGCCATGCTCAGGGTCCGCAGGGGCTAGTTCACCGTGTGGCAGACTTCATGAAAACGTCATCAAGGCAAGCAGACTTCTGGTCTTCTGGGGGCTCCTTGTCTTGGGGGCAGCCTCCGTTCACCAGAACGATTCTGGACGCCAAGCGGGTACAGTGTACTGAGAGCGGTAAGGGCACCATGAGGGTGAGAATAGGGGCAGGAGCTTCCTACATCAGGTCTTCCCAGCCTGTTCCCGCCCTTCTACCCTCTTCCACAGCACCGAGACTGGGGTTTGCCTTTGTCACAAGGACATTTCCCCACACTTGGGAAGCAAAGGCACCCAGGGAGAATGGGGCAGCTTGAAGTCCTCTGTCTCCCTTTGCTGAGAGCTTTTCCCCAAGACTTCCCTGACTTTGGTTATTTCCCCTATTGCTGTTTCTGTGGTCACTTCTCCATTTTTGATCTGTACCCCTTTGGCTGGAGTTCAGACAGCACCAGGCATGTGAGTATACCTGCCACTCTGCTGGCTCTAACCTGCCTACAAATGCCCCTTCTCAGATGTGGTATGGCAGAGGAGGATGTGTACTGATGCACAGAAACCTCTAAATTCACCGTCTGATATATGGGCCCCTTGAATACTCCTGTCAGCTTCAGCTTAGAGCACTTGCTAGACTGCTTCACCCTGGACAAGGTCAGAAAATGAAGCGGCTCGGACCAGCTTTCGGGCATCTGTCTCTGGGATTTACTGAGCCAAATGCGGCAGAGGCTGGTGCATCATTGAGCAGTGGGAAGCGGCAGTACCTCAGAGTACATTCGTGGCCAAGAACAGATTAGCTTTGTCTAACCTGAGCTGATCTTTGATCTGAGGTCTTCCCTGAGGTCTGCTGACTCTGTTACAATCCCCTGGAGGAACAAAGCCTGTTAACTCCTTAGACCTCAGAGCACGAAACATTGGTCCCCCTGTTTATGTCTTCAGTGGCCATACAGCTGCTGTCCCATCGCCATATGGATTTTAATAGGTACAAGCATGCTAACTAAAACCACCAGGACAACTATAATGCTTTTTATGAAGGGTTTGATTTTCTACAGTGAGACCAGGCTTTTAGGCAGAAGTACTGTCTTTTATTAGATCAAGTATAGTTGGAAAAAGCAGAGAAGCTTTCAGGCACACTTGCCTTTATTCACGTCTGGAATAGAAGCATCAGATTTGAAAGCTAAGTACAAGTTGAGGATGATTGCTCAGAGTTTAATTAGAACTGTATCAGTTAGTTCATCTCTGAAAGAAAAGGTAGGTGGTACGTATGCGGTAGAGCGGATGTTAGTTGTAGGGAGAGATGTGATAGCATGCTTATCTCCTAGGAGAAAAATGGAGATAGTTAGCTTATAGCCTGCGTAGCACAGAAATGTTATTAGTGATGACTGGCTTGCTGCAAATCAATATTTCCATTTGATCCGTGTTTAGTCAGATTTCCTGCTGCTGGTAGGGGCTGGAAACTTGATTTCCCGTTCTTCAAATGCCTTGGAGAAAGGGGAAACCCGATTTCTGCACTATGTATCACTGGGTAATTCATGTGCTGGTGTCCTGTTTTGTTTTATGTTGCTGCTTCGCAGGAAACAGTTTCACCGCTGTCTTCATGCTGCCTTAAATACTGTTTTATCCATGCACAGTTTCACAGCCTCGCCTCTTCGTTTATCAGCTTGCCAGTGAAGACAATATCCTTCCCACTGCCTGTGTTTCAGCAGTGCTTATTTTGGGGATACGTACCGCAGCACTGAGCAGGAAATGATGGACTGCCTGTAGACAGTGACATATCCTTGATTCCTCCAAAATGTTTCGTAAGAATTCCCAAATGTTCTGTTCAAACTGCCACACAGTGATTGTTGTTAATATTCCTCAGTAAGAAAAAAAGAAACTTATTTGTGTTTGCCATTTTATGATTTATGTAGAAAGTTTTTCTTCATAGGGAGAAGAGGTATTTTACCCACAAATCACCAAAAATGCAGTTTTCAATTTAAAAAAAAAAGATTCAGTCTGAACTCTTCAGCAAGACCTGCCAGGTTAGCGTTCACAAGTGCTACTGCTCTCATGACGGTTGGGTGATGTGTTTCCCTAGGCTCTGACGTCTGAGGCAAGCGCTGCTTTGGGTACATTTCCAATCCCTTTCCTTCAAATTATCAGCTCAAATCCACTGACTCCCATGAGTAATAACGAGGGAAGAACCCCACACGCATTTGAAGCAAGCCTCTCATATCTAAAAGAATTTTTGTTTGAATAAGGCCCAACATTTACTGGCCATTTGCTATTTGCTTGAGATTAGCCTTTCTTTTTTATTTTTTGCACAAAGCTTCCTGATCTGCTGTGAAAAATCAAAGAATTCTGATGCATTTTTTTAGCGCAATTTAGTATCCTGTGCTAAATTAAAAGTGACTCCTAGGTTACTGGCTTCCCTCCTGCCTGGCACATAATAAGAATAGCATGTATTTTGCTAATGTTTTCTTATTCATCATTTTGTCCCTGATTTTTAACAAGCTGCCTCACCTTTTGTTCTCTGATTTCTCTTCCATTGCCTCTTCAGCAGATAATCTACCTCCTTGGGAGCTGAGCTCCCTGATGAATTCTTCTTTGCATTATCTCTTGATCTGCCCTGAACCCGAAATCTGATTCTGGGTTTAAGACAAAGTACAACTCCACTTCACCAGCTCTTCATCAGGGTGGGTTCTGGGCCAAATGTCTCATTATTAGTTTGCATTTTGTACTCATTCCTTCATTACCTTGAGAGCACTTTCCCCAGCTTGACATCCTTTAACATGTATTTTCAGACTATTTCTGGTATTTGACTTCATCTCTGATCATAAAGGCTTTTTTTCTTCTTCTACATATTTTTTTTTTTTTTTTCCCTCCCAGACTTGCACTAAGCTGTAGCTTGACTGTGAGTTTTCTGGGTCAGACACCATCATGCAACTGCCACATGCATCAAGGCCCCACTGAAGGAGTTGAGGGGGGATGCCAGATGTCCACTACTGAGCTAACTTCCAGCTCCTTGGCATTTCAGTACTATCATCTGGTTCTTACCCATCCCTGTGGGGTCCTTCGGTCTTCCGTCTCCCTGTGAAATCAATTCTGCTGCCTGCTCTAGTGTTGTCTCTAGTTTTGC
This sequence comes from Nipponia nippon, assembly GCF_047370975.1. Lineage (NCBI taxonomy): Eukaryota > Metazoa > Chordata > Aves > Pelecaniformes > Threskiornithidae > Nipponia > Nipponia nippon. Next base: position 4,842,382 of record NW_028262350.1, read on the forward strand.
CATATAATGAAATGCTAAAAATTAAGTGTAATCAGACAGGACTGGGTATCCTGATGTCCCTTCAAAGTAGTAGCACTTTGGGAACATCTGCCATCTTATGCTCACATCCATGTTGTATATTCCAGGCTGACATGATCCATGGAGCCAACCAAAACAGCGAGCCAAGCAAAGCTGATGTGCCCAGCCTGCCGGGTCCATGCCCGCGCTGTGCCACGACAGCAGCGCACAGGGCTGGGTGCAGGTCAGCGAGCGTGCTGAGGTGTGCCCGCTTCTCTCCTGGTTCAGGAAAAGAAGGACTGGGTTGTTTTGGTTAAGCCTCAAGGTGACAGATATATCAGGGTAAAATCATTAAGATGGGGAACATGGTGCAGCTCGCTGTCAGCTCATCAATTACTTCATCCAACCCATATGGTCATAATATAAAAAGTACCAAGCATGCATGCAGAAACTGAGATTCAAGAAGAGTTAAGTGGGGCTAAATTACAGAAAAAAAAAATTAAAAAAGTAACTGATAGTCTGGCTTGCTTCATATTTAAATTTCAGACTTTTCTCTTGACTCCAGCATGTGTTTTAAACATTTATTATGGGCTGATGATGGTTTGCAATTTTCATTTGTGCTTTATTTCCCTGAGGAAAGCTCAATGCAAGCACAGCATGTGGCTTGCTGTAAGTTGCCTGCTGGATGGTTTTGTGTGAAGTTTTCCAGCTGGGTTCACAAACACATAAGAAGTTAAACGATTTGTTTAAGGTCACCCAATGAGCCAGAGGCCGTCATGGTAATAAAGCACAGTGGTCCTTGACTGCAAGAATATCATTTCAGTCCTACGAGGCGAAACTTTGCAACACTTTTGGTTACCTGTCTATCTGCTCAGAACCAAAGACATGCATTCACCGGAGACTAAAGGTATATGATGATTAGATTACGTATTTGCACACACAGGGTCATAAATCTCGATTCAATATGGATTACCCTTAACAGATCAAGAGAAATGGCCTCAGTAATGACTGCATTGTCATTAAAAAGCCACGCTCATTTGGCATTGCAGTCAGTCATTCAAAATTCTCCCTTTAAGTGGTTTGGTGGACAAGAAACAAAACAAAGGGTCCCTCTGCTTTCAAAGGGCAAGAATAAATAGGATCAAGCATGCGTGAAGCCTGTCAATATTTCAAGCAAACACATAGATGTGCTGCGCACATGTAGATGCCACAACCCTGAATGCACCTTGCTGAGATTGGGCCTGAAAATGTTATTGCTGGTGCTGTTGTGGCTCTGCATGGAAGAGACTCTAGGCAGATTTGGAGTTGAAGAAAAGCTTTGAGAGTTGGTAGTCGATCTGTTCCAGATGCCTGCCAAGGACAAGGGGTAGGTGGGTTAGCGTTGGAGGATCTGAATACTGAGGCTCTTTCAGTAAGATTAAGCTGTAGGACAAACAGAGATGAAGCAAAGAGGTCTGGATTCCAGGCACTGTGCGATGGGGACCTGATGTTTATCTGGTTTGTATCACTCCTTCAGGATGCTGAGAATGGCAATATGTCCTGAGGTGGAACCCTTCATCTAGAAACATAAATAATTTGGAGATTTAACAGAGGTCAGACAAAAAATGGAGGCAAAGAACAAAGAGAAATGCATAGCTCAAGTGTTTTGTTTGGTAACAATTCAGGAATTGGAATGATTAAATGCATTTGCACATTCGTGTTAAATTCATTTGACTTTTTCAGTGAAAAAGAAACTTAAAAGTTAAAACTTCCCATTTCAGCCTTTTCTAAACAATATTTTGAGTGGGTGGTGTTCAAGGTCCTCCCATTCATACATGAGAAAACTAAAAGCAAGCAATGAAGCTGCAATTTGAAAGCCAAATGAAATAATTCATTGCAGACAATACAGAATCTGTCATTTGACCTGAAAGAAATTTTATTGAAGAGATTATCATACCAGGAAAAAAAGAAAGGAAGAAAAAAAGAATATTTTTCCCATTTTGGGGGTTTTGGTCAGTGAACTGAAACATCAGTTATTTATGCAGCTCTAATCACAGAACCCCAGACATCTGGTTGCCTCAATCACACTGATTTGCTCTTGTTCACAGGTGATGTTACTCCCTTGTATGAAAGAGTGATCCACTTAACAGCCTAACGCATTGAGCAGATGTAGTTAAAATCTTGATACCAAGTGGAAATAATGAGAACACTCCCAAATGCATTAGCTACTGCTCTCACTGAAGTCAAAGGGATCGTTTTGACTCGTATTTGCTGTTTCATATTATTGCCCAATTATTTCATCACAGCTCAGCTTTTAAAGGTCATCTCTGCCTTTTCTTTCAGCTTGGAGGCCAGGGGCTGAAGAGGGTTTATCCATAGGCAATCAAGCCAATGTAATGGTCACTGATTAGAAACCATCTCGGCTCTTTCCCCATTCAGGTGGTACGTGCGCCGTGGAAGGCCTTACTCTCATCTCGGCAGTGCTTCAGGGTATACTTAACACAGAAGAAAGGCATCCAGATCAGGCTGTAATTGGGTCAATTCAGGAAACAGAGCAAAATTGCCTTCTTTCTTTCCATTCCTTGGCCCAGCAAATCCCATGCTACGTGGCAGTCAGTGTAACTCGTTGGCGTGGTAGAAGGTCAGTTGTGCCCCAGTATGCCCCAGCGTACACCACCGCAGTTGCGGCTGATGGTCCTAGGAGCTGGTGTGATTTGCTAACTGAGTCTGTCTTCCCTCAGCCACCATCTATGCATTGACTATGTGGAGGGTGAGATCCCTTCCTCATCCTTCAAAAGACCAACTGTACTTAGGCTCTCTTGGGAAGGAAGATGGTAGGAGGAAGCTTTTTTTTCTGACACCAGATTGTTTTGAAGCACTTTCCGTTTGCAATAGCTTTCTGCTGTCTCAAGAAGGAGAAATAATAGAGAAACCGCAGTGAAGAAATTTGAGGAATTTTGCACCCTAAGTAGAATGAAACGCATGGCTCAGACTGAGTGAAAAAAGATAGGGGAAAACGGGGAACAAAAGTCACAAATCTACGAAGCTGAACAACCAGCCTTGCAATTTTAAGGGCTTGAGTCCCCACAGTGCATGGGGTTATCTGACTTCGTTTTTGTAGGTACAGCTGACCATATTGACGAGATCTCCAGTGACAATGTGGTGCTTTTAACAAGGTTGGCTCCAGTAGAGATGCCCATACTCTAGACCTCTGCCCTTAGATGGATGACTCCTCATTTTGTCCAAGATAAAGAGTAGGCCAAGTGAATTTACCTCCACTTAACATAACACCTGCTTTCCTATCAAAAGCAGAAGGCACTGAATCAGACTCTGATCTGGATTTTGTATTAATACATTTGAGGACATCGTCACTGACACATGAGTTCCTACCTGATGGCTTTTTATTTAGCAGAAACCTGTAAACAAGAAGGTCTGACATTCTCTGATGTGAGAATCCCTGTAAACTGATGTTACAGGCCTGCAGATGTATAAGGAGACAGCTATGGGAAAACAAATATGTCAGGAAGGTTTGGGGGGCTGAGAGTTACCCTGCACTTCAGAAAAATACAGATGAGGATCCCTTTTATGGGAAAGAGTGGTTGCAAACAGCAGGGATTTTGCAAGACCAGCTGCTCCAGTACCTTAGAGATGGGTCCTCCAGGGAAAAAGGGAGCCTTCTCTCCAGCTCTGACAAGGGAGGTGGGGAGACCAAACAAAACCGCTCGTTCCTCCTGACGAAGTCTCGACAAGATTGCAATAACAGCAGCTGAACCACTGACTCCGAGTGAGTCCCAGTCAGATTTATGGGGTTTAGCTTTGCCTAGCAATAATAGTGCTGCTGTCACACCGAAGCCCTGTCCTGCTGTATGACAGCTCAGAGCACCTCGGAGATGGGTAACTCCCTTAGTTACTAGACTGTTTTTTCTTGACAGTGAGTATCATGTTAATGCTGATTGACAGTTGTTATTTCTGTGCAGGAGAAGGTGATGTAAGGAACTGGGCCTTTAAGAGATATTAGGGGCACTTGGAATCAATTGTTTTGTCATCTGGAGACTCATTTATTGCTCTGCTGCTCAGTCAGAGCTCAGGTACTAACGACTGGGACTTCCTCCACACTCCTTACACTGAGCGACTGCTGAGCCTCGCAGGCGTTGTAGGAGGAGGGAGATTTAAGGAGGACGGGGAAAGGTGAGGAGGCTTTTGGAGGACTCTTCCTTCCTGTCATGGAAGTTATTAATGGTTTGTCAAGCAGCTGAGTTTTCCGGGTCAGGTCTGGATTTCTGAATCCATTACCAGCCACAGCACAGAGACCTACCGCAGCTTTAATTCTCTCCTATAAGGAAAACTGGCCTTCTCTCCTTCTCTTAGCCTTGTTCCTCAAGCATCCCAAATCCCCAAGAAGCTAGGATGTCTCCACTTCTGTCTGTTGTATACTGCTGTGGGAGGGGGAGTGCCTTGGAAAGCAGAGAGGAAGAGCTAAGGTTATTTTGCAGGCTCTGTGTCATGTGGAGTGGTTGAACTTATAAACAGAACCTGGGTAACAGCCCAAACTGTGATTTATGACAGCTTCATCGGTATGAGGTTGGTTTGAAAGACATTGCACAATGCTGAATGTGCCGTCTGCGCAGGAATGACTCAAGTAAAATGTCGCAGCGTGCACAGGACTGTGCATTTATCTCATAAAACACCCAGCAAAGAACTGTCGTAACTCACAAAACTCATCGTTTTTAGCAATAGAAAGAAAGGCTTTGCAACAAGAAAGGGATAAAGAATATCACTCAGAAATTATTGTAGAAATGTGTCTCTTTAAAGGAGTTGACAATAATATGGGTTTGATTATTTCTGAAGGGGCTTAACTGGCCTTTATATCCAGATTCCATTCAAAATGGATAATTTTCCATTTAAAAACATATTTTCCCCCCCAGTGAGTAGGAAATGAAACTAGATGACTTTGTATCCTTAAAAAATGTATTATCCAGATTATCTTTGGGGAGATTTAAAGAAAGAAACCAATCTCTCTGCAGCAGTGAAATTTCAAAGCCTGCTAATTTTACTGTGACGCTTTAAAATAAAGAGACAATTTAATTCTTCTGATGTAGCAGTGTTGTTTGGTCCTTGCTTCATCTCAGGTGCTTCTGAAAGGCACTGGAAAATAATAATCATGTTCCCTTCTAGACACATAAATCAGACTCTCTTCAGCAACATAATTTTAGATTACAAACATAAAAGTTGAGGAAGAATTTCACATCGCAGTGAAGGTCTCCCTCAAGTGACGTCTTAGCCACCACTACGCTTGCAGCTTATTTCTCTACCTTGTGGCTTCTGGGCCTGACTCTGGGCCAAAGCACTTCTGAGAGCAAACTGATTATAAAATATTACAGGAAGGAGGATTCCTCAGCAGGGCAAAATAAACAAACCCCTCTCTTTCTAATCTGGAATCCTTCGGGGTAATTAAGAATGCCAAGAAGAGATCTGCAGGTTTATGTCCTTTGCTTACAAAATAGGTCAAGTAAGGACAAGACTGGTTTTCTGCCTCTTGCCCAGTCTGCGTCGGTGCAGTGCTTCTGCTGAGATGGACAGGAGTTCAGCCTCCAAGGCCAGCCATTCTCTGACTCCCACGGAAAAGGCTAACCAGCAGAGATAATCAAATTAAAAAAAAATAGAAGGCAGAAAAATTGCAACTGTTTCCATGAAATGTGTATTCCTTTCTGCTTCGTGACTAACAAATTCCTATTTTTGCATGCTTTATTTGTTATTTATATCTCTATATATTAATATATAGATATTTACCTCTTCTGTCCTCTCAAAGAAAATAAGACTTCCCTGGTCACTTCAGAACCCGTGGGAGCCTCCCATGCTGATCCTGCTAGTGTCCTAGGGACGGGAATATGGACACCTTGGTTGCTTCAGGCGACTATCCATTACATTGAGGGAGGAAAGCCACCATTAGAGAACGCGGTGAATGTCCTTCGTGGAGGCGAGAGGCTTAGTTTGGAGTTTTTGGAGTCCGGGGGGATTATTGATTTCCGTCACATCTCACACACACAGGCCCAAGTAGCAGTGTTAGTGGGGCGAATCCTGTTTCCCCTCGTGCTGTACATTTAGATTAATCCTGTGAAAATAGATGGCATTTGAAGAGCCTGGGCAATTTTAAGAAGATTGGCTCTGGTGGAGATGCCTACATGCCTACAATTTTCCATCTGCTTTACAACAGTTTCTAATCAAAGCCCAGGGACTGTGGAAAACAGAGGTGATGAGGTCTGGCCCAATCCCAGTCTCTCTCAACAACACGTGGACTTAAGTGACCTGTCTGCCCTGTCCTCTCTGTTTGAGGCTCCAGGGACTGCTCCTTGCAGAAGTATCAGCCTTCCTTCGCCAGTTCTAATCATCTCTGACTTTACTGTGCTCCTGTGGTTAATGATTAGCTATAGGGGATGTCATCAGGTCAGATCAGATCCTATCTGCCTTGTGCCAGAAAGAACAGGGAGAAATCAGCTCCTCTGGACTGTACGGAGGGACTAGGACTATAGGCTAGCATATACTCAGTTAAAAAAATATGTTCTTTGGTCATGGTCAAATTGGCAATAAAATCGGTAGTAGGACACCTGGGAGGAGGTTTTGAATCAGAGTCATAAGGGCTGTATGGGAGCGTATGATGCCAGATTAGAGACCAGTGGCCTTGCAGTCTCATATTTAATGGGTCCAGATGGATTTTTGCTTAGAGAAGCACCAGTCTGGTGATTCAGAGCAGTGAGATAACTTTTCAATGTTTTATCTTTCACCTGCAATGACAGAGTTTAGTTCAAGTCCTTATTCTTCCCAGGACAGAGCAGCGATTTGCTTTAGGGCTTTTGTGTCCTAATCCTAGGCTTTATTCATGGAGCTATTGGAAAAACCTGGAGGAAAAAATCATCACATCTCATAGGTCTGCTCTGCCCAGAGTTCCTCCTTCCCATTCTTAGAATTTCAGAATCACAGCCATTTATTCAATGTGCCTCCTTTTACAGTTTATAACCAAGCACAATACCCTGCAGTCAGAGAATCACAGTTCGGTTCCAGTTGGAATTTTGCTCACACAAAGAATTTATTAAGTAATCCCAAATAACGAAAAAAACTCCAAGAGCTCAACTGAAGCACAGATCACGCAGAAGCCATAAAAAAGCTTTAAACTGGCAGGCTGTATGAAGAGAAGAGAAAATTTAACTTTGGGACTAATGCTTTAAGTTTATAGTGATCTGCTTATAATCTTTCATAGCCTGGGAGTGCAGATGCAAAATGTCTCACTACAAGCTGTAGCCTGAGGCCATTGTTTACATTTGTTTGCCTTTGTTTCTGGTGTCTTGCAAACAGCTCATTAGCTAAAGCCGAATGTTTCCTAGGCATGGGTACAGACTGCTAGTTTGAGCCACGATCTGGCTCACATTTAATATTACTTGCCCTTGCAGCACGGTTTGTTCCATCGTTGCCCTTTAAGGGCTTTCTTTTCCGAAGAATAGAAGAATGGTTGCTATGAAGCAATGCTAGATGCCTTATCCGCGTCCAAATATGTTTTTTATTTGAGTGGAACAGGATTAATGCTTTCTCTGTACTCTTGGCTGCGTGTTTCTCCTCCCCAATGCTGGCCCATCTCTCACTGTGTTCAACTTTCAGGGTGTTCTTTGGCCTCTCCCAGCCTTGGACACCTGGAGACAGGGCTGAAGATGCATCCCTCTGTGCAATGCCTCCAAGCCATTCCCCAGCTGAGTTGTAAGGGCTGTTCAGAGGAGGCTGTGCTTCCAGTGCTCCCCTGCCCTCTCTGACACACCAGAAGCAGGTTGACCATGGAAGATGGTTATGCCACTTCTTTTCCTGAATGAGAAAACTGGTGAGCTGGAAGAACTCTGTCCAAGCAATTCTCTGTGTACTGAGAGGCATCTTTGCTTCTCTGCCTTGATATTCATGCTGTTAAACAATCTTCCTCTGTCCTTCTCCCTTCTTCTCTCACGAGTACCTGTGCTTTACTGCTGACCTTTCAAAGCTGCCTCAGTTGAGGCACCTTCTTTCCACTGCTGCTACCTTCTAAACAGCTTCTTTAATGTTAAAACTCCCTGTGAGGGTAAAGTCATTCTTTGAGCATTCCAGCATCCTGGTTAGCCACGATGCCATTAGGACAATTTGCATCGCCAGCATTGCTTACACAGAATAGCAGCTACTTTGTCTTTAAAATCCATTACAGCATTGGCTGCTACCCAGCGCTAGAGCAATTGAATTACAATTAATAGCATCTCCAGCATAAGGTTTAGAACATCATGATTGGGCCAATACTTAACTTTCATAATTTCATCTTCTTCTTTATGGAGAACTGACTGAACTGACTCTTTTTCTTTTCTTTTTAATGGATCAATCCAGATCTTTTGGGTTGATATATTTGTCCAGTTCCTTTCTAAAAAAGACTTGTCTTCCCCAAGGCAGCTACAATATCTGAATGAAAAGAAATGTGGAAGGCTAAGACTGCTTATACTGAGCTGACAAGTATGATTCCATTGCGGCTTTGATCCTTTCCATCCCTCTGTCTGAATTCTCAAGGGATGGGATTCATCTCAGGCACCGAGTATATCTGCAGCATATCTCCAAATGAGCGAGTTGTCCCGAGTTCCCTGGTGGTCACTGAATTCAGGCAATGGATGACAGAACATGATCCAACTGTCTAAATATAGGTGTCATTTTTAGAAAGAGATGAAATGCACTCCTCTGTGTGTCTGTCTGACATTTATTCAGATGATCTCCATCCCCAAATCTGCATGAGAAGAATTGAACCTTTCTGTATCTGCCTTTGTATTACCTTTTAGAAACTTATTGAGGCAGAACAGGTGGGTTCAGCCCCCAAAGAGGACACCCAAATATATGTTGACCACATGTAAGAGTCAGGAGGCATATCTGGTGCCACAGCCAAAGAAAACCTAGGGCTTGACTGAGTTGCCCAAACGGTGCCATTTGAGATTGAGGTATCTGCACAAAGCTGTCAGTCGTGACCTAAGACCTAGGGGAGACCTACAGCGTTGGAAGTCAAGAGTGATACAGGCCATTTCCAATGGCATGATGCTCAGGTTCAGCAATTCAGCCAAGCCCCTAGCTCACGTTTGCATTTAAGTGTTTTCATCTTGAACTGCAACACACCCCAAACGCCCTTTGTATTTTGTGGTTCTTCAGGGCCTGATGCCACAGAGTTGTGCGCTGTCAGGGACATGTAGCTGGTGCTGCAATGCAAGTGATAAATAATAGCAAGCAGCCTTGACTGCCTTCCCAGTACCCGTTTAGCTGCCATTTATTAGTTAGGAACTCCCCTTCTGTACCATGGTTCCCGGTTGTTGTCAGTGCAGTCCTGATCAGCCAGGCTGGAGAATGAGTTTCCATCATGCTCAGCAAAATTTACTTTAGGCCATTTTGGCTTTGCATCACAGAGGCAAAACTGGGACGCATCAGACATATCTCAGCACAGCTTTGCTTAAGATAGCAATGAAGGAGGATGCAAAATAGCCGCTGGTGGTAGTCCCTCTCACCATGACCTGACGCTCAATGCCGGACCCCCGCCTCCCCTGCAGAACTCGTCTTTGTTGGTAAACTGAGGAGGTGAGGATCTGGATTCCAGACCTAGGCAAGGCCAGGTGAATGTCGTTTGTCTTGGCACCTATCGCCTGTGAAGAGGACGTGGTGGAAAGGGGGGATATCCTGCTGATGCAGATGGTCTGCGGGCTTTGCAAAAGAAGCAGAGATCACTGTAGTCACCAGGGGAAGGTCGGAGGGCAGAGGTTATTTAGTTGGTGCAGCGTGGGTGAGAGGGGAGTGAAGGCTGGATTCCTGTCTTTTTTCCAGATTGGATTATATTGCTTCTTTCTGGTAAATTAGTTCCTTGTGGAAAGAAACTATCTAGAATTTGAGGGTATTTGTGTGGGTTTTGTTTTTTTCCCCCACCTGTTCTTTCTATATCACACCTTTGCTCTGATGGGGATTTTTTGTTGTTTGCTGCTTTTTTTTTGTGTTACGGTTTATTCACTGGAAATACTGATTCCTCATCAAAAATTCAACAGCTTTTTGGCCCCAAAACACCACTTTTCAGCCAAGAAATGGCTTTTCATTCTCAGAAAAAACCTTTGCTTGGGCACAACTCACATTTTGCGAACTTTTTTTTATCATAAAAAGGCCCACTTGTATGCAAAAAAATCATTTTGATGGATAATCTTTGACCAGTCTCATTGGGAACATCAAGCTCGTAGTGCCTAACCTCCTCCTTTGGCTATTTTTTTTTCTTCAGGATCTTTGGGAAGCACCATTTATTTTTCTTACAGCTTCAGCGAAAGCATGGTGGAAGCACAGTTCTAGCAGACACATCCTTTCTTCTGTTTGTCAGACACTGAAATATAAATCTTTTTCTATGTCTCTTCAAAAGCTTTTAGCGACATCATATTTGGAAAAGCTGTTAATTCCTACCTAGCTTTCTCCATTTGTATCTCCCAGAGTGAAAGGTAACACTATTCCCATTTTATAGATAAAGAAACTGAGAAGTGGGGAAATCAAACCAAAGCCAATGGTAGACATGACTCATCTCCAGGCCCAGGTCCCTGCCTTGCCTCTCTCACACCTTCCCTGTGAGCGTGGCAGTCATCCTCTAGAGAGCTGCCCACTATGGGGTTACACGGGATTTTTTGGTTAGGCCCGCATCAGCGTATAGGTTATTGGCCAGAGAGAGGATGCTGCTTTCGGCGGGGGACTGAAGACTGTATCATTAACAGGCAGTCAGAAAAAGAAGAAAGAACTCAATGAGCATGGCCGCTTCACAAAAAGACTTTGGAAGTCAGGACACGCGGCAGCCCCGCTCCCCCCACCCTGGCCCAGGCACACAGACAGGGTGCAACACGCCCTGCAAACAGTTAAAATGCATCTATTCAGGCTGCTGCTCCCATCCAGTGCAACTCCGCTAAAAGAGCCTTTGAAGTGGGATTATACAGTTTATCTTGTTTCCTCTGTTCTTCTGTGTTCAGGCATTTTTGCTCTTGAAGCCACACTAGAAAGAAGTCAGAGGCAGAGGGGGGAAGCTGCTTTGCTGTTTTTGGAGTCTGGTTTGCATGAGGCTGCTTTACAGTAGCACAGCATCAGTCCCATTGTCCAAGGAAGGGCTGAAAAGAGGGTTGTTGTCCGATAAAGGATATTAGCTCTCCCCAGGAGCCTTCCTTTGAAAAGAGAACACAAACCAAGATAGCCTGAAGGTGAACTTCAACCTCTAGTCACTATTCCCTTCTCCTGAGAACTTCTCTGCCTTGCGTAACAAAGCGATAGCTTTAGGACACTGAACACACTTCTCCCTGGTTGCCTGCTGTCATCCTTGAGTGAGCAACAAATAAAAAGCTTCCACAGAACTCCCTCTGCTTCAACTGGGCTAGCAAGCTTGGCCTGTGAGGCCTCAGTCCTGAGCGTGATGCTCACAAACATGGGCTGGGCGTTAGGTCCAAAAATGGCCTCAGGCAATATATTTTAGGTGTTTTTTTCTGAGCTTCCCATGGAACAAGCACAGATTGGCTGGCTGCACAGTTTACAGCTGCAACCGTGGGCAGAGACACGGCTGCGGACACCATCAGGAGCATGTGGCACTCGGGGTGTCCACCCGCTCCCCGGCAGCAAACGCTGCTGTTCTGCGGTTGAGTTCAGCTGGCAGACACTGCCGGCCAGGCTGTCCTCAGCCGCTGTGCCAGCACGCGGCGGGCTGTGCCGGGCCCTCGTGGGAACAGGAGATGGACACATCAGGGAACATGCCGTGCTCACAGCTGCTCCCGAGATCCCTCCTTATAAGCAATATCAGTATACCCTTGGCCTCAAGCAGCCAAGGACCATTGTAAGCTCTACTGTTCAAAGCGCAAGCTGTGCTGCTATATATTGAGGAGAAAAGTACCACTTAACAAAAGGGCATTTTCTGCCAGATACTACTTTTCCCTCCAGCTATAGGAAAAATGTCACATGATAAATGGTAATCACACTGTTTAATACACTGCTGGGAGATGCTCGGATCCTGCAGTGATGAGGAGAGGACAGAGCCTTTGTAGAGCAGCTTGTGCTTCTTTTAGGCATGTGCTGAAAGTGTTTTTTGGACCACCTTCCAGGATTAATCTCTTTCAGGGTTGTCCAGCTGGAGCTTCCAGTTGAAAACTGCTAAGAATCAGGAGGTCTGGATCTAGTGTCCTGCTCTGCCATGGGTTTTCACTGCATCTTTAAATGCACTTATGGCGTTTTCTTCTAACAGCCGCTCAGTTTCATTAGACTGATACTCGAGAGTTCTCAAGCCCATACCCATGTTACCAACGCTGCAGTTCCCCCAGCTCTGTCCGTCATTGCCTTCACCAGCTGCATCTTGCATGAGGAATGAGCTGACCTCTTGGTCATGATGATTCTTCATTCGTTTCCTGGCCTTGCCTCGGGTGATAGTGTTTTTGGAATCTGTTTGGGAAATCTGGGCTGAAGCTGGAAAATGGTGTTAAAAAGGGTCAGATCAATTGCCTTCTCTTGGCATATTTTCTCAGTTTCTTGTATTCACAGGCTGGTAGGCATTTCAGATCGCACAGACAGTTTAGGATGAGATAAATAGCATCTCAGGCTTCATTTGACTGCATTGACAAGTTCCCCATCTCCCATAGAGACAATTAGAGAAGAGTTTCTCATCGTGCCCATACTAGAAATGACTTGAACTGTATGCTTTATAAAAAGGCACCTCTGACCCCATCCATGGGTACTGTCGAACTCACTGTGGACCAACACAAGCCTAATGCATCCCTTGCCTCTGAAGCTTCATCCTTGGAGCTTCATGCCTTTGGAGCTTCATCCGTCCTTGGATGGGGTTTGCAGGTGGCAGGTTTTGACCAAGTCAAACAGACCGGCCACTTGTTTCCAGGGAATTTGTCTCAGTGCCTGACCTGTTCCAACTGGGGAAAGCCTTGTTACCTATTTTGGTTTTACCTGGAAATGGGAATGTTACCTGTTTCTGCAGCTGGAAGTTCAAGGCTGCACCTGCCACACGTGCCAGCACCAGCCCGCCTGAGCGCAAGGGAGTTTTTGCAAAACCTTTCCAAATTACCACATTTGTAACTGAAATAATTCTCCAGCCTAGAATATGTTATCTGATGGGCTGGCACCTTGCAGGGCTCTGAATTTCACGTGTGATTATCACCTTCAGAGCCAGCATTGCTGCTTCGATCGAAAAGTTCCCTTCAGCAGCCACTTCCCCCGGACTGGATACAAAATGCAGCTTAACACTGCTTGGTATCCACAGGGAAAGTGTTTGGAGGTGCTGACTTTCTCAGAACCTGTTAATAGAAGAATTTACCCATTCTGTGAACATAAAAGGTCTCTTGATGTAAAATAGGAGGCGATAATCTTACCTTTATTAAATTACCCCATATCTGGGGGCAAAACAGCTCTCTCCTGGTCCATCCCAAAGTATCTGCAATTGAAGATATCATCCCATAAATATGCACAGGAGTGATACATGCCCAATTCAGAACTCTCTTGAATGATGGCTGTGGATCAGTGATGTTCTCCTCCATGCAGGGCAGGTAATTGTTTGGATGAGAGCTTTGTTTTTCCCATGGTACTGAAACACGTAGCAACCTTGGATAGGGTGAAACACAGCTCAGAAAACCACAGAGATAGCACCTCTTTTACACTGAGGCCTGAAGAGTGACACCCCAAAACCAGCAGTGCCAGGAACGACGCCAGTTGCTGTGTGCTTGGAGGAGAGATGCTGCTGCGGGGAGGAAGGCCGGTGCGGGGAATCAGGGATCTCAGGCTTGAGAGGTGACTTTCAGTTATGTTTTCCCAGACATAAAACCAGGGTATCGAGAGAGATGAGGCATCCTTCGGAGCTACGGTTTTCAAAAATATTGCAAACCTGCTGCAGAGCACCAAAGGGAGAGGATTATTCCTGTCCTGGCCCAAATTTGAAAGTATGAATCAAGCCTTGAAAGAATAATGAGATTTTTGTTTTTAATGATATTTTAGGGTTTCTTTTGCCTTTTGCTTCCAGCTTTATGGGCCCTGATGGCTCATTTAGGCTATATTTAAGAGCTTTCCTCAGAAGCTGCAAGATTTAGGCCTCTTGTTTGTTTAACGTACCTGAGAATTCCACAGGGCTGAAGAACTCAGGCTTTAATATTGCTGTATTCCTTATAAAAGAGTAAGAACCTGCAAAGCTGGGTACCTGTGCAGCGTTTTCTGCTGTAAATAGATGTCACTGTTTCTTGTCTTCTCAGCGACATAGTCCTTTCCTCTTCTGTTTCCCTTAACATGCTAACGGGACAAGCAGGCTGATACCTTTCCTAGGGCCTCTGTATCTCTGTGCTCCTTGTCTGGGGTGAATACACAGAGCCAAAGACGCAAAGATACAGAAATAAAGTGTTAAGAATCTAAACTGATGTTCTGCTGCCCCTGCCACTGGCTGTGCATCCAGCCTGGAAGGTGGAGGATAAAGCCAAGAAACTAAGGAGACTCAGCCTCAGATTCAGGAGAACGTGGTATTTTCTGCCTGCAGCATTGGTAGGTGAGCTTAGGCTGGGTCATTAGCAAGGCCTAGATTGTTTGATTACCCTAACCAGACTGTGCAAAAGAAACAACCGGGGGGGAAATTGGCCCACAGGGGCACTGAGATTCTTCTGGTGATGTTCCTGGTTTTATTATTTGTGTGCTGTGCTTAGTGGAAGGTTTAAAAGCAGCCAAGTGGGAAACATTGGTTTCAGCAGCAGGACTGGATCCAGCAGCATTGAATACACGTGTCCGTAGTATAAAATTTGATAATACTGAACCAGAGCTAATAGGGAATAGGGGGAGATGTAAGGAAAAGCTAATCAGTTCCTTCCACACTCCCTTGGGGTACTGTGAATGTTATCCCAAGGAGGCACTACACACTGACAGCTCAGTGACCCCACGAATACTGTGCTTCTGCTGGTATTTGAACACCTCCTTTGGCAAACTGCTCTCCCAGGCTGTCCCCACAGCAGCCTCCTGGTGTGCAGTTTGCCTCTGCTCAGCCTGGATTCCTGGCCGTTCCTTCCTGCTCTCTGCCTGCCCTGCTGCTCGCTTCCTGACCCGGCTCCTCGGTTGCAGTGCTGGTGTTTCCTACCCCAGGCTGCAGCTTTCTGCTCTGCCAGACCAGCCTTGCTCATCCTCTGAAGGCAATTCCTCTGCGACACGGGTTTGCCATATTCTGGGCTCCATCCCTGCTCTGTCTTCTGGCTCTGTGATGTGTTTCCTGAGACAGCTTCTTGCAGGGGCCCCTGAGATAAGGTCCAGACTGGCGTCCTTGAGGAGGAAGAACCTTTCAGGTTACCATGCCCCATTTTAAGCAGTGGATATGTTTCAGTTTTGCTCTTGTGCCTAAGTTGGCATTGCCACTAAATTGTTCACTGGGGCAAGATATCGAACTGTGATATATCGGGACTTTGCTCAGGCTTTCAGAAGAAGCTGACACAGAGGAGAAGCGTAAAACAAATTACCCTCTCTCTTCATAGAGTTTATTAGCATTTTCTAGCTATACAATGGTCCAGAACCAGCGTAACTCCAATCCAGCACTTGCCCAGATGTTTTCTGAGTGGGTAGAGCCAGTGTAACTAACTTCAGATGACGGTTATCAGGTATCAGGAATAAAACAAAAGCAAACAAAAATAAAGCTTTCAATCCAGATGGATCGGTGGAAACCAAGAGCAATCACATTCTCTTGCATTGGATCTTCCTGCACTAGAAACAAGAGATGGAAAAATTAATTTTGATTTGGACAGTACCATCACATAGGGTTGGCTTAGTGTTAACATAAGAACAATTGAGGATTTTAGTTTGCTGATCTACAATGAGCACTGTTATCCTTTAGTAAAGGAATTGAGCTTAATCACATCTGGCAGACCTGCTGGGTATAATGTGTCCCAATATCCCATTACATTTTCAATTTACATGTATTACGTTTCCCTGGGAAAGTTCCCTGCACTTCTGCCCATTGAATTAAATAGCTATTATGAAAACAGAGCAGGACATTTTAGTGATCTGGATATTTGATTTTACCCTGGGAGGCAATTAGTGCTAATAAGTCCTGTACCCAATGCCTCTCTCAGATTTGCCTCAAAAGTAGAGCATATAAAAGGCCTCAAGTGGAGAAGTGGGACAAAACTTTCACAGGCCAATTCCCTTTCCACCAAAACCGCCGATACTGAAGAACAGAAGAGCTGTGTCTATGTAGAGAAGATCAGAGTCAAATTCTGTATCTTTTAGACTGTATAACTTGTCTACAGTTACTTCCAAGCGAAGAAGTAGCATTCAAAATCAATGCTAGTTTAGTCTGTGTCTTGCAACACAAACAAATGCCATCCAAAACATACTTGGGAGCTAATGATGTTAGTGAGATAAATAATTAGAGCAGAAGGAAAAAGGCAGGCATCTAAAGGCTCAACAAAAGTAGAGGAAACACATTATAGACCAGATTTGAGAGGAGATGAAGACTTGATCTCTGTAATCTATATCGATCAAGGCATTTCAAATATGCTTACCACTCGCAGAGAAAGGAAACGAGGAGAGCGTCATTAATCACACATTCTTGTACTGCCTAGGCACGGTATTCAGATGCAGAAAGACACACTGCTTCCTGGACAATTTACGGGCCAAGTACGTGTTTTACAGGCAGGATCACAAGCCCTTTAGATTTTGGGCATTAGGATTTAACAGCTGAGGCCTTCTGAGCCTGAAGCTTGGCAAAAAGGTACAATAAGCCAACATGGAAGGAGCATGGACAGGGAGTTGCAACGGAGGCTCTTGCCGTGAGAATGGGTGGATGAAGTAGGAGGCCGGTGGTGAGCAGGGCGAGGGAGGCAAAATGTAGGAGCTGGAGCTGGAGCACGTTCATGGTGCTTAAAAAAAGAGAGTTTCATGTACAGCACTCGCTGTGCTGAAGCTGCTTGCTCAGAAATGGCTACCGAGCTCCTGAGAAGCTGGCATGGGGCAGAGGGATCTGAAATGAGAGGATCCATCTCTGCCACCTTAAAGCCAGCCACGTTTTACTGCCATGAGAAACTACAGCCTTAGGAGGCATATCATCTCCGTGAGCAGCTCACAGGAAAGGTTCTGCTTAGAAACAGTACTGTGCATTGCGCTATATTTAACAGATGAAAATATTCCCACCTTTTTAATTACTACGGACATCTGTTCCAGTGGCTTATTACCTGTAGTTTTTATAATCTTTGTAGCTTCTAAATGCGATAGTACGTCAGGGACATAAGCAATAAAGAACTTACTTTCATGCAAATATGGCTAGCAAGAAGAACAGCAACCAGGAGGAAGAAAAATAGAAGGAATAGGTGAATATTTATCATGCAATATTGCCCAAAGCTCTCTGCAGGATCTTGATCATCAGTATTTAGAGGCAGGGAAAGTAAGAAATGAAAGACAGAAGGTGGATGTGTCTGTGGTTTTATACCCAGTTACACAAATGCAGGAACTGAAGCACAGAGCTGTAAAATGCTGTGGCCAGAGAAACTTGTTTACCGTTTCAGATCAGGTCCGGTAATATGGCAAAATAGCAGTAGGGAAGGTGCATGTGGAGTAAGAGTAAGGGCATTTTCTGAAGGCTGGTTTTGAGTGTGTTTATTGGTTTTTGTGAAGACTCCTTTAGGGAGCATGCCTTGAAATCAGTTTTTAATGTGCTCTAGAATCCCCAAGATTTTGCTTTGGAAGTATTCTAAATGCAATTAGCATTATACTTAACAGAGGGAAGTTCAAAGGTGATGGCAGGCAGCTGCGACGGCAATACAGCTGGGCTTCTCCAGCTTTCGCCTAACAGCAGCACTGAATGCAGCCCAAGGAAAACGGGCATACAGGGATACTCGGGGGAGCGGAGCCACCTCTTCTCCTTGCCTACGAACTCTACTTACCCTCCTCATCTCAGGAAAGGTTCCTGTCCCCTGTGAAGTCTTTTCAGTGTCTTGCAAATTGCTGCAGAAAGCAATTTATAGATTCAGCTATTCTGATGTTTCAGATAAATATTAAAGGCAGCACAGATAGAATTTCCATGTGACTTAATGCAAGTCATCTCCCTCTTTCCCTTTCTGAAGAGTGTGAGTGAATTCTCCTGGAAGCGAGAGAAAGCAAAGGAATGATAACAAACGAAGAGCCTTGGAGAAAGCGTGCAGCCTCCTCCAGTCGCTGCTCCAGTTACTGGCCTGAGGCGTGTGAGATGTCTGTGTGTTCTTACTTCTGATTTTGCACACGCCAGTGCACTCCCATCCCGGGCAGCAGTAACGGGGCTGCCCTTGGCCAAGCCGCAGGCAGTGCTGCCTTCCCGTAGCCCAGCTCACCCGGACTCGCTACAAGTACGGATACGTAGGGAACCCCCCAAGTCCAGTGCCTTCTGGTAAAGATGCCAGAAGAACAGGAGGGAGGAGGCCTTCAGGCAGGACCGCAGGTGGCCCGAGTGGGATTCATCCCTCCTGACCTCCGACGTCTACAAACCACGTATCTGCATTCCAGTTCTGTATAAGCACTGACCTTAGGACATGAAGAACTTCACCATAAATGCAACTTGATTTGCTCACAGAAATACGTATTTCCATACACTCGCATACCCCACAAACTCTTGTCTTGCCCCAGGGTAGTTTCTGACACATGCTCACCAACCGCACTGCCATGCGTTCACAAGTATTGCCAGGTTGTTTGTTCATCTTGAGATTTTGCTCCTGGTATTTCTATGAAATCTGCTTATGTATGCCTAGAATTTATTTATTTATTGCCTTCTGCTCTGTGTGTCAGCAAAGTGTTTTCTTTGAAGACTGTATAGATTTTCTCTTGTGCTCTGTTTTTTGTCTGTACTGAACTTGAAGCCTTTGGGAGGGAGGGAGCGAGTGAGCTTTTTCTTAGATTTTTAAAAAGAAATTGCTGGAGATATTTACGTATTAATAAATTTGTACTGAAAGACAGACATCCCCATAGGTTTTCGGTTCTAGTTGAATAAAATCATCGACAAACAAAGGCAGCATAAGAAAGGCAAGTGGGAAGGTGGGTATAGAAAGAAGATGGAGTGTCCTGTTCTGTTCCAGCCCCCCCCCCTTTTTTTTTTTGTTGCTGCAGACTTTCAGCAAAACTGGTCTCCAGGTTTCTTTAGCCATCCCCTTCCAAACAAGGTTATCACATCTTAACGCCTTTCTTCAAGCAGACTTACCTGCAAGCTTCTTTTGGTGCCTGAGCTGTATTGTGCAGCGGGATAATTTCGGGCAGAGGTGTCTGTTTGTTTGTCCAAGGCTCAGAGCGGAGGCAGCTGGCTTTAAAGCAAGGGCTTGTGTCTGCGGTTGCTTTGTCATTGCAAACACATTTGAGAGCTGGGTACATAAATGCAAAGCCCAATCTAATCTGTGCTAGACTGAGGAAGAACCAATTGACTCTGTTGTAACTGAGGATGGTCTCTCATCTCATCGGGGAGACAGTGCTTGTCACGGATAAGGAGGGCCTGCAGTGAAGGAAACGGGTGTTTTGCCTTGGCTTTGCAGGGCTGCGCTGTCCTGGATGCTTTTCTCCCCGGTCTCGCACACCTATGTGCTGGCTCCTCCTCTCTTGTGTCAAGCCTAAGTTATTTGTCTTGACTTTATAGGCCTGCGAGACCTACCTCGGGATCATTACCATCATCTCTTATTCCCTTCAGACAACTTCAGTGCCCTCTGGAGGCCTGTCCACAATGCCCCATCACCCATCCCGTGGCTTTTTAGCCCGGGGCGTTTGTGCTGCCTCCCGTGCTGCTGCTTACATGAGATGAACTCTACACAGTCAAGCTCAGTACCCCAAGAGCCTTCAGAGTCTTCCCAAAACCCTCCTTTCCTGAAATCTTTTTCCTGGCATCTGTGAAATAACTTGACAGCAGTTACTAATCAGCGGAGAGCAATCGCTTGCCATGCTGAACGGCTCCGCTGCATTGCTGTCTCGCTGTTCTCCCCTCGCCATAGCCAGCTGTTGGGCTTGGTGCGTAGCCTTTCCATCCTTTCATCCTTCTGTGCTTTGTACCGCACCTGGCACGCTTGGGTCATAGACTCACAGACCTTGATCATATAAATAACTAGTAACTATAATAACTACAGCTACAAGCTACAAGCTGTTTTTCCTGGCTCTCTGGAAGCTCAGAGTCCCACTGCTTTGGGCCTCATTCTTTTTGAGCATAGACTGTCTGCAGTGTGCTGGTCCAGCACCCGCTCAGGTATTGATCACAAGTCTCTTCTCTATTGAATTTCTCTCCAGGCAAACAAATGAATTGGATTCTCTATCAAAATAGCAGAGCCCAGCAGCAAATGGAGTATATCTGGGCAAAGATCTTTCTCTGTTGTTTTGTAGCAAGCAAAGTTGTGAAACCTCTGTACTTGTTTAAAAAACAGAAGTCCTGGATTGGTTTTGGAAATAGTAGCCTGTATTTTCATCTTGTATATGTATTCTGTTCATTGAGGCTGCTGAAACTTGTGCTCAGTCGTCACAGAAGTGACACATGTTTTATGAAGGAAAGCTCCTCTCCTGGGGTGGCTGTTTTACTGTGCCCAAAGCTTGAGGCCGTGTTCAAAGCCAAGGTTCCCAGTCACTTATTGTTTTTACACCATGGGCTCACTCTCAGACTGGAGTCTGGAAGTTTCCCAAGTTGGGAAACTGAGGCATGGGAGGGAGATGCAATCCTCCAGCACTGGTATGGACACTCCACCTCCATCGCACACGTGGAAGGGTTTTTTTTGCACAGTGGACAAAAGAGTCTGGGCCATTTTTGCTCCAAATCAGTGAAGTAGAAAATGACCAACTGATACCGGACACTCAGGGGACACGTGCAGGTGATGTGCAGCTCAGTCCTGACACAGCACTTACTTGCACGATGATCTTGGGCAGAAGGCAGCAAATATGAAGGAAGGAAAATCAGCCGGCGTAACCATGTAACAAGTCCTTCTGTTTGCTCCCGTGAGCATTGGAGAAGGGCAGGTGAACATACCAGCACACGAGATGCTCCCCACGAGCACAGCAGCTGGCTGCCGCTGTGGTTGGTGACTCCCAGGCAGGATACTTTGGAGCAATTTTTTTTTCAGCTTCAACACTTCCCCCAGCGAAAGGAAAGGTGACCCTGAACCGCAGCGCTTTCTTCCCACCAACTAGCCAGAAAGTGAACTGAAATGGCTACTGCAGCCACAACCTCCCAGTTGTACTGATCGATGTGAGGCTAAAGTCCAGGCTGATCTGGAGAAGAAATTTCAATCCAAATACTAGTGTAGTGAAGGGCAGGAGGTCCTGGGATCCCTCAGCAACCTCATGCTGTAAAGCTCACAGCCTGTGTCTCCCTTACACAGGCCCATGGCTTGTCTTTCATCACAGTGAAGTTCATTTTTTCTCCACTAGTGAAGACCTTTCAAGAGAAAGCAGCATTTTCTGTGCAGCTGTTTTCTGATGAAATTATTCCCACTGAAATCTGGCACAAAAAATATTTCTTTTCTCACCCAGGCGAAGGAGTGAGTTTCAAACAACTACAACTGAACCTCTGCAGTTTGATCTTTCACTGCACTTTTTCCATTGTTGGTTATCAAAAAATACTTTGCTGTCCACTGAAATGTCAAAAAACCTATTCCTAAATAGCAAAATCACATAAAATGACATTTTAAAGATATGGGCTTTGGTGGTACCCCTGTGAATTCTCATCAGCCATTCAACAAGTTCCTTCTCGGTGTGGACTAAGCTGCCAAACTCCCTCAAGGGAAACAGGCTCCTTCCCACTGCCTTTTTAGCTTCGATAAGCAGCCTGGTAAAGACTTTCATTTTCCCAAAAGGAAAGATGCAACAGCATGCCAAGCCAGTAAAGCATCTTCCTCTGTTCCAGGCAAGGTGGAAGGAAATTTCTCTGGGTTATTTATTACTTAGGGTTGTGGGTAATAAAAGCTTCCTGCAGCTAAAACAAAGCAGTAACTTTACAGACCACAGGAGTGACTTAGAGGCTTTGCAGGGGTGAACACAGCTTCCCCTGGAAGATCTGCACACACCTCCTGTATTTCCTTTAGCAAGTCATACACTAGGAGAAAAGCAACCAAAAAAGCCGGACGCGGGTACGGTAGCAGCAGGGGGCTGGCCAGTCCTTGAGCTGCAGGGCTGAGAGGCCAAGGTGGAGGGTCCCGTCAGGGAGCCGAGTGCCGAGAGCTGCGGGTCCTGCTCGGAGCGAGCGACTCCCTGACTCGCGGAGCTCAGCAGCCTGCTCGGGGCGAAGCGTCACCCGCCAAGAGTGTGTCAGGACAAGCGAGAACATTCCCCAGCTCTGGGAAGCTGAGCTTGGCAGATGTCTGAAAGAGCAGCGGTCTATAAGTGATTAGGATGAATCGTAATACAACTGTATTTCTGTCTCCTGACAGCTAATTATTGCAGAGCTTTGTAGCCAAGGCTTCGCTGTGATAGTGACGTAGTTTAATGAATCTCCATTTGTTTTCTTGTCGTTAATATTTAAAGTATCTTCTACTCTCTATATGACTTTTTGCCATCATAAAGGGACTTTCAGAGATCATGCTGAATTCTCCCTTCTTTGAGGGGAGAAGTAATCGCCTGTGTGGCAGACCTGCAGAAGAATGGGCTGGTTGAAAGGGAAAAAAGGAAACAAAAGATGTTTAGGAAGACTTCATTGTGTTAAGCAAAATGCCTCTGCCACTGAAGGCTCCGGGCAAAATGGGCACGGAATTAACGTCAGGTTGTGGCTGTGTGTCTTGTTCCTCCTGCCATGGTAAATTGAGCAGAAACTTGGAAGCCTTGGAAATACTGTCGCCGTAGGTGTTTTTCCCCCGGTCTTTCAGCTGCCTGTTCAGGATACGTGCGTACGTGTATGTGGGCTGCAGAGAGGAAACTGCAGGTTGTAGGAGGGCTTGGGAAATGTCCCCCCTGCCCCTTGCCCACCCCACAGATAGGAGAGGCTCTTTTTCTCCAGGCAATACTGCTTGACATATTCCTCTGGAGAGGCTGCGTCTCTGTAGCAATGCTCTTTGGAAAAGGCAAACATGCTCCGTAAAACTGATGTCTCCCAGGCAATGTTCCTCGGAGGGGAGAAGCCTGTGCCTTACTCAAAACAAAGAAGTTCAGGGCATGAGAAAGGGATGGCAGCGCTGACCCTGGGCACCGGGAGAACATTATTGTGACACTGACTCCCCCGAGCCCTCCCTGTCCACTGCTCATTCTTGCATCTCCTGTGGCTTGTGGAAAACATTCAGGAGGAAGATCCGGACCTGAAGATAGTAAAAGAACCTTATGCACATATGAAACACATAGACACATGTATGAAAGACGGACGTGCACACAGTAAGATGAGGACTTAGAGGAAGCAGAGTTCAGTTCCCAGGGCACGCGCTTTCCCTGAGGATGCTGTTGCGCTTGTCCCCTGCTGACGTCCACGCCACTTTACCCAACAGGCATGTGCCACTTCACACAGAAACAGAGATTCCCAGGGAGAAGGGTCTTAACTCCTGATGGTCCCCAAGGCCATACGGTGTGAGAGACGTGTACCCATTCCTGGGAGTACACATTCATATGGACTCCTGTGCTGCAGGCACCTCCCGTGGGATGAAGCCGCTCCACCCCTCTGTGGATGTGGACTGTGGGCTCACACCCCGCGGGTGAGCCACACAAGATGGGTGATCAGGGTGGCACAGGCATGGGCCGGCCTCGTGTAGATGAGTCGTGCGGGCTCATCACTTCTAGCAGACTGGTTGAGAGCATGTGTTTAGCTTTGATTCCTTTCCTTCTTCAGTAGAACTGAAGTTTCTGGGAAACTTCTTTCTGCAGAGCCACAGATATTTTGAAATGGAGGATTTGGTCCTTCTGGTTAGGCAGGTCTCTTGAAAGGAAGCCTGCAACCCCATGTTTCTCAGTGGACCACCTCTGAATAGTTCTCATCCTTTCGTATTTGTGCTTTGCTTTGCCCTAAAACAAAATTCCGCTGGAATTTGTGCTGCATGGGAACAGTCTTTTCTATTCTTGAAAGAATCTTTAAATAATTTTGCTGTTTTGAACTGGAAGAAAGAATCAAAAGTCTCAATTTTTTTATCACTAACTGAGGAAGGAAAAACTTGAACCAGTCAAAACATTGGGTCTTCAAGCTGTTTATTTCCATTTGACCTTTAAAAAACATTTGTAGTATGAACTAAGTTACATTTCTAAGCTAGAAGTTATTCCAAACAAAAAAATATTGGTTTTGTTGAAAATGACAAAATAGGCTTTCAACAGTTTTTCAACAGTTTTTTCCCTCCAGCAGGAGATTCATCAAATTGATCCTTTCTGACAGATATTTTTGGCTTCAACAAACTGGCATTGTCTGGGGAAGAGATATTTTGCTAGCGAGAAAGCTAGACCAGGAGTTCTAGGAACAACCACGTGTGGCTGATTGGCTGGGCAGAATACTAGTAAGGGCAGGTGACCGAAGAGTACGGGAGCGCGGCCGCTGCTATGAGTCCTCCATCAATCTGGGCAGGAAGCACTGGCTTAATGCCATTTAAATTGTTAGCTCTTATCAATAGGTCACTAAATTCTCCTAATTGCCTGGGGCTCCCCATCCATCTCCCTGGCTGATGTGGAGACCTGGGGGCACTGATGTGCATGTCAGTGCCGTCTGCACGCCAGAGCACATTTTCTTCCGGCTCTCCCAGGCTCCATCTGTTGACACTAATGCATTACTGACACATTTTCTCCTAAATTTCTGTGACTGCAGCTTTATCCATTAATCAGTAATTAATTTTCTATAAAATGTGCATGAGTGGAATCCTAATTTATATACTGGACCAGTTCCCATCCCCCCATCTACTGGCCTGCCCCGTTAGCTTTGCACGTGTTGCTTGAGAGCCCCTGGCTCTGCCCGCTCTGCTTCGGAGGCCTTTGGGGCCGTTCAGACTGTGCCGGCATGCTGGAGTGCGGTTCCCAAAGGACCCAGCCTTCCAGGCTGAGGAGGGTGATACACGTAAGACCAGCATAAGAGTTTACCTGCCTACTTATTAGGTTGAATTTTCTACATTTAAAGGGATTTCTGTTTTGTCTGAATCACCTCTTGAACCTGCCTTTTATCCCTCTCTGCTTGGTCCTTGTCTTTCCAGTTCTCCTGTTTACACTGGCTGGCCACAGAATCTCTCCGTGTGTGTGTCTGTATTTTAGCACGTTAAAGAAATTTGTTTTTTTTCTTCTAACAATGTGTTTTAACTCACCACCTTGGTTTTCTGACCACTCCCATCCATTTACATGAGATCTAGCTGCTGATCCATGTTTGCAGATAGGTCTCTGAGCAGAGCGTGGGTTTTTGGTGCACCAAGCGCAGGAGAGCGAGCTCACTGCATGAGAAAACTGGGCTGTATCCGACCTCCCCTTTCACGGCGGAGACGTGGACAGAAATCCTGCTCGTAACCACAGGACCCAGCTGGCTGAAGCAGGAGAGGCGGCGACAGGGTGCAGGACAGCAAAGCACAAGCAGGCAGAAGAGGCAGAAGTGGGGAGGGAGGACGAGGCAAGGCAGTGATTTATTTGTGGGCTGCAATGAGGGAGCTTCGGGTACGGGCCTGAAAAATCTGTCTCAAGCCTGACAAATGGGATGACAGCCCTTTCAGGCATTTGCTTTATTGCTGCTATTAGTTACTTTAGAAAAAGCATTGTAATCTGCCATTTCTCTCATGCATTATTCAATACACTTGTTCGTTTCCCATCCCATACACACATATTCGCACCCCCAAACACACTTAAGTGTATATATATACACATGAATAAATGGACCTCTAGAATGATTTCAGGAGCAGGCTGAGAGCCAGCAAGCCCCGGTGGTGTATTATAGCCCTCTATTTCCACTGTACTTTGCCAGTGTTTAGTAATTTAGCAGGGCCATATTGCACAGAGGCTGAGGTGCAGAGATTTACTCTGATGTTGCCACAGTTGTGGACCAGAGGAAATGCCAGATCAGAGCAAAAAACTGACTGATTTAGGATGCTGTCTCCAAGAGTGGGCAGCAACAGACAATCTGGAGCAAGGGTGCTCAGCCTACACCTTACAAACCACCCCTGGATCAGCAGAGCATTGTGCCTGACCTGTTAGCCATTGTCTCACGTCTTCTTTCCAGGTCTGTTTAGCTCCTTCCCTGCCTCACCCTCTGAGCAGGAGCATAGCTGTCTTATGACAAAAACGGCGCACAGCTCCCATCAAATGATGGGACACACTTCTGGTGTGAGATGGACGTGCACATGGCTGTCAGGTCACGCAGCAGGAAAGCTGTGAGGGGGAAAGGGTCAGGAGCGGAGCCCAAGGGCCTCGGACATCCAGGAGGGCAGCCTGGTGAGAAGTTACGGCCTCCCCCAGTCCTTAGGAGTGGATGCTGTGCTGCTTGGGAGCCAGGCTGCATTTCGGCAGTCCCTTTGCCAGAGGCAGGCAGCATGTGAGGGAAATATGACCAAGGACCCTGCCCTCTGCCCCGCTGGGCACTGTCCCACACTGTCCCTGGGTGACCAGAGCCCTTCACCAAAAATACACAGCGGGACAGCAGCCCAGGGTGACAGGCAAAGGCCTCCCCTCTCCTCCTCCCGGCTGGGTGGCACGCGACTGATGGTCTGCGGTTCCTGCCAGCGAGGATGGGTCTCCTCGCTGGGAAAACGGGTTCTTGTTCGCTGTGTGATTCCAAAGTGTTGTTTCTGCTACAAGCAAAAGCAAGTAGATTGGAGATGGGCTGACAGCGATGACAGCTGAGCTGAAGAGCAGGAGCAAGAGCGAACATCTTTGGAAATGGGAACTGCTAGAGAAATAATCAGAGCTGAGGATAAAAGTTTGGAAATACCTTAGAGGCAAGGAAAGATGAAGCAAAGTCATATTCAGTGTTACAAATCAATGTCTTTCTGTACCGACACAGCCCTGTGGCAGAAAGTCACCAGGGAGAAGGCACGTTCAGTGAATGCGGTAGCAGGGTGGGCTCCGAGAGGCCAGTGCCGGGGCCCTGTACCCGTCCTGGGCACGGGAGCTGGTTACGTGATGCGGCTTCATTAGCCAGCCCCTGTCACACCATCTGCAGGCATCCAGCTGAGCAGCCGTTGAGAACTTTTTAGGCAAAGCTGGCCAGAACCAGTCACAGAACAAAGCCAAGCTCTTGAAAGCACCGCAGGTGCTGAGAGATACTTGATCACCATATGGCTGAAGGAATAAATTGGACCTCAGAAAATACCCCGAGGAGAACAACAGACCTCTGCCAGCATTAAAGCTCCCCAAGTACGTGGAAGACCACTGGCAGACGTTGAAACAGCTCCTTTTTTGCTCTCTGTGAATACTGGATGCCAACAAGAAGGCAGGCAGGCAGGTAGGCAGGAGCCTTGTTTCTGGCTCTGAAGCACTTAACGTGCTTAGTAGTTTCCTGCTCAGTCAGGCAAAGAAAGTTGAACTACAAAGTTACATTGAAAGGCTTTGATGACTACTGCACTCCACCGAAAGCAAGACATTTCAGAGACCTGTACTGGGACATTTCTCGGTAGAGTTTGTTCCTTGCTATCTATCTGTCCGTGACAATTACAAGTTTCCCATTCAAGCTAGAAATCATTATTACTCGTGATTTAAAGGAGACATTGTCATCGTGATCCCTTCCAATGGCTGAAAAATGACTCAGGTAGCATTTGGAGAAAGGGAGAAGAATCCATCAGAGGAACTTTGTCTCATCTTCCTTTTCATTTGCCTTCATGAGCCTGGCTGTGCCTGGCAGAGAGAGATGCGTACAAGAGAACGGGGATGCAGAGTAAATGGCAGCCTGTCTGACTAATTGCCCCTGTTTGGAGTTCACTGGCTCATGCCAGCTCGCTGTGAGATGAGAGCTGGGGTGACGTGAGTGCTGGTGAGCCAGCCCCAGCTGCATGGGTCGTGCTTGCAGCTCACCGCAGGCTGTTGCACACCGCCATCCTAGCAAGTGACAGAGGCTTCGGTGAAAAGCTGACTGGTTTCCCAAATGATGGTGCCCACAAGTGCCAAATCAGATTCACTTCCACCCACATTAGGCCTTTTGCAACATCTTTGCTAAGCCCCAGGCACCAGGTTGAGGGGCATCCTTTGGTCAAGACCTCGCAGGGGATTCTGCTAGGAGCTTTGCTCACTTCCATCACCCTGTTGCAGAGGGTGAATACCTCCCAGGAGCACTTAGTCTTTGGATATGCCTGTCCCCTCCCTTCGTCTGGCAACTGAATCCCGTCAGTGGCCCTCCGCAAACAACTGAAGGATGAGATAATTGGTCTTGACCCCATTATGGATCTTCACCCTCGGCTGGGGAGACCTAAGTCCTGAGCTGAAACCACAGCTCTGCATAATGCTGAGTGAGTTAGGCTGTTGCTGAAGGATGAGGGGTGGTTTATAGCTGACAGGGGCTTCTGCTGTCTTTGAGGAAGCGCTGATGCACCTTGCACATGACAGGCTTTCCGCTGGCGAGCACGGACACAGCGCTCTGTAGGCTTTTCCCTGTAGGGCCCTGCCAATTTCAAGGCTTCCTCTGCGCCGTTCCTCACCGCTCTCCTCTCACCTCATCCTGACCCTATGTGCAAAACGACGGTCCCCAGCCCAAGTCCCCTCATATGGTGTTTGTCTTCACATAGTCGCCAGGGGAGCAAGGCAGCCCACCAAGGGCTGCAAGTGTCTCCCAGTTCAATCCCACCTACTAGCCCAAAGCTTTCCTCTTTCTTGCCTTTTCCTGGTTTTCTGTAATGTTTTCCTGGAGTAAGCACAAATATGCAGCTACTTCCAGTCCATTTCAAATTCCACTGGTATTTTTGGGCATGTAAATTATCTGTCTCCAGAATTTCCCCTAACTCTGAAGTTGAGATGTGCGTAAAGTGAAGTGTGTCAGAGAAAATCAGGAGTGTCACATATGATTTATCAGAAAACCTAGGACCGCCTCTCCAGCCTGAATAGGGCTGTGAATACCCAGCAGCATCACCTCCAGAAGGAAGAGGCAAAGGGAGCCTTTGCTCCCTGACACCTCCTGGGACCAGAATGTTTTCTCCTTCTCCCTAAGTCAAAAGGTGCCAGCAACTGCCATTGCCTCCTCTGTCCAGAAGAGCTCCTTATCGATGCACACAAAGGGGAGGAAGGGTTATACAGCACGCCCAAGACCACAAAGTGCCATCCAACCTGTTGCATGTCAGAAAGAAACTAGTAAGTACCATTAACTAGGAATTATTTTCTAAAAGGCTCTCGAAAGATCAAGAAGTTCTTCAGCTCCAATCTCCTACACTCTCTGACAGCGGTGCCTCAGTTTCCTAGTTCATTGAGTGGGTAAGGAAAGCTGAATGCAGACAGGTGCTATGGGGCTACAGGAGTGATCTGAACATCAACCTCACTGCATGAATTATTTACCCAAGTTAACATTTCCAGCACAAGGAGAAAAATGATTTGTAAATACCTTAGTGACTACATTTTGCTTAACTGCCTCTGCAGGATCGTTTCATTCACTTTTGCAGAAACACTGGCAGCAGCGGATGTTTTTTCCTGGTTGGTGGTTTTTGCAGGATGTGACCTGTGCCCTGTGAGACAAGCTTCATTTAATCACAAGATGAGATTTATTTTAGCCGGAAATAAAATTAGGTTGACAATCTTTCGAAATCCCCAACCAAAATGAGAATAAAATTATTGAATTGGAGGTAAGGTTGAATGCAAAATGCAATAACCTAGTCAAAAAATGTTTTGGGAGAATGCTGCAGGAGTGAGTTGAGCTAACATGTAATATTCCAGGAAATTCAGAGTTTGGTTAGATTTACAAGAAAGCTAACAATCTGAAAGTATGGAAATAAAATTTAAGACCTCCTACAACCTTATTTCTGCCCTTGCAAATCTGACAGTCTCTAGACTTTCCATAGTTGTTCCTTTATAGTGCATTCACATTCATATTTCCATATATTTTGAAGTCTGGCGAGACCACACAATAAGAAAGAAAAATAACAGCAGATGACTACGGAGACATACTGTCTCATGAATATAGAGAACTCATGGTGCCCAGTTCAAGAGTTATACTTAAACGGAAATATTTGTTGATTAACACTGGTTTTGAGCAACAAATTTAGAAATTTTCTCTTTTTTTTCATGGACACTTATTTCCAAGGAAAAAGGCTTAATATACAGACTCCAGAGCTGGTTGTGATCTGTTTGGCTGGTTTCATTTGCCATTAATTGGAATCATTGCAAAAATCTGTGCTATCAGTTGCAGATTGTGGACTTATAGAGAAAATAATGAAGAAAAAAATCCCAGATAAAGCTGCACAGAAGCTCAGAATGTGATATAAGATGCTGCTAATAAGAGCAAAGTCTCTTTGTTTGTGCCAAGAAGTGGCACAGCAGAGGCGTGGACATGTATACCGCCTGTGCATACATTAACACATACAACTTCCACCAAACATGAGAGACCTAGACTTTTACAGATGGCAGTTTGAATATCAAGAGCTTTTTTGGAATCTTTTACTAGTTTCAGGAAGTTTCTTCACTGCTCGAATGTAGCTGGATTTTGGCGGGGGGTCATTTTGTCTGTAGCCAGGTTTCCAAAGGAACATGGTTTGCGCAATGGCGGTGCGCGTGTGTGTGCCTGTGTGACTGTCAGTCCTCCTCATTCACTTCTGAACGCTTTGGCCAATTTCTGTAATTTTGACCTCCTGGTTAAGGGTTCAAAGCTATTGTGGTTTAGTGGAAACAACATTCAAGAAGATGGGCTAGTTTATGCGGTCGTGAAAGAAAATATATCCTTAGCTCACCTCCTCATGGACACCAAAGAGTCCACACAAGCAACAGCTTTGAAAAGCAGGTTTTATTCTGCTGTTCTGGGAACTACTTGCTTTCTAGTCCAAAGCAAGACCCACTTTCCAATCTGAATTGCAGTGCGAGACTTGAAGAGTACAGCAACTTCGTAGAAACCACTGGCACGGTAAAAAAAATTACCTGCTTATATTAATAGGTTATATTTTTAGCTTAAGAATTAACTGTTCTTCTCAGCGAGCATCCACTCCTGCAGTGCGTGGTATTATGTATCCTCAGGACTAAAGCTGAAAAATAAGCAACGGAGAAAATCTTTTCTCAGGGGGTTTCTCCACCCGAAGTGCCTGTTGAAGGACTGGCCAAACATTTTTTCATGAAACTCGTCTCAGTTTTTTAGACAAAACTTGAGGGAAGTGTCTGCTTGCCCCCAAAACGCTCAGTTTTTCTTCATGGAACCAAAGCCACAACATTTCTTTTTACCCATGGACCTCCCATTTTTTTCCATTTTTTTAGGATTTCATTTCCAATATCGGATTGCAGCCAAAAAATGTTGGTCTTCAATTACTGAGATTCAATTTGTTCTCTTCCTGAGCACTTGGCTTAATCCAGCACAGAAAGGTACATTAATGAACTCTTTTACAGATGAAAACAGGGAGCAATACTTTGCATTTCATTAGCTCTTGAAAGAAAGCTGAGCAAGTTAAGCAGGGGCCAGCAATATTTTAATTAGCCTTCCAGAGACTGTCTTCTGCAAAAATAGTCCCTTTTAATTACATTTGTTAAAATGTCCTGTAGCAGGTTGACTCCCTACTTAAAGATCTCTCCACAGTGTGGTGTCTGCATCGTGGGCACGCAAATAAATCCCGGGGTTTTCCCAGCGTTGCAGCCTCTGATAAGTCCTGTCTCCCATCTGTGGCTGAAAGTGCTCCTTGCACAAGGTTACCTCCAGGCCTGGGCTGCCCGAGCTCTTGAGAAGCAGCATTAATTAGCATTTGTCTCTTTGTCGGACGGGTTTTAGATGTTCACTGTGTGGCCTTGCTATCTATCAGGGAAATTGCTGCTGGTTATGCTGGCAAAAGCAGGCCTGGCTCTGGACAAAATACATCTGGGAGATTTACGGTACAAAGCAGCATCAGTCATTTCACAGTCTTCGCCTTCACGACGGTGCTATCGTCAGTCACGGTATCAATCACCGAGTCTCTCTGCAGGCATAGGCTTTTTTGCCGCCTTGCTGCAGACAGCCTGCGAGCTTATTCCACCTCTGTGCTAATTATCACACCCTTCGTTAGAGTAATTGGTCACTTCTCAAGCTTTTGTCTGGGGATTTAGAAGAAAGTTGGCTCCTTCGGGTGGTGGGAGCCACGCTGTTACTCAGGAAGGGTGGTGCTGGCGACTGCCGGAGGACAGAGACCCGTGTCTGAATGATATAGAAAAAGAGCAAAGGTCCATCTGGACCTGGTAGGGCAGTAAGTTATCGAGGGCCCAGGTTTATCCTGGCATGCAGTAATGACCTCTTTCCTGTCCTCTTGCAGGGACAAGACAGATCTGCTGAAATATTTTCCTCTTAAAACTATTTCCTTAGTCCACAAAAGAATTACAGTTATGATGGCACATTCATCCCTTTGCCTTCACATCTTGCATCTCCCCTGGTACACCACCGCCTCCTGCCTTGGGAAGTGGAAGGGGATTGTGGGATTTCCTCATCTTGCTGCATGACGGCAAACGCGATGTGGTCTGGGAACCTTCCTGCGGCAAAGACTGGGATCGGGATGGCCAGGCTGCAGCTTCTATACTCTCCTGCCCCATCTTTCCAAACTGGACCGCTCTGGTGTCCACTGAAATAGCTTGAATTGCTGGCATGGCACTGTTCTGCCACAAACAATAAACTCTGTATTTTCTGGAGAAACTGCCCCCCAAACCCAATATTTAATCATGATCCAAATTTTCTGCCAAAAAAAATGTCATTAGAAAATATTAAATTAGGGCTGGCAGTGCCAGCTGAATTTCCATGCTGCCTGTAGCTAGCTGCCTGCTCTCGTCCCTGCCGCAGTGTCGGCAGGTCCTATTTACGGAGCTCCCCAAAGACCCCGGGGTGGTGGGGGATGCACAGCACTGGGAAACGTCATCATTTCCAGCTGAGTCAACGTTGCTGCGGCTGCTTTATGTACGCGGAGCCAGCCCACCGCACTGCGCGTGAACTGGGATGAGTGAGGGCTGTTCTCTCTTTTACCCAGGAGGTGGAAGGCCCCTTAGGGCGTGCTTTCCATAGCATGGATGCAGCAAACTCCTCTCCAACCCAGTGGTCACATTCAGATCATCTCTTCACCAGTTTTTCACAGTTTTAAAGAACTTAGACCCTGTGTTAAACTCGGCTCTTTTTTTTTCCTGCATTCCCAACTGGCAAGAGTCGGAGATATTTGGTATTCAGCAAAGCAGAGCTCTTCAAGGCCACGTGTCCGTTCATCTGCAGACAGATGTTAGCTGTGTTGCCCGAGGCCGCGGTGTGGGAGTGCTTGGGCTCAGCAGTGAGGGCAGCATGCCAGCATAGGTGCAGTGGGGTAGTGGAGAATTTGTGCCGGGGGAATCGAGCAGGAGCCGGTGCTCGCTGTGAGACTTTTCACTAGTACAAGTCTTGCATAATGTCAGGTCCTAAAGTTTCTACTCCCACGAGCATGGGCTCTGGATCAAAGACTCCTCATTCTAGCCCTTTGGCCACTGTCAGGAATGATTTTTCATCCTTCTTGTGAATCATGCAATGGGATGTTGGCAAACAAACGCTGCCACAGATGTCCACAAAGGGTAGCCTGAAGGCTGCGTCGTGAGATGCAGCAACATTGATA
This sequence comes from Nipponia nippon, assembly GCF_047370975.1. Lineage (NCBI taxonomy): Eukaryota > Metazoa > Chordata > Aves > Pelecaniformes > Threskiornithidae > Nipponia > Nipponia nippon. The sequence goes on from NW_028262350.1 coordinate 4,875,963, forward strand.
GCCGTATTATGGGACACTTATACCAGGGTAAAGTACCTCCCTCAGTCAGACATCTTTGCCTCCTGACCTTAGCAAAACAGCATCTTTGGACCAGGAAAAATATGTGGGATGTCTCGAAAACTGTCTTCCCCACGCTATCAAAGCATCTTGAGTGTGAATCTAGAGATTTTGAGCAACTGTTGTAGGGCTCTCGCTGGACACATGGTACTGCTCCCATTACTTCAAGTCATTAGAAGAAGCTAGAAGCGTTTAATCTAGATTTTGTAAGTCACTGCTGAAGCTGTCTCAGGGAAATTATATGACCTCTCTTTGTAGAAGGCGGCAATTGTATTGCTGGGAGGGGAGATGGGTTGCACAAAGACTGTGACAACGCGTTCTGTACCTGGAAGCGGTTTGAAATATGTAGGTCTTTTACTCTCTTGTCAGGATCTCATACGCCATTAATTTTCTCTAAGCAAAGTAAATATCGTAAGTGACATAATAGTAGGGAAAATGTCACTGTGAAATATGATTAATAATTATAATCAATTCTACTGAAGAAGCACTAATCAAACTTAGTACCCGTTGTATCAGACCCGTTAGAAGTGCAGCATAAGAGATGTCTCTACTCCTAAAAGCTTACAAGGAAAATCACACTTTCCTCGTGTGATTGCAGGGCAGAAGGGAGGTTTGGCCAGTTCTAATTCCTGCTTTAACTGAGACCTTACTGTTGCTATCCCTGAATCCCAATAGCACGAGTCTAAACAAAAATTTAAAGCCAAGTTTATATGTAATGGTCTAAATAACTGAAGGGTTTTTTTTGTGCGCCACACCTGTCCTTAGAAGATTTCTTGGAAGATTTCTGCCCAACAGACTCCATCGCTATGGAAGTTTCCCCTTGTAATCTGCACGGTACTGGTGAAAGAATTAGAAGTTTACCTGGGCGCCTTCCCGAGCCCTCGGAGAGGGGGACGCGCTGCGTGCCTGCTGTGGCCCGTTCCCCAACAGCTTCTGTGCTTTTGGGTTCAAACCCAGAACCAGGGGTGTTTCTCAGACAGCAGCAGCTGGTCCAAAATACCACTCTTCCTGGGATTCAAAATTTTCTTTTTTGTTTGGCATCCAAAGAACCACATGTTAATTTGAATGTGGGGAAAAGGCAGTTCTCAGACAGCCTACATCAAAGGACCTTTATTTCTGTTTTTCACAACTTGTTCAACAGTGGGAAACTTTTAACGAGCAGAGATTTTTCTCATTTTTGGTTCAGTTTTGAAGTTGTTTTTGAATTTTTTTTTTTTTAATGGGGAAATAAGTTTCTTAACTTTTCCTTTCAGAGGTTCTGGGCAATCTGTTTTCAGACACCCTGACTCTTTACATAACAAGCCTACGACGAGTATGTGATAGAACCGCAATATGCTGCTCAGATCGCTACTGCTTCCAAAGCAAGGTTCAAATTTAACCCATGGTCCAGTTTGCTGTGTGGCTGGATTCCAACCCACAGCACTGGCTTCCTTGGCCTGTCAACGTGGAGTTAAAAACACTCCATCAGCTGATGTCCATCTGCAGCCTAGAAATGCCATCGACACATTTCTCATTTTGCAAAGAGCATGTGCCCAGTGTCAGTTTTATGCTTTGGGGTTTTGCGGGGGGGGGCTAATCCTGAATTGCAGGATTATCTTCTGGTTTGAATGGCTTTGCTTTGAGTTTGCAAGGACGAGCAAAGAAAGAGGTGTATAAGGAAAATCTTCAGCAGAATAGCGAAATACCACACGACAAAACCTTTTTATACAATAAGAATTATCAGCATTGTATCTAGTGCCCTTGTGCAGGGATTAAAACCTGATTCGTAGTGAAAGGGCAGAGTCTGGCTGGAAGTGGCCGTACGAAGGAGGAGGGATTGATTTCTGAAGGGACTAATACGTCTCCTCCGTCTGCGGAGCGACAAGGCTCCTGGGGGATGAGCTTCTGCCAAAGCTCCCGACAATGGGCATGGGCCGGGCCTGCCTTGGGGCTTTTTTCTTCTTTTCATTGCAGTCTCGCAGTTGGAACCAAGCAGGTACAGCTAAATTTGGACCTTTTTTTCAAATCAAACCTTTCACGTGTCTTTGCGTCTCCTCTTATTTTGTCTTGGTAACTGGGCTGGACCGTGGGTTTTACTCAGCGTGTTTCTGTACACATGAAGAAAATTCATTAATGTGTCCTTGAGGAAGGAGATCATTAAAAATTAAGCCACTTTGAAATGCTGGATTTTTGTCTGTTTTTTCTCCTTCCAGCTTGGAAACAATTTTCTCCTGTTTTCCAGAAACTTTCCCCAGAGTCACATCTCCTTGAAAACTCCTCCGAGAAATGTCCATGGAAAATATTGATTGCCTGAACTGGGCACTTTCCACTAGCAAAATCATCCAGTGGAAAATTCTTGCCCCATCCTGCACCATTGGCTTCATTCTGGCAGGGTTGTACTCCATGAATGAACAAGTTTGCCCAGAATGAAGGATGCAGCCTTTTTAAGATGAATTTGGCCCTTTTTTATAATTAAAAAAAAAAAAAAAAAAAAAGAGCTGTTGCAGTTGGCTTTGACCTCAGCATGGCCCTGCAAAAGATAGTTTCAAGGGCATGAACAGCACAAGAGAAGAGGAAATTTCCCCAAAGGGCTTCTCTCCTGTTTACTGGCTTTTTGTTAGAAGTGAAGGTGTGAGTGTGACCTCTGTGTTCACTCTAGTTCGGCTGAAGGGAAAAAAGAAAGAATATCTCGTTATGCAGCGTGCGTATGCAGACAGTGGCCCTTACCAGTAGAGCTGGACCCGGGACCCTGAGCCGCTCTCGTTTCCCCCGTGCCGTCGAGAGCTTAGAAGCATTTCTTCATCTGGGCATTGCCACCTCGCCAGGTCCTCTGCACTCCAGTGACCAGCTTGTGTGGCTTTTTCTCTCCTGTTGGGATACTGGAGTTTTTAAGACTTTTGGTCTTTTCACCGAAGGCCTCAGCACTGCAGGACAGTACGGGATAAGGAGCTCTTTTGTGCCCTTGGGGATGTGGGGTTTTTCTTGAGGGGGTTCTGTAGGTTTTGGCCTGACTAGGGGGAGGTTTGAGGGTGCCGGGGAACGGTGCGTGGCTATCCCAGATTCAGCAGATGTGCTCAAAGTCTTTTCTATTATTGGGTTGGATCGAAGCCTTTTCCTTTGTTTCCTTTTTAACGAAAAAGGATTTCAGTAAAAAGCCCACTGTATTTGATGCTCTGTGTCTGCTCTCAGTGACACAAGGCACTGCACGATTATAACTAAGAAGGTCTCAATGGGAGCAGAGATGCTGCTGGTTTGCACAGTTCCCAGTAAGCTGCGTTATTTATTAAGGAACAGCAATCTGGAAAAGTCTTGCTTGACAAATGCTTGCTAATGAGGAATGCAGACTGCTCCCAGAACCATCCTTGAGCCTTGCAGGGCAGAAACTTCTGCATTTGCTTATAGCTTCTTAACTACCACTGCTGGAAGACCCAGGGGGATATGGGGAGATTCCCAGTAACTCTGCTAATGAAGAAGGAACGCATGAGCACTCTATGTATTTGTTGCCTGATTACTATAGAAATAAATGAATCAGGAAAGCACATTGAACAGTCAATTCTCTCTTATTCAGAAACCAGCACAATTTAATTAAGTCTAAATAGCACTTAGAATGGTGAATACTGAATCGATTGATGGGCCGAATACTCTGGAGAGTGTTTTATTGGACGCTCTGTCTGATTCCCTGGATGCTTGAGCAAAAATTAAGAGAGATCCTTTCAAAAACCTATTCCTCTCAAGGCTAGAGGCCGTTAAATTCATTTCCAAAAATGATTTTCCTTTCAAGAGTTAATTGGTCCCCAGTCCTTACAGAGACATGAATATTTATTGAGTCTTGAGCCTGAATCTTTTTCAGTTCACAGTGGTGTAAATCAGTAGTGACCGCACTGAAGTAGCTGAGACTCCATGGGAAAAGGGGTCAGGACCTTGGTGCCAGAGGCCAGGGGATGATGCCGTGTCTTACAGTGCATCTTCATGGGAGTGTCTCGGCTTGATTCAAATAAAAAATTGTATACACACTGCACCTGTAGAGAAAGAGCACGGATTCAGTGGCCTGCCTCATCCAACAAGCTGTCTTGCACACTCCCGAACATGGTAATTAAAAAACCCTCTGGTGGCGGTGGTGAAGCTAGCACTGAAGCACAGGTTCTCCTCGTAGTTATGCCCACCTTGGTCTGGAGTAAGTGCCGGTTGGGCTGTGTTACAAGGGTATCAAAGTTATGAGTAGAGACCCCCTTTCCTAACGGGCTTTGCCTCAGTGAATGTGCAGTGGCATCTCTTGGAGGAGCACCGAGGCTCGCTCTCCAACCACGTGTGGCTTGGGAACGACTGTGCTGCAAAGCTGACAGAGCAGCTGATGCTCTCAGGTGTCGCTGCTAAATACGAACACTAACCACTCTGCCTCCCTTTTCACAAAGTACCTCCTCCCCCTCTTGGCATTTCCAAACAGCCCTGACCACAGGAAAGTACACGGAAGCCTAGGTTAAGAGATTTCAGCAAAAATCCCAAAACAAAGTTCTGTGCAAAGAATTACAGCAGGATAAGCGTGACACCCTTCAAAGAAACTCTAATAAGCGAGGAAGTGCCTGGTTCCAGTGCATCACCTAAGCCCTGTGCCAGCACAGTCTCCCTCCCCTGAGCTATTGCTTGTGTCCTCTGGTGACCTGCTCTGATTTTGCCATTGTAGGAATGCAGGGCTTGATAGACGGGATGAAAGTGGGCATCACCATATACTGCCACTGTGATCAAACCTAGTGCAGGCCCAGAGGGGCAATAAGTCCATTGAGTCCAAACCCAGGTGCCTCTGGGCCACTCTGTTGTCTGTCCGTGCTGGCTGGACATCACACTCGGCGTCTGCTGTGTGCTAAGAGCTGAACGCTGGGCATATTCGAGGCAGTAGCATCCAGCCTTCCATAAGTCCGTCCACACAACACAGGAGACCCAAAGCCTCAAGGATATTCCAGCCCAGCTGAAGGCATGCAGATATCCAGATGTGAGCTGGGCACCCTTTAGAGTCAGTGGAGAATAATTTTTGGGTGCTTAAACCATAGACCAGGGGAATCCCGCATCTGGCCCTAGGGTTTGAGCTAAGTCAGCACGTAAATGTTGTGACTGAGGGTTTATCTACATTTTGGTATGGACCCAGACCCCCATGAAAAGAAGACACCCCCTAAGACACCCCAAGAGCAGACAGATGTTTTGGAGGAACATGTATGGTTTTCACATCCGGCAGCCGTAAGATATTGCTCTCACTATGTCACGCACTTCTAGCTCTTTTAATGTCTTCCTACAAAAGTTCTGCTGAACTTCTCGCATTTCCCAACTGCCTGTATTTATCTTACAATAATTAGATTTTTTTTTTTTCCTGTTGATCTCTTTTTCTCTTAATTTTGGCCAGAGCAATAGCAACCAACATTACCAAGGGCAATTGATGGAGTGGGAGCTCCTGAGATAGCAATTTCTTTTTTAATTAGAGCATTCAATAGATCCCATTGGAAGAAAGTCCGTTAATCAGTTTTTAAATTGTGCAGTGGAGAGTTACAGCAAACGCAGACATGTAATATGGATGCTGGTTTTCTGAAGGGCAGGGCTTAACTAGATGCAGGAGCAAGCGATATAGCTGGAGAGTGCAAAGATGTTTTTTGACTATGATGGGAAACCATAAAACAAAGCGAAGTTTGAACAGGATCAGATTTTTATTTTAAAGCTAAAAAAGAACAGAAGAGTTTCTAAGGCTTTTTCCTTTCTCTCTGGGGAAATTAAGTTGCACATTAAGCCACTGACTTATTCATAACAGAAGAAAATGAATTGTTTGAAGTAATACTTTCGTCGATTCTTTTTTGAAATCCCAGCATCAACTCCTCTTGTCCCCTCTTCTCAGGTGCAGAATTGGTAACAATATTGTGTTTTAATAAACAACATACTGTTTCCTATCCAATAATTATGCTCATTTTGCACGCAGCATTCCTTTCCTATTGCTCAATCATTCAGTGTTTAGCTACCACTTCTTTCTGAGCCTAGATCGATTTTGTTCTTCGTAACAAAAGAAACCACCGTGTTACATTGCAGTCCTTTGTACTGCTCCAAGCCACAGCTGAACAACTGCAAGTTGCTTTTCATGGGATTTAGCAAAAGTCCTAATTATAAACCTACTCTTGTAAGTTTAGAATTAAGGGAATGCTAATGGTGTTGTAAGTTTGGCATTACAAATGGGGAAACCGAGGCACCGAGCACAGATCACCCAGATTCCTCCGGCTGGAAGAGGGACTCCAGCTGGATTTATTGAAGTCTCGAGCGGAGACACGGTCATGGAGAACTCTGTCTCTCTCTTCCACATCACATATCCTAGGAGCTCACATAATTCATGTGTTTAATGCACAGCTTTTAAATGTGGTTCTAATGAATAGTTCATTTTAATAATGCATGTGTTCCTGCCTGTGTGAGATAACCGTTCTATAAACAAGAAGATGAAGCTGTATAGGAGCAATTATTTTAAAAAATCACGTGAGCAAGTGTTTGTTCAGGTTCCAGCAAGGGAAAAAACAAAGAGGATGAGAAAGGATCATCTAAGCTGACCATTAATTAAGTTTTGGAGAAGCTTATTAACTGCTTAGTGACCCGCTTACTTGAGGGCAAAGCACAGATGAAGAACTTCCATTGTAATATAACGAGAGTCAAAGTGGATGGTAAAGTCATATTGAATATTTGTTAGCTGTGACTCCCAGCAACTGCCCAGGATCGAAGGGAAGCAGAAATCTTCCCCCACCAGAGAGTGATACAGTGGAAAAATTCACAAGGTGTAAGAGGAGATTTTTCAAAACTTTCTGGAGATTTTGCTTGAGAACATAAGAACTGTCAAATTAGATTAGACCCAAGATCCATCTAGCCCATTACTGCATCTCAGAGAGGCTACGCTCCATCATCAACAAACCGATGGGAAATAATCTGTTTTCTACTTTCTTAATCCTTTATAACCAACAACTGATTCGAGATGTGGAGTTACTCTGACTTCTGATATCTTGATTATCGTTAACTATTACAATTCTGGTTATTCCCACTGTTGATGTAAAGATCAGTCCCTCTCTGGCTTCATACAGCTTCCCAAGGCAATGCAGTCCGCTACCAAATCCGTGGTGCATGTTCCTCAGCGTGCAGACGTGTGCTCACAGGACAGACACACGCGTGTGCAGTCCTGTGGGATGCTTCAGTCACCCGAGTTCACTCTTTGCAATAGCTAAAGTCACGGTAGCTTGCTAAAAATCATTTCCCGATCAGGGATAATAGGCTCTCCCTGCCTCATAACTTATTTACATTACATATTCTCCTGAAGTGATGTAGGAAATGCATTGAATGTTTTAGGGTTGTTGGGAGTTTGGGGCTTATTCTTTTTAATGGGACTCCTGTTTTCCTTCCTGGAAGCTGAACAAGGGTTCCCAGAGCTGAGTGCAACTCTGTGGGTCTGGAGAGGAGAGAAAAAGCTGGAAGTGATAAATGCTGGGAATTAAAAGTGATCTAAAGTTGCTGTCACATTATAATGCAATTTTCAGGTTCAGTATTTCATATTCTGCAAGATTTGGACGTAGATTGCATGCACCATTGGAAAGGGAGTACTCACCCCCGATCCCAGGCACATAAAGCACTGGCTCCACATGGGGAGTGTTTGCAAGATCCAATAATAAATAATAATAATAGGACCCTAAATATGTCGCTAAGCAGGGCTGAATAATGCCTATCATATATTGCAGACCAGTGCTTCTGGAGAGTTTCCTCCCAGGGTGAGGAAGGCAGGATTTTTTGTGGCCTGTTTGAGGAAAAGCAGAGGAAAATTGTCTGAAGGCTGCGGGGGGGCTGTCCGGGGCCCGGCAGGGCCAGCGGCGGGGCGGGCAGGGCTGGCAAGGCCGTCCTGAGATGCCAGTTCATCGCACCGTACCCCAAATGTCTGAGCGCAGGGGGAGGCGTACAACGCAAGGCTCAAGCAGAGGTTTGTATTATTTCTATAGCAGCATATAAAGCATCTGGGATTAGAAAGTAGGCAGCTTGGGCTCTGGCAGAGGAGCCAAACTACAGTCTTTGACTTTAGTATCAATCCCGACTTGATGTATTCGCTATACCCGCTTCTTTCCCAGGGAGGGCTTAACAAAACAGCGTGGCTTGGGCATGGGAATTTGGCTCCTTGCACTGCGCTACCTGATCACTCAAGCTAATGATCACTCTGCAGCACATAATATTTTTTCAATCTGATTTAAGAGGAAATTCAATTGATCATCACTTTCTGCCAGGCTTCTTAGTTCTCCGCACAAACTCGGGGCTGCTTTGCATTCCAGACAGGCTCGTACCGCACCGAGCCAACCTACGGGAAATTAATTCAGAACAATTTTTAAAGTGCACTAGGTTAAGTCTGACATGCCTTTCATCTAGTAGGACACAATGTGCGGTGTCTTGCCTGTCACCCTTATGGAAGCAAAAAGGGGGATGAGGCAATGTATGGCTGGAAAAATAAGATAATTATTGACACATGTTTCAGGTTTATTCTTCCAGATCTCATTAATGATGTATTTTGGAGCTATTGATAAAGAGACAGGGAAACATCCACTTAGATATATTGTTTGCAGATGAGAGAGATGGCTGGTCCTGCTGACAGTTTGCTGAGAAGCTGCTGACATTCAGGAAAGCTCGGTCTGGCTGTATGCAGACATTATAGATGTGTTGCACAGAAAGCGAGAGTCATACGAGCTGTGCAAGGGGGCGATGCCAACGTGAGGAAGATGAAGGAGCTGGGAAGGGCACAATCCTCAGGTGACGGAGGGAGGCACCAGAAAAAGCTTACTGCAGAATGTTTTACCACCGCTCTGCCCATTGCCTGCAGAAAATGCAGCCTCTGCCTCGTGGCTGCCTGTATTCCACGGCGATCCCCAAACTACTGCCCTACAGCCCACCCGCCTCCCCTCCACCTCCCTGTCTCTTCTCGATAACCCCCGCTGTGCCTTCAAGCCAGGTCCCTGCAAATTCCCCGCTGCTCCTACCTCTGCTCAGCTTGCTCGCTGCTAGTTACTGCCCCTGGGTTTCTTCGGGGCTCCTTATCTTCAGACAGACATGCAGAGAGGCTCAATGCTATGCAGGGGGGAGTGATGACCTTTCTAGAGACCTGCAGAGGTAACAAATGCTCCAAGGTGCTACGGCCTCAAAACCCAAAGTCTTTATTCAAGTAAAATTTCCCAGCGGAGTGTGATTCTTGAGACTGTGAGAAGGGACTTGCCTGAGACTAAATAAGTGGGGAAAGTACAGAGACCTCAGTCCAGCAGAGAATTGAACCATGCTGTCAAGCCAGGAAAATGAATGTGACGATGGCCCATGTGGCTGAGAATGCGCCGAACTGGGGCCAGTCCCCTACGCTCGGTGCCGAGGAGCACTTTGAATTGCAGCTTGAGAATCAGAGAAGGTTTGAGTGTACCAAAGTATTACAGAAAGCTGGAATTCTTTGATGCCTGTGTGGAAAATGAGCCCCAAAACACTTCCCCACTCTCCCCTTCGTAATATTTCCTTGGACATTTGCAGCTGAAATTTTGCTGCAACCCAGTCTTTTCCAAAACCAAATCAAAAAAACCCAGGTATGTGTTGGGTTGAAAATGAATGATTTTGATGAGCCGTGGGAGTGAAGAAGTCAATTTTCCAACAGAAAGAAATTCCCACTGGTCTGCAGGAAGACTAACACACTCTGTCGAAACGTATTTGTTTTTTTTCTTTAATTCCATCAAAAAAAACCCCCAAATCTGCGGAAAAGCTCTCCCTGTGTCATGCTAAAACATATTTCTTATTAAAGTGGCAGCTGAACTCCGTACAGGCTGAGCAGCAAGGCAGGGGAGGATTTGCCAAAGTGACAAGGAGGGATTGCAGCCGTGTGTGCGCCAGCGCTATGAGCGTCCAGATGTTTGCCTCTGCGTTGCTGCTGCACCTATTTCCAGGGTTCTGTGGCCCTCATCTAAAACACTAAAACCCTTTCTTGCAATAATTCAGCTGGCAGGTGACAGAAGCAGGAAGGCAAAGCCAAACGTTCCGAATGCAGAGGGGAAATACTGCTTTTGGGTACTTTCTTCCCAGCACAGACCACTCAGGGCTCTGTCGATCTGTCAGCCCCGGGGACGGTGCATAATTCGCAACAGTAATTTCTCTGGTAGCTGAAATTTGCTCTGAACTGCAGTTTCTTCCAGTTCATTCCTTCCTTGTGTTTGAATCATGTTTGTACTCTGCAGTATTCAAAACCTGAGCTCTGCTGCTGAGCTATGATTGCTCTGATAAGCCCGAGGTATCATTTCTGATCCGTGGCTGGGAGTGCATATTATCCATTTCCAGAGTGAATATTTGCCCGCAAAAATTTGCAATGCATCATTCGCACATGCTGATTTTCAGCAGAACCGGCTCTTTCAGCTAAGGATTTCAGCTCCCAGCCGAAGCGAGAGCAGCTCTGCTTCGGGGCAGCCCTCACCAGGACGCGCTTTTCCTACCAGGCTGGGCTCCGGCCAGCCCTTCAGACGGCACCTCGCCCTCCTGCCCGGGGACCAGGGAGGAAGGAAATGTCACCAAGCCTTGGTTTACAGATGGGGAAACTGAGGCATGGAGTGATGTGCTGGAAATCCGGCAGTTTTATGGCGAACTGGGGCTGGTGGAATCGCTAACACTAGCCTGACGTGCTGTGCGTGCGGCTGCCCTGCCTCCTCGCTGGGGTCCCGCGAGCGCGCGCTTGGCAGTCGTGGGCAGCAGCAGGCTCTCGCTTCCCTGCCTCCTGCAGCCCCAGGACGCAGCCTTTCAAGTTGAGAAACTGAGGGCCTGCAGGCCTTTCCTCTGCTTTGAACCACCACAGCAATCATGAGAAAAGGCTTTGTGAAGGCTTCCCCCCCCCTTTTTTTCCACTTGTAAAATTAGCTTTTCATGAAAGAAGGCAGCGTCTCCTTGCCACCCACTAAGATACGTATCCTTAGGTGATGGCAGAGCCAGCGCGGGGTGAGGGAGGGGAGAAGCGAGATCTGCCCCCACCGCCCCATCAGAGGCGCAAAAGCTTTCATTTGTCGATGTGGAGATCCCACCCCGGATCCTGCGGTGACAAATCATTGTCACGAGGATAATCAAGCTGCAGAGACAGGGTCGTTTATCATGGCTCTTTGCTAAACAAAGCACTTGCCTCCCTCCTGCCTGGCTCTTGCAAGGCTCAGGGGGCTGCGCTGTCTGGGCAGATACCGGCAGAGGTCCCCATGTCCCCGCCACCATCAATCAAAGCCTAAATTACCCGTCAGAGGTGAGAAGTGTACATGTCAGAGGTGAGAAGTGTACATGGGCCTGCAGCATCCTCCCAGGCACCCTTTGCCAGGGAGGCAGAAAAGCCAGCCAGCCAGCATAAAGGCACTTGTTGCCCTCCACTTCTCCTGAATACTAAGCCAGGCTTGCAGGATTCACCAAACACCCATCCGTGAGCTGGGTAGCTCCTCTTGCTGGTCCTTTTGTGCTTAAAATGGGAAACGTATTTGATGGACACTGGCAGCTCATAGGGCCAACCTGGTAGGCAGTAGCGAGAGTGGGGTTTGAGAGACTGGTGCTCATTTCCCCGATGCCCAGCTCAGCCTTCTGCATGATTTAAGCAATGAAAATGCTGATGGCTGAGTTTGATACCTAAATCTCAAAAGACTCAGCTGTAGAAGAATCAGATTCCTGGACTAGGATTCACAGCAACGTGCTTGCCCAGTGGAAGCCATCGGCTTGCAGCCCTTCAGGCTGGCCGAAGGTTTCTCTTGCGTTCACAGTGAAGCCGTTCACATGAGTCCGAGCGCTCAGCAGTTCAGCTGGAGGCGGTAACTCGGTAAGACCCAACAGCTGCTCACAACCTTACATCTCCATGCTGCGGCAGAAGCCCTGCCTTGGGATGGGGGTTTGAATTTGCCTTTAGCTCTTGGGGAGGCTTTGCGGTAGTGTGAGGTAGTTGTGGACGTCGGATACAGAGACAGCTCCAAGCAGGACTGCATGGATCGGTGCTCAGTCGCGTACGAGGGTCTCGCACGCAGGACAACAGGAGTCGGCTTTGCTCTGGCCAGCCTGGCTGCCTCTCCCTGCTGAAAGAGGAGGCTGAGGATAGAGAGTGATGCTATAAATTGTTTTCTCTCTGTAATAGAGTGAGGTGAGCTCTCTGAAGCAAAGCACTTACCGAGTCCTTTCTGCCACTTTCTCTGATTGTGGCAAATGACTTCTTTTTACTGACATGCTCACGAGCTTCTGTTATGTTCAAGTGTGACTGGTGGGAATGTATTTCAGGCTGTAGATTTGCTTACAGCTTCTTTCCCGAGGCTTCCAGTTCTCCCTGTTCATCTCTCCGCTGTTCTCACAGTCTGATTGATCTCCTCAGTCAATATGGTATTGTTTCTCCTTGGTGACTGGCATGCTCCTATACAAAAGTATATAGACTGTGAAGCTGAATAGGCCAGTACTGAGCTAGGAAAAAATAATGATTTTGCTTTGACTCATGATTTTCTCTATTTAAGTAATTTTTAAATTTAAGGTAGATGTTTATTTACAAGCTGCCTGATCTTTATTTTCACTTTTTTTAGTTGAAAATTGCTAGTGTGCGAGTGTATTTTCTGTCAGATCATAAATCTTAGAAAGAGTTGGGAAGGCAGTTAAAGAAACAAGTACATTTCCCTGCTAAGCGACTCTGGCTACCTACATGCTAATATTTTACACATGAAGTGCTGCTTGCATCAGTGAAGTTACCAGCTGATGCCTTGGACTCATAAATTTTACAGAACCTTGTCCTGATTTCAGTTCCCCCCTTGAAAGCTGAGTGCCATCTCCGAGCCGTGGGTGTGCAGGCTGTGGCTCCCTCTCAGCAGCGTGGCTGGGACCCCTCGACAGTCACTGTGGAGAGAAACGAGAGCTTCTAAGCCATGGTCAACCCCATTCCCAGGTAGGCATTGAATGTGGAGAGCCTGGGAATTAGATGAGGTTGAGCCCATTCCTTAAAGTTTTATGTGATTAATTTATTTGTGTTTGGATCCTGGGCCTTGAAGATGGCCCGTCTGCCTGGTATCAGGGACACAGCATCAACCCCAAAGATGTTCTCCCTTCTGAGCGTCTCACCCCAAGGCAACTTGATGTCAAGCAGGGTTGAGTCCCTTCTCCGAAGCCTCGGTTACTGGCTGGAGCTGGAGAGAGGATTTCCTTTGCAGGCAGGCCCTGGATCTGAGCCAGCCCAGCCGTTCTGAACTCCTGTAATTAGTCAAAATATGAAGGTGAATTATTTTCCGACAAAAGATGTAGGCAGACCGGATTTTTAAGGCTTCATTAGTCCAGACCCTGGCAGGGCTGGTCTTCTCAGCTCAGTGGCCTGCGCATGTGATGGAGAGCAGATTCTGATATGTATAATTAACAAGCACTGAATAATTTGACAGATCGGAAAAACATTTCAATGTGTGTTCCAACAGGGGAGGTGATTGGCATTTCTGTGTTACTGCCCTGCTAAGAAACTTTCGAAAAGAGATGCCGACAGTGAGCGCCCATGAGCCCGAGGCGATGTGGGGGCCCTCGCAAAACGTGACGTACGCCTCCACACCAGCCCTGGCCAGGGTGCGGATGGGGCTAAGCCCCCCGGGTTTCATAACCTTGCTTAAGGCTGGCGTGGGGCTGGGAGCACCTGATCGTATTCCCATAGTCCCTGCAGAGTTTGCAGTGAGGGACCGGCTGTGGCTCCCTGTAAGTCAGGGTGCACCTGGCACGCACTCTGTGCCTCAGTTTACCCCTTTTTCTAAATGATGAGCTGAGCAGTGGTGGACACTACCTGTGTGCTACACCTTCCAGACTGAATTCACTACACACATATAAAACACCAGGGCTGGCTTTTTATCTGCTAGAGCCCTGCAGTCTGCACAGACTGGGAAAGATTTTCCCAGCCCCACAGTGATTTAATCATATTTGCAGAAATCCTCTGCCCCATCTCCTCCTCCCCTTTCTCTCTGTCATTATCGATTTTTCCATTTGATGGCAAGCTGGAGTTTTCCAGCGAGGCAGAGCCACCCTGGGTGCGTGCAGCGTACACGTACACAGCCTGCACGGGGGACTGGGGAGGCGAAGAGCTGCTCCTTCCCTGATACACAGGTGTCCTTCGATCCAAGCAGGAAAGGAAAGGGCTTCCTGATACACAGCCTCCCAAGAAATCCTGCCCTCACATCCTCGTATTGAGGCAGTCTCATTATCCAGTAATAAAACTGGCTGGAAATCTGCCTTTGAATATTTTTCCCTTTTGAAAAGCTTTGGACAAGATAGACAATTTCCCTGGGAAATGGTTTTCGTAGGAATTCATCACAGACGCTATGGGAGCTGAGGAAAAGAGGTGAACTGTTGCAATTCTGTCCTTCTGCCCTCCTTGTTGTTCTGCTCTTCTCTCATTTCTTGAGCAGGTAATCCACAGCGTTCTATTTAACGCGTTCGTGTGTGTGTGCAGGCGGCAGAAGCCAGCCGCGCCTGTAGCCAAGTCCCCCTGTACCTTCCACCCGTTCTAACCAGTTGTCCTGCCCCATCCCTAGAAATCTAATGGAACAAGCCAGATAATTGAGATGAAGACTCTTCAGTTCCTTTTTCATATGACGCTCTGGGTCCTCTAATTAAGGCAGGTTTCTTTCCTACCTTGTTCCCTTTGCCCATTAATTACGGGTAGCATTATGGTAGGCACAGAATTAAAATGTCCCTTGAACAGAGGCGTTATAACTTATATTCTGTTTGGATGTTTGAGCTTCATGTTGGGTCATTTGAAAACAAACCCTGGAGAGTTTCATTAACTGAAACAGCAGAATGAATTTCCCTTTCTGCTTGCTTTTCTTTTCTTCTTCAACTGAAATTTCTCGCCAATGCTGATCCAGACTCCTCAGGCCCACAGCGGCTGCCTTTCTCAGGTGGGGGGCAAAGGCAGTATTCACCAAGGGATGCAGTGAAACAAAAATAAAAAAGAAATTACTTAGTTCTGCCTTCTGTCTTCCCCCGAGCCATTCATTTTCATCCCACCCATCTTGCCCTGAGCTGATCTGAGTTCAGAGCAAACCATATTCCCTTTTCCTGCCCTATGGGGGTCTCTGTGGTCTGGCTCCATCCACCAGCTTGCATTTCCCCCTGCTCTGGTCCAGCGGCTGTGGGCTGCCTGGCGAAGAAACGGAGATGATGAATCGGTGAAAACGAGCAGCACGAGCCCCTCCAGTGCTGTGAGGAAGCGTCTGGGTCTGCTCTGGGAAGAGTCACACAGCTCACGCGTCCGGGAGAGACATGAGCTAACTCTCTCTCCACGGCAGGTGAGGGGGAAGGGAGCGTGATGGGACACGAGACCTTCATGTCTTTCAGGCGTCACCTTCAGTAGCAAATGCAGTGAAAACAAACATTAGCTTCATGACGTGAGACTAGTTCTTGCTTCACACGCTCTCATTAATGTAATCAGAAAATGTGCTGTTGCAAGGCTTTCTCTGGGTCACTCTGCAATACTTGGATGCGTTATAATCCATTGAATTCCTCCTCGCTGAATCTCTGAAGTGGGGTGCTCTGTTTATCCTACGTATCACCTCCTCCCAGCCCCATGGAGGCACAGGGGCAGCACCGCAAGCTTTCATGTTGCCTGCGTGTGCAATGGAAACGTCCACGCTGTACCCCGATGGCAAGGTCGCCTGCGTGGTTGATGGTCTGTGGCGTTGCAGGTGGGACTCACCAGCCCAAGCGTGGCAAGCGAGCTCTTGTTATACAAAGGCTCCTAGACCTGGCTACAATTTCACTAGCCAGCTCCTGACTCCCATTAAAGTCCCTGTCTCAGTGGGAATCAGACAGCAAAACCCTCACGCATGAAAACCTCGTCCTGTGCAAATTCAGCACCGATCCCTGCCTCACCGACAGAAGACAGAACTGGCTCTCCTTCCTACCAACAGCCGCATGCTGCAACACAAAAAGTACCAATGGGCCTTTTCCTTGCCTGGTGCTTAATGCCTGGCTGCCTTGTGCTTAATGCCTTGCTCCTGGGAGGTTTCCAGGGTTTCCTGGCTGCTGTGGGAGGTGAGGCTGGTTGCAGCCATTGTTCCCATAGAAATGGGAACTTCAAAACACTCTGGAATAATCTATGTAATAGCCGTCAGTGAGTCACTTATTTTCCTGAATATGCCACAGTAAAGCATTTCAGTTTTTAGGAAGGTTAATGTGATGGTCTGGCTAGGCCTACTAACAACCCCAGCGTGGTGGGGAGGCACCCGGAGATGTCTCTTCCTTCTCATCACTTCTGCGCAGAGGGTGACAGCAGTGCTGATCTCTCTCTGATTTCAATACAATGATGAAAACCTATAGCCAGGAGTGCCTCTGGTGACTGCAGATGGGTGGCGATAATTGTGCTCGAGGACAGTGAGCAATGGAGACACTTAAATGCGGGGTCATCTAGGAAATTACAACCCTGGGGTGTTTCTGAATGCTCCTTGCTGCTGAGGAAGAGGGAACTGTCATCTCATAAAACACATGAGGTTTCTCGGTGAAATAGCACTTCTACACTCCTGCATGGATATTAGCAACTTCTGAATGAGAAAGGAAAAACAAGTGGTTGCCAACAGCCCTGTATGAGGAAGGGTTCGGGGGAGCAGCTCTGAGCAGCGATACAGAACTCGAGGGTTATTTTCCTTGTTCAATGATGAACTCACTGTGTTACCTCCTGCGAGAGACTTGCGCTGATCCCTGACTTGCGAAGCGTGGGTAGAAAAGGATTGTGATGGGGTCCACGAGAGGAGGTGGGAGGAATCTCTGGTTTTGCCTTATCTAACCAACCATGTTGCAAGTACCCCAAAATCCTGTACTGTCTGATCGGTGAAGCGCTCCCACTGACTCCCTGCTGCCTGTGCAACCCGTAAGAGGTGCCCCACTCACCTTGGATGCACAAGGGCTATGGAAAAACACAAGAGACACTTTTCCTCCTCATTTGCCTCCAGAAATGCATCTCTTGCTCCTGCTGGAGCAGTTACCCAGGAGGGCACACTCTGTGCTACACAACCCAGGGCCAACACTTACAGTCACTGTTGGTTTCCCAGTGCTATGCTGGTTTCCCACGGTAGGGATGGCTGCTGTTCCAGCCTGCTTGGTTTAAAGGCTGAGACTATTTTCACGCCTAACCCTGGTGATGTGCCCTGCTCTCCCGTGAGAGCTCCTGGCTGATCTCCCCTCTGCTCCGTCGCGGTCCAGGCAAACTGTTCCCCGCTCCTTGGGTGAGTCAGCGAGTGTTGCAGTTTAATGAGCATCCCCAAGAACACGCGTTCCCTGCCAGACCATCCTGGCGGAGACTTTCTAAGCAGTCTCTCTTAGAGCTAGTTGGCAACTTTTCAGCCAACCCTTTTTTTCTAAACGGCAATAATGGTGCTTTGATGAGTGAGACCATTTTTTAAAAAATAGAAATAAGTCTCTTTCAGTGAAGCTTTTGGGATTTGGATTGAACTTGTGGGTAGATAGCTATGGGCTTACTTTGCAATGGTCAGGAGACAGCGTGAGCAGCTGCTGGGTGTTTGTTTAAAGACGTGCTGCCGTAGAGGCAGGGTATGAACCTGAATCCAGACTCTTCTGTGTCCTGGTGAAACGATCTGACCGCTGGGCTCTCCTCAGACAGGTGAACAGCTTCTTTCTTTGGAGCTTTTTGATCAAATTTTTGAAGGAACCTGTTTTCACGTCAGTGGGGAGTGCAAATGAAAGTGTAAATCCTCACAATACTTTGCAAAAGGCAATTCTTGTTTCCCAGCCGTTCCCCGCTGCGGTGGAGCAGCGGAGTCCCCGTCTGGAGGAGCAGGGCTGCGTCCCCGTGTGCCGGAGCCACCTCTGCCGCGCTGGTCCCCTGCCCAAGCCACCGCGGGTGGGCAGGGCCGCAGGGTGAATTGTTTTGCTGGGATCACCATAGGGAGCGACTTATGGCGAGCATGGGCTTGCAGCTTTTGAAGGAAAGGAGAATGGGGGGAATCTGGTGGAAAACGTTGGTGTGAGGTGAGCGGGATAGCTACCGATGGGACAGTGGGTCAAGGCAGTCATCTCGAGTAACATGGGGAGCATCACCCCACCACCCTGAGCGGAGAATAAAACCCAGCGTGTCTCTGTATCAGGGGAGTGGCTGCTCTTTATGTAAGGAAAAGCAATGTGAAGACTCTGGCTAAAGAACAGTGTTACTTTTGGAAACAAGGACAATTATCTTTAATTGTTTATTATTTACCACTAATGATCTGTCCTTCTCCTGTTAAAGAAAAGTTTGAGACATCAAATTGAGAAGCAGAAATAATGCCACGAGAAATGGATGAGAAATTGTAGTGAAGATTAATGATTAGTAAATCAACGAATAGCACCTTAGTGTTCACTTATCCTGGTTAACAAGTATGAGTAATGAGTAAACTTGTAAAAATCAAACTGTGGGTTGTTTTGCGACACAATAATTAAAAAAAGAAGAGTCAAACAGTTGGTTAATTTATATGCAATGAATAAATGAATCAGTTCTATTTTCTCCAGTGGAAGAAAAGCAAACAAGAGAAAGATGTTAGATCTGTGCACATAGCATTGTTTTCAAACCTCAGCTGTTACAAACCAGAAAATATTTGCAATGGGGAGAATGATTTGAGAAATTAAATTGGAGTGGGAGGGGAGTCAGCAGTACTGCCATTTCACTGATATTAGCAAAGCCCATCCGTATTTTATGTCGGTCGTGGGGAGCGGTGCTCTGAACAGGAAAGAAATGGGAATGCCACGGGAGGACAGCACCTGGAGAAAAAAACATTGCTTCATTGTCTCCTACAACGCTTCTAACATGCCCACTGGGAAAGGGGGATAGGAGCTGCAAAATCAACCGTCGTAACCAGGAACGGGGGGGCATTATTATCTCTATGTCCAATTGGAGTTAAACATTCGAGTGATTTGTCAGGAAAGATGGTCTTGGCTCATCTCTCCCGCTCCAGTGGTGCTGTGGCCGCTGCTGCCGGCCATCTCCCTGCAGCCATGGGTGCCTCAGGGAGCCTTCCCGCCCAGGGAGGCACTGCTCAGGCACAGGGACCCTGAACAAGACGCCTGGGTTGCAGTAGCTTCTGTGGCACTGGCACCTTGCAGTCTGGGAGGCCTTGTTTATAGTGGGAGTGTTTAGACCTGAGACCCTCCACCGATACAGTCCTCCCCGCTTGAAAGCAAGTATTTAATTCCTAGTTAGAAACACTTAGAGGATTTTTTATACTGAAGTCCCAGCCTAGGCTCCCCAGATTGCACCCGTGGGAGGGTTGTGCTATTTGGGCATCTCTTTTTCTATCATTCTCAGTGCACCTACTCTCCAGTTTCCATCCCAGCAAAAGCAATATCCTCCTGGCACTGCGCTCGTCAGTGAAGTGGACCCATCACGTGGCTACTCCATTGCGCACGTGCCAACTTGCTAAATCACCTGAGGTAGGTGCAGATCCCAGTGCCGTTAGCTCTGCGCACAAAGCCGAACAAAGCCCTCCGAGGAGGTATGAAAGGTGGTGACCGAAGGATGGCGAATTCCAGACTGTGGGGCATCTCTCTTGGGCAACCGCAGAGGACTGCATTTTTGTCCACTCCTTGAACAGTGCTGTGCCACGAAGAAAATAATCCAACATCATAGATATCATAACAGTCCTACTGACAGGCTGCTCCGTACTGGCCCGTGCGCCCTCCCTCCCAGTACCTGCACCAGTTCCTTGTGGCAGTGTGGCACACAGTACTGAGATGTTCCCAGTTACTCTCATCCTGTTGCCTGGCTGTGTTGTCCAGTTTGGCAAATTCTTTCTTCTCCCTGATGTGTTTGCTGTGAAGCAGGATCAGATTGTAATAACAAGAGGCAGCAGACCCGACAGCTATCTCAGCTCTCTAGCTTTGTCCAGTGAAAAGAGCAGTAATTGCCTTCTCAGCTAACAGACTGACAAACCTGAATGCTTTCTTATCTTAAAAACTGTTGTGAAAGGGAGAGGCATTAAGGGTTATTGTTCATAATCAAGCCTTAATGCACTGCTTTTTCATGCTTGTGCATGTTTCTGTTCTTCTGTGTCTTTAATCAAAGATTATGGTTTGTAACGGTGGATTTTGCCTTGGAAGTAGTGGGTCAAAGCCTTTGAGTGCAACATGCTTGGACCTTGACTGGTAAGGGGCAGGCTCCTCAGGCAGGTCCCCCCCCCCCCCCCTCAAATGCAGGCAGACTGGAGCCTTCAGCCTGTCACGGTGGGGGTCTCAGCCCCACAAGAGCTGCACAGTTTGCTCCCCTCTGATGCCCACCTCCACCCTGAGGCTACGGCCCTTCTCCTTGCCAGACATCCCATTCCCAGTGAAGAAAGAGATCCTGAGCCCTGCCTCAGCGAGGCTGTGCGTAAAGGTGCAGTTTCTCTCAAGCATTGTTTTCCAAATAAAACCGTTTTGTCAAAACCCAAAGTGCCATCCTACAAATCCTTTGGATTTGCTCAGCTCCTTTGCTCCCTCGCAGCAACAACACAATCCTTCGTGTCCAGATGTGGATCTCCCATTTTCTTCTTTTCTTTGTCGCAGCACACACACCTGCAACCACCTTTCTGCAGTGACAAATATGGCAAATAGACTGAGCAGTTTTATTCCCAATGGCAGAGAAATTCTCCTCTCTTTTTGTGCTGCCTGTATTGGCCATGCCCCAAATTCCCGTTCTTGCCTCCCGTGAAGGGGCAGTGAGAAGGAGCTGTGGGGAAGGGAGAGGCAGGAGGAGCTGGAGCAGTGTTCAAGGGCCCCAGCATAGGAGAAAATGCTCCAGGCATGCAAAAATGAAGACTAATTAAAATGAATGAGAATTATTTTTATCTCTTTAAACAATTGTACAATCACATTTTAATTAAAATAATTTTAAAACTTTTTTTTTTTTTTTAATTTTCCTAATGTATATACTCATGCACTTATCAAAAATAGACAAAGAGACTGGAATTACTTTTCTTTTTCCTAAAAGGCTTTTAGTGGCAGTAAATTAAGATATATGTATATATGTAAGGATTATAGGCATAAAGACAGCACTGAGTTGTAGAAGGCTCTGTATGGGTGAGTTTTCTTTTTTCTTCCCAGCATTTAACTGGTTCTTGATGTTGTAAAGATATTCTTGCATGTAAAGATCTTTGCAGCTCGTAGAAACCTTTATTGAAAACTAATTGGAAGCCCTGATCCACTGAGGGAGAGCCCCGGCTTTCTTGGATGCTCTTCACACATATCCTGGCTCTTTTGGAGAGTTTCTATGCCCTGTGTGGAGGCTAAATTACTGTCGGTATTCCTTCTCTGTGGTTTGGGTAGGTGCAGGTGCCTGTAGGAGATCTGGAGTCTGGAGTGGAAGGAGTAGGTCAGGAAGGATGACTGCAGTGGAGAGAAAGGGGAAACCAGTGGAGAAATAAGAGTGGAGGAAGCCAAATTTGCAGCTGGCAATGGATGACAGATCACATATGTTAAGGCTGAGGAGAAGAGAGGAGGTGCCTTCATCTGTACAGCTACGGAGGGGGCCAGAGGCCAGGGAAGCTTTTTCCATGCCGGCAACCACGGTTGTGTTGTCTGATGCATTTCACAGCTCCCTTCTGGGCGCTGACACTGAAGCCACCGACCTGCCCTGTGACTGCATCCTGTCCCCATCCACGCCAGGGCCCCGCTCGGTGGCAGGGCCGCTCGCCCGCAGGGTGGAGGCTTTCCGCAGTGGGTGGCAGCCAAGGACAGACCTGCCTCTGTCCGTGCCTGCGTGGTTATTATGGCCAGGTGGTTAACGTGCCCGCGGATTTCGTGCAACGACTGCTCCGAAGTCGTTAGCTTTGTCTTGACAGGTCCGGGCTGAATAAAGCAAACAGGCATGTTTCGATGCTGGTGGCTGATGGTGCTTTTAAAGAACTCAAGAAATATTTGGAAATGTCATATGACGCGTGTGTAGCTTATCACTAGCATGCATAGTTTGGCACAATTATTTTGCTCATTATACATTCAATTAAATTGGTTTTAAATTATGTTACTTAAATAAAAAGCACTACCAGAGAGAGCAGGATGTGGCTGATCGGATTTAGAAATGCAAAATTATTGTGCTGAAAAGGAACGAGAAGTTTAAGCCAGCACAGAGTCAAGAAATATTTTAAGAGGTTTGAAGAAGAAAATTCCAACGTTCTGGATTTTTTTTGGAGAATGGAATGAAAACTCTGTTATTTACTTATTTGTTCATTTATTTGGTGGTTGTTGTTGCTAAAAAGTAGAAACAATCCCTTTTTTTTTAAATTTTCCTCCCCCAAAGGAAACCCTGAGCTTGAAATAAGATCAGTTCTGCGAATAAAGCTGTAGGACTTCAGCCAGTCACACGTGTGACGTCGCGTATTTATATCAAACCTAGCGATAATTGCAATGATGCCTCTCTCCAGGAAGGACAACCACTAAAGTTCCTTCCAGCAGCCGATACCACCATCCACTTTCTGCTAGCTGAGCTGCTCTGGGATGAAACAGAAACGTTTGTCTCCCTTGTGACGCATTCCCTAGCATGTCCCCCTCTGTCTGCAGAGCCACCTGTGAAATAAAAAAATGGAAAGAAAGCAGAAACAATAAGCAGAGATGATAAATGGCACAAGAGAAAGAACTTCTCTAGGTGTTGGTGGTTTCAGACCGAAGTAGACATTAGCAGAAAGGTTTGGAGCTGGTCGGGAGGAAGAAATATTCAGGATGTTTAAGAGTTTTAAGGCTGATTCAAGGCTAATGGGGGGGGGGGGTGTGGGGGGTGTGTTCAATTAGGTGTTTACCAAAACAACTTTCTCCTTTGCTGAAAATGTGTGCTTTTCTTAAAAATATGTTAAATAGAACACAGAAAGGGTGCATCTGAAAATGAAGATGACTTGGTTTGGCTGTATTTGTCACCAAAAATGGTTGATGCCTTCGGGCTCCTTGGCGATGATGGGCGCTCCTGGGCTCCCGCGGACAGTCTAAACTAAGGCGGAGGATCACCCCCTGCTCAGAAAGTGCTTTTGTGGGAGAGGAGCTCTCCTCCTCGATATATTTACCCTGGGACCCATTTCTCTCTGTGATTTAAAGACCTGCTCTAGTAAAATGTAACCCCTGTAATTCAGTTCTACAGAAATCTTATTTTGAGTAGTGAAAGAAGGATTATAATATAGGCAATGTTCGGGCATTTTAGTAGTGCTATAAAACCCTATTAAAGCCTTATCTCCAGACATATTTCTCTATCACACACACCTACGTTCATCCTTGTCCTCTCTGTGGTTTAACGGCAGGAGCAGGAGCAGCTCAGCTGAGGGTGATGCTGTGCCGTGTCTCCCAGGCCGTGTCAGCAGGACATTTTAAAAAAGATGTTGGAACTCATCCAGCTGGCCAGACCTCCGAGACCGCAGTCCAAGGCAGACTTTCTGCGCACAGAGATGCAGAGGCTGAACAGAAAGCCATCCAAGCTGTGTGAAATGCCTCTGAGGGGCAGAAACCACTCGTGAGCTGCTTGTCTGGGAACACCTGGAACAGCTGGATCCTTAGCAGCATTCCCAGGTCCGTATTCAGCTCTTCACCCAGAGAATTAGAGGAGAAATAGCCCTTTAAACTTTTGAAAGAAGTGAAGTATATGACAGTACACAAGGAAAGGTCCCAGATTGTCCTCTGCTGCTGGCCGTTGCAGATCCCAGCCCCTGCGGGACTCCTGCTCCAGCTGGGGAGATTTTCTGATCCTTTCATCCTTCTGAGAGAGACGGGAGATAAATGCCAGATCTCACAGCAGCGGGAAAGGGAACTGCGGGCTGCGTTAAGGCGGGAAGGTTATGAACTTAAGTTGGGGGAAAGAAATAGGATTCTGTCAGGCTGCAGCCCTGCAGCAAGAGCGCGGCGTATGGCTCTGCAGAGTGCCACCTGTCCTGGGCCCGGCCTGAAGCAGGCAGCCTCGGCAGTGCAGCGGTGCCTGTTGCAGGGTAGTGCTGACACCTCCGAGCCATGTTGTCCTTGCTGTCCCTCCGGACCGTGCCGTAGCATCACACACTCCTGTTCCCTGCGGCCCTCTCCATTCCCACATTATCTGGGCCATGAGAGACATGGGTTCAATCTCTGCTTGGCATACGTCTGCCTGGAAGATGAATGTCGTATTCCTCCGTGCCGACAGCAAACTATGGAACAGCTTCATCATAAAATTACAGTTAAATTATTGTGTGCCTTTGGCCCCACTGCGTTCCTGTGAAGGGCTTGGGTTTCTTCATATTTTCTGAGCCAGAGACCTGGTCATCAGATATCTTCTGAACAGAGTGAACATGCCGTATTACTTGAACCATGGAGAAGTAATACTCCACTCACATCATTCCATTGATTAACACTGAGTTCATTAAGAAGAAGTAAAGTAAAAGGACAGAAGAGTGAGTGATCTCATTTGGACCAGCAGAATTTGAAGGGCTCCAAAGCCGTATGAACCAATTTCATTAAATTGCTGTCTCCTGTGTCAGTATAATTTCAGCTCTGGTTCTTCATCACTTTTCTTTACCGTATTCGTATTGCTTGATCTGTGACTGTTGATGAGGTTTGGGAAAGAAGGGGTTTTTACTGTTGGAGATGTGATACATCCTGGCACAAATGAACTCATCAGACACAGAAATGAAATGACTCTGCCTTTAGATCTTCTCTCTCTGGGCTCAGCGGGTGTCTCCGCTGTATCAGTGACTTTCCTGGAGTTGGGCTAGACCAGGAAAAGGTCTGCTGTTTCCCTCACAAGTCCCACCGCCCAGATGGAGCGTCGCACCTGAGAGCATCGACAGAGGCAGGGAGAGAGGAAGAAGGTGGCAGGGCATGAATTATGGAGTATTATTAGATTGCTGTTACTTGTATCGCTTCTATAGCTGTGGCAGCTGGGGGCTTTAATTACAGAGATTAAAGGAAAAAAAACCTCATAGCTGCTCATCAATGGTACATAAAATAAGCAAACTGGCATTGTGCCTGGGAAGCCATCTGAGTAGGGCTGCACCAGCAAACATGAACAGGGAATGCCGAAGTCAGGATCCCTTCTGATGAGGAAGACCGTGGTATCAACTTGAATTTCAGCAGTCGATAGAAAGCAAAGAGAGGGCACAGTAAAACCCTGAGGTGAGGAGAGCGATGAGCCAAGCTCAGGGCGATCGTAGCGCCCGGTTCCTCCTATTGCAGCCGGCTTCAGAGCTGGAGCAAGAAGAGGCTGGGAGAGACACGGGGCAGTGGATGTGTGCTTGGCTGACAGGGTCCCTCCCTCAGCTCTTCATCCAGGACTAGAGCTGTTAATGAAGAGCCCATTTACTTTCACCTAAATGGAGTGCTTTCCTCCTGTTGCTGCTGCCGAGACATGCTGTGCACGGCTCCCCCTGATCTTCAGGGCCCTTTTGGGGAGCACCGGGCAGGGCCAGGGGCTGGCCAGACCTCGGGGGCACATCTCATACTGGACAGGAGCCTGTTTCTCCCATTCGGAGAGGACAAAGAAGGAATCAATTTGTCAAAAACCTCTTAATGAGCTGTTGAAGACAGCTCAGCCAAGGTACTGATGACCTCCCAGGTTAATTAACCTGCAGCAAAACCTGATGTCTCTTTTTCATTCTCCCTGTCTAATTTTCTTCTTACAGCCAGCCAAGCTCTCCCTCAGTCTGGGTGCCGAGCTGCTCATTGTGTGGCACCTTCACGTGCTTTTATGCCTGCCTCATCCTCTGCTGGCAGATCTGGCACTGGACAGGAGTGCCAGAAGCCAACATCCCTCCCAGCTAGCTTCATGCTTCATTTTTCATTACAACGCGATTGCATCTGGCAGGAGCTCTCTGCCTCCCAGCCTGCTGCCGTCCTGGCTCGCAGAACTGCTGTCCCAGCCCCTGATGCTGCCAGAGAGGTGCCTTCAGGGCCAAACCAGCCCAGGCCCTTTCGCAGGGCAGTGCCGTGTGGGATGGTGACGGAGAGGAGCACACAGACCCCCAGGACAGGAACGCTGATGCCCGCGACGAGGAGGGACCCTCGCAAACACCCAGAGGTGCCTCAGTGAGCCAGCGGCATTTCCGCTTCCTGTGGAAAGCAGAGCAAGGGCTCAAACACTGAATCTGCAGGTGGATCTTCCCTGCCATGGGCAGATTTAGGTCCCTTTCATCCGACCTCTGAGAGAGCAGGCAGCACAGCAGAGAGTAGAGCCGTGGAGCTGAGCAAGGATGGAGGAGTCAGGTTCCCGAGGGACCTCGGGGGCCCGGCAGCGGGTTCTGAGCCTCTCCAGAGGATCCTCTCGTTCAGCTAGACTCCTTGGGAGAGCTCGTAATTTCCAAACACACCAAGAACACTTTTTCCACAGGAAGAGGCTGCGTTATCTCAGTGAATCTAGCGCCCGAGGGTGACACCTCTTTGCCAGGGACAGAGACTCTGCTATTTTTAAGCTGCAAGTGTTCATGGAAGTGGAGAAGAATATATACTGCAAAGAGGAGCAGAGTTGCACCAGCTACTTGCTGTTGACAATTTATCTAGCAGCTTCCTCCTCCGTCTCCTCTGTTACATTGACTGAAAGCCTTCCAGTGCCCAGGAATTTGTTTTTCCTTCGTGCCTAGTTGATGTACTCCAGTTGATGTCTTATGTTTGCACAGATAGACTGTGCATAATCAGCTCTTTTTTTTCCCAGTGGGGGAGAAAGAACAAGTTAAATGATCAGAAACAAGGTGGATTAATTGTTTGGAGCAGATGCCACATCCTTTTTTCTCCAATGACAATCACATTCACAGATCTTTCAGTAAAAGGACATGGCCGGGTAGCGAAAGGAGAGCAGCCCCTTTCCTTGAATGGGAATGAGGTTGCAGGTGCTTCATCTGGAAAGGGTCACCGGGCCGCGAACGTAGCCGTGTGACAGATTTTGGGTGCTGTCTTTGTTCAGTCCCTTGAGGGCTCAGCGGGCTGCCCTGCCGCCGAGCAGCCGGGGTCGGAGCCTCCCTGGCAGTGCTGGCTGAAGCACGGACGAAGCAGAGCCCAGCCTCATCCTCACACCCGGCGGCTGCCGGGACCTGAGCTTTCCCGTGCAGAGGCCCGAGGGCTGCTCCGGCTCAGAGCTAACGGAGCAGCTGGTTCAGGCCACCCCCTTCGGGTAATGCCAGAGAAAAACGTGCCCCAGCCGTGCCCCCTCCCCTGCCCTCCTCCAGCCGTGTGTCACGGGCATGCTTCTCTCACAGCTGGCATTTTCCAGCCTCCCTCGCTGCTACAATCAGTCAGGGAGGATTTTATTTTAATAAAAACGGTTTTGTTAAACCTGACCAGTTTCACCAAATCACATTGATTGCCATATTTTGCTTTCCAGTCAGAACAAATGGATTTTTCAGCAGACCAAGAGGCCAAGCTATTGAGATTTCTCCTGCATCATGCAGAGCTGCCGCAGTTACACTCAAAAGCTGCCGAGACCCTGTCTCTGTGCAAAGTCAGAGCTTGAAAAACCCTAAAAGTTTTGCCCATCTCAGAAAGCCAGAACTCAGTACTGAAAGTGGAAATTGTAGTTTGTTTTCAGCTTAAAACAAGCAAAATTCCCTAAAAGAGGTCCTGGGTCATTCTGACAAATGAATGTTCCCGAAATGTTCTTCACATGATAATAACATCAGTGAAAACAAGAGACATTAATAACCTACAGATTGTGTTAACTGCTTGTTATTGCATTGCACATATATTTGTCACTAGCTATGACGATCAGATGTTAATATTATTGTTATTTTATTTAGATAAAAAGTTGGACGTTTGCAGTTATTCATAATTATAGGAGTAATCATTAGGTTATAATTATTGTCGTTATTCTTAATAAAACAGGGCCAAATATTGTGGTTGCTGGAGTGGGCTCTTTACACCAAAACCTTGTGTATCTGTAGTTCCTCTGATGAATTAATCCTGAAGGCTGGGGTGGTGGGGCAGGACCCTTCCCCAGCCCCCGATGCCAGCAGGGTTTGCTGGAGATGCGCTGCCGTCCCAGCTCCGTCTCGCCCAGCCCAGCCTCTTGGCTGCAGGGCCACGCAGCCGCTGGCTGGGGGCATCTCCTCGAGCGTCCTCTGAGCCGTCTCCCTGCCCTCCCCTCCGCACAGGGGACACAGTCTGACGCCATCAGGCTCTTGCGGGTTTGCAAGCTAAATATCATCCTTTGGGCCATGAGATGCCCTGATGTAACCAGCCTCGCTCTTTGTACTGCAGTCTATGCCAACCTCGCTGCGCGTTCTGTTGCTATGTAAATTACAGAAATTACAAAGGAAAATTACTTCACTCATTTAGAAGGACAGGGTTTTTTCTTCTCTTTTTCATCTGAAGCCACAGCATACACAGACCTGTCCAGGACTCTCATTCTGCAAGCTTCACTTAACAGGGAAATTGTTTTATTTGTGTTTGGGTTTTGAATCGTAGCCTAACGATGTGCAGGGCTGTGGGTTTTCCATTCCATTTTATTTTATTAGCTAAGTGCTCAGCATTTCTCATCTCTGCTCAAGACAAAGCATGCTCCTGTCTCAAGAGAGAGGAGTTTTGGTTTGTCCCTTTGTCCTCTCAAGCTGCTATACCAATATCTGCTCATATAAAGGCAACACGCAGGTACTTCTCACTGCCCTTGAACATACGCCTGTGTTCAGGTGCAGGCTCGGGAGATGTTGGGAGCAGGAGAAGGAGAACCCATGGGACAGGTGCAAACCCACAGACCAGCACACCTCCCTGACCAGGGAATTCATATACCCCGCAAGAGGGCTAAGTGTGATGGGCCGGTGTTTATGAGGGCTACTGCAGTGTATGCGTCCGAGGGAGGTACCGAAGGCGTGCCTTTTCACGGTACTGAGAAACTAGAACGGCCCTTTCTCCAAGCTACCATGCATAGCTGGAGGAGCTGTTTGCTCCAGGAACCTCCCCTGCTTTCTGCTGTTTGGAGATCCAGAGCTGGACCTGAAATCTTCTTAGGTGTCCTTCTTATGATCTTCTGAGGAGCTTGACTGTCTCCATTCTTCAGTGATGGGGAGTAGAAGAGCTGTTGAAACACCAGGGAGTGGGAGAAGGCATGCCCAAGCTGAAGGAAGCAATAATGTAATAATATTGCCTTTTCTTCAGTATTATCAAGTGCAAACATCCAGAACTCCTCATTCAGCTCTGCCTACATCACACAACTGTTTCCCAGGAGCATCACCTTACAGCAGCCTGGATTCCTGGAAGCACTTTGCCCCTATGCTGGCCTCTGCTCAGGGAAACAGAGCCTGAAATCACTCCTCTGAGAGCCACCTGCAAAGTACTGCAGCCTCCAAAACTTCAGAAGTTACTTTCTGAAAAATCTGGAGGTTGTCTTTTGAAGCATGTGACTTTTAAAATGGAAAATTTGTCATATTCTCATTTTTTAACTTATTTTGTGAGATTTGAAGCTGGAGGGGAGGTGTTATTTTTAAGTTGCTGGGTTTTATCAGCAGCGCTGGAAGTTACTGAACTGAAAGCTGAATCTCATCACATGCCTTTGAGTCTTGAAACTTTAATAAAGCCACAGCTACTCCACAACTCCCAGTGAAACTTGGAGAGGTGATCTCTGACTACATGAATCAGCTCACGAAGCCTTCTCCTAAATTCTTAAATGTTATTTTTTCTGCCAGCTTTACGTTTCTTAGGATACCAGGGACAATCCTATTAAATAATATTGAGATTTCAGTTTTGTTTGTTGGTCATTTAATCCACTTCTTTTATAAGGAATTTAAAGGGTATGAGGAGTATAAGGACTGTAATACAGTCTTGGAAAGCTGTCATTCTCCAGCTCCGAGTATGAGGAATATGTAATAAGCTCAGTGTCCTGATATGCTCATATGGACGACTGAAGAGATGAGAGGAGGCGAGGGCAGTCATAGGGCTTAAAAAATTCTTGGCTGGAGTATAAAGTAGATGACAAAGGAAGATGGTATCATTTTCATTTTACCGTAGGGAAAATGAGGCATGTGGCTTCCCGTGTTTTTCCATGGCCTTCCTCTCTCTTCCATGGACACAGACATCCCAGAGTCCCCAGACCCTGTACAAAAATCCTTGGGCACCAGTCAGAAAGCAGACGGAGCTGCAGCGCTGGATGCGGTCATGTGTGCGGTGTTGCCAGAGCATGGCCCATCCGATTTGCATGCTTGGTGCTAGTTGCTGAAACACCTCGTCAAAATAATGCTTTGCTCCTTTCATCTGAGGATTTCAAAGCACTTTGCAGACATCAAACGCACCTTACCAGCCCACTCAGCAGTTGGTGAGCACGACTGCTCCAGAGGATAATCTCAGCTACGCAGAGACAGGCTGTTGCTTTCTCCCGTGGTACGGCAATGGGCTGACTTGAACCACATCCCATGGCGTCTTGAGCTCTGCAGGACCTTCTGGTGGGGAAAGGCCTCTCTGGTCTCCCTCTCTTGCCTCTCAGAGATTGAAACCGGATCTTGCCCATGTTTTTTAACTATCGTTAATAAGCTGAACCCCTTATGAGCCTGGACAAGCAGTTGCATGGATTCTCAGTGCCTGGGTGAAGCCTAAGGGCAGCCATGGTTGTCATCTCAGGTATCTTCTGAGATAGATAGACACAGACTGGATTAACCCTGCTCGTGGCCTGATGTGGCCTTTCCAACTCGGGCCTGGATGGCCACGTGTCATCTCTGTTCCCCTGGGACACGTCACAGCCTGGCTGATACTTGCATGGCTGCTCCTAATTCTTCAGAAACTCAGAGGAAAGGAGGACAAGGAAATACCAAGAAAAGACAGAGAGAAAGAAGATGAAAGATGGCATTTCTCTCTTGAGGCAATGCAAGAAATAAACCAGAGTCGTCCTCCTCCCCCCTCTTTTTTTTTTTTTTAAATTAACATATATGTTTCCTTTCATGGCCTAGAAGATGGTTTTGTGCCCAAAGAAGTATAACATACTCCTCCATTTCTGGCTGACAGCTTCTGAAGTGTGCAGGGGAGCTCTTCCTTTCAGCTCCAGCCCTTAGATAACGGATGCCTGACTGGCACCGAAGCACAGGCTGAGGCAGGGCTCTTGCACTGCGGTCCCAAGCGTTTCCCCAAGCTGCTTTGGGCAGTTTAACTTGGAAATAAGGCTGGGACAA
This sequence comes from Nipponia nippon, assembly GCF_047370975.1. NCBI lineage: Eukaryota > Metazoa > Chordata > Aves > Pelecaniformes > Threskiornithidae > Nipponia > Nipponia nippon. The sequence continues at coordinate 4,907,057 of NW_028262350.1, forward strand.
AGGCAGTGGCAGCTTTAGAGGTGAGCATTTAGGAGGACAAGATTTATCCAGCTTTTAAAACAACAGATTGGGAGTTATTTCTAACAAAGGGCTGGTACTCTGTCTGCTTTTCTCAAGTGTCTGAAGAAGAGTGGTGGCAAAGAGTCTGTCTCGACCAGGTGGGCCGGAAAGCTTGGGGCACCCCCGACAGACACGTTACAGCTTTGAGGATGACAGTGTTTGTTCCCTCTGCTTAAGCTGTCTGCCCAAGCCTCACCTCAACTGTGTCAGTGTTTCTTCAGATCTGATGCTGTAAGACAAGGAGTGATTTAGTAAATTAGGAAGGAATGGGGGAAAAAGTAACGGGATCTTGGAGAGAACTGGTCTAAAGATAGAAGCTGTTGGAGCTGGTGCAGCTACTGAAGTACCTATTTAATTTCTTGACCACGAATGTAGCTGCATAAATTTCAGAGCCTCCGTTTCCTCTGTAGACTGGAAATAACGCATGAGCTCTTGTATGCCCCTTGCTTTGGGATGCTGGTGCAAAGATACCCAGACATTGTCCCAGAGCTGAAAGTTCGGAAGAACCCAGTATCGTGACTATTACATTTCCTCCGTGGACTATGTACCTAACGCCAAGCGTAGCTGCACCGAAACCTTTAAAACCACCATCCGTTTCCTGAAACAGGCTCTGCTCAGGGGTGAGCCAACTGGCGAAATCTAAATTCACTGGCAGCCGCGGCAGCAAACTCAGAAGTACGGGACTAAATATATCTCAGCCCCGCAGCCTCCTTCCAGAGAGGGGAGGAAAAAAATAAATAAGAAGATGGAATGAATGAAGGGCCTGAGCATTCCCAAAAGTCATTGCTTCTCGCATTATGAAATATAGACGACATTTATGAGTCTAATACCAATATTGATGTTTGCAGAGACATTTGTTCAGTGCTTGAAGTAAATACCTTCCCGATCGATATAAATAAATGCAGCTGAGTTTTTGTTGTGGATAGGTTTTATATTTGGAGAAGAATTGGTGATGCCTTTTCTTTTTTATTTCTTGCCTCCTTAAAAAGTTTAAGATATTGAACCATGAATGGACCATGGGAGAGGCAGTGACAGATGAGACAAAGACAGCAACCATTATTTGCAAAGATTTTATTGGACATCCTGTGATTTTTTTTCCTGCAGCCCCCCCCAAATTATTTAGATATATATTATAATAATATTATAGATCAATACAGTTAAGCTCATAATAGGGAAAATACGGGTTGGGTCTCAAGTATTATTTGATGAGCTCCAGTGTAGAAAAACTAAAATGTGAGATTCCCTGAGCTAGGCTGAAAAAAGTTACCATCTTGTTGTTGCACAAATACGTGGTCCCATTCCTACAGCATCTTATTCCTTGGGTGTTCCTTGACTGAATGGGCAGAAAAATAACCCAGTAATAAAAAAAGCAAGGGAATGAAGGGGAGGTAGAAACAGTCCTGTCTTTTTTGGAGACAGACAGATGTTCTGGCTTAACCTTGGAGTGGAGCCTTGCTTAATGGTAAAATCAGCAGCGGTGCTGCCAATTCCAGAGGTGGACCCTTGCACAAATCTGATCTCCTCCAAAGCCATCTCTGGGATTTCTGCTGAAGGCTCAGGATGGTTGCTTGAAAAAGTCCAGACTGTTGTATTAATACTCGCTATTTGTATGGGCTCAAATATGAGGATCCTGACTATGAAATTCTGCACTGCTCAGGTGTTGAACCAGAGATGCAGCTGCTTCTTGGGTGGGATTACCATGCCTGCAAATATTGCTCGAGGGAGACCAAATGGGAGGTCGGACAGAACAGGGGAAATAAAACTCTGCTGGCTCCCATAAACTGGCCACGCAGCTGTCCCAGGGTGCTGGCAAGGTAGACAGGGCCTCATTTTTCAAACTCTACTCTGAAAGAGCCCTGAAAATAAAACTGGACTTTCTTGCTAAATCAGCAAAAATGCTGAGCCTATTTCTGCTGACTGAGGTCAGTTATTTGAGAGGTGTGGTTCATGTTTAGATTGCTAAGATCTTTTCTTCAGTTTGGTTTTAAGCTTGAATTTAACTTGTCCTAATAGGAGAGGACTAAACGAGACCAGACTGTTTCAGTAGAGCTCATCTTCATCTGAGTCAGTACATTTATCATCTGTAGCTGTCATGCAGGGAGACTTCTGTGCTGAGGAGTCTTGGAATGAGAAATTGGATCTAGGATTATTTTATATGCAGCTCTTGTTTGCCAGAAAGCTGGTTTTACATGACCAGCATATTTGTATTAAAGATAATAAAAGGACATCAGAAACCCGTCAGTCTCTTTCTTGGTCTGAGCTTGGTCTTCCATTTGGTACAGACAAGGCCTTAAGTAGCACTACCAAGATCAGGGGATTTCGAAGCAACCACACAGGGAGATTGAAAGCACGAAAAAGCAGCAATGTTTGCAAAGTCTATTGTACTTTCTCATTAATGGAAATTTAACGAGTGGAAAAAATCTATAGTTTTCAGAGCCCACAGTAGCCAGGGCTTTCCAGGCAGGGAGAAACAGCATATCCTACCCTTTAGGTTTATAATGTAAAGATTAATCAAATGCATAATCCTTGCTGTTTCCTTTGTATCACAGTTTTAATGTCTGCATATTGTTAGTCTTGTAAAAGGGCTTGACTTTGTGATGGCAGAAGAAAGAGGCTGGGAAGGACTCTTTGATCATAAAAGTCTCCAAACAGCATATGACTGCTCTGCCACTCCTGGCAGGGGATCCTGAGGACTTTCTTTGCTTTTTATTTTTCTTTTTTCCTTTTGTAAAGAGAACCATTTTTCCTGTCCACCGTGATGGTACTCGACTGACATTTAGTGGCAGGCTGCGGGTGAAGTAGGGCTTCACTGTGGAGTGGCCACCAACCAGCTGCCCTGCTCAGTCCCCGTCCTCCCCGGCATGGTCCCCTCCCTTCTCCTCCCTGGTGTCTGCAGCCGAATCAAAGCTCCTCGATTTCAACAGCAAGAGCAGCTCATGTATTACTTTCTCCAAGGAGACCTGTAGAGCCAGCGCTGCTGTGGGAGAGTCTGACCTATGAGCTAGAGTCAGCTCATCTGCCGGCGCTGCACGTGGAGCCATTTGCTTCGGTCTCATGCCTCCGGGCAGCTTGCTAAGGTCTGCCCTGCAGACCTCCTGCTACAAGAGATTAATTGATTCTAAAGCCAGCAAGAATCACGGTGATTGTCTTGTAGGTTTTCTACTAGGGCAATTGAATCTCTTTCTCTGCGATGTACTTACAACATCCTCGTAGCCATAGAAACTAGGGGAATTTATAGGCACCACACGGTTTCTTTGGCTAAATCTATATCGGTAAATAACGCCATGCCAGGGAACGGTTTTGGGTACTGAAACATGCTCATCCTCACAGTGATGTTGTTAGTGTGCTCCCTGGCACGGCACCCTCCCCGAGTCCTGGGCACGGCTGAGACTTAGCATGAGGCAAGCTTTGCTGGCAACGGGCAGTTTGCACGAGGGAATTTAGCAGCATCGATTTGGTAACGAGCTCTTTGGAGTGACAAGGAGACTTGGTCTGTTCCCGGCTGGGGCAGAGGGTGCACCATGCTGACATCCCGCAAAATTAAGTGCCACAACATGGCGTCTTTGGTAGTTTGGCACCGTCTTTGGTGGGACAAGAACATGTACTCTTCAGCAGATGGTAGTCCTTGTAGAAAGTCTACTTGATTTGGGGGCTACTAGTCCATTTGTACAATGTACCGCATACAAAGGTCTAGTTTCAAATATCTCTGCGTGCAAATGGGCTGTCTAAGGGGAGAGGCTTTGGTTCGGTTTGTGGGGAAGAAATAGGCATGTAGAAATGATTTATAGCTTAAGACTCTGCCATGATACTTATCTCTAAAGTGAGTTTGAGTTCAAACCCAAGACAGACCAAAAAATCCCCTACTGAACCTGAAACTTTCGAAATGGAAAATCAGGTTTTGGTTTTTCCTGGGTATTTCTGGAAAAAGCACCCGATTCTCTTATGTTCTTCAATATTCATCAGGAAACCCTGACGTCAAAACCCAAATAACTCTTAACAAAAAGGCAAAATTCTACAGTGAAAGAAGGGGTAGGAGGGAACGTTTTACAAGCAGCTCTATTCAAAACAAAGAGGGTTTTTAGCTACTTGATCACAAAAAGGATGTGAAAAAAAATTAAGGGCTTTTTTATGATCACATAACTCAAGAAGAGCTGATAAAGTTCTTCTGAAATGCAGAAAACATCTGAGAAATGTCAAACTAATAAAGGTATTTCTGGTGTGACTGTTTTAAGCAACTGACAACAAAGGTTTAGTACAGAAACGCTGTCTCGGTGGTGCGATGTATCACCACATTGACAAGGCAGGGGAAATATTAAAAAACAGTAACTAGTTAGCTGATTTTTCCATGACTGGCCGTCGTTTGGACATGGGTATTTCCCTACCTGAGATGCTAGAAAGAGAAGTAACTGAACTACCTAGAACCAGTGGATTTTTAATTTGGGGAGTAGGAGAAAAAAATAATAACATCACCCAATGGAGGAGAAAGCAGTTTTCTCCTTTCTCTTGATATGAATCTTCATGTGTACACAAGCAATCCAACCCAAGTCAACAAGATTTCTTGTTTGTACCAGAGCTGTGCTCAGCAAACATCATGCTCGAGGCTTGCCCGGAGAGCAGCAGCCGCATCTGCAGCAGCCGCTGCACGTCTGCTTGCTCTCAGGCAGCGCCAAAGCTTAGCGTGAATTGCAAAACCCTCCCCTGAAATCGCTCCATGAGAACAGGACATCTTTCTGAAAGCTGCATCTTAGCTTGCTGTCTGGAGGGCACTCTTTGGAGCAGCTGACGAGCACAGGAGAGTAAGCTGGGCGTTTTTGAAAGAAGAAAAAGTTCTTCCATCCAAAAATGCTAACTCTTTGAAAACACCTTTTTTTTTTTTTCTCCTTCATATGCATAATTTGAAGTAACCACTCCTCATAGCCAGACTGGCATTTCTGGATCGAAAAAGAAAACATCTGAACTAGCGTGGTGGTTAGAGGCTTTGTTTTCCATTGGGCACATACAGGCTCTGCCTATGTCGGTGCATTTAATGTGCCTGGAATGTTCTCCAGCATTGCGACGGGTCGTTGCGAGGTCGCTATGCCAGGAGACTTCACGGCCCTCGTATCAGGGAGGCTGAATGCAAACTGCCCTGTGAGCATCATCACGGGGCTGTCCCGTCTGCTGCTCTGTGCCTGCGAATTTCTTGGGAGAGTGCCAATGGCCGTGGGCCCAGAGCTCGCAGAGGACCGCTTAGGTAGTTTGGCAGCCCCTGGAAATGGTTGAACTCTACTAATACAGATGTGCAGTCAGGATCTAAGGAAAAGCAGGGTTTGAATGCACACTTCTTGCAGTGCAGGTGGGAAGTGCTAATTAGCTATTTCTCGGCAAGGCCTGGAGGAAGGGGATGCTCTGTTTCTTCCTATCATTGCTTTCTTCCTTTATTTTAATTTAAAAAAAAAAAAACTTAAAAGTTGTGGTCACATCACATCTCCAGCTGATTTCTACTTTGACTTTTTGTCCATGATCCACTGCTGTCCCGTAGTTTATCAGCATAATTTACATACTTCAGAGTCATCTCATCCTAAAATAGACCGTTACCTTTGATTATGTGACTTTGAAAGTGATGGTTTTGGCCTTCTGGATAAAGTGTTTCTCCATGTCCTCGAAGCGCAGACCAGTCATGCTACAGTGCTGGGATGGAGAGGGATCCATACATTAATATATACAAAATCAGAGGCCTTTTGAATCAGTGCAAAGCTGGATACCTCTTTCCCAGGGGAATTGCTTTTCCCTCTTGGACCAAGCTCTGTTTGATTGCACCTTCTGGTTTTCCAGATCAGCCTCTCAAAGTGTTCAGTGCTTTGCTTCCTGCACGGAGAGGGGAGGGTGAGGTTAAACTCTTAGACAGCACCAGTCTCTGGAATACCGTACCACCAGCATTTGCTGTAGTCAGGATGGCAGAGATGAGGTTTTGAGAGCGTAGCCACTGGAGGCCACTTACTTTTCAACATTTTGCATCTCGGGGCTGAAATACAGATTTTGTCTTCTGAATTTCAATAACGGCCTCTCAGGAGCAGAACAGCAGCTTTGGCAGAGATGTGTTTTCCACCTGCTTATTGCTTCAAACAAAATGCTGCAAACAGCCAAGCCTATCAGGCATGCCCAGCTCCTGTGGCTGTCTGCAAGGCGCACCGGCTTGGCCCAGAGTATTAGCTCAGAGCGTGACGGCTGTGTTCGCACATAGGATCCCTGCACGTTCTTTCTATGCTCTTTTGCACAGACGCTGGCACAGAAACTGTTCTCTTCTATGCTATTAAAAAAGCAAGGTAAGTCTCTTTAAATGGCCATGCTGATGTTGTGATCTGCAGGTTCCTATTCCTTGGAGATCATTTTTACTTGCTTGCCATTAGGTGGTTACTGAATCCAGATGTTCAGCAATCACACAGATTCATCAGCCCATTAACTGTAATAAATTCTGACCTGGTAGTTTCTTCTACAACCTTATTTCTTTGACCCAAGATCAGAAACAGGCATTTGAAAGCCACCCTGATCCCTGTTGCAGTTCTGGAGGATGAATACCCTTCCTGGGACTGTGGTGCAAATGGTGGAGCATCCCTGTACAGGACCACAAATGAGAGGTGCCAAAACTGATTATTTTAACAAAAATGTGGAGGTGTGTGTTGTGCAGCCAGGTAGGCTATAAACATCCAGTGAGGAAGGCCAAGGGCTGGGGCTAAGCTTTTTCTCCCATGTGTCCTGGAGCCTGGGCATAGGGAAGCAGGACATGGGTACAGACCGAGATCTGCTTAATAAATTGCATAGACAGAGCAAAAATGTGAGCTTTGTGGTGTGTTGGTCCATGGGGAAACACACAGAGAAGGCTGGAGATGGCCTTGCTAAGCCTGGCTCAGCCGGGGTGGTTTCACAATGATGGGAAGTGAGAGGTAGGATGAAGGATAAAGGGCATAAACATTGGTTGATCATAACAATCATTAAAATCATAGAAAATCTTGGCTGGGAGGGACCTGAGGTGGTGTTTGCCTTGCCAAAGAAAGGAGCATCCAGGTTGCTCCTTCCTGAGAGATGCATGTCTAAGCCATTCTGCGCAACTCCAGTAATGGCGTTGCTACACCTTTGCCAGGCAATTTATTTCAGTATTTAATTGGCCTCATCGCAAAAAAGGTTTCCCCAATGTCTAACCAAAATCTCCCCTGTTAGAAATTAAGCCAACTGCTCCTTGTCCCACCTCAAACCTCATTTATACAGGATGGGCCACAGGGGCTGCATAATGTATTGCCTCATCAACACGGAGCCAGGAAGAGGAGCTCTTTGTGCAATACCTTTTCCTACAGCTCTGTGCTTGTACAGTACTGAACACAACAGGGACTTAATCCTGGTTGATCCTCAGGCATTCTTGTAATAAACATGATTAATAACAAGATAACAAATTCCTTTTGTTGCTCTCCTCTGGCAAAAATAAGTCAAAGCACAGGAATGAAAAGATCTTGCAGCTCTGAGGGAATCAGGGTACAGATTGTGGCTAGTTGGAGGCAGACAGGCAGCCACGAGCGGACAATATGCAGCAGCAGATTCTTGGGATGAGAAATGATGAAATGTCCCTTCTTCTATCAAGAAAAACCATAGAAAATATCCTCAAGCAGAGACTGCCCTCAGGCTTGAAAAGAGAAGGATTGGTTTCTGCTTTCTGCACTTTTCTTAGGAGTATGAAAAGCTGAAATCCCAAATTCACGGTTGACATTATTCTCCCTTTCTTCATGTTTCTCATTTGCTTGCCAAGTTTTGGAATACAAAGGGGAATCCATGAATATAAAACTCTCCAAAATCCCACAAAACATCCAGAAAATAGATAAACACAAATGAGCTCTCTTCCAGCACAACTGGGTTCTGCATTAGCTCCTAAATGCAGTTTTGTCATTCCCATTCTCCGAGCGCTGCACATCTATTTACTGCTCCATTGTAGTCCTCCTGTATCTTCTCCCACATGCGCTAATGCATTTTGTTACTTCTGAAAAGAAGGAAATCAAATATTTGCCTGACGTAAATCAGGATGAAGGAGCGATTTACAAAAAGCGTTTCCTTCTGGAAATCATGAGCTGGGTATTGCGGAACGGAGCGAGCAGTTCCTGCAAACAGATGGATAATTTCAGCCATGGAAATAACCTGGAATTCGTATTCCCTGTCTATTCAGGAAGGGTTGTAAAGCGTCTAAGAGCATCCTCTGTTACAGCGCAGACACCTCCATCGCTGGATCCCAGACGCAGCTAATTCCTGTTAATTTTTCCTTCTTTCCAAATAAATAAATCCAGTTTGGCTAGGGCCTGGGGGAATCCTTTGAGGCCATGGGTAGAGAGGGTCTTGACCTCCCTGGAGATTGCGGTGTCTTCAGAACAAGCATCCAGGAGCTGTTCTTTGTACAGAAGGTCCTAATAATAAAAATGATGGAGAACGAGATGTGTGATGGATGTGACACACTGGGAGCAAAAGCCTGGTCCTGGAGCAGTCAGAAGCAGGAGGTTTGCTGTGATTTCAACCTCCATGAACTTCCCAGAGTGTCAGCAATCCCTTCTCGCTTGAGCCAGAGCCTGGCTAATCTTCCAGCTTAAGCTTATTGCATTTTGATTCAAAAACAAAATCCTCCAGAAGGCAAAGATCTGAAGGGAAGAAGTTCTCCCCAGACAGAAATCTGCAGCAGCAGGTTTTTACCCTCGTCAGAAGTGAATCGCTGCCTGCTCCGCGTGTGCGGAGCTTCGATGGCGTGGCCGGGGCTGGCAGCTGGTTCCTGTCCCCATCTGCAGTGCTGCTGACGGGTGAAATGATGCACGCTGTGTCTGAAGGGTTGCCAGGTTCAGGATGGGGTTATGTTAAAAAAGGCATGACAAGGTATGGGTCATTCCTCTGACTCTGAAGGCATTTCCTAGCTGTTTAATTATTCAGGAACAATTTTTGCCAAGACCAGGGCTCAGATTTGCTGCCTGCTCTTGCTGCCCCACCTGCTCCCTGGGGTCTCTGCTGATGCCTTGGGTTTGTGGGGCACGGGCCGATCTCCCTAGCTCCCTGTGGGGGTTAATCATTCTTTTTCTTCCAGATTTCCTCCTTGCTCAATGTTTTCTCTGTCTTTCCCATGTGTTTGGGAGCAGCAGATAGAGATGGATGCTGAGGCTGTTAAAATCAGGGACTGAGCAATAACCGAGGGACATGCAGCGTCTCTCAGCCCCCTAAGCCCATCTATTTCTAGTCTCCCCTGACTAAAGCCAGCTCCAGAAGATGTCATAAATACGTCTCAGCGACTAGTAACAGCGCTGGCTCTGGATGGCGAGTGCAGGGAATGAAAGGGGGGGCTGCTTGGAAGGGGCAGCAAAGCAAAGGAGGCGGAAGGGAGCGGGTGCGCCTGCGGGCAGGGTTGAGGGCATGGCCTGTGCTCGGTGCTGCGCCAGCCTCGCCTGCCCGCTTGCTCAAGGCTGCGAGGCTGCACCTCCTGCGCGGAGCGCGACTGCCGTCTCCCCAAGCCCCAGAGCCGTGGCAGTTCAGCTGCTTTTGGCACAGCTATTCGTGGTGCCGGAGTGCCCTTCCTCCGTGCAGCTGCGGTGCAAACCAGCTCCAAAACCAAAACTCACGCCACTGGTAAGGCAAGACCAGTCCTGGCCGTGCAGCGCCGCAGCGGATAAGCAGAAGGCAGCACATGGGGAGGATTTCGCCTGGCACAGGTCTGAACGACACCAGCTCGTCTGCAGCTGGCTGGGGAGAGGAGGATGCGCTGCTCTGCTCAAGGGGCTGCTGGCCCCGGGGTGGCCGGGACCCAGATGTGACCTGGTCCCCGGCAGAGGGTGGCAGAGCTCCGTGCTGAGCAGCCCGAGGTTGCAAACCCATCCTGCTGCCCACAGCCGCAGGAGCAGAAACGCTGCAGGCTGGAGACTAAGATAGTCGGGGCTGACCTTTTTGCCCTGCGCTAACGTGGCCCCAAATGTTGCTGGATTCATGGCCTTTGAGCGAGCCTGGTCAGGTAGGGAGGCAGAGGAGCTCAAATGGAAACGTGATGCCTCGCTAGAGGGTAGAAACGGCGGGATCGCTACTTTCATACTGCTGCAGCCACAGAGGTGCTCAGGCAGCCCTCTCCCGCTGAAATCTATGGCAATTAAATAACTAAACGTCTCTCGTGGCTCTGGCTTAGCCCTTCAAAGGTGTTCTTGAAGCCTGGACCGTACAGCGAACGGCCTCTCTCAAAGCCTGCTGGAAAAGGGCAGTGTTACAAAATGAGAGACAAAATACATTTCGCCAAGCAGAAATTTCATTTTGGAAATGTCAGAACCCCGTTCTGGAAATGCTTCATTCTCTAATACTGAAGCAGGATGATTTGAAAAAGCAAATGTAATATATAAATATTAAACACCTATAAAATATTTATCACATTCTATGTTATTTAAATTCATATTACACCTCACTGCGTTACATTAAAACAATAGCGTAAAACCAGAGTTAAATCAAACAAGAAACTGTAAATTAAGTGCCCCATTTTGACTACAGATTATTTCCATTTCCAAGGGTGACTCGTTCTCATTAGATCTTCCCATTTTGGAAAAAGAAGGCTTTTTTCCTGAAATACTGTTTCATTACACATCCCTCCCAGGCTGTAGCAATCGGTACAGTTCTTCTCAGTGCTCCCGGCAAGAGGTTTCATAAATGTTCACCTAGGCTGGGAGGTTTGTTTTTATAATTTTAGATATGGGGTGATCAAGGAGAGGAGGAGAAGACGGGAGAGGCTTTACTCTTTCCTAACTTCCACAACTACCTTTTAGGTTTTCTAAGTCTAAACGCCTTGCCTGGAGGCCCTCCATGGCGGCTCCATCACCTCTCTTTCTTGAGGAGACCTTCCCCACCGAAAAATCAGAAGACCAGGGACCACTGTTTAAAGGGGTGCACAAAAACACAATAGGGGGGCAAATTTTGCAAACTCTGCCCTGAAAAGGTCACAGGCTGAGGGGTTCAAAGTTGCTGAATGAGCAACTTGCTCATTTTAGAAAGACAGTCCTGGGGCTGGTCATCTCAGCGCCTGGGGAAACCTTCCAGACGGGTGAGATAATCCATGCAGGACCTGCCTGCAAGCAGGACAGCCAGGAGTTACTCAGAGCCCAGCCAGCAAAGCCCATGAACGTGCAGCCAGGGATTAAATGGCTTTTTTTCAATCTATGCACAAAGTCTATAAGAGAAAATGAACCTGGTTTTCCTGACTTAGCTGCCAGGTCCCACATCAACTCTGGCGAAACAAAGTTTGCACAATCCTTCCCAGATTCACTGGGCAGTCTGGCTGAATGGAGGTAGCATCACTCAAGTTTAAAGCCTAAAATGATATTTAAGATTCTAGATCAGTAACACTGCTTCTGCTCCGCCTGAAAAAGACATTTACATCCTTTAAAAACAAGTGTTTTGATTGTGTTTTATGTAGAGTACATATAACCAATTGAAATGTAATAGCCTCTATGTTACTGAGCTCATTTTTGCATTGCTGTGGCTTATGTCTTTATGTCTTTAGGACATTAAATCATCCCTAGGGTCTTGTGTTTTCTTACATCCTCCAGCACTGTTTCTTTTATGGTAGACTAAGTCTCTATATGGGAGATTAAGTTTTACAGTGTGATGCCTCAATCCCATTTTTTGTTACCACTGCTTGTTCTGCAGACTTCCACTTGCACATGGTGTAAACTTTGGCTCGTGGGAACTGCTGACATTGCTCCAGATTGTCACACCGCCTTCCAGCTTTCTAAAAACGAGTTTTAGCTACAAATGACCAAAGGTGTCCAGCAGCACCCTGGCGTGAAGCAGGACACTGGGAGAAAAGGGGAAGATATGGCAGTGTTTAGGACCTTTTTTAATCTATATTTAGCATGTCTTTAATCATTTAAACGCCAGGGTTTCTACATTTGCACTGCAACATGCTTTCTGCACGACTGTGATATAGTCTGCGGTCAGAGACGGGAAATGAAGGCTGTGGCCACCAGGAATTTTTCAGTGAATTTTCCTTTGTTGTTTTTGTCAATGCTGAAAAATGCCAGTTTGTGACACCCGTAAGAGGCAGATTTGAAGCCTTGCTTGACTTGAAATTTGTTTTGAGAAAAAGGCTGCCATAGTCCAAACATTTCAGTTTTTAAATAAGGAGTCTCTGGGCATTGAATCAGGGGCTTTCTGGTCAAAAATTTTAGTTTATTTAGACTAGGAAAAAGAAATTAAGAAGCTGAAACCAAAGCAAACCACAGCACCTTGATTGATTCTTGCTTGAGTCCCTCCCCCTGCACCACAGGAAAAGGAATTGCGTTGGTTTTATTTCATTCACAGCCATTTGTGCCACAGCTCCAGACAGAAAAATGTTTCGCTTCTGCAGAGATCTTCCCGGGACAAAGCTCGGTTTCTCCTTCGGCTCAAGCGCACAGCACTGCCCTTCCCCAGGACCCGCTGCGAGTACGTGAAGGACCAGGAGATGCTCAGGCACCATAGTAATGGGGCCAGTTAAGCACGACAGAGCGTTGTGACCTCTTGTGACTGTGGTTGTTACGTGTAGAGGTGTGAGGGGACATCACCGCACTCCTGTGCAGCAAGAATGTTGCTTGTTGATCCATTCTCTTTTTATATCTCTTTGCCTCATTGCCTTTAGCTCTCTAACTGCCCTGCCAACGAGCTCCTCATTATACAAGTCCCCAAACGTATCCCTTAGAAAACAAAACCAAAGAAGAAAACATATTTAGCTCTAATGATGCACACACTCTCTTTGTGTTTGGATCTATTGCAATTTAATGAGCGAAGGAGTTGCAGCCCCGTTGGGAGGATGAGCAGGGCACGTGGCTTCTCCAGCACGCCTCCTCTAAACGGAGGCTTCTGCTGGCCATGGATGACTCAGTTAAGGTACAAGTGACCTGAAGGAAACATACTGTCCAGTTGAAAGTCAGGCTTGATATTTAACTAGGAAATATCAGGAAATTATTATGGACAAGTGGGAGGTGGTGGAGCCGTCAGGTGGGCCTGGAAAAGACAGATGGGGACCAGGTTTCCGCAGCAGACAGGGTGCAGCTAGCGGGTGAATTACGCTGTTGCAAAATCCCTGCAGCACAGGGAACTGCAAGTCCAGGTATTCAGGCAGCTGTAAACCAGACCAGTTAATGCATCTCTCCATAAATCTTTGATTTCGAAGCCATGAGGAAGAGCTGTTGGGGTAGCAGTCCTTCCTCTGGTGCCCGCCCCAGCCTGGCACAGGAGGACGGACGCTGCCGCATCTCCCGAGATGCATCACGAGGAAGAGGTGCTGCCTGGAGATGGTGTCCGTTCGTTCCAGAGCTGCTTATTAGTTGACCCTCTGCCCCCCCCATTTCTAGATGCCCTTTCTGTTCCTGGATACCCTCAGGATCTGGAGCACCTGCCAAATCAATCTGCCCTTCTGCGTACTCGCAGCCTTCAAACGCACAGATTTCTCTCTTCTCACCTTTCCAAACTGCTTGCTGCTTAGCCACGCTATAGGTATTCCACTCTTTTAATCTCCCCTCCTAACTCAGTCCCACCAATGCTTTAATTATTTTTTCCTTCCCATTTTTCTGATCTCACTCCAATCTGTCTCATAACGAGGCACTTTGAGCTGCTTGTAAAAGCCCAGTTTAGTCTCATCCCAGCTGGCAATGGCAGGGCTCCCGTTAGAGCCAGTCAAAAACTCTCCAGTGAAACCAAGTATCCTCATGAAAAACACCATTTCATGCGGCACCAATTATCTCATTTAACACTTCCGAGCTTCAGATTTGTTTGGCCAAGCCCAAGGCCAGGTTCTGTGAAATTTCTCTCCAGTCAGCTCAAGGGCCAGAAGTACAGGGAGCTGCGGGCTGGTAGCCACCGGGCCAGGCAGGTCTGCGGCAGGGCCGGGGATTTTGCGTGTGCAGGATCTTCCCCACCAGCGTTTCAGTGCCATTCCCATCCTTGCCCATTTCTGTCCTCGGTGAAGCTGACGGGGATGGTAGTTTCACGGGAGCAGCTGCAAAACCGTGGGAGTTTCTACTCTGTGATAAATTTAAAAAAATAGTATTGGTTTCAGTTCAATTTGGACCAAAATCAACAAGCGAAAGGAAAACAAAAAAGGAATTTCTTACAAATTTGCTTTTTGGCCATCTTCAGCTAGTGTCTCTCTGCTCAAGGATGTGATGAGTTTGTGAATGCTTGCTCTTCAGCTTGCTGCTATAGCACACTTCTTGAAGCCAAGAAAAAAATCTGCATAAAAAGTATCTAAATCAAACAATCTTTTTTAGATAAAGCAAAGCAGGGGGAACTGGCATGGCTTGATGTAAGTGTCCAAATGTCGGCCTGTCTCCTGACAGAAGCCGCTTCTACTAGCTTCATCCTTCACATTGGTACTGTGCAGTCTGTTACACACCCTGGGTAGCACGATGCAGTTACATTTGTAACCTCTCTGCTTTCCTCAGATCCCAGCTGCCTCTGTGCCCACTTTTACGCCCTTAAATCTGTTCTGTATTTTCATGAAGATGTTTGAACCTGTCCATCTAGCCTACCGATATTTCCGAGGTAGCCTCTGTGGATCATCAGTTCCCCACTGGTTTCACGTGTCCCCCGCTGAGCGCATCCAGCAATTTCAGACGTGCTTGCTTTGAAGTGAACTCAGCATCACAAACACATTTCAAGCAAACAGCTTGGCGTGGTCCTTTCAAATCCATACTTCAAACTCGACGAACTCACTGGAGCATTTCAGCAGATTTGTTGGGGACCGAGGTCTGATTAACTCCTCTCCTAATGTCTCAAGCCATTATGTTCAATGAGAAGTGTAAACAGATTGGAACAGTAAACTCAAACAAACAGAAAAATGTCAGTGCATTAAATTCTTGGCTGCAGCCTAGTGAAGCAAAATAGATTGCGAAGGGGAGAAGGGAAACAGGGAGAGGTAGGAAGGAGCTTGTCTGTCACAAGCCTGTGACAAGTGTCCCTGCTAGTGGCAGGGCAAGAGGCACGGGAGTACGGCAGCCCAGCCCAACGCCCTCCGAGAGTGAAGGACGAGAAGAAGGATGCTCCCTGCCAACACGCCTCCTGCTCCCCGGCCTGCGGAAAGCTGTGCGAGTGCTAGGACACCAAACCCTGAACTGAAACATTTCATTTCACTAATCTGAGCGTGCGTAGTGTGCTGCCGTGTTGTTCAGGAGGTGGGTTTGGGTGGTTTCTTATTTCCATTCAGGGAACCTCATCTCTCTGGTTGCAGCTCCAGAGTGCCCGGGCGCCCTGCGTCATCCCCGCGCACCCTGGACCGCGCGGGCACCCGCCCAGCCAGGGGCAGAGGCGAGAGCGGGGTCTGACCTCAGCAGAGGATGGGTCCCCCCAGAGGAGGTTACCAACCCAACCAGGCAGCAAAGGATGTGCAAAGAAACAAAAGGGCGATGTTCAGGTCTAGGGAAGGCAATGTGAAGCATTTCAGAGGGAAATTTTTTCATGTTTTCCTATTCTCTAAATAACATTCTTGTCCTGATCAGCGTATGAGCTCTGCAAAGACAGTATTTTCAGAGGCTATCCCAGAATTCTCTGTATTTTAATTTGTTCTGTTCAAGAAAAAAAAGATTGAAAAACAATCTTTTGGCCTCCTTTTTGTGTTTTCAGCTAGATGTTTCAATTTCCAAGGTATTTTTAAAACAAAAGATTGAACGTTTTTCCCCTGAAAATCAAAAATTTCTACTTTGTATTGCCAGCCAGTTTATTCCTGTTTGTATAATGGTTTTAAAACTGGGAAAGAGCACTGTTTGGTTGAGATGGCTTTTCATTCTTTCAAAGTAGAATTAAACCCACCACCCTGAGCTAAAAGGGCAATTGCTCCCTGGCCAGCAGTTAGCAGCGGGGAGCGTGGCCAGACCACGTCACGGGACTTGCAGCCCAGCTGGGATGCCCTGGCTTATAGGAAGGGAGGTCACTGTGAAATGCTCCCTGTCATGAGAAAGAAAATCGTGTTTCTTCCCTCTTATTGTATAATATTTTGGACAGGCCAAGGGAAGCTAGTGTGTTCCCCAGCTCTGCGACTTGGACAGACGCTAGTGCTTTCTCTCGAAGACTACTGCAGAGTAAACTATGCACCAGGGTGTATTTTGGCACACAAATACTCCTGTGGACTGAACAGGGAGTCATTCCTGCGGGGAAAATTGCATTTTTTGGTATTATTCTGATGGGCTCCGGCAGCTCCTGGGGAGTTTTACTCAAATATTCTCCTCCTATCACGGACTTTTGCTCTTCTGCATTGAGTTTATCCCGCCTCAGGGATCCCTGCTCAGCTGGGTTCTCAGTAAAAGCTTGGGGCTACTGTGTTGCCCCGGGCAGGTTCCGTGGCTGAGACAAGGTGCATCCTGGTCATGGTCCCTTCGCGGGACCACCTGCACCCTGTGTGCTAAAGAGAGAGCTACTAGGGGTGACTCTTTTTGGCAGCATCCAAAGCCGTTTCTCCCTCTGGATAGAAAGAGCACCTTGAGGCCATAAAGGAGATCCAGGACCATGCTGTTTGTTGGCAAGGAAGCAGCCTTGCTGTCCTCAAGGGCTTTTAGGGCAAAGAAGGTATCCGCAAGACACATCTCAGCTGGTCTGGAAGCTCCAAGTCATAGGATCTCCCATCCCACGGGCAGGGCGAGGTGTCCCCCAGGAGCCGAGACAACCACAGTGCATGGGGAACCCTGTGCCGGGCACCCCGAGGAACCAGGAGGAGATCTGGTCCCTCTGCAGCTGCGGCACGGCATGGAGCGGGGAGGAGAAAGCCGACAGATGGCAGAGAAGTGCATTAATTTCAAGCTCTGTTAAGAACAGTGAGGGAAAGGAAAGAGAGGATCGATTTCTGGCAAAGAAATAAAATCCAGCAGGAGAGATATCTTATTTCAAAGTTGCTCAGAGCGCTCTGGAAGGAGGCATCCGACGTGTTTAAAACTGACCAAGAGGCTCCCGATGGTGCTGGCGTGAGCCAAGTGGCAGGAGGCAATCTGGAGCAATGGGATTTTCTATAGTAAAAATGAGGATGTAGGGAAGGAGCGAGGTGAGAGTGGACCAGTTGTGGGATCAGGCTGTGGTCTGGGAGGGGTTGAGGTGGAGCCAGTGAAGTTAAACCCCAGGGAGACAGGGGGGGCGGTTGTTGAGGGGTGCTTTCATGGGAGAAGGGGAGATTCAGAGAGGGGAGCAGGGTCTGCACATGGAGCTGGCCTAAGCTCGGAGTTTCCATCCTGAGGAAGGTTTTCCTTCGGTATCAGAATGAAAATGAACAACAGAAATGGAAAATGGATATTTGGTTTAAGAAATATTACACTTCCCAAGAAATTCATCAACATCAATAAGTGCTTTGTGAAGCATGTTGAAATTTTATTTGCATACCATTTTCCAGCAGAATATAATGATTATGAAAATTACCCAGAAGGTTTATTCCTTGGGGAGAGAGGAGGAAAGCTGAAAGCGAGGATTCACCTCTGCAGCTTGCAAACATTAGTCCCTGTGGCGGATGACTGATACAGCTTAGGCCATGAAGGTCACTGCCGAGATACCTACGGATGTTTAACACACTATGAAGGCAGATAAACAACAAATGGAGTGGACATAAGAAATGACGAAGGTCATCTCTGTGGCCATGCTGTGCAAATCTTCTTTTTCACAGCTTTTGATCCCAACTCAGAAATGTCTTTTTATCTATTTAATTTAAAAATGAATTGCTTTCTACCCATCTCTGGAAAACAAAACCTGACAGATAAAAATAAACCCCACAGGCCATTAATTTCAGCAGGACTTAGGCTGCTTTCCCCATCCATTCGGCAGAGAAAGCGCATTTATAGTGCATTGAGTGGCAGGAGGAAGCCGGGGAGAACATTGTCTGCAGTTGCTCAAAAATACCTCCTCTATTTCAAACATGCCTTTTTATTTCTTTTCTTGTTTCTTTTTTTTTCTAATGCAAGAGAATCCTGCAGGCAACAGCCTTCGTCACTGCCCAGGGCAGGTTCATCTTGTGCACTGAGTCAGAGACCATGAGGAAAAAATAGCATATGATGATATAATTAATGACTGGTTTGGGGAATAGGTACAAGGGGCCTCGGATGAAGTCACTGAGCCCAATGGCACTTCACTTGCTCGTTTGCTTCTCGGAGCCTGTTTTGTTTAATGCGGTATTTTGTGGTGGGTGGAAATACAGACTGTCTCTGCTTCCCTTCTTACCCTCCCCAAAGCGGGGCCCTTTAGCTGCAAGAAGAGAAGGCTGAGGAGGGACTTTCTACCAGTCCTTAAATATTACAAAGGCTACTGCAAAGACCGAAGGGATCATAGAATCACAGAATGCTTTGGGATGGAAGGGACCTTTAAAGGTCATCTGCTCCAACCCCCCTGCCATGGGCAGGGACATCTACAACCAGACCAGGTTGCTCAGAGCCCCGTCCAACCTGGCCTTGAATGTTTCCAAGGATGGGGCATCTACCACCTCTCTGGGCAACCCCTGCCAGTGTTTCACCACCCTCATCGTGAAATTTTTTTTCCTTGTGTTTAGTCTAAATCTACCCTCCTTTAGTTTAAAACCATTACCCCTTGTCCTGTCGCAGCAGGCCTTGCTAAAAAGACTATCCCCATCTTTCTTATAAGCCCCCTTTAAGTATTGAACGGCTGCAATAAGGTCTGCCCGCAGCCTTCCCTTCTCCAGGCTGAACGCCCCCAGCTCTTTCAGCCTTTCCTCATAGCAGCGGCTTTCCTCATCATCTCATCTCTGTAGCTGTGGTGGCTAGGACAGAAAGTTGAAGGGCTTTGGACTGAAGCTCAGCATTATCAACAATGCTGGTTTTTATCAAGTAGCTAGCGATGTAGCAATTTGGGGCATCTGCCTAAAAGTACCTTTAAAAAGTCGACTTTAAAGGTGGTAAATCCTTAGTGCTTGCTAAATAGAAGAGCTCTTTCCCTCATTCTTGAGTCGGAATCATCCAGAACAGAGAAATCCAAAACCAAACCAAGCCAGTTTTGTTAAGTTTTCTCTGTGAAGAAAATGTCCAGCATGCTTTAAGTGACCCTGGAAGAGTGCTGTGGTATGACTATGCTGATGGAAGAAGAAAAACATATTTTAGGGCTGACAGTGTAGCTTTTTCATCTGCTCTAAAGCTACCTGCAGGGTAAAATTTTCTGGTGCCAATCTCTACAAAGAGTTTTGCAAATGTTCCAGGTTAGGCAATGTACTTTTAATGTTTAAAATGAGATAGCTTGATCCTCTCACTGTCTCACTCAGCATTTTGGGGGATTCTCCTGAAGACTCTTCATTGCTGGCTGTAGAAATTCCCCAGGTTAGAGACGCTTGCTTACTTGCATGTCCTCCCCTTCAAATCTGGCAGCAAGAGCCCAATCAGCAGATGAGCGGATGAGTTCTATGGGTAGAGGATAAACTTGCACCAGGTAATTCTGGTACTCGCAACAACTTTTTGGGAATCTGCCGTGATACAGCTGGTCTCTTTCCTCAAGGCATCACAACCCAGCGTGCCAGACTCCTGCCCTTGGCCCTTGGCCTGGCACCTCAGGTACTTCTACTTCTGCAGATGATGCCTTTTCCATTTTAATTTCTTGGGTTTCCAGGATGTCTCATTTTTTCGCTAATTAAAATGATCCCATAAGATTGGTTCACCTGGAAGCCCCTGACATGAACTATTAGCGCAACTTCCAGTTTAACAGAGCATTTTGTTCAGGCAGTAAAATAAGAGCAGTCTGCTCTTGTCATCAGCAGCTGAGCCGCAGTCGCTGATCAGGCAGGGTTACACTTTCTCCATCAGCCACCCGCATCAGAGATAAATGCACCCAGAGCGGGGAGGGTAACGACCGCACTGATTTCACGCCAGTGGTGTAGCTGAAGCAGCCCAGGTTTCTAGAGGTGGTTAGAGAGAGGATGGAGCAGAGCTCTCGGAGCTGCTCCACCTGCGTTTGCTCCCCTTGGCCAGCTGACCATCACTGAAGGGCCAGGACATGATCATCCTGGGTGTGCTCTCCAAATCGTTCAGCCTGTTCTTGCAGCGTTTCTTACTCAGCAGGCCATCAGTCTTGTTGAATTTGGGCAGCCAAGGGCCAGCAGCTCCAGAAAGCACATCCATCACTTCACCAGAACTTGTCTTTCTGAGGGCTGTTGCCTGCTTTTCCAACATGTGTCCTCCCTCAAACACCAGCAAGGTCTCAATAAAGAATGAACTTATTCCACTGTGCTGTCAATAAATGTTGCCCACAAAACCAGACGGGTTAGTGAGTTCCTCAAATCAGCTAAGACAGAACCTCTGCTTATTTTTTATATCTAAAGAAGCACTGCAATTAATTCCTTAACCTTCCTTCAGAAGAACTGTAATTGCTGCTGTGGCAACGTAACAAGAGATGCTGTTTTCCACCCGATGCTTCATTAACTTGACCCTAAACGGTCAAGTAAACATAAACAAATCGCTGCTCAATCTTCACTTGCGCTGTGTCTCTTAAATGAATCTGGATGAGACAGGCAGAGAAGGACTCAGTGCTTGAGATACAGGTTGCACAATAAGCAAGAAATCCGTCAGGTCAAAAATAACCCTGCACCTACTAAGAATAATCAACTGTATGCTCTCATGTCATGACCAGAAACATTAAGCAAACAGTTGCTTAAATTATACAAGGGCATTTTCCCCCCCTTCATTAATGATGATTGGGAGTGAATTAAATGGCTTGGCTGCTCATTTTTCATCCTTCGTGCTCTCAGACGTCTCTGAGAATAGAACAGCAGACGGAGGGAAGATGGCCATAATGCGTACACACACAAGCTGCTGAAACCTCCAATGTGCTGAAAATCCTCGGAAGCCTGGGAAAGGGTGAAAGCAACAGCGTTATCCTGTATTCGGGGTTAAACCGAGTGCTGTGACTTCTGGCCAAGCCCAAAGAATGTTTTTCCAAGCGGTTGGTTGCATGATCACTGGCACAGCACCTTCATCCGTAGATGGTCCACAGGAGGTTACAGAGAAAAAAGGGAGTGACAAATTAAAGTGGTCATAATTTCTCTATTGAACATCAGGTTTAATTCCCCCCCTCCCCAAAGGGTCAGATTCATCTCACATCAAAATCCCTCCGTTACAGACACATAAGGCTGTCTCAGCTAGTCACCCTCAGCTGCCTTTAGAGCCAGTGGAGTTTAGGGTGGGAATCATCTGGCCAACTGGAGGCATCTGCTTTAGGCTGAGATGAATTGCACTGGACCGTGTTAACAGTATTGACTTTGAACTGATTTCCACTGACCTTAAAAGAAGCCCCTCTCAGGCAGGGCATCTCTCCTCTAAACACCCTCCCAGTTCCATCCAAAGCATCTGCTTCCTCTTAGATTGCCCGCTTTTGGAGGACAAAATGCCTGACAAATGAGTTATTCCAGTTTGGATGTCGTGTCTCGATGTCATGCAGGTTGAATGTCTTGGGCATCCTGACTTGCAGGGTCTCTGCTTGCAGCCACCTGCATCTACTGGGGGGGATGTATCTAATAGCAGTTACATTTCTGTCCTTGGTGGTTTCCTCATTCCTTGTTCCCAAAATGCCCCAAGGCAATGACAAAAGTCCCATTGACTTCAGCAGGGCCAGCATCTTGCCCTTTAAGTCCATAAAAGCTTTCTCGACAGCTGCTGATGCTTGCTGGGCAAGGGTTAAAGCTGTGTTCGGCTTTGGTGACAGGAAATAAAATGTTTACATCTTGGATCATTAACTTTTTTCTGGCCCAGTGCATAGCATGAAATTCAAGGGCAATATTTATCAGAGGACAAAAAAAGATTGTAGAGAATGAATTTGTCTCCTTTGTTCATTAAACCTCTACCAGGTCCCAACTTGTAGAATTCCCCAGTGAACCCCATCCTGCACAGAAAAATCAGGCACCAAGCGCTCCAGAGCTGTTATGATCCAGCTTCCCATCAAATCTGCTCTGGCACTTGAAAGTCTTCACCTGTAACTCTTATTTTTTTCTTATTATTATTTTGGTTTCTAACATGACTTTAAATGAGCAGCAGCAGTAAAGCCAATCAAGTAAAAGTGAGAACAGGGCTGCTTTCCTGCATGCCCCAGTTACCCAGCACCGCAGTCCTGCTTCTTCTGCTCCGTCTTCCTCCGGTCCGGTTATGTTAAAAGCTTTTCTGCCCAATGGCAGGACTTCAGCAAAAGGGGAGGTGGGAAAACATCCTCTGTATTTCTGGTAGGAAGCGCAGTATGAATTTCAGTGAACAGGAGATGACGTTGTATTTGGTTCTGCAGGTGTTCGTAGCAGTAGGTGCCCTGGAAAAAGAAGATCACTGTCCCTCCAGCTTTGTTTCCTATTTGTACTGAGAAGGGGCTGAAGTGAACTCGAAACTAGGATTGGCAGCACAGAGGTACAACTTCAGATGCCCAGGGAACATCGTGGACCAGCACATTGAGGATTAAGCTGAACACCTGGCATTTTCTAATTGCAATTTTGCATTTGAGGGTCTAAATTTCACCAAGCTCCTCCCTGGGCACCTCCACTCTTCAGTAATTCTGGCTCTAAACGGTTTGTGCATCTGTGCCAGATTGGCAGGAACGACTCCCAGGGGCTTCGTGGGTGTTGGATCAGGCCCTGCCTGCAGACCACGCTGCAGCGTGGAAGCGCGTAATGATTTGGAGAAAAATGATGTGTTTATGAGCATCATTTATTCCTTTGGAGATTGGCCACTGGAGCAGGGCGGATGGACTGGCCAGGCTTCCCCTGTGCAGTAAACTGCTTCATCTCTCTGCACTGTCAACAGCCGTCTCTGGCTTCCCATCAATTACCCATGAAAAACCGCTCTGGAGTGGTGATGAAAGCTCTCCATTTCCACAGCACTAATACCAGATCTGGGTTTTAATGGCCCAGAGCTGCTAAACGCATGATATATGGTTTGTTCGGAGGCAGCTGCAAGTGAAGGGAAGGTGGGATGAGGGGAGGAGGAATGGAAGAGGGGGAGGTGATGGAGGGAGGTTTTATAATGCCCTCATTGCTAAGAAACTTTACAGGGAAAGTAAACAGGCAGAAACAGCTTGGGAAGTGCCACTGTAAAAGGACTGCAGGACTGCATATGCCTGTGTTTTTCCAAATACGAG
Source organism: Nipponia nippon (assembly GCF_047370975.1). NCBI lineage: Eukaryota > Metazoa > Chordata > Aves > Pelecaniformes > Threskiornithidae > Nipponia > Nipponia nippon. Next base: position 4,930,199 of record NW_028262350.1, read on the forward strand.
GGGAAAAAAAAAATATCTGGGAGTTTATTTAGAAGGGTTTTGAAAGCCCCTGGTAACCCAAGGCATCTGTGTTAGATCGCTGGGATCCAAAATAAATATTTGATTGCTATTTCATTCTCCCTCTGCAAGAGGAAAAGGTGAAAAATATTTAGGATGACCTCCTTGGTCCAGCTGTATTGAGTCGATAGATTCAGAGTATATAAATTCAGAGTGGCGGAAAAATCTCTTTTGATGTAAAAGAGGCCTGTCATTGGGGAAAACACTAAACCCCAGAGCTGAAATCTGTAAAAAAAAACCCCAAAACAGCCCCCCAGCACAAACAAACAAACAAAAAATCCCCAGCTCATCCCCGGAGCTGGAAACCAATGAACAATCAAAACCCCAAACAAACCACTGCCAGCAGAGAGGAGACAGCCGGGCGCTGAGCAGCAACTGCCCAGCTCAGGCCTCACCCCGAGAACGAACCTTGTTGGCTGCGGGCTCCGGGTGCTGCTGGGAGCCACTAGCTGGAAAATGCAATGCAATTATTAGTAGGTACCACTCGTCTGCATTTCCCGTTCCTGTCCTTGCCAATAGCCTCTGGGGAAGGGTTTTCATCTGGTTTTGATGAAAGCAAAATTAAAGTAATCATAACAAAAATGTATCTGACTGCATCCCAGCCAGTGGAGAGGAGGAGGGAGTGGAGAAGAGCCCTGTGCTGGTGCTTACAGAGCTGGCCGCGTGGTTCTCTTCTTGGCAGGCACCTAGGGTGGTGCCTGAGATACTAGGCAGAAATGTCGTTATTTTTCTTCCATGAAAAAGCAAAAACACATTTGCAGTTTTACTGTAATGCAGAAGCATAATCACTGGGTGTGAAAGAGCAGAGTTACTCCTGGTTTTTGCTGGCGTAAGCCAGAGGAGAGTCATGTCTGCGGGTTCATGGAGCTGGAGTCTCCTCTCTCTGGGGCTGCTTTGCTGTTCCCGTGTCTGACAAGAAGAGAAAATCTGTCAGCCTTGGGCAAAAATCATGTTTTGGGGAAAGCTGTTAAAACACTTTTAACTGCATCCAAATGATCGTGCATGTTCTTCTTTATTAGACATTTCTTCCTGGTAAACAGAGCCTGCAGTTGCTTTTTGCCTTTGGGATTCAGCTTTTGAACAGCAAGAGCTTCGTGTTTGTTCTGCAATGAATGCTGGTCACAGGCGCTTCCACCTCACAATTTATTAACTGAAAGTTGTTTTTAAATACCCTGCAGTTATTTTTAAATACCCCCACCAGCCTTATTCGGTGGCCTGACAGTGGCAGGAGTAGCTGAGTTGATGCACAGGTCTGCAGCTGGCTTCCCACCAAGGGCTTCTGGGGAGTGGTTTTGAATCTTAGCACAAGTGAAAGAGAAATCGGGCTCCTGCTTACAGTGCTCAGGCCTCCACGTGGCGGTTTATGCTTATCGCTGGGGTTTAGGGCTATTTTAGATGAGCTAAGAAACACTGTAAGATTCTTCTCTTGCTGGAGGCAGCCTCTCTGGGATCATCAGTGCGTGGAAAGGTCCATGCAACTGCTTCAGGGGGTTGGGTTTGCGCCTTCTCCTCTCTCTGCTACTCCTCACCATCTACTTTCACCACAAAATAGCTGAGAAGAGCTTTGTATTACAGTCTTTGGTGCCTGGAGACCCTTTCAGGGTTCAATAAGCATGGAACTGTATTTCCAGGTAGATCCTTCACCTCATCTCTCTCTGGGCTGGGAAGGACAAGTCTCACCCTCCCTTTCTCCCTGTCTCTTGGTTGCTCCTCTCTCCTGGGCACCGCACACCAGGATGGAGGTGAGTTACGGCATAGATGGGTGTTACTGCTGCAAACACACTGTTCCCTGGAGGTGTAGCTGTGGTAGACAAGCACCCCTGGAGCTGTTTAGGCAGCATTTGCTGAGCCATCACCCTACCAACCTTTGATGCATCCAGACAACTGTAGGCAATTTTTGCTGCAGATACCGGGGAAAAAAAGCTGACATGTAGAAGCAGGAGGACACAACTGGGTTTCTCCAACTCAAGACCAATTGTCATCGTGTGTTGTATAGCGCAATTACTCTCTCCTGTGGCCTTACTGCTCCAGGAGGCATAGCAGAGCAGAAAGGTGAAGCTCTTGAACATCTTGGTATGTAGAACTGGTCTTTGAAGATTCATCTTGTCGAATCCTGCTTTGAGTAGACCTGATCTGGCATCCGGGTGACGGCACGGAGCAGGCACTTCTTGATTTGTTCGTCTTCATTGACTTTCAGCCGTTGTAGTGGGAGTCAGAGGAGCTCAGCTGTAAGATGCAGTGGGGAGAAATATTACTGCAGCTGGGAAAGGAATGATTTAGTTGCTCTTCCGTAGCTGCCTGCCCACCAGCAGCCCCCTGTGCAAATGCCACACGGCAGTTGCTTTCTCCTGCCAGGAGAGAAATGTTCTGCTGGAAACACACTGCTCTTTTGCATGAGCAGAGGTTTAATTTCAAGCCATTAATCCGTGTGATCTGCACTGAGGCTGCAGGCAATGCGTTCAAGCTGGATAAAATCCTCTTTCATGTGTCAGAGCTGGGCTGGGGGCATGCTGCCAGCGCTATCAGATCTGTAACCTTCCCTTGACGTCCCGCTCCTCCCTTTCCACCCCTGTGCTCGGCCCAGCCCTTGCCTCCTTCCCCACTTCTGCTTCAAGAGACAACACTTCATTTGCTCAAAGAGCGGAGCAAACAGAAGGTGATTTTTTTTCATCCCCTGCAGAAAGAACATATTTTCCTCTCTTGCCTCCAGTATCCCCTGATTGAAGGCTTTGGGCCAGATCTTCAAAGTCATTGCAGAGCCAGAACATCTTTGGAAGTCTGATCTTTAAGGTTTGAGAAGGGAGATGTACCCCTCAGAAAGAATGCAAAAGGTAAAAAAGACCCCAGCAGAGCAGGTGCAAATCTCGCTCCTTTAATCTTTATTGCAGCTGAAGTGGTTGTGCAGCATCGTGCTCATGGGCTTGGGCACAAGCATGGCAGTGAAACCCCCTCCAGCCTCTGCCCCCTGCTTACGCTCACCTCTGCAGCCTGGTACCCCAGCCCCTTCCGCGCGTGGGCCCCGACTCAGCTGCAGTTGTCCTCTCCTGCCAGCAGCGAAATCTCCTCCTGGAAACACAAACTGCTGTGCATCAGCAGAGGTTTCACTGCAAGCCACCCCACGGGCTCCCCAAATCCACCATGGGCAGCCCTGCACAGGGCAATTGTTATCTAAACTGTTATCTAGTCTGTTAATGCAGAGAAACGGCGCTTCAGCTGGGTTGGGGGATTTCTTTGTGTTTGGAGAGAAAAGGGGGGTGATGCAGAGAAACATTTTGCCAGACTTTTTAACTGATCTGTGGCAATACTTTAATGCAACTGCAAGAGCCAAACCCCAAGTTGCTTTCACAGCGGTGTGATGTGAAGCCCTGCCTGCTCCCGGTGCCCCGGTACCACCTCGGAGCTGTAACTCCGGGGTTAGGTATCTGCCTCCTCCTCTGCAAGCCAGGATCAGCACCCGAACCACCTTCCCCAGGATTGCCCCAGCCGCGCTCCCTCCCGATTTAATGGCATCCAAAGCATTGCAGAGCTGAGAGCTGGCAAGGCAAGGCGCTCTTTTTCAACCTTCTGACTCTTCTTCCAAGACTTAGCCTGCAAGACTGTCCTCTCTTTAACATAGCTAAATTGCTCTTTTCCTCTTTGATTTGCATAATGATGGCTTTGGGGTTTATTTTGTTTGCAACGGAGCAGTAGACTAACCTGCTTTCTGCTTAGCGATAACTCCAAAGAAGTCATTAGAGTTGCAGTAATAGAAAAAGACTGGACTTCAAATTTTGCTAGTTCCTGCATAAAAGCCTCTCTAGTACATTCTAATAGGGCTAAAAGACCTAATAAAAGAAAATAAGGCTGCAGAAAAGCATTTCTGACCTTGAGATATTTGCAGTACTCTGCTTAGGTCTGTCAGCTGTGGAAGTTTAGTGGAGGGCTGGCTGGGCCAGTCCATGGGTTTTTCCATGCCGATCAGGATTTATCTCTCACTTCGAGATGAAGCACTAAATCAGACTCTGGAAGGTGACAGTTTGAGCAAGGGCTTATGCAGTGCATCTGTTATCTATCCCAGCTGCATTTCTAGGGAGTCTCTTTTCCAGGGAAACCCCTGGATAATTAAAGTGGTTCTGTGAGTGCAGCCAGCATGGCTGTGGGAACCAGCCTTCCCCTCCCAGCGTAAGCTGGAGCGGGGGACAGCAGGCAGGAGAGCTGCCCTCAGCCTGGCCTGCCCAGCACCAGGGATGGGGCTGTGGAGGTGATTTATAGCCACCGTTGCGAGAGGTGAGCACGGCGTGGGGCTGGGTGACTCCTTCTAGAAGCCGCTTCTCGAAGCCGTGGTGCTAAAGCCCGGGTGGAATTGCTTCCCAGGGTCACTGTGCCCGTGCTGCCGTCGAGACCTGAGCAATATTTATCATTTGTCAATCTTAAAGAGCCAACAGCTACACCAACAATTGGTGTTACCTCTTTGCCTGTACTGTAAAGTCTCTCTAGACCGAAACCTTGAGTTAATCGGATGTATTTCTAACTTGTTTCAGCTGCAAAAGCAGCTGTCAGAGCCCACCAAATCATTTGCGTTTGGGTGCTTTGCTGTCAGCAGGGAGCAGGGTTGCTCTCGGTGGCTGGTCACACCTGCAGCTGCCCTGAGTCAGGGAAAGGCAGGATTTATTTGGGCTGACCACTCTTTGCAGAGGGATCTTCTCATGCTGTTTGGAGCCTTCTGAATGTCAGTTTACAGCCGGTGCCGGAAAGCCGAGGGGACCGGTGTCACCTGAAGGATTTTTGCAGGAAACACTGACCTTTCTTTTTTCTTTCTTGTTTTCCCTTTGTTTCTTGCCCATTGAGACATTTTTGGTATTCAGTCTAAAATGAAACACTTTCATTGATGGTTCTTGGCCCCGAGTTATCAAAACAGTAGGCTCCAAAAGCCTGGCACACTACCAATTCCTTCGTGCACTTGAATGCAGACTGGAGCCGGGTAACCTGTGTTGTAGCTGTCTGGCAGGAACAGCGCTGGGAGAGGCTGGAGACAGAATGAGGCTAAACCGACGGACACCCGTTTCTTCACTTGCAAGGAAGAAGCCGGCTGTCGCTTGGCAGAAGGGACTTGTGAACGTTTAGGCTTGATCTGGCGGTGCAGCCCTCCTCTCATAAGGATGGGCAGCAGACTCCGGCCCAAGCACCGCTGCCTTGGGCCACGTGGTCCCTGCAAGGACGGCAAAGGCAGCCCTTAGGTCGCGGAAGGAGTCCCATTTAGCTGTCATCCGTGAGAAGAGGTCGCTGCGAAGTGTGGTCCCGCAGGCTGGACAAAGCAAACCACTAGGGACTGAAAATAAAAGCAAGTTGTTCTTTATTTGCAGCCCCAGTTTGATTCACTCACTGCCGCAGTTAGCGACAAGGCTAAATGATGGTCGTTGTATGCTTTATGATCGCCGATAGTTCCTCTTTTATGCCGTAGAAATCATACGGCATGATGGATCATGGAATCATTTTTAATGTGCTTTATACACTAAAGAAAGGCTTTCAAAACCAGCCTAATGACAGCAAGTCATATTCATTTTCCTTTGACCATTAGAGATTATTAGCTAATTAGTATCTCATTCTCGTGCAGCACAGCCTCCTTTTTTGATTCCAGAGGTCTGGGGCCAAACCTGGAGATGTGATATCGTGTGTGGTTTTTGAAAACATTGCTTCCTTTAGTGAAATGGCATCAGGGCTTAAGCCAGTCAGATCGGGGATTTCTGAGCAGGCTCCCTCTGCGAGCACCGTACAGCACCTGGGGTAGGAGGCAGTCCTGCATCTCCCGGGGGAGGCACGCTCCAGGGAGTGGGGGGTATGGGAGTTATTTTCTCCAACAAGCTGGACAAAACTCATCATTTCTGTCCTGTTGGAAATATAGGAATTTCAGGAGAAGCCTTCTGCATCCCACAAAAGGGAAACATTGAAGAATTTTCTTTGAAGAAGAAGAATCTGTTGTGATTAAAATAAATGCAAGGTATGTCTGAGCCCCTGAGCTCAGATTCAGCTATGATCACTTCCAGACCCCTGGCTGGCTGGAAGCCATCCTAAAAACCCATGAAATAACACATTGTGAGGTTAAACAGGGACTATATGAGCTACTATAGTGTAGCGTGGAGAGATGCTCGCAGGTCCAGTTCCTCCTGGTGAGCTGTGGTCCACAGGCTGCACAGGATTGTCCCTCATGGGATAGAAATCTTATCCCTGGACCTGTTCCAGGTCTAGGATGTGTAAGTCAAAATATCCCAGCAAGACGGCTGTCAGACGTTGTCCAGACAGCCCCTGAGGCAGCTGGAGTGGGTCCATCTGTGTGTACGGCCATTTCAGGCATCATTTACGCAGCAGGTAGCGTTCCTGGTACATTCCTGTTTGTACCGAGGTGATGAATAATACAGCTCTGTCCACAGCATCAAAGGCACTGGATTCCTTTTCATATTCTCCCCCAAGAGACTGAGACCATCAGAAATGTGGAGATGACTGCAAAAAATAAAAAGTCTGTTGTCTGTAACAAAATATTTAAAGCAACGACAACAACGGGATGATTTCTGATATGCCCAGGAAGGTGTATGAGGGGCACAGGGATGGAAGAGAAACGTGTCCCTCCCGGTGGGGACCTCTGTTGTGTCAGGAGCGGCCGCCTCTGTAGACTTAGCATGGCCATGAACCTGTGTCCTGAAAGGGCACGGCAGCTGCGGCCACGGGCAGAACAGCCTAAATGAAGACTTCCAGCAGAAATAGGATGGCGATATCTCTCTAGCTTTCGTCAGACGGGGATTTCAGGGTGGGGTTGGATTTGTGCAGTGCCCCCGGGATGTTTGTGCTGGGGAAGGGAGGAAGGCAAGTTGCTATCATCATTTTCATAGGATGTCTTTGAATTCTGCACAGGCAAAGTCTGGTCTCTTCAGTCTAGGAAATAAGCTGCAGGACCAGCTATTCAAACTCAGCACCCCATCTGCAGCAGTGGCCATGAGCAGGATAAAGTCCTTTTCCCAGTTATTCCCTCCCAGCTCCAAGCAATCCCTGGGTTAGGAGCTCTGAACCAGCAGATGCTACAATCCAGCTTCCCAAAAGCTCTGGGGCTGCTGAAATTGCCGAATGCTTCAAACCCAAATTCACAAACAGTTTTAATGGACTCCGAAGTATATTTGTTCGAGGCAAGTATACTCCAAAGCAAATTTGCCCAACACTGAACCGGTGTTAGCGAAGCTCTCAGCAAGGCTGTTATCAATCACAGTTCCAGCAGCTGAGAGGAATTCTTAAGCACAAATCCACATGTGGGGAAAAGGAAAAAAAGAATATATTTAACATTTATATCGTCACTTTATTACAGCAAATGCATTTTATGTCCAATAGATGAAATATATAGCGCCAGTCAAATTTCTTGTTTTGAGTAACATCCATTATGAACTCAGCCCCATTTTTGTTTAGTAAATCATTTGCAAGCCAATCCTGACGGCATTGTATGCGATTCATAAATCTTAGCCACGTAGCTTCTTTCCAGATAGTCAGCTTTTGCAAGAGACTTAATCTTCATATTTGCAGATTGGTAGACTCACCAGAGGACAATATTCTCTGACTTGAATTATATGGGAGGCTGTACCAAATACCCAGTGGTAACCGTGTTAGCTTTTCAGTATGGGAATCCACAAACACATGCTGGTCCGCAGCACTGGTCCTCAACAGGATATTAAGAAAATATTCTCTGACTTTTAGTTAAACACAGTGTTATGGGTGAATTCTTTTCGCTTGTACATCGCCGATCGGATGGGAATTGTAAGAGCAGGTGGAGGTGCAAGGGGTAGCAAAATGTCTTTAAACTGCTTGCAGAGTGTTTTGGAGAGTATTCGCAAAGATTTCATCATTAATTGTGCAATGTTTTCCAAAAACCCACCCTGAGGCGTCTTTGGGGATGTTCTATTTGAATTTTTCTCATCAGTGATTGTTTGATGTCTTTATGAATTAGTCCTAAAGATGGATTCTCCCATGCAGGAAGACATCAGATGGGTAAAGACTTCAGATGCGGAACAGTGTGGTGGGTTGGTTTATATCCAGTGTGACCACTAACACAGGTTTTTATGAGACTAAGGTGAAAATAGTTGGGAAATGCAAAAGCTTCACGAATTGCAGTCCAAATGAAATTGGCCTGGATGGAAAAGTTAATTTCCATAACTTTTGCAAAAAAACAAAGTCAGGAGGTTTGGAAGTCACCAGCTCCTTAGTTTGATTTCTTGCCAGAGTGTTAGGAAGAGTGTCACCATTTATAGAAGAGATATTTTAAAAGTTTTGTCTTTCATTTTTTGAGGACTTGGGATCTGAGTGTTGCTCTCAGAAAAAAAAAAAAAAAGCAGAGAAGAGAGACAGATCAAAGGCGAGTGACTTCGCACTGGTGGAAGTCAGCTCACAGCAAATCTCTTAGCGGGGTTTCCCATCACATCTCGTATGCGTGAGAGAGCGGGGACAGCCCTGCTTCCCGGGGCACTGTCCCAGCCCTCAACTCGCCTAGTGTTGAGTTTGGAGATGAGCAAAGGCCTTGGGAAAGGACTTGGCCTGCAGGGCTGCAGCGAGTCCCATAACACTGCGGGGAAGGAGCATCCCGGAGGCAGCTCTTGCTCTTTCTCTTCACAGCTCTGAACTACCTGCCCTCCTCCCGCGGCCCTCAGCTAAGGGAAAGGGAACATCAGATAAATAAATAATTGAAAGAGGGTTCAATGCTGTGGCAGAGATCGAATGCAAAGTGGCTTGTGTGATGTGATCAGAGCACGAGTTGACTGCGCGGGCGACTGTGTAGTCTAAATGCATGAGAAAGGGACGGGGATGTGTTTTTTTCAGATGAAATTATAAAAGGACCATCTGGCTTAGGAGATGGGGAACAAGTAGAGGTGAGGGAATAACCAATTTTTTGGTTCGCTGGCTCTTCTGGATGGGAAAGAAAAAGTCATTTCAGGTTGAATGAAGTGTTGTATTTCTCATTTGAGTGGCCGAGGGGTATTTTGTGTTTCAAAATAAATAAAACAGAAGGTGATTTTGAAACCAAATTTCTTTTTTTCACATCCTGAAGTTGAAAAGGGACTCGAGGTTAGTGAGAATCACCAGGAGGCTCCTGGATGTGTGGCAACCCCTTAGAAAGGGCATTCCTGACCCCAGGTCCCAACTGTCCAACCTCACCGGCAGCCTGGTGGTTACACACTCCTCAGGGACGAGGGAGCTGCCCTGGGAGCAAGGAACGCCGCTCTCCGAGTCTCCAGGTACTCTACCCAATGGGACGTAGTGCAAATATGTCCCAGTATGACAAATCAGAGCCTCACATGAACAGCTGGAACAGGTCACACACCCAGCACTGAAGCTTCAAAGACACAACCACACCTTGAAACTTTTAAATGCGTTCCCATGTAGTTAAATCTGGGCGATGTTAATTTGCATTGAGGGGATATTCTGGAATATAAATGTGGTTTCCAGCTCTTCACCTGCCTCAGCTTCCCCCTAGCAGTGGTTTGTTTGAGCTGATTTTAGCTACTGCAGAGGTCATCAAAGGAATGGGAATCTCTGATCACTTCAATTACTTCCGCTGCATTTCAAGCACCATCTCTCTCCTGCATACTGTCTATAAAGACTGTTTATTAAAAAATGTTGTGACCAATTTACTGAGCTTTTAATTAAGCTGTCATGTTGAAACAGAACTGTCTCTTGGGAGGTGAACACACTCTTTATGGTCATTTAATTTTTGCTTAGGATTTTAAAATTTACTTCTGGCATACTTAGAATTATTAAGATTCAGGGATTCTTGCCCATTTGTGGCAATTACAAGGCATATATCATTAGGCTTAATGAAGGTGGGAAGAAAATTGCAAGGTTGGATTTTTCTGTAGAATTTGGTTTTGCTTCTGCACATCTTTTGCACAAATACACTCAGGTTGGGGTCGGAGTTGAGAGTCATCCGTGGGAGCGGGCATGTGCGTGGGCGCCTGGAGAATCTCAGCACCTGAAATGAGAACAGGGTTGTTTACAAAGGCAAATTTTAGCTGTTGGAACAGCCTCAGTCAGGACTAAAACTCTGGAAAACCAGAGACTCACACTGCAATGAATTAATTTGCAAGGGACAGCAAGACTGTTCTTCTTCACTTAGTACCTCTCTTCCTGCCTGATCCCGTATCTTCCCTTTTTGCCCTCCTCTAGCCTCTCTTCTTGTCTTCCTTCTCTTCTCTGGGAACCTTTAAGCAGCCAAGAACAGGCTGGAAGTTGCCCAGCAGATGAGCTAAGATCAGATACACATAGCCAGGTGCTCCAGGACTCTGTCATAGACGCCGCAGGTCATGAGCATCTGGAGAACGCCTCAGCGTGATGCTGGCAGGTAGGAGGTGGCTGTGACGTTCTGGCCACTGCCATTGTCACTCTCTGAATGTCCTTCATTGGCAGGACACGCTTCTGGCAGGTAAAAATGTTCAGCCTGTGAATGACCTGTAAGCATCACAGCCGAGACAGCCACCACAAGGGCTCTGACAAGTAATAGGTGCCTCCACGGGAATAATTTTGGCATAAGAAAGGCTGACTCCAGTCGAGCCGTCATTAGAGAAAGGATATGTCTAAGATCCAGTGAGAAATTACTAGATGTGTTCATGGAGGAGAACAGCAGGACTCGGTTTCCTTACACATATTCCATGGTCATTTCACAGCGTCCTTGTCTTTAAGCTCAGGGTTGCCAATCCCCATTCTTATTGACCTCTCTTTCACACTACTAAAAAGTAAAATAGTTTAATGCCTTTCTTGCAGGAGGATTGTGAGATTTGCCTAACTCATGACTAAAAATAGCTGTGAGAGCTTTTGGTGAAAAAACACATTCGAAAGGGGAAGTAAAATTATTGACATTTTCCTCTGAGTGTCCTGTTAGTAATAGTGCTTTAAGATCATTTTGTGTTTCCCTGGTCTCAGTTAGACACAATCGTTGTCATTATAATTCCCTTCTAGATAACACAAGTGAGCTTCAGATGCTCCTGAACATAATAGGAAGAGTTATCAGCCCCCCATGCAGTCCTGTTGCTTAGAAGCCTTCTCTGTGTGCCTGAGCTATTTTATCAGATAACCAGAAGAGTCTGCAAATCCAGGCCCCGCTAGCACAGGCTTACCCTCTTTGCCCATGAGCATTAAGTGTCCGGCTTGCAAGTGGAGAGAGCGCTCCCAAGGACGGGACCCTGCCAGGGAAGGTGTATTGCTGTGATGGCTTTATACTGGGCATTACATGAGCTACCCAAAGATCCCAAGACCAGACCAACTCACTGCAGACATGCCGTCACCTGGGAATGTGTCGTTGGAGAAGGGGGGGAAGATCTTCTGCGAGCAGAGCAATGGCAGACTGTGCAGTTGCAACTGCAGCTGGAAACGACATTGCATCTTTCTCTGTAGTTTTCTGTCTTAGGTACTTTGATGAACAGAAAATAGAGGGAAGAAAGCTGCTTTAGGGGTAGTCAATGTCTTAGAAGCATTTGGAGGTCTTTGTGAGGCACGATGTGCCAGAAATCCCACTTGGCTGCCTAGAGCTCTTCTACTTGCCCTGAGTTAAAGCATCTCCAGGGCCACTCCTGCCCATAGCTGCCTGATGCCTGCCTCCACCCGAGAGGGCTCAGCAGCGTGGCTCTCTGCCCTTCCCAGCTCTTCGGGGCAGTGTGGGCATTACCGGGCAGATGAAATGCAAGATTTCTGGGGTCAGCATGCACAGGGGCCTGACCGTCCTGATGTGCGTTTGTGCACAGTGTCCGACATGCTGGGCCCTGCTCCAGGGACCAGCCACTCTTTCCCAAGGAAGGTATCATCAGTTATATTATACAAGGCATAGTGGCTGGAAACAAAAGATGCCTTCTCATCAGCTTCAGAAGTGACAAAATATTTCACCTGATAAGTGACATTTGACATTTCCAAATTGAAATCGTTTTGATAGTCTGTTCCACAAAGAAAAATAGAACATTACAATTTCAATTCCCCTTTCCACCATTTGGGACAAAACCCAATACTGAAATGTGTAAATTCATCCCTAGGTGGAAATCCACAAGTGCTTAACTCTTGTATTAAGAAAGTTTTTGGTTTTATATTTCCCATCCATCAAGTGGAGAACAGAGCATGGTCTATGAGTGACTCTGACGCTGCTGCAGAGGGACAAACCAGCAATTCTTGTGACAAGCACAAGATTAAATCTCTGAGAATAGCGGCACGTGAGAAGTACAAGTATCTAAAATGTTCACTTCAGTGATTCTGCCGCAGTAAGAAGTGCCCTCAACGTCTACATGCAGTCTAGCGATCTCTGCTCATCAAAATGTTACTTGCATTTTAGATACCCTTTAATCAAGAGCTTGTGATGAGATCATTTCAGAAATCAGGACCCCATGAGTGTAAAAACAAGGCACAGCACAAACCAGCCATGTAGCTGGCTTCTTGCAGCAAGTCTGGACTGCTCTGAAGACAGGAAAGCTCCAGGAGGAATGCATGAGGAGAAACGGTCACTTTATACGGGTTCTTCATCTAATGGCAAAGAAATAAAGGGCTGCACTTGGACCTGGGTGTCCCAGCAGAGCAAGGCCTTCTCATTCCCTCCAGGGCTTCAAAAACCCATGTTCTCCACACAGCCACAATCGCTTCCCTAAAGGAGCTCCATCTTGGGCCCTGACTGAGACAAAGCGTTTGCAAAACCATTAATATCCAGTTGTACCGTAACGGACATGCACAACGGAACAACAATGGCGCTGTCCTGCTGACTTCATGCAGGTAGCTCCTAATTTCTGGATCTCGGAGGTGCATCTTCTGCATTTTATGAGCTGAATACTCTCACTCTGTTAGGAGACGTGAGTGCTATGGATAGACATCGATGCGATGCATTGACAGGAGGATTGCGTTAGCACGGAGCAGTTTATTGTGCTTTACACCACGGCTACACAAACAGGTATCCCAACATGTTGAGGAGGTTGGTGTCCTGGAGTGTGCAGACAAATGAGTGGCTTGAGCAGGAATGGGAATAGGAATGGGAATGGGAATAGGCAGCAACTCTTTGACCTGGCCTCATTCCCACAACCAAATATATCCCAAAGCTGCAGTTTCCCCCTAACTTCACACTGTTGAGTTTGGTGTATCCAGACATCTTGTGTCCAAAATTACATTCCTAGCTGGGCCCCTGCATTCAAAATGAACATAGCACAGCCATGGCCCTGCCAGTCACTCACATGTAGGTGCTAAACACTGCTCTAAAATGCTGTGGGCTCATAGCTGCTCTGCTGCAAATCGTTGTGCCAAAGACCACTGCTGGCTGCAGTGATCACGACCCCAGCCGTGGCTTTGTAGGCGGCAAAGGGCTGGGGAATGGGAGGGCCAGAAGGCTGGGCAAATTTAGCTGAGCATTCCCAGCAATCAGTGGAAGCGTTCATTCTCATTGTCTTCTACATAGCCGATATTAAGGAAATTACTGCTAATTGCCAGCTGCTGGCTAACAGTTATGAATTCTGCAGAGACTTTATATTCCAGGGCTTGGCCAGGCAGTTGATGACAAATGAAGAGGCTGATGAGTCCTGGTGAGACTCAGACGTAGCCGTCTGAAGGCAAAGAGAGAACACAGCTGGTCAGGGATGCATGCGGCAATGCCCTCAGCTCCGGCGTCCAAATGGTGCGAGCGGCCAAGCAGCGCGCGCCGAACCTGCGGGAACGGGGGATTTGACTTGAGAGTCGGGAGAGGGGAGGACTGGGTGTGTCAAAGCACTCGGAGTAGGACAAGGCCAAGACAGTGTCATTTCATGAAAAAACATGTGAAAAAACCCACCGTGAATAATATCCAGACTTAGAGAAATTGCAAAACAAAGACAATTTTAAGAAAATACCTGTTTTGAAGACAGTTTCATAGTAGGATTGATCTGAACAGTTCATTCTTATAAAACCTAAAAATTTCCTGCTGATGCTGATATTTACTGTTAATCATATTCTTTTACCGGTATATGTTTGTAAAATGGCATAGCAAAGTAAGGGTATTCCAAAATGAGAAATTGAAATGTTCCATTATAATATTGTCATAATGTTTCGACATCATCAAAATGCTTTGCCTTCCCTGTTAAAAAACCCCACAACATTTAGTATATAATGATACCTTTCCCCAAAGCATTTCACTGAAATAGAGTTTTCAACATACAAACACTCAGCCTGCCTGTTTCTTACCTAGTTCCAGTATTTAGCTAGTTCTGGGGATGGGTTTATCGCAAGCGCTAAGGAGGTGACATCTCCACCCCAGTGTCACCAGACACCGAGTGCTTTTGTCACGTGAAGGGGTATCAGCCGCACAACCTCACGCCCCGGAGCGTAACTGTGCCCAGCCTGGGCACACGGAGACGGTCTTGGCTGGGAGGACGTGAGTGTCCGAGGAGCGGGAAGGTGTTTCTAGAACGGATCACTCAACTTTTTGCTCTGAATTTCCACTCCCATGAGGATCTCCTGAAATGCCAGTCAGAAAAGCAACTGTTTTCAGAGCTTTTGAGCATCCAGTGACTTCAGCGGCAGAATTTGCATCCTCTCAACTTGGAATAATCAAGCTGTAAAATCCCAGGTGGGATCTTACAGTGTTGCACCAAGCTGGGAGCCCTCCATCCAGCAGAAAAAGCTCCCAGACTGCAGAGGCATCTCCTAGAAGGGGTGGGCAAGAGCCTGGGGGCTTGAAAAAGATTAAAATCAGATGGGAAAACAGAACTTGTTAACATATGGGGGAGTGCAGACTGGTCTTTCAGGTCTTTTCCACATCTAACATTTAGGGTTTTATCATCTGACAAAACTTTGCACCCAAGTTTGTCCACACTGGACAGTCGTGTGGGAGTTGGAGCCCTGAGCTGAAGCTCCTTGCTGCCAGATGTGTCCACAAATCTTTTCTGCTTCCATGTGATGGGATGCTCCGGGGTCCCTTCCTGATGGTATCAGCCGAGAGATGGCATCAAGGCTTCAGAAGGCACCATGGGAAGGACCTTGAGGTGACCTGACTCCAGAAGAGGTGGGGTGTTAACTTAGGTTTCCTTTCATGTCCCTAAGCTTATGGACGGGCATAGGTTCAAAGTAAAACAGTCTGGTACTGGAGGGCTTTGAGTAAGTGGAACTGGCAGAGAGAGAAGGGAAACGGTAAAGCATATGTAGAAACACAAGTGAAGACTTCAGTGTAGGCATATTGGAAAGCTGGCTTCAGGACACAGTGATGAACTGTCTCTCACAAGTAGTCTGCTCTGGCAAAGCTTAAATCAAGCAGTTCTGAAGTTCATGCTGAGAGACCCCAAGCTTCATTTGTCAGGAAATTTAACACTTCCAAGGGCATTTGACTTGAAAAATGGGAGCACTTATTGTGATTCAAGCCTGGTGTGACATGGTGGCTGGTTTATTTCTGTGTGTCTGAGGCTTTTCGTGCTTTGGAGAAAGCATTCTACTTTAGAAGATTTTCCCTGTTCCCAGAAGTCGGGATGGATTATTTTGCAGGGACTAGTTACCTGCAGAGTTTTCAAAAAAGAAGGACATGGTTTCTTTTTCTAATATTGTTGCAGGTGAAATTAAACAAGCGACTGTTTATTCCTGTCTCTGTGAATTGCCCTAAAGAGCATTTCCAGCTTCTTTTTCAGTATGCAGATGGACAAGTCCTCTAGTTAATCTTTAACTGAGCTATTGACACAAGGAATGGTGCCATTAAATAAGAATTAAGAATGGGCTCCCTACCTCTGAGGGAGTTTGTGATAGATTTCCTCGTTTTATAATCTCATTCACTGCAATGTTCTCTCTTCAATCCTTTTCCCTGCATCTCAATTGAGATTTTGATGACTATTAAAATTAATCCTCTCTTAGCAGCAAATCTCTTCTCTGCCAAGCTTTAATGTGAGGAGCCGTGTTTGCTGATGCCACGTGCCCGTGCTCCTGCCTCACTTGCAGGTGCTCCTCACGCAGGCACCGAGCTCCGCCAGCCCCCGAGCCCCCCCAGAGCCATGCTTCCATGGGGGCAGAGACCATCCGCTGCGCGCTCCGAGCCGCAAGGCAGAGCATCGATGCCTTATTGCAGTATACTTTGTTGTGGGAAAAAATCAGGAATGGGATCACTGTCATCAGGGACATCACTGCAGGCTCCCGAGGTGGCCCTTCATGTCTTTTGTCATCTGGCTTTAGGAAAGGCAAGTGGGAAGATGCTTCTTGGCTATGAATCTCCATCTGTGGTGGAGAAATAAGTCACAAAAATGAACAGAAATGGAAAAAACAGGAACCTATTTGTGGGTGTTTCCCTTTCACAAGAATATTTCCCTGGGAAACAAATTCTTCGTACAAGAAATGACTGAAAAGGCTCTTTAAAACCCACCCTGAACGTGAGATTAAAAACATGAGGCAAGGCAGACATCTGCAGCTACAAAGCCCCACATTTTTAATAAGGGCTGCAAAGCTCTCAGGAAAGGGTTGGCCTCCCTCGCCCGCAGCAGAAGCAAGGCAGCCGAGGCTCCCGCGCAGCGGCTGACGCCCGTTGCACTGCGGGATGCAGGAAGGAGCATTAGTCTCCAAATCCAAATTTGCCATTAAAAAAAAAGTTGATTTTAATAATTCCTCTCCGTGAAACTCAATGACAGCTACATCTAAGAAACCTTCAGGAATAACTCCGAGAACGCTGTTTCTAAGTCCCATGAATCTCTCTGAAGCAATTTCTAAGGAGGCTATTTTGGCATTTTTTAAGGCAGCACCAGCTTCTCTAGGTTGAAGCAGCCTGAACATGAAAGCGTCCTTCTGACCTTTTGCAAACAAGCAGGAGAGAAGGAAGAAATGCATTCTCATTAAAAATAATATATCATTTTGAAAGCAGTAATTAGACAAGTTACCAGCAGCAGCTCGAGTTGATCATTCAGAGACAAGTGCTTTGTTACTGGGTGGGAATGGTTAGTGCCATGTGCTGGGGACGGGCTCGCTCGGCAGCTTTTGTTGTCTGCTTTAAATCAGTTCCCAGTTTCCAAAGGAGTCTTTTCAACTGTTGTGTGTGCAAAAGGTTTTTTAGCATTATTCATTATATAGGTAGCAGCGTAACAAAAAGAGTTTTGGTTTAGATACAGGCACATCCGCAAAATTGATTTAATTAGGATTTACTTTGGCAAAGTTCTGGAGCCAAGTAACATCCTGTATTTATTTTTAAACGTGTTTTCTTCCTTTAATTAATTGTCTTCCATCCTTCTATAAAACAATTCATTGTCTTATTGGGAGTTTATTGGGAGTATCTGCTCTAGAGAGTCCCTGGAGACTGACTACCTTCTTGTCACCAGTTTCGTACCTGAGTCATTTCATTTCCTTCCACGGGGTTATCTTTGATCCACGTGAGCCAGATCAGAATTAGGCTCCGTTGCAATGAAAAGCTGCGCGCAGGAGGCGGAGGTCCCTGAAAGCCCCCGGACGACCGCTGTGAGGAGGAGCAGCTGCCGAGGGAGCAGCGCGGTTGCTTTTAGAAGGACACCTGTCCTGAGCCAAGGTCCGGAATACCCCCGTACTTCCATGTCGAACAAGGACAGGTTTTCCAGACCTTCCCCTCCTGACCTGCCCCACTGCTGTCATAGATGAGTTTTCCAAACCTTCTCCCAGACACCAGCTCTGATGCGACTGTCCCAGACCGTTTTTTTCCAGCTAACATGTCTTTCTCATTCTAACAAAGCTCTCCGTAAGCCATGCCCTGTGCGGCTAACACTCCGCTGTTCCCCCACAGTGACTCTCCAGCCTCAGAAGCCTTTCCTTGCAGTGACCCTCCTGAATGAACAGTCGCCCGCTCCGATCCGAGCCATCCCATTCCATGAATGTCCTGAACTGGTTGGGAAAACCCCTTCTAATTAGCACCCTAGTAAACCACTTGCTTCAAATGCAGTATAACTCATCTCTCTCCTACAGCGCGATTTGATATCTCTGGCTCTTGGTCTTCCACTAAAGGTTTTAAGTTTGTTATAAAGCACGGAAAAGTGTTTGTGGCTGACAGACTTTCCAGGCTAAATCTCTGTTGCACCCATGCCTAAAATAGAAGGAATTAGACCTGGGGATGCTGCTCGTCCCTCCCAGCACACTGTTCCTCTGTGGCTCTAACTCGGAAAAATGTGCCTACCACCTCTTCTCCCACTAAATTAGCTTAGCTCCTATTTCATAATGCTCCTGAAACACGTACATTTAGTGTAGGTAACAACGATACAGCAGCCAAAGTCTAGAGGCAGTAATATTTCATCGACTAACCCAAAATAGTAAAGCATATGCAGGGAGAAAAAGCTCTAAATAAACAAAACCACAATCTGGTCTTATAAAAATATATTTGAATAGTATGTGCACAACAGACTGGGTTCCCCTCAGGGCATTTCCAACGATTCGGAGGGTTCGAATGGGTAACAGCTCTGAAATGTGACATATTTTCAGTCCTAAAAAGCTCCGAGTCGGAGTAATTACTAACTCTTTTCTTTAAGTAGGAATATATTGGCATCGGATTATATTTTATATTATTTTTAAATGACAGTAGCACAATGGCAGTTTCAGCTGTTTATTTTTGGAAGAGAGGAGATTTTCGAGGCGGTTATAGGAGAAGGGATGCTGGCGCTGACGGTGCCCGGGCTCTGCCGGGTGGAAGGTAACCTCATCTCTGCGTAAAATCAGACTGGTTGGGCAATCCCTTGTCTTTCAGGTTTACACGATATCAAGCCAGGGCAAGAGAAATTAGACTTAACCTGCAGGAGCTCCCTGCGGTCATACTGCTTGCAGTATCAGCGAGGCTCCACCTAACCTGGTGTTTGCAGTCCTGGAAACCACAATAAATGTTGATTAATTGAAAAAATCCCAACAGAGAAACGGATTCTGATGCTTAAGGGACATGTTCAGTTACGACTAAATTACAATACTAATTTTTTAATAAGTATGCAAAGTGTGTACGCTGCAAGGAGGGAAAGGAAAGCTAATTCAAGGAGCTCTAACTAGGGGTAACGCAATAATGCCAAGAAAGGGAGCGTCTGCACCGAACACCAGGGAGGATTGCTTGACAGTGACCTGTATTTCCATAAATTAATTTCTCACAGGAAACTGTAGAAAGTCCATTACTTGGGGTGCTGAGAGCGAGCCGATACCACGCGAGCCGCGCCACGTTGCAGACGCCTGCGGTGCCCTGGCAGGCGCTGCCCGCCGTGGGGGTGGGCAGTATTTTCTTTGTCGGGAAATGCTAATTCACCAAAGGCAGAACTTTGACTTTCTTTTTCTTTTCAACTGAGAATATGTTGGTTTTTCTAAAAAATGTCCTCAAGTCCTGCATATGCTTTGGAGAGAAAATCTCAAACCAGCGATTTTCTGTGTGGTTAGGGCTTGCGCTGGGAATACCGTGGTCCAACCCGCCGTGCGGTCGCATTTGGAGTAACGCTCTGAGTTCAGGGTTTGCAGACAACACCACCAATCCTAATCCTTTTCCCCCTTAAACCAAAGCCCGTGATGTCTAGGTGTTAAGGGTGGTGTTTAAGTTTGCCCTCATCCTTTTCTTTTGATAAAGCTCTTTCAGCTCTTGGCTGTTTAAAACTGCTAGTGCTGCTGATGTTGATGGAAGTTTATCATCTGAATAAACGATATTCCTAATATAGCAGAGTGTGTGCTGTACTGGGGAATCGTGTCCTCTTAGAAAACGATGATTAATGCAATCAGAGCCTCCTCCTGTTAGGATCTCTCAGACAAGTGTTCCCATGTGCTGAGCGTCCCTTCGCTGCTGATGGGAACCAGGGTCAGGATCCTGCGGAGCTGTGGCACGGGCTCAGCCCCATCGCTGTGTGCCTATGGTCCACGTCCATTTTACACCTCTCAGCCTTTGCTTTGCTGCGAAGGGACGGCGAGACGCAGACGCGGCGTTTGCAGAATCACAGGCAGCAGGAGCGAACGCCGCGGGGAGGACGCCGACAAGCACTGGCTCTGAGGCAGGAATGAGGCGTTGCACCATTTCAGCCCCAGCCCCTGCCATGTTATGACCTTGGCTGCAGGCATTTTGTTAGGCTGTGTCCTGGTTACGCACTACCTCTGCGTGACTGCTCTTGGCATCACAAAATGATGTGCAAACAGCATGAAAGGGAAAACAAAATAGCTTCCAGCACAAAATTCTCAAATTTTCCATTGAAACATTTAATGTGGTTAAAACGTCTGTATTTCCAAACCTTTTCTTCACTTGATGTACTCTACCCATTGAAAGGAGCTGCTGCCTTTTTCCAAAGGGACCATTAACTTTCAGTGACTTTCAGCATCCACCCTGTAGAATAGGGTTAGGATCACCCCCCGGTTCAACAGCGTGGAAGGCGTTAGCCACCGGAGAGCTGTGCCGAGCCTCAGCCCGCGGCCGGCAGCCAAAGAGCGCGCCGTGCCTCCGGGCAGCAATTACACGCAGAGAAATCACAGGGGTGGGCCCAGCTACACACCAGAGCTGTTTGCTTCCTCGAGTGCCCTCGATGGCCATACTAAAGGCAGGAGAGAGACGAGTTTTATTAGCAAAGAGGGGAAAAAACAGGAAGGAAAATGCCTGATGAAAAAGGAGGGCAGCAGCGTGGCCAGCAAGCACCGCTGGGTGCTCTCCCCAGCTCCTGCTTGCCTCCCCATGGATTTTAGCTCCAGGCTTTTCTCTTAGAGGGAGCAGAGATGGGCTACATTACAAAAATGCATTAAAGAAGATGTCTATTTCCATACCCTCTTCTGATTTTGTAAGCTGAAGCTCCTGTCAAGGTAAAGAGTGAGTGAATATAAAGAAATCGTTTTTCCATGGCAGAGATTTGATTCCTTTTCCTATTCCCCTGCTGCCTAGCGCAGCGGAAAGCTGCTTTGGGCATTAACATGCTTTGAACGCTCCTGGAAGCCTGGGTGAGGAGAGGGGTCAGGGAGGGAACAGCAGTAATACCTGGTGGAAATTACAAGAATTTTAGTCTGATTTTTCCTCCTCAAGATTATTGCAAGGCGTTGACTCGTTGAGGAGCTTTGAGGAGGTGAGGAGCTAATCCACAGCTGAGTTTTCACAACTTTGCCCCAGGCTCTGCCCTCAGAGCTCAGCGAGGTCCCAGGGCCAGCGGGATCCGGCAGGATGCTGTAGTGCATTTTGCTGAGACCTTTCCAGCCTCCACCAAGGATGCCAGCAATGGCATAAATCCTGACCCTGGCAGGGTGCACAGCACATCGGCCCATTCTGTGCAGCACGCTTGCTGAGGCTGGCTACGGATTGAGCCCCACATCAAGCCCCCCATGAAAAACTGAATAAATCCAGCTATTCTTGCCTCCTGTTTCCTTCCTGATGTCTTGCAAAGCAGCGAGGAGGCGATCAGATACGCAGGGAGGAGGTGTCCCCCTTCAATCCCAGCTCAAGGGACACAAATGCCAGCAGAGAAGGAGCAAAGCCAGACCAGAGCCTAGGGAAGGATCTAGTGCCAGAGGAAACTTGGTTGAAGGCGATGCCAGGAAGGGCGCCAGGAGAAGGAGGACGGGTGGGCGCTCGCAGGGACGGCACGGGCAGGACAGATGGTGCCACGCTGAGAGTGGGAAACGTGGAGGAGGGAAAGCACCATATGGGAGAAGTGGGTGAGTAGGCGAAAAGAGTGACATTGTTTTCAGTTCTTCTTAGCTGTCCAGAAGCCATAAAATACACGCCGCATTACCCATGGTTTCATTGTTTCTTAGCGCTGGATTGTATCACGGTATGTTTTCTTCCACTTTAAATCCCCATTTCCCAGAGTCATGTGAATATGTGGACATGCCAGGCAATCAAATTCAGCAAGTTGCTAAGTGACCTACTACACGTTTAGCATGTCTCTTATTTACTAGAGAGCTGGGCAATCTCCAGCTAAGTGCTTTCTGGCCAGGAATTATTGTTTTGTAGACACTTAGCGTGTTGAGTTTTTGGGTCTCTGGAAATAAAGCTTCTTGAGAAGTCTCCAACTAGCCCAAGCATCCCATTTCACATTTCTGGAGGAAGGGATGGCTTTCCAACTGAGACACTTCTCTTTGAGGTAACTGCTTTCCGAAAGGGAAAAGCAAATGTCAGCTTCTCATACAGACAGAGCAGCCGTGCCCCAGGCTGGACCTGGGTGAGGGCTTTAACTGCTCTGAGCCCTGACGTTCAGGATAAACGTCCTCTGCTGACTCAAGGCTGTGCTCAGCGGCAGGCCACCAAGCTACCTGCTGCCCCAGGGACACATGCATTAGGTAGCTCAGGCTTTTCAGCTCGTGCTGCTGTGTTTTACTCAGAGATCCTGATTCAAGCATCGATCTAGCCAGGGATTTTGCCGCCAGCTTAGATTTACACCGGTTTTCCAACATCCAGAGCAAGTCTCCTCATGTAGAGAACAGCTTGGGACGAAGCTGAAGAAGAGCAACCCGCGCGGGAGCCGTCCCTGGGCGGCTGTGGGCTCCATCCCAGGCGGATCACACGCTGAGCTGCCGCAGGGACAAGGCATCTTTGAACTGCATTTTGCTTTCAGTCTCCACTGAATGACTAATCGATATGTGGATTAAAGAGATTACCCTGGCCTGTCTCCTCTGATCTGAGGACTTCTGAGATTCAATGAAAAGAACAGAACCCCAAGCCCCCAAGAGTCATTTAAAGGAGTGCCGGACCACTTAGCACTGAATAACGGCTTGATTTGAGCACGGATTAATTACAGGACTTCACCTTTCTCGTAGCTGAGGTTGTCTTTTGCTTGGTGCTTGCATAGTAACTTTTACAGTAAGATCTTAGTCCGTGCCTGGGCTCCAATATGCTATGAAAATGCCATCACCTATGGCTATTAAAAACGAGTCTGATTGTGTTGGAAGCAATGCTTCTGACTTCAACAGCTGCCGATGAAGCATCCTCCCCCTGCAAGGAAAATTTGCGTCATGTTTTTTGCCAAGCAGGCTGAAAACAGCCACAGAAATGTTCTTTTTTTCAATTCCAGTAAGTCCACGACAACTTTTCCTGCAGCTTCAGAGATGGGATGCAGCACTAAGCAATCCCATGTGCGGATTCTGCGGTCCTCCGAGATGCTGTATGGCAATCACGCATCTACAAAGCAAAGCCTAAACCGTATTTAAATCACATACTGCCAGTTCATCTCAGTTTAAGGGGAACAGACCATTAGATACATGCTGACACGCTGATTGCAAAATTATTATTATTATTAATGAAAGTGTTTGTTTTCCTCATTGCTGCGCTTATTAGAAGTATGTTACTATTCTCTACACACAGCCAGATATTTTTCCCCAAATCTTCGTTCTAAATTCCTTGCCTTGGCTCATGGTAGTGACAACATGGGCTGTGTGCAGCCCCGCACGTGAAGGGCAGCTTCACATAGGGGCTGTGAGTGCTGGGATTTGTGCACGTAAAGCAAAGCTAACTTAGCAAAAATAACTTACAGGCATGTGTAGCAAACGAAGGGTGTTCCAACTTTCACAGGAAAATTCACCCATGAGCTGGTTTAAAGGTTGTCTTGAGAATCCCCAAATGCTCGTACAGTTCCAACTCTTGTTAGAAAGTCATTTGTGCAGTCAATTATCTACTCAGATATCTCTGAATGCAAAAGGTACCAGTAGTAAGCAGAGCACTACGCACTCTTGTATTTTCAAGGCTTCCAATTGTAAACCGTGGACAAAAAGTAAGGCAATTCAATTTGGGGAAAATTTACTACGCTAGCAAACTGGCTAGACTGAGACACAAAGGGTAACGTGATGCAGAAGGTAATGTTTCAGAAATGCCTCAGGAGCATTGGAAAACGTGACAAAGACATTTCGGAGCAGTGGATCCACTTTTATCCATGCTGCACAAGTCGGGGAGAATCTGCAATGAAAGGAAGTGTTGTAGTGCTGAGCAAGTGAATAAAAATACATGTGTAAGAGCACAGTCCCGGGGGCTGCAGCCGTGCGTGGGAGATGGACTCAGGAATCTCATCCCGCTGCTGCAGAGACAGCTTTTCCCATCCATAGACTTTTGCTGGCATAAAAGGGACTTGCCGCCACATGGGTTGTCGCTGGGAATTTCAGGAGTGCCTGATATATTTGTCAAGGCACTTTTGGACCAGCTCAGCCTGGCCCAAGCAAGATAAATAAATAGGAGATACGTGGGAAGACACCTCCCAGGGAGCTGCTGCTCTTTCCTTGGGAAGCTGCTGTGCTGTGCAGTGCTGCCGTAGGGTCCGAGAGGCCGACGTGCAGGGCTGTGGCTTGGCAAGCTCGTTCGGAGCTGGCTGGTGAGTGCACCTAACACGAGCTCTGCAACAGAAGTGGGGACAGGAGGTGACAAAGAGTGCAGTGGGGGGACAGGCTGGCGCCAGCATCTCCAGGGCTGTAGCAGTAGCTGGAGAGCCCTCAGGACCGTGCCGTTGTACCCACAATTCAGCTTCAGGTGAGGACGAACTTGAAACAAAGAGGTTCTCAGGCCACGTTGTGGTTGATTTGATGTGGCTCGATGCCTCTGGTTTCCTTGCTAGCTCTGCATACATTTGGTTTTCCTCTGGAAAAATCTTTTCCGTGGTCGCTGTGTCCAAGGCACCCGCACGGAAATGCCACGAGCCCCAGATAAAGCCCAGGTGCCATCCCAAGGTGGGGAGATGCAAGGCAGGGTGGGGGGTTTGAGTTAACCATGCCCAAAGAAGCAACTGTTTTGAAGAAAGGGATTGTCAACGAGATAGAGCAAAGTCCCCACAGAAATCATCCAAGGCTCCGTAATGTAGACAGCTATGAAACTTGCTTCAGATTTTGCGATCGTTCCTGTATGACATTTCCAAAGTGGTTTTGTGTGCAAGGGGCAGCTGCCATTTCAGCGCGACAGACGCACTGTGCTCGCTCTTGCGCAAATCGGTGCTTTATTCTTTCACCTGGCAGCTGTTTTCCTTCAACTGCAACAAAGGCTGCTCAGGCTTAAAAGGTAAAACATGACATTAAAACTAGGAAAACACGGGACTTTTTCTTGAAAATTGTTGCAAAAATGTAATTTGAAGGATTTGGGGCAAAATAGCCAAACCTGAAATGTTACAGATGGGTAAAATAATTCCTTCAAAAAGGTGCCATGGTGCCTCGGAAGGGCTGGTGGGGAACAGCGTGTGCTCCCGCTGCTGCCCCTCCATCGGGCTGTGCCGCTCAGCTTCTCCCCCAGCACAGTGATCCCTTCTGCTTGGCTACAGCCCTCTGCGGTGCCGTGCCTCAGTTTCCCCAGCCTGCTGGGAAACGTTGCTATTAGATCCAACTGCAAAAGCGAACCTGTGAGCGTTTGATGGCTCTGGGGTTTGTAGGCTTAAATGCTCTCTACAGGATAAATGTACTCGTTGCTAGCAAGACTTCAGTGCTATAAAGTCCTTCTTGAATGGAGATGAATTTTATCCTGATAGTTATTCTCACAAAGCAAACAAAATACAGATTTTCAACTGATTGAAATCCAAAGGTGTTTGAATTTTGTCTGGAGGCATACAGAGCCAAATACGCCTCCCATGGGCTATGAGTGCCAAGCTGTGTCTGTAAAGAATAAATGAGAGGTTTTATTCTTCGTAATCTTGCTGGCGCTTGCTTAGGAGGAGGGGGAATCCCCCTTTGGGACAGAGAGAGAGAGAGACAGACGGCTGAAGAAGTAACAAAAACCACGTGCAGAGCTGTGTTTGGATTCCTGCATGCCAAACTCTCTGCAAAGGCTGAGCAATTTGACCCCAACTGCAAAACAGACCCTTCCTTTAAACCCGCCGCGGCTGCATTAAAGCAGGCAGGAGGAAGAGAGCATCAGCAGCATCCAGCACATCTCCAAAGGAAGGGACAACCCCCCGAGGGGTAAAGAAAGGAATATTTTGCAATGTTGAGGCAGCAATAAGCCCCCTGAGGCGTTCGGTCACCTCGAAGCTCTGAGGTACCTGAGTAGCTTTTCCCTTTTTCCTCTTCCCCGGCTCCTGCTCAGCATGGGGAGATTCATCTTAGTTAGGCTGAGCTGTAAAATCCAGCGAGCGTCCTCTCAGCACGCACAACGGTGATCATGCGCCATGCACAAATACACGCATCCAAATATGTGTGTATATATGTATTTATTTAATACATATGAAAGTATAGGTCTGTGTGCATATATATATATATATATAGCAAGATACACCCCAACTTGGAAAGAGCGTAAACTGATTTAAGTTTCTTTGTCTTTGCTACTATACAATCTGTCTTCATTCCTAATGGTGGAGGAGGAATATGGCTCCTGTTCCACGAGAGGAAGGAAAAAACACCTGTGTCTAATCAAGTAATTCTTTTGTCCCCTTGCAAAAATGCGCTTCACATACTGTGTGTAAGATTATTTACCGTCATTGCTTTGTCAAGGGAAGAAGAGGACAAAGGACCCCTGCATAATGCAAAGCCCATCATTACTGAATACAAAACAAACCCCGAACATTGGAAATGGGACTCTTATTTGCAGCTTTTGTGAGATTTATTTTTTTAACCTCTGAAGCGGCACAGTCTGCTGTGTGCGCCGATGATCGTGAGTGTGTGCTTGTGTTATATGCTGTGCGGGCAACATTTAACTCTAATGAGAAACAAAGAATTCCTGCAATCCCAAGCAGCAGCGAGCAAGCTCAATTAGATGTCTGCCTGGCCGCAGGAAACAGATTCTATTTTCTTTGTACTGCGTAGAAATGAGAGCCCTTGTCCCATCTCCACAACATGGCCGTGGAAGGCAATCTGCTTGCCGGCCAGGAAGAATTGTACTGTAATGCACTGTTATCCAGGAACATCACTCTTCAACTGTACGGTTATCGATAATAAAATCCACCTTTCCCTACCATTGCTCCTCGTATTCAAACATCATTCTTGTTATTTTTATTATTGCTGTTAGGCGTATGTCATGAAGTTCCACTTGCTGTCGCGCTGGCAGGCGTCCCTTCGCATCGCAGGAAGAGGTTGTATCCTCAAAAACTCTTAGTCTTTTCCAAAGGGAGACTGACCGGGGCAGTTTGTACCGGACAAGTCAGGACAGGGGCTGGTGTGGCACAAAGAAGTTGTCCTTCTGCTTTGAAGGAGGGCGCATTCTCCCAGGTGATGCTAAACGGCTGGTGAGGCTGGGGCTCGGTGCGATGGGGTGATCAGGCCGTCAGCAGAGAGGTTTCAGAGGGGCAGGAGAGGGGCTTTGCTGGGCCAAGCACAGGGTAAAAGCTGCGGTCGGATGGGACATAGGACTCTTCTAGGCTGGCTTAATATATCCAGGACACAATGTCACTCACTCTGCAAACGGGGCTGGCAGCGGGGCTGAGAAGAAGAGAAAGAAAATGGGATAAGGAACGAAAAGGATTCAGGAGAGCTCTTTCAGGCTGAGCTTTAGTGCAGATGGAGGAAGGCAGAAAAATGGGGTGTTAAAGATGAGAAACTGTCGCAGGAGCGGGATGAGACCCCGGTGCACAAGGAGGAGCTGAGGCTGCACGACGAGGAGCTGGAGTGGTCACCCGCAAGGCCATCTGCAGTTGCAGTGTCTCTAAAAAGATTCATAATTTGTTTCTTTTTAAAGCGGGGAGTCCTTCACGTTACAGCCTAGACAACAGTGCAGGGAGCAAACCTGAGCTCTTTATCTGTGACATAAAACGACTTCCCTGTGTTGACAAGGCAGACCAAGAGGAAAACAGCAATCAATCAGCCATAGCACCAGGCAATGGAGAGGAGCGGCTGAGACAAGCCAAAATAATGATTCTGGAATGAGGAAAAGGCCTGTGATATTGAAGGACGAGAGAAATTTGCTCTGCTGCCGGCTGGGGTGAGATGGGGGAAAGCAAAGGGACTGCGCTGGTTCAGCTCTGCTTGCCATCCAAGTCACGCCCGTGGAGGAAATGCAGATGCCAGGGCACACCTCAGTGGCCCTCAGAAACAGGTGACGTGTTTCTTTCCCCTCGGGACTTTCTAGTGAGTGAAGAAAGAATAAGTGCAGTGGTATAGAGAAATGAGTCGCTCTGCCAGCTGTGGTGGAGAAGTTCAGGCTCTCATGGTGGGCCTCAGCGCATGGCCTGCTTGGCAGAAGGGCTGGCAGACAGCGTCTGGGGTTTGTAACGTGCTGGCTGGTTTAGGGAGGATGAAGAAGCTGGGCAATGTTCTCTGTAAATGACCATGAGTATAGCAAAATGCAGAAATCTTGAAATATTACTCTTGAGGATAAAGAGCTTTTCCAGCCTTGAAAGGACAGGTTTTCTTCTAGGGAAGATGCTGTTGTCATAATGCAAATTTTACCAATGCATTGTTTACTATTGAAAGCAAACAAAATCAAACTGATATGGGAAAAAAAAAACGTTTCAAACTGAAATGCTCATTTTGCTGTACTCAGAAAACAAATACCTTATGCCCTTTGCTTTTGCCACTGAACTGGGAAGAGAGGGGGCCGGGGCAAGATGGGGGTGAGGAGAGAGGTGCCGCGTCCTCTTTGTCTTTCTCTCGGTTTCCCTTTCCCTCACTATCACCCATGAAAAAAGGATCAATGAGATGTACGACCCCCCAGTTGTTTCCCCATCCAACCCCACGGCTCCATCCCAAAACCTTTCCCCTGCCAAGCAGCATTCCACCGATCCCGGTGCGTGCTCAGCCCTCCTCCCCAGTCAATCCAGCAGCCTTGGTAAGACCTGGACTAGCAGGACAGGGCGTAATCAGTAAACCTTCGGGGAACCTCACGGGACCAAAAGGTGAGGAAGAAGCTTTTCCAGCTTGGAGAATGGGACCTGCTGCCTTTAAATAAGCAAGAAGAGAGCACGGTCTCATCCCACACAGACAGCTGGCAGGGAACAATTACAGCGCGATTATGGCTGTGTGCTCTAGCTCGAAGGTAGTTCAAAACAACACTAACAGTCTTTTTGCCACTCACGATTCGACCATAATACACATGTCCAAGAACACAATTTGCTGGAGCAGAAACAAATGCGCTGTAAGAGAAAGCAGAGAGCCACTTACAAAGCGAAACACTTGTAATTACCGTATGCAAATCAGCCCAACTCCAGGTTGCACCGGGCGCGTGTGCATTGCCTGGTTAATTTGGAAACAGTTCAGTAGTTAAAAGTGAACTATAAGGTTTTCATTATGCAATTAGGACTTTAGTGAAAGACTCATTAATCTGAAATGCAATTAGTCGGGCTGCTGCCACACAGAGTTCAAAAGTGATTTTGTTGGGTGGTGACTTTGCTGTTCATGTAGCGTTGGATGAGCTATCTCCAAATGCTTTGATAGGATCTTCTCATTTCAGGCTTACATAGGCTCAGTTTGGAATGATACAAACATGAAAACAGTGAGGATTTACGTCATTTTAAACTGTCAGCTGCTCTCTTACATCTGAATTTTCTGTTTCTCCTAATCTCTGCTATTTGTCCCGGTGGGCAAGATTTATATCTAGTGCTTAGAAGCAAGGGCTGATGTAATGGCACTCAGATGTCACATTATTTCTAAGCAACATGCAACCAGTCACGTCCCTTGGGTTCGGTTATCAACTCCCCCAGTGGCTCTTTGCATGACCTTCAACAAGAGCAGCCCAAGTATGTTATCTCGGCATCGTAAGGTTGGGGAAGGAGTGGAAGGATCAGCACGATCACGCCATAAGGCATGCTTTCTACCCCAAAAACTGGGTGACCGAGATTACAGAGATCAGACAGATCATAAGGCTCTGGGTATTATCTTCTGTTTTACAGCATTGTCGAAGTAAATCATTCAATTCAGGTCCTTCAGGAATCCCTTTGGTGAAGCTGAACCTGCACAAAATCTCCCCATTGCACTCTGAGGCCTTTCCTGCAGGAGGAAAATGAGGCTTCCCGTTCCTTCTGTCCCGGCTTATCCCCAAAGAGCTCCTGTGCTGGCGTTCTGCCCAGGGCAGCTCTCACCTACTTTGCTCACAGGTAAAACAGACATTTTAATACGTCCCAACTCTACTGGGTAAAAGGTGATTTGAGAACATAAGAGAAAAGGTTCTTAAAGAGCTACAGCTTCACCTGGGTGAAGTATTTTGCCAAATCTTTTTGTCTCAAAAAGAATAGAGATTCAGCAGCAGCAAACTGTTCCCTGGATGGATTTCAGCCTAGCAGAATTGCCTGTGACGCACGCGAACATCAGAAAAAGTAAAAATGCAACAAATAAAACAGTCTTTGCTTAGAAACTTCCTTAAGTTATATTTACACCGTGATTAAAGAAAATACTTGGCTTCAAAATGCAACATTTTATATTAGAGCAAGCAAAATGTTCCACTTAACCCAAAGTTTATTTTTTCCAGCTTTCTCATTGACCAAAAAAATTTCAAGGATTTGAATTTCAAGTTGACCCGAAGCAATTTTTTATTTGCTTATTTGTTTGTTTGAAATTGCCAGTGAAGCAAAAAATCAATTATTTACACTGCTCTACCGAGGGTGTACCTACCTAAAGTGCGCGATAAACTATTTGTTGACTAGCTACTGCCAGGGAATGCAAAACCCTGCTGCAAAGGGTGTCTGGTGTGAATCTTGCTGGTGAGGCTGAAGCAGCTCCAAGCCACAGCTGTTCAGGATAAGACCTCATCTGGAATTCACCGTCCTCCACTTGTGGCCCTGTAGCTGCCCTCAGTTTTCCATTCAAATACAAATAAGTATACTAAGTCAGATTCAGTCAGAACTGTCATAAGCTTCATGTGTCAAAAACCTGGATCCCATCTCTGATAATGGCTTGCAGAGGATGCTTAAAAGAAGTGCGTTCGCACGGGTCAGGTGTGTGAAAATGCTAATATCTCCCTCCCTAGGCATATGCAGCTCAAAGACTTTCTAGCCAAAGGTTATGGAGGTTGCAGAGGTCACTGCAAAATAAGGTAGAGCAGTTTTGATCACCTTCAGCAGAGGTTTAATTAATCTGCTTGATTCTGCACTGAAACACATCAGGAAAACGCACACATCTTGTTCAGCAGCACTTGTGGTTTCCCATAACTGCGAGTAGCAAAAAGCAACCTAGGGCAGTCATTTTTTATATCATTTCAGTTCAGAACACAAATCTGTATGCCCTTGTTCTCTCTTAGATGGCCACACAGATTCTTAAGTCACTGACACATAAAAAAGATCCCACTTGGGTAGGGCACCTGGGGTGGAGGTATCTCCCCCAGCTACGGAGCTGGGATTCAGCTGAGGAAGGGCCATCGGCTCCCTCGGGGGAATCACCCCTCAAGTCCATTGCTGGTTTGGAGCAGATTTCCACCGATTGCAAAGGGAGTCCACAACCAGCAGCTTCCATGTGCTGTAAACAACAGCTAAAGCCGTTTCTCCTAAATGACCTCCAGCCACAAGCAGTGAGGACCACACACCGCACAGTTGCCCAGTGAGGACACCTGTAGCCTACAAAGCCCACCAAATCCTCTTTGCTTCCCTAACCTGCGTTTGTGTTTGCTTGTGAATGCTTTAGGGGGTTTCAGCGTGGTGAATGTAAGTAGGAAAGGAGGAAATTCAGGATTCTAGGCAGAAAAAACAGCTTTCATTAAAGAGAGAGCCCAAGATCTCTGCAGTCTCACAACTGATACAAGCTTTGCTGTACACCACCATGTCCCCGAGGTGGTTTTGACTTAGCTCTCAGGTACACAGCTCGTACCTGTGATTTCCCCTTTGCAAACAGAGCTTGGAAACGTGGGTTTCTCTGAAGCCAGCCGCATCTGCAGCTGGGATGCTGTATGCTGCATGGACAGCTCAAACGGGAAGGGAGGTCCCTCTCCAGAACTTTAATCACCTGAAACGTCAGTATGTGATGGCAGCTAAGCGGCTAAGCTGAGGAATTAGCCCCTCCCAAGGGAGTTTCAGCTCTCCT
Source organism: Nipponia nippon (assembly GCF_047370975.1). Classification (NCBI taxonomy): domain Eukaryota; kingdom Metazoa; phylum Chordata; class Aves; order Pelecaniformes; family Threskiornithidae; genus Nipponia; species Nipponia nippon. The sequence goes on from NW_028262350.1 coordinate 4,962,005, forward strand.
TTCCCGTGTGGCTGCTTTTGGATGGGTTGAATGGCTCCTTGGAGGTACCGGTCTGCGCAGAGGGAACGTGCTGGCCTTGCTGAGCCCCACAGCCAAGCGTTGGTGGCTGAACACCAACTATGGGCTCTGGCTGCACCAAGAAAACACTCAAAATAGATTCGGCACTTTGCCCAGATGTCATGTTGAGTGGAGCTTTCTCAGGACAGATCCACCCTGTCCTGACCTTGCCAGAGGCCAGGGCTGTCCTGAATTGTCTCCTCCAGTGCTGGGCTCACATATTGGCCCTGTTCAGTGAGCAGACAGCCCGTGCCACCAGCTGCAGCATCCTGCATCCGTCGCACGTCTCTGCTGTTCACAGGCAAGAAAGGGCTCTGCCCAAGGGGACAAACTTGTTAAGACTGGACTTAACAAGCTGTCATGGTTTAACCCCAGCCGGCAACTAAGCGCCACCCAGCTGCTCGCTCACTCTCCCCCAGTGGGACGGGGGAGAGAATTGGAAGAGTAGAAGTGAGAAAACTCATGGGTTGAGATAAAGGCAGTTTAATAAGTAAAGCAAAAGCTGTGCAGGCACACAGAGCAAAACAAGGAATTCATTCCCTCCTGCCCATCGCAGGCAGGTGTTCAGCCATCCCCAGGAAAGCAGGGCTCCATCACCTGTAACGGTTCCTTGGGAAGACAAATGGCATCACTCCGAACGTCACCCCCTTCCTTCTTCTTCCCCCAGTTTATATGCCGAGCATGACATCATATGGTGTGGGATGTCCCTGGGGTCATTGGGGTCATCTGTCCCAGCCGTGTCCCCTCCCAGCTCCTTGTGCCGCCCCAGCCTCCTCGCTGGTGGGGTAGGTGAGGAGCAGAAAAGGCCTTGACTCTGTGTAAGCCCTGCTCAGCAGGAACGAAAGCATCCCTGTGTTATCAGCACTGTTTCCAGCACAAATCCAAAACATAGCCCCATACTAGCTGCTATAAAGAGAATTAACTTTATCTCAGCCAAAAGCAGCACGCAAGCCTTTCACCTAAGGTCTTGGGCCATCCCTTGGAACAACCTCTCTCCCATACTTCCATTACCAAGCAGCTGCAGCTGGGCCTTGAAGAGATGTTATTTCATGTTCTGTTATTTCATGTCATATTATTTCAATAGCACCTTGGAGCTACAAGAAGATTGAAATCGCCTTTATGTTTCCTCCCAAAATGTCAGGCACCCCAGTGCAAACACGTGGTGCGGCTGTGACCTCTCGGCTCAGTGCTCTCCAGGGAAAGCAGATGTGATGTAAAGGTCAGCTCAGCCCTGTAATTGCCGGGTAGCGTCCACAACGTGCAAGCTGTTTTGCAGAGGGATGGGGAATTGATTGCTGGTCCCATAAAGCTTCCTGGTACGTCAGCATCGCCTCCTGGAGAATGGGGGTCTTTTCATAACACGAAGCTGCAGAGTGAAGGGTCAGTAAGTGGAAAGGGCAAGACCCCTCTCCTCCAAGATACCTCCTAGGCTGACGGTGAGCACAAAGACGGAGACAGAGGCAGGGTTACAGTGTCTTCACTGGAGCACTCAGCACCCACGTCCCCAAGTAGGGGGCACCCACTGCCCTCACTGACTGCCCTGAGGCTTTCTGCAGGGAGGTGGTGATGTGCTGCGCCTCCAGGAACCACGGCGATACAGACATCAGCTCTGACAATATCCATGACACAAAATAGAAACAGCCCCAGCCGGCTGCAAAGAGCAGTGACTGAGCAGGCCAGCGATGGCGGCATCCCCCAAGATCTGCAGTGCTCCCTGCTCACCCCTCTCCATGCCATTGCGTCTCTTGCAGAGTTTGTTGGCTTTATCCATCCCTGCCTGCTGGAGCCATGTGGTGGGAGAGGACCTCTTGCTTTTTCTTTTTCTTCTGTATTAAGCTTCTGACTCTCTGTATTGTGCAAATGTGACCTGCAAGCATCCTCCAAGGTTCAGAAGCCAAATGAAAAAGAAATTAATGTTTGCACATATCTATGCACATCTGATGATAGTGTTGTAATGTTTGGCCAGTATCGCTACCCAGGGGGAAAGGGAGATGACTTACGATCTTCTGAGTCTTGTGTTTGGCTTTACTGTGTCTGGATCAACTGCAGTTGCTTATGGGTGGGTTTTTTTAGCATATGCTAATTGAGCATTCCTTGCCTCGTTATTAAACAATCTTGTTCATTTTGTGCTCCTTCCAAACTATCCATCTATTGATAATGTTCTCCAGTTTTCCCTGGAGATGCTTTGCCCTTTGCAAATGGCAGTTTTGCTCTTGCTCTTTAAAATCAATGTCATTTTTGCTTTGCAAGTGTCCTTTTTTGCTTTTATTGCAGCACCCCTCCCTTTCCTCCTTCCAGTCCAGGAACTTTGCTCACGCTATACCCAGTGGAGACACTACGTGTGTCACTGACTGGTGGAAATTAAAACTCAGGGTTTCTTACTCGCTGAGGCCAATACAGAATTGCCTATTGCCACCTCTTGGTAGGAGTAAAGAATGGCAAGCGAATCCTGTCCCCTCGGAAAAGAGAAGGGTGTGATTTGGAGACAACCTGTGAATGGGATTCTCTGTTTCTCTCTGCCCCCGGGGATGGCAGCGTGGCAGCAAGGAGATCCGGCAGTGCGTTTCCAGGCACTGCTGTCCTTGGGTGTAGCGAGGTCCATAACATTGGTGTCTGAAGGTCTCCAGTGGTGTACACAGAGTGATGTTGTTGGACTCGATGATTTTAAAGGTCTTTTCCAACCTAAATGATTCTACAAATCTATGATTCTATGTACCAATGTAGCATTGGCGTTCACTATCACGTGTCCACTGCACCCTGAAAGCCCCCAGTCCTACACCTTTGGAGGTGGTTGGAGGCTGTTCCGTTGCTGTAAGGAGCTCAGTTGTCTCCCCGAAGGGTGGAGAGCATGTACCCGATGTGCTGGCGCGACGCTTGCCCGATGCGGAGCCAAGTGACTTTACTCAAGAGGAGCAACCTCTTCTGATGGGCTTTCTCAGCACCGTTTTCCTAAAGACATTAAGTTGTGTCAAGGGACCCAGAGCTCAGGGTGAATGTTTAGTTGCAGCTTATCAGCCTAAATAAATCCACCTTTCTGCTAAAGCTGCCAAAATGCTGAACTAAACCTTTCCCGTAAACATCCCACATGAGTATCTACGAATGAATAAATCATGGACTATGGATGCGAGATGGAAGAAAGAGCTGTGTGTGCGTGAATGTGTGTGTATACCTGTGCGAGCGAGGGGTGAATCGATGGCAAAGGAAACTCCTTCCTTGTGGCACTCACTGTGCTTTACTCCTGGGGCCAAGTGTGAAGAAACAAAGATCTTTGGCGTTACTGATGAAGTGATGCCTTCTGTTTTCAGCCCTCAGGGAATGGTACATGATAACAGACAGTAACTCCCAAGGAAATACTCCTTTTACCTCTTTTTCTCCCTTTAAGCTTATAAAGTCTGACTTCAGACATCAGAGGAGAAGGGTTGTATCTACAGCTTCATCTTGAGATTTCTAGCAGGAAATCTAAGGGTGATCTCTTCGCCTGCATGCAGAGTCAGGCATCACAGAATCATTTAGGTTGGAAAAGACCTTTAAGATCACCAGGTCCAACCGTTAACCCAGCACTGCCAAGGCCACCACTAACCCATGTCCCTAAGCACCAAATCCACCCGGCTTTTAAACACCTCCAGGGATGGGGACTCAGCCCCTGCCCTGGGCAGCCTGGGCCAGGGCCTGACAGCCCTTTCGGGGAAGAAGTTTTTCCTAATATCCAACCTAACCCTGCCCTGGCGCAGCTTGAGGCCGTTTCCCCTTGTCCCATCGCTTGTTCCTTGGGAGAAGAGACCGACCCCCCCGGCTCCAGCCTCCTTTCAGGCCGTTGCAGAGAGCGATGAGGGCTCCCCTCAGCCTCCTCTTCTCCAGGCTGAGCACCCCCAGCTCCCTCATGAGTACCAGTAGCCACATCCTCCCCGACTTTATCTCCACCAGCTTCGAGGGTTGTGTTTAGCTCCTGTGTCTAGTGCTTCATGAGCCCTAATGATGCAGTTGCTCTTGAGTTTGGGAATTTCACCAATTTCAAAGATTTCCATGTTTTTTCAGGGCTTTAAAATGGCAGAAAAAAGTTGGGGGACCACGTGTCTTTGAAAATCCCAGTCCCTCAACATGAGTCAGATCAGCCAAATGCTATTGGTAGTGACTTGCTTTGAATAGGATTAGAGGGAGTCTTAGCTAAAATATTTCAAATTAAGTATTTCAGGCTAACAAATTGGCTTCTCGTCTGACCAACTCTGTCCTCAACTCCAGGCTAGAAACACTCCAGCATGATCCGTGGAGATCCTGCCTGCCGGCTAAAAGCAGTGGAAACAGTTTTGGGGCTGTTAAAATTCCTTTGTTAGAACAGCTAGTGAATGGACATCCAAACTGGAACCTTGCCCAGACAAAGCAAATTTGTTTGAAAAGATGAATGAACATTTGCAGAAAATTCATTGCCGCCTTCTCCCCACCCCGGCGAGGATAATTGTTCTTGTTCGGCCTCTCAGGACACACAGAAACACATATGCATCTACAGTTGATTTTTATTTAAGGAGACATCTTATTTCAGGTTTTATAGAGAGTGAAACAGCAACAGCAGTCTCCCATGCCTGATTTTAAGAGAAAACGCATTTCTGAAGGACTCTGAACCTTTGTTCCCTCTTTCTTGTGTATGCGGATTAAGTGTGTGTGTTCCCTCTGCATCAGAGACCCCGCTCCCTTTTTATCTCTATATATTATTAATTCGTCTGCTGTTCTGGGTCTGATTCTTTGCAGGTTCTTTGATTTTCAGAGTTAGCAGTAACAGGCCAATCGCATCCACGAGCGGCTGCCTTCCTCCTCCTTGCCCCCGGGGCAGCGTCACCACCCTCTCTGCAGGCTTTGCTTTTTGAGGGTGCTTTGGGAGTTGCATTTCTCTGTGAGAGAGATTCAAGGGAAAATAGGAATTCTTCCTGCGAGTCTAGTGGAGATTTCCTTCTCCTGTGTCATCCTTAGGAGTTGTAGTGCTCCTTAGTCAGCTAGGCAGGGTTCAGTAGCCCTCACATGGGTGTTTTGATGCCATCGCGGACATCCAGGGTCCATTTCAGATCCCTCCAGGCCTCCAGCATCTGTAGGTCCTGTGTGTGATCGGGCAGTCCCATGCCTGCCTGGGATGGCTTGGGTGTGCTGAACCTTGCTATGTACCATGTCTGAGCAGCTGAAGCCCACCCTGTCCATCTACAGCCTCACCGCAGCCATCTGTGCATACGGATATGGACGTACACACAGACCCAGTCCTGCTCGGCAAGGACAGAGCTCAGCCCGGCTGGAGAAAAAACAGCAATTGTTATTCTTTTCCTGAGCCTTCCCATCGCTTGTCAGGATGTGAAAACATCCAAATGAAATGATGGAATATCGATTCTTATTTCCAGAAGGGAACAGAAAAGAGAGAAAAGGACAAATCCTCTGAGGATGAAGCCATCTCTGGGCAATGCCAATTACAAGATCACTAAGCACTTACGGTGTCCCTCTGACCCGCTGCTGGTCGTCTCAGCAGTGACTCCCAATGATGTTTTTTGGAAGCTGTCTCTGCTCTCAGCCGAAACATCTCCAACTTCCCCGTGCTTCGTGGTGTGTGACGGGCGCGTCACCCAGCCTGCGGGGGGGGTGGCCGAGCCACCCACTGCTAACCCCCAGGTGTTTAACAGCGTGCAGGCACGGGGATAAGTGACAGCACGAGGGCCATCCCACAGCAGAAAGGATCAAGGACATTTTCCTACCGTCGTTCTGCTGGAGAGGATGGCGCGAGATGCTAATTGTGCATTTTTAATTGGAACGAGCAGCGCCAGCCATGCCCACCAAAGGACTTTGCTCACTGCGGTGATGTTCATTAGCAGCAGACAGCGAGGTAATAGCTGTTCCCTCCACGAGCGGCAAGAAATGTCACTTTGATGAAAACGTGTAACCATGGGCACAGTGGGCCAGGACCAGCATCTCTGCTATGCTCTTTGCGGTGTAACGCCGCCAACTTCAGTGGATTTCCCCTTTCTCACTGGCTTTAAATGAGTCCAAAGTCCACCCGGATCAAATTGTTAATGAATAGTAACAGAGCTGGGGAACCCAAACGGAGAGCATTAGCAAAGTAATGGGGGTAAGCTGGAAAGCAAAGCATCCCCTTTCCCTGCCTTCAGCCATTGCACCCCAATTCCGCAGGCAGCCCGCTCCTCCAAGTGATGAAACAGTTACAGCCTGGGAAGAACATCGATCCGGTGCACCACCAGGCACGCTGCCCCAGGCTCGTACACCAAGGACAAGACATGAAAATGGAGCCAAGTCCTGAGGTTCAGGGTAATATTTACTAGAAGTCTCTCTGCTCCTGGCCTTCTCCCAAGTCGATACTCATAATTTCCAGACTCGTTTGTGCTGTGGTCTAATCACTATGCACCAGGCTGCCCTGCGAACAAGCTGGCTTCGTATCTGCAGGGCTCCGGGCAGGCAGCGAGGAGGATGTACGGTGTGGGTTTGGAGTCTTCACTTTTTCCTAGTCCCCAATTAAAGAAGTAGAGAGTGACCCTGACACAGCAGGGATGCAGTAAGAAAAAATCCTAACACGTTGGCTTTTTAGCAGATTGTCCTGCCCCCGATGAGCTCATGGGAGAACCTCAAAATGTTTCTCTTGCTCCTGGGGTCATGGCTGTAAAGGCTGCAGTGCTGCTTTGCTGCCCGCAGCCCACGTTCATGCAATGCTGGGACAGAGAGAAGCCACTAAAAAGAGCACAGGGTCCTGTCTGCATGAATTTACTGGCTAGGAAGTCCAACACGGCGCAAAGCAATCTCCAAGTGCATGGTGCCAAATCTGTCACCCTGGGCTGGAGGTAGCCCGTCGTCCTTAGCACTGTCCGGACAATGACAGCGAGCGGTTTGGCTCCGGGGGGGATTGCTAACCGCACACAAGGGCAACTTCTGTATTGTCTGCATGCCTGCGGGTGAGAAAAGCACTGACTTAGATCCAGGCAGCTCAGATTCCTCAAAGAGAAGAGGTCAACAGGAGAAAAAGGTGATTTCTGTCCCCAAAAGCCTTGCGGCATGTCCCTACAGGAAGGGCTTTGTGCAGCAGCTAGAACTTCAGTCTCAGAGAGATGCTCAGCAAAAGCGACTTCTGATTTAGCCCAGGCTGGGTAGGACCGAGGCCGCGATGTACATCTCTACTCGATAGCACACAGTTGCAAATAGTGATGCTCTTACCTGCTGGCTTGAGCGTTCACATTTATGACCACCAGTTTAGAGAGTCCTTAGTCCCTTCCCTTGGTCAGGGCGTGCCTGGCCTCAGACCTCTGTGCTCCCCTCCTGGCAGGGCTCCTCCAAGGACCATCTCAGAGAGAAAACCTGAGCAAAGAGGGCACAAAGACGTTCCTGCTGCAGATATATTGCCAGGGCTCTCCAGCCAGCCTTTCTCTTGCAAAGCAGTTTATGATAAATATTACAGGTAAATGAAAGTCCCATTAAAGATCTGACATATATTGAACAAATCAAATATATTCTGTTTTTCTGCATGACTAATAGAAGGAGGACTGACCTTCTCCTAACTTCTTCTTTCTTGGTGATATGCTGAATGCTTATTAGCTGTTTAAATATTGTATTTACAAGGAGATACATCTGTCTGTGATACCTCTGCTTGTGCTTTGAATTCTGTTTTTAATTATGATGGCTATTTTTAGCCCAGACTCATGGCCTGATGGATTCCCATTATAGACATGAGCTGTGGAAGGCCCTCATCTCAGGCTGTCTTGAAACGAGGACGTCCAATGTGCTGTCAGCCGTGCTCCCTAATTAGCACAGCGTGGTGTAGACTTATTTATTATTGCTTGCTTTAGAATAGTATCCAGAGACACTGCCTGAGACAAATACACCCCCACACACCGCAGCACAACACAGAGCTGCAAACACATGCGGAGCACTTTTTGTGGCTAAAAAATAAACACAGGTAATAGTGGAAATGAAGAGAAAGTACTAAAACGGGCTTTGAAATGGTTGGTTGGGGGATGGTAAGAGTCTGAGCTCAAAACCATGACCCTGAAAGCCTGCGCTCATTTGCCCCCTAACCTCACCCTGGGTTGGAAGGCAAAGGTCGTGGGACCTACGCTGCTGCCTGGCGTGGAGCCCGAGCAATAGGCCGAGGAGAGCAAGTGCTTGGAAAAGTGGTGCAGAAAACAGAAGGGGGACAAAGTCCGTTTTGTCATACGTGCGCTGGAAGTGCCTCAGCTGGATCCGCTCATCCAGATGCTGCTGTTCATGGAGGGTTTCGGCAACCCCGGCTTGGCCAAAGAAACATCCTTGCCCACCAGGTGCCCGCCTGGGCTGGCATCCCCTGGCAGGCAGGGGATGGGCTCCCCTTGGACACAGCTCCCCTGACATGTCATCTGCTGTATTGATCAGCTCCGAAAGGAACTTGGAGCCCAGAGGAAAATTTCTGGAACGAAAAGCAAACGTGGCCACGTCCTGGGGATGCTGGAGTGAGGAGGACATGTCAGCCAGGAGCCCGGCCCTCTCCCCTGCCCGCTCAGCCCCTCTCCTTCCCTCCATCAGCTCAGTTTGGAAGCAGGCCTGTTTTTTTATTTACCCTTTATTTCTTTCTAAGCATTCAAAATCACAATGTTCTGGCAGTATCTTTTAACAAGGACTGTATCAAGCGAAGGCGCAGAGACAGGAGGCTAATTGAGAGCTTCCTGAGGGACATTTTAGCTAGCGGTAAGCGGCAGGCATATCCTGCAACATTAACAGGTGGGTTGATTTGCATTCTGTGCATTGGCAGCCAGGGAAAGCAAGGAGGATTTTATGGGCTGTTCGTAGTGTTTATTAACCCTCCAGCCCTGGCATGGCCACAGTCTGCCTTCGCCGGGGCTCATGGTCCTGTGCACACCTTGCGAGCAGTATTGCCACAACCCCCCTTTTCTTCCAAATGAAGCGCTAGGTAGATCCCAGCTGGCTCGGCTAAGGAGAGGGGTGAGTACCCCTGGACTTATAACCAAACATTTACACAGAGCAAGGCCATTCCCCAGTAGAGTCTAGATGAGCCTTGTGTCTAACTCGCTCGCGTCCCATTGCAACCTTCAGAGGAGGATGCTGAGAAATCATTGGCAACAGCAAGTCCTCCATGGCCCCAGTGGTACGGAGGCACACTGAGGACTTCAGGGAAAAGGAGAAAAATATTGTAGGTGATAAATATGGTGTTTCCTCTGATATATTTATATCTCTCAGAAAAACTCCGGAGGAAACACAGTTGCCCTCTGAATTTGTAACTGGGGTGTCTTCGTAATAAAACATTTCACTGGAGCCAGAAGGAAAGTACTCAGACTTCATAATATGCTGCAGTCGAGTTGCCACAGCTCAGTTCCTCAGCCGTCAGCAAAGCAAGCTCCTCCGAGCACCACCCTGCTGCTCGCCTGCCTCTGTGCTGCTGCGAGCCACCAGCGGTGCCGCCGTGCCACGTGCCCCGTTTTGGGGGTCAGGGACATTGCCGGGCAGGCGCTCCGTGGCATTCCCCTCCGAAAAGCGAAGTGATTTTCCTCCATGAGACACAAAACGTCAATACGTGGCTGCAATCGAAGTGTCAGCTCTTGGATAAGAGGTGTTGCTGGGGCACAAAATTCCTCAGCATGCTGCCGCCCTGATCCTGCGCTTACCCTAACCAAGGGTCGTGTGAGAGTAGCAGCCCTCCAAAATTAGGAGGAAAAAACAAAACAAAATTCATAATGGCATTAGAAAACATCTAATTTAATCCCATTGCCAAAGCCTCATCTTCCCCCCAATCCTTTCATGTTCCTGCTTAGTCTATAAATAAGTCAATATTATTTAAGCCTTAGGCATCCCATGGTTTTATACACATTATAGATTAGAGCTGCTTCACTCTTTCTGTAGCAGCCCCTCTCTAGCTGGCTGTAGGTAGCTGTTATTTTCTGTCTGGTGGTCGTTGTACGCTGCTGGCCGGAGGACTCTCCCATTGCTCCGTGTTCACAGAGCACCTCGTGCTGCGGTGTCTGACCCAGCGCTGGAGCTCCTCTGTCCTTGTCGGACACGTGGGCTCTCAGCTCCGGCACTGCCTGTTATTTGGCATGGCAGCAGTACCCTGCACGTGCTTGGGGCAGAGTCCAGGTACGTAAAAACTAGCCATGACGTGAGGGACAGCAGAATTTGTTAAAATTTATCATCTGATGCAATCATATTGCAAAGACAAATGTGGGTGCTCTGAAATAGAAGTGTTTTGCAGGACCTTACTCATTTCATCGGCATTTTCAGCAATCTTTACACAGCACTTTATTCCAAATGCGCCGAAACACCTGGGGGTGACACGAAGCAGGACTGGAGCTCTGGGAAAAGACAGTATTTTGTCCAACTGATCGACAATTCTGAAAAAAAATTAGGGGAAAATGATTTTGCAATGGCTGTAGCAGCCTTTTTGGACTTAAAGAAAACAGTTCCCTCCAGTTTTGAGCATGTCTTTTACATGACATTTTGAAAAGGCCAAAATACTTCATCATAAAAATGTAGAGGTGTCATTTGGGGTACGCAATCGTATGCGGGCAGGTGGCCGCGGCTTCCTGATCTCCCCTGGAGCACGGGCTGGGGCTGTGCTGACCCGAGGGAGGGTGCGCGTCCTCCCCCAGAGCCCCCCGCTCCGCTGGGGACATGAGCAGTGGGGTCACTGGGAGCCACCTACTCTGGCAGTGCCTCAAGGAAAGTGCCTCAACTCGGGGCGGGGTCTGAGGATATTTTTATTTTTGGAGAAAAACTACTGACTGACAGGAATTCAGTAAAAACCTTGGTGTCACCGGGTCACCATCTTTACCAAAGACTCAACCAAAGCTTGTTACCCGGCTGAGATGTAATAGGTGCAATGATACAGCTTTAAACCTTCGGTGTTATCAAAAGCAAGCATTCCTATAAATCCTTCGTCCAGAAATACTGGTCCCCTAACAGCTAGCCAGGAATAGAAATGCTTCTCACTGGAGGCTTGGTAAATGTTCTGTCCCTGGGGTGTGGATCCATTAGAGGACGGCTTTTTTCTCCTATTAGCGCCTCGAGGCCAGCGGGCTGAGGAGCCCTCTTAAGTCCCTGCGCCACTAACACGATGCTTAAGTGAGATGGAGATTTGGCAGGGGACCTCTGGGAGGTGGGAGCCCCACTCTCGCGGGGTTTAGTCCTTGCCTCCTGAGGCCGGTCATCCGCAAGGCTCGTGTCAAAACACTTAGGGCATCTGAAAATGAGAGAAATGAATGTGGTCTCTGCAGGGACCGGGGAGCCGATGGGAAAGCAGCTCTTCCCTCATGTCAGATGAAGCCTGTTTAGTCCCGAATCCTTGAAGCAGAAGAGGACACCCCTGGGTTGCAGTCGTGTTTTCTGCAACATCACTTTTCAGGACAGAGCTGCTCTCCCAATGTGACTGTTTCTAGCACATCAGCAACGAGCCTAAAAACATGTGATTAAAAGAAAAAAAACAACCCTGGTGTTAAATTAGTATGGACTACCTTATAATTAATTTAAGATTAATGGGAACAACTGAGTTAAGATTCTGTAACGATAATTAGCAAGCAAATTACAATAAAAGAGAAGGGAGCAACTAAAAGTAATTATAGTGTACATACATTAAGATCCCGCACTGCCTAGCACAATAACACGTGTATTGAGATAACTACGCTGCTTCAGCCTGCGCCTAACAGCACAAACAGCGGGGTACGAACAGCCTAGAGGTTCCTCTAGCATCGCTGCTGGCGTCGGGTGGCTTGTGCCTCTGATCTCCGTTACTGTTTGTACTGTTAAATATAAACCTGAGTACAGTACACATACCTAGTACAAAGCCAAAAAAAAAAAAAAAAGGGGGAATTTCATTGAAGCTGCCAAGTGAAATTCTTCAGATGTGAGGAACAGAAGATACACTTTGCACTCTTCATTCATCATTTCCACTCGTCACCTCTCATGTGAGTTATGATACTGTCTTTATTTTCATGATTTCCCACTGCTCTGAGGAAGACTCCTGCCTGTACCAGGCGCGACGGACAGAGCTCGGTTAGAGAGGGCGGATTTACTACCTCGGCTCTGTCATTGTGCTCCGGGTTGGTTCTCAGGCCTTATGTGCTTATTAGGGGACAAAAAGACGGTTATTGTTATCTCCTGAGTTTTTTCAACAGTTCTCACCGTGGTTGTGTCAAGCATTTCACAAGCACGAGGAAACACTGTGCAAGGAGATGGCATCCTTCTCCCTGCACTGGATAATGGGAGAAGGAGGCAGGGGGTGGTTCAGAGCAACCCCAGATCCTTAACTCTTGACTCGGGGACAGCTTTGTGTTATATTGCGTGACGGACATCCACTCTCCCCTGTGTTTGTCACAGCCACCTGACTTCTGCAGTCTCTGTTTAGATCTGGCGCTGTCACAACCCTTTTCTGGTTAGGTGTGTGGGCAGCACCCGGCACTGACAGGTCCACGTCCTCCGGTAGGATCTTGAGCTGCTTCTACAACACAAACGAAATCATAACTTGCAGCCAGAGACTGAGCAATTAATGAAGGTCTAAACCAGCTTGGAGGGCAGGGGAGGGTCAGCGTGATCAAATGGCCCATCCGCCGCCTGGGGATGGGGAAACTCTGGTGCTGCTCCAGGCTCTGCCTTTAGTTGGACTCACACCAAGGTCTTCAGCAAACCCCTTCACCTCTTTTGGCTCTTTCCAGCTGCGGAACAACCTGCTCAGTGCTTTCCTCTTCATGCCGGATCTCAAACAAGCCCCACAAACCGGGGTGCTGGGTGCCTCACCCCTGCACGGCCCCATCCTGACCGTGGGACGCCAGGGAAGGGCAGCGCAGCTCCCGCCGCATGCGGTGTGAGCGGTACTGAGTCACCTTCTCCCCCCGCGGTGTCACAAGATGACAAAGCATCAAATTGGATTCAGATTTGCAAATTACAACGTTCGGTGCAACTGAGCAGAACCGCGCTGCTTTGACAAATGAGTAAGTGGCTGATGTTACAGCACAGGTCATTTGTTAGGAAAGAAGGCTTTTCCCCCCTGTGGGTTTTTTATATATATATATTTTGTTTTAGCATTTCAGATCTTTGATTCATCGACTCAGACCACTTGAGGTACAGACAGCAGCAAGAGTCGCATTTTAACTAGGTAAACAGAGGTGTTTTAGGAGTGGCCTCTTTTGAGAGGTTAATATTATAAATGCATCTTAAATGCCTAATACATAATCAAATGCCATAAAAATTGAAATGTTATGAGTATTGAAGCCCAGAGAACAAAAATCATTGCTCATTGCTCTTGCCACCAAAGAATTCAACTGTGAATACAACTTGCCTGGAGTCATATTCCTGGAAATACCATGACAGAGGGAAAAAAAATGAACGGGCCATGCTTACTTTTTCCCTGTTTTAAAACCACTGTTAAGTGCAGAGCGGAGCCTCTGGGTCTCGATCACAGACCTCCCCAGGCTTTTCTAACCCAAGGCTGCAAGGGTTGTAGGGTTTCTCTGAGGTCCATGCTGCCACCTTCTTGCCAGGTCCTTGCAAGCAGCCCCACCAGCTGCTTCCCAGTCCGTAGGACGCCCTTCAGTGTGGGAAAGGGGCTTGGCATCGATCAGGAGCAATGCGGGTCCCACCAAGGGGAAGGATATCTGCTTAGTGTATGCATAAGTAATGAACTGTCTAGAAAGTGCATGACAGAGGATGATAACCAGCAGGTGAATGCATGATATAATGTATAAGGAGCTGATTACACCTCTGCAGAGGAGAGCTGTAGCTTGGCTAATTCAGTTTCAAGCTGATGGACAGCTGTTCCTACTGTGTCGTCTTCTGATCAACGGCAAACCACGGTTCCGCCTGCCGCTTGCTCTCCTGCTCTAATAAAGAACCACGAGTGATGGATTGAGGGTTGGTACAGGGCTCTCCAGCACAGCCATGCCATGTTGCCAGCAGGGGCGAGCCTTCGTGCAACAGCCCAAGTCTTCTGCCAGCTGAGCCTGTCCCAGGCGGGCTGTAAGGTACCCAAAATGTCTGTGCACCACCTGCCAAGCATCGTCTATGGCTATTAGCCAACAAAATGTTGGTCTTGGTCACCACCCTTGCCCTGCTGGCATGACTTTGCAGACATGTTTCAGGATATCTCCCTAAACCGCCTGCTAATTTTTTGCTGGGCAGACCCAAACAAGTGGCTTTTGTGGTCCTATTTACCAAAAAATGTGACATCTTGGTCATTCCTTACAAGAGAATTAAACTTATGCCGTCCCGTTCCAGAGACCTGTCACCATGTACCATGCATGAGCGTTTCTGCTGGTGCTGGGCAGGCAGAATAGGCTTGCGGGACCCTGAGGGCCCCCGGGCTGCCTGCCCTCACACCCTGCAGAAGCCCATGGCTCTGCACATACGTGTGCACATGCCTGTGTGTCTGCACACGCATGCAAATCTGCACGCCCCATGCATGGCTAGTCCTCAGCCCCTACTTACGAGCAGAGGGACTGCTCCCCAGAAGCCTCAGATGGCACCCGCACTTTAAAGGCAACAGGCCTCTTAGGCACTGCCCATTGTAAAAAAGTTTCTGGAACACAGGATTTTCCATAGTAAGCGAGATTTGGCAATGCAATAGCAAGACCCGCCAACTGAGGCTATTTGGATTAAGTTTTTTCACTAAAAATGTCATTCATCTAACTAAAGTGGCTTGTGGTGAAGGGCTGGAGCTGACAACTCTCCCACCCCGAAAACGGCTGGTGCAGAGAGAAGAGAGGCAGCAACGGTTATTGCAATGCTCCGCTCGCCGTTTTCACAATAGAAAGTTGCAGTCTGAAGTGCTTTTTTTTAAAAAAAAAATTTATTTAAATGAACCCACTGACTATTTGGGAAAGAAAAAAGGTTAAATTTCAAAATTGAAACCCAACATGTCAATGTTATCAAAATGTAGCATTGGGATTGACGGGAGCTGAGTTCAGCTGCCTCCTTAGCTGGTTTCTGGGTTCGGTTTTATTAAAAGCAGTTCAGCTTGGGCGAACTTTAGCAACTACCAGCACCCAGGGACCCTTACAGGTGCCTTTGTAAAAAAGGTCAGATGAAACTCCCTCCTGACCCCCAGCTTAATGTGTCCCAGAGCCTGAGAACTGATAACCCCCCTCACTCCCTGGCCTACCAGATGTGCCCCAGTGCCGTCCTTTCCCCAGCCATTTCTCCAGCTGCCTCCAGCAGGCATCCACCCCTGGCAAAGGCATCGGCCCAGGTGATTTATGGGCTCCACCTCCAGAAGGTTGCTGCTGTCAAAGCCTCCAGAAGAAGGCGTCTGCGCAGGCTCCCGCGCAGCAGCACCCTTCAGCTCTCCTCTCATGCGTGCAGCAGGCTCTGGGAGATAACAAATAACTAGGAGGCAGCCTGAAGTTTTAACGGAGACGAGTCAATCCTGACTTATTGTTATTATCTCCTAATAGTTTACACTGTATTATTCTATAATTACTCAGTGAATCACACTGACAGTTTGCATGTTTGCTGTTTCTATGAGTTACTCCCGTGCCTGCCTCCGAAGGCAGCGTTACTCTCGCTTGCAGAGGTGCTGCCCTGCTGGGTCGGGTGGTGCAGCCGTCCCGCTGCCCTGCCACGCCGGCGAGCACAGAGCCACTATTTGCTCAGTTTTAGTAACAGTTTCTCATCTCTGTAAATAATTCTTTGCTAATTACGTTCCGACTGGCTGGTACTTATTGTACAGCCCCATGAATAATAGAATGGAGAGTAAATCCTTATTTTAATAAGGCCAAGAAATATTTAATTCAACCACCATGCACTAAATTAAACAAGCTTTTACCAAAGTGGCTGAGGTACTGAGCTCCGTCTCCTGCAGAGATTGCTTTGTCACTGTCTTTCTTTAGGCCACCGACATTTTTATTGTGCCCGTGCAGGCTTTGCTGGTGCCATCTCCACTGCTTTGCTCTGGGAGTCCATCACGTCCTGCAGGGACGGTGACTGAAATAAAGAGCTGTTTCTCTGAGCTACTCTAAAAGCCCTGGTCATGCTGATAAAACATGGGGTTTGTAGAGAAACTCCTCTTTCTGAGCCTCCCTCTCATTTATTCCAGTGGCATCTGGCTCACTTTGCAGCCAAACTGGTTTTTGCCCTGTGCAGCAGAGGCCAGCTATGGGCACACCATTGCAGGGCAGCTCTTAGCTTCATGTTTTTATTGCAACTGCTCTTTTTCTTGCGAGAGTCCCTCATTGCACTTTACCAAGTGCTAACAGGCGCTGTTCTGCTACCCCCGGCTGGACCCCAGCCGCCCCAGCTAAGACGCGTGACGGCCTGGGACACGCACGCAGAGGGCTGATGTTCTGCCTGCAGCCCCCAGCTCCTGCTCTCTGCTGGTGCCTGGAGAAGCTGATAGCAAAGGAGAGGCTCAGAGACACGGGTGGCATCCGAGAGCCCACAGCCCGGGCTCTGCCTCCTTCCCACAGCCCTGCTTTTGCCCAGCACTGGTGTGATGTAGCCCATTGCATCACCACTACCCAGTTTTCTTCATCACCATTTTCTGGTTCGTTCTGACTTTTCCTATGTGCCAGGTGAGCATCCTTTTTTCACTGGGCTTAACCTTGCTGTCTTGACAGAAGGTTTTGCTGCAGTTGTTAAACAGCTCAACCGGAATGACCCAGCAGCGCCCTGCTAATTGCACGCGCCTCTCTTGGCTAATTGTGGCTGCTCTGACGTAACGTCGGGCTCCGGCTCGGCCGTGCTGCAGAGGAAGGCGGCTGCGGTGCTTCGCTGCACGTGGTGTGAACCATTTGGCCTCGGCACCCCCGAGCTTCTCACCCCGATGTAACTGGATTAGCAGCAAAGGCATCAGCGGTCCACGCTCTGGCCTGGCCGGTCCCCACTGTCACAGCCCAGGAATCTCAGCTTTCCCAGCTGATTTTCTCAACTCCCACTTTGCCGGCACCAGCAAAGCTGCAAGCTGGTCCTGCTTGGGCCATGCCCAAAGCAAAAGCCATCTCTCACCACTGGCTTTTCTTCAGTGCCCCAGTCCTGAAAACTTGACCTGAATGAATGCAAACGTTGGTGCCACCGCTGGCACGCAGACTGCCCCTGGTAAGGAGGCAGGTTAAAAATGCTCGGCACAAGAGGAGAGAAATGCTGCTGGCTGTGGAAGTGACTCAGCAAGTCAAATCCCGCAGAAAACTCCATCAGCTGGCATGCCTCTGCAGTGAGGGCATTGCTGGGGGTGTTCCAGCCTGGATCGGTACAGCTGGCTGCCAATATCACAGCCAGCTCCCAGTCGGACTCTTAACATTAACTACCAGTTTTACCCTCCATGGCTCATCCCCCTTTTCCAGGGAGCTCTGCCTGCTCCCGGGCAGGGCAGGGCATCCCGCCGAGCACTTCAGAGAGGTCTGATCTCTGCACCCCCCTCCCCGGTCAATCCCACTGCCAAAACCTCTTCTTACTTCTTTGACAGCACCACCTTGTCTAACGTTACGTGACTCTCTGAGTCTGCAGCCAGTTTTATTAGCCCTGAATAATCAGGGCACGGTGTGAAGCGTCTCACTTTCAAGCAAGACGAAATATTCTGGAATTTGATCTTGTTGCTTTATTTCCCGGTGACAGAGCAGTCTCTCTTCCCAGTGCGGATCGGGAAATACCGATCTAGCCCATGCCAGTCCTGTTTCTCAGCAGGGGTTTCTCTTTGAAAGCAGCATGCATGCAAATGTAATACAGTTATATAAAAGTTTGCATTTCAGGAGACTTACATCTATTTATTTAAAATGTTTAATCTAGAAAGTACTTGCGGAGTTAATGATTATTTATGACCGCATGTCACACCTTCTTCAAGTGCTGAGGGGCTCTAACCAAACACAGAGAAAACGTCGGGCAAACAAGAAAATGACAAAGAGTCGGAAAGCAAAGGAAATCTTTGATTTCGATCCATCTCATTTCCACCTCCAGCCTCCTGGGGCGAAGCAGCAAACTGCTCCTGAAAGCCACTGCACTGATGGCACACATCTGTCAGTGTGAGAAGTGGCTCGGGGAGATGCCTCTCTCCGGGAGCCCTGCCAAGGGGACTGATCCTGAATGCCAGCCCCACGCGCCACCTCCTTCCCCGGAGCTGCTGGTTCTCCTCTGTGGATGGGCTGAGAAAAAGCAAGGGTTTTCCCCCAACCGCTCCGTATGGATGCTTGTGCAATGCAAGGTGTAATTAAGAGCTGCTCTCTTGGGCAATCAAGAAATCGGTGATGGAGAGCCCTTCCCGTGCAGGGGCTGCAGCAACCCCTGCAGCAACAGGGGCCGGCCGTCACAGCGGGTCCGCATTGCAAAGGGTCTCACGTGGCAGGAGCAGCAGCGGGCGTGGGTTAGAGAGGCAGCAACAGTTACAGCCTGAGTCCCTGTGGCACACAGACACAGATGCAGTCACGTAAAGGCGTGCGAGTCTCCCAGACCCGGGCTCCACAAAAGCACGAAGCCGTGCGTGCGTCCATCCATACGTGCATGCAAACACACTTGTCCCAAACCAGAGTATTTTTAAAATCGGTGCTCTGTGCACAGCATGGGACAGTGATTTCCCACCCAGCCCTGCCTGTTCTTCTCCATCCTTGGCAATGCCAGACCTCCTTGTAAAGCATCCTAATGCGAGGCTGTAACTCCTGATTTTGGAAAGACTGAGCCACCAAATTACTTGCTGAAGCCAAATGGTCTTGGGGTGCTTAGGGCTGTGCTGAGCTGTGGTTTAGCGTCTGCCTTTTAACAGGGTAAACCCCGACAACGGGAAAGCAAAAGGGCGTTTCACCATTGACTCTGCTGAGGCCACGGTGTAATCCTTAACGCTCCTTGTCCTGGTTTTGGCTGGGATAGAGTTAATTTTCTTCCTTGTAGCTGGAATAGTGCTGGGTTTTGGATTTTGGATAAGAACAATGTTGATAACGCGCTGATGGTTTAGTTGTTGCTAAGCCGTGCTTACACTGGTCAAGGACTTTTCAGCTTCGCATGCTCTGCCCGTGCACAAGGAGCTGGGAGGGGGCACAGCCAGGGGGGCTGACCCAGACTGGGCACAGGGCTATGCCATACCCTATGGCCTCATGCCCAGTATAGAAACTGGGGGAGCTGGCTGGGGGGCAGCAATCGCTGCTCAGGGATGGGCTGGGCATCGGTCCGCGGGTGGTGAGCAATTGCATTGTGCATCACTTGCTTTGTATATTCTTTTATCACCATTATTATTATTATTATTATTATTATTATTATTATTATTATTATTATTATTATTATTATTATTATTATTATATCTTCCTCTGCTGTCCTATTAAACTGTCTTTATCTCAGCCCACGGGTTTTACTTTTTCCCCCGATTCTCTCCCCCATCCCACCGCAGGTGGGGAGGGCGAGTGAGCGGCTGCCTGGTGCTTAGTTACCGACCGGGGTTAAACCCCGATGCTCCTCCGAAGGAGTGACCTGGCAGTCCGCCCAGCACCGTGCAACTGAAAAAAAGAGGGTTAATTTTGAATTATTTAAAGACCTGCCCCACGGTTCACTGGAGTCATCCCTTCGTGTTTCAGGGCTTTGGGTCTCTGGGAGGGCAGTTCCAGGTTGTACCCGGGGAAAGCACCGCTTCTGCCCCCGCTTTGCTCAGCCCATCTGCCTTTGTCAAGGCTTTTGCAACACTGCCTGGATTTCCCCAGCCCTCCAGCGCGGTGCAGTGGGAAGCAACAAGGAGTCCTCCAGAAACCACATCTCCAAGGTTATGCTTCAAGCTAAATCTTCACTGATCAACCTTTCCTCTGAGCGCTCTCCCCACCAGCTGAGCCTGTGTATAACGCTCCTGAGTTCCCCGCACTTATCCGGCTTAGCAATAGGTACGTCTCAGCGCGTAATCAGGCCCACATTGTTTCTTTAACAAACAGGGGAATTTGCTCAGACTATCACCCTTAAGGCGACTACTGTTTGCAAGACAACTGAGAGATTATAATTATAAAAGCAAGCACAGTGTGTGTACACAAACCTAACTCCTAGGAAGCCTGGATGAATCTGGGGGGATGTGCCGCTGCCTGGATGTGGTGGAAGCCCGGAGTTATTCTGGTAGCTGATTCAGTCCCTTTTAAGATGCATGAAGCTGTTACTCATGATAGTAGCTCCGGGCCATGTGCTCATCTGAATTTCACCACAAGCTCGTGTGGGTGCGTTAGGTTTACACCAGCAGGAAGGGAATGTGGTCCACATCTAGAGAAACCTATTGGAGATGAGACGATCCTGGGCTGCACTGAGGCCACTTCACATAGCTTTAGGCGTGTAGCACCTGGAAAGTCTTTTTTATACTGCCAGAGAATTATAAAGGGACCTATGTGAGGAGCTCCAGCCCTATTAGACTGGGCAGAGCAGAGCATCCCTGTTCTGTTCAGGAGCTGCTGCATCCTGGAGGTTGAGTGGATGCAAACCCTCGAGGAGTCCGAGCACAGACTCCCTGGCAGCGCTGCGGCCGCGATCCTGTCTGTCCCCGGCACCGATGGCGCTGGGAAGGTTGGGTGAGCGCAGCTTTTGCTCAGAATAGCGATTTTGGACTCCTTGCCGTGGTGTTCCCTGCGCTGCGCAAGCTCTGCACTCTGCCTGGGGTGCGCTGCTCAGAGCAGCATCGTTCCTCCAGCTCCGTAGTCCAGTAAATCCAGTAAAGCAGAGAGCTTTCACTGGGCTGTGGTGGGCGATTGCTCTGGGTACTGGCTGAGCTATAAGCAGATAACAAGCAGCTGATTCTTGGCATTTTTCAAAAAATTCATTATTTTAGATCTTTATATGATACCAACTGAAAAGTACACAAATCTTTATAATGCTTAAATGGTGTGATTGGTACTGGGTTATTCATAAACTCTCCATCCACAACTGCACCCCTGAATCCCTTTCCAGTCTGCGTAAAATGCAGGCCGGGTGTTGCCGCGCGCGGTGTGGCGGGCACATCGGGAGCTGTGCTGACCCCGGGGGTGACGGAGCACTGCCAGCTCTGCGCGCTCTGCTGCAAGCCCAACAGCAGCCTTCGGCAAGCGCCGTGGGTCTCGCTTTTAGAGGCGCAGAGAAGGTCCCCGCGCACGTAGTTTGCAGGGCAGAGAAACGCTGGTTCATTTTGTTTTTACCGAGTTGTCACTGAGCTGAAATCCATTTGCTTTCCAGCAGCCTAATGGGAAGCTGCTGGATTCAGGCATGTCCCACTTTGCAAAGTCTGGAGATTGTCGGGGCGCAACGTAAGGCTATGCGAGTAGCTGTATTCAATCAGATTGAGAGTCCATCTTCTCCGATATCCTGTCTCTGATAAAAACCTATACCTAGAGAAGAGGATAAGAACAAGGACAGCATGTAACGCCGTGCCCCCCCAAATATTCTGCTAATCTCTGGCAGCCTTTGTACTAATAGCCCCCAACTGATTTTTCGCCATGCATGGCGTGGAGCAGTACACTCTTCTGCCTGTTTTGAACCCTGCCTGCTAACTTTATTTGACATTTCTGGGTGCACTCCAGACTCCGGGTGCTCTCAGAAGGAATACTAGTTTGTATCGGCCGGAGAGGATGATGCCTCCCCTCATCCTAGCACTGGTGATACTGGGATCCAAACCAATCTTTTGCTGAGCACCGAGAAGCAATAACACAGTATCACAGTAAACTTCCCTGGAGAAGCAAAGGTGGGGATTAACTGAGTGGGACTGGCAGGAGGCTTGTAACCCCCAGACGGGGGGGTGGCCAGCCTAATGGCCAAGCAATGGATCGCACCCCAGCACCGATTTGCCCCCCAAAAGCTGAGTCTCTGCAGAGAGCTTGTGAGAGCAATGCAAGCTGCCCCCGGCTAAGCTTTCCCAGCACAAGATGCCAGTTTTCCCTTTAAGGTGGCTCTAAGATCAATGTTTTGAATTCTTCCTTCTTTTTCTAAGGTCAGCATCAGGTGTTTCCAATTATCACAAAGAAGTGCCACATTACTTCATCCGGAAGAGCAGAAGAAAATAAATTGGAAATACTGATTATTTGTCTTGTGCAATTACTCTGGGAACAGTTCCCTGGGGACTTACTGCATAATGTGATGTCAATGAACGTGAGGGAAAGAAAAACCCTATTGTCATGAAAACCACCCACCCTGAGGAACATCTTCAAGGGTTTTAGCGTCCATGGAAATGTCTCATCTCAGTCCCTTTCCGTCCATCTCAGAGATGTGATGAACCTAACGTGCCACTGTCTCCCGGGGCTAAATGGAGACTGTGGGAGGATGCTGCACTAATATGTAGGAGTAGCTGGAATGAAAATAAACAGTCCTGCTTTTCCTCTATTCCGTGGAAGGGTTGAGGAGGCTTTTTGGAGTGCGATATGCAAACTGGCAGATTTCCAGCTGCTGATTCCCCCTTATATGAAGGCCCCTGAGTGCCAGCCCCTTTCATGGCACCAAGGAACTGATCCTGGCCAAGCGGGGAAAGAAGACAGGGACGTGTTCGTTCCCCAGATTTTAAAGCCTGGTACATTGGCACAAGAGCAATTGCTTCCTTGGAGCATCTTGTTAACAAGATTAATGGCAAAATTAAAAAAAGAAATCCTGTGATGTTGTTAACTCATATGCATGCAGATACAAAGGAGAAAGCGGAGGGGCCTGCTCAAAAGGAGGAGATCAAAGGTGTGTGGTAGGTTCATTTCCAATCAACCTTTGTCAGTTCTTCATGGAGGTTTACACCTTCAGGTGTATTGTTTTAAAATATCACCTCAGAGACAAAAAAGCCTTGTCAAGAAAAAAACATCATCCAGTCCATTAACCATTGCTCAGAGAAGCACCGAGGCACCACGTGCGCCCGCCTCGTGTCCACCCAGCCACATCCAACGACTTTAGGAGTAGGAGAGAGTGGGAGAGAGGAATTATGAATATAAATGTACGCAATATTTATGGGGACTGCTATAGAGGAAAATAAAAAAGACTGGGGAAATTTCACCTTTGCGCCTTATTATATACGTGGAGCAAAACCACTTCTCTTGGAGGGGTGAGAGAATCAATTCTAACCTTCCCAAAAAGCACGGAGGATGTTTCTTCGTGGAAACTAATTCTGACAACATCTTTCTTTGTGTCAAGGCAGAGTCAGTCCATGCATCCCTCCTGGAGGAACCTTCTTTCTGCCGCAGTTTCTTTTCTTTGGGGCTTTTTCCATCTAAGAGCTCCCTTCATTTTGGCTTCCCATGGGATTATATTAAAGAAGAAAGCAGGTATTTTTAATAAAAAGAAAGTCATCAGCCATCAGATGAGCCAAATGCTGAAGCCTACAGGGAAGCAATAATAAAAAAGTCCCGACTGGCTAGGATGGGAGAGGGGACAGCTTGCCAGGGGCTGGATCCTGGCCGGGAGAGAGGCCAGGCTTGATCCGAGGCAGGTCCCGTTGTCCTTCATGCTGTACCAGCCTGTGCCTGGAAACCTGCTGGTCCATGCAGGAGAGCTGGGCAGGGACACTGAGGCCCGGAGCGAGGTGCCCAGCGTCACGTCTCGGGGCAGGCGTGGCACCCCGTGTCCCTTCCCTGTGCCTGGGGGCAGCTCACAGCCCAACACTGGGTTGCAGCGGAGCCCCGTGAGCCCAGCGGGGTTTTGGGGGTGCTCGCCCGGCTCTCCCCCGGCGGCCACCCCGCCTTGGGCACACCCAGCCCGTGGTGACCCAGGGACGAGGGTCTCACATTCAGCTCACAGCTCCGCTGGCCATCCCACCGTTTGCCTAGGCTGCTCCTTCACATGCCATCATCCTTGTTTCCAACCTCTGCCACCAACTCTCCCTTACAAACAAGCCCTGAGCCCAGATCCAGTCGGGATGGGAGCTAAAATCCCCCCAGGCATCCTCAAAAGCTCCTGAGATGCTGCAGAGGTGGCTTTGCACAGCCCAGCAAAGGCACCTGCGAGGGTCTGTGCAAGGCTGGGACAGTGTCCACAGCCAGACCCCACCGCAGGGACGGTGGTGCCGCATCCCAGCGAGGTGCAAACCCCTTGCGCATCCCGGTCTGCGTTGATGCCGGTCGGCATAGTAACAACATGCACGGGAATATTGGCTGGATGCAAACTGCAGCCGCTTCCCTGAGTGCGAAAGCTCAGCCCCTTTTCTCTTCCCTGTACGGCACCGGTGGCATTTAAAGGCATTAAGAGTCCGGGGCCAAATCCTATTTCCCATTCCCCCTCCTGGGAAACTGTGCTGAGCCTTCCCTGAAGTTCATAGGGAGGGACCCAAACTTTCTCTGCTGACAGCGAGAGCAGAATCCATCCCTAACTGTTCAAAGTTTCCCACTGTTGGTTTTTTGTTTTTTTTTTTTTAAATCAATGTCATTTTAAAATTACATAACTGCAAAAAGCATCAGAAAAACTTAGGGATGGTGCTTCTATTTTATCAAACCTTTTCTCCATTAGTCTTCCCACACAACTGCTGTCACCCATTAGCCTGCCAAAGAGACGTTAGATGGATTCTTTCTGTTTGGCAGCTCGGCAGGTAGCACTTAACCTGCCCTGCCAGCCAGCCCCGCTCGTGGCCGGCCCGGCATCCCTGCGGATACGCTTTACCCGTGCCAAGGACAGCGGGAATATTAGTGGGGTCAGTCTTTTAACACCGACCCAGTGTCCTCTAGTCCTGGCCAGATCACAGTAAGGAGGTAAAAGCCCTCAAACTCCCCTCCTGCAGCAGCCGCTGGTGTCGGGAGGGTTTGCGGTGACCTGGGATTTCCACAAATGGGAATCGCCCCAATGAACCCAGCTGCAATACCCGGCAACATTCCCACTGAACTTGAAAGGAACTGGAGCAACTTTGGGGCTGTCAAAATTCTCCTCTGAAATAGTTTTTGATGGGAATTCAGGTTTTTTTGATGGCGAAGGGGGAGTCTTTTCCTTGTGCAGAAAGGGCCTGTTTCCCCTGGGAAGTATCCCCGAAAATCCCCCGCCAGCTGCAAACAGCCGCTGTCGCCCTGGGAGGCTCCGCACGCCTTCGCTCTGCCGCGCCGCAGGGCGAACATGCCAAGAGCAGAGTTAGGTCAAAGCGGAATCTGCTGGAGACTTGCCCTCGTACGCTTCCAGCCGCGTCCCTCAGGTACACCGGCAATTTTTATAATAATTGCATTTATTGATTTCTTCCAATGTGACCTCTGCGCTCAGCTAGAGCACGCGGGTCTGCGAGCAAGCATGAGGGCGTGCATGCGTATGTGAGCCGTAGCCTTCCCAAACACCAACCCCTGCACGTGCCTCTCCCCGGGTCCTCACGACATCTGTCCCCAGGTGACCCTTCACGCTGTGGACCTCTGATGCCTGCTCTCCATGCAGAGCCAATTGCTCACAAAGAAAAAAAAACCCTAAACTAGAATTTTGCAGGAGCACATTATCGTGCAATTCTTTGTGCCACAAATCATTCCCAGTAGCAAACAGATTTGGGGATGGGAAGGTTTCATTGGCAGCTTTTGGGTCAGATCCTGGCTGTGGGACCGCTCCAAGGCTGCTTAATCCTTAAAACTCCGGCCAAAGCCTCTGTGGGGAGACCCCAAACTGGCGCAGAGCATTAAATATTTGCTTTCCAGCAGACGACCCTCCTGCAGCAAATAAAGCAGCCTCCAAACGTGGCTCCAGTGCTGCAGGATGAAAGTCTGATGTTGCTTCATGCAAGAGGTGACCGTCCCCTTTTATCCCGACCGAGCTGTGCTCGTATTTCAGTATTTGAAGCATGACTTTTCCTGCTTCCCTCCCTGCTGCTGTAAAGAACGGGGCTGTGGCAGCCTCTTTGCCTTTGCTTGTATTTGAAATAATAGCAACAGGTTTAAGAGGAGAAAGGGCTATTTCCCACCTGGCTCCCAGAAGAGTCTTCAAATACCTAGGAAAGACAAAGGATAAATATTAACTGAAGAAATTGCACCGTTAACTTGATTTAGAAGCAAAACTCCCTGGGAAAGATATAATTTTCAGTCCCCTTCAGCATCTAAACACAGAGCAGCTTTCTTCTGTATTTGCTAGGTCCAGTAAATTTAACCTGAGAAAAAAGGGTTCAGCAGAGGCAGGAAGAGCGGAATTAAGACAGCAGGCTATTTTTCTCTCCAGACAGAAGAGGTGACATGAAATATTCACCAGGCCTCCTCCTGAGCCTGGCGTGACCGCAGGGGCTGGTGTGCTGGTGCCACGCTCAGCCCCAAAGGTCCACCGGGAAGCTCCAGGTTCCCATTTTCCAGGTGCTATTGCTCCTTGGGATGTGACACTTGGGCCAGGTGAGGTCCAGAAGAGCCTTGAGACCCATCTTCACACTCCAGGCTTATGCCCACATAGTATCCAGAATCCTCCCCCGCAAGACAGGGGAGCCGGGATCTCCCTCCCACGCTTCCCGCTATCGCATCCCACTCCCACATATGAAGGCGTAGGTGACGTCTAATCCTCATACGTGTCAGCTCACGGCCACACAGCCCAGGACCAAAGCACTGAATTACACAGATTTGAATAGTAAAGCCAGCTTAGAGGGTTTTTTTCTTTCCCTAGGTTCTTTTTTAATTAAACCTCTGCTGTGGCGGTGTACACCAAGTGGTAAAAAGCCTTGGAGCGTGATTGAACACCCAAGTGAAGCAGCGACAACATCGCTCCTGCTCCCGCGCGGGACAGCCCATCAGAAATAAAGACGTGGGCTAAAATAGCAGGAGCTCACCCAGCAAAATGCCAGGCGACTCCGAGCAAACTTCAGCCCTTCATGTACAGGGGCCGGGGGAGAAAAATAAATGACAACGCAAAAAACCGGCTGCAGCACCGCTCTGTGAAGAGCCACCCCAAGGCTCTGAAGTTCAGAGACGCAGGCTCTGTCTCCAAAAAGGAGATGATATTCAATTTTCTTTTTTGTCCTCCTGAAGATGGAATAATTTCTCTAGCCTCTGGCCATGTCTCATGCATCCTCCCCTTCCCTGCAGTCTTGCAGGGCTCCTTTTTAAAGGTGTTGCTTTCTCTTGTCTCATATCTGTGCTTTGTGTTGGGCTGGATGGATCCAGGGTAACTCCAGCGGGCCAGTTAACATGGGAGTATACCAAAAGCTCGGCTATCGGGTACCAGCCTCCTCTTCTGGCTCTCTCTCTCCATTTTCTTACAGTCCCCCGACAGAGAAGCAGTGATTTGCTCCAGCTCGCCGGGTGCTGCCTGACCCTCTCCTGCCCAGCATCACCGCACGATGTTTTACCATGGCTGACACAGAACTTTGCAGCTGGCCAAGCGTTGGGGCTACCCCGTGATGGAGGGGAGGCTCTTGGTCAGCTCTGACAGCTCTGGCCAGCAGGATGGTGGCCACAGGGCCACCAAAATGCGTGGCGAGCATTGCAGCAGGAGGTGGGTTGTCTCCATCTTCCCTTGTGACCAGGGTACTGGTAGGTACAAGATGCCCCATGCTCGATGACAGATTTATTGAGTGCAACAGCAAAGGAGCTTACTGATATTAAGAAGCTGTGAGAACTTTGCTTTTTAATTTGCTCAAAAGAATTCATGTTAAAATTAGTTCTTAAGAAATCCAGAGGTATTTTCATTTGTTTCACTCCCTCTCCTCTTTTCTTCAGTGGCGAAATGGAAAACAGGAAAAAAAAAAGGGAGATAATTGGGAGGATGCCAGCTGAGAAGTTTAAAATAGATTAAAATCAGTCCTCTTTTCTACCTGCAGAAGAAAAATATATATACATATATATACACACAGGCATATATATATGTGTGTGTATACGTGTTACCCTTTTGTTCCTTTAAGGAAAGTTAGCGACTGATGGTTATGTCAGGAAATGCCAATTTAACGAGACTCTGCTAATGAGAGGACACGGGACAGCCCTGTCATGTGTGGCATTGCATAGGACCTTTGAAAATCTACGGTTGCTTTCTAAATGTATTTGAAGGCCAGGGACCGGCCCTTTCCAGCCGCGTGTCTCGGCGTGCCCTCCAAACACCCGGGCTGAAGGAGCGGCAAAGCCTCTCGAGGGCGTGGGGCCGGGGGACCCCCCACACGCGCAGCCCAGCAGACGTAAAGGCAAACGTGGCACCTCTACACGTGGGTCCCCCGCCCCACCCGAGATGTGGCTCCTGCTAAAGTCTTCCTAATTAATCCTTAGCAGCCTCCTGCACAACCCTAGAAAACCCCACTTTTATTTGCTCTTCACACACTGCGAGTCCCAGCCTAATCCCCAGAAGAGCAGCAGCATCTTTACTCACTTGGGCATTTGTTTGATCTCTCTTGGGTTTTTTTTTCCTATACACACATGAGGCACGGAAAATGAGATATCAAAAGTTTCCCTATTTCTGGATCCAAACGCAGAGTTGTAAAATGCAAACCATTTTACTACTCTACTGATGCCAGAACGCATGCAGCAGATTAAGAAATAGGCTACTGACATCTTATTTATGTGCCTTCAAAACTTTATTATGGATCAAGTATTTTACCTCCCTATATTAAAAACACACAGCCCCGAAACACTGCAGACCCAGAAAAATCCCTATAACAGATGTAGTGCAGGGCTGTACCTGGGAGGGTTCTGCCCTGAGAATCCTCAATTAATTCAGAGAATTTCACAGCTGCAAGCTCAAGAATTTACTTGCAAGGAAAATGCAACAAAACAAACCCAAAGAAAACACCCCCCCTTTGGAATAAAGGCGTCGTTTATGGGGTGGCAGCACCCCGCAGGTTCCCCAAAGCTGTGCTGCTGTCGGCTCGCACTGGGGCGGGTTTGTTGCATGCGATGGGATTTGAGGCAGCAGTAATAGAATGAAGGCTGAGATGGTAGCTTCCATGGAAACCCCTATTTCCAAGTTATTTTATGACTTTCTCATAACATGGTGTCTTCAGCAGGAATTGTTTTTGCGGCACTTAGGCAAAGTAGCGCATTATTCTGGAAAGACTGGTGTTTGCAGGACACAAGAGAGGAGCACGCTCGTTTTTTGTAAGACGCACCAACCCGCGGGGCCGCGCCATCAGATCGGCCCCCCGGGCGGCTCCTGGTGTCTCGGTGCCCCAACCACCTCCCGGCAGAGCCGGCAGCTTTGCAGGCTGCCCTGCCAGCCCGCGGTGCCCAGCTGCGCTCAGCCCTTGCTTCTGCACCAGCACCTCCAGGTGGGTCCCGTTCCCGACCAACGGTGACTTCAACCTCCTGCCTGGGGACAACTGGCCCTTCGCTATCTGACCCCTGTTCTCCTTGGCTTGAGCTCCTGAGAGCTAAAATCAAGCCCTTCATTTTTCAGGGGCCTTGGCAGCACAAAGAACAACGTCGCAAGGTGCTGATCTGAGTCCTGCCCCCTTTGATCCCATCCCTGCAACCTCGCCTCCTGCTTTTAGGGACTAAACCCGCTATAAACGAGATGCTATCGCAGCTTTTGCGAAGCTGATCGCGTCCTGGGGACAATCACAGTGTTGCTACCAACCCGTAACTCGTCGTGGCACCGAACGGGGATAAATCTGCTGCCCGCTCACCCACCGGGAATCGCGCTGCAGAACCGAGCAACGGAATAAATCCCATAAATCCCCCGGGATGCGCTAGCTGCCGTTCGGCGGGGTGGGGTGACGCTGCAGCCCTGCCAGCCAAGCCCGGACACCTTGGAAACTCTGTCGCCAAATTCCCGTGTCCGGACCTGAGCCTTTAGCTCAGCATCTCGCTCTCCCGGGGGGTTGCAGGGCTCTGGCGAAGGGGGGCTTTTGTGGGTTTTCCAGCTTGCCAGTCACACCGCGAGGCCGGAGGGAACAGCGTTGGGGGTTGAGCTCTCACTCCTTTTGCTCCTTTATGGGATGAGTTAAATAATAATAATGAAAGGGTCCAGCTGGAACAAAGTATTGATTTACTTTGCAGGGGTTTTAAAGCTTTTATTTAATCCTTTTTGTCTTAACCTGAGTCGATGTTTGAAGTGAAAATGAAGTTTCAAAAGAAGGCAATGCTTTTGGTTTAGAAGAATTTCAGAATATTTGTCTTTTCTGTACCTTTCGGGAGCATGCAAGTTACGTCTCGGGGGGGAGAATGGCAGGATTCACCCGAAACGATTCACTGAACTTCTCCCGTATAGTTTTCTTTCCATCCAAACTCTCTTCTCCAACAGAAGCAGCAAACTCACCCACCTCACGGGATAATTTTAAAAGTGACCTGTTGACTAATAAGCAATATTTATTGATTCCAGCGCTATTATTCCGTCCACGCATTAAGCCCAATAAGCTTTTAAGCTGCTCTGGCTGCGTAAAGAATTAACCAGGACTCTCCTGAAGCAAATGCACAGGGTGAGCGGGTAACAGAGCTGCTTTCGCAAAGGACTTGAAAAATGGGAAGGGGTTTCCCGGGGGCGGGTGGCCCGGCAGGGCGAGCCGTCACGCCGCCGGCGCGGGCTTTGAACGTTACGGTCAGGTTTGTCTGGTTCGTCTTCGTGAAGTTGTCATGGGGAAGCTTTTGAATTTCAGCTCAGGATGAAGTTGGTCTTACTGCTATTTATCATCCACTTTTCTTTTTTTTTTTTTCCTAAATTAAGAAAAATTACTTCCCTCTGATAAATCAGGCCGGAGATCTGAGCAGGTAATTCAGAGTGGGCGCATTTAGGGGAAAAAAGCAGCTTTCCAGGCAAACTCTCCTTTACAGTCCCCTTTTCCCAAGCTGCCCCCACCCAAAAGGTAAGTGAAAAACCCTTTACAGAAGGGGAAGAGGCTGAAAATAAGCAAGTGGACAAAGTCCAGGGCTGCGCTGTGTTTCTCCAGCCGGGCAGAACCCATAGCCCAGGCTCCTGGCACCGTCCAGGACTCCCTTTGCTGCAAGGGAGCGATGAGCTTTGCAGGGGAGGGAATATTTGAGGATGTCTATAGTCAGGCACCTTTTATTTCCTCGGGTTTGTGTCAATGTATCAGGGGTATAACAATCTCAGACCGCCTCGCAGCGCCGCGGTTTGGATGTTTATTAACCCGTGAGTGAGCCAAGGGGAAAAACTCCCTCTGATTGCAACAGGCGGCAGGAAAAAAGCTGAGATTTGCTTTGTAACCAGGCTGAGAGGCTCCACGGGAGCTCCCAGACAGCAGGCTGTAACGAAGGTGGTGACTTCTGGCCTTCTCCCATTCGGTTTCAGAAAGGTCACGGCCATCCTTCTGGGTTTGAAAAGGATTTGACACTTAGGAGCAGTGCTAAAGAAATGGTAAAACTCCTGCAGAGCGTGGACACAAGTACGGCGCGAGCAGGGGCGCTGCAAATCATCAGTTATCCGACGTGGAGGTGTTTGTGCAAATCGCTGCCCCCAGCTCCAGCACGGGGGCACAAGCTCGGGGCCCCTCACTGTGGCCCCAGGGCCGGGAGTGGGATTTCGGGGTTTGCTGCACGTTTGCAGCTTTGCCACAGTAAAACAGAAACTCGCCGAGAGAGGCTGGAGATAACCAGGCTGTAACGGCTCCATCTATTGGGTAAAAATAGACAGCGGATCAAAATGCACATGGAAAATGAATTCAGAGGGAAAAAAAATATCAGAGGGGATTCAAAGCAGTTATTGCCACTTACAGCTTAATTGGACACGATTACAGGAATCCTTCTTGGTACTATTCAAAATCAAAATGAAGGTAACAGCGAGCTGCTTTTCAGAGACCAGAGCTAAGCAAACCCGATGAGATGCCAACGTCTATCGCAAGTTCTTGCCTTCTCGTCAAGGTGTTGGGGGAAAGGGGCTTTTTTGCTGTGCTCGATGCAGGGCACAATGAGCCCTGTCCCCCGAGGGGCTCCCTGGGCTTGGCATGACACAGGCGAAGGGGTCGCAAGGGCCGGGGAGGGGGGTGATGCTTCGGCGAAGGCATTTCTCCGTGCACTTGTCTTTCATGGAAGCGGAGGACCTAAAGCAGCTTTGCTACGGCAAGGCAAAAGCAACCCCCCCCCCCCCAAAAAAAAAAAAACAACCCACAATTAACCACTTTCCCCAGAAAACAGCCGCTCCAAACAGCAGGCTGCACACCTCGCCTGGATTTCGAGAGGCTTTGCTTGTGTCTGTGAGACCATGTTTTCCCCCGGGGATGCTGAAAAGCAGAAAAACAAACTCCGGCTGGAGGAGGGAGGGAGGGAGGGAGCGAGGGCTCCCCAAGCCCCGGCCAAGGCCGGCGGCGGCGGCGGCGGCCCCGGGAGCTGCGAGCGGCGCCGTGCGGCCCTGCTCCGCCGGGGACACCCGGGGCGGGGGCGGCGGCGGAGGAGGGGGCTGCTCCGGTGAAGCCGCGGCGCGATCGGGGCCGAGCATCCCTCCCTCCCTCCCTCCCTCCGCCTCCCGAGCGCGGCTGGCGCCGAGCGGCGGGGCTCGCCGCCGCAGCCGGGACTTGCACCTCGGGAAAGCTTCGCCCCGCTCGTCCTCCTCCTCCTCCTCGGCCGCGGACGGGGCGCGCCCGGCGGAGGGCTTTCCCGGCGGAACGGGGGGCAGCGGCATCCCGGCCGGGGCAGCATGAGAGCCGGCCGGGGCCGGCGGAGCGCGGGTCGGGGCTAGGCGGCCGCCCCGGGCGCGGAGGGGGGGGGGGGTCCCGCAGCGCTCGCCCCGCAGCGCTCGCCCCGCGGAGCGGTGCCGGGGCTCGGGAGGCGGCCGCTGCCCGGGAGCGGCGGGGGTCCCGGGGGCGAGCCCGGCGGTGCCGGGGCGGGGGAAGCCCGCGGGGTTGCGGGGCAACTCCGCTCCCGCGGGCGGCGCCCGGTGCCGGAGGGGGGGGGAGCGGGAGCGGCGCCGCAGCCGGCGAGCGGCGCGGCCGGGCGGGCGGGAGGCTCGGCCGGCGCCTCGCAGGCAGGGCCGCCCCGCTGCCCCCCGCGGGGTGCGGCCGCCCCGCGGCGCGGGGGGGAGGCGGCGGCGGCGGCGGCGGCAGCGGCGGCGGCAACGGCAGCGGCGGCGGGGCCCGGCATGCCGCGCTGCCGGAATTGCTGCCCGGCGGAGAGCGCGGTGCCGGCGCGGCGGGCTGCCCGCGGCGGCTCCCCCCGCCGCTCGGGGCCGCTGCCGTCCGCGGCGCGGGGCCCGGCGGGGCCCGGCATGGCGCGGCGCTGCCCGCACTGAGCCCGGGGCGGCGGCGGCGGGAAGCGCCCATGGCGCGGGGGCGCCGGGCGCCGCCGCTGCGCACGCGGCTGCACGGGCTGCGGCACATGTGCTCGCGGCGGGCGGCGCTGCCGCGGCGGGCGCTGTGGGTGCTGGCCTTCTGCACCGCGCTGGGCTTGCTGCTCTCCTGGTCCTCCAACCGCCTGCTGCACTGGCTCTCCTTCCCCTCGCACACCCAGGTGCGCACCGAGTGGAGCCGCCAGCTGCCCTTCCCCGCCGTCACCCTCTGCAACAACAACCCGCTCCGCTTCCCCCGCCTCTCCAAGGGGGATCTTTACTACGCGGGGCACTGGCTGGGGCTGCTGCTGCCCAACCGCACCGCCCGCCCGCTGCTCACCGAGCTGCTGCGCGGCGACGAGGCGCGGCTCCGGTGGTTCGCCAAACTGGCGGATTTTCGCCTCTTTTTACCCCCCCGACACTACGAGGGCATCAGCGCCGACTTCATGGACCGCCTGGGCCACCAGCTGGAGGACATGCTGCTCTCCTGCAAGTACCGCGGCGAGCTCTGCGGGCCCCACAACTTCTCCGCGGTGAGTGCCCCCGCTGCAGCCCCGCCGCCCCTCGGCCCCGCGCCCCCCGCTGCAGCCCCGCCGCCCCTCGGCCCCGCGCCCCCCGCTGCAGCCCCGCCGCCCCTCGGCCCCGCGCCCCCCGCTGCAGCCCCTCGGCCCCGCGCCCCCCGCCGCTGCCGCCGCGCTTTTCCCACGCCGCGCCGCTCTCGGGGGCCCTGGCGCGGCCGGGGCGCGCAGCGCTGGGCAGGGCAGCAACCGGCCCGCGCAGCGGCGGGGCTGGCATCGCGGGGGCTCCCCGGCAGATCGCTGCCCGCGAAGCGGCGTGCCTGGGTGCTTATTTCTCCTCTGGACCAAAGCTGGTGCTTTCTGTTTTAAGGGTAACTCTGGCCATCAGCAGTGGGTGGCGAGGGGCTCCCTGCCCCCTTATTTTTTAATTAAAAAAAAAAAAGATGCTGCAGCCATCCCCACTACTTCTGTCACGCTTTCCCTGTTGCTCTCAGCATAGTTGCATCTCGACTTTTTCCATCGCCTGCTGGGAGGCAAAGTTTCCTCAGGTGAACTCTGGCTGCAGATGCAGGCTTAGGCTGAGCTCTGCTCCATCACGCTGGGGGGGACGACATTTAGTTTGCTGCCTGCTCCTTTTGCTGCCCAGTGAATTCCTGGTGGGTTAGCTGAGCTGCACCCTGCACAGCTGTGTGGTGTTGTGCAGCCTGATTTGGTTTGCAAATGATGAGCTCTGCTAACTGGAGCTGCCGCCTTTGCCTTCTGGAAGGCCCCTTTGGGGGAGCGCTGATGCACCCGGCAGGAGTTTGCCTGAGGACTCTGCGGTGGGATCAAACCCCTAAACTTAGGGCTCTGTTTTGCAAACCACCAAGAGTATCTCTGCTTGAGAAAATTCCTCTGGGACTTTGCAAGCTACAGTGCGGTAAGAGGAGATACTGAGTATCACCGTAGCTCTAAATGAGAGCTGAAACTGGACTCTTTTGAATGACCCTTTCATACTTTATTATATATAATCAGTTGGATGTTTATCGTGCTGGAATATTCTGCTCTTCTAATCTCTGCAGATATCCGGGAGAGAGAGGTGTACGCTGTGATTAAATACTCTTGCTGCTGTTAGCGGTGCTGGTGTCTGTAGGGAGAGATAACTAGTTTGAGCTGTTGCTGCTCCGCACGCAGGAGAGGAGTTGAATTCCCTGTTCTGTAAGCGCTGCCTGAGATGCATACCTAAAATCAAAAGAAATTGTCTCTTTGGACTTGTCACATCAGCCTGGCTGGCTGCTAAATTGTAAAGGGGAGGAGAGAGAAAATCCCTGCGGGATGAAGTGAGCTGCCCAGGACTGTTGAGTTAGCATATGCTGCTGGAAAGATGAGCAGAAATGGCACACTTTAAAAAAAAAACAAAAAAAATTGAGCCAGGCCCTTTCTGGCAGGGTAAGTCTGCAAACCAGTACAGTGGCATAAGGACATTTGGGAATAATAGGGAGAAAGAGGCGCTCAGCCTCCGGGCTGTGAAAAGCTGCCTCCTTCTTCCCGTTCCCCAGTTTACGAGCGTGATGTTTGCTCGTCATCAGCAGGGCCCGACTGCGGGTTTCAGTGAACTCTTGTTCCAAGTTGTGGTGAGCAAGGCAACATGATTCACGTTGTCCTGAGAAACATAAAGCCTGGAGCGCTGTTTTGGCTTGACACGGGCGAAGGATGCTGTGGGGAGTGATGCCGGAGTTCAGGGCAGGCTCTGTGTGATGTAACTGGCTACCAAATTCTCTGCAGCAGCTGTTGTAGACCACCGAGGAGGGCTAACGAACGTGGTCTTCTCCAGCCAGCCTGCAGAGATTTGAAAAGCTGCCCCTCGAGGCAGGGAGGGAAGGAGGTGGGTGCGTGTCAGCCCCGAGAGTCTGGCTGGGAGCTCGCAGCAGGCCGGGACCTGGCCCGGGGCGCAGGGGAGCGCTCCCCATCTCTCCTGTCGGGCCTGGGCCGTAGTGTGGAATCGCTCAGCTGGGGAAATAGCAACATTACAGGGGAGTTTTTTCCCCTTCTTCCCATCCCAAAGGGAGTGTGGCCCCAGGGAGGGACAGCGAGGTGGAAGGAGATGGGAGCCCTCTGTGCCAGGGGAAGCAGCTGGATCTGCCCTGCCTGCACCAAGGTGCTGCATGAAGCGGGGGGGGGGGGGGGTTAGTGCCAGCTCCCTCCGTCATGGCACGTCCTCCCTCCTCTCTGCAAAAGAGAATGACCTCTGCGTTGTCCTTGAGTAAAGGCTGAGGAGCTTTTCCACCTGTGAATCCCTAGTAAAGAGAGATGTGTCTTGGGGAGATGCTGGAAACAACTTCTCTGGGGTCTGGCGCGTGTCCGGAGAGCTCGCTGTGGGGGACCTCGCTCCCCGGGGCCCGTGGTCTGGGATCGGGGTACCAGACTCGGGGCCGGGGGTCTGCTGCGAGGGCTGAGAGCTGGGTAGCCCCAGGCACCCCTTTGGGTCGGGGCTACTTGAAGCTTCTGCTTTTCTTCTGAGTCAGGAGGCAACAGCACCAGGGAGGGGCAAGAAAATGGTGTGGCTTGAACTGGGCACAGATTTGAAGCAAAGCAGGTGACAAAGATCAAATGCGAACTGAATAAATGATAGTGTAAGGAGTATTTTGCAGTTTCTGTACCTGCTTAGATGCTCCAAGAGCATTTTCTGTCTCAAAAGGCAAGAGTGAGGTAATGCTTGCAGGGTTATATCTTGGATTGGGTAAAATAAACCAACCAAACAAACAAAAAAACCAAAACAAAAGACCAAACCAGGCATGTTTTTGAGCAGACAAGTCCTTCCTTAGATCTGAAGCAGAAGAAAAGGCTCTGGATGAGAGAGCTGGTCTCCTTTTATTCTTTCCGACTCTGTTAGTGCATCTCATATAAGAGATTGCCTCTCCTTTCAAGCGCGCTTTGTTTATACCATTAAGGTACGGTGGCAATTGCATTTCTGTAACGTGAAAAAGCAAAGGGCTTCTTGAGAGTAAACACAGCAAAGCCAGCACGTGTCGGTCGCATGGGGTTTTTTATTCCCCAATATATGTAAACAGGGGGCTTGTGCTGATTTGTGGAACTCAGTGCTGCAGGACTCAACTGATTCAGCTGGGCGCGTTTAGCGTGTTTATGAGCACTCAGTTTTGAATTACTCCCTTGCCTGTGCAAGGTAGGTTTTGTCGGCTGTGCGCAGCGTTTTCCAGCTGGATGAGGGTGGCTGTGTATGGGCGAGACGGAGTCTCGTACCCCTCGATCGATGGGTGTGGGTTTGCCCCTTTCCATAGGCTGGACCTAAAGCCCGGCCGTTGCACGAGGCGACAGTTGCGCACGTGCTCGACTGTCACCTTGACTCGGAGGCTTCAAGAGAAGCAACTGTTCAGCAGTTGGTGTCCTTCAGAAACTTCTTCCAATTTCTAATATAAAACTGTCAGAACTGGGCAGTTTAATGATTAAAGATGGTATTTGCTTTCCCTTGCAGGAATGGCCCCATCTATCTGTAACCGAGTATCAGGATTACGTGGACGATTGCTTTGCTCTGCATTGCTTGAATTCGGGTGTTGATTTATTCCACAGAGCTCCCTTTGTTTCCAAAATATTTATCTTGGTTGTCCTGTCCTATGCTTATTGATTTTTTTTTATTTATTTTTTTTACCTGAGAAAGTTATTAACACATCCCACGGGTTGGGATTTATGGGCTAATTACCTCATCCTGATTTAATAACTTCCCAAATGAAACATGTCACCCGTGGCTCTGCCTGGGAAGGCACAGCTCGCGACCTGCCCGTTGCGAGGGGCCGGGCCGGGCTCGGCGGGGAGGGGAGCAGGCTTCGCTCGCCGGCCTGATTGCGCCGCGGTGAAACGAGCCCAGGTGAAGGCTGTGATTTATGGGGCTGCTTCGAAGGCTCTGCAGTCAATACCTGTTAGTGTTTTTATTTGCTCCCCATTTCTTTTTTTAAAAACATTTGTATTTGTTCCCGGAAGAGGGACCTTAAGGGGTGGCAGTTGCATAGAGCCCTGGGTGCTGCTTTGCTGCAGGAAAGTGCATTTTAAAAAATATTCCTGAACGGTGGGGTGGGGGAGTTATTTTGCTGTTGCCCCACCAGATAAGAAGCTGTGTCCAATGTGAAGCTGACACTCATCAAACTAAATTAATGAGACGTTTCCAGCACTGGGGTCGCATCGGCGTTCGTTGTGACTGCAGACGGTAAGCGCTGTGCCACCAGCTTGGATGGACCGAGGCTCCCAGTAGCTCTAAGCACCATATTTAGCACCACCATAACTAATTGCACAGTAATTTCAGCATGCGTGTGTGGTTTTGTTTGGGGATTTTGCTCACTCTACTACAAACAAACTGTTTTACCCAATTCCCCTATTCTGTTATATTTTTATTTTTTAATTTTTTTTTTTTTTTAGCTCCAGTTCCAAACATAACTTCTCTGGCTCGCTGTTACTGTTCCTTTTGGAAGGGAAGTGGGTTGCGTTTAATTATGCTGATGTGGGGCTGAAGCTTTAAATATGCTCCCGGTTTGTACAACTGCCATTTAAGGGAACTGCGAGTGGAGCCAGTTGGATTCAGTCTCGCTCATTAACGCAGCAGTGCCAAGTCCGTGCTCTCTTCATCAGACTGCAACGGCATTAAGTAATATTACTAATTTTATGTTAGTTAGCATCAAAGAATCCAAGGAGAAATTAGGACTGAACTGCACGAAGCGCTGCCCAAGCACCGCGATGGATGATGGTCGCTGTGAAAGGTGGGCTGGCTCTGAAGAGGGGTTTGGGGTGAGTCCGTGTATGTTTAGGTCGGTTGGGCCCCGCACTGAAGGTAGATATTCTTGTTTTCCTGCAGACTTGGTTGTTGGGGTCGTTGTGACTGCAGTTAGGCTGGGGAATAAAAATTGAGATGAGCTGGCTTGGAGATTGGCACCTGATTTGTGGCTCCCGGCTGGGCGTGAGATGGGCATCGAGCTGCTGAGGAGGGGCAGGGACCAAGGAGCATCGCCCGGCTGCTGCGCTAGAGTTTGAGCTCCCAAAGAAATCCACGGAGCACGAAGAGCTCAGCAGCGTGCACGATCTGGGGTCGTGGGCTTCTCCTCTCATCTTATTTCATTTGGGAGCTTAATGCTTGTGGAAAACAGGCTCCTTCAGCAGTAGCCAGCAGCTCTGCAGGGCTTTTTATTTTCGTATCTTTTTGATTTAGGAGTCTGAAATGGGATGTGGCTGAAATGGGGGTACCTAAGTCCTTTTTATGATTGTTTGTTTTTTTCAGCAGATAACCTAATTTATCTTGTCTCATGGGATTGATAAGGCACATTAGCAGAGCACCAGCAGACAAATGTCGCCTTGGTGCTGGCGCTGAATTTGTAAGGCTGTTTGCCGTGACGTTTGAGCGGAGGGACAGCAAGGGTTAGCTGAGAGAGGAGGTGGGTATGGTGCTGGGAGCAGGAGGACAGTCCAGGGACTGGGAGGGAATTAAAATCCATCGGTGTGGGGAACTTGGCTTGACAGTGACACAAATTGGTGCGAACGGGTTGCCATTTTCATCGCTATTTGTGGTTCCTTGGCATTGGAATTAGCCCTTTGATGCGCTAATCTTCATCAGCGCGGTCGTCTGCCAAAGCGCTTTGTACTTCTTGGCATCTGGCATGGAGAAGGTGTACGTTTTGTTTCAGAAAGGGCTGGTCCTCCTTCCCAGTTCTGGCTGTCAGGAGGTGGATTAAGTCCGGCTGAAATTCAGACCTCCCATCTCCTGGGGGATTTAGTTTGAATTAATTTTTTAAATGGGTATGATATTAGAATTTTTCATGATGTAAAACACACTGAAAACTTCTTGGTTTGGTGTCATCTTCTTGACTTTTCATCTTCTCCTTAAGTGTAGACCATATAGTCAGAGCAGAACCCTTTGATAATTTTCCCTTGGAAAATGGAGGTGCTTTGAAAACTCTCCTGTTGGAACACTTCTAACCAATTCCTGCTTGAACATATTTTAGCCAGAGACATTGCTGGTACCTTTTCACACGGTGCAAACCCGTATCCTTCCGGACAGGAGAAAGAGAACATGCAATTGCAACAAAACTGTATTTTTCCACCATCTCTCTGGAGCATCTCCTTGAAACGGAAAAAAAAAATATTGACAAACTGAGGCAAGTTTGCAGGATAACAGCAATAAAAGAGGTACGACTGTGGGGATTGATTTAGGAGGCAGGACCAAAGGGGCTGTGTAGGTTGTCCAAGCCAAGGGTGGCTGCGAGAGCTGGATGTGCATCTTTGAGGCGGTAGTCTCTAATGAGGATCTGTTTGGGATGGAGCAGAGAAATATGGACCGAGAGGTTTCAGGGGTGAGGGTGGATAAAACTTGGTTAATTGGTCTTCTACCGGAGACAGGCTACTGCAAACATATTGCTGGGAACAATCCTTTACTGTCTTGTAGATAATCAATTTGGTTCAACAAAGCTTCTCTGACTTTTGCTTCCTTTTTCTTTTTTTTTTTAATTTGAAAAATGGTATTGGGTTTTAAAGGCTGGCATAAAACTGCTCTGAGGAATGTGCCTTGCTGCTGGGTCAGCACTAACTCTCCGAGCTCCATCAATACGCCGTGCCGGGAAGGCGCAAGCTGACGCGGAGATGTGCTACCCAGGTTCTTGCCATGAACCCTTCAGGCTGTGTAGGCTGAGGGTGTTCAGGGAGACCTGCTCTGCCTTGCTAATTTAGGAGAAAAAGCAGTGGAAGGTTCTTTATATGTCGTGGTTTTACAGCCCCTCGGTCTTTATTTCTGGGTAGCGCTGCACTGCAAGTGCTTGGTGTGGAGGATATCTTTGAAGACTAAATGTCTTTCTGGTGTGGGAGGCTGCGCTTGGGTCGCTTTTCCTCTAGGTTTGGCCAGAAACTGGTCTTCAGCAGGAGAAGACCTTTGCATCAGGGCTCCTTGCTGGACTGGTGGAGAATAGATGTGCTGTGGATTGCGCGGCTGTAAAGGGAGGTGGGATTGCAACGTCTTGGCCCACTGAATTTGGGAAGAGGGCTGGGTTGTGCACGTGCTGATAGTGCTCCTCAATCCTTTGCATCCCGTGCTTTGCAACCCACTTGACCTGGGTCCAGATGCAAGCAACTGTTTAAACTTTGCACGATTGTAGATTTTAACAAAATCTGGACAAGTATTTGGGATGAAAACTATGGGGACTGTTATTTCAGGCAGGAAAGAAAAAAATCTGTGCAGTGGGGAAATGGTTCAGCTAAGGTTTTCCCAGTACCACCATGAAACTTCTGAGCTTCTCCCAGTTTCTGGTCCTATTTTGTCCCTGGGTTGGAGCACAGGACCAGACCCCTTTGCTTGTGTAGGGATGTGCAGACACGCTGTTTGTCAGGAGGAGGGATGAGTGTGTTTGGGAGAGGGGACTCAGACTGCAGAAACAGGGGAGGGATTTTTAGCAGGACTTTTCCTCTGCATTTTTTTTTCTACATGCCTTTTTTTCTTTTTTTTTTTTCCTCCCATTTATGCCAAAGCCATCAGTCAGGAAGCGAAATACCGGTTAGTCACATGCTAAACGTGTAATCATCAACATAGGTTTGTTTTAGTTCTATAATAGATTCCAAATAATTACTTGCTGCCCTACAGCAGAATTAATATAATTAAGGGGCATAATTAAAGTTACCTACCACTCAGGGATTCTGCTACGGCTTAATTAATATTTGCAAATTGCTTCAGGATCCACCGACCATCTACGAATACTTACCAAACACAAAGAATAATAATTCTGGTATTGTTACGTAGGTACCGAAGGAAGCTGGTGTGGGGAGGTTAAATAGCCGCAGCAGAAATCCAGGTCTTCTGCAGGATGGGAGTAAGTCAGGCTTGGGCTCCCTGCTGCCCTCACGCACTTGTGAGATGCTGCTGAGAGTTTGTTTAATGAAAATGCCTGTGGGGAGCCTGTTATCCCCCGGAGGCTGCTGGGCTTTGCCCTTTACTCTAGGTGTAGTTCAGGGTAACGTCATTTATCCTGAAATCCCCAGGCTGCCGGAGCTTGTTCCTGGCTGGAGCGTTACATGGTGCCGTAAGGGCTTTGCAGCGTTCCGGGCCGGCTTCAGTAAGGGTTGTTTTCCCAGTGGGATGGCTGAAATTGGAGCTGGGATGAGCTTTTTCTTTTGAGCTTGCTTTTACCATCCTGGCTGCAGGCTTGCCACCTCCTGAGCCGGGATGGAGGAGAACTGCTCGAGTTGGATGGCAGGGTATTACTGCAAATGCATTTATCCTGGTTAGGGCTAAGCCTGCGTGCGGAGCCGTTGCTTGTCCATAATTTTTGCATCTTGATGCCATCCAAGGTGGTGTTTCCCGTTCCCCGACCGTGCAGGCAGAGGTCAGCCTGGAGTTGGCACTGACCGGCGGGGAGCACCGGTGCCCGGGCGCGGATGCTGGCTGCAGGGCAGGGATGGTGCAATGCCCTCATTCCCTATTGCAGGGCAGCGATTGCTGCGGGCACGCGTGGGGACTGGAGCTGGCTGGGGAAATCCTGCCTGGAATGGATTGCCCATGCTTCAAAAAATTAAAATCAAACTCAAAAGACACATATTGGCCCCGAAAGGCTTAAAAAAACATAGGCAGGCTTGGTCAGGGTTTAGCACCAGGGCTGGTTCTTCTGCCTTTGCTTTCATCTGCCCTTTTGCTTGGTTACAGCTCTTTTTTTTTTTTTTTCTTTCTTCCCCTGCATTTCTGCTCCTTCTCACCTTCTTTGCAGTTTTCACCACTTCTTTCACCCTTCCCTAATTTCCTTTCCTTTTCCCAGTCCCCTCTCTCTGCTACTTTATAACCCAGCCAAAAGTCACCCATGAATCCTAATCTGGTTTAGAGTATCTCTACGCTTTTCTTCTCTCTTTCTGAAAATGGGGAACCCTGTTGTTGCAAACCTCTGTGATAATGCAGCTGATTCATTTCGCTCTCAGGCAGTTCTGGGAATTCTTCCTCTGGTTTTTGGTTTTGTTTTTTCCCTCTCCTCACCCTGAGCACTGTAATTTCTTGCAGTGGGAGCAGGTATTCATAATTTGTTTTTGATTGTTCCGCTCCCTTCTCCCCCAGTTTTGTAATTTACTTCTGGAATAAAACAAACTCCAGCAAAACATCCTCCTCAACACCCTTGAGCTTTAAATTTTTCAATAATAAAGTGTGAACATAAATTAAGAACTAGAGCTGTTACTAATCTTATGACCACACTCGCTCACATACTGATTTTCATATGGTATATTAAATCAAGAAGAATGGCCTATTATAATACAATTAGCTGTGATTCACAAGCAGGAATTACTGTCGCCAGTGTGGGGGAAAAGTTGCATAATACGATTGGAAAAGACTGAAACCTTTGTGGTTTGAGTGTTTTTTTTTTCTTTCCTTTTTGTCTTTTAAAAACATTTCAACAGCTGGAACCAAGGAAAACCTGTGACAGGGAATTCACTCCATATTTTGTCGTAAATTTATATAATGATCGAAAGTGTCTCATTCTGGGCATGTAAATTTTATAGGCTCTCAACATATGTTACTGACAAAAATAAATAACCTCATCCTGTAGCTTTATTAGACTTAATGCATCAGTGCTTCCCAACTCGCTCTTGTGGAAGGACCCCAATCTGTCTGAGCAGTGGGCAGGAGCAAAAGCATCGGCAGCTTGACCTTAGAGCTGTGTTCCTTTAGCTACAAACCACTTGAAAAACAGCACGGATTTCAGGGATGTTGAATTTTTTGCAAGTGGTTGGAGAAATGGTGAAGCTTGGGTAGCATCTCCCTTTGGCTTGAGGGCTTGCTGGAAGCATCTC
Source organism: Nipponia nippon (assembly GCF_047370975.1). Classification (NCBI taxonomy): domain Eukaryota; kingdom Metazoa; phylum Chordata; class Aves; order Pelecaniformes; family Threskiornithidae; genus Nipponia; species Nipponia nippon. The sequence goes on from NW_028262350.1 coordinate 5,005,327, forward strand.
CAGGTGCAGTGGTGTCGGTCTGCTCGGGGCTGTGTTTGATTTTTGTGGTCTCTTAGAGGACTTGCTGCTTGGGGCTGTGAACCCTAAGCTGTGGTTCTTGTGGGAGGATTCTTCAGGGTTCATCCAAAATCATACGGAGTTGGTGCATGAGGTCCTTTGGGCTCTGGCTTGGGCTTGTGCTCCTTAAAGCCGTGTAATTCCAACCAGGAGTCTTTGGCTTTTCTCCATCCAGGTGGCAACATCAACGAGAGATGCTTTGTGTAGATCCTAGGTGTTTTGTGCCTCTTGTTTTTGAAAGGGACGTTTGAAAACTTCCTTCTGTGTGTCCTTGTGAGAGGAAAACCCCTCTTCCCTTGCTGGCTTCAGCCAGGCGGTGGGAAGACCTAGTTACCTCCACCTCTGCCCGAGGGCAAACACAGTGGCCAAAATACCCAGGAAAACAGGTCTGAAATCACTTGCAAAGCTGCAAGAGAAATTTAAGTGGACTTTTCTCACCAGCCCTTTCTCAAGGTGCTGGGAGGGAAGTAACCACTTAGGCAGAGGTTTAATGGGCTGTGTTAGGGATGGCCCCCGAGAAGGTCTGATGGTCCTTTCCCGTTGCAGTCTAGAAAGCGATGTGGCTTGTGAGTGCATTTTCACTGTTGTGTTTTTTTGTTTTTTCTTTTGAAGCTGGGGCCTTGCTGGGTGTTAGAAGGAATGCCTTTCCCTCCTTGCTGCTTTCTCCTCCCTGCTTGCTCTCCTGCCCTGTGCCTGTCTTGGTATGCACCTTGTCTTGGGAATTGCCCCTCCATCGCCTTCAAGAGCTAGGGGAGAGGGTTTCCCCTTTTTGCACGTGGGGACTGAGGAGGGATGGATGCTGAGGGTGGTGCTGGGTCCCAAGGCAAGCCGCAGATGCGCTCGCACAGCTCCGTGGCACCACGGAGAACAGGAATGAGCCCTTGAGGCTGCTTCTCCTTGCACAACCCCATGGGAGAGCACAGGGACACCCGCTACCGTGTCAGCAGCCTGCTCCCCTGGGGCTTGTGTTGTGGGGCTTCATCTCTCAGACCTTCTTTCCTTGCTGAATTTAGTAGAAACTACCAAACGCCTCCAAAAGTAGTGGAAAACAGGCAAGTTTTTTGCTCTACTCCAGCAGGAAAGGAGCCTGAAAGGTTCCCTAAACCACACCGGTATGTATCATACAGTTCCCCCAGGTGCAGGTAGCTTTGTAACAAATATTTTGCAATAGCACTGGATTCTCTAAGGGATTAATAGTCTTTGCCCTCTCTTTTCTTCCCCCTGTGCTACCACCTCCTGGCACAATGCATGGAAATGTGTGTGCTGCTCATGGTGGGATGTGGGAACGCTGAGGCTGGGACTACCTCTTTGCAGCTGGAGCAGCGGGTTGCAGTGCGCCCGTTAAGATAACCAGCTAATTCCCTGCATTGGATGGTAACTGAGCATCTCATGGTCTCTAAACCAGTTCAGCTCAGCTGAATGCAAAAATGCATTCCTTCAGCGAGGGTATTTTCAACATGAGGTTATCACCCTGCCTTGAGTTATTCACTGTGAAACAATACTTAAAATATTTACTGCGTAAGGTGACAAATCCAGACATTGCATGCACATAATCCCAGCTACCTACACCATCATAAAATCAACATGCTCCAGAATATCAAACACATCAATCATTCTGTTTCTAATAATGTCTGCATCCATATAGTCTCTCTGTAGAAACCTCCTACAAGTCTTGGATGACTTATTGCACCTAGGGCTGCGGCTGGATTCTGCGCTGTGCATTTTATTAGCAGTTATCAACACTCGCTGTCATGCATCCACCAACATATTTCAGTTGAGCAACCAGCCAAGGATGCATGCAAAGCTGGCTGCTGGTCTTCTTCTGAAAAGTGCATTTGTTTTTTATCTTGACAAACTTTGCCTCTTCTTCTCTGCCCCTGCGTTGAACATAGCTCTGATTTCCCTCGTCCTTTCCCTCCATCCAGGCTTATCAGTCTCCAAATGTGGTTGGAGGCATTAATTCTCCATCCTTCCTGCCCTCTCTGCTCTCGCCCCCTCCCTTTCCCCCTCCGTGCTGGGGCTGGGGACACAAAAGTCCCCAACCTTTTGACGAGATAATAGCCCCTTGCTTTACAGGGGTGGGTTTGTGGTTGCAGGAGGCTATTTCAGTGTCACAGTTGCTGCTAGCTACTCTCTCATTAAATAATTAAAATGCAGTTTCCAGGCATTAAAAGTATGATCTTTCTGACTCTAAGATCATATGTTTTCATGATGCTGGAGGGCAGAGGCTTTGTTGTGGCTTTATTGCCAGGCGAGTGGAGTGAGGAGAGAGACAGGACAGACGGATGCTCCTGTGTTGGCTGGGTTTTTTTATATCCTGCTTGCAAGCTCCCAGCCGCTCCCGAGCCCCGTGCGTGCCCCTGAGTTGGCACAGCCTTTGGAGAAGGCTCTTTGGTGCTCTGCCTCGCTCCGGCTGACTTTCCCTGGTCCTCCCTCTCCTTTCCATCACCTCCCTGCTGCTCTCGCTGCGTTTCCCATCATCCTGTTCCTGTTGCCATCCCCAGTTTTTGGGTGCCGGTTGGCTCTTGAGCATCGGCTGTGCTGCTGCTGCTTGGTTGCCCGAGTCCAACCCACGCTGCTGTGTTGGTTGAGCAGTATTTTCAGCATAATACTGAACACAAACCTTTTGACCGAGTGCTACCATGCTCTAGAAAGTCCTCTGCCTTTGATTTCTTCCAAGCGATGGACAATTCACCATCACTTTACTGCTTGTGTCCGTTCTCCTGGCTTAACTTTTTTGTGCTAGATTAATTGCATGTGCCAGTATGTCCAAGGCACTTGCGTAGCAAAGCCATTGGAGGAGGCAGGAGTAAATAACGTTCTTGGCTGGGTAGGGAAGTGCAATAAATTCGTTAGTGTCCTGTGACAGCGTGACTTGCTGCTTGGACAAGCTTCATCTCGGCTCCTGGTGTTTCTCTGTGTTGGCTGCTGGGGATTGATAGCTGCAGGATATGCAAGTGTTTTGTAGTCGACATGTTTCTGTATCCGCATAAATATCTCCTCCTTTTCAAAAGACCTTTCGCTCACAAGTCAAACTGTTCAACTTTGCACAAGAGGGTATTTCTTTTCAATAGAATTTGATCCAGTGCCCTGCTACTCCCACTGAATTAAACCATCATTATCGAGTAATTGGTTGTAGCATTGAGGATATGGTGAAATTACAGGTCCCTTTTCCCTACCACATCTCAACCTTCCCAAGGTTGGGGAGGTTATATTTAGAGTGACTCCCGGATTTGAGGTCTGCCGCCTTTTGGGAAAGATAATACGTACATGGGAGTGGGATCCATCAACAGAAGTTGCAGTTTTGCAGCTTTACGCAGGCTGGTATGCTGGGTAGAAGCAACTCCGTTGCAGTCTCTGTATATCAGCACAGGAGAGGGTGGTGTTACATGTGAAGATGCACCAAATGGTTTAGCAGGAACAAGTCCTGATAGTTGGCTGAAGGCTAACAAAAACATTGATTTAAGAGGGTTAAAGATTTTATTCGGTATTTGTGTTTTGCCTTCTGCCTTGGGCATTGCTAGAGATGAGATTGCCAAGCTTTCCTTTACAATTGTAAGGATTAGGCACTTAGATTTTAAAAAACACCCACCCCAAAACAGAGGTTTTCATGGGTGTCCTTAGTGCTGACCTTTAACCATCGAGTACTGTGGGGTGACACAGGCCAGGGGTTTGGCTGGGTGCAACAAAAGCCTGGGGTAATTTTTGATGTCTGTCCATGTTGTTAATGATGTGGTCACCTAAAAAAAGTTACCAGCTTCAGGTCTGGAGATGAGAAATGTGGGATTTAGTAGGAAATGTTTCATTCTTTTTAACATCCCAATAGGATCTGCCGAGGTGATTTATTTTTTTTTGCCTCGCGCAAAGAGAAGCGGTGTGCATTTGATAAGCTGCTCTGATCTGTGACAGCAGCTCTCCTGGTGCTGGAAACATCTGGAGAGGTTTGCAGGCGGTCAGACAAGACAGGCAGAAAGATGCCAAGTGCTGGGAAAGAGCTTTGAGTTTGTGGTAGGTGGGTGGTGGGATTTGTGCTATCCAAACATCAAAAATAGCACATGATGCACTCCTCTGCATTTCTTAGCCTGGCTGTGTCATCGGTCTACCTTTTTATTAGCATTGTGGGTGTTGCTGCTTTGGGGATCTTCCTTGTTGGCTTGTCATCCTGTCTTGGGTGGTGATTGCCTCTCGGGGAAGGTGCTGGTGGGATGTGCCCGAGTCCCCGTGCTGCTGAGTGCGCTCCCGGAGCGAGTGATGGAGAGGAGCCTTGGAAAAGGGGGAGGATTTCACTTTACAGCACCCTACACAATCATAACCGTTAATATATATGTAAGGGAAATGGAAAACAACCCTCGGCTTCAAAGAGAAAATTAAACTTTGTGTCATAAGGAAGAAAACAGAGAGGAGTCCCTGCAGAAAGTCTGTCATCTCATCCTAAAATACGTGCTAGGATGAGGGGAGCTGGGGGTCCTCTCCAAGCCCCGAAAGGGGCCTGGGGCTTCTCCTTGCCCACGTCTCTGCAATGGCAGTTACCGTTTGGCTGAGCTCTCATGAGCCCCCATCCTTTCCCATTTTCCTCCTTTTGTCTCTTTTTTCCCTTCCCCTCCCTGTTTCAGCTCATTGCTTAAAACTGCAGGTTGCCATAGGTGGTTCCTGCCGCAACCCAGAATACGTGGTGCGGGGAGGCGTGTGGGGCTGGCGCTTGCGTAGGGTTAACGGGAACGTGTGATTCGGTAATTGCCCTGCTCGGTCAGAATTGAGGGCACCGTGGGCTGCCTTTAGATGTTAGAATAGAATAGTTCAGTTGGAAGGGACCTACAGCGATCATCTAGTCCAACGTTCACCTCATCTAGTCCATGTTCACCTCCTGCAGCTGATGGAGATCTCAGCCCCAAGCTGTCTCTCCCAAGATGATGTGAAAGGAGGATGGATTTGGGAAAAAGAGTATATAAGGGGAAGAATGAGAGAAATAAAGCATGGGAGCAACTTTGAAACATGCAGGTGTCCCTGAGTGACTCTGGGTGGCTTGTGCAAGGGGAGAGGAAAGTAGCTCGGGAGGGTTTTCATCTGTATGATCATCGCAATGCTCAGAGGTTTTTGTGGCCTGCTAACCCGAAACGTTTAAATGCCTCATTTCTACGAGGAGAATTTTAACAAGGTGAAATAAAAGTGCTAGAACAGCTATTTTCTTTTAAATGTGTTATTAAGGGCAGCAAGCATGGCTGCAGCGCTACCATGAGGGATGCTCTGCAGCGAGGGGTGAATGGGGATGCTCTCCAGGAGCGTGGCTGGAGCTACCAGACGGGTTAAATAAGTAAATGGAAAAAAAAAAAAAATTAAGAAATGGATATCCTCACTGGGCGACTGGAGAAACCAGCCTTCTTGAGCAGCACCGAGAAGGTGCGATCTCCTTCCATGCAGCCAGGCACGCGAGGCCAAGCAACTTCCCATGGAAAATACCGCATTTTGGTTTGGTTGCACTCCACTTTTTGAAGCACTTTTGCTTTTTTGGCCTCTGTTTCTTGCCTGTCTTATTAAAGATGAGCTCCAGTGGAGATGAAGGGAAGACGGAACCATCGGTGCCAACTGTGTGAGCCCTTCTGCTGTGTTAAGACAGGTTATTAGTGGGACTGCTGACTTTTTGGTCTTAAAAAGCCCAGCACCAAGAGGGGCGGCAGTGCCGTGGTTGGGTCTTCACCTCTAATTTTCCCATCTGAAGGATCACACCCTCTTCGTACCTTCTGTCTGGGAACAAGGAACAAGTGCAAAAGGGGCTGAGATGCCTCAGAAGAGGTGATTTCCCAGCAACTAAACAGGAGCGAGAAAAACCCAGACAAAATACATGATATCTGGCAACCTGTTTGTTTTAGAAGTTGTTCCTGAGACATCGGTGCTTGTTAGCATTAGTGTGACGCTTGCTCGGTTTTCATCTTGCTCTCCGCTGTGTTCGGAAAGGCAATGCCCTTTTGATGTTAGACATCAAGAAAACGGCTCTTGTCTGCTGATTTGGGGATCCCCGCCGGAGCAGGGGGACGCAATCACCTTGCTACAGGCGGGCTGCATTATGCGCAGAGCTCATGCTAATTCATACTGCCTTATCTTTTAAATATCAAATGCAGCGGCAACTACATAACGGGTGGAAGAAAAGCCGGTGTATAAGGCGGCTAAAGCTCATGGTGATGAAGACGTGGTGCTGCTTTGGAAGAAGACCAGCAGCGGGCTGGGATACGCCATGGGTTAGTTTATGCTCTGCCTCTTGAGTAAGTTGTCTTGGTGTCCGTGATGCAGGAATTAGTGCATCTTTAGTGCTTTAAAAATTGCTTTATTTAGTGTTGTGCCAACACTAGTGTGGCAAGCCTTGAAGGAGGCTGTTCTGCTGTCCTCGTTGCATGGACTGGCAGGGCGTCGAGGCGCTGATGGTCGGAGGACTTGGTTCAAAAGCTGAGCGAATCCCAGCTCAAACCGTGCAGCAAGCTGGTGCTGTTGCAGGACTGCAAAGTCCCGGTTAAACAAATGCTGTAAAACCCGGGGAAGACTCAAACTTTGCAAAACGAATTGCTCATGATGTGATAAGGCGGGTGAATATTTAGCTGCTAGTGAACTTTAATGATGGATCAGCGAGAGCCTTGGAGTCTCTCTCGTGGTGGAGCAGGCGGTGGGATGGCAGGCGTCGGCACAAGGGCTTCAGCCCAGGCTTGGGGTGATGGGTTGTAGATTTGCTCATCATTTTCTTTCGTTACCTCTGCCCTGATTTTCTGTTATGCCTTGAGACGGAGGAGCTGGTCTTGGGCTCCACCTCACTCTACGTGCATCCTGCCTGTCAGCATGGGCTCAAAGGCAAACAACGTGCCTCCAAAGGAGCAGCCTTACACCAGCCCCCCGTGATGCCTGGGTCTGACAGCAAGGTTACCTTGCCAACATCTGCTTTTCCTCCTCACGTTATGGTTTTTTTTTTTCTCCTCCCAGCACCCAGCTGGGCTCAGATCATGAATCTTCGGTCTCCCTGCGAGTGCGACGGTCGGAAACGGTCTCAGAACTGACAAAGTTCTGATGAACTTTGAGGAGGGAACATTTATGCCTGAGTGAAAGGGCTTTTTTATGCCAGTGATGTAGGTATTTTTGTTACTGTTTAATTAGATTAGTCCTCTAGGTTTGGTGGCCAGCTGTTCACTTTGCAGACAGGCAAAAAAAAATTCCAGCATTACACTCCTGCTGCTTTCGTCTTGTAATGAGCTTGTTAGCAATTAGTTGCTATTGGAACAGGCTGCTGTGGTGTGGAGTGGTAAGGCAATGAGCTCAGCAGCCTTTTAATGGGAACTGGGTGAAGAGGGTTGGAATAAATGGTTTCAAGACTGATGGGCAGGACGCATCAGTGCGAGTGACTCTGTTTCCTTGTCCTTCTGTGGGTAGTTTGGCTGAGTTTGGGATTATAATTTATAGATATAATTTGGGGATTTTTATGTATATAATTTGGGGATTTTTAACACTTCCAGCCTGGAAATTTTTCCCTTCTCTCCTAATAGGCAGGCTGGGGAATTCATTGGAGAACTTAAGTCTCTCTAAAGTCTTTTTCTAACCCAGCCCTACCCACATCTGCAAGGAAACATGGATGGCACAGCACGTCTTGGGGAGAACGGGATGTCCAGGGACTTCAGGTGCCAGTTTGGACTGGCAGAGGTGAGGATGCTTTCTGGGGGAAAAGGAAGGTTTTTACAGCATGGTGCTTGTCCCAGTTGTTCAGAGCCTGGATTTTTGCCAGCCTCACTGGGTGGAAATGAGTCCGGGATAGGGTCTAAGTCCCTGAATTACAGTCACGTTGAAGGGCTGACCTAGGATCTTAGAGTTCACGCGTCTGATTTTCAAACTTGCAGAATACTTGCCGTGCATTTTTATTTATATTTTTGAAGGCATTACGCAGGGGAAACTGCCGAGCTTTTCCTTGCCGTTGGGTGCTGGCCTCAGGTGGCATCCCAGAGCTGTGCATTCCTGCTCCATTTTTTCCTTGCTGGATTAATAAACCTGAGCTGTGGGGCCAGGACTTGGACAAACTCCAAACTTGGTGTTTGGAGGATATCTTGAAGGATAGCTGTCTGTGAGGCTTGGTTATGAAAGTGTTAAAACAGATGCTGTTGTGGGAGTTGCTCCTAGTCCCCCCAGCCGTTCCTGGTGGGATTTGCTCCCCTGCGCGTGCCTGTTATTAGGCACAAATACTTTCATTGCTGGGGACCGGCAGGGGAATACAAGCCCATGCGGAGTGGATCTGATGGGTACAAGCCCCGTGTGTGCCCTCCGCAGCTTTGGGGTGGCTGGGTGGCAAGCGGTGGAGGGGAAAATCACTGCACCTGAGTCCGCACACGTGGGCTGCCGCGGAGCTGACGCAGGGCTCGGTTCATTCAGCTGTCCCCTGCGCCGGTACGGGCCCAGCTGTGCCTCGCAGGGCCCGCGGCAGTGAGCCCTGCTGCTGATTGCTCCAAGATTTGAACCCCCACAACTTGGCTAAAGCGGGCCCAGTTTCTTCCCGAGCAAAGCTGGGCATCTGGGTTTAAATAACCTCTTGCTGGACCGAACTGCACGTTTCAGAGCTGAGCTGTTCTGCCCCGGGAGCCTTTCTAAAAAGGGTCCCTTTATTAAAAAAGAAAAGGAAAATGGAGATGGGACTGTTGCTTTTGCACAGAGTGTCTGTTGCTCTCTCCTCCTCTTGTTTTTCATTTATCTTCCTTTCCAAAAATCACCAAACCGTAATGACTCAAATACTCCAAGCAAATTAATCCTTGGAAAGGCTCACAAGTGGAGGGAAAAAAAAAATTTTTAAAAATTAAAAAATTTGGCTTTTGGGAATGTCGTGTGGAAAGAACAAATCAAGAAATAAATGAAGCTTAATTTTGCAAGCTGCTTTAATTTAACCTTAACGACCGTGGCCCTCCCACTCCGCAGATGCGTCTGCGAGGGGACTGGCAGAGTTGGCTGAGGCTTTGCAGATGCCACGCACGTGCGTGGCCGGCTTCCTTGCCTTCATCGCCGTTTGCAGCGAGGAATGGCTGTTTTCTTTCCTGGTTCACGTGGCTATCGGACATAGGAAGTTAATAAGCATTAAATGAAGCTGAAGGCTTGTATTGACAACCAAGCCTGCATGCAAAGGAGGACTTTATTTATTTAGCAATAAATAAAGGAACCCACTGAGATTTGCTCGTGACACGCATAACCAAAGTTGTGCATTTGGACCAGGGAGGTGTTTTCCCTGGGGCTCTGCTCTCCGTGAGCTGCAGCTGGGGGTTAAGGAGGGTTAAAGTTTGCCTGCAGCCCTGTGCTGGGGAGCACCGATGGTTCACGTGTGTGGCTGTAGATGAACGGCGGATGAAGACTTCTGGTCTTTTAGCCAAAAAGCTGTTTGTTAAGGAAAGGCAGGGTCGCTGCCTCCTTTATTTACAGTCACAGAGGTGTTCTTAGTATAGGAGTGGATATGCTTACCCCAAACAAGACGTGCATGATTTCTCTGGGCAACTACAATCAAAGCGAAGCCTCGCAGCAGAGAAACCAGGCGTTGGCTGCTGCCCCTTCTGTACCCAATGACCAACGGGAGCAGAAAATACCATCTCTGGGAAAACAGCTCCAGGCTCTTCCAGTTACACATGTCATTTTATCTGCTTATTCATCTCCTTTACACATTCCTTTCCTTCAGTCCCTTATATTATCCCTCTGGTTCGCATATTTACTCTTCTGCTCTGTCGGGATGGTGTTATAACCTGGCCTGGCAGGCGTCTCATCTGACTGCCTCGTACCAAAGGGATGTGGGATTTAGTCTAGATGCAATCAAACAACCCATCATACCTTTTCTCTGTTCCCCAGTTGCAATAAGGTCGGTTGCTATTTCCATGTTAACACAAAGCTTACGGGACTTTTTGTGTTTCAAAACAAACTCCTACACGCGTCATCTCGCACATGGGCGATTGCTGATGCCAAGTGCCAAAGCCCCTAATTAGCTCCTCGAGGCTCCTCCTGCACGGCTTTCGGTGAACCCTTCGCATGGTCAGACGGAGCGTGGAAGCGTCAGCCGTCGCAGGGGTTAGACACGGTAACGCTCTGCCTACGGGGGCTATGAAGGGCTAGAGGCAGCTCTGCCGGGGTTTTACGCTACCTGGCTTGGAATCATAGAATCATAGATCGTAGAACCATAGGATCATAGAATCCCAGCTTGGAAGGGACCTCAAGGATCATCTGGTCCAACCTTTCTAGCATGATCTAGATGAGAAGTGGAAGTGGAGGGGAAGGCGGTGGCAGCCCCGCTGCGGTCCTGCCTGCTGCTCGGGAGATGCTCGGGTGCTTGCGTTGTGCTGGGTATGGATCGCTCCCAGGTTCGGGTCTGGCATCAATAAACCAGCCGTTCGCTGCAAGCGAAGGCAGAGATTAGTGGCATAAGGGCATAAAGACATTGCAGAAACTTGGCAGCGAGTGCCTGTGTCGAGTTGGTGACGTGGAAATCGCCGCTCTGTGTTTGACACCGGTGCAGCGGCTGTGATTGATGCTGGGGATGGTGGCTCCATCTCCCCATCTCGTGCACATGGGGCTGCTGGGCTGCGGGAGGGACCCCGAGCTGCAGGGTCTGCAGCAGGCTGCTCACTCGAGAGATGTTGCACCATTGCTTCGTTACTCCACAGTGATGCAGCGATGATGTAGCTGTGAGAAGTCTAATAAAAAATGAATCCTGCCATGTATAATGCATAACTTTTTTCCCCACTTCCCTCTCACCTGTATTCAAGAAAAAAATGAGGCAATTTCCTAGCAAGGAAGAGTGACATTTCTATTTTTAAAGGGCCGTTTATAAATAGTGGCATTATTTCAGTCTTTTGCAGAGCGAGGGTGCAAGGCATCGACCTACAACGCACCGAGCTTTGCTGCAGCCCTTCCAAATTCCGCTCCCTGTTTGTGCTGCTCAGGCACGTTTTCTCTTGGCCTATTTTTTTGGTGCATGTTTGTGATAAGCCCCAGATGTAATAGTACTTTTTTATGAGTTACCAGAGTAATAGATTTGGAAGGAAGGTTTTGACGCGTTTGCTAATAGCTCACCTGTTCAGTTATTTTATGCCTTGGTGAGTTCAGGCTGTGCAGCGGGGGGAGGCTGGGGAGTCGTACCGATTTAATATAACACGGCGAGTTGAAACGCTGCTTTGAGTCTCTTAACGAAAGCCGTTCCTTGCCCTTGCTGATGGGCTGGAGGTGCCTTGCTTTCATGCACCTCTCTGTGAATTTATGGCAACGACAAGCCGCTCTGCAAGCTGCTCTCCCGGATTTGCCCGGGAGGCAGAAGGACGCCGCGGCTCTGGGCTGATGGGCAGAAAAGGGGCTGGTTGGGCGGGCGAGGATGCAGGGAAGGGACAAATAAAGCATCGCCTGCTGACCTCTCCTGACACCCGCAGCAGAATTTCTCATTTCCTACTGCCATGTACTTTAAGGTCTCGCTGCAATTTATTTGGCTGATTAAAAAGCACAGCAGCAAGTGCATTTCTGAGTCATAGAAATACCAACCTGACCAGCTGCTTTATACCAGGCTTTAATGCCAGCTCTGCCCGGGCAGCCGTTTGTCCGTGCTGCCAGCTTCGAGCCCCTGCTAAGTCGGCAAGGAAATGTAGCATCACGGCAAGGAGCTCATGGCTTGCCCCGGCCTGACGGGAAGGCTGAGATCATTGCTTCCTTGCCGTCACAGTGGAAAAGAGCCACCCTTAGCTCTCAGCCTGACTTCTCCCAGCTGGAGATAACTCTAAGTCCTCCCCATCTGATGCCACCAACCCGTGGGGCTGCAGATGCCCCGTTGGCATCTGTAGGTCTGAGACAGGATCTGGCTGCTGCCCATGTGGAGCAGCAGGCACCAAGTTTAAAGTAGGTTATTTTGCCGAGAGCGGCTCTGCATGAGCCCTGGGGCTGTAATTAATAATCTCGCTGCATGGCAGAAGATCTCTTCTCATTAATACAGGCACTGGCCAATGCGAGCTCTGCTGCAGCACGGAGCCATCGGGACCCTTCTTGCAGCGCCGTGGTTAAGACCAGCTAATACTAAGGGCATTTGCTGGGGACAGGTCAGAGGTGTTCGTTCCCTGAAGGTCACTCAAAGCAGCTGGGGATGGGGATTTTTTTTCATTTTTAAGCTCCCAACAGCCGCAGCGTGGGGCTGAGCACTTTCACACCCAGTGCAGGAGTTGGGGGCTGAGGAGTCAGGCTGGGAGGACTGAAGGCAGCGGCTAGACAGGATCCAAACTTCACTATTTATTGTATGATAAAATAGAGAAATATTTCAGAGAGAAATATTTGAGAAAGGAAAAAATACGTATTTTTTTTAGGGGAGAGGAAAGCCTGTGGTTGGGTCTGGGCGCTGCCGGTGCCTGTTGCTGCCACCGCTGTGCCACGAGCTTTGGTTTGCGAGGAATTTCGGATGGCGCGTGCGTGGACAGAAGGGTGTCCCTGACACCCCAGCGCTTGACAGGGCTTTGCATCCTGCCCTTAAATTATCTGGGCCACTATTAAAGTAAAACCAGTAATAATAACCCTCCACTCTTTATCAGTCCCACAGATGCCTAAAAATCTCCAGTAAGAACTGGCTGCGTCGTGGGCAGCCGGGGCCCGAGCCTGCTATTTAATGCCGAGCCACAGCGATAAAGGAAGAAACTCCTCCACTTATTTGGTGTTTTTTCTCTTCTTTGAGTGAGTCCTGGTTTCATCTCCTCCGCCTGCCGCCACGCTTTGGTGCAGGAGGTCTTGGCTGCCTTTCGGAAAGGCTGAGCCTTTTGCGTTGCGTTTCTTTTCCGCCTGTTTAGCGAGTTAATTTAAACCCGCCAGGTGGGTGCCTGAGGAGACTGTAAATCGGCAGCGCCGTACTAAATAAAAAGCGTGCTGAAAGATTAGAAGCAAATTAATTCCTGTCATTTCTGGCTCTTCTGGAAAGTCATTTCCATTTTCAGGTATTGTTGTAGGGATGCTAAGATGCTCTCAGTGCCTGGAACAAGAGCAATGGAGCGCTCTGCTTTTGGGCTGGTGCGTTAAGGCCGGGAGAAGAGAGCTGGGAATCCCCCAGGGTGACTGCGGAGGGGATTTAGCATTTGTGCAAAAAAAAAAAAAAAAAAAAGTGAAGCAGAGAAAAATTGCGGTGTAAGCATAGGCAGGGGTTTTTTAATTGTAGACTGTTAAAAGCATCAGTGAGGCATGGAGATGGGAAATTTGGGGCTCTTGAGAGGGTCTGGGCATGGTGGGGGGGATTGTGCCGCAGGGATTAACGTCGTGTTGGGGTTACAGGGGCAGAGGGGAACATCGGAGCCTTTTTATTTTGATAGCAGAGCTGAGGTGCTGCTGGGGATGTAGGCACATGGATGTCATGGACTTGTCCTCACACAGCCCAGAAACTGGGTGGTAAAACCCCGGGCTCCGTCGGAGCAGGGAAGGCAAAGCTCCCTGCTGGGCTGGGATCAGCTCCGTCAGTTCGTTATCCAAAATGCGAGGCGATGTCGGGAATCCCGCGATGCCTCCCTGCAGCAACCTTCAGGTTGCCCCAGGTTTCCAGCCGTGGCAATATTCCAGCTCGGCTGCAATAACCTCCCGAATGAACTGATTTGGTTTTTGGGAGCGTGGAGCGATGGCGAGCGGAGCTGATGGGAGTGAGCGCCGGCTCGGAGCGGACGGGTGCTGGGTCGGGGGACAGCAAGCACCGCGTGCCAGCGTGGGCATGTTGAGCTGCGTTTGCTTTGGGAGTGTAATTTCCTACTTAATCATGTTCAACAACGTTAAAAAACCAGCTCCGCGTTTTATATTTAAGGAACTTTGTCACAGCAGACAGGCTGTGCTGTAGCACATCTTTTTTTCCAGAGTGTTTGTGTGGGTTAGGATATACTTATTAATTTTCATTTCCTTGTGTATCATATAATCATAAGCACTTAGAAGAGAAAACGAAGGCACGGACACGGCTAAGCGATTTGATTAATCATGGGTTTCCCGTCCAGCCGCTCTAGCTGTGGTTTACCAACAAGGCTTTCTTCACCTCCCTGCATTAAATAATATATATATTTAGAGGCAATTTTCAGGTGGAGACTTTTTGAATAAGGCGATTGGGCTGGATCGCATAACAACTACGTTAATATGACTTGTTAGCCTTCCTAATACCAGCTTCATATTACTACCAGTGATAATTAAGTTACAGTTAGAGCTGCTAAGTGCTGTTCAGAAGATACAGCATTAAAGCGCTCCCTAAACAAAAATAACGCTCTCGAGCGTTTTCAGCAATGGAGATCACAACCGAGGTTTCGTTAACCATCCCAGCACCAACCTTCCTTCTGTCTGATATGCATCATTTAGCATCTCTACACCTTAGTAATACGGGACGGTTACTTTGCCATAGAAGACAGCTTTATGGTGTGGTGCAAGAGCTGCCATTAAGATACCTTCACACCTTAGTTTTTTGGTACTTGGTGGGTTATGAGTTATTACGGGGAGTTGATTTGCAGCACAGATCTGGTGCAGCACCTGATCTTGATGTGTTTCAGCGGGCTCCTCTTGGGCGAGGAGGTGACTGGTATCTTACATTGCTCCCATCCAGGGATGCTCCTGGCTCAGGAGAGAGGGAGGGGGGTCGTGGGTCCATGCCTCCCTCGGGCACTGTCACACTGAGTCAGGTTTTGAACCCCTGGGGCTCTTTTCTTTGTACGTGTCCTAAGCTGGTGTCGTCTGCTGACCTGGAGGTGGGAGATGCTTAAGCTGAGTGGGTTGGGAACGGCACCATGAGGCTCGTCCTTTGCCAGACATCTCCGGGGGGTCCCAGCCAGCGTGGGAAACCTGCAGTGCTCATGAGAGATGGTTTTCTTCCCATCTCAGGGCTAAAAAAAGGATACTCTCATTTTACTGGGTTTTTCAGAGCAGTGGGAAGAGGGTGCCTGTTTTGAGTTCAAACTCAAGCCATTTGGGCACGGAGAAGAGGACTGCTGGGGTGTGGAGCTGCAGTCATCAACATTTGCTGTTTGCATTGCAAGAGCTGTTCAGGTTTTTTTATCCTTTGCATTTGGGTGAAATGAAAACAAAAATCAAAACTTCCTTCAGCGCGAAAACCTTCATTGCAAACTTGAGTGTTGCGTTTTGGGATCGCTGAAAGGTTTGGGATTAACTGATAAGTGTTTTTGTGTTGAAGGAGAGGAACCTTTGCTGGCCTCCCCAGCCCTAGTCCCAGCCCAGGGGGGATGCTGCGTGTGGGCAAACAGGAGTCAAAATAAATACCTCTTTGTAAAGAGCTGCTGTTCTTTTGAACGCTTTCAGGTTTTTGTCCCAAAGTTATGTTTTGAACAGTGTGGGGATGTCTCTGGGTGACATCCCGACGCGTTTCTGTGCCGCAGGATGTCTCTCCTCTCCCTTTGCAGCCGCACACTTTAACTTGAGCTGATTCCAGTGGCTGCTCCTAAATGTAAGGGCTTGATGTTTTAGACTTGTTGAATGCTGGATGTAAACTTTGGGGAAGATTTTCTGTCTTCTGGAAAGCTGCAATTCGTCTCTTTTCTGGAGATGGGTCACTGCTAAAATACCCGACCTGAAACGGCTCCGGCTGTAAGATGAGTTTGTGCCTTTCCTCCCACCTGCTGCAGCTCTTGGCGCTTCAGCCTGATGATTTTGGGAGCAGAGAATCGGGAAATCAGCATCATGATGATGTCTTTTAAAATTCTTTTGCAAAGAGAAAGAGAAGAGAGAAAGAAAAATCCCAGCTTTCCCCCAAAAAACCCTCATGGTGCCGAAACATTTTGGTTTTAGTCTCCAAGCCAAAGAGAAGGAGCTTCCCTTCACTGCCAGGTTTTATTAGTTGATGATGAGACCAATCAGATTAAATACCCGGCATCTGCATGGACTTGCATGGACCAGAGGTGGAATTGAGGATATTAAGCATTTTGCCAAAAGCCGTCCGTGTCTTAGAGGGCTTTGTGCTGTAATAGCATTTAAAACCTTGAGAGCTACAATCAGTGTTGCCAGCTCCCAGGATGTTTTAATTAAAGGTGCTGCCATTAGAGACAAGTGATGTGCAAATTGTCATTTTCTTCCTTTTTTTTTTTTTTTTCCCTACAAAAGAAATACGCACTTTCCTAGCAAATGCAGGCCCTGATACACCCCAAAGACTGCACAAGTGTTTCACGCTGACGCTTGGGCTCTCACCTGAACTTCCTTGTGCTTTTTAGTGAATTAACCTTGATAACATGTCTGTGTCTGTCTGTCTGTCTGGGCTGGTTTGAAATGGGTACAGCAGCAAGTTTTGGGAAGGAGGGTGAAGTCCGTGCTCGATTGCTCTTTCTCCTTCTGAAGCTCGCTTTGATTTCCACCACCACCCCCTTTTCCAGAAAAAAAGGGGTTTGTGGCAGAAAAAGGGACTCTGCTTCAAAGTGTGGGAGACTCGTCAAAAGCAGAGACATTATTACAATGAAAAAGCAGGAATTTGAGCTGCTTGGGCAGATGTGTTGCTTGTGCTTGCATGAGTTATATGAGGTTTTGCTGCAGAAATTACCATAACGCTCCACAATAAGGAGATGCCGTCCTGTATGGCACGGGGACAGACCTGGCTCCATCCAAAACACCGCCAGCGTTTAAAGGCAGCGCACCCAAAGTCATCTGCCTGCTGGGATGGCTTTGCAGATACGTAAAGGGTCTGTAAAACAAACCCCTTGGGGCACCCCCAGCACCAGGGACTCAGAGGGGCCCTATGTTGGCACGTATATATTCAGCCCAAGGCAATATAAGGCTTTATGGAGCTGCAGGAAAACTTCTTCTGCATCTGCCTTTTGTTGCGTGGTCTCAAAACGTTGCAGGTATATATGGTTATCTGCCTGGCCTTTGGTCGCTGCCCGATGTCTTCTGAGTAAGGGTGGTCACCAAAGCGCAAAGTATTAATGCTACGAAGGCAAATCCTTTGCGATGCAAAGCCCGAGGGCACCTGTGCTTAACTCCGTGCCAATGGCAGCAGCAGAGTATATCCATAATATTGAGCAAATGGGGCATTCTGGTTGCTTCTCAAAATGAAATCCACCCCTCCTATTGCCACAGGATAATCAGAAGCATGCATCTCTGCCAGGCTCCCTCACCTCCTCATTAGGTGTGAGGTTTTTTTGTCTGCTTTCAATTAAAAGTTGATTAACGAGAGTGCTGGAGATGCTCGCCTCTTGGAGCCTGCAAGGAGCAAAACAGTTCCCCAGGGCTGGAGCCCAGAAATAGAAGTGATGTTTCGTCGGGTGGTTTGTTTGTTTGCCCACAAAACCCCTCAAAGTGTGTTATTTACCTTTAGCTGTACCAGGATTTCTAGCTTAGCTTGGAAAGCAGAGAGAGGTGCACCGATCTCAAGGATTTTACTGTGCTCTCGTGCTACAGGAGCTGTAGTTTATCCATAAATGTCACTGGCAGGATATATGTATTTTGAATCCAATGCAAAATGTACAAGGCAGATATGGTCTCTGACATGAGAAAGACCCTTGCAGAGCCATGTGAACAGCCTGCCAGCACAAAGCACCAGCATATATTCATTAAAAGAGACACTGAATAAGCTGTTTCAGATGGCAGATTATACTGCTGGGAAGCTCCGGAGGGGATACCTGTCCTACCAGGCTCGGGTTGTGTAGCTGCGTGTCCCAGCAGCTCCTTAGACATGGTAATGACAACAAGATTTTTGTGTTTAAAGCTCATTGTTTGAGATGCTGCTGGGTACCTGGGGTTTCCCCGAGGAAGGCAGAGAAAGCCTGGGAGAGGTGGATGCCTCCGTACCGGGTGTCTGTGCTCAGGCAAGGTGCAAGCCCTGTTGGGGTTCAGTTTTGATTTCAAATGTGATGTGACGGCTCGTTCTTTGGCCTCAAATTTTGTAGTCCAGCTGCCTTAGGCCCTCCTGCAGCCGTAAACTATCTCCAGGTAGCGTAACACTGCCTCTGGAGAGCATCGGTCCTGGGGACATCTGGATCTGTGTTGACCCCTGGAAGAATCCGGCACAGCCAAAGCCCGGGATGCGCTGCTTTGCTCGAGGCTCCAAAACGCGTGCTCAGCATCCCATTTCTCTCGCTGTGAGTCTAAATAACTCATGATGGGTGGCTGTTCTGCTCCCAGTGCTCCCAGTTTCCAGCCTCTTATCCCCCGTGGGCTGCTCCACCTTGCACTTTGCCTCGGCAGAACGAAGGTCGCCCCGTCGTTGCGTCCGGCCGGTGTGTCACGCTTGTCCGTGCTCAGCCCTTGTGTGCGGTGACGGTCCCCAACCCAACGGCTCTTGCTGAGCTCTTTGCCTGCCCAGTTGGTCTGGTTGGGTTTTCACCTCAGCCACCGCCATTCCCCAAGGGAGTTCTCGCTTGCATGGAGTGGTACCACGAAAAAACACACACTCTTTGCTTCTTGCGTCACCACCTGCTTGAATTTTGTCCAAACGGTTGGAAAAAACTGTGGAATTTGAGAAACACCCTGTTTGGAGACTTCCATTTCCAATCAGGGATTCGTGGGATGCTCCCCAGGTTGCTGTCCGATGCGATCTTTGCTGT
Source organism: Nipponia nippon (assembly GCF_047370975.1). Taxonomy (NCBI): domain Eukaryota; kingdom Metazoa; phylum Chordata; class Aves; order Pelecaniformes; family Threskiornithidae; genus Nipponia; species Nipponia nippon. The sequence continues at coordinate 5,023,896 of NW_028262350.1, forward strand.
GCAGCTGGAGATGCTGTTCTGCAGGGGAAGACCGAGCCGTCTGCCAGGGCTCGGGGCAGCGAGAAATGGTTTCCCTTCTGCTTTTCCGTGGTTGCTGACGTGCGCTGCCGGGCAGGACGGCTCTCCCGAGGCTTGCCAGGGTTGGAGCCGGAGCCTGGATCCAATAAACACGACTCCAGGGCGGACAAGGGAGAAGTTCACCTTCATTTGGGTTTTCTTCACCTCTTTACAAAACGTTATTTCAGTGGCAGGTTGCATGGTTCTTGGTGCTTTATAGCAATCATGGAGCAAAGCAAGATAGGTCTTATATGTCCTCGGTTTTGGTTTGTTTTTTTTTTTTCCCTTTTTTCATGCAAAATCCTTGTTGGAGTCTTAGAGTTGCTTTTCTTTTAAGGCACCCTGATCTTTGCTTCTGAGTGGGATTGGCTTGTCCTTGGCTTCTGCTTGCTTAGTTCTTCTGTTAAAAGGAACTGGAAATGTGCTGTCTCTAAAGTAATATTTTTAGGTATCTCCTTGCACTGCTCTTTAAAACCAAGAAAGTAGATCAAATTGCAAAGGAACTAGGAAAGGGAGCTGAGTCCAAGACCTGCAGATCAAATGCAGTGCATGCTTGTTTTGGTGACTGTCTGGAGACATTAGTGACAAGAAGGGGATGGCCACCGCTCTAGGCTCTGTCTAGACAGCAGCGTTGCAGCCAGAGTGATGCTACACCTACCCATAGTCAGCCTTGGCTGATTTTATCCATGTCAGCAGAAACGATGTGAATTCGGGAGGGATGAGCTGTCGCTGGCCTCGGTCTTCTGCTCTGTAAATAAAGCTGCATCCTCTGCCGGCCAGGAGCAGGTGATTCGTGTCCGTCCATGGATGGAAGCCAGCGGCTTTGGGTTGCTGCGATGTTCCTTGGCCCATCTTTGCCTTGGAGGTGGGTTTGGCTTCAAGGAGGAATTCGGGAGCTCTTTGCATCCCGTGGATTGAGCAGGGAGTGACCTCCGTGTCCCGACGCAAACAGCTGGGGGGGGGGGTGGATGTGTTATGGTGATGGGTGGCAGGGGCTGCTCTGAAGGTCCCTCCCCATCCCCCTCCTCGAAGGACAGCAAACCACCACGGAAAACCACTGGTGTTCAGTGCTGCTTCTTAGCCTTGTTGCCAGAGACAGCTCTGAAACGGGGACCTGGGCAACCTCCCTGTTCTGTGAGGGCATGTAGGGTCCAGGGTTTTTTTATAGAATGAGAAAATAGGAGGAAAAGTAGTCCTTTCCTTTAGCCAGAGGTGACCTGCTGTGCATCCAGTGGTTTTCTCCTCCAGCTCGCTATGATAGCTGCAGTCCCGAGGAGAAAACCCACTTATCCCCAGGCGCTCCCAGTCCTCTCTCCTCCACTCGCTACCCGCTCGCGGGGGAGGCGTTCCTTGCTTGGTGTGTTTTGGTGGTGTTTTTATCCCCCCCCCCCAATGCATCTTTCTTGACTTACTCATACAAAAATCTGTCGCCTATTTTTTTTTTTTTTCCCCCACGCCTGCTTGTTGTGTGGCTTTCAATCATCCCAAAGACAATCGGTGGCACTGGCGGTATTAATATTTCCACTCGACAGACTTAGCCTGGTCATTAATAAGCAAAGCCAGCAGCTAAAGGGGCCTCGCTGACCCATGTCGGCTCGAGGTGAACTCCCACCTCCGTCCCATTAGCCAATTTGTTACCCAATTTATAGCCTGCATCCTTGGTTCGGGGTGACTAAGAGCAAATCACATGTGCCTGTCACACCATCGTCCTCCTTGTTAATACATCTCCTTCCAGCTCCGGTTACAGGCTTTCCTGCCGCGAGCGGGTAATGGAAAGCCTGCTGCCCCCCGGTAAACAGCCCTCTGCCTGCGATTCGTTTGCGCGAGCTCTTTTTGAACTGTGTTTAATTGGGATCGCGTTTGGCTGGATTTACCTGCGGGTCGCCTTGCAACGTGACTCTGTCCATACGGTGCATGAAGAAGGGTGTATAGAAAGCCTCATACTGAAACCTATGTAGTAGCTGGGCTTGATTAAACATTATATCTGCCTTTATAGCCCTGGATGCTTGGCCAGCTTGTTTTCCTGCTGGAAAAGCTATTAGAGCATCTGCTTTCCCCAGCAGTGGCTTCCCCGTCCATCTCCCAAGCAGAGCGGAGCCGCTCTCTGGCGAGGCTGGGGGATGCTGGACCAGGATGTTTCTCCTCGCTGCCTTCGTGGGTTCACGTCTCTGGGCTGAGTAACTACATTTCTCTGCGCTGTTTTTAAACTGGAGATGAAATACAGAGATGTCGGAGAGCCTGTACGTTGCGCTGACCTGGTTAGAGGAGGAGACCTGGGACGCGTGCCCAGAGCTGGGCGCGTGCGTCAGCTGCTTGTAGTGGGTATTTTGCAGGGACTGTTGACAACTCAAGATAATAATAATAAGCTTCATTTTTGCACCATATTCTCTCCCCTTCCACAGGGTAATTTCATGCTTTATTATGATTTCAATGTTTTAGTTTATGCCGCAAGTGGAAAATTAGGTTAGGATTCAGAGAAGCTCATTAGAGCACATTAAAGCTCTCTGTGAGATGGTTCTCCGGAATTAGAGGCTTTAACCTTGTTTAGTTAAAATTCAAAGCCAAGTCTGGCCATGGCAGGACTGGAAGGGATGGTTCACTCCGAGGTTAATGCACTTTATCAATCCACTTTAAATTCCTTTCGCTGTTTTGCCGGCTGATGCAGTGTGCTTATCCAGGCAAGCCTGTGCCAAGTCTCAGGATAAAGCAAGCGTGCTCCTTCTGAAAGCCACCGTGGGCCAGGGTGGTTAATGCAGATTTTGGTAGGTTTCCGCAAAGAGTTGAGCACAAAAAGTGTTTTTTCCCAGACCTGATGCTGTCACCAGCTGCTAATCCTCGGTCGGGATTAAAAGTTGGCTGGGGAGCTTAGCCACACTGTACCTGAGTCCATCCTACAGTCTCTTCAAAGCCTGACTCTCCTGTCCCCAGGTAACGTCATGATCTTTGTCACTTGTAATTTTCCGGTTATTTCCAGCTCAATTTTGGCTTTGGGGAGTTGGAGCTTTTCCTTATTGTTCACGTAGCACCTCTGAACCCCAATCTTGAGCCAAGAACCTGTTCCCTTTTAAACACCTGCAGAAGGACCTTGCTGGAGTGCAGCCATGAGCCCTGCATCCTTGCAAGCTGCCTTTGGTCCCATCCAGGTTTTTTTACCCACTGCCACACAGTCCCTTTCCTTCGTGGAGGAGGAGGAGGGATTTATTATCCACGAAGCTTGCCTGGCAGTTGTGGGATGATCCCTCCCCAGCTTCTGGTAGGGTGCGATGCAAAAGGCTGAATAGCAGCTGTACCGCAGAGAGCATCACTCGCGCCACCACGAACACTCAGATTTGGTCAGTGCTTGTAGTCGATTTATTTTTAGCATACGTTCAAAAGGGATTTGGGATTAGAGCTTTGTTCTGCGGACGTCCAGGCAATAGCAGATGGGAACGGGATGCGCAGAGTTGCAGCGTGAGAGCAGCAGGCGCGCGGGTGCTCCCGGGGGTTCGCTGGTGTGGCGGGGCCCACACCAGACGAGTGATACGACCGAGGTCCTATGCGGAATCCGTGGCTGAGCATGGAGATGGATGGCAGTTTCGTGGCTTTTAGGCTCATGCTCAGATACGTCATGGTGGCGTAAAGGGTCTTTCTGTCAGTTGGATTCAACTTCCAAGGTTTCTTTTCGTGGGCTGAAATTCTCCTCGCGGCCACTGCCCCAAGTGGAAGCTGGCAATGGGCTGTTGAAGGAGGGGAAAAAATTAAAAAGAAACAAAACAACTTTTTTTTTTTTTGCCTAGTAGGAAAGACACACAGGACTGGAGTCTGGGTTTGAAGTGCTTAAACGAATGCCCTGAAATTTGGCAAAGGAAATATGCCCAAGCAGACCTGCCTGCAGAGGTTCGGACTGGAAAGCCCTTGCAAAGCACCTGCTTGCGTGGGGACGGTGGAGACAGCGAGGCTGCTGTTGTGTTCCTGAGTTTAAGACTTCATTTTGGAAGTGTTTTACAGCAAGCAGGCGTATTAAACATCAGCGGTGTTGCCTGTCACCTTGGTTAGAAAAATCTCAGATGAGGAATGGGGTAAAGCAAGAAAACCGGCCATCTCGGGCATTAATCACAGCTGTACCAGAAGGATCCATTTATCCCTCGGCTGAGCAGCAGCGCAGGGCGAGGGCTCCTGCGCTTACCTGCGGGACGGCAGCTTGCCATGGCGAATGCGGGAGCTTTAAGTCGGAGTTGCTCTTGAGACCTGCGGGGAAATCTGCTTCAGAGCCCTTTGGAGAGAGCCGCGGCTCCTGGCACAGAGCAGCAGTGTGGGACAGGGCATGGAGCAGCCCCCAGGAGCTGGTGGGGGCAATAGGATGGGCACAGCACAGAAGCAATTGCTATTTAAGATATTGCTTCATATATTTTTTTTACAAGCTATAACATATATAATAGAGCTATAATATGTGGTTTGTTAGGGTATGCAAGGCTTTTCTGCATCTCAGATACCCCACTTTAAGAGCACGGTTGCACCCCAGCTATGGTATTTCCTTGCACAGACAACAGATTAATTCCCTGTGCTCTGAAGCAAAAGCAGCCTGGCAGTTTTTTCCATGCCTTGGTATTGCTGCTGCGGTCCTTGCGTGGTCATGATTTGCAAAAATCACTTCCTAAGCAAATAACGATCAATGCATCTGGGGAGCTTGGGACATTATCCTTCTGAATTAACTTGATTGTGTTTAATGCGTGGGCAGCGGGTGGCCGGGGTTAGCGCAGGAGCTGAAATTTGAGCAACAAGTTACGAAGCAGGTGACTCATTCCTAGCGCTCGCCGAAAACAAGTTGGCGGAGAAAAGATAGGCAGAGGATCTGGCTCCGTCGTACCCACCCACGGCACAGCGCCGGGGGGTTGATTTAGGCGCAGGGCAGTGGAAAGGGGTGCAGAGCATCGCTGTGCACCAAAGGCGTCGTCACAGCGGGAGCCCCAAATGCTTCCTCGGCAAAGATTTTAAATTGAAATCCCTTGCAGGTGTTTGGGGTTTTTTTTTAGGGGGGTGGGGTGGGGTGTTGGTGGGGTTTGGCTTTTTTTTGGTATGAAATCTGCAAAATCTGATAAAAGCAAAGCGGTGCTCCTGGGGTGTTAGCAGCGCACAGGACGAGACTATCTGAGCCACAGGTTTCCCGTGTAGTTAGCAAAGAGAGTTAGAACCACGCGGGCGTAATTCAGCTTCTCCTGCACGTGGAAGGGAGGGGCTGCCTTGTGTCCTTGCAGCATCTGTTGTTGTACCTGGCACGTTGCTGGTAGATAACATTAAGTGAGATTAATTGTGTTCTTGCTGTCTAACCCCCATCACTCTGCAAGATGTGTAAAGCACCTAGAAACCTTACCCAGGGGGGCTTACCATGTTTTTCTTGCTTCTAGTCCTTGTTTCTGGATAAAAAGAGTCATTTCATATGGCCACCATATGCAGGGGAGAGCGGCGGCCACAGGGGACCCATGGGGCCAAGCAGAGACGCAGGGAGATGGACCCCAAAGGCAGCTCATTGCGTTACTGTTCGATCCAGCGCACGCATATCCACTACCTGCACCTGGGGATTATTAAAAGACTTATTGGACCTGGAGGTCTTTAAACATCAATCTGCTTTCCTCAAAATCCATTGACCTGGATAAGATAGACCAGGTAGCCGTTAACACTGATTAGCTAATGGGATCCATCCGAGCTCATAAATGTTGTGAAATGATGGATAATGTAATAGCGACATAAAAGCGAGCGGCACAGCAAAGGCATCCCGGTCAGGGAGGCGGAGGTGCCACCGCCGCAGCCCTTTGGCAGCGAGCGCTGGCTGGCACTGAGAGCTCGAGCTATTAAAATGACATCTTAAATAAAACTTTCTGGATAGAAGGTCTTCAAAGTAATAACCTTTTTTTAAATCTCCAAGTATGGAGTGGCTTTGTGCTGGGGGATTGTCTGTGGCTTGCTGTGTTCGTGGGCAAAGGAGCTTTTCAAAGTGCCTCTGTCCCCAGCATCACCAAGAGACTGGGGAGGGATGTGCCAGTCTTGGGCGGCGCGTCTCGGCCAGTGCCATACTCCGTCCTGGGATCTCCTCGACAGCAGACGGTCACAGACCACCGATGAGCCCTCCTGGCCCAGCAATAACTCCAGCAATTGGGACAGGAGCATTTTATAGAGCCCACAAACCACCACTGATCCCACAGCTGACAAGGCAGAGGTGTCAAATATAGCTCAAAACCGTTCCTGGGGACCGAAACCACACAACCCTACAGGCTGCTGAAAGAAAAGGCTTCAGAAAACGTATTGCTTTTATGGCATATTGCAATTTTCTGCATGCCCTATCTCATGCTAACAGCTCACTGCTCTGCAAACTGCCCCCCTCTCCGTGCCTGCACCGGAGAGGCCAGCGTCTGATGTCCTCTGACATCACCAACTTGTCCTCTGACATCACCTTCTGCTCTGTGAACGCTCCTGGTTGTTGTCTGATTTATTCACTCCGAGTTCAACTCCAGGCGGTTGTTCTCTGCTTGTGTTTTGCTTTTACTTTATTGCATTGTGGCAGAAACTGGCAGTCTGGGTCCTTTGGAGCTAAGGTCTCTGTATCGTAAACTGGAGTTCTTAATTTTATTTTCCCTTTTTTTAGTCAAAAAGAGGTGTTTTGTTTGTTTTTTTTTTTTTAATAAAAAAAGGCAAAAGAAATTATGGAGAAGCAAGCATTGTTTGAGCCAGGTCTGCATTGTGTCCTGTGTGAAGTTAAATTGCATGTGTAGTTTCCAAGCGTAGGTCAGTTCAGCTGCTTAACTGAGACGGGTTTGAAGCTGATGCGCGTCTTGTCCCTAAAGTATGGACTCGCCCATGGTGGTGTTGCTGACCCTGTTGCTTTTGGTGATGCAGAGACTGAAAATAAGTTTGCATTTGCTTCTTGAGCCTTTCTTCTTCCATGGCTTCCAGTAAAACCTGAGACATCCCCACTGTCTTCAAATTTTTTTCCTCCCTGGATGCTCACCCTAACACACCCATCTCCTCAGGTGCCCAAACTTCTTTTCTTGCATGGCTTTCTGGGATGAAACCTAGCATGGCTCAACCTGCCATCGCACCTCACGTCAGGACCATCTCTAGGCTCAGCCTTAATACCTCTCCAGGCAGAGAAGCCTTAACAAAATCCATCTCCATCCTGCCAGGTCCTGCAGATCAGCAAATCATAGTGGAATAACCCCAACGTGGAGCCTTCAGCTTCAGGAGAGAAATCCATGCTTCACTTCCCTGCTTCCGTTGCAATTTCAGCTCTTTGTGGATTTGGCCACAGCTCATCCCAGCGCGTGTCAGGAGGAGAAGGTTGGCGGGATTTGTTTAGTTCTGCTCGTTTTCCAGTTCAGGATTGCTTGTGTGGGGTCGGCTGGTTGCCTCTGCAATTTGTAATTTGCTTCTATGCCAGGTCTGTTATTCGGTTAACAACAATAAACTTTCAAGCTGTCAGCCCTTGCTTTGCCGATAATAAAATCCATTGCGAATAACGCATCTTTGCTGGGCAGCCAAGTAGCCCTGGAGCAAAGGGAAATAACCCAATGCAATGACTAACAAAATTATAAGGTGTGGAGGGAATAATGACCCGAGTTATTACGTTGCTTTACAGAAGCTTTTAGCATTTCAGACAGCTACAGTTGCTGTAACCTAATGCTGCTTTGCTTTTAATTGACTAATAATTGCTGGTCCCTGAGGACAGCTGTTGGTAGGGACACGGGGCATTTCCTCGCTGGTTGAATAGTCAGGGCAGGTCCCATTTTGGTTTCATTTCTGATAATCCATCTCTGTTGAGTTGCTTTTGGCTCATATTGCCGTAGATGAAGGAAACGCTTGTTCTCCTGTCCCTGGAGCTGGTCCTTTCCCTCATTGTAATTTCAGACCTTCTTGGTAAATGGTTCCCATAACGGTGTTGTGTTTGTGGTATATATCTGTATGCCTATAGCGTATACGGAGCAGCTTATCTCCTAAGGGCACCTAACTGGTGTAGGAGCTAAGCCCCTTCTCACCGGGTATGAGACAGGTTGGCCAAGACCTGCTAAGCTGTTGAGATCCAGGAAAACCAAGGGGAGTGAGGAGCACGTTCCCCCGACATGCTTGGCTGCTCGCGATGCCATGCTGCGTCATGCGGCTCGGAGGATGCTTGGTACGTCTCTTCTTACTGAAACCCAAAAGGCTGGGAAGGGGGATTTATCCATGATGGAAACCACAGCGGTGGCTGGGCCTGGAGCTTGATTATTTTGGTTGATGATTTTGATGATGATGATTTTGATGACTTGATGATTTTGCTTCATGAAATGATGGCTCCAAGCCCAGCCTCGGACCACGGTGCTGGAGCAGTAGGTCCCTGCCCCAGGAGTTTGCCTCCAGCTCACATTGGAGCATCAGTCTCATAGCTGGGTCAGTTTGAGCCTTTATTTCATACTGGTGTAGATCTAAGCGTGGAGAAAGGGATTACCCTCAATAAGGGTGAAGGCAGAAGCAGGGCAAGTGATCATGGGGAAAACATCACAAAATGGTCTTCCAGGATGAGCTGCCGTTTTGCCTTCTGGCAGCCAAAGCTAAGAAAGGAAAAAAAAAAAACCTTTTCCATTGATGCAGGACCGTCTCCGGGCAAAGAAACCCTCCCTGCTCTCCCCTATTAGTTATTTTTTTCATCCACTGACTCCCTTCACTACTTTCTGTATTGACGTGGCGTCTCAGACAGGTCAGCTGTGAAAGCTGCCATGATCCAAAAACGCGCCAGCTCAGGCTAAGTTAGTGCAGACAAATAACATCTCCAAGGCTGACTCTGTACAGCTGACTTGGTTGGCAACAAGTAGCTGCAAAAGCCCTTGACAGAGCATATGAGGCTTTCCAGGATCTGGCGATGCTTTTAAGAAGTCACTAGGGAGAACATGAAAGTGCAGAGAGCTTCCAGAAATTCGTCTGTATTTCTTATTTCCTTGCAAAAGATGGTGGTGGTGAGACCGTGTCCTCTCACGGCCAAGGGATCGCTCAGGGCAGCTGCAGGTAGCAAATTCAGGGGGAAAAGATAACACCTGACTGTATTAAAAATGCAGAACCCTGATGAAGCTGTCACGTACTTCCCTGGTGAGGCTAAAACGTTGATGTGGTGTGAGGAGGCTCTGCAGATAACTGTGAATATATGGAGTTATAACAAAGCATGGTTTTGGAAGGAAAAAAGAAGTCATTTGTGGTAGAGTCTGCTCCCGTGAGAAATGCTCCATCCCGCCTCTGCCAAAGCACCCAAGGGAAGGTTTTGGGGCTGGGGGCTCCTGGGTTTGGCCACTTTGGTGATGCTCATTTTTCTTCTTCCCTCTTATTTTTCCTGGCCGGTTGGGACAGACCGCGTGCCCCCAAAGACGTCTTGGATTTACTTTGCCGATAGCAGGATGTTCATAAAAGCTTTTCTCTTGAAGTTGCATTTTAAGCGTCTCCTATTGTTTACCCAGAGGTAATTCTCCATTGACATCGTTTAATTAGTCTGGTGTTTGGGTCATGCAATCGCTCTTCACTTCTAAGCGCAACATCCCTTGGAGCCCTCGTTTCAAACCCAGCCCGTTTTGGCTGCAAAAAGAGTTTCTGCTGCAGCCAAGCATCGCTCCCCAGTTGCAGCCTTCTGCTGGCAGGTCCCTCGCTGCGCCAGCTTTGCAGCCCCAGCGTGCTGGCCACCGCAACGCCTGCAGCATCCTGACCCTCAGCAACATCGCCAGCCCGACCCAGCACCTACGCAGCGCAGCTCCGGGCAGCTCCCAGCCCCTCGCCTGCCTGCAGGGCGCTGCTCCTTCCCCTCCTGCCTGCAGGATGCTGCCGTGCACCGCCTCTTGGTTTTCCTGCACAGGAATTGCATGGCTTAACCTAAAATCCCCTTTTTATAGGTAGGTTTGGTGTCAAAATCTCTCTAAAGTCCACTTGAAGGAATTTATGAAGTAGTCTTTCTTATTGGTGCCGCTAAGCAAATAGAGCCGTGTGCGTTTATGTGCTGGATGTGCAGGATATCGTTGGGAATAGAAATTGCATCAAATAAATTCCTTGAAATGGAGAGAAGGAAAATCTTTACTCAGTGAGCCGCTCCAACAGACTGCTAAAGAGCCGAGCCTTTTTAGGAGCTGGTGTCAAATTAATTACAAAATAAAGCCTTTACATTTTTTGAACAGCTGGTTTTTACATTTTTAGAGTTGAGTTTTGTTCGGTGATTACTGTAGGCTTACTCCTGCGAAGCGAACCATAAAATAAGACCAGAGGAAAGTTGTTAAGGGAGTCATGATATCTGTAATTCCAGGGCCTGACTGGAGTGCACGTGCTGAAGGTTCGGGGATTTTGGTCCTGGGTTTTTCTACAGTGGGTATTTTCTCCTTGAGAAAGTTTTTTCTGGTGCTTTTATTAGTTAGGAGGGCAGGAACCAATGCGTGCTGCTTGCATAAAATTGAAAATAAAAGGCAAAAAGAGGAGAGGTGTAAAGACATTTCAAGTAGCTGCTTTTGGAAGCCTTTGAACTGTGCTTTTAGGGTCATGGACATTTGGATCAGAGGGTGGTCCCACCACTGGCGGCATCTCGGCTTCTTCGGAGCGACTTTGGTTGCTGCACTGTGAACTTACGCTGCAATAAATGGGAGCGAGGGCAAAGCGGTTGCTGGCAAGCGGCATCCCAAGGAGTGCTTGAAAATAAATATATATATATTTGTTTTGAGTGGAGGTTCTCAAAATTTTGCGTCACTGCAACCTCCTGGTTCTGCAGCAGCAGCCGATGGCTTTTACAGCAGGGTGGTGGGTTTTGTCCGACAAAGGCCGTTCCCTCCCAGCATAAGGTTGGCCAGAGGCAATGTGCTTCTGCCCTTACATTAGAAAGTGAAGTCTCTCTGTAGGTGCTTGGATACCAAACCGTGTGGTTTGGACAGGGGACAGGCATTTGGACCAAGGATTTGGCGCTTGGTGCCGAAAGGGTCTGTGCAGTGCAAGTAAGACCCTCATCTCGGCCTCGAGCCTGGAAGAGGCAGCGCGTTTCAGGGGCTGGCAGGTTCTGGTGGAGATAGATATATAAATATCCTTGGCAAGCTAATTAAGAGGATATTTTTCTACTTCAAAACCATGCTGTGTGCGCTGAACAAGCTCATTTCCTTGCCTGGGTTATGAATATCTTCTGAGGTTATTGTGAAGTAGAAGCGACTAAAAGCACTGAAATGGGCTGCGTTGGCTTGGTTTTCACGTGTGCTCGGCTCCAGGTACCAGATCTCTGGCTCGAGGGTGCTCCAGAGAGCTGAGGCGTGCTGTGTATCAAGCAAAAGTCTAATTGCAGTTTTTCTTGCCTCCTACAGCTTGGGGTCTGCCTCTAGTTCAGGCTGTCAGGTCTGTGTCTCATGCACCAAGTAGCAGGCAGTGCAGAGTTGGAATGTATCTCTATCTATATATTTTTTAAAGAAAAAAAATGGTCTGGGTTGATCTGGGAAACTTATGTTTGCCCCTAAAGAGCTTTGAGTCCCCCTCGAGTGTGAAATGTGCTGTAAAATTGTAAAAACAGAGCTGGTGGATACCTGAGCCCTTTGGTAGTGAGTAAATAGGCTTCAGACCATAGTAGACCATAAACAGACCCTTCGGAGGTCTCCGCCAAAAATACCTGAGTGTTGGTTTGAAGGAGGGATGCAGACGAGCTGCCCAGCTCCCTTGTGTCCTGTTACACCGTGTATTTGCTGTAATGAAGGGATCTCCCATACTCCTTCTTGCCTTGCTGTGCTTCACACTTACATTTACAAAGCAAATTGTCCCTGTCCTGAGGTTTGGGGACATCCTTGGGCAACGCTGCTCCCTGCGGCGTCAGTGTCATTATAATTAACCTGAAATTCCAGATGTATTGGGATCTTTTGGGAAGGTTTTGAGTTAAGGGATAAAAAAAATCTTGCCTTTGGACTAATTGGGCTTTCATCCATCATCAGCGATGGAGCAGGGTTGCCCCAGCCCTGGAGGAGAGATGCAGCTGCAGAAGGGATGCTCGTGCCTGGCCGGTGCTTTATGTCTTGCACTAAATACCGTGTTGCTGCTGCTCAGCTGAGGGATGTGTACAGCAAATGCTTTAACATACCCCAGGTTGTGGCAAGAGCCGGGGTTTCGCTGTGTGTGTCTGGTCCTGGGGCTTCAATCGAGTCATTTGGAGGGAGTTCCTAAAATCCCCTGTGTAACTCAAAGCACCGGCTCTGCACCGCGGGCTTCTGTGTCCCACCGCCTTTCTGGAACAGCAAGGGGCTGCGGCTGTACAAATAATAAATAATGGCTATAAAATCTCTCACTGAATCAGCTACTTCAGCGGTAATTTAAATTAAAAGGCTAACTGAGGTTAATCCTTTAGCCAAAGGATGCTTACAGTGTGTCTGTGCTGGTCCGGCTGCAGAGGCTGTGCATCGGGTACTTGTGTGAAGTTTGGGAATACAGAATGCAAAATAATTTTGTTGCTCGATTTGTTTTTTCTTAATTTCTCCTGGAAAATATTCCAGTCCTTTTCGTACAGTCTTTATAAGGACGTCTCTAAAAAGCTGTCATGCAACGAACGTGCTACATGTGTATTTGCTGTGAAGAGCAGAGCCTGGCCATTGCTGCTTGCCTGATTTTACCAGTGTATGTACTCCATAGGCCAAATCTGATTCAATCCCACATAGAAAGTTATCAGGAATGATTTATATTAACCCAGCGGGAGTCAAGTGGATTTGCCGAGAGCATCATCTTTGCCCCGCTGCTGTCGTGGCGGGAGGTCTCGCTGCGCACGACCTTTGGCGGGGCCCGCGGTGCCGGGGTGCAGCCCACGCTGGGCTGCGATACCGCCTCCCGTGTTCTCCTCCAGCACTGCTCTGCTGTAAAAAGTGACTGTAAAAATACCAACATAGCATGCCTGGTTTACTGCCATTCAGTGATTTTGAGATCCAGTCTGCCCCATTTGCAAGCATGAATTTTTTTTTCCCTGCCTGCCAGTGCCAATTTACCCTAGAATCAGAAAGTTAAGTTTGTTGTGTCCTTGGCAATGATGGTGATAGAAAACTGCAGTTGCATCCTTGAGCGAGTGTTTGTAGCTGAGACATGGGCCAGAAAACAGGGCTGCCACTGCCCCCAGCTGTGCTGGCTCTGCCCAGCTGAAAGTGGGGAAAAAAGAGCAAAAAGATTTGACTTCCTATAGACAGCCAGCTGCGCAAGAAGGGGCTGTGGTTACTAATTCTCTTTTTGCAATAAATTCACTCTAAATTTCAAGCACAGGATTGTTTATACCTTGCTGTAAACCAGCGGCTGCGTAGAGCTGTGCCTCTCATCCCACGTGGTTTAAATGGATGGATCCATCCCGGGGAAATAGATGCTTGGGTGCAATGAATCCTGCCTTAGGCTTAAAACAAACTTTATCTCAGTTTATCTCTATCTGTACCTATATATGTCCCCCCATATATACTTCCCCCCCGCTTTGCCTTTCTCCACTGACTGCAGGAGTCTTGGTTTGGGTCCACATTTTACTGTAGAGGCCTGAATTTATGTGGGATAAAATCCACTTCAGCTGTTATTTTCATATTTTCCCTGCCATAAAGGGACCGTTTGTTTTGCAGCTGCCATTGGGAACAATTTAGTTCCAGGTGGGGATAGACCTACCGACATCTTACTCTAGGTAACACTGCTTTGTTTGTGGTATCTCCGTGTGATGAAATACTGCATTACCGTAACGCGTCCGCATGGTAGGGAGCAGAGAGGCGAAGTGCGATGGGATCAGATGTGCTCACTGCCGGGAGCAAGCGTGGAGATGGCTCGGATCCACCAGTTGCCCCATGAGCGCAGCAGCCACCCCCCGTGAGCCGATGCTTGGAGGTTGTCTTGCTCTACGAGGTAGCGGTTGCATAGATAGCGTGTCAAAAGGGACAGTGTTTTATCTAATTGGAGGCCTGATTTAGCTCACTCCCATCTGTAGCGAACTCCCACTGCCCGCGTTTGGTGCGGGATGTTATAAATATGGCTACGATGTCTGCGGTCCTCATATTACCATAATTTCTGAGCACCTCACAGACGTGAATGCGGGTGTCCTCACATGCTCCTGTGGAGTCAGGCACTGCCGATATCCCTATTTTACCTCTCCACAGACTGTGTTTTCCCTACAGGAGGTGAGAAACACAACGGCTGCCCGTCCTGTCTGCTCCACGCACGCAAAGGGAGTCCTTGAGATGAGACTCACCACCACGCTGATGGCATGTGCACGAGTGATGGGGCATCGTTGTGCGTGCACGAGCGATGGGGAACTGCTTTGCGTGCACGAGCAGTGGAGAACAGAATGGAGAACTTTGCTGGCTGGGATTTTCTGCACTGGAGAGCACTGGGTCGTTGCTGGGAGGTCTGTGTGCAGCCAGTGGGTGCAAGAAGAAAGACACCATGCATACAGCCACCCCAACATTCGCTTTTCCAAATGCTGTAGCCATCGCAAGAAAGTCGAGAAGAGTGCTTTGTGCTAACTTTTGAGCATCTCTCACTAAAGTACCTGGAAGTGCGTTATGGAAATACCTTTCTTGGTTGACTGTAGAGAGAACTTCAGAGCCTAAATGGTGGTGCTCTGAATTATGGCTTGATTGTATGCCGGTGAAAACCTGCAGTGCAAATCCCTTGGTGTGCAAGGGGCATAAAACCATCACCTGACCATATGGCCACAGTGGCCAGGCTGGTCCTGACCTCCACCCCTGTGCTGGGTGGGGATAGACTTCGCTTTTTCTTGTGCCCCAAATATTTCACTTCAGGCAGAAGCTGTAACACTCAGGGCTGTGAGTAGTAAAAGCCTCCCGAGGTTTTAAGCTTCGCTGGCTACAGAGAAGTGCTGTTTTCAGTACGACGTTTAGTACTTATCTCCTCTGCGTCAGGACGAGGGAGCGGTTGCTGCTTTTTCTTCGGAAGAGGCGTGAGATGAAGTGGTCTCACTGGGAGTATTTGGAGCTGTTTGTCCTTTTCATGAGGCTGACGCCTCCCTCCTGCGCTGGCTCTGTGGAAAGGCTGGGCTTTCTAGGCAGGGAATGGCCTAAAAAACTCCAGACATGAGAACAATTGTATCGTGAGGAGCGAACGCTTCTGGCGTTGGCTGGGGAGGAACCGTCGTGCAGGTTCTCAGTATCTCAGGAGGGTTGTGGAGGGGCTGAAGGCCATGGCCCGAGGAGTCGCCAGCCAATCTCACCCTGGATGACCAGGACGGACCACCTCACCAGCATTTCCCCATCCCTCCTTTGGCTTTGGTGTGCTGCTTGATGGTTTTAAGGTGCATGGGAATTCCGAAGATGGTCAATTAGCATTTTCTGGAGAAGTCATTTGGAACATGGTATCCTTCCTTAGCTGGAGGGGTTTGAGTTTGACACTGACATTTCCAAGTCCAAATGTTTTGTCCACCCTCTTTGCTAAGACTCCATAGCACCTGCATGAGTACCTTGACGTGGATGAGTACCTTCACGGGGATCCGTGGCTCCCGTGGCATGCTCTCGAGGTTTTTTTGGCAGGGCCGTAGAGCAATATTGTCGTTGTCAGTCCCAGAGCTGCAACTGCTGCTGGGCTGGAGACAGAGCTGTGCTGCTACTCGGTGGGGAGTCCAGCAAGGATAATGAAGAACAATTCATTAAATCAATCAGTGGGGAGAGGTTAGGAAGACAGATTGTAATTATTATCTAAATGACTCCTGGCCTTCAACCCGTATGCTGGCACCTGTTAAAAGGCTCCAGGGCTCCTACTGCTGGGACGCGCGGAGCTCGTCCACGGGTTGCTGCTGGTGGAGGGACAGCCTTGGTGATCATGGAGGAGGAATGCAATACACCGTCACCCGCCTTTCTCCTCTTTCCGCACCATCTGCTGCTTCCTGAGGGCATTGTCCAGGTTGTTGTCTTGTCTGACCTCGTTCGACCCAAGTCTGGCGATGCCACGGTCCCAGCCTGGCGTCTCTGGGGCCATTGACCTCGTTTCACCAGCGTACAATGCATGTTTGTAGGTGTCAAGTGGCCTTGTGTTTGTGCTGGGGCATTGATTTTCATAAGATGAGAAACTTTTTGTTAAAAAAACCCCACCTTCTCCCCCCAGAAAAAAAAACCCAGACCAGTAAAAAGCAGAGGATGGCGTTCTGCATCAGGTTACTGAAGGATCGGTGGATGGTGTTCTGCAAACCGAGCCCTGGGAAATTAAGAGACGTTCACGGGTTAATTTGTGTTGGTGTGGGAGAGGAACCTTTGTGGGAGCATGCAAATATTGTTTCCTACGACTAAGAAATTATGGTCTGGTGGGATAGAGCTCCTGTCGCATCGTTCTGCATCAGTTTGTTATGTGTGGAAGTAATTAGGGCTTGATGAGGATCAGAGAGAGGGCAGCAGTTTTCTTGGTTTATGGACCAACATAATTCTCAAATATTTGGAGCTTCACCATTATAGTTTATTCATTTGCTTCCAGAATATTAGTGCTATATTTCTTTTTAAATATCCACTCAACCAGTGCTAAATTGCAGTGATTGCTGTGGAGGTGATTTATGCCAGCTATAAGGACCATCCATAAGCACTCACCGTTCAAACAAATGCTTGCACCAATATGCCATTACAGGGAGTGGCTGATTGGACAAATAAGAAGAAAATGGCAATATCGCTTAGTGAATTAAATGTGCTGGCCTGTCGTGCCTCTGCGTTAGTGCTGCTCGAGTTTAACTGTTCTTGAAGGGTAGAATATAGGGGTATGAACTGTGATCCACTGGGCAACATTTAATGCCATCCTATAAAATAAATTAAAAAGAGAGTTGGTCCTGTCCAGTGGCAAAAACTGGTTTTGAAGGTGGCAATCGATGTATTAGGGGTGTTATGCGTTAAGTAGCAGCTTGTCGGCAATGGTAGTACATTTGGGATGCTGGCTGCTGCTAGTTTGTAAAAGAAATAACATTAATGCCAGCACAAGACTATCTTAGCCTCAGGCGGTACCTAGGACCTCGATAACTTCTTATTTAAAACCAGCAGACTTGTATAAAACCAGAGCTGACATCCCTGCTGTTCCCATACAGTCGTGCGACAGCGGTGCCCAGAGGGGTGCGGGCAGACATCGAACCGATTTCAGCGAAGCGTCTCCCTGCCTTGACAATCCCCACCGGGATATCTCAGGCTTGGAGGCCAAGAGGAAAACCCTGTCCTTGTAAACACGTCTCTGACAACTTCTATGGCTCTGCTTTCCGGAGGGAGCTCCATCCCCATTACTCTTCTCTGTTGCAAGATTAAACCTGACACCATGAAGGATGGATAATATTTTGCTTGTCTGACATGCTTCTATGCCAGGTTTCTGATAATACAAAACAAACACGAATTTAAAGAGAAATCCATGGCTATCCTTTGAGCGGGAGAAGATACCAAAGCATGTCATCTATATGCATTCGCCTTCCTGGTTTATGTTAATGTTTGAAAGAGCTGTGCCTTGTCTTACGGTCTCTTGCAGCTGACGACCAAGTCACCTTTTGAATTGACGGGTCTGTGAGTTTTTTGTATTCCCCCAGTGTTTTTGTAGGACTGAGATACATAGTCCTCTCCGACGAAGAGGATGCCCTGGTTAGGCTTGCATCCCCCTCTGTGTGGGATCAGGACTCGATTCCTTCTTTCCTTCTGCACTTCAGTTCGAAAGGGAGATTAAGTCCTTTCTACCCATCAGGTGTGAATTCCCTCCTTACCAAGCTGTCATTGCAGCCTTGTTCTCCTTTGGAAAGAGATCCTCTTGGGATTTGACGCTTCAGAAACCTCTTTATTGCAGGCATCCATTGCGATTTGCTCTTCGCAGCCATCATTTCATTTCAAGTAATGTACCGCTACCTCCTGCCAGGGTGTGAACAAATGGACCATCGCGATGCACTTGCATGGAGCCAACCGGACCGTGCTGTTCCTTGCACCTCGAGTGAAATAATGACATGACTCAATGCCACCGTCGGCTCAGCAGGTGCCCTGGGACAGCTGGTAGTGATGGGAATGTATCGCTGTGCCAAGAACTCAGAAATGAGGTCGTCTTTCCTCCTAAACGGGACCTTTTCCCCATCATCTCATGTGCGTTCCTGCCCAAACCCACCTCCGTTCTCCCCAGGCCCTTTCAGCTTCATGTTCCCGTTCTCCTAGACCTGTCTGGAAAAGTCCCTTCGTTTTCCTTTGTGCTCTGTTGTCCGTGATGCTGTTGGACGTGGCTCAATAGGATATGTGTCTCTGAACATTTGTGTACCGCAATCGTGGAGAAAATGATTGTGAAGGATGCTAGTTTGCTCTGTTTTCAGTGGTTAGTACCTTAATCTGACAACTAATGTCTTGCCTTGTCAGTGAGCTCTAGCCTGCGTCTTTGTCTGGATTTAGAAAAGTAATTTACAGACTTCAAATTACTTGATTTTACCATCACTTTGCTCCGTATTGAAAGGATAATTTATCAGCAGATATGCTTGTCTGTGTATGCTGGTTATCAACTGTGAAATACCTTTTTCTCTATTACTCTGGTCAGGCTTGCTTGCATTTTGAATATCAGTCTTTTTTGCCCTATTGGCTTGGCACACAGCAGGATACACGGTGGTGTCTCGGAGCTTCGGATGGTGGTGACTTCTGGTTTGTGCCTGGAGTCTGTTTGAGATACCCATGCTCTGCTTTTTAATTTCACAGGATACACATTTTTCCCTTTACGTGCTGAAGAAGGGCTCATTGTGTCACTCAAATACTATTTCACAGATTTTGAACATGTTTACCTTTGTACTTAAATGGGGATTTTCAGAGAGGCTGTCAAATAAAGTGATCCATCAAAGAAAAAAATTGGTATTTTTATAGACTATTCTCAAGGTACACGTTTGTATGTTTGTTTCTGGCTTGTGCTGGACCTTCTTTTTATTGCAAGGTAAAACATTACTAACAGCAAGGAGTGCTGTTTTCCCTTAAGACAAATAAACTGAGGTTAAATCATTCTGCTTTGCCTCATGTTTACTGTCTCAGGTGTATCACGGCATTTAGTATATACTGATGTTGCCCTTTCCGAACAGCTCTATCCTTTTATCCTGATAACGCTCTGAATCCTGCCCTGTTATCAGGGAGCCCAAAAGAGCCTGAAACCAAGAGGATCCCCTGAAAAAAAGTTGTATCTTCCCAAATAATCATTTAGAGCAAAGGTGAGAAGGTGAGGAACAGCACAACCCCGTTTAATGTGAGTTGAAATGAATGCGTATGGATTTTTGAACTTGGTAATGTCTTTTTAAATGCTGTTATAAACAGTCTTCTATAGCTTCTTAAGGAAAGATGGAAAACCTTGCGGTTGAGGCTCGAGAGAGGTGCCTGCGGTTGTCCCGTGCCATAGTCTGCCGCCGCGGTTGGGCATTGGAAACCGTGGCTAAGCCCTGCTGCGCATGGCTCAGCTGCATCCAGGGGAGTTATAATATATGAGGATGCCATATATATATATGGCATCTCTATATGGTTCAGTAGAAGACCGTCCACGTAGGCACACTCTGCCTGGGGTTTCTCCCAGCAGAGGAGGTGGAAGGAACCTGCTCTGGGTTTGAGGGAGAAGGTAGCTGGCAGTGGGGCATGGGCATCCCATGGGAGCTGTGCTGTGGAGGAAAAATGAACCCTGTGGGGCTTTCTGTAATGCCTGCTGTCTCTCCACAGCTCCCTCCTAAGCGAGGCTGTTGGCCTCAAAGCCTTCATCACCGTGAAATGGCTGCTGGTGTTTTCAAGCTGAGGTTAAACACCATGTGCTGCTCAGAAAGGTGCTTGCTCCGTGCAGCGTCAGTGGAGAGCAGGATGGGTGGGATGTGTTTTCTGGGATGTGGAGAGGTGGTACGCAGAGGTGAAGCTGCTGTTGTGTGTGGCATGTTATATATAGTGGTGGTGACTGCTGGGACTAGTGCAGGAGCTAGAAGAGGTCTTCTACGGGGCTTCTTCAGGGGCTTCTAGGGAGGTCTCTGGCTGCATTGAGCATGGTGACTTTTTTCCCTTCCCTTCCTTCTTCCTTTCCCATTTTTTTGTCTTGTTTGTTTGTTTGATGTATTTGTGACTCCTTTCTGCCTGCGAGCAGGGCTAAGCCTAGCAGAAGACTGCCTGAAGGCAGCCCCGGTCACTGCTTGAGCATTAACGCTGCTCATGGCTCATGGCTGCCTTTCTCATGGGGTCCCTGCAAGCAACTTTGTCCTGCAGGGAATGGCTCTCATTTCTTCCTCCTCAGTTTATTTTCTTTGATTTTGAATTCTCTGTGCTTTCAGGCCTGGGTCCTCTTAGCCCTGGTGATGCTCACCCAGTGACGGCTGCTGGAGGTGAGCAGTGGGAGCAGCATGCAGCCAGCTCAAACCCCGAGAGGAGGCATCTGCCTGGGGTTTAGTTGGATCAGGAGTGTGCTTTGGGAGTGAATCTCCCAACTGTCCCCACTTACCCTGCTTTGCTTCGCATCGAGGAGCCGCCTTGGAGCACTTGGGCTCAACTCCTTGCACATTGAACTTAGTGGAAGGATGTGCTCCAGCCTAAATGGGCACCCAGTCCATGAAACTGGGCTCGAGCTGGTCCAAAGGAATAAAAAGCCCTGAATCAAGTCTAGTATTTGGTCCTCCTGCCCAGCTGTTTTGCTCTATAGGTCTTCTCCTGATCCATGCTGTTTGCTGATGTATCCCTTGTCGGTCTCCTCTTGAGCACCAGTTCTTTGCTTAGCAGCTAAGCCTGATGGTGGTCCTACCCCAGAGTTTTCATGCTGTTTGCTAGCTCCGGGTACTTCAGCAAAGGTGTCTGATTCCTCATTAGGACAACCGTTCATGTTCTCCATCATATCACAGTCATGGCTCCAGTGTGGTATTTGGCTGTACAAAGCCGTAACTAACTGCTGGATTTGCAGAGATGTAAGGGAGGATAAGTACCAGGAGCCTTAGTGAGGATCTGTGCTTGCTGGTGGCCCTAAAGAGCAGCAGAAAATCACCAGGCTTCCTTGGAAACATTTCCTTGCAGAGTCCTAGGAGCTATGTAGATGATGCCAGGAACACCTGGATTTAAGCTGTCTCAGATAGTCCCCTGGCCTTGCCGTTGCTTGGGAGCAGATGTGGGGCTGGGAAGCAGTTGCATTTCTTCCATACCTGTGTCAACACATCCCAGGTTGTGTATGACCGGACAGGTTTCCCATCTTCTCCTGCTGTGCAAGAGAAACATCTGCCAAGGTCATGGCAGATGAGCTCTTGGCCATGGCCAGCAGCCTTTCGTGGACTTTGACAGTCGCTTGCTGAAGGTGGAGCAGAGGGGATGGAGGAACGTCCCTTCCTTTTCAAGTCACCGTTTGATTTCTTTTTCTGGGCTGAAGCGAACCTCGGGCCCCTGTCACTTTAGATCTTATTTGTTGGATAAACATGCCCTAACTGGAGGTTTTACACTTAAAATTTTACAGCTGCAAAGGGCCATATAAAACCCCCCATAAAACTGCTTGGATTTATTTGGCTAAAGACTGCACTGGGTACATCAGCATCTAAATCCTTATTCAGCATATACGCTGTGCTGTTGCTCTCGATATATGCTTGCTTGTCCCATGATTTTCACTAATGCAAGTTTTCTTCTTGCTGTTATTTTAAACTATCCTAATTAGATATTGTTGACTTCTGCCTTCAAAGCCTATCTGGGAAAACCCATCTATGGGCACTGGCTGCTAACACAGGCGTACTGTTGTTCAGCCTATCTTTCCAGCTTGAATGGTTTAATAGGTCAGTCAAGTATTAAAATGGGATTTTCACTTGGATATAAAATCTTTCTTAAAGGGCATATTTTCTTTGCTGCAAGCACTTCATTTTCTCTGCATCCCTTTTGCTCTGATTGGAGGTTTTTAACTTTAATATGATTTCATATTTCTCTTTGTTCACCTGCTTCCCTGGTGCTGTGATTATAAGGCATATGTCAATATTTGAGGGGAAAAAATTGCTGATGACTCCAGCTTCTGTTTAGTTTTATGAATCACCTTGGGGTCGTATGATCTCAGCAGCTGCGTTAGCGACTTGTGATTTCTGACGGGACTGCAGCCAGCATGCCGCTTGGTGTTGGGCTCCCTTCGCTCTGAATATTCATTACTGGTGTTTGCTGGTCGCTTACTGATTGCAAAACCCGGACTTTCCGGAGCCGTGAAGCAGCAGAGTGACTTGAAGATGACTCACGCTCCCCGTTTCACGCTGGTGCTTGTCAGGAGTCACCACGTGCGATGGTTAGGGGATTTCTAAATGACTCTGAGACATTTTAGCCTCTTTTAGTACAGGAAGAAGTTCTGCACATCTGCGCATCTGTCAGTGCAAGGCATAGGAGGGACTTGTGTTTTAATCCTTGGTTTTCCGTATGTTCTCCCAGTTCAGGGGAAGGCTGAGCACAGGACTTGTCAATGCCCGAGACTGTCAATGCCACTGCAATCAAAGGTGTCACATCTCTGCTGCTCCACCAAGAGCCACCTCACTTGGAAGCCCATGTCTGCCCCACGTTGCAGAGCTGCTGGTGGCCTGGCAGCCCCCACCTGGGTTTGCCCAGAGTTTCTTTCAAGAGATGGGCCAAAACGAGACTAAAGAAAGAGCAAAAGCGACGGAGGAAATCTTTTGTCATTTGCCCAAGTGTTTTTAATTCTTCTTATTTGCCAAGTAGTGGTAGAGTGAGGAATTAATGGGATATTGCATTTTTTTGTGTCAGGAGAGTGCAGGCGTCATTTGCATTGCTCTCTTTGGGTGGAAAGCGGTGGGCCTGAGCCCTAGAGGGTTTGATATTCAGCAGCTGGATGAGCACGGAGTAAGCGTGGGCTTCAGTGCTGGTGTTCCCATCCTTTGGGGATGAGCCCATCTCTAGGTCTGCAGCCATGAGCACGCAGCGGTGGTGGACTGCAGTTGCCTTGCATGAAACGGAGGAATTACGTTATATTTTAGTGCAAGCTCAAACACAGTGTGTACGTGTGTTTCTCGGAGACTTAACGTGATATGACTCTGGCGAGCTGGTGAAGACATTTGTTCACTGCTCTAAAACGGCTTTCCCTTCCTCTCCTCCGTCTTTTATTTTCTGTAAGGAGAACACAATACACTGAATGATTAGACTGGATTAGATTAATCTGCAGACATTTCCCTTCGAGCTGCATCGCGTCGCCGTTTCTCATCCCTCTGCCTGCATTCGGGTGGGAAAAGGCATCGATTATAGGGGAAATATTATATTATTTCTCTCTTCTCTCCTCGCAGGTATTTACAAAATATGGGAAATGCTACATGTTTAACTCAGGAGAAGAAGGACGGCCTCTTCTTACCACGGTTAAGGGTGGGACAGGCAATGGACTGGAAATCATGCTAGACATACAGCAGGATGAATATTTGCCAATATGGGGAGAAACAGGTAAGACCTTTTTTCCTCTTACAAACACGCATGTACTGGTGATTTTTTTGGAAAGAGCATCCCATTCCATCATCCCCAACCAATGTCTAACCTAATAGCTCTTGAAAGCAAGAGGAGCCCAGTCTGTACGGAAACGGGCTGCTTTTCTTCTCGGTGTCTGCGGCCACCAGTTGGGACCAGCGTGTCCATAGTTCAGCTCATCAATGATGCTGGACTTGGACGTCTCAGCGCCGACAATTGGGACACCAAACAGGAGTGTCATCGCCTGTCCTGGGGTGGGCACTTGTGGGTGACAGGAGGTGTGGTGTCTCCTTCAGATGCTCCAGCACATCGCTCTTCCCTAGAAAGGCATTTTTGGGAGACCACGTTCAAGGTGGACCTCCAGCTGCTGTCTGTGTTTTCCTCCTCCTTGAAATTTGGGGACATTCATTGCCCTGATTGTTGTCTTTGTGTGGGTTGGTGCGGCATGGATGGACTAAGGGCTCGGCTCATTGCACTCGGAGCATTTGGGATTGATGGCATCTGTCCCCTAATGAACCCAACTGGGTCGGGCATCTTCTGAAGAGCCAATGTGATGCACTGCAGCCCTCTAGTCCTGGCACGGAGAGGGACAGAAGGGCTGGGGCTGTGTGCCGTCTTGCAGGTCTTGTCGGTTGGGATGGCAGCACTCGGAGGGGATGTGGAAACACTGCCTCCTGCAAGGGCAGCTCAACAGCTCCCATCATCCCGACTGAGCTGCCGTGATGGAAGTTGCTGGCAACGCTGGTTCCTGTTTCTTTAAAGAACCCTGCCGCAAAAACGGCAGGTAGGAGGGTGGACTCTGCAAGAGGGGTGGCATGGGCAGGGACAGCGTGGGGAGTGACACATGCCACCAAAGACACCCATTTAGAGCAAGCCTTATCAGTTCTTCAGCAGTGGTGGCTGCAGTTTTCATGAACCCATGTTGACATTTTAAACAAAACATCCAAAAAAATTATTGGGAAAATGGCCAGCCTCTCTGTTTCTCTGGCAGTTGCAAGGCAGAGCGTTGCAGTTGGAGTTTTTCAGGATGAGGTTGTGTTTATTTTGGGGTATCAGGAAAGGGAGAGGAGGAAATATCACTTAAGGCTTTGTGTTGCTGTCACTCCGTCATCCTGTGCGAATGAGCCCCTTTGAGCACCTTTCAAACTTCTGCTCAATGGCAAAGAGGAGAGTTGGTTGCATTCATTCAAAACCTAGAATTTATTTGTGTGGTATTTGATTCTTACGATTTAAACAGATTCCCACGGTCCCATCAATCATTTAAAATTGCACAGGCTTTTATAGCAAGAGCTTTGCCTTGCAGTTTTTATCTCGTACTCAAAGTCAGCCTGATCTGGCCCGGTTGAGGGGGAGGAGACGGTGATTTGAGATAATCATTTCTGACTTGTTGCATTTGTTTGAAGTCTTGTCCTTCTAAAGGCAAAACAGGTTCACAATACAGAGTGGGAAGATGACGGGCATTCTCCACCTCTGATGCTTTATTGCTTACAGGCTGCCTTGGGGGCAGGAAACCACTGCATTGACGGCTCAGGGATGTAGCAGGCTTGGACAGCCACACCGTGAGCTCTCTACGTTCAACCTTGTTGGGTTTTGGACCCCTTTGAGGTTCTCCATGGAGACACAGACCTTGTGTCATACCGTTCTCGCTTTAGGCTTGCTTTTTGGAGATGCCTTTTGGAGAACCTTTAGAAGGAACCCATCCAGAAGTGCACTGCCTTCGGAGCTGTGCTTTTCTATCGCTGCAATGCTGGGAAAGTTGGATCAGTCTTGGCTGGGTAAACCAGACTCTCATTACACAGGAGGCAAAAAAAAAAAAAAAAAAAAAAAAAAAAAAAGAAGCAAGTGGAGAAATAAATTGGGCAGACAAAAGATGAGGGAGAAGGATCAACCATGTTCCTGCCATCCGGTAGAGAAGCTGGCCAGGGGAGCCTGTGGCAGTGGGGAGGAGGTTTCCAGTCTGGTACCTCCATGTCTGTGATCATCACCATAATTCAGAGGTTAGGTGGGATGGCAGCTTCTGCTCTGGTCACTCACTTCAGGCAACTTTCAAGCCCTGCATGTGGCAAAGGTGCTTGAAACCTGGCCGTGGCTGTGGACTTGAAACCTGAGGGGGGAAAAAAACAACCCCAAATGCGTTCAGTTTTTTCCAAAATCTTGTGGCTTTTAGGGTCTTTTGAGTCCAGATTCTGACCACGTGGAAGGGAGCAATGTACCCCTTTGTTTTTCAAGATGCCCCTGATGATGTCCTGCCCCCCCGTGACCTCACCACTGCTAATCTCGTGCGTATTTAACTTAAATTTGTACTCAGCTAAAGATTAGAGGCATAGGAAGGGATCCTTGCGCCCCTGGAACTGGGTTGATATTATGGAGCTGGATTGCGCTGGGGTAGTTAAGATCTCTATCTGAGCATGAAATGCTATAGGATTCAAGGCAAAACTATATAAATAGGGCTCTTGATTTGGTTAAATGGTGTAGGAGAGGCTCCTGGACTCGTTGCAAGCAAATTTGACCGTGTTCTTGCAGGTCCAGGTAGAACTGGTACTTGACTTTGGAGCTTATAAAACGTTAGTCTTTTGCCTTTCAACAAGAGACTTTTTCATCCTCCACATTTGTACAGCGCCTTGTACAAGCCGTCTTCAATCTTCATTGAGCTCTCTGGACACTACCAGAATAAAAATATTAACTATAGTGGGTAATAGTTGCTGTTTCCATGGAAACATTTAACTCAGCTCTTAGTAGGTAAGTGAAGGAGTTAGTGATTTCCAAATATTTGTATAATAATGTAAATGTGTTTGGAATTAAATCTCCTCAGCTGCTACCACTGGGACTGCACAAACTTGGCTCTCCAAGGAAAAGCTTTTCAAGGGCATGCAGCTCTTAGTAGTGAACTTGAACCCTTGCTATGGAGAGGGATCGGGGCGGACATGGGGGGGGATCTTCGCATTGCAGTGCCAAAGCCACAGGTAGGCATGGGGAGGTTCAGCCATGGGGTTACCTCCAGGATGGAAGGAGTTGAGTTTTTTCTTCCCAGTGACTTCATATCTCCGTTATAACCAGAGCTGTTCTGTTCTCTCTTTAACTCTTCAGACACTTCTACAGGCTGGTTTTGCTGCTCCATTTTCCCAGTAGCCATCCTGTACCCAGCAGCTGCTTTTTTAGTTGCCTCTTTGGCAACGATTCTTGTGTGGTTGAGTTACTTGACCATTTTCTCTGGTTTCTAGCTTCCACAGTGTCCGTCAAACGTGGCTGCTCAAACCATTTCCTTTCCCTTGGTTCTCCCATGTTAATCCAAGTTTTCCCAGAGCTATCTGGAGCTGCCCCCACCGAGCTGCTGTCTCAGACATGGTGTTTGCACCGCATTAGGGTTTCACAGATGCTGAAGGTGGACCAACCTCCATCACTGCAGGGAGGTCTTCACATGGGAAAATAGGCATTTCTCTGGCACGTCGTGGTGGCCTTGGCTCATGCTTCCTGCAAGGGTCTGTCCCATAGAAAACGGCCACCCGAAGAACCCTCCACACCCCAGTTCGCTGCCTCTCTGTCCCAGCCATGGCCGGGACACCCGATGGGACCTTTCCTCCTGCACCCCGGGTCCCTCAGACCCTCGTTGGCACAGAGCAGTTGTGGTTCTGTTGGATGCAGGGCTGATTTTTATCAATGCCAAGTTCAAACGGTGGCATCTTATTCTGTATTTAGTCCCGTAGCTGCTTTGCTTTTTGCTCCAGATTTGGAGATGCCATAAAACCGCATTCTCCTTCACAGCCCCGCATGAAAATAGTTGGCGCGTGGACTCAAAAATCCTTGTTTTGCTGCTGGCTGCATGCCTCAGGATCTCTGCTTTCTTTTTTAAACTGTTCTTTGCAATTCAAATAAGAAGCGAAGAAGGAAAATATTGGTTCGTAGCTTGGGATAGGGCTGCTCCAGGAGCTGCTGCCACCGAGTCATATTGGCATATGCTTTGCGATACAAAAAGTGATTTAATTGTTACCGACTCGGCAAACAAAATGACATGTCATTCTAAAAAGACCTTTACTGAGTATCCATTAATATCTTGGGAAGCTGAAATATCTTGTCTAACAAGTTGCTTGTAATAGAAAAATATACCTTTTCCTTCGCTGTCTGCCTATGCAAGCCCAATATTTGAGCATGTTAAATTTATGTGCAGTCTAATTTTGGAATAGCGAGCATACACAGACTGCTTCAGTCTTGATTTTCAAGTGCAAAGAAAAGGGTATTTTGACTGTGTCTGGATGTCACGGCATCAGGCAGCCTTGCCATCTTTGGGTGTGCAAAAATATTGTGTCAGGACTGTCAAAATCATGAGGCACATGGAAAAAAAAATGACGATAAAAAAGAAAAAGAACTGGAAGTTTCTGTCTTTTGAATTTTGCACTTCTAGAATTTATGTTTTCTAGCATTTTACTTTAACCACGAGCGTACTAGACATGAAAAGAGTGGGAAAATAATTTGCGGCTGAAGTTTTCGCATTACCTTTGTGCTTCAAAGAAAGCCTTAGATGTTCCAGGTGGGAATCGTGATGCAAACAAACAAAAAACTAGCAATCCTGCATGGAGGTAAAATGCAAGATGGAAAAAAATAATACCAGGGAGAACTTTTTCCAGTCACAGAGGGGGAACCAGCAAACCACAGACTCGGAGCAGCGTAGGTGGAAGCTGGAGCCAGTCGTACATATGGCACAGAGTCTCCCAAATTCTGTGGTTACGCATCTTTGTCTAACAAGATTAGGCGCCGGGGAGCAGCAGGGATGAGGAGGGTGTTTGTTTTATTGCGCTTGATAGGGCAAGTGGCAGAAATTAAATCAAATGTAGTAAAAGAAACTGTAATTTACAGTAGTGACTATTTGATTGGAGAGGGAATCCAGTTCTGGTTAATCTTTCTGGAGCGGCCCAAGGTATTATATCTTGACCTAATATAGCAGCACAGTAAATTGGAAATCACTCAGGCTACAGGGCTGTAAATAAGAAATACAATCGGAGAGTTCTGCATCTGTGTTTCAGGAATTGTTGGATAAAGATGAACATTTCATACCAATTAATCAAGTAACACACTGAATAAAAAAGAGGGGATGAGAAGCACTATAAAATTGCACTAAGAAGCAGCATGAAATCCATAAAGCTTGAGGCTTCGATCCACTTAAGAGATTATCACGTAGTATTATGGGCTGCTATTTAACTTGATAAAAAACACAGGCTATGAGCAGGACTGTTGATCTAGGTCACGCAGAGAAAGAACTCAAGCCTGTTTCCTTCACGCCCAACCCATTTTGATTGCAGCTTATTTTTTGCTTCCCAGCAGGGTTTTTCCGGTGCGTACCAACCCCTGCCATCAAATGGTGGATGTAGTGGAAAACCATCTGCTGGTGGCTGGAGAAAGCCCTTCCCCGGGGTGTTGTGCTTTGGGAAAAGGACAAGCTGATGGTGTGTGGTGGGAGCTCAGGGACCAACCTCTGCTGTGCCCGAGGCGCTGGATGCTCGCCCTCCCTCCGGGCATCGCTGCGGGGGGAGCCGAGGCATGTCTGTAGCATTAATCCAAATTAACCAGAGGTGCAGGTGGTTTCGGTGGCATTGAATTTCCATGCCACTGCTTTTCTTCCTCATTAAAGCCGCCTTAATTCTGCTGATCTCTTTCCATTTCCAAATTGAATTTAGATAAACTGAATTAGCGTGGCTTTAATTTTGAACCAGGGTCTTCACACGAGCCCTGATGCTGTAGAAGTTAGCTCAGGTTCCTTTGCAGCTGCTGGCTGTTCTGGGAAGGACCGTTTGGGTCCTCCTTGAGCCTCTAAAGGGGGGAAAAGGGACGGTGGTGCCATCCGTGCTGCGACGAGCAGCACGTCTCAGCCAGCCCTGACCTTCCTCCAGCTGCATCTCCCTGTGGACCAGGTAGTGGTGGGATGCTCGCAGAGCAGAGACGTGCCCTGGGACATCATGCCAACACCGGCACGAGCCGCACTGCCTCGCTTTGTGCACAGCTTGGGGTAGGTCATATTTTAGAGAAGTTGTCTCTCTGGTGGCTTTTTTCTGGCAAAGAATAGGTTGTCAGGGCTGTGTTGAGGAATCTACTGCCTGCTTTGGGTTTTGGGGTCTGTAGTGGAGCATCTCCAGGACATGCCTGAAGCTTGGGATGCTCCAGGCGTTAGTTCAAAGGGATTTGCAGCACAAATCATCCACATTCACTCCTTGCAACCAGCACCACGGCGATGCTATTGGCTCGAGACAAAGCTGTTCCTCCTCATTGCTCATAACAGCCCTGATAACTTTTGGGATCCTGCAGCCGAGGTGCTGCGGAGAGGAGTTGGAGGGTGAGGGTGACCATGGGCAGGTGCGGGCGGCCGGAGGCCAACGCTGCCGACCCTGCAAATTCGTCTCGGAAAAGTTTACTGATGTGGGCACAAATTGAGAGCGTTTCCATGGTTTCTTTGAATTTTTTTTTCTTTTTTTTTTTCTTTTCCTTCCTGCCCTCTAGGATTTTGTGCCAGGCAAAACAGATTTAAACAGCATCTCCGTGCTGCTGAGATGGGTCTGTGGAGCGTTGGCCCTGCTGCACTACATCTTATTGCAGGGATTTTTACAGCAAGGAGGGACAGTTGGTTTAGCTCAGGGGTCAGATGTCCCCCCTGCTTCCCTAAAACCTCCCCAGCCCCGGCACTTGCTCTCCAGCTGTGCAGCCTCTGTGCACAGCGCATTAATAAGCCCGAGCCCTGGAGCATTTGATCTGCCAGCTGTGGAGAGGCACAAAGCACTCAGTCATTTACTTCTGCATATTAATATGATTAGTGGCGGTTCTTCATAAATCCAGGCCTCCTTTTGCTTACAAAAGATCTGAATTCAAGTGGTGGAGGAGGCAGCCTGGGCTCCTGGAGTGGTCTGAGGGACTCTTTCGAATTTACACCACAGGGAATCATCTGCAGGCTTTGGGCCGCTGGTTTTAACCACAGAGTTTGGGAAAAAGGAAAAAAGGCACTGGTTTGTGCATCTGCTTCATTCACAGCTCATGGAATAATTATCATTAACATAAAACTCATCTGTAAATATAAAATAAGTAGGAAATGACCTGGGAATGGAAGAAGCGATGGGTAGCAGCAGGTACATGCCACGGTAGGATGGTGGGCCACGGCAGGGAACGGCGGTGGCTTGCACAGGGATATCCCGTACACAGGTTCATGCAAAACCCTGAGCACATTTTAAAATGGGAAACCGCTTCCTAAAAGTCCGTGTGTTCGTGCTGACTCCAGGGCTTCTCGGAGCTTTTGCAATTTCTTTTCCATTACGGGGATGTTGTGAGCAGTTGCCTCCTGCGTGCAGCCGCGGCTGCCTTAGGGCAGCTCTTTTGCAGATGAAACTTGTGTTTGCCTTGGAAGGGTTGGTTCTCAATTTCATTTATCAATTAAAATAAAAAAGGAAAGGGAAAAAAAAAAAAAAAAGACGAAAGGCAGAGCAAGGCGTGCGTAAAAGCAGCTCGCCTTTTCCAGCACGTTTCAGCCCAGAGCATTTTCACCAGCTGATTAACAACCGGCGTGTGCACGTGTAACAGCGCAGGCGGGTGAAACGCTGCTCCCTCTGGGTGGAGGAAAGACCAAGAAGGCTTTTATTATTCACAATAAGAATACATGATGGTTTAAGATGGAGTAAATGATACTGAATTAATCTGAAACTGCAGCGGGGACTTGGGGAGCTGGAGAGGGACGGCTTTGCTTGGCATTTAACCAGGCCGCTTGGGTTAATGCCCTCTGTTATTGCAAAAGAAGCATCCCGGGATCCTGAATTAACAGCTTTCCCTCCTGATCAGCTTCAGCTAATCTTCTGTTAAGGAATGCCAGATAAGACATGCCGGTATCTTCACTGCAGCTTTATTCGTGGTCTTTAGGGGATGTGGCAGTGCTACCTTGCTCTCAGGTGTGCGTGGGGCTTCGCTGGCTGGCTGCTCCCGCCCCTCTGCAGGGCAACGCACGGACGTGGTGGTGGTGTGCTGGGGCAGTGGGGGTGGACATCCGTCCACCACCCAACACCTCGGCTCCCAGCAAGCCAGAGCGGAGCAATGAACCTTGGCTGGTGTTGGATTTCAATTTTTGCAAGAGCGTAGAGCCCCAGAAAGGCACAAAATCGAAATCTTAAGTCAAGACAGCCACAAAGCCATGAACTTGATATCCCCTGCCACCAAGGGCAATCCCCGTGTATCGGCTGTTTATGAAACTGCGAGGTTGACTGGTGGTAATCGGCGTGTTCAGAGCCCTGCACAGACACCTCTGTGCCAGAAATATTTTAGATTAAAATCTGCAGTAAGAGCCCATAAAAGCGATGAAGAAGATTGAACTAGGATAGTAATTTGTTGCGTGACATCAAACTCATCCTTACAGAGTCAAATTATCCTCACTGCTTATGTCCCTTTCTGCAAAATGAAGTAGAGCTTCCTGTGCATAAATCTCCTCTTGCTTAAATATATGCTATTAAATGCTACCACGAAACGACTTCTGCTGAACCGCAGTCAGTGCTGCAAAGGGAGAACGCGGCTTTATTTGAAATGATGTGAGGGTTTGGCATTACCAGGCAGCAATAGTTAGCCAAGGCAATAGAAAAACACCCCAAACCAATGACACAGGGTTGATTTACCCTTCTGAAGACTTGGACATCCAAAGAGATAAATGGTACCTATAAAGCAGCAGTGGCCTTGAGCATAAATAACACCGAGGGGTTCGGGCCAGAAGAACTCATTGCTTTTTTGCAATAGGAAACTTTGATCTCGGATCAACTCATCAAAGGCAGCTTGACCTTTAGGAGGCTGGTTGGTGTCACCTAAAGGGAGGCGTAAAATGTCCTGCATCTTGGACCTTTTCCTAATGAGAGCAAAAATTCATTCAATTAGCCAGGTTTCCTGGGGAGAAAAGGTCAGCATTATTTCCACCTTCCACCAGCCCCCTGACAACCAAAGCATCCACAAAATTAGGCTGCCACTAAAAATTAATTGTTTGCCTGAGCACAGTCATCAATAGCGCCGGAGCGAAGAGAGGCAGCTCAAAGGTTACTCGTTTTTTTGTGTCTGGGCTATGTCATTAAGGTTGTCACATAACCGATACACTCCCGTTCGTGGTGAATTGCTCTCCAGGGCCTCTCGATGTTATCATGGAGCTGGAGAGAGCTAACGCAGTTGTTGAAAAATCTATTTTTTCTCTTTTGTGATGTAGCAGGTACTGCTGGTCCATGTGCCCGGGAAGTTGTCAGGGGCTGATCCAGGCTGGGATTGCCCCAAGGATTGATGTTGGCCATCCAACACGGGTTGTGGAATGAAAAGACTTGGGGGGGGGCAGAGATTTCAACTTGGTATTAAAATCGAATGGTTGTTTGTTTTTAATAAATAAGGGCAAATGTTCATTTGTAGCCAGTGTTGAAGCTTTTGGATTTCTGAGCCCAAAACAGGTGCTTTTTTTAGCCATCAAGAAGAACATCTCAACAGCTTTGGCAGCTGGTAAGCGAACACAAGCCTGAAACCTGTGGGCTTTTTGCAAGGGATTTCCCCACCAGGCAGTACAGGTGAGTCAGTAGCATCCCCGAGTTTTGGCCATCAACCCCTCTGGTCCCCAAGGTGAGCTTGATGCTGAGGTCCTGGCCCATGAGCTCATCTATGGAGCGCGTTTCAGCCTATCCTAGTGCAATCCGCACATCATGCAACGTCCTCTAGGTCCAATTTGTGCCGGTTTGGTAGTTAGACAGCCAGAATTAAAAAAAAAAAAAAAAAATCACAGTGCTTGTCTGCTGCAGGTATCTCATCTCCTCCTTTCCCAGCACCCAGTCCCCCGTACAGACACGTATGTGCAGAGCAGTTAAGACGTGGTTGGGAAAGCTGCTCCTGCTTGAGAAGGTGTGTGAGCTACTGTGACAGCAAGGCTTGGTCCTCTGTAGGACTGGTGTTAGCAAGCACAGTCAGACGTCCCCAGTCACATAATGTTGTTAAACTGAAGGCTGTAAATATGTATCAATGACTTAATGAGAAGATCCTTTAATGGATGTAGATGTTTCAAAAGCTTTTCTTAAAAAAGAAAAAAAAGCCTCAAAGTCAGGAGCTGTTCATTTAAGGCAAAACTAAAGGCATAAAAACTAGAAGCTGGCTTTGGGAAATCTGGTAAAGCAGAGATAAGGCACCTAAAATCAACGGATACACATTGCAAAGCAATGCCATGCAGCATTAAAATTCAATATGCATTTCATGCTGCAGCTTTCATTCGAGTCTTTGTGGCTGGTGTGTAAAGTTAAATGTCCGTAGCCGAAATATGAGCGCTCAAAATAGCGAGAATTCATGGGGTAGTAAGGAGACATGGGAAGAAGCCTGGCATGGCCAATGTTGCAGCTATTTGCTGGTGCCCGGGTGGCTCGCACCGAGGCGACAAGGTTTGGGGGCTGCTGCCTGCAGCCTCAGCCTTTGCTGTCCCCGGAGCTGCAAAGGTGCCTGCAAACATGTGATTTTCATTGCTGTTTTTTCTGAGCACTGGGAGTGAGGTATCGTTGACTCTGGAGAGGTTTTGGGGTGCTCTCTGGATGCACCAGTTTTATGTGAGGATGATCCAGGTCATTACCCCCCTCTCTGGTCTTGACCCTTCCCCAGTGTCTTCATTTCCTTTCTGGAAGACGAAGAGCTCAGTGCATACTAATCAATCTCACGGAGGTACCAGGAGATTTTGTGGCTAGAAAGCGCTTTGAAGATAAAAGTCTTTTGCAAGTGCTAATTAAATTTAATTGTGTTAATCTCTTTAGTGCAGGGATGATCGTTTTGCTCCGTCGTTGTCCAGCCTGTAGCGACACGGGCTCCAGCTGACGTTTGAGACCTCCCGGGTGCTTCCTAAGGCAAATTGCTGCGGTCCCCATGCGGTGTAAAGCTGTGTTGAGGATGACAGTGGAAGGGTTCTCCCCTCCTGTAGATGCTCTGGAAGTGGTTCACTTGTGCTGAACAACATGAGTAGAGCCCGACAGTCTTCTCTTAAAAATGTCATTGCTTCAGCCAGCTCTGAAGGAGCAAATAATCTGTCTTTCCTGAGATATGGAGCAAATAAAATATGTCTTTCCTGAGATAACGCAGGACTTCGTGAAAGAAATCAAGGAGTCCCAGTGCCCGCGCACCATGTAGGAGCACTCCTGAGGGTTTCCTGCAACTCTTGGTGGCCGCTCGTTACCTCATCTCATTTCGTCTTCAGGCAGCATCACCAAATTTTCATTGTCCTTCCAGTTATGGCTCTCCCCTTGCTTGTTTACAAGACAAAATAGCCAACGGTCCATGTTGAGCATCTCTGTCGAAGAGCGCAGCTGCCTCTGGTTGTACCATGTCTTGTTGCAGTAATACAAAGCACTCGAAGGAATCACAGATGGCAAAGAGCATCTAGAGCATGCTTCTGGACGGCTGGAGAGCAGGTAAAGACTATCTCAGCAGAACAGAAAAGCAGAGGTGAAAAAAAAGAGTTGTGATTAATTATTCAGCTTTTTTGGAGGTTAAGAGGAGGGCAGGAAAGAGTCAAAGCTCCTCTCTCCTCAGCCTGCGAGCAGTGCGTTTCTGCCGCTGTATTTACTAGATCCATGATGGTGGGATCTGTGGAGGAAAGATGAAAAGGGAGAAAAAAAGCTTGAGTGTTGCAAGGTCTTTATCAGATCTGCTGCGTCTGTGCTGCCAGAGCTCCAGCCGTTGCAGTGATACGGTGGTGGCACCTGCTGCCACACGAGGTCTTCTGCTGCACAGAGTTACCTGCAGCAGCACTGGGCTTCATTTGAGATGGTTGAAATGGGGAAGGAGTTGACACTGTCTGGTTTAGAGAGGATGGAGAGGAAACCCTGATAAGTCTTCAGGTATGGGAAAGGCAAAGCTGGGGAGAAAGGGAGGGACAAGCCGTGGTGGGTAGGTGAAGGATGAATGGACTTGGGTGCTGGGGAGGACACTGCATGAAGCCCTGGAAAGATGTCTTCTCCTCCTGTTGTCCCTTGTGCCCATAATGGAGTGAGGGAAACCCATCTTCACTGGAGGCTTTAGGGCCCGGTTAGATGACGGTCCATGGGAGGAGGCTGGGACTGTCGTGCTGCAGCCCTGGGGCAGGAGGTTGGGTTTGATGGTCTCACCAGGGCTCTTCCAGCCCCGGCTGCTGAGACAGGTCACTTGGTTCCCATGGGGACCCTGGCAGGAGCTGGCCCTGCCTGCCCTGCAGGGCGATGTGTGGGTGATGTTACTGGTGACCTGTGCTGCTGGCACGTTGGCATCTTTCTTCTGCTTCTTCAGGACACGTTGCTAGTACTTCCTAATTTTTTGGCAAAGTGAGGTGTGCCAGGTCATGACTGTTGACGGGGCTGGATGACTTTCCTGCTCAGTGACAGCAGACTGAGGTCGCAAAGCCACGTAGCAATAAAAAGCGACCTGTTTTAGAGCTGCGTGGTGCACAGAGGCACTACTACCTGCAAAAAAAACGCAAGCATTTTGAGGCTATCTGGGGCTGGCTTTGGCATGCTGCCACCACCGATGTCTACTTTGCTACCAAACACCCTGCGGAACTGGGGAGCTTTAGAAAAGAGGACTGCGACTGTGTTTTGTTTATCAATTTTAATATTTTTGTTGTGGTTATTACTTCCACTACTACTATTTAAGGAGAAGCTTATAAAGATTAAGACAGAGAAATGCCATCTGCAGAGTTTGGCCAAGTGACAAATTATACTACAAAATGCCGTTAACTCAAATATTTTGGAGAGCGTGAATGGCGGCGAAGGGAAATGATGGCCATTGCATTCACTCAAATACAGATGTACAAAAGAAAAAATCTCTTTGCTTCCAGTGGAAGGTCAGCATGAGAAAAGCAAAATAGGTGTCTTTGGAAGCGAGGGTGTGAAAGAGGTTTCTGCTATTAAACAGCCCTGTACACATTCCGAAACATGCTGGGCAGCTGGAGGCAGAAGTCCTCCTCTTTACAGGGAAAGGCCAAGGATAGCAAAGGATTCATGCAGGAGCCTGGAGAAAAAGGGCTCTGAGTCAGCTCTGCTTTTCCCTGTGATCTGGTCACCTTTGGTCCAGGGCAAGAGACCATCAGCTCACAGGGACATTGTTTTTGAAGGCTCACTTTCAGGCAAGAAACACTTTTTCCACCAGTTCTGAGCACCATGGAGCTGTGCACCAGGTGGTGGCATTTTAGCCATCCAGCGTCCTCCCAAAACTTAAGTTATTTTCCGACATTTCAGCACCTGCCACAAAGTCTGAATCCGGTCCAGGCTGCTGGTCCCAGTCGGGGAGCAGAAGGTCCCCCCAGTTGACTCCTCCGTGATCCACGCTGTTTCACTGGTGGCCTGTCTCCATCACTTCACCGACCTCTTCTTCCAAGACATCCAGCTCACGGAGGTTGAGCTCCCATCTAATTCCAGGCTAGGGCTGAAGCAGCTCTGTGGTGTAGCCACAGCACGAGGAATGTCAGAGCCGTTTCTGGAGGAAAAATGGCAAAAAATCCTGTTTATTTCAGCGATGATTGAGATGCATTTCTCACGCTCCAAGCTCTCATCTGAGCGTGTTCCCAAGGGAAAAATTGACACATTTTAACATTACACAGCAGTTTGTTATACTCCATCCCAGGAGTCAGGAACAATTTATCTTCGGTGTCTCATCGTAATGCCCTTCAGTGCAGATATTTATTTCTATAACAGTAGTAATGGCCTTACGGCGTTGTTTATGTAGCATTGAATGGGCTTCCAAAAATATTTCAATAATAAAAGCAATAATTAAGCATTATTGCTGCAATACAAGTTAGTATTGAACTCATGAAAGCTGAAAACAAGAACACTTGCATCTCTGGCTCTTGGCTCCATCCCGCGCCGCTGTGGCCAAGGGAGCAGGACTGGGCTTTGGACAGGAGTGGACCAAGGCTTTGGGGGCTGGGTTTGGTCATTTTGCTGCCCCAGGGCAGGATGTCGACACGCAGGAGCCTGTGTGAGCCTAGGGCTGTTGCCGTAAGGGTGCTGAGTGGGTCCCATGGGCAGAGGGACGTTCTCACTGTGCCCTGGCATGAGGCAAGAATTGAGGTTTCCAGAGGCAAAGTCTTTCCTTGAGGTTGGAGCTGGGGTCCATAAAATGTAACGGTGCGGGTCTTTGGGGCCAGGTAAGAGTGGGGAGATGTGGGAGGCAGCCTCTGTACCTTCATAACCCTGTTCCCCTGCCCAGCTCCCCGGTGGTTTTGTTTTCTGGGTGCAAAGCAGGCACAGCCATGCATGGTACGCGCTGGGATGATGGCGGACCTCAGCCTTTCACCATGAATCGTACAGCCTGGAAGTGAGCTGTGGGGCTCACCGTGGCCTTTGCAGCCAAAATCCCTTTGGGCTTTGAAGGGCAACGCTTCCCCTCGAAGGACAGATGATCGTATCCTGGCCCTGGTGCCGCAATGTGGTATTTAAGCTCTCCATGCTAGCAGTACGTTTTCTCCGATGCTGTGTGTTGTTGGCTCCAGACATTTTGCTTTCCAGGTTAGACTTATTCACCATCAGCTTATCCTAGCTTGGATTTTTTTTTTACAAATATTTTCCTGTCAGTGGAAACGCTCTGCTCCCTTCTGGTGTTTGCCTTTGATGTATTTATAGAGAGGATTCATAGCCTTCCTCTCGCCAGACGATACACAGCCCAAGCTGTGTTGGACTTCTCCCAAATGCCGGGTTCCCCGTTCCTCTTCCCATCCCAGCAGCTTTGGTGTGCTCCTTTCCCCGTCTCCATCGATCAGGCTCCGGTGACCAGAACCAATGATGGTATTTCAGGTGAGGTTTCACTGCTGAGACTCTTGGAGTCCTCTGGCTTGCAGGCATCATTTCTTTCTGCGTGTTGGCACTTGAGAAGGTGGATTTGGGCGATGAACGGGGTGACCAAGCTCTGAAAGCTGGAGTGGAGCGATCCCACCCTCCATTACCCGTTGAAAAGAGGTTTCTCATCTGAACGAGTCAAGCAGCCCTCAAAGGATAGGGGGGATCATCACCCATCCCTCCCCATGGGCTGCAGAGGGACCCTGGTGACCAGCTGAGACTTGATGGTAAACTCCAAGATGGCCAAAACACAAGGAGCCGAGCGCTCCCCTTGCTTTCTCTCTTGCAAAATGCACCTCATCTCCCCAAAATCTCAACAGGGTCCAGCTATGCCTTGTGCTCCATCCTCTCACTGTATCTCACCTCCTGCCCTGCCTCTCGTGCTGCCATTTTCTCCCTGTGCCTTGCAAAAACTCAGAAGCAACCTCCAGTATCAGCAACACCGTTTTCTGCTTAAATCTCCAGGTTAGTGCCGATTGATTTTTTTTTTTTTTTCTTTTTTTCTTCTTTTTTTCACCCCTCCAGCAAAATTCATTGCAGCACTGCAGGCCGCACTAGATGTAATTTTCACAGGTTATTTTTATCAGAGGAAAATATTAGACTGCCTGCTGCCATATGAGATCTGTCTGTGCCCCGCCGGCCTTACCGTGGGCAGCACACTACAACGCAATGCAAATGTTTTTATATATAGATTTCTCCATATGTGACGTTGGGGGATGGCGGGAGGAGAGAGGGCTGGGGGGGGGGGGGGGGAACACCGGGGGCTTTGGGGGGCAAAGGGGGGGAGGTGGGGATGCTGCGAGGAAGCAGCGATGCTTTGGGCTGAAGGTGGGACATACAGAGAGAGGGAAAATCCTTTCCTGGTGCAAAAAGGGTTCAGTTTTGGTGCGCTGATGATGGGAGTGGTGAAGGCACCTTAGAAGGTCTGCAGGTGGGAAGCTGAGATTGGAGGAGGAGAAGGGACCCTGGGGGAGCATCACTCCTGCGGCCACCCGTTCTCCCTACTTTGGTAACCCTAATCCTGAAAAATCGCTATAAAATAGGATATCATAAATAAGCTAACAAATAAGCAATATGAAATTCTTCACTCCCCAGGCCCGCAGACTTTTAGTTTTTCTTCTGTTAAGGTCTAAAATCCATTTGGCTGCTAGGGGTAAAAACTACTAGATGGGGAGTTTTCTAAGGAAACATGGGGGAACTGAAACTTCTTGTGGAAATGTGTGGGAAAAACCAAAATCTCTCTAAAGCATTCTGCATCCCAGTTGCTGAAGCATTGCTTCGGATGCGAGACCAAGACTTGCACCCTTGTATCCCTGAGTTAGAGCAGGGGGTCGGGGTTTCTTTTTATCTTTTTTCCTTTTTTTCCCCACCTCCAGAAAAGTCAGCTATTAACTTCAGGTCTGTCTTGGTCTTTACTGGAAAACGCTTTGAAATCTCGAACAAATGCATGAGCAGGAGAAGCATTTCCCTCACCAGTATAACTCAAATACTTGGGGTTTTTTCCCCACTCTGATAGACTAGCTCTTTCCTGACATTTTGTAATCATAAACCACATCTCAGGCATATCTTTTTCCATTAAAATAAGTGTTTACTTAGTTGCTGAGTTCACCAAAGTGCTTGGAAATTAGATCACTCAAAACACTGACATTTATAGGCAATGCAAATTAAATAGACAT
The DNA here is from genome assembly GCF_047370975.1 of Nipponia nippon. Classification (NCBI taxonomy): domain Eukaryota; kingdom Metazoa; phylum Chordata; class Aves; order Pelecaniformes; family Threskiornithidae; genus Nipponia; species Nipponia nippon. Next base: position 5,063,796 of record NW_028262350.1, read on the forward strand.
AACCACAGCTGTCAGTGCAATTCAGGCAGGGCACGGAGTCAAGGTTCCTCAAAATGGTGAAAACCTCGCTGCCCGCCGCCTGTCTTCAAACGTCCTTGTACCGGCAGTGATTTTATTTAATTGCACGCTAACTCCAAAGCTTTTCCATCCAGCCTGGCTTTGCGTTCAGAGAGAAATTGTTTTTCTCCGAAAGGATGCAAAAGCAAATGGGACTGTCTCCGGAGCTGGGCTCTGGCAGCAGAGATCTCCTGCCTGTGGCGACTTCTGTGCTTCAGCCTCCAGCAATGTGTCCTGGAGAGGGACCAGGAGAAAATAAATGGTTGTAAGAGGTTATTACTCATTGGAGTGGCTGCAGAATGAGAAGAGAAGGCAGGTGATGGGGAGGCACGAGCTTGGCTCAAGAGGGAGGTCTTGTCCTTGCAGGATAAAGGCCCAGCAGGAGCAAATCCTGGTTATCTGCCGGTGGTGCTGGACCGGTGCGAGCTCTACAGCATCCTCCAGGCTGGAAAATTAAGCACAGATCCTGCAGAGGAGCTGGACCTAGCACAGCTCGGTCTGATGACTTGCATGGACCTTGCAGTGCCATGGAGGCTCTCACCACAGGTCAGGGTGGTGATAGTGATGACATCATCACTTGGGATGGTGACCCACCATCTTGGGGTGGTGACCTACCCCAGTCGTCTTTTTCTGTCCCACTTTGGGCCTGTCGTGCCTTCCCATGGGACCCACATTGACGGAGAGGGGTCGGGATGCAGAGGCGCTTCCTGGGAGACGACGATGCTCAGAGCTGGAAGATCTCCCTGGCACCTCTTCGGATCTCCAGTTTGAGAAACCACATCCTGCTGACTCCTCTGCCAGGTACAGGGAGATGCCATCTCCCTTTCGCCAATGCCAAAAGCTGGCTGGACCCCTGGGCTCAGCGTCCGAGGTGTCCCGGTCCCCTCCGTCCATCCATCCGCCCCGAAAGGGGCAGCAGCAGAGCCAGGACCCAGCCTCGGCACTGGGAAATCTGCTTCCATCTGGCCCCGCTACCAGCCAAAATTAGCAGCAGCTCTTTCACCGTTTAATATTTCAAGATGTTCTGGGGGAAGCAGCGAGGCTCCTGGAGCGGGGGAGGGATGTCCAAGAACTGCTGCTGCGCCTTTAAAACATGTCGTTTTTTGAATCCTTTCTGTCCCTGCAGTGGCAGCAGCTTGGCGAAGCGAAAGCCAGCAGATGGGTGGCCCCGGGGGCCGGCACACCCGGCTCTGGATGCGGGGAATATTTCTCCCCTCCGGAGGGAATCTCTCTCCCTTCCTCGCTCCGTATTTCTGGCAGCAGCTCCCAGGGACAGGGGAGATACTGGGGTGGCTCCAACCACCCCCTGATTTTTTGGCTGTCCTCACTCCCGCGGCCACCCTTCCCTGCCACACGTGATTTCCAAAGGATGCTGAGGTGGGAAGGGAATTTATTTTCTTTCCCCATGAAGAAGCGATCGTATAAGCAGCATAACCTGGCAGGAGCAACCCTCCCTGCCCTGGCATGACCCCGCCAGTAAAGCAGGTTACAAGACACTTGTTTCCCCACTTTAATGATTAAAGCTTAAGCTTAATAGGAGAGAAGCAAGGAACTGAAATATTCATTTGCTGGCTCCTCGCCGTCCAGCAAAACTGCTTTAACAGCTCTGGGCTTGGCTTGCTGGAGACCTGCCGGTTTCTCCTGCCCCGTATATTATGTAAGAAGCTTTTTAATAATATACGTTGAGACATATGGCCCCTCAGATTTAGTATGCAAATGCAATATGCTTAACTAAAAATAGCAGATAAGCTTAATGTAGTTTGTTATAACACCTTCTGTTACTTGGTGAGTAACGAATCGCGGCTGCGCTTTACGGAGAGCTTGGGATGGAGTGAGCAGGCAAAAACCTCTGCTCTGGGCTTGCCTTTTGTAGTGAAGGAGCTCGATCATGTCCCGTCTCCTGCCTCTTCCAGCACCGCAACCGGATAATTAAGTAGAAGATACCCACATAAAAGCTTAGTTGGGGGATTAAGTAATGAATTGCTGGCAGGGAAGCTCTGGGTCCCAGCTAGGTGTAGTTGTTGCCTTATATTCTGGAGCGTTAGCTTGTGTTTTGGGGTTTATATCCCGTATATATTATCCCAGTTTACACTGTAGGAATTGCACAGTGGTTAAATCCCAGCGGTGCCAGGTGGAAGTACTGGCTCTGTGCCCTCATCCCTTGGGATTATGCAGCAGAGGCTTTGCTGCTGCTTTTCTAGCCTTTGGGCCATGGGAAGAGAGAGGACGCGAGGTCCCTCTCCTGCCCTTCCCAAATCTCCCCTTCAGCCGCCTCCTTGCAGGCTCTGCAGGCAGAAGGTCCTCCTCTCGTCCTCCTCTCGTCCCCCTCTCTTCTCTTTGTGCAAATCCCTTCTTGCCCTTGTTTCTCGCCAAAGCAAAGAGAAACAACAAACAGAAGGTGTCATTTCGTGGTGACAGCTGGGTGACAGCAGTGCTCCCAGCCCCTTCGCGGAGCAGTCGAGGCTGGGAAGCAGCCCGCTGTGCTCCTGTCGCAGCCCCAAGAGCTGGGCTGTCTGTACCTTTCAGATACAAGGAGATGAGGTTTTTCAAAGTATTATTTCATTAAAAAAAAAAAAAGAAAAAGGGAAAAAAAACCCCTCTGAAATACTCTGACTGTATCCCAAGAGATAAAGAGGAAGAATTGATTTACCTCTGTAGCTAATACCACTGCCTCGCTTGCCTTTAACACAAGCTGGTGGCCTTTCATGCTGGTAGCTCTTTCAGGTGCGGGGCTTTTGGGTTTGTTTTCCCAGAATAAATCTTTAACCTCACACACAAAGTACCTGATGGCTTGCTATAGTGGAGCTTGTCACACAGTGCTTCTATGCCGTGCTTCGTCTGCTCTCCATCAAAGCCTCCAGTAGCCTTGAGATTGTCACTGGTGTGCTGGAGCCACGTCTGCCTGGGTTGTCCGGCCCCTGGGCGATGTTTGGGGGGGGGTCTCAGATCCTTTCCCGCCTCTGTGAGAGAGGAGTTGGTCCACCAGGAAACGATCCTGTTCCCCCCTGTTTCATTCCAGCACTGATTATTCAAGGGGACCAAGGGAACATGAAGTCCCTGTTGCAGGTTGTCAGAAGCACTTTGAAGCAGCAAGGTTTGATTTCATAGCTACGGGGAAGGGTTTGTAGAGAGAGAAGCTGGTTACCTTTATCAGTTCCTTAGCTCTGAAAAGGGAGCGCCTGAATTTCCCGTTGGGGCTCGGTTGTGCTTATGTGATCCTATCATAGCTGCTTGTGGAGATTAAGGAGCTGCCTTGTCTCAGTGGAGGGAAGTTGCAACACCTTGGACGTGACTCAACCTGCTGTAGACATCTCCCTGGTATGGGATGAATCACTCTGGAGCTCCCTGCCTTGCTCCATCAGTGACAGGAGAAGCCTGAAAATAGATGCAAGTGTCCAGAGCTGGGCACAGGGCTTGCCCGGAGCTTGTGTTGTTGCTGTCAGCAGCAGCGAGTCCTCCAACAGCAGCGGGGACCCCGGGGGTGTCACTGCAGCATCCACGAGACCCTGGCACGGACCATGGCAAGGAGATGACATTGGAGAGAAAAGACAGCGTTCCTTGGTGCGCTCAAAAGGTTGCAAAGGGGAACAGCCTTGAAGGTGTTCTGTCTTTTGGGCTCCCAGCAGAAAGGGGACAAGGTTGAGGGACCTGTCCTTAAGAATAAAGGGCTGGGTGGTCTCCGTCAGTCCTCTATATAGGACTATAACCTGTAGATTATAGGACTTTTCATCCTATCACCCCCACCCTAAATGCAATGTACACCTCCTGGAAAGCAGTTAGTGAGGTTCTTCCCTCTTCTACGACAAGGGCTCTTCTCCAGCTGCTGTGGGGACATTTTTGCCTTCTCCAGCATCAACTTATCCCCATTCCCTTGGGCCAGCGCCGGCCCTACCACACACTCAGGAGCAGCCGGACCCCTCCGAAGCTTGGCCAGATGAACGAGACCACAACGGGCTCCCCGCTCCCCTGGCCACCCTCGCACGGTGGCTTCTGTACATTTAATTTGTCCCCCTTAAACGCAGGTGAGCAGCCAGGCTGGGTTCACGCGCGGTCGGTACAGTCCCCCAGGACTCTCCCTCCTGCTGCATCCAAGCAGGACGCGTGGTATTTTTCCCGGTAGCTACCAGAGCCAGTAGCAGACATCTCATTTTCATCCATGGGGAAATCCGTAGTGCCTGATTGCTCCCAAAACAGCAGCCAAAGCACAGCCCGCAATAGCAAAATGTGCAGGACAAACTTTAAGCAACTGGTTTTTAGTGGGGAAAGTTGCGTCAACTCCGTCGCCTGTCAAACAGATGCCATCAAACTGCCCTGAACCCTGTTGCGAATACTCTTATTTCAGCTTCACTTAATCCTGTTATCAAGCAACTCTAAGTGAAGCAAAACATGACACTTCCACAGAAATGAGAGCATGCACGGGGGAGCGAAACTGGTTTCGCTGGTGTTAAACTGGTTTCTTTATAATTCCACGTTTTTTCGCGGTAAGCTTGCGGGTTCTGTTTTCTTATAGTTACGTTTCCATGGCAATTTGGTTTTTTTTTTTCATCTATAAATTTTTGTCTAGGAAAAATGTGAATGTTAGGCATTTATTTAAGATTTCTGCACAGATAGAGTCTGGTTGATGCGACAGTTGACTTCCCCAAGTCTGGGACCGCAAGGCACGTCCTCTGGGTCGCTGCGGAGCCTGGCTGTCTCACTGGTGTGATGAGCCCAGCGTGCTCAGGAGGTGCTGAGCTGCGGGCACAGACCCCGGCGGGTAATCTGAGGACACACAGACAGATCCCACGTGCTGCTGAGCTAAATGGGAGGCATACGGGAGGGATTGAGGGGGTGACTGGGTTGGTGGGAATGGGGACTTGGCCATGCTATTTTGCACACCCAGAGCAACTCAGGGTGCTCGGCCCCGGTGCTGGGGATGCCAACCCACCCTGGGGCCGATGCGGGAGGTGGAGAAGCGCTTGCTCTGATACGCATCGTTTCCATGGCAATGCTGAGCAAAGGATGCCGTAAAAACTAGAGATGAACCTGGAGGTCTGACAGCATCTTCTGGGCATGTCTGTGCTGCCGCGGCAACCCCCTGCTCCCGGGGAGCCTTCCTCCCCGAGGGAGGCAAGAAACCACGTTCTTGCCGTACCCTTCACGGAGGTAATGCAGCCGGCACAGGGATGAACATCTGTGCTTCCTTCCAGATGTTGTGCTTGGTGCTGCCCGTACCCCTCAAGGATCCCGTCCGCATGAGACAGTCCCTGTCTTTGCACCTCAGCAATACCCTGTGCTGCTGAGTTGCAGAGGGTAGAAGACGCACGGGTGACTCTTCCAGCCCAATGAGTTAAGCAGCAACATTGCTCCTATTTTACAGATGGGGAAACTGAGGCAAAGGACACAAGAGTCTGGGGAGAACCCAAGCCTCCCAGCTCTGTGCTTCCTTCTGCACAGCGCAGGAGAGGGTTTGTTACCCAATATAAACCTTCAGGCCACCTTCTAATACAATCACGATGTGAACCAGCCGAGAAATATCATGTGCTTTGCTCAGATTGAGCCATGAGGGATCTGTTTTGGTTTTCTCCGAGCAGGAGTGTCTTCCGTGGAGCTGCTGGTGCTGCCGGCAGAGCTGGCAGGTGACAGCTCCAGCTCGAAACGACCCGTGACTCAGGCCGTATCTTCAATTCCCAATAAATTAGTGCCGAGCACAGCTTCAGATGTTAATTGCCGGAGAGAAGTGGATCAGTCTGGACATAATAAGGCAGGGGGAGAAGGGTAGCTCCGTGCCTTTGGCAGCATTTCTTATTTTAATTGCAGCTTCTTGCATATTCACGGGGATGGGCTTTGTAGCCCGCACCCAAGCATACAGTCAGCTGGAGCTTTATTAAGATTTTTCGAATGATGCTCTAAGCAGAAAGCCCCAACGAAGTCATGGGAAGCTAACGCCAGAAATAGAAAACTGTACAATCTGCACCATATAATACTCTGCAGCCAGCTTGAAGCACATGCTGAATTAATCCCCAATTTAATTAATGCTACTGTAATCCTTCAGTGAAAAGAGCAGCTCAGGATTTGTTTGGAAACACTGTCCTGTGTACAGTAATGTATATTAATGTATTTAAAAATGCAAGCATCAAGGAGTTTTTGCTCTATTCCCAACCTGGGATGCGCTAAGAAATGAATTTACAGGTACCATCCCTCTGAAGAGTGGGATTGGAGATGGAATGAAGGTCTGTGGTTGGGCACTTACCACAAAATTGGTTTAAAAACCATAAGGCACGAACCAAACCCAAAGTCACCAGAATTTATTTTTAAAGTTTTTCTGGCATCTAAGCCAATGGAAAGGTTTTCAGGGTTATTTTTTTCCTCATTGATGGGTGACTACAAGAAACAAGCTTAACAAAACAGCAGCAACAACCTGGACCAGCGCTCAGCCCTGTGCCCCCAGAAGTTACCACTAGAAGAAGCCATTCAAAATGATGCTAAAGCTTCAAAAACTGGCAAAACCATGGCCGGGACGTATCTCTGTGGACTTTCACACCCCTAGTTGTACCTCTCCAGTCGCGGGGTAACAGCCCCCGAGACCCAAGGTTTGCTGCAGAGCCTTTTTGGGGTTGCTCTGCCCAGGGACATCCATTTTAGCAAGATAAATGCACCCCAAACCAGACGGTCTGAGCTTCTGGGTCCTCTGAGACCTTTTCCTTACACTTGCAGCCAATATTTAACCCACACTAATGCTTCTCATCTCCAGCACGCAGCTTGGAAACATTTAAGATGCAGCTAATGAGGATGGGTCCAGGCATATTCCATCAAACGGGTTTGTAGCTGGGCTTTTAATTTTTCTCTTTTAGTGGAAAACAGCTATTTTGTAGAAAATGAATTTTAAGGAGAAGTGACACTTTTTCAAAGCCAGTTTCATGTTTATAGTTTCATCCTCACATGTGTTTCTTGCAAGAAAAGCAATGAATGCTGCCTGGCTTTTGGCAGGTTTTCTAAAAAAATGCTGTTTATTTTACTCTTCTTGTTGTTATCGATGATGAAAATTAATAACTCTGTGTTCTAAAACCAAAGTTCCTTCTACGGCGTAGAAAATGCCTTCCCCTCCCTGTCCGTGATTACAGCTGGCTGCATGCCAGGATTTTCTATTTAAAATTACAGACCCTGTTGCTTTTAAGTCTCTGATGGATACTTGCAGGCTACGTCTTGTTTGCTTGATATAGATGTACAGGGGTTTACCCACAGATGGACCTGGGCACAGCACCCGGTCATGGGAAATCTGTGGAATTAAATCGGAACTGAACAGACCTGGGGCAGGTGCAGAAATGGGCAGAATAATTTCAGAAGGAAAATGTTTCGACAAAACAGTTCCCGTTGCCCAACAAGTTAGACTAAATAGAAGCTCTCTCCTCCAGCTTGTCAGGTAATTACTGAAGGAAGCATATGGTATCTTCTCTGAAGTGTTGGAAGGGGATCAACACCAGGCAAAGCGATGGAGCCGGGTGGGATCGGTAGGAGTGGGCGTCACGTGGGAATAACAGGTTCGGGATTGAAATTGGAGGAGTTGGTGGGTGCTCGGGAGGGGGTTTGAACCCGTTCTGGTGTGCGTTCGCCCATGGGGCTTGGGCACCTGGGTGCTGAATCGGCTGCGGAACCCAGGGCTGCTGCAGTGCTGTTGAGCAGCGATGAGGTTGGATGGGGCCGCTCTGCATTGCCAGAGGTTTGGGGGAAAGCTGGCTTCACCCTCAGCGCTGGGGAGGTGTTGGCAGGGAGCAGACCCTCAAGTGGGACACCCATGGGTGGGCAGATGCAGGGCTTGAGCAGACAGCAAGAGAGCTTGGACATGTTGACATCCCATCTGATATCTCTTGGAGGGAGAGGAGCCCAATTGCGGCTGAGCAAGGCAAAGGCAAGGCAGGTTTTTGTCACGGTGGGTCCCAGTAATAGGGTTGTGTTCCTCTCCATAATCCCCATCGCAGGAGAGTGGTGGGGAGTGATTCAGGTCACGGTTGTTAGGTCTCAAGCAGAAGTGGAGGCCAAGAGCAAGGATGGTCAATGCCAGTCTTCCTCCAGGAGGCTTCAGCGTAGGGAAAAAGCCAAAATAAACTCACACTCTCTGTGCCGGTGCCCCATAGAGAAGACGCAGATCTCGGGGAAGATGCACTCATGCTCCACATTCATCGTGTGCCACCCCACGCAATTAGCAATGCTGCATGCCCGAAAGCATGACATTATTTATATACCAAAAGCACTTTCATCACAAGGAGGCAAAAATATATAATTACCTTGGGTGGGGCATCGCAGAGTCAATGCACAGGCGGGCAGATTAGCGCGGGTGCTGGAGGCGGCGATTGATGGGAGTGTGTGTTCAAGAGTGAGCCTTGCAGATCAATACGTCTCTGACTGGTTAAAAGTCCAACTCGAGCTGGTTGGAGCTGAGCCCCGACCAAGCGCGCGGAGAGCTTGCCCTCCACCCTCAAATTTTGCAGAAGTATGCAAGCCCTGGGGAGGTAACTGTTTTAATAAACCCTATTTATCTCCAAGTTGTTTTCCTGTGCCTTCAATATAAAAGCTGGGCTTTAAAAGGTTAAATATTAATAGCCTACTCCAGCTGGTCGGTCTGCAAGGGCTGCTGAGATGCAGTGCTTGAGACGTGGAGATGCTGCTGGTAGACACGTCACTGCAGGTGTAGAGCATGAAGTTCCCGTGGCCAACATGTAAAGCAGCCTCGCTGTCCGAGTGGGGCTTTATAAAATGATGTTTGTTCCCAAAAGCTGAATGAAACGTGTGTTTTGGTTTGTGGGTGGCAGGGAGGGTTTGTTTGCTCAGTAGGGGATGAAGGTGACAGCAGCATGTCTGGCTGGGGGGTTCTGGAGGTCTCCGGTCCAACCTTCTTGGACCAACACTTGATCGGTTTGGCCGTGACTGAGGGTTGAAGCCTCGGAGGATGGTGAGCTGTAAAAGAGGTAGATCTGAGCACTGTGGATGCTCTCGTTTAGCCTGCCAAATCCGTGCATAAGCCCGTTCCCACCCATGCAGTCTTTGCCTTCATTTGCCTTGGGAGCTACCACGTGAGCAGGGTTCAAGAAAGTCCTCTTGGGAGAGGAAGACTGATCCCTTTGCTGCCCGATTGAGTCAGAAGAGTTGCATCCTCTTAAGCGATGGGTTCCTGAGATCTGTAAACCTCATGTCTTCCAGTATCACCTTATTCTTCCCTTGTCCTTCTCCTGTGCCCGTATCACCCCGTGGTCTGGTGTCTTCTGCTGTTGTCTCCTGCTGCAAATCTTTGTGCAGCCACTGGCGTAACAGCTCTGTGGCTGTGATTCTTTGGTGCTGAGTTACCAATGCTTCAGAAATAGTAGAAAAATACCAAGGAATAGTAAGCAAAGAAAATAAAGAATGACTCATCTTTAAACAGAAGCTCTTTAGATGTAAGGTGGCATTGCTGACCACAGGCATGGATTCATATTAGTGGGTAACTCAGTTTTTAGGCCAAATTATGCATAGTTAACAACTTCCTTTGCAAATCAGCGCCCCCACCCCTTAGTCCCATATGCTCCCTCTAGTTTGTTGGGATGTGACACTGTAGCAGCAACGCTAAAGAGAGAAAGGTTATGCGCCCCAGCTGCGTGAAGATGCCTGTGTGCTAGAGGAGCCCAAAGTGCTCATATATCACACTCGGGTCTGATTTGCATCCCATTAATTCTGCTTCAGAAAGTCTCTTTCGAGTTGGTTTTAGCTTCTAGTGGAAGAGGCGGACTGACCTCGAGTTACTTGGTATTCAGCACAGATTTGGGATGTGGAAACCTCACATCACCCATAACTCAGTGATGTGTCTGAGCCCATGCACTGCAAAATACCTTCATCCAGCTTGGAGCAACTTCAGCTGCCAAAAGCCTGAGCTCCTTTGAACTTAACACACTTTTTTCATTATTTAATTACCTACGTTGTCTCCTAAGTGGCCTCAGGCTGCATCAGAGATGGGGCAGCAGACGCAGGGTGCACCCATGATTTTGGCATTGGAGACCTCACAGACAGTAGAAACGTCTCTGTTTGGGGGAAGGAGGAGTTTATTTGTTTTAGTAATATGGGAATGCATTTAAAATTCTGTAACTAAATGTCAGCTAGAAAGTAGATGTCACCTCCTGTTTTCGGTAGCTTGGAAGTACGGGCCAAGCTGGAGAAATCGTGCATCTCTGCGTTAGCAGGAGGGTGATCCCTTGGGACAGGCAGCAGGAGCCTGGAGATGCTCTTGCTGCCGGTGGGCAGCAGTGGTGATTTGGGCTGAGTCCTGGGTGTGCTCTGCTCACGGCAAGTGCTGCTGCTGGGTTTTCTTCCTTGATGCCCAGAAGTCTGATGATCCAGGTGGAGCACTCCCAACTGCTTACCTCCTGCTTTTGAGCAGCAGAGCTTGCCCAGATAGAACTTTCCACAGAGGGACAAACATGCCCATGCTGGTGGACACCATCCCACCCACCACAGCCCACTAACCACCCCCTTCTTCTTCCAGAGGAGACGACATTCGAGGCTGGAGTCAAAGTCCAGATCCACAGCCAGTCTGAGCCGCCTTTTGTCCAGGAGCTGGGGTTCGGGGTGGCCCCTGGATTCCAGACCTTTGTGGCCACCCAAGAGCAAAGGGTAAGTCCTAAATTTCATTTACACACCAAGATCCCTCCAGCGGGTCCGTATGAGAGGTTGCTTCTATGTACCAATGCCCCTTGAGAGGCATCTTCATCCTTAACAGCTATTTTTATGCCTTTGCTTCAAATTGGTTGGGATGAGGCCAACTTTTTCAGCATTGCTTCCCATGCATTGCCCACAATCCTTGTCATTTTGGCCACAGAAGGGACTTCATCCCTGGTAATTTCCCTGCCTTGCTCTTCCATGGTTATGGTTCAGCTGTGGCAGTCGCTCAGTGTGTTGGGTACCTTCCAACCCACCGAGAAAGGATGCTTTTTGCCAAAAGGCTCTCACGCTCCAAGGATATAAAGAGAGACAAGAGGAGAGTGTTTCATTATGTAGAACAGCGTGAATCCTTTCAGGTAACACAGAAATAGTCACATTATTTATTATAACCTGTGGTGGGATGCTCATGGCTCGGGATGCATCACCCTCCCTGGGTCCCAACAGTGGCACATCATCACGGTGCAGATGGATGCAATGTGACGTAGCGTCATTAGACCCAAATCCTGGTTAGGCATTTGGAAAGCCGGCCAGCAGAATAATTTTTTCCCCCAGCTTGGCCCCAGTGCTTTCATTCCTAGCCCTCCTGCTTCATTGCCTCTCTCATTTTCCTCTCTGCTCTCACATCCACCCTCAAATGAGACATAAATCAAGTTGAGGAAAGCGAACAAGAGCTGTTGGAGGCTTTGCTATGATTAAACCTCGGTGTAGATCAGAGCAGCAGTCATTACACTTCAGCTCAGAGCAATGCAAGGAATTCACCACCAAATATATCATTAAGGCATCTCGCCATGGCCACCAGGTACCAAAATACAACTGAAGGTGCTGCATTTCAGCGAGCCTGGATGCAGATCTTCCCTCCTTCATTACAGCATGCTTGTGTGTAATCATCCAGGAGGTAACGAACGGTGTGGGTTCCTGGTGGGCGAGCACCAGGTGGAAACTTCTCAATTAAAGCAGAGAAATGTTGCGCTGTTGTCGGTTCGTATCTCGTGGGAAGTCCGGTGGGCTGGAGAAAATGAGCAGCTTCATTAGCACCCAGGGCTCTCGTCTGGAGTGTAACACCTTAGTAACAGCGAAGGCAAAGGGCTTTTCGGGGGCTGAGGCAGCAGCTGCTGAAGTCCAAAGCAGAAACAGGGTTGAAAACCCATCAGGGGCATTTTTCATGCCCATTCCCTTGACACAAGCTCTTCCGTGTGTCCCCAACATCCTCACCTTGCTCCACCGCTGCTTTCCGCCGTTCCAGAGGACCCAGCAGCATTCGGCATTGCTTCCATGGGGCATGCTGCGAGGCAGAGAATCTGGAAGGGTGGAAAACTGATACGTTACTGTTGGCAGTAATTACTGGGCACTGAATGCCTTATCCATCCTCTCTCTGGGCATCTCCTGAGGCAGTCTAGGGGCCTCCACGCAGCGAGGCGGCAGCGCTGGGGTCAGCCCTTTGCCCATAGCTGCTGTTGGCAGATGCGGCGCAGAGCAGCGGGGTCTGGATGCGGCCCTGGGTTAGGGCCAGCGGCTGGTTATCCCCCACAACGGCTGCCTGCGGGAGCCCTTCCCAGCGGCTCGCAGGTGCTGGGTTACCCCAGGGAGGACAAGTGACATGCCAAAGGTCATGGAGGAAGTGGTGTCAGAGCAGAGGGTCTCATGTCAGACTAGATATAAGGAGGAAATGTTTTATGATGAAGGTGGTGAACCACTGGCACAGGTTGCCCAGAGAGGTGGTAGATGCCCCATCCCTGGAAACATTCAAGGTCAGGTTGGACAGGGCTCTGAGCAACCTGATAGAGTTGAAGATGTCCCTGCCCATGGCAGGGGGGTTGGAATAGAGGATCTTTGGAGGTCCCTTCCAGCCCAAACCATTCTCTGATTCTGTGTCAGAGCAGAGGGTCCCCTGTTGGGGCCTTGCATTTCCATCCCCAGCGTGCACATGCCTTCGAGCGAAGCCCTCTCCTCTTTTCTCAGCACCAAAGAGCAGGATTTTTGTTTAGCAAATTGTCAGCTGTGAAAAATACCTCTGGCAGAATCAGCAACCCCTCAGTGAGACCACGTTAGCTCCAGAAAAAAGCTAACTGCAGAGATGCCGAGGCTGGCGATGGAGAAGGGCATCGTCCACCATGTACATGGCACTTTGCATGCCCCGTTAGCAGGCAGTGCTGGGCAGGGTGGTGCAGCCGCCTGATGCTGAAAGGGTTTGGCAACACCTCCTCGAATTGAGCTCGCCTGGCAGCGTGAGTGGTAATTGGAAAGATTTGTCTTCCTTAAACATCCCGGCTTCAGCAAGATTTGGGAGCGTGGCTGGGAGCTGGAGTCTGCAACGAGGATCTCAAGGACTTTGTTTAAAGATAGAAATAGCGTAAATGCTGGAGACTTGTAAGACAGCTGCTGTAAATCTTCCCCATCCCATTGCCAGCATTAACTATTTCATTATTTCTATTAAAAAATTAGATTTCCTATCAGGAAGACAGCCAGCTGGGAGAGAGGGAAAAAACCCATGCCTCCTTCCAGGCAGGAAAGACGTAGAAGATGACAAGAAAAACAGATCTGGGGGGACTCTTAGCTCGAGTGTGTCCCCTCTTCTGCAGGTTTTGCCAGAGTTTTGGTGCTGGGAGAGGGAAGGACATGTTTCTGCTCGGGGCCAGGGGCTCTGTAACTGATTTAAAATTATACCATGGCTGCGACACCTTTCCTCAGGAGACCCGGAGGGCTCTTCAAGCCGCCTGCCTGGAGCAGCATTCCTCTCCATAAAATCATTTTTTAACCTAATTACAACCATTACAGCATACTCATGCTACTGCCTCCTCTAATTACCCCTCAGGGACCAGCTGGGCATCACCCACTTTCTCAAGCCCTGAATGCATATCTTTTATTCAGACCCCTGATTTAGTCTTTTTTTTTTTTTTTTCCCCCTACTAAATCTCTACATCTGGGGCAGGCACGTGCTGCTCCTTCAATAAGTCAGAGCAAAAGGTGGAAAAGCCCGCGAACATCACCCAGAGAACTGAGTCCAGCCAGTTATTGGGGTCCTAGACCATGTGTTTTACACCATGAAACATGAACAAAATGATCCTCCAGCTGGAGGAGAATAGAAATAAAGATAATGAGAAGGTTGTTTCACATCTCCCAGCTCAGAGCAGCCTCTCTGTTAGTTATAAGCACTTTTCCCAGCGATAAAAAAAAAAAGGTGTGGAATTGGGCAGACTTGGCGCGATGGTGGGAGCCATGCATTGTCCTTAAGACGGATTTTGGGGTGAAGGGGATTTATTTGTGGCTGGATTAGAGGCTCGTGGCTTTATTTGTGGCTCTGTTCCTGTTAAATCTCTCCCTTCGTCCCCTCCATCCCAGTCTGGAAATAAGAGTATTTACTGGTCTTTACTTACTGATTTCCTGCCTTTCCAGGTATGCAGCCGCTTAGCGCAAGCGAGGACTTGTGTCTCGGTGCTGGGGCGATAAATCCTGGATCTTTATATTACGAGCTTTCCAAAAGCCCCTTGTCGAAAGCAAACTCTGGCTCTGTGATGGTGTGTGATCTCATTAAATCTCCCTTTAAGATTAGCTGTCAGTCTGAAAAAAGGAACAAAATCAGTTTTTCTCCTCCTTCTGTAGTGGCTGAGCCCTCTGATTCCTGCAGAGTGACACTTTTAAGATACATTCACCAGTTTGGGAACTGCATCGTTAATGCCGTAATGATGTTGCGCTGGTTTGCGCTGGTTTGCACTAGTAGCATTGTAAGAGGGACTTTGCCCTTGTATCGGTCGTGTGTGCTGAGTCAGCAAAAGCAATCCTGCAAAGGCAATGCCAGCAGGAGGTTTCCTCCATAAAAACGTGGTGGTTGGGTTATGTAGGCCAAGCTGGTTCTTTGCTGCGGATTCGTGCCTAAAGGGAGATGCTTTCTGTCTGAAATCTCAGACCAAAGCGATCCCCTGAAGTTTAAGGGGAGCCAGGACTGAGCTCCCTAAAGCAACTCAGGAGGCGGCGCAGCAGAAGGCAACACACGGTGGCCAGTTGCAATTAAAACAAGAGTGTCTTGATGGAGGACAGTGGCAAACATCCTCTCTGGGTGACTTTCCATACACCACGGCAGTGGCTGTGTCCGAGTGCAACATGAAAGGAGCTGGAGTGGTTTACATGGACGTGCGAGACCATAGCTGCTGTTTTCTGGGGTTTTCGCACTGTTTTTCACGGGGAGAGCCGGCCGCGGTCCCCGTCGTGCCTTGCAGCGAGAGATGCTCCGGCCTCACAGGGTAGCGGTTTCCATGGCAATTGCTGAGTCTAATGAATAAGGTTTGTTTTCTCATGAATGGGCAAAAACCGGAGCTGCGCAGGAGCTGGCTCGGGGCACGCCGGGCCGGCACCCTCCAGACGGGTCCCAGGGGAGGGCAGGACCACCCCAAGGAGGGCAGTGCCCTTCAGCTCCCGCTGCTCCTGGCTTTGGAGGGATCCACCTCAATTTTTCCCTTTTGCTGGCTGTTTTGGATGAGTCTGGTGCTATAACAAGCCTCTCCGGACCTTGGGTTGTGCATGGCCTTGGGGAGACTGCAGTATCCCCCCATACCCTTGCACTGGTCCATGGCACCAAGGCATGGGCGGACACCCTGGAAGTTATATTTCAAAGGGCTGATCCCCTGGAGAAAGAGAAATTCCTCCTGGGTTTTCCTCCTTTTAATCCCCTTTTTCCAGCTGGGTTTTACAGCATCTCGGCAGCATCACCCGAGCCTCTTCCATAACGGATGGGATCAGATAATGTTAATTCCCCAGCTCGGCTGCTCCCCACTACGCCATCGGCACGGCGCGTTAGAGAAGATGAAAAGCGCACTAAAAATGGCAATTTCTGCCAACTTGGCAATAAAAATTTAAGAGGCTTCAATTAAGCAACAGGTTTGAAGATGGAGCAATATTGTTTAATAGGGCTCTAGTGTGCCTTGGAGACTCATCCCCTCGTAATGCTTGCATGGGACAGAGAGCATCAGCTACCAACAACTGCGGTATCAAGAAGTGTGATTACAGAGGCAAAAAAATGGGACTCGGGGTCTGACAGCGATTGCTCTGAAGCCCATATTTCCAAACAGGGTGTAGGCAGTGGCAGTTGAAAATTGGGAGCAATTAAATAGCATTTCCCATGTTTCCTAACCCTTGCTCAGAGCATCTTCTCCTACCTACGGTCTTACACCTCCTCCTGGAAAAACATTTACTCTCTGATTTCTTTCTGTTTCCCTCAATCCCACACACTCTCCCAGTTGATTTCCTCCAGTATATCATCAGACTGAATTAATTCAACAACAAGAAGCAAACTGGCAGGCAGCGGTGGCCGGCCGCGTAGAAAACTTCATTGCACAGGAACGGTTCAAAGCAGGAGATGTAAGAAAACAATTGCATGGCTGTTTTTGTAGGGCAGCAGGGTGGTTTTGCTTGGAAAACAGCCTTAGGAGTGAATCAACCTGTTTGTAAAAGGACGGGTTTGGAGGCAAGTGATGGAAATGAGTCAGGGCTGGGAGCAGTTGTCTGAATGGGGAGAGGTTGGAAGGGGCTTGCTTAGGAGGGTCAGTAAGAGAAAATGTCGGGGAGGCAGACGGAGTAACGGTCTGGGTGCTCCTGCTAACCCTTCACCGTATGATATGGATAAGAGGATTTTTTTAAAAAAGATGGAAAGCTGCTCGTTGAGGACGGGAGAGCTTCAGAGAGTCCAGCTCCCACCGTGCACCCCCCAAATCGGGCACCTCTGTAAGAGTTTGGCCAGTGTAGGCCAACAAATAACAACCGATGGTGTCCGGCAGAATGAGGGGGGAGTGCTTTTGCTGGCTATAGCTATGCCAAGGAGGTGACCAGGAGGGAGAGGGTAGAGTTTATTGCAGTTTAAGACAGAGTTTGCACGTGAGCAAAGGGTCCAGCTGGTTTGGTGGGGTGCTAGAAGCGAGTTGTAGATGGTCAGCGCAGCAAACGCCAGAGCAGCCGTCCAGCGGGTCCTGGGAGCAAACCCGGGATGAGGCTCAGAAAGGGCTGCCCTCGCCTTTTTGGGGAGCCACAGGAGGTTTCAGTATTGCTATTTGATTTGCAAAATTATTTCCAAGGAAATGGGGACCTGGAGGAGCCTGGAGCTCCAAAATCACGTTTTTCTCCTGGTGCCCACTCACCTGCAGCCCCTGGGGGCTCGTGGGCTGTATAACTTCCCCGAGCTCTGCTCAGGGGGACCTTCCAGGTGCTGGAAGGGTTAAGCTCTTGTCCTTAAAGAGAACGGTTTTGGTGCTTGCATGAGGGGAGCAAATGAGAAGGAACAGCCGTATCGCACCCTGCACAGCAAAGGTAGATGGCAAATAGCGTCTTCCAGCATCATTAACTGGGAGATGGTGCCAATGAGCTGTGTGTACACCGAGCTTTTTAAGCATTTTACAAGTGCTGAAGTTGCCTGGGATTGAAATTCTATTAAGTTGATGCTATTTGATGTCTCATTAAAGAACGGAGGCTTCTGGTTGTTATTTCATTTGGAGCAAATGCAAACACACCCTGTCTAGATTTTGCAATGTTCAGGGAAAGGTTTGCATCCCTCCTTGATGATCGCTGCCTAAAGTTGGGTGGCATCAGGCGGGGACCCACACGTGGCGGAGGCAGGAGAGGGGCTGAGCTGTAGCCCAGAGCCGAGTCAATGCAGGCTGCATCCCCAAAGCCGGGTTCATCGCAGAGCCCAGCTGCAAACTGGGCTAAAACTGCCCCAGCCTCATGCTGGAAACATCGCCGCCGCATTTCCACGTCTTCCCTATTGCATGAAATTAAACATGCAGAAAAAACAGAGATACCACTTAAAATAAGTTTCAAAAAAAGACCTCTCTGGCTGCAGACGGATGTCGGCAGCTATCGGGAGGCTCAGTGCCGAGAGCAGCGTGCGAAGGCCAGCAGCGTGGCCATGAAAAAGGGCTGTGGCAGGGAGGAGGCTGTGCTGAACGGCCCCTGCCGCCGCGGCCGGCTTCCCCGGCTTCCCCCCGTTTGCCGAGAGCAGCCCTTCCTTTCCTTGCGTTTCAGGCAAGCAAGATCCATCCTGCTTTTAAGGAGACAAGTCAATTTGTTCCTTTTCCTTTCGGCGCCTGCCAGTTTGTTACTGATTGTCGTAATCCCTAATCGCTGGGATCAAGAGAATTTAAAAAGCATTTCATTAATTAATTAAGTATTAACAATTGTGAAAGCGCGAGGACGTGAGTTTGTCAACCTCAATTAGAGGCTGTAGCTGAATTTCTATAAGCGTGAGACCACGCGGTGCTGGGGAGGGGTATGTGCAGGCAGCCCTTGGAAAGCTGCCACGGCCGCGGAGCAAAATCAGAGCTCAGCGCTACTCGCCTGCAGGAACCGAGGGCAGAAACTGTCCCTGCTGCCTTTACCCCGGCTTTTCCTTTTGCTTTCATGGTTTTTTTCCCTCCAGCTTCAAAGAGAAGTAGCTCGCCTTTTGGCAGTAGCAGAGCAGGTTGGAGTGGAGCAGCTCAGCACCCTTGGGCAGCCTCCGCCGGTCCAGCACCAAACCCCAAATTAGCATCATCTGGAAAAGGGGAAAGCCATTCTCTCAGGAGGAGGAGACGTCTGCGTGGCTGCATGCCACGGAGCCCAGGAGGGGCTGCAGGGGAGAGGCATCAAAACCAATTAGCGTCTCTCCCGTTTGCGTTGTTTACATGGCCGCGGTCGGCGGGATTGCTCCGTCACGCGCGCTCCTGTTTGCTGGCTAGCGAGGCGGGCTTAGCTCCCCGGTGCGCTCTTCCAGGCGATGCAGCGGCCTCGTTAGCATCGTGGGCAGGAAATTCAAATGTCAAATGTCTGAAATGAGTTGCTGGGGCAGCTCTCTGGGGCTGAGCGCTTTGGATGCGAAGGCTTTGCTTGAGGTTACAGCCCGGACAAAGCATATTTTTGGCAAGGAGGGGGTTAAGGAGGGATGTTCTTGTGGATGGTTCACCATTGCATTAACCCCAGAGCTTGCAGGGCGTTGGGACTCCTGTGCCAAGGCGGGAGAGGCAACGGGAGCAGGGATGGGGCTGGTCTGTGGGGCGAAAAGCCACGGGGGCTGGAGGGAAGAACCGTGGGATCCTGCTCCATTGCCCTTCAGGGCAGGAAACCTGCTGCGGGCTGCAAAGAGCTTGGCCCCTTGGTTTAAAAGTCCTTCACTGCAAGGTGCACTATTTGATGGGTAAAACCACAGCCAGCTCTGGGGCTGGATAGTCTCCTCTCTGAAGAATGATGGGGAGCATTTCAGAGGGTGCAACCTTGCGGTCCTGGCAGCCACCTTGTGCCTGCGAGCGATGCTGCTGTGGCTCCAAACATAGACAGTAACAGAGCAGCTGCCTTCAGAGATAACTGGAAATAAAAGGTCAGGACGAGACTTGACGACATCAGAGACTTGGTACATTGGTGCCTGCTCGCCAAAACCACCTGGGAAAGGCGAAGGGAGCTTTCCTGGGACCAAATTACCTTTGGATGTTGAGGCAGGATCTGGGAAATGTGGCTCCCCTATTCTCTGCAGAGCCCGGTCCCTAATGATGTGCCTTCTCCCTCCAGAGAGGTCCCGCATCCGTATCTGTCTGCTGATCAGCCGAGAGTTTGCTTCTGATTACAAATTGCAGAGCATGAGGGAAGCAATGAGTCTTTCAAGCTGTAATTACCATGGAGGCTCCAGGTAATAGCCCTTGATGAGCCCCTTGGAGAGAGAAGAGTTCATTGACTTGCTCGGGGGAGGGAGGGTCCAACCTGCCAGCCCGGGGAGATTTGTCTCTCAAATCCTGCCCGTAAGGAAGAAGCACAGATTTGCCTGTCAAACTTCAAGTGAAGCCTTGCTGCAGCGCTGCTTCCCACCAAGCCGGCTATGGAGTGGGAAGCGGGTGGATTCCCGGTGCGGTCCCCGGGGTGTGGGAGATGCTTTGGTTACAGCCGCCGCATCTCGGGGCTCTGCTCGGAGGCATGGCCAGCAGCAAGGAGTCCTGCCCTCTGTTATAGAGACATAAGAATCAGGGATTGATACAAAACAAGGCAGCACCGAGGTGCCTGTGTCGCACCCCGCAGGGCTCTGCTCCATGGGCAGGAGTTTCACTGGGGAAATTCCCTTTAAAAAGTAGAAATTGGAGCTTCCCTGGAGTCTCCTGTCAGTCCCAGACATGACGTGCTTTTCTCCAAAACAGGTTTGCCTTTATATTGCAGAGCAAAAAAACCTCTACGGGTGTTAAATGTACCAAGAGACTTTTTCTACTCCTAAGTATCAGCGATTCAGAGAGTGATGGGAAGAACAAAAAAGTCTTGGCATGTGGCAGAGGAGATGTGTTGCACCTATTCCTGCATTTTTAGGAAGCCAGAAAAAAGTGAATTGCACTTGCACACTTGTACTTGCACGCTTGTGCATGTACAAGTGTGTGCATGGGGCAACAAATCCCCAGGGAACGCCATGCTTTTGGGGAGATGCAAACCAGCTTTGCTTCGCGGTATGAGGGTAGTCGGTGCTCGTGGTCCCGGCTACAGAACAGGCCGTAACTCTGTTAATGAAGTTGCATTGATTAGGGTTTAATTAATCATTCAGCCCATGCACCTCCTGCAGACGCGGTGCCAGTTCAGAAGCACCGTGGCTCAAATCCCAATGCTGGCTGAGCAAAAAAGCGTGTAAGCTAAATATCTGATTGCGACTCCATCGTTTTCTGATCCCGTCACCTACATTCAGAATAAAATTTAAAGGGCTTAAAAGATTTGTGTGTGGCTGTGCTTAGAAGAGAGCTGATTCCATCTGAGACTGCGATTATTTATTCTCCTTTATCATACAACGTGCAACATATGGGCCCCTTTCTTCACCGCGGATGACTAAATGATGGCATCTGGTACTCTATTATATTGCAAGTGTAAAGCAAATGAGAAAAGATCCCCTTCAAATAGCACTTTGCTGTTGTCACAAAGGCACTTTTGGTATTTTCATTCCAAGGTGCTGCTTTGCTGACTTTCAAAACCATCCCGTTCAGAGCCAGGCTGTTTCTTGGAGGATGCCGAGATTGCTGGGAACTGGTTTTTTTTCCCTCAATGCCTCAGCTGGTCCCCGCAGATGGGATCCCTCCGTCACCTGCTGCATCTTTGCACCCGTTGTGGATATTGTCTGCTCTTCGGATCGGACCCACTGAGCACAGAGATCGGTGCATGTCGCTCCGAGCAGCTGAGTAGCTCTTGCTGCTGTTGCTTTTCAAAGCAGCTTGAGCAGCAGCATGGATTGAGGCAGATTTGGGGAATGCCAGAGCTCCTGTCCCTCAGTGAGCAGCCTGGGCACCCATGGGCGATGCCAGCTCCGGCATGCATAGCGTCCTGTTTCTTTGCATCTGCACACCAGGACGCGGAGGCGCTGAGCAGACCACGCAGATCTGCTGTGGCTGAACATCACTGCACAGTTCTCGGTCTCCTTGGCACTTGAGACCAGGGAGGATGCTCGCAGGAGCATTGTGAAGGAAGGGAGTTGGTGATTCTCGGCTGCTGGGGGAAGCAGAGCCAAAGAGGGGTTCACCATCACATGGGGACCCCCTTCACCCTTGTGCGGGCAGGGTCTGAGCTTTTCTCGGGCCTATCCTTGGGGTCATGCAAGGGAAGACCTTGAACTACCATCTCATCACGGGGAGGACCTGTGGCTCATCTAGAAGATGCGTATGCCACAGGGTTGCCATGTCCATGGTTCCAGCTGGTCCCGTAAAGCCTGCATCAGCCTGTTAGAGACAGAAGTAACTGGGAACCAGTATAGTGCCCGTAGATGCAGCAAGCAAAGTGCTGGAATAAGCAAAGTGCCTCTGAATTCCTGGATGGGAACTGTTCCTGGCAAAATTGTTCCTAGAGCAGGGATTACTTTGGCTTGGCTGAGTTGAGAGCTTGTCCAGCCCAAGAGGGCAGGATCACCCTCTCCGAAGCTTGGCATCTTCCCCAAACTCTTCTTTAGCTTCCAGGTTTCATGCCCCTCCAAGGCAGACTGTTCCCGTACCCAACTGTCATCACCACAAGACGCGTTCATCCCAACATCTCATCTTTCTCTTCCTGGCTGCACTTTAAGCCCATTACGGGTTTTTAACTACTGAGTGGTTCATAATTCAAAGCCATGGGGAGATTTACCAGCACCCCAGCATTGCAAGCTAGTGCACAAGGTGAACATCTTCGCACAGGCTGCACTGGAGAGCTGGGGCTCTGCTCTTGCAGGAGATCTCCTGGGGAAGACCTAGAGCGGAGCGTGGGCTCCAAATGCCTCACGCCCTGGTATTTTTGTCTTAGTTACGCCAGGTCCAAGCCTGAAGGATTCAGGGGGTCATTACCCATTCAACAGCATCTGCAGTGTGCCTCCACTTTGTGGGTCATCTTTTTTCTCCTCCCTTTCCCACACCTCTCCAGAAGAGACCCAGAACAAGCACCGTAGAGCCTTGCCACTAGATCCTAGGCTTGTAATCCATCAGCATATGTTTACATATTTATTTTAGGATGTGATTAATGTTACTACAGTTTTTAAAGGAATGTTTTTGTTCAGCCAATGTGCTTTGCCAGCACAAAACGTTCTGTGTTTGGAGCAAAGCACAGCAAATTGGATGCTGCTTTAAAACACAAAGAAGGAAGGGTTAGGGGAATGCTATTTTCTGCTCTCTAGCAAAGAGTAGTGCAGGGCATTTAGCAAAGATAAACAGGAAAGGCTGCCAAGCTGCAGACAGAAGAGGAACAAGTAGATTTGGCCGTGGGGGCCAGAGAGCAACTGTTTTTCCTCCAGCATGTTCTGGGCTCTGAATTAAGGTTGCTGTGGTGGATTGTGGAGTCCTGCTTATCTTACCGTTGCATTTGTGTTAAACAAAAGCAGTAACAGCAGAAGGGTTTGCGTTGCACGAGCAGAGCAACTTTGGAGCCTCACGCAAGGTGGTGTGCAAACAGGGGAGAAGACGACAGGTTCCTCATCATCATGGGGTGCCAGGAGAGTGGATAACGTGTATCAAGCTCCACAGGGCTCTCCCTAAGCATGGGTGTTTGGAAAAGGACGATTGACTTGTCCGCCTTCTCTGAGGCTGCAGCCCGGCACCATCGCCCATGGTAGCACTGCTCTGAGTGGGGCCATCCCTCCATGGGGAGCACGGAGGTTTGGGGGCTCCTTATGGCACCGGTACGCCATTTCCTTGGCATTTTGCACCTTCTGCAGCAATCACTAGTTGCTGAACTGTTCTCAGTCCTTTCCATGTGCTCCCAAGTCCTGGCCCTCTCTGAGGGTTGTGATCTGCTGCATTTTTTATCAACGAGAACAGTGCCTGAAGAAGAGAACAGTGCAAATGTGGCAGCTTTGGTCACGCCGGAGCAATCACAGCTATTGCCAGGATCTCACTGCCACCCCTTTCTGCTCCCCAATGTCACCAGTGCTGTCTGCGTTGTCCCCATGAGTGGCATGTAGTAGCACAGCCTAGAGATTGGAGGAAGCTGGAGATGGGAGCTGTCGACACACCAGTGCCAACAACCCCGTGTTTGCTCTCACCAAAGTCAGAGATGATTTGCAGGTCAGAGTCTCCCTTAGGTCCCTGCATGGGCGGGATTTTCCTGATGATGCAAGAAAGACCACAGAGCTGGTCTTGGAGAACCTCTGGTGTTGCACGTCTCCAATGCACCATCCTGCTGTGGCTCTGCTCCTGGAGATGCTGGGCTGGAGGGATGCAGGAGAGCAGCTCTGGAGCAGAAGAGCTTGCTAAAGGCTCTCACTTGGCAAAAAATCATTCCGTGACCTTTCCCTGCAACAGCACCGCTTGATCTCCTCCTTAAAAACATCATTAAAATTGTGCTCTGGGGGGCTCCTCTGTGGCAAGAGGAGGGAGATGCTGCGCCCCACTCCTCGCTGCCAGTCCCCAATGTCCCCTGACACCCCGCTCCTCCCTCTCTTGCAGCTGACGTACCTGCCTCCGCCGTGGGGTGAATGCCGCTCGTCGGATATGGGCTTAGACTTCTTTCCCGTTTACAGTATCACGGCTTGCAGGATCGACTGCGAGACCCGGTATATTGTGGAAAACTGCAACTGCAAAATGGTTCACATGCCAGGTCAGTGTGCCGAGGGGGAAGGGACCCCCTCCCTCCACCCAGCCTGGGTCATTAAGGGTTAACGAGCTGGAAAGGGTCCAGGGATTAAAGGAGCTGGGAATACCTTTCCCTAAGGAAAGAACGATGCTGATAGCCTTTACAAAATGCCCTGAAATAGGGGCAAGATGTGGCAGAAGGACATGGGTCTGATTTCCCCTTTTTTAACCCCAGTTAACACCCCTGGGTGGTATTTCCAGCTGCCACCTCCTTGGTTTGCAAGAAAAGGCCTCGTGGCAGGCCCCCACTGCAATACCTCTGCTGCCCATCCCCACCCTGCGTTCACTTTGCTAAAGGGAGGTCCTTGTGGTCCCAGGGGAGAGCCCAGCGGTCCCCAGCTCCCTTGCAGCATCGGTGGCCGATGCCCACTGATGGATGTGTCCTTTCCATGCAGGGGATGCTCCCTTCTGTACCCCGGAGCAGTATAAGGAATGCGCAGAGCCTGCGCTCGGTGAGTACCAAGAGATATCCCTGGGTGCCACAGGTGTCCCAAGCTGCAGGGACTTCCAGCAGCCTGCGTCCTCCTGGCTGGCAGGACTGGGGTGATCCAGAGCAGCTGCAACCCGGCGATGGGTTTTGATGAGACCCAACTTGTTGGGAAGGGCTGGGTGCACCCTGGGATAAAGTTTCTTCTGGTTCTACCTGGGGCATGGGGCTCTGTCAGCGCAGAAACCCTCAGGGTAACGGGCACCCCAGGATATGTAGGAGGGGAGGACCTCTGGGTCTGGGTTTGGGATGTAGGGACCCATTCTAGGTCTGGATTTAGGAGGCTCAATCACCACATGTTCCCTGAGAAGATGCTGGTAACAGAGTGTAGCCCCCAGCAAAAGGCCTCTCTCCAAGATGGTGGGGATGGCCGTGCAATGAAGCGGGAGAGAAATGGCCAGGACTGGGTTTCCTGCAGCTCTTCTGAAATGTGACTCCTTGGCCCGTCTCTGGGTGGCATGACCTCTGCTCCCACATCTGCTGGGTGTCCTTCACTCCATGAGGTCTGACTCTGTGACCTTCTCCAGGTTTGCTTGCTGAAAAGGACAGCAATTACTGCATCTGCAGGACACCCTGTAACCTGACCAGATACAACAAAGAGCTCTCCATGGTCAAGATCCCCAGCAAGACCTCGGCCAAATACCTGGAGAAGAAGTTCAACAAGTCGGAAAAATATATCTCGTGAGTGTTGCAGAAAACAGATCTCCTTTGCTTTATGGGGGGAAAGTGTCTGTAAAGCCCCGTTGGCTGATTAAACCAGCCTGTGCTAAGACCAGACCTTGCCAATGCCTCTATCACCAAACAGAGATATGTCCTCCAGGGTAGGTTGGGGTGAAAGCCTTGAAGAGATGAGGTATAGGTTGCTTTCTTCTCAGTAGGCGTTTCCAGACAACTGTATGTTCCTTCCCTGGCCTTGTCTTCATGAGCATGCTCCATACCCACCAAAAAAAGTGCAAAAACGCCTCTTATTTTGACAAGGAACCCCAGTCTTGCTGGCCCTGTCTGAGATACGGCTGCTCTCTACCTAAGTCTGGGCTGTAGAGCTCAGGCAGCCGCTGTCTTGGACCTCTCCCAGCCCTGGCCACATCATTACCTTGTGGAGGCAGTGAGAGTTATTCCATATTAAGGATCCTTTGAACTCTTGTTGTTATGATCAAAGTGAGATCCAGAGCTCAGATCCTGTGGGTTGCCGAGGTCCCGAGAAAGAGAACAGTCAGGACAGAGAGGGGAATAAAGCCCCAAAGTCCCGTTTTTTTTTCTTGTCCCAAAGCACATGAGGCCGCTGGTGGCTGATGGGCTGATGCTGTTGTCCTCTTTCTACAGAGAGAATATTCTTGTGCTCGACATATTTTTTGAAGCACTCAACTATGAGACAATTGAGCAGAAGAAAGCCTATGAAGTGGCAGCCTTACTTGGTAAGGAGAGATTGGGGGTGCGTTTTGGAGTCTGTGTGAGCCTTTGCTGGAGTCCGTGTGTGTTTATGGGACAGACAGATGCCACGAGTGGGTGCACAGCTTATGTGTATTGCCTTGAAAATCCCAGCAAGGTCCAGCCACCTTCCTGGCCAGCACACTTTAAACCCCATCCCTTATTTTCCTTCCAATACCAAGGTGTCCCAGGAATGTCCCAGAGACCAGAGCTAGTCCATGTGTCACCCATGAAAGGTTAATGTGAGCTGCTCCATCTCAGCTTGCTACCCGGGCCCTATTATTTGGAAATCCCAGGGCTGAGCGGGTGATGGATGCTCTCTGTCGTGCTCCCCATGCTGGAACGGTAGTGTGTGGAGGAGGACAGCTCTTAAAACCATCCACCCATCACCTCTTACATGCTCCAAATCTATCCTCCTTTCCAGGGAGGGCAGCCAGGACCCTGAGCCTTTGGGTGCTGCCCCACAGCTTGATGGAGAAGGTGGAGGAGTTGTTGGGTTGCTCAGCCTCAAATTTGGTCAAGCTTAATGGGTGCTGGCTACAGATATAGGTGCTGGGGACCCATTGGGTCTTCGGGGTGGAGGTGTTCAGTCAGGAGAAGCAAGCCTGCTCTGTGCCCATGCTCAGCGTTGCAGCTCCCCCGTGTGCCACCCTGAATCCCCAAATCCCTCCTAGGATGCAGGGAGCGATCGATACCTTTGAAAGCTGGAGCCAGGCCATCCCGTGGGGCCAGACGCTGCGAGCCAGTCCCGGGACGGGGGACGCTGCGGGGAGCAGAGCACCCCATGTCCTATTGGGTGCCCCCACGTCACCCTGCAGTGGTAGCTCTGCAAAACGTACATGCCGTGCGCCCTTCTGCACCTGCTGAGGGTTCCCCAAGAGTGCTACAGCGAGGAAGAGGAGGCTGGTGGTGAAGCCTCTTTGACATAAGCCTCCTTATTTGCACGACCTTGCACGACCCTCATTCCCAGGGCAGTGCAGGCTTTGGGCAGAGTCTTATCTTCCCCCAGTCCTCAGCCCCTTTTGAACCAGCACTTTGCCCCCGAGCACCTTTTTTCCTCTCTTTCTTCTGTCTCTGGCTCATGGACACCCACAGAAAAGGTCCCGTAGCCCCTCCACCCGTGGGTGCCTTTGCTCTGAGCAGTGACACAGTTGAAACATGGGCGTTTTACAGCAAAATCCATGAGGTTTGTCTTCCCTGAAGCACATGGTTTGGCGTAGCACAGCGTCTCACATCAGGAGTTATCTTCCCAGCAGATCCCTGAAGTCTCCTCTCCCCAGGGTGCCTCCTCCGCAACCCTTCCCTGGCCCTGGGGGATCGTAGGACTCGAGACAGCCTTGAGATGCTCCCCACAAAAAGCAGGCCATCTTCCCTCTCCCTTTCCTCTCTTTAGCAGGTTTGGGTTTTTTTCTCAGCTGCAGGGGACGTTACCTAATTCTTCTCCTGCATCTTTCTCCTTCCCTCGCCCAGTTTGGGAATTGGGCTGTGGGATTCCTGGGCTGAAACCTGCTGTCTGACTCTACCAGATGGCTTCCTCGGATGCCAGTGCGTGTGTTACAGAGGTATCGCATCCTCATTAGGCTTCCAGCTGATGGCTTCCTTAGCAGGAGAAATGCTTTGGTGGCCACCAGCGTCCTTCCCGGGATGCTTTTCATGCCATTAGAGCTGTTGGTGTTCCTGGGGGTGATGCGTTTCCCCACTCCTTGGGGATAGCAGCACCCAGGGCAGCTGCACCGCGGTGGCACAGGTGCCTCTAAGAGCATTTACCCCAGGGGTAAAAGCCATCTGCATGTTGTTCTCTCTCCTAGGTGACATTGGGGGCCAGATGGGGCTATTTATCGGTGCTAGCATCCTCACTATACTAGAGCTCTTCGATTATATATACGAGGTAAGACCCTCGCCCTTCGCCTTATTCCTCTGGCGGGGTGTGGGTTTGCCAGCCTTGATGCCAGGCTGGGGTGGTCATGGACCAGGACTCTCCATGCCCAATGTGCTCAAGTGGATTATTAATTTTAATTAATCATACTATAGAATTAATGCTCTACAACAGTGCTGTGTAGTCGGTCACGGCTATGTAGCATGGTGCGGAGGTCCCTGCATCGGCAGGAGCTCTCCGTGGCAGGGGGGATGGCATGCAGCCATGGCATGGCATGGCATAGCCAGGGTCGTTTGGCACCCTGCTTCTGCTAATGAGGTTTGCTTCTCACTTGGGCTAATTAAGCACCTCCTTCATGTGGCTGTGAAGCTTGCACTGCCTGGGGTGCTGGCTGGGGACCTGCTGCTGCACCCTCCTGTCCCTGTCCCCCGTTGGGCTCCTCCCAGCAGCGCACTGGTATCATCTTCTCATAAAAACACCTTTAATTAATGCCTGAGTCCCAGTCTGGCCATCAGGCGGGAGAAGCAGTGAGGCCAGACCTTGTACTGCTGCCGAGGGGTGGAAAAGCCCCAGTCCCTGTTATCTGGCGTGTGCAGCTCTGCCAGCAGCCCTGGAGCAAGGAGCTTTCTAGGAAGCACCGAGACGAGCTCCAGCGTGGTCCCATGGCTCCGCGGTGGCCAAGAGCAGCTGCTCCAGAGAAAAGTGCAAGCCCTTTTTAATGGGGATTATTGCAATAAGCAGTCCGGAGGGGACGTTGCTTTCTGGCAGCCCGCCCTCCTCCTGCTCTCCAGCTGCAGAGTTATGACCCTTGTATATTTTTAATCTCTTTTTGCCTAAGCACCTTCCCCTGGTGAACGCTGATGTCTCAGCGCAGCAGCGCAGCTCAGCATCTCCCAGGGGATTTTGACTTTTCTATGCCGCGGTGCCAACACAGGCCTCGGTGGTCCCATGCTGTCCCAGCCAGCCCGTGGGCATCATCTCTCCAGCATCCTCCGCCGCTGCCCTTGTGAGCACAGAGGCAGATTCCAGCTGTTCTCCGCACCCTCCTGCCGTTTTCACTTTTTCCACCCCCTTTTTTTTCACCTAAGTGGGCCACAGTCCAAAACAACCCTCCCTGGAGCATCCTCCCCACCAGTCATTGATTTTCCTTCCCAGTCTTCATCGCCACTTTGCAGAAGGCTTCGTGTTGCGCGTCAGGCTCATGATTTTTGTTTATAAAAGGGGAAATTGAGGCAGGGAGAGGGGCTGCAGCTGGATGCGAGCTGCTGAGGAGCACCTGGTTTGCACCAAGATGATCCCAGGGACGCGAACGCGCATGCGTGTGTCCTGTTCTGTTGTAGGGAAGAATGAGCTTATGGCTTGGGATACTTTCAAGGACGCAAACACCTCTGGAGACAGGCAGTTCCCATCAAATTTGGCACATCCCAGCCCAAGGTCCTTTGCCCTTGTCCCTGGGAAGGGGCCTCCTGCTAATTCAGCTCATCTGTTCCTTGCCTGGTGATTTTAATACAATGGCTTTGGGCCCCCTGCCCCCAAATATGCAACATCTTAGACCTGCATAGTCCAGCGCTCTCATAGCCCTGTCTCAGCCCCATATCATGACGGGACCAGGGATTTTTAATCCCATGGGATATTGCAGTCAGGGGACATTCGTGGCTGTTGCATTAATGTCTGCCAAGCCAGGTGGGTGCCCAGGGATGTCAGGCAACCACGGTCTCTGCTCTGAGCTCGGTGGCGCATCTTGAAAAACCTCTTAATCTTATTAAAGTTGGGATGCTGGCTTTACGTTTTAAGACAGTCGCTCCCCATCGCAGTCCCTTCTGGGCAGCTGTTAGCAGTTGGTGGCATTATTCTGCAATAAAATATATTGAAAATTACAAGCATAAACCTCATAATGGCTTCGGAGTGCAAACAAAACCTGCACCTCAGTTTTGTATCTCAGGCTGAATGCACACAATATCTCATTAAAATCGCCTATTCCTGGGTTTCTTGGGGTTCTTTCATAAGAAGGTAATAAGAAAACTCACAAAGTTTGGATTTTTCTTCTCTGTTTTACTCCTTTGTTTGACATCTGCTTATAAAACTTGGCAAATAGTTTCCTCTTGCTTTTTTTTTTTTTTTTTTTTCTTTTTTCCTTTTCTTTTTGGGCAAACGTGGCTTAAGAGAGCATCCTGTCTCCTCGCAGAGGCTCCCCGTGCACACCTGGGGATGCACCAGCAGGTTCACCCAGCTATGCCCTATGCGGGGCAGCTTCATGGTCATCCGTGACAGATATTTAACCCACACCAGACGGGGAGAAAAGGGATAAAATGTCTTAAACGATGCCTAATCTACACTGTTGATCTAATCTGCTCAAGGTTTCTTCAAGGTGGGGTTCAGCGCACCTAAAACTCATTACGTTTTCAACGAAAGTATTTGTAAACTCTTTAAGATTGCAGCAAACAGATGCAACTGTTCTTTTCCAGTGGGTTTGGCAAAATCGCATGAAATATTGACCCTAGAGATGGTTTTTTTGCATCGTTCGCTCAGTGCAATCCTCCTCTCGGTCCTGCCCCAGGGCAGAGTTGTGCCTCTGGGCTCCTCAGGGTCCCGAATCCCCACCACGCATCTCTGCATGCCAGCCAGCAGCCACCTCGCTTCCCTAGGAACTGACCCCATTTTTCACGTTTTTAGCTTGCTGCTTTTTTTTTTTTTTCCCCCAGTGGAAGTTTCTCAGAAAAACACTTTTCAACCTTTCTGGGATTTCCCTTGAAAATACTTTCTTCAGCAGCAACGGCAGCAAGGGAAATAATGGGGCTGTGAAGGGAAATGGCATTCACATAGCTGACATTTTTCAATAAACTCCCAAATATATTTAAAAAATTGAGGTTTTGGGGTTGGTTTTTTTCCATGTGCAGAGTTCAGTTTTGACTCATGGGGTGGTGTTCTTGGTAAGATTGTCTCCTTCTCCATATCATTTGGAGGGTGTGGACCCAGCCCCGTTGGGTGAGGCTGCCCCTTGCCTCCTGGATGCCCATGCAGGCAGGGCAGATGTCTTGCCTGTTCCTGCCCACCTTAACCCAGCCTCCCTCTTTTGCAGCTGATCAAGGAGAAATTATTAGACCTACTCGGAAAGGAGGAAGAGGAAGGGAGCCATGATGAAAATGTGGTAAGGAGCCCCACTGGGAGAGAGGAGGAACCTTCCCTGCGGTCGGCTCCATAGGCAGGCGAAGTCGCTTGATACGGATCATAGAATCATAGAATCGTTTAGGTTGGAAAAGAACTTTAAGATCATTGAGTCCAACCGTTAACCTAACGTGGCCAAGTCCCACTAACCCATGTCCCTAAGCACCACATCTCCCTGGCTTTTAAATACCTCCAGGGATGGGGACTCAGCCCCTTCCCTGGGCAGCCTGTGCCAGGGCCTGACAGCCCTTTCGGTGAAGAAGTATTTCCTAATATCCAACCCAAACCTGCCCTGGCGCAGCTTGAGGCCGTTTCCTCTCGTCCCATGGCTTGTTACTGGGGAGCAGAGACCGACCCCCCCCGGCTCCAGCCTCCTTTCAGGCAGCTGCAGAGAGCGATGAGGGCTTCCCTCAGCCTCCTCTTCTCCAGGCTGAGCCCCCCCAGCTCCCCCAGCCGCTCCTCCCCAGCCTTGGGCTCCAGCCCCTGCCCCAGCCTCGCTGCCCTGCTCTGGCCACGCTCCAGCCCCTCCATGGCCTCCTTGGGGTGAGGGGCCCAACACTGAGCACAGGATTCAATGCAGCGTTCAGCCCCAGCTTGAGTTATTTCCGAAGGATTGATGCTATGGCTCGGCCAAAGCAAGGAGGTAGCAGCTGGGGAGGGACAGGGAGCATCCAGCGGCCCCAGGGTAACCCTGTCCCCCGCTCTCCGTCCACAGAGCACTTGTGACCCCATGCCAAATCATTCGGAAACCATCAGCCACACTGTGAACGTGCCACTGCAGGCCACCCTGGGAACGCTGGAGGAGATCGCCTGCTGACACCGTCCGACCGCTCCACAGTGCCAACACCTAAGGAAGGAAAACTGCACAGGAAAGCAGGGACCGAGCTCAGGTTTGCAACGGGGGC
Organism: Nipponia nippon; assembly: GCF_047370975.1. NCBI lineage: Eukaryota > Metazoa > Chordata > Aves > Pelecaniformes > Threskiornithidae > Nipponia > Nipponia nippon. Next base: position 5,095,440 of record NW_028262350.1, read on the forward strand.
AAAAAAAAAAAAAATAAAAAAAAAAGGAAGAAAATCGCTATGCATTAAAAACAAATAAATATATATATATTATATATATATACACTCTGCCAAAACCAAGCGAGAGGCGCCTTGGACTTGACTTGTGTTGTCCTTTCCTGTGGGGGGGGTTGTCTTCAAGATGTGAAGGCAGCAGCTCATTTTTGAACTGTACAAAACAAAGAGACCACCACCACCAAAACCAAAACCGAAGCCCCGCCATTTCACATACTGCCAAATGTATAAAGCACTTGCATGCCAGTTCTTTTTATGGCAATATATTCCTATCTGTCTTTATAAGCTCTGTTCCTCTTTACAGTCTCTGATTTTCACTACAAGAAGGAACTCGCGGGCCCAGCCATCCCCTGAAATCACCATTACTAACGTCGTAGGCTGAATTAGAATAAAGAAACAAAAAGTCGCAGCTCTTGGATTCTTCTTACGTTCTTGTTCTTCGTGTCAGTCTGTGATGAATCTTAAGCTAAGCCGGGTCCCCCGAGGCCGGGCCACCGCCGGGGCTCCTCAGCGCTACCAGTCACCCCAAGGTGAGCATCCCTGGAGAGGGGCCGGACCGGGTGGCTCTCGGTGGATCGTCCCCCCCAGCTGCTGTGTCGTGCTCCTCCGTCTGCAGTGCCTGGATAGTCCATCTGTGGTGGGTGGGCACGGGGCGGTGGGTTTCTTTTTTTTTTTATTATTTTTTAAAATTTTTTTATTTTTTTATTTTTTCCCGTTAATGGATTCTGTGCTTTCTCCTCGTTCTCATGACTGATATTAAAGCTGGTCTTGTGGAAATGGCCAGGCTGTGTCATTTCTGCCTTGCCCCCCCACCCCAAGCTGGAGCGCCCGGCGCAGCCTCGGCACAGGGTGAGGGGCAGACACCAGGACGAGCCCATCCCGGGGGCTGCCCGGGGCTGTTCCTCACCCCTCACCCCCCAGTTTACCCCTTCCACCACGTCCTCACACACCTCCTGATGGCGTGGGTGTGATGCCATGGCCATGCTCAGCCTCTCATGCTCAGCTGCATCCCCGTCTGCGCTGTGATGGTGGGGCCAGCTTTGATGTGGTCATTGTGGTCGTCTCTTGGAGTCTCACTTATTAGCGACCAGGAGTTTAGATAGAACTGGGTCAAAATGATGCTGCTTTACCCCAATGAAGAGAGAAGGCAAGTTTCCTGAGGCTCCAAACCCTGCTGGTTTTGTAGCCTGCAGGAATGGGAGCAGGATGCAATGTGTGGGTGTGTTTGCACCTCTGCTAGCTCATGGCCAGGTGCTGCTGAATGGCTAGTGACCATCCCCAATGTGATGGCCACAGTGGAGAGAATCACAGCTGGACTGTGAAAAGCTGTTTTGGGAGAGCTGATGGAGTCCCAAACCTTGGGAGCGTGTTAAACCAGCCACAGGGTGTGGAGGTCAGCCCAGATGGATGCTGCAGACAGGAGGTGTGTTGGGGTCTGCAGTTGGCTGAGGGACTGAGGACATCCCTTTGCCTCAAGGAGAGGGAGAAGGTGCAGATTCGTCCTCCAAGCCTATCTTGAGTGCCTATGTTCATGCACAGAAATGCTTTCCTTTGGGACAAATCCTGCTGCTGTCCAGAGCATGGTGCAAAGTGTCCAGTCCGTCGCTTGTTCTGGATTAGCCCATCGCCCAGGGGCAATATCAAGCAAGCAACCGGCCAAGGGTGCTCAGGGTGGGTCTGTCCTGGGCCACTTAGGTCAATAAGAGCTTCCCTGTGCTTGGACAGAAGTCCCAGCTGGGCAGCTGAACAGACAACCTCAGTGCAGTGCAGTGGCTCAGGAAAGGCAGGTCCTGTCTCTGCAAAGCCCAAACCATGTTCTTCCCATCCCATGCCACCAGCCTGAGCCCCACTGCCCTCCCTGCCACGCCGACAGCAGAGCCTTGGAGCAATGCTCCCACGTCTGCCACTGCGGCTGCCCAGAACAACCTCTGCGAAGCAGCACGTTGGCGGGGCAGCCACAGCAATGGCCTCTTTCCATGTAGTAAGTTTTGTGCCTTGGAGCTGCCATGTGTCCTTCCCTGGTTGGAACCGTTTTGGCTCCTCTCTCTGCTTTCGGCATGGCTTTGGCTGATTGCATGTTAAGAGAGCCTTGGTGAGGCAAGAACAAGGGGCAGGATTGCAGCCCAGCCTTCTGCCATGCTCACTGTCCACCAAGGGCAGGCCGAAGCCCTTTTCTTCCCTTCTCCTGCGCTTGCTCACCAAGCCTGAGCAGCTGCTTTGAGTGACCCACCTGTGCAGACATGGCACGAGCCATCCAGAATTGCCCATGCAGCCATCACAGCAGCTCCAGCCATGAGCAGCAATGCCATGTGTTGTAACACAGCTCCGTGGAGCTGCCCCAGCACCAAAGGCTGGAGCCCATCCCAAGCTCAGCCTCCCAAGCAATGCTCGTGGCCTCCCCAAGTCCATAGGACATGGTTCTTCTTGGCTTTTCCTCCAGCAGCTGGGTTGGGGGTCTTCACTGGCTGCTGCAAAGCCATTCCCTGCTCAGCAGGGTCCTCCTTCAAGTAAACACGAGCTGTGGCACCAAGGAGCCACACAAACACATCCCACAGGCTATTTAGCTGCAGTCTCCTCCTTCTTGCCTTGCTCTACAGCAGAAGGTAGCCTACAGCCTCAACGTTTTTCTCCCTTAAACAAAAATAAAGCCAGTAAGGCTCCCCACAAAATACCTGGCTTGTGGGCTTGAACACCCCTAAAAAAACCTTCGCCAAGCAAGGAGGCAAGCAGAGTCCTTTCAGACACTGAGGAGCTGCAGATGGGTTTCAATACGATCATCTCCAGGCTGGCAGAGAAGCACTTAGAGGATATGTGCCCCTCAAAGGGTGACAGTGACTCCAAGAGTCATTTCCGTGCATATAAATTTCCCCACTTGGGAATTAACATTAAGAGATTTTGGTAGAGTCATTGGAAGTCTTTGCTGAAGTTTGACGAGGTGGGACACCATGGGGATGCCCAGAGGTGCTGTGAAGCATTTTGCTAATACCACCTATAGGAGAAAGCCACTTGAATGGGGAGGCTGGGACAGGGATGGCATCTCTGATTGCTCCTCAACAGCACATTCTCCAAGGGACTTGCTGAAGAGCTCATTTTGTGTTACCAGTTTTCATTATCTCCTGAGACCTGGACGCTGGCCACACATTCATTATCCACGGGATGCCCAGCAGCCATCAGCCGGTAACAAGTGCTCATCACAGCCTGGCCGCAAAGCTGCAGAGCTCCCAAGCTCTGTCTCCCGTTGCCAAACCCCTGTGCCAGCCTGGTCCCTGTAGTCCCTTCTGGACCAGTGGAGGGAATTCGTGCCAGGCCTGGGTCAAGGTGACTCATTGCAACATCTGCAGGCTCTTAGCCATGCCCATTGGGTTGAACCAGCCATCAAAGCCCAGCCTGGTCTGGGCTTCTTGTACAAACTGGTCTTTCTATCCCTTATGCTCATTAATGGCTGGGAAGGAGGTTGTCCTTATATCCGTGGTGGACCTTTGTACTGTATTTCTTCGTGCTTGAAGGAGCAGGAGTGTCTCCACCTTTGTTTGTGTTGGAGTCCAAGGGTGAACCTGGGACTTTCCAGGATCCAGCCCTTCAAATGCAAAAGTAACTCACTGACAGAGTGTGGGTATCGAGAGGGGACAGGGGATGAGCACTGAGACACTGCTGACAATGCCCATCCCTAGCAGATAAGCTGGTACCATTTGACATCTAAGTCTGGAGGAGATACCACCAGACGGGGCAAATTTAGAAATCTCGGCTCCCGGGCTGCTTTGCTAAATTCGTGGGGCAGCCCTTTACTAAAAGAGGTATTTGAGTACTGAGCGTGTATCTCAACCCAAAAAAAGCCCCATAGGCACCTTGGGGATCACCACCAAACTGCATTACGTCAACACGGCTGGGCCAGCAGCAGCGTAGTGGGCAGACTGAAGGACAGACACTGCCTGAAAGCAAGCTGACCCAGGAACCAGCTGCGCTGGAGGCTTGCAAAGCTTCTGGCTGCCTCATGTCCCTTTGCCCTGTGAATTCAATATGTCTCAACACCTGTGATGGAGAGCCATCCCACCGCCAGTGCTGGGGTGCTGTTATGCTTTCGGAGGCTGCTGCAACTGTAAACACGCTGCTCTGGCTCGGTGCTGGCCACAAGTGCCCTGGAGCACCGGCTGTTTGAGCAGGAGGGCAGCAGAGGGTGGAAAAAGGTGAACTTTTAGCCATGACGTCTTCCGTCCCTCCATGTAAGGTGGGTCACACTGGGGCACTCGCAGTGTGTTTGGCAGCTTTAACACTGGTGGATGCTAGAAGCTAGCAGCTCTCCCCTGTTCCCACCTCCTACCACGGGGTCTGCCCCGAGGTTTCTCCAGCAGCCATGCTGATGGGCCGTGCTGCCGGGCTCTCTGCAAGCCCGCAGCTCAAAGGCTCCTGATGCGGCCATTGAGCCCGGAGAGGGAGCGCTGCTTGGAGCCACCTCGGCTCTCAGACAGGCTCTCAGCACAGGTGCTGATTCAAGAGCCCTCTTCCCTTTAGCTGCCCGCCCTCTCCTGCTTGAAGAGCCTGGACTTGGGGAGCAGAGGGGATGGGTGGTGGGGGAAGCGGGGCTGGAGGAGTCATAACACGGCATCTCTTGCCAGTGGTCAGTATAACATCCCCCAAATCTAACAGCCCCAAGCTGCGCTAGGGCAGGCATATCCCTGCGGACCGCAGATGTCCTGCTGCCACCCTCTCTCCCACGCAACGTGGAGGCTCGCTCAGGCCGCAGCTCTTGGGAGGGATGCTGGTGCATCACAAAGGGTTCAACCAAGAGTTGCAAGGGTGGACGTGAGGCTTGGCAAGCTGCCTGCCAGTGAAGCGAAAGCTCAAGTCATTTAGTTTAACAAAGGGAAGGTGAAAAGGTGGCTCCATCAGTCTATAAATTCCTCTGTGGAGACCCTTCTAATAAAGGGTTCTTTAATCTGGCAGACGAAGCCAGAATGGGGAGGGAGAGGGGGTCATGACAGGGGGAAGCTAAATGCATTCAAATGAAAGAGCCTGCCTGGGACCATGGATGGTCCCACAGCCCCCGAAGTCTTTAAATCAAGATAGGACATCCTTTTCCAATAGATGTGCTCCTAGAGCAGGTCCCCATCCCTGCAGCACTCTCTGGGCTGGCTTATGGAAAAGACCTTGCAGATGGTAGTAAAGGTTTTAGAAGTGAAGACCCCAAAACTCTGCATTTGATCCTGTTGGCGTCTGAGTTCACCCGAACCCTCAGCAAGCTGGACTTGTACCAAATTCTCCCCCTGTTAGACACCCACAAGCCTTTCTCTTCCCACAGAATTCACAACAAGAGCTTGGACAGGTCTTTGCACCGGAGTCACTCCTCCACTCCTGGCTATTTCTCTGTTTGATGTCTGTGACTTTAAACCACTCGGAGGAGTGCTTTAAAAAAAAAAAAAGTCCATATTTCAATCGCTTATCACACCAAAAGCGGTGTGATCTCCAAGACTGGCAGAGAACAAATAATTACCACTGGGTACAAAGTGTTTTTCTGTCAAGGATCTAGCATGTCAATTGATTAGAGGCAACGCACATTGTGTTGACTCCGGCTGTCTTATCTATCAGCTGCAAAGCCAAATTCATACTGGAAGAAAGGGAACATTATACCACGTCCTAGGGGTGGCCGAGGACATGCCTGCCCGCTCTCTACACTAATAAAAGCACTAATAAACAGCTCAGCTTTTAGGGGCTGTTGTGTTCAGTGCCATCTCAATGGCAGCAGGCAGGAGGGCCTCACGGGGTGGTGCTGGGCTGAGCCTGAAGGTTCGTGCTGCTGCAAGAGACTACGTGCAGTGGGATAAGCAATGCACGTCGACCCACGGCTCTCATCCTGGCTGTAAAACAAGGTTTGAAGCTGCCATGAAGCCTCCAGAAGGAGTGCTGCCTTCAGGTGGTGACACGGGACCCACAGGGCTTAGGTATGGCCCTTGAAATGTAAACTCCTGAGCTGGCCAAAGGAAAAATTACATTAATCACCTGCCTTAAAACCTCAGCCTGAGGACTGCTGTCATGCTGGAAGTACTCTGTGTCCTCACTTTGCTCTCCCCATCCTCCTCCTATCTGTCCAGATCAGTTTTTCCCATTTTTACATGCTTTTCTCCTGCCCGAATGCCCAGTCCACCGTGCGCCCATGGGTGCTGGGAAGTGAAGGAGCTGGTTCATTCCTCGGGTTCCTCCTTAGCGTGCAGCAGATTCTCATCCTGCTGCTTCCCTGCTTGAGCCCCTGGGTGACAAATCTTCCATCACCTCTCCCAGTGCCACCACACTCCTGTCTGGGAGAAAAGTCCCATCCTCAGGCTTAAAAAGCTCTTTGTCACCCTCTGCTCTCATCCAGCACTGCGCCGTGTCTTACAGCCGTCCACAGTCACAAAACCCCCTTGCACAGAAACCTCGTGACGTTTCTCCCTTCAGGATGTCAAAAAATAAGTGAGGCTCAAATTCTGCAGGCTGTGAAATGTGTCTTGTTTCACAGTTGCTGGGGGGAAAAAAAAAAAATCAAACCAAACAAAAAACCCCCACTTCCATCTCCTGATCCACTCACCAATCTCCTGATGCTCTCAGCCACCTCCTGATGCTCTCAGCCTCCTTCTGATGCTTTCACCCTCACCCTGATGCTCTTTCCCACCTCCTGATCCTCTCACCTGCCTCTTGGTACTCTTCTCCACCTCCTGATGCTCTTACATCCCCTCTCCTGGCATCCCAGTGATCAGGTATTCAGATCTTGGAGCTCCGAATCAAGTGAGGTGGGAGAAACTTCATGAGAAGATGCATCATCCAATGAGGGCTTAGACACTTTGGTGCCGTGGTCACCAGTCAGCAGCTCCTCAACACCTTCTGGAAGCTATTCAACAGCTGGGCATTTTTCCATGCTCACCCCTGCTCTGTATCCCCAGAGCAACACCCAGCAGCAAACCTCCCCAAAATCATGAGATTGCCTTAAACAATCATGAGAGTTTTCTCTAAAAAAATAAAAAAAAATCTGAATTGGGTGTTGTTTTCTCTTCCTGTTCCTCCCACCTCCCGAGCGAGAAAGGTGACATTCGCTTCACAGTTTTGAACGCTCAGGAGGAAGCCTGGAAATGTGCAAAGAAAACTGCGATTCTCACGCAAATCCTCTGCTTTCACCCACCCGCACGGCGAGGAGCTGGTGAGACTCGGGGGACACTCACAAGGGTTGGCAGCACGGTCCCACCATTTTAAAAGCCCGTGGCATGGCATGCTGGAGGATTTGCCTCAACCCAATAACCAGCCTCTTGGATCTCCTCTAGCTCTTGTCCTCACCCCCACCAAGATCTGCAAGCGGATTTGGCAGGCACAGACGTGCTGCGCCTGGATAGAGTCATGAAGAAGCCAGGAATTGTAGCTATGGGTTTTTTTTAAGGATGCAACAGAAAATCATGACTTTGACCCCGTCTCCAGAGGAAACGCCTTATGAGAGCTTGTTGTCAGCCCATTTGTCTGCTCATTCACCACCTCCGGCAGCTTTCAAATCCACAAGCCAGTTCCAAGAAAATTTGGCAGTGGGTTCTCAGAAATAAGTCAGGTCCTGCACATTACATGAGTACCGTCAGTTGAGTAGAAGAGAGGAAACCAAGTTGGCGGCTCTGCTGGGATGAAGACAGGCACAGCCCAAGCAGCGGCAGGGCTGATGGACCATGCACGTGGCTCCGAGCTGCTCCCAGCATCCGCTGCCTTCTCCTGGAAGCGTTGTCCTAGGAGGCGGGGGATGCACACACATTGCTGGAAGCAAAGGGGACTGGGAGGGGATAAAGGGCATGAAGCCGTAAGAAATCAGCTTTCCTTCATACCGCTGCTCAAGGAGCAATTACTTTTCACCAAGCCACAGATTTTAGCAGCCAGGGAGAGCAGCTCTGTGAAACTCCACACAGCTGGGGCTGGGAGGTTTGGAGCATTGCTAGGCTGGCAGCTGATTACACCTTTTCCTTTACCGATCAACTTTACTGGCTCAAAAGAGTAACAAGAAAATAGACATTCAAGTGCCTCCACTCAAGCCCTCCCCTTTAAGTGTGTTGTCAGTGGCTTCATTCCTGGGTCTAGAGACCGAGTGGCAGCTCTGCCACTTCTTTAGCAGTGGGAGAGACCTTAAAATTTCCATGAAACCAGCACAATGAGCCAGCCGAGGGTTTGAGATGTCCCTGGAAAAGGGACCTGCAGCCCTGGTGGAGAAGGTGGGATGGAAGGAGACTGCACTGCCAATGCAAAACCCCATTGCCTGTTGGGACTAACAGTCCCTTTTTCAGGAAAAAAAGGGTGGTGATTAAAGATCAAGAAAAGCAGCGAGGATTATTGGGGGTTTCAGAAAGAAACATCCAAACCCAACCTGCTGAGCAAGCACAGAAAACAGCTATGCTGAAGCATGAGAAGATCTGCCAAGCAAAAAGGGCAGCTCTAAGCACTTGATAAATTATTTGCTGCAAATTAGCCCCATGCTGGCTTAGAGCACATTTCAACAAAAAGGAGAAAGGAACGTAAGAGGCACGGCACATCCCCACTACCCTATTACTGTCTGTTTATTGTTGTGATATACCTGTACAGTGCAAGACGCTTTGCATTCAGTCTGCTGAGCTGTCTGAAGAAGGAGACCAGGGGTGATGGCTGCACTGCAGCGGCTTGTTTTCCCTGGCTGGAAAAGAAGGTCGTCCAGGTCTGCGCTGCCGGCGTACGACCCTTCTGCAGATTTCTATCTCAGATGGCTGCATCTTTTTTTGGCAATCGCACCCTTTCCCTGAAAAACAACTTTCCTGATTATTTATTAATATTTGCTACAGCATAGAAAGCCTCCACTGGGAAAGTCCATGGGCACCAGCCTCCTGCTGCCTGGACCCAGTAAAACTTCTCCTTGGTTTTAAGAGCATGGGGATTTAGAAACATTTTCTGGCTCCACTTCTTCCTGTGCTGATTCCATCAGCACGATTTTTATTGAAGCATCTCAGCTGTTGGATGTTTCATGGAAGAGAAGAGACTGCGGCCAGCTGAAGGCTGGGCAGTCACAGGTCTCTGGAGGACACAAGGGTATGGAAATTTAGACCATACCCAACCTCCGTAGGGACCACCTTATGATGCAGCAAAGTGGATTTGTTCTCCTCATGCATTAAAAAAAGAAAAGGTTAAAAGGAAGATGGAGTTTCATGTGTTGTTAAAACTCAAGCAGCCTGCATCTTCTCAGCCTGCTAGATGCTAACAAGCTGAGATGGCCCCATGCTGCGCCACCAGCAGCCACTAAAGAGCAAGCTGGGGTTTAATGTCTGCTGCCTCCTTCCTGGAGACATTGTTCTCTTTGCTCTTAGCCCCTGGCAAATCCAGGTGCAGCGGCTGTGAGCAGGCAAAGCAGGAGGAGTCGGGATTGCTTTGGGTGAGGGCTCAGATAGCCTCAAAGGCTTGGATATAGACTTCACAAGATGCTCCATCAGCTCTTGCAAAAGAGTCTTTGAAAACCACCTTGAAGGCATCTGGGGGACTGACTTACAACTTCTCACAAAGCTCCCATCTCCACAACGGGAGGAGATGCCTATTGCTGTGGCTGCTGCTCCCTAAAGTTTTTTATGGGTTGCATCTTCTGGACCAAGTCTGGCCCCACCAACCAGGTACTGCAGCGTGAGATGGGGCTGGTTTGGTCTTTGTTTGATCACCCTTCAAGTGGATTTCAGCTCAGAAGCATCTTCTGGTGTCTCCTGGAGAACAGGTAAAGAGTAGGATTTTCGGTGCACAAATCAGACACTCAACACTAATAAATAAGACACTCTCAAGGCCACCAAAATGAGATATCACAGGCTGAAGTTGCCATGGGGTAAAACATACAAAGGATGAAACATCTGAGAAGTCAGAGAAGATGAACACAAGAGAGTGGCTAAAAATAGAAAGCATGAATGAATTTCAGCCAAAACACGTGGGAGAGATGGGGATGGCCACGCCAGAAGTCCTGGAGCTGAAGCTGCAGGAGAAGAGGCCACTTTGCCAAGAAAAGCATTAAAAGCTCACGAGGCTCCATTGGCAAACTTGTGGAAGATAGATAGATAGACACTCCAGGGCACATGGTTGGAGTCATTAGACCAGTAAATCACTTTAAATGCCTGGGAAGTCAAAGGCTCCTGTATTTACAAGATAGAAGTGGCTGGAAGTTGCTTGGTTCCAGCTGGAGCCCAGATGCCAGAAAAGCCCAGGGCATGGGAGCAGCCTCCTGGCCACGGGCTGAGGGCAAATCCCTTCAGCTTCGGGGAAAAGGTCATTACAACTCCAGGTCCACTCTCTGCAAAGGCTCTTGCTTGAAAATGGAAGTGCTTTGGGGAAAAAGCAAAGTAAAGGAAAAGGGGGACCTGTTTGCTGTTCTCAGCAGCTGAAAATGGACACTCTGCTGTCAAATCTGGAAACAGCAAAACCATTTGCCAGCCCAAAACTCTGGGTATGAAAGGTTCGACTTTTGAAGGAGCATAAAGATGTTTCCACATCCTGGGTTAAAAAAAACAAATAAACAACACTCTAAAAAAAAATGTATTTTGATGAAAGGTATTTTTCCAACCAGCATCCCAGCCTTTTCAGTGAGTGGGCAAAGCCCAGCAGGTATAAAACTGTAAAAAAAATATTCTGGCAGGTTTCTTGCTTCATGCAGGGAGAGATTTCTGCCAAAAGCCCAGTCCCAGTTATCTCTGCCGTGCGGACGAGCCCTGTCTACATTTTACAGATATTCACGGCTTGATTTTCGGAGCAGCACATGCTTGGAGGTGGCACGTTTCCTACCAAGCCTGAGACAGTTTAGCTCCTGGTGGTGCCCAGAGCGAGGAAAAAGGGAGCTGTTCCCCAAAAGTGTTTGTCCAGCTCCTTCTAGGCAGGGCTGAGCAGTTAAAAGATAATTTAGGGCTTTTGGGAAACTCGTATGGTCACAGCCCCATGGGTCAGGGTTTTGTACATGCCCATGGGTCCCAAGGGACTTGATGTGAGTATGGTCCCCGTGCAGTTGTTTACTGGGTGCCCTGGCTGCAGAATTAGGAAATTAGGGATGACACAGAGATGAGAAACCCTCATTATTCCCACATTGAGAGAGGATGCAGAGAGAGATCAATAAGCACAAAATAAGGTGGAGATGCCCCAAATGCCCCAACGGGGGCAATCAGAGCTCGCACCCTGGGCAGACACCAGAGGATCCAGCCCAGAAAAGCCAAGCTTTGCTCATCCCGCTGCTCATATGAGGGCTGGTTTCCACAAAGCAAACAAAGCCCCTTCTTCTGGGTTTACAAAGGCAGAAATAAAAGTACAAAGCAGAGGCTGCAGGTAGCCTCATCGCTTGCTGGGAGGAGTTTGTTAGTGAGAGATGCCCGGGGACTGGAATCGATGGAAGAAGCACTCAGTGGGTATGAATTCAAAAGAAAAATAGCTTTCTACTCGGTCACATCCCATGGCTGGCTTGGCCATGAGTAAATGGCGAGTGCTGGTGTTGGAGGCGACACAGGGACACTGGGGTCCTGCATGCCCACACGTTGGGCAGAGCTCAGCCCACCAGTGGGGCAGGGCTAGGGGAGATAAAAGAGGGTTTGAAGAGCACAGGCAGCAAAAAACAAGGCTTGAGCCAGCAGAGAGGATCAGCCAGAAATTTTAGCACTGCAACAAGAGTTCCTGGGGAAAACAGTTCTAAAAAAAATATGAATCCTGCACTATTGCTCTGACAACATTTGTCAGGGCTTTAGAGCAAGGCAGGGGGGTGTGGGACAGGGGGGATGATTTGCCTCATGTCAGAGGATTTCTGACTTTTTGCACAATTCTTGTATGAATGCAAACAAGAACTTAAAATAAATCCCCTCAGTTCAGATGGCCCAAAACACATTTCTTTGTGATGGATTTTTTAACCCTCTCCCTCCTGCTTTTAAAATCAGCAAACTGCAGGAAAAAGAGTACTGACTTTGAAAATGTCAGAATAAGCAATAATCTTTTGTTTATGCTTTATCAAATACTCCCCTTTTCTTGGCCAATGCTGCCCATTCAGTTCATCCTGCATTCAGAAAGCTTCCTCCTCCTGCTTCTGCCTTTCAGCCACATGTATGTATTTCTTATCCAGATGAAGATGCCTCCAACCCATGCCTGGGGGAGTCCTTCAAGATATCTGGAAGCGCCTGGCCATCTATCCAGGTTATCTCCAGCAGCTTCTGAGTATGTGGCCACCTCTGCCTCCCATCCAACATCTGTCCTTTCCCATTAGGATCAGGAGAAATAACTGCAGGTCTCCACATGCTCCATCCTTATATCTGAGACCTGCACCCTGCGATGCCGTGTCCTGTCTCCGATGCCTGCAGCACCTTGGGAGCTGGTGTTCCTGCTGTTTGCTGGCAGCAGGGATGCTGCTGCAGCTCCCCATGGCTCTGGGAAGAGTAGGAATAGCAGATAAAGAAATACTGAAAAAACAGAGAGTAGGACAGAAAATGAGCTGGGGAATGGCGCGGTAAAGTGGCTGCCCATGGCCAGTTTCCCTGCTTGGCACCCAGACAAGATCAGCAAATATGCAGAAAATGGGGAGGTTTCCCATTCCCATGTATAAGTGTGGGAGAAGCTGATTCAACCCTGGTGCTGCAGCTCTCCTGTGAAAAACCTGGACATCCCTTCCCTGCATGGATTCCCCTCCAGCCCCTGGAAGAGCTGGATACAAGTGCATCACCCTGCTAACCTGTGTTCCCCATGCCGATGTTTTGGGAAGCGTGTGGCTCGTTTGCCACCACAAAGGCAGGGCAAAGATACCCAGCTGAGACAACATGCCCTGGATCCATCACAATCTCAAATGTGCAGATCAATGGGTTCAGCACCGCTGTGGTGTGTTAGCCCACGGGACTGTCTTGCCTTGGCGTTGGGTTCAACTCCTTGGGCTAGCAAGGGTGCAGGCTGGGCACTGCCTCCTGCCCAGCAGCCAGACGGGCATTTTCTAGCAAATTTGGGCATAAACAAATAGAGAAAGAGATGAGACTGCTGGAGCTGAGCCACTTCCGACCTGCAAGGCAGCATGAATAAAATATCAACGGGATGCCCCAGCTGCCTCCTTCCCTGCGCCCCAAGAGAGCAATGCCGCTCTCTCAAAAGCACTTAATGCAGCCGAAGAGGCTGCCTGTGGCAGCCAGAGGTGGTTGTGCATGGCTGTCAAGTGGCCTAATTACTGCACATGGCCTCTGGATTTCGTTAGCATGCTGAGCTACTCCTCCAAATATGCAATATCCCTGCAATGCACTAGCAGCCCACCAGCAAGTCTCTGAAGCACTTTGCTGGCATGGTCCTGTGGTAAGATGCTGGCATGCCCGCTTCTCTGATGGGTCTCAGCTTCGAGTTGCAGCTTTGCCATCTTCCTGCCACCCCCAGCACCGTCTCTTGTACACAGACTTCTATTCTCATCACTGGTGCATCTCCCGGGGGGGACCCGTCCCTCCTCCTCCTGCCAGCTCATCTGCTGACTCTCAACCTTCCCGGCGACCCCCGCAGCATTAAGGCAAAATAAGCCCCTCTTGGGATGCAGCACGTGATGGAGATGTGCTGTTCAGCTGATGTAATTGATATAAAAGCAGAGAAGGTCACTGTTGTGGGTTTGATAAGGGAACATGACAAAGCTGTTAAATCTCCCAACCTTCCCTTTCAAGCTGACAAGTCTTGAAAAATTAAAAAGCACATGCGCACACGTGTGTCTGCCACATCTTTCCCTCCGGTGTTTGTGTGCAAGGGAGAGCTCAAAATAGTAAAGTGATGACACCCTGGTCTAGACCATTTTGCAGGATGCCCAAATGCCAGCTCTAAGTGCCAGCGCCACTACCACGCCACGTCTGACTCAAAACACATACAGAACGGAGGGACAACGCTGGCGGCCTGCTCAGGCTGGTGACTCCCTGTTGATTTTCCCTTCTCTGACTCACGGCAGCACCAGCAGGCTCTGCAGCATTTTCTGGGTGCATCCAAGCAAAACAGGTTCAGTCTTGGAGTCTCCTTTCCAAAGCCATAAAATTTGTGGTGTTTGTCGTTCTGCAATGTAGGGGAAGGAGCAGAAACCACAGCTTTTCCCTCCTGCTACCTGCCATCGGGGCCATTCAAAAAAGTTGAGTTCAGTAGAAGTAAATCATCCTGTTTGATTTTAGCCTATTTATTTTATGCACCCAGCTCCAGATAAAATGCCTCTTTGAGATGAAGCGCTTCCCTTGCAGTTTGGTAGGACCAGCCATCTCAACTGCCCCCTTTTTTTTTTTTGCGGTTTCTAAGCCAGCCTTTCTCAAGCAGAACCCTCTTCAAAACCGAACACTTTAATCAGAGAAGCTTTTTCCAGCAGCTATAACAAAACCTCTGGAGATAGTTTTATCTAGCTCCTGCCAACAGCCAGCTTTCTGGATGCTCCAATTTCTTCCCTCTGTCAGCACTGCTTTTTAAACACCCGCCAAAACTGTTAGAGATTTTCCAGGAGGCATAAATTCTCTCTGTACATCATACAGCCAGCTTGTCTGCAGGAAGCTGAAGTTTTCTTCCTGTTAATTTTAGTTGCTGAAACTTATTTCTCATATGGTTTTCCTTGTAAAAAATCTTAATTCATTTTGATCCTGATCATACCTATCCAGTCAAATTCAGCTCTTCTCTCATCTTTTTAATATCCTCCTCTGTTGCCTTCTCTCCTACTCTGATAACATCAAAGAGCCTCTTCCTTGTCACCGCCATGCTCACGCTTCCTCTTGGCATGTCACTTTTATTAATTTGGGCTTTCAGAGGTCTTCTCGTCTCTGCGTCGGGAGGTATTAACTTCAAACATCGCAAGCAAGCTGCTCGGCGTGGGGGCTGACAGGCGACTGCCATCTCCTCGGGAGCCTGCGATGCTAAATGGGCATCTTACGTTTTCCCTGGCAAGGGTATTTTATGTGGTGTATTTGCTTCCTGAGGCACGAGGCACTCTGAAATTTTGCTCTCTGTATATTAGAGAGCCAAAGAGACCAGTGGGGCAGCTGGCTGAGCAAGGGAGAGGAGCTGGTCCAAGTGCTCGCAGCACCCAAACCCCAAGGTCCAAATGAACGGAGATCCGGCTGGTTTTCCAGCATGTGGACAGGCTTGTGGGTAAAGACATGGGCAAAGGGGCATGATGCCCCTTTGGTGAACAACTGGCACAGGTTGCCCAGAGAGGTGGTAGATGCCCCATCCCTGGAAATACTCAAAGTCAGGTTGGATGGGGCTCTGAGCAACCTGATCTGGTTGAAGATGTCCCTGCTCATTGCTGGGGGGTTGGACTAGGTGACCTTTAAAGGTCTCTTTTGAACCCAAACCATTCTGTGATTCTATGCACGCCTGCACACACCGCCGCAGCTGCGCACACACCAGCTGTGACCAGAACCAGCACACACAGCTCCAGTCCATGCCCAAACATCCTGCTCAGCGAATAAACGTTTCCTGGTGCACATCCTGCAGGTCCGGTGGGGAGGACCCATGCACACATCATTTGGTAGTGAAGTCACGCCAGCGAAGCGGGGGCGGGCAGCGCTTGGGCTCCGAGCAGCGTCTGGTGGTTGGTCCTTGCACAGATGGCAGGTTGCAGGCAGGGGGGTGGCACGTGCCCAGATCCATCCGGGTTGTCTCACCCACATTCAGACAAAGGTCTGCCAGGTCCTGACACTTTGCTGGCACAAGTGTTGCTGCATATGAGCAGTTTACACCACCCAGCTCCCTCCAGGCTCAATTTTCTAATGATACACAGCCACGTTCCTACCATAAAGCGCTGTTATTGGCACGTTAATGTCGCAGACAGCAGCTCCAACACATGCTATACCTCATAACCACGGTGCTTACTCACACATTAAATAAATAGATGGACACTGGGAATTAGAAATGGCCACTTTTCCCATCAACGCGTATCAATTTCCATATCATTCTTCCCTGAGGACAGTCTCTAATTGCTTCCTGAATGATCCCAGTTCTCCTCTTTACAGCTTTGCTTCCCAGGCCCACGGAGGCAATTAATTACGGAGGTGAAAAGTGCATTCCTGTGTTCGCTCAGATTATTTTAACTTGTGTTCAGATCTCCTGGTATCCCAGCAAAGCTTTTCCTAGGCTGTTTTCAGTTTGAGGGGCCACCAGTGGTGGTTGCAGCTGGCTGAAACTGATGCTTTTCACTCAAGGTCTCAGCACTCTGAGTGGAGATGGGACCTTCACTGTGCCTAATTCCTGTTGTCTGGAAGTGCAGCCTCCAGTCTGAAAGTCATCAAAGCATTTCCCACCAGTGGAAGGAAGGGCACCTCTAAAAGAAAGTTCATCCTCTGCCCTGTCTGCAATGGGAAGTACTTCACCATGGAAGTTTTTAATCTTTTCCAAGATGTAGAAACATCTCTGTGAAGATTAAGTCTTTGCTGGGCCTAAATTGGCCCATTTAATGGCCACATGCATATCGTTGTTGCTAACAGCAAGCAAGCAACCAACTGACAGTATTGAACGTTTCAGAGGGAGTCCAAGGAAGACATGCATGTTACCCAAGAAGATATTGTAGACAAGTCTATAGCCAATAAAGATGAAACAAGACCAAGTTGTAGCCAGATAAAGTCAGAGTGGTAATATTTTCCAATATTTTTCTAATAAGGCGTTTAATTAGCTACTGGACCAACTGACTATTGGAAGTGCTGCATTCCCTACCACTTGCTTTCATAAGCCAGGTGGGTCAGCAACTCTGGAAGACCTGAGCTGAAAATGAAATCACTGGCTTGTACCAGGTATAATTACTGCTGGAAATTTCTTGTCTTGCCATGAAGATAAAGATTTCAAATTGTCTCTATTTCTGAGCCAACAGCCAGAACCAAACAGAAGACAGAGAGTGCACCACAGGGAGATCCACCATCTCACACCCGACCTGCTCTGACCTGTGTGGAGCTCAGCACGTGGCATTTAGCCAGCCCCGTGTCTGCTCAGGGCTCAGCTGTGGCTGATGCATCTATTTCTGCCAAAGCTTGCAAAATACACAGGTAATTCCACCTTCTGTAGCAACAACGTTGAGGAGAAACCATCTTGCCAAAGAAGAGGTCCTGGCAGTTCACCCCAACATGAATGCCCGGCAGAGGCAACATGAGCAATGCCAGCCAAACCAGCAGAAGAGTTGAGTGTGAGCATGTCATCCAAGCAGCAACAAATGCTGAGTGTTGCAGATGAGCCTCTTCAACGAGCCGTTTCATCCTCGTTACAGCTGAGCTCATTGTAAAGTTGTAATGACTGGATGAGATCTATCGCAGAGGGATCCAGGTCTCTGGGAGGTCTCAATGAAGAGGCCAGGTCAGAGTTTCCACTCTTCCAGCAGCAGAAGGCAGTGGGAAACGTGCAGAGGGACTGCCAGGAGAGCTGCTCAGACATTTTTTGCGTAGGTGAAATTTTGGTAAAAAAGGTTGGTTTTTCCGTGCAGCAAGTTTGAAGCTGAAGCTCCAGAAATGCTCCTTCTGGAATACGGTGGAGAGCAAGACATAGCTTGACTATATTGGTACAGTGGTGCAGGAGGAGACTAAGGCTGAATGTCTTCCTCTACCAGATTTGGTGGAGAAAGGTGGTCCCTCTCTCAGCCAAGGCTGGGGTGCTGCTCAACCACATCCAACTGTGAATTTCCAAAGATGTTCGTGATCATTTGTTGATGCTAAATGAAGGCAAACTCAGAAACCAAACACTGCTGACTGAACACCGTGTCTTCTGGCCTCTGACGGTGAGCTGGGGGGAGCTCTGGTGGGACCTCAGCTCTGTTAACCCCCATCACCAGGGGCCAAGGAGGTTGAGGGGTGGCCCAAAGGCTGATGCCTCCAGCAGGGCTAGGCACAGCGCGAGCAAGGGCTGCCAACACCACCCTGTGAGCTCCACATCTGCTAGCATGGTGGCTGGTGCCACTGTCTCCCACTCTGGGCCCTGAGCCTGCTTTCATCCCAACAAAAGGGGACTCCTTAAGGCCGGGACCCCCATGATGAGGGCATTGCTGGGTGATGAAGACAACGATCACAGTGAGGAGCAGCAAGCCACTCCACGCAAAATGAGAGGCCATCAATCAAAATGAAGGATGGGGCATGGACTCTCATCCTTCAACACTGCATTAATCACAGTTTTCTGCAGCCTCTTCAGCACAGGGTTGCGGAGCCTGGCCCTTACATAGGTCTTTTTCAACAAATCAGGTGAATCAGCATCAAGGCTCTTTGGTTTTCCCTCCAGACTGTACAGCTGAGGGGACAGGAGAAGCTGTGGGAGAAGAGGAAAAACAGCAACAAGCACTTTGGCTCAAGGGCTGTCTCAGGTCTATCACTGTCCTTCATAAATTACCCAGACTCTATGCTCTGCTTTTCAAATGAAGAGCTGCTTCTGCGATTCCCACTCAAAAAGAAGCTTTTGGAAGGTGACAGGTTTTGCTCATAAACTCAATGCTAAGCTTGCATCTGCAATTTTTTTTTTTTTTTTCTAGTTTGCAAGGCTATATCTGAGACGCCCTGGGGAGAGCGAAGTGGAGACACACCAGCCGTGCCCTGCCAAGCAGCTCTGCAAACCATCAGCTTCTGAGACACCCGAGATCCTAATGTCAAAAATGACAGGCGCCTCGCATCAAGAGTCATCATGGGAGATGAAACTCCCATGCAAAAGCTGGGGAAATTTGAAGTTCAGTGGGACTGACAAGGGGGTTGCCCTAGCAGGAGCTCGGTAAAGTCATCCTCAACTCACAGGCTCATAAAGCAAAGCCAGAACTGGCATCCAAGGGGACAGCCCCCCTTGTAGCTATACAGGGCAAAGGCATGGGGCACTGGACCATCTGTGCTGTGCAGCAAGGTCTCAGGCCTGGGACGATGAGCAATATCCCATGGGAAGCCCAGAAATGCCTAAGAAGAAAAAGCAGGACAAGAACCAGCCCCAACAGGCAGTTTCTAAACCGTAGCTACATTTTTGGAGAATAAGCGAGCTGAGCGTTGCATGGAGTTGCTTGGTTTCCAGGCCAGAGCACACCCCTGTATTTATAGCACAGCCGATGTAGCCCTGACCAGCCCTCGCAGCTGTTTTGCCTCCTGAGCAGTTTCCACAAGGACCAGACAAATATCCAGCAAATAGTCGTGGAGACCCTTGCTATCTTCCAGCAGTATCGCATGTCAGCAGTCCAAGGCCAGTGTCCCCACTGGAAGAAGGATCACTGTCACCTCCATTTCATGGCCACTTGCTCAAGGTCACCCAACCACATAGACCAGGGTGGAGAGAAACCCACCTCTCCCCTATACCAGCTTCATTTCCAGCATGCACAAAGCTCCTCTATCCCATCAGATGCTCTGAGGACCAACACTTTATCACTCCTGATAATCACAAACTGTAAAGTACATTTCCATGGTCCATTCAACATATGCCTCCCTCCAGAGACTGCCAGCGAGGAGATCAATTAGAAGCAATTAGACTCATGTTTTTAGCAGAAAGATTGTCCTTGTTATGTGTTAGTTTGGACAGCAAGAGCCAAAGCCTAATCCCAGCCCTATGGGAATTGCTTGTTACAATGCTTTTCCCACAGCTTGGTGGTTTCTGAAGGTTTCCTTGCCTTCTCCACCCCACAGTTGTTGATGGCAGCCAAGAGCTCAGAGCATTTCTGGAGAGCTGCAGTCATTGTTGGTTTTTTGGCTGTATCTAAGCGCATGAATATTAATGTGTTTCATGTTTGCCTTGAGGTTTACACTATCAGAAGCTGCTATTTTTCCTCTCCTCCTCTGCGTGTTTCCCTGCCTCTGCATTGTTATTCCAGATACAGAAATATTTCTCAGCCTCCTTAAAAAAATAATATTGACACTCTGCAGGGTTCCTGCTCTTTCCCAAGCCAAGAAGCAACCAGTTGCCACCAGAACGCTCGGAGCACACACGCTGCGTTGGCTGTGGACCAGAACGAGCCAGCATCACTACATTTCATCTGGGAAACGCTGCGGAGGGGTTATGGCATAGGGAGGATCAGGCTAAGCCCACCTGCAGCCCCTAAAGGACCATAGCATTGAAGCCCTCAGCCATATCTCCATGTTTGCCTTGGTGGAGCTCTGGGGTGAGAGGTGGTGGTGGGTCCTGCGGCCACTGGTGTAGGACAGGGAAAGGGACCTCTCTCAGGACACTGGTTTGAGGACTTCTTGATCATGAGCTGCATGTTTGCCCTCTCTGGCCCTCCAAGCACTTTTGTTTCCTTAATTTTATGTCACTTCTGCAGCCTGGCCCTGATTTTGGCCTCCCCAGGGCAGTGGGTCCCCAGGCTCACTCTCTGCCTGCTGCAAAACTGCTTTGCCATTTCAGTCACTTTAAATCATTTTCTCCATCTCTCCCTCTGGTCTTCCAGAGACCTCGGCAGCTGCGGTTTGACACTATTTTGCCCGAACATGCTGAAGATGCTTTGTGCCTGCCGGGCTCTCTGTGATACATCCAGGGTGGCTGGGCCAGGGGCTTCCCTGGGCCCTGATGGTGCCACGTGTCCCAGCAAAGGAACACCCAGCCATGGCCATCGCGTGCCACAGTCCCTGCAGCGGGACAGGCTGCTCCGCCATTTTCGTGCAGTCCAGGCTGCTCCGCCATTTTCCCACTGCAAACACCAACGAGGACTGTTCAGCTTGCACTCCTGCACGCGATTGTGGTGGCGTCCCCAAGAGAAGGGCAGGGATGGCTCTGTTGAGGGATAAGAAGTTTGGCAGACGTCTGGGATGGACGCACAGCAGGTCATGTCTTTTTCCACTGTGTGCTGTATCTTCTCTTGTTCTTAGTCTGGTTGCAGCCCCTGATGGGTCCCCTCCAGGATCCGTGTCCTTGCTTGGAGACTCCCAATGCTGGTGGCTACGGTCACCCCAGGGACTCGGTGAAGAGCAGGGGAAACGCACTCAAAGCAGAGAAGCTCTGCAGGAGCAGAAATCCCCGTTTCCTACCAAGCTTCCCCAGGAAAATGTGGCAGAAGAAGAGCAAAGTGGAACACAACCAGTGTGAAAGGCACGTGGGTGTCTGCCAGCCCCAGCCGGCGTTTGCAGCCCCCGAACCCGGCAACCCATCCCGGCATGGGACCCAGCTCCCTGCCCTTGGCAGAGCTGGTCAATCTGTTGCAGCAGCCTCCCTGGCTGGAAACTGTCAGTCCGTCTGTCAAGCGTGAGGTTTGATGCGCTTGGACGTGATGGGCTCACGCAGGGTGGCCGGCAGAGAGCCCGATGCAAGGCACCAACCCGTGCCAATTAAAGCGAAGGACGTGGAACATATTGTGCCAGGGAGAGATTCGCTGCAAGATCTGAGCTGACCAAACGAATAAACCAAACCCGAGAGACGGGTGGAGGCAGGGTCCAGGCTGCAAGAACAAAACGGCTTTTATGAGATGTGGGCTGTGCAGCAGAGAAAAGCTGAGCTGGCCACGAGGAAGGTTTCTGGATAAACACCGAGACGGGGAGATCTTACCTTTGGCTTTTCTCAGATATTGTCTCTAGACCATTTGCAGGGCTGGGACTTGTCAGATGCCGGTTTGCCCTGATGCTGCCACAGTCCGTGGAGGACACTGGTGACCTAAAGGCTCCTGTGGGCTTTTGTGAGTCTCCCTTGTTGGTCCCTGAGTGGATTTTATTCATTAGGGTTATAAATGACAGTGCTGCAATGCCTGAATGCCCAGCTGGGAGTTTCACCATCCAGCCCTAAATTATTGCTCTCAGACCCAGGAGCATCCTGGGCTGTGCCCATCAGCAGGGTCTGCTGTCCTACACGAATACCCTCATCACGCACATGCATCGCTTGGGGGTTGGCATGGGCATGTCCAGAATAGAGGGGAAGACCACAGCAATCTGGCCTCAAAATAAAGGCGTAATGAAAGACAGGGTGGTGTGGTCCACGTCAAGGGGCTTTGATCCTCCTGGAGAGCTGAGCCAAGCTCAAGGTTGCCCCATAGGCTTCCACAACTTTCCAGAAAAAAGAGAATGGAGCAAAAGCATGATGCACCCTAGGGTCCTGGCTAACACTGGGGCTATGAATGAGTGCAGGTTGCTGGGAGACACTGTAGCCCTTTCAGCTTACGGCTCTGCCTCCCGCAATGTGCGCTGCTGGCTACTTCACAAAATGTTGCAATAAATCAGTATTGAAATAATCTGTATAGGATGTTTCTTCTTAATCCTACTTGGTTATAGCTGATCTATGACCCCCATGACAGCATCTTCTGCTCATTCACAGCTTGGAGCAGGGATGTAGTGCTCTCGAGTGTCCCTGGGCAAGAAGAAAGACTAGGGAGAGGTGCCCAGTTTGCCCCCAGGGACCACTTCATTGCATCACTCTGCTCTTAAGCTCTCCTCTAAACTGCACACCTACGGCTGGTACCCTCTCCCAAATCCCTGCGCTCCCCAGGACTAGCCTCTAAGCCCCCCTGGGGCAGTGGGACTTCAGTCATAGTTGGATGTCCCCAGCTAAACATACTGCCCAGGAAGCTACTGAGAAGCTACTTTTAATCTAGACCCTGATAACTCAGGAGTGTAATTAAAAGTGTTCCTTCCAACATACATTATTTTACCTTGACAAGCATGAATTTCATTTTCCATCACCTTTCTCATCCACCTGTCTTGGCAAGGTGCTTCTCAAGCTCCCCGGAGCCTCTTTTGGCCATGACTCATCTAAATAAGTGACAGGAGCTGCAAAGTTTGCCACCTTCCTGCTCGCCCACCTCCAGCTCATTAATAAATGAGGTGCCGTGCTGCCGGCAGGCGAAGCAGGATCAAAGGTGATCACTGACCTCGATGAGCACCAAGGTTTTGTTTACAAACTCCGTGGGAGGAGCACTGGAGCCCATTTCCACGGTAAGGCAGCAGATAGGGGATGGGGCAGCAGCCCAACGCTCAACATGCCACGGGCAGCGGGGTTGCCTTGGTTGCAAACTCAGCGGCAGAGCAATGAGCCAGGTCTATTCTCAGTGCAGTCATGCTCATTTGCAAAAATAAAAGTACAAGAGCAGCCCCAGGCCCCTGTGAGTAGGTGTTAGAAGCAGAAAGCAGAAGGGGTGGGAACAGGACCCTGGGAGAAGGGCAGAGCCTGGAAGACACCTCCAGCCATCTCCAACAGGGACTTCTCCAGCTGCAGAGATGGAAAGATCTTCCCCAACGGGGACTCCACCACTATCCACCACCAGCCCTGAGGGGGAAAGAAGCTGCTACAGAGACTGGAAGGATCCAGAGGAAAGCATCCTTGTAAACTACGTGTTTGTTCACTGAGTACAGGATCCAGAATTTCAATTATGTATGACAAAATAAGGCATAATAGTTGTATTTACAAGCAGCAGTTTGTCATATGGGTTGCAAATGAAATATTTAGAAGCAAAGTAAGTGCATTCTTGCCTGGATGGGATTCCTGGCCTTCCCTTTCACATGCAGGTTTGCAAATGCTGTGCCAGGACCTGGGAAAAAAACCATTAAAAACCCAGAATGGGCTCCCAGTTTGTAGCTAAACTGTACGTAAAATATTATTTCCCATTTGTGTTTGATGGCTTGTGGTAGAGCATTCCCACATGGGACTGCAAAATGGTTATAAGGGCTGGTGGTGCTCAGCACGGGGGAACTGTTTGCAGGGACCCGGAGGGGAAGGGGAGGAAGACCAGGAACTGTGGAAGGTGGGCCCAGAGCCCACCACCAGCTCTGCCAAGCAGATCCCCAAAGGCTGGAGAGGCAGAGAGCCACAAAAGGCAGGAAGAGAGAAGGGGGAAGGGATCCTTTCCCCAGTGCTACCCATACCCACCTGGGGTCTGATGCATCAGAAACCAAGCGGTACAGTCGGTGCAGCTGCCTGCCGGTAAGAGCATCCCAGGCTCCTCATCCTTCCCAGCAGGAAGGTGCTTTGCACACAGAGCTTTAAGATGCATAAACAGGAACAAGCAGCACATTAGAGAAGATGAATCTTGTCCAGGCTGATACGATCCATCTCCCAGAGCGTGCTCCATGTGAAATTTCATTAGCTTCTGGAAGGGAGTTGCTCTGCTTATAATAATTGATAATTATCCCAAGTGATGCATGGCTTAGTGGTGTTGAATGATTGTTTCCCTCCACCCCAGTGACTTCATCATTTTGCCTTGTTTAAGACTCACTTTTACACTCACATCCTTTTTAAGGGAGACTTTGGGGAGTGTAATTCAGACTTTTATGGCCTGCATTCAGCACAGACTGCAGCAGTGCTCTGCCCCAGCCTCCATCACCACTGAGATCTGCTTGGCAGGGTTTTGCTAACGATCCCACAAAGAGCTAAGGAGCCCATGGAGGAGTCAAGGTCATCGATCTACTGCAAAAGTCCTTTGTCATCTTTTGTTTGCCTCAGGGCCAAGCCCAGAAGCCCTCCCTGATATCCACAGGGGAGAGAAACATGGCAAAGGCTCATAAGGCTGTGAATCCCTCCATGCATTGAATTCCCAATGAAACAGCAGACCCAGTCCTTGTGTCCTATTCTGACCCATCTAGGGGGACATGCTGCAAGGCAGAGCTAGTGAAAGCAAGACCATTCAGCTAGGAAATCAGGTCCATGAAGAAGAGGAGACCAGATTTCTAGGTCAGACATGGAAATCTGCTTCAGGAGTCCCCAAGCCCTCCATAAGGTGTCCCAGCCCTGGTTCTGCCGGCTTCCCCAAGGGCCATGCAATTCATATTTGCCCCAAGTGGCAACGTGGGATCAGTGACTCGAAATCATTTGGTAGAACCAGGGAAATCATTTGCATCGTTGGGATCACTGGAGGGAGCTTCTCAGCTTCAATTTGTCTGCTGTTGTCACGGTCCTGCCAAGGCAAAGTTAAACGCATAAATTAAATCCAGCTCAGTCCCTCTTCTCCCAAGCCCCAGTGCAAATAGAATAAATCAGTTTCATTTAGCAGATCAAACCAGGCATCACTCACAGACGGGTTTAAAAATAAACTCCTTCACTGCATGCATTAAAAAAACAACAAGCAATTTATCTTCCCCATCACTCTTCAATTTGTTTATTGTGAGCTGGGCTGGCAGTTATGAAGAGCACCACGGTTCTCCCAGCTCCTTGGCCATGCAAAACCCCTTCCACCGCAGCAGCCCAGGTTCAGGAACAGGCAGCCGCATCCCCCTGGCAGGCAGACCTCCTCCTGGCCCGCTCCACCTGGGCTTTGGTGGTTTTTGGGGGGGATGTGTGTTTGTACAACCACAGTGCTGCAAAGCCCAAGTCTGATCTAGGGAGAGATGAAGCTCCCCGAGACGATGCTCAGCAGAGGAAATGGCCAGCGCAGCTCCCGCGTGGGGCTGGACCCGGGGAAAGGGCTGGGAGCAGGGTGGTGACAGTGGGATGAGGAGCACACAGTGCAGGGCAGAGTGGCTCTTTGGGAATGACCCTGGGGGTGAAGAGATGGTGTTTTACAAACTTGCAACACTTCACACCCGCCCTCAGCCCCTTTAGTCCTGAAATCACCATGAATGCCCCTGTAAACACAAATGAGTGATGTCTCACCACCTCCCAAGGTCAGCCCTGCTATTGCTCCTGGTGGGAAGGGAGGGATGAGCCCCAAGGCAAGTGCCCAGATCCCCAAAATGCAGGGAGCTCAGTCCCTTGGCAAGCAGGAGAAGGACGGGTCCAAAAGCCTCAGAAGACCTGGGTGACAGCAACCTCCCCAAATCATGAGCCACCTCCTGACCCTGCAGCACCCCACATCCAGGGTGCAGGAGCCCCCACTACGGCAGCAAGGACGGGAGTCAGAGACATGAATCTGGGCAAAAACCTGCGAATCCACAGGGGAGCGATTGTAGGACAACACCTGGATGTGCCTGGCCGTGAACCCATCCCCATGCCTTGGCCACCGCGTTGGCGGCAAGCAGGGACCTGAGTGCAGGGCACTCTGTGGAGGTCGGATCTGTGCAAAGCAGGGACTTCTGATTTGTTTTTAATGACATTGTTTACTGCTAGCAAAATCTCCCGGAGCCAAAACTTGTCTTTCCTAATAATAAACAAGCAAATAACAATAAGAGGGAGAAGGAAGCACATTTTTAAGCCATCAGGGTTTGATTTGATTGATCCTGGTAATAAACCCCAGCAAAAAGGAGTTGTTAAGCTGGAAGGGAGGTTGTAGATCTCCATCAGTAATTTAAGTAGGGAAACAGGAATGACAGCACTGCATTTGAGCATGCAAAAGCCCCACCAGACTCAATGCCAAGACAAGACACAGAAAGGCCAAAGTGAAGGTTTCCTTGGTGCTGGAGAGCCTACAAGCTGGGAAGATGCTTGGGGGTCACAGCACTGGATGACACCACGTCCCAGTCCCAATTAAGGGGATGAGGCAGGCCCAGAGGCCAAATGCTTTTTCTGCACAAAAGGCAGATGAAACTGTCCTGGCAGTATCTGGTCATCCAGCTCTGCCATCATTTCCTATTTTCTTTTCCCCCTTTCCTTGCAGAGCCTGGGATCAGAGATCTTCCTCCTCCCCCCAACTCCATCCCTTGCCTGTGCATCACCCGGCCCATGCACAACCGAGATGACAGAGGAGGGACTGCAGAGCAAACCCTGGTGCAAGGTCTCCAGGCATGGCACCAAGGCTGCACCATCCTCAGAGCCTTCCTTGCGTATACAGGAGGAAGAGGGGAGGCGGGGAGGGGGAAGCCTGGCCTTGCTCTCACCTGTTCACCTTTCTGCAGGGGACCCTTCATGCAAACAGCACTTTATAAACAGGGGATGTGGGAGGCAGAGCTGCTCTTTACAAACTGCAGGGAAAGAGGCAAGATGAAAGCTTAATCCTTTACAGGCTGCCTGGGTAACAGGGAAGCCGATAGACTGTGCTGGGAACACTCCATCAGGCTGATTCTTATTTAAAATAGCAAATGGAAGGCGCTTCTGCTACTGTACGATTTAAAGGCAATAAGGCGTGACTAATACCCCCTTGCTGATCTCAAGCAACAGCACTTCACCAGCCATGCAGATTGGAGATGCTGTAAGTGGCTCTCTAATTTTTTCCCCCCAAAGAAAGTGATAGTTCATGCACTTGGAGAAGAGACGCTCTTAGCCTCGTGTTGGTGGTGAGGGGGACTCACAGCCTGAGCCATGGACCAAGACAGACCCCCACTTTCCTGCTCCCCCACACCCATGCAAGCAGCTCATCACCTCCAGAGCTTTCCAGTTTGTGTTGGCCCATCTCCATTTCCCCCTGAAAGCACGAGACTGCTCAAGGGCTGGTTGCTGCAGAGCACGTGAACGTGCTGCGGGACATCCTCCACAGAGCCCTTAGGAGGAGCCCCTGGGGCTGGTGCAGTCCATCTAGATGTGGCCACCTTAGAGCACATTGTAGCATCTTTGAGGCAGGTTTTGGTACGGCAGGACCATGGGATGATGGAGAACAGGGGCTACCAGCCTGTCCTCTGCTCAAGTGAGCTGTTCATAAAAGCAGAGTCCCACGTGGCCTGCCCGTCCATCAGGGCACGGTCCAGGCTGTGCACATGCACACAGGTCCCTGCACGGCCAAGGACATGCTGGGCGCAATGGGCAGAGCATGGGCTGCCCAAGCCCTTTCTCTTGTCTCCCTCTCTGTAAGACTGCAGCCATGGGTACCTGGCCCCTCCAGCTGCTGCAGGGCTAACACCTCTGGGAAAAAGTTGCTTTATAAACTGTTTTGAAACATCCAGCATCCTCTGAGATCCAGCAAGAGTCTCTCCTCGCTGAGAGAGCCAACAGCAAGCAATGCTTGCACCACTGAGAAAGGGAGATGAGAGGAGAAGGAGAAATGTCCTGCATTGACTGCTGGCTCCATTAAAGCACTATGGGCCTCGAGCAAGCATCCTTGGTCGTGGGAGCGTGCAATTCATGCGTCTCCCTGGAGCAGGGGGGAAATCATGCTGCAAGGCACGTTCGGCGTGCTCGTACAGCCCTGTGTCTGCCTTACCTGCTCCCACAGCCGCCGAGCCAGAGGGATGGTTTGAAAATCAGTGTCACTGTAAAACATGCTGATGTCTTCAAGCCATCAAGCAAATCAAATGTACAACGTGGCAGCCGTCGCTTGATGGATTTCCACTGCCTTCAATTCTTGCAAATTGCCTGGGAAAAAAAGCAATATTTCCCCAACTGATTCTTTATTTGGAATCAGCTGGCACTGATGCTCAGGTGTTCACAAGCACTTCACTGCAGACATCCAACATGCCAAGATCCCCAGGAGACGTTTCCAAAAGCCAGGCTGACACCCAGGGCTGAGTTCCCGGGTGCAGAGAGCAGAGGATACTTTCACTGAAAGGCACCTTGAAGCTTTGGGAATTTGCTGGTTATTCAGAGGGTGCATTGTCACTTTGTGGCGTACACAGGTTCACACATAGTCTCCCCTGCACGCCTCCATCACCTGCTTGTCTTGGTGCACCAGACCGGTGGGGGGTGAGCTCCCACGTGGGGGTACGTCGCTCCCTAGGGCCCAGACCAGAGCTCAAATTTTTGCAAGCAGCTTGGAAGAAGGGTTGTATGAGTGTGGGAAATACCACCCCAGATCCTCCCAGGTGTGCACCTACCTTGAGCAGCCTCCTTAGGTCCCACTTGGGAGATGAGGACCAGGAATCTGCTCTCCTTCCAGGGGCAGGAAGGAAGCTGGGAGCAACTGGTCTGACCAGAGAAACGGAGATCAGCTTGGACCCATCCACCAGACGGCAGCGAACACCGGACCCCCAGGACCCATCTTACCTGCCTGCCCCATCGATGACACAGCCACCCTGCACCGTTTCCCATGCCTAGCGATCAAACTTCACCCACTGCTTGCAAGAGCCCCAGACCTTGTGCACTGTCCCCAGCACAAGAGGCCTCAGTCTCTCCTCTTCTTCCATAAGTGCCCTGAAAACTTCTGGCAAGTGGCTCAGGGCTTTCTCCATCCCTACAAATGATTAGCTGTTCTTCATTTGCAAGCAACATAGATTGTGGGAACACCCCCTCCCCACTCCTATCACATTAGGAACCAGGGTGAACATGGGAGAGAAGTTAAAGGAGAAAAAGGTTGTACTGGCTGCAGCCATTCTGCCAGGATTTGGGCACTGCAGGGAGAAGCAAGAGACCTTGTCCTCAACCAGGGCTTTTTGGCCCCACACGGCTGCAAGCTGGATGCCTCCAGGGACATTATGTTCCCTTCCAGCTCTGCAAGAACTACTCATTTAATTGCATTACCAATCCCTGGACTTGGGGAGAGGCACACAGTGTCCAACCTCCCCTTCCTCCCAGCACAGACAGAGCTTGAACATTGTGCAAAGCCCTGGGATGGCAATCACCAGGGCAAGGGACGATGTGCGGTGACATCTGTGTTGCTGCTCCGGAGCTGCAGCGGGAGCCTGGCCTGCAGAAATCTAAAATTCAGAGCCACTCTGCTTTCCAGGAACAGCTGTATCTCTGTCACCAGCATGAATTATGGCTAATGATAAGTTATGCTTATTAAGTATGTCAATAATTTACCCTCTTAGACAGGAAGGACGTGTTTTATCTCTGGCTCGGAGGCTGCTGCAAGTCCAATAAACCACAGCGTAAGTCAGCCAAAAGCAGCGTGATCCCTGAGCCAGGCTGCGGAGCAAAACGTCCCTGTGGTGCAAAGTGAGCTCCCCGAGAGAGACGCAGAAAATTCCCTCTGCCCCAGCCCAAACCCCCATCTCCCTGGGGACCCACCAGTCCCGGTGCCATGCCGTTCCCTGAGAGCGCGTGAGGTGAAAGGGGCAGGTCAGCCATGCAGAGACACCAGAAAGGTGCAGCATGCAGCTTTAAAAATACATATTCTGGGTGGTTATGGGTCACACACTGGCTCCCCACATCCTAATGACATTTTGCATGAGCCTTGCCGTGGGCAGCACGGCCTTGCATAGCTGCTGGAGGGATGGGAAACGCACCATCACCAAGGTCTCAAGGTTCCACAACCACAAACACGAGGTGCCCAGAGGAGGGGACATGCCTGGTGCAAATGCACCCCAAAGCCCAGCTTAGGAAGGCCCAGGTTAATGAGCCTGATGCAAGTCGGGGTGCGGAGACGCGGCCAGGTCTCTCCCAGGCTCTTTTATCCACTTTCCTCATTGACGAGCTTTTTTCTTCTTTGATTGCAGGGTGTTGGCTGGAAATCTGCCACTGCCAATTTTTTCAATCAAAAAACGGAGGGTTTGATTACATGCAAATGTCTGCCCAAAACATCTGCTTTTCTCTGACACATTTGATCACTCACTCTGAGAAAAACATTCCCATTTCCCCTTCTGCTGCTCTGGGTAGAAAACGTCCTTCCCTTCCATTTTGTTGAAGGATTCCATCTAAAATGGCAGCTCTGCCCTTGCCCACATCTCCCTCTGTCTCTTCAAGGTCCAGTATCGTACCAGTCTCCTTTTCCTCCCCGCTGGAGGGGTTGAAGGGTTTTTCTTCCGACACACACATCCACAAACGTTTCTCACATCTTTCTGGACACAAAAATGTTTTTACTAACTCGAGACCAAAGGGATGGACTTGGAGGGAAATAAAAGGAATTGTTTCTTCTCCACCTTCTTGTCTTTTAAAACACATTCCTCCGAGAAAGGTGTCATGGCTATTTGCAGAGATGTTTGGTGACAGCAGCTATCGCCTTCCCCAGCCCTTCTCTATCCCGTAGCTGCAACGTTTTGAAGTATTTCGCTTTGTTTTTCTTGCATCAAACTTTTGATTTAAAAATGAAAGAAACTTCCCTGTCGTAAAACTTTGGGTTTATGCACTTTGGTTTTATGCTTTCCTGCACTCAGTTGATTTTTCCAAAGCAAGAGGAGCCCTTTCTCACACGCAGCCTCCAGATTTCCAAGTTCTCCACCCAGATACGCTGCTGGGGGGAAGCCAGCTGGCCACTTACTGACAGCCCCACACCTCTTGTGGCCTCCAAAACCAGCCGTTCTCAAGTGCTACCTGAATTTTAATCAGGAGCTGTCTGGATGCAATTAAAAGCAGGCAGCTCCCGTTTCTCCTGCAGGCTGGGACAGCCCCAGCAAGGCTGATTTACAGACCTCAGGTTGCACAGTTGTTCCTTGCTGCTTTGCAGGTCAATAAGAACAAGCTACACACAGCACCATTGCAGGTCATTGATCCTCCCAGGCTTTATGCTTTTTTAATTAAACACTTTTAAAGGTTTACTGAAGTCTCGGAGGGTCCAACTTCATTTTAGAAAGAGTCATGTTCTGCTTTAGTGAAAAATCTGTAGCTAATGCGGTTTACGTGTAAACAGGGTTTGCCAGTCCTCTGGGTCAGAGAGGTGTGCAGAAATCAGAGCTGTGGAGCATCCCTTACTCCAGGGATTGCTCCGGCCAAGCAACGTGGAGTAGGGAATGAGCTTTGCAAAGAGCCTGGAGCTCCCAGCCCAGGCCTGGCCCCAGGACCCACCTCCTGGCTGGGCTGCCTTCAGCATCACTGCCGCAGTTCACACCCGAGCTGTTGTGGAGGTTTTCTTGGCAAGCAGGGACAGCATGAGACCTGGCAGATAATAAAGGGTGGAACATAATTGATTTTACAAGGAAAACAGAGTTTCCAGAACATCCACTCAACAAAGAGATGCAAGGGTAGTAATTGGGAGGAAGGTACAGTCACGACTCGCAGTATTATTAAATCACAAGCAAACACGTTCCCAGCACTCAAACACAGCCCATATGCTCAGCTCCAAAACCAGCTAGATCTGCATTTATTTCCAAATACCAAAACCACAGTGTTTTATTTACTAGGGACAGCTGGTGAAGCTACTCAGGAAAGCTCCATAACAGGGAAATTTCAATGCTTTGAATGCACAGACCTGTTGGAGATGGGTGTAAATACTCGTCCTGGCCTCCAAGGGGAAACATGGTCTGGAAACGACTCTGTTACTGCTACTATCAGTAATCTTACTGGAGTGGCTGGATGCCCCAGGTGCTGGCAAACACATGAGGAATGAAAGCCGGTGCACCAGATAGTCTTCGTTTAGCTGATAAGACAAACAGGAGAGACAGAAACACCATGGTTTGCAGGGAGGGAGAGCATCCTCTATGAGACCTGCTAATGGAGCTCGAGAAAAGCAGCAGCTCTTGGGCACAGGATCCATTCACGATGCCCTTCCTGGCCACAGCAGAATTGCACTGAGAAATGAGGGGACTTACCTCCACAGGAATAAAATCTGTCTCCAAAACAGCTCCAATCACTGTATAAATCCATGTGCCTATTTTGAATTCTGAGTGTGGCTTGGGTCTCCCATCTTGGAGTAGAGCAGGACTGGAAAAGGTTCGGTGCATGGTAGCGGGGGCGAGCAAAGGCTTGGCACAGCTTCTGGATGAGGAGTGGTCAAGCAGACAAAGCCAGTCCAAAATGAAAAGATTACCAAAAAGAAGATATGGTACATCAACCCCTAAACGGCATAGAAAAAGGGAACAGAAAATAATTGTTCATGGTCTGTTCCAAGGCAAAAATGTGGGAAACAAGGGAACTAGCAAAAGCCAGGCTTGCTGCAGACAAGGTAGTTTTCGTACCATGCCTGTGGTGTCCCTTGCTGCAAGATGTGCAACTTCAAGAAGCAATGAAAAAATTCAAGAGAAAAAACATTTTAAAAAAGTCAAATGCAAAGCAAATAGGTCTGTCCTGGAAAGCACCTGCACTACAAACTGGTGGGGCTGGGAAAGCATTTTGGGAGAGCATCACAGCTTGCTCTCCAATTCTCATACGCTTCCCAAAATGTTGGGAAGATGCCCAAACTGGTCCAGATGTCTGTTTGGGCTGAGCAGGTCAGGCTGTCCCTAGGTCACATCCCAGCCCCTTGCCCCATCCATTTGCTCATGTACCTTCTTGTAGAACCTCTCAGTTAACAGCCAAGGAACCCCTCCAGGTAATTCACTGCCTTCTGTTTCCTTAAGCAGCTGAGATTAAAGAGGGCGGCTCTTTAAACGTGACATTTGGGTTAAAAGCAAATGGTGGAGCATGACGGAGCAGATGCTCCTCAGTGCTAAGAAAAGGGAGAGGATTTTGGGGTCCCAGAGGTCTGCACAGCACCCAACTATGACCATGAAGGTGGGAGTCTCCAGGGTGTGGAGCCTCAAGGGTATTTGGGGATCCTGGTCACAGGTGAATCATTGAGGGAGATGCTGGAGTGGATCCAAAGTCCAGGATCTCAGCCCCAAATTTGTTTCAGCTTCTCTCCAACCTGATTAAGAGTAGGGCTGGTGTCCCCTCACCACCCAAGGGTGCAAGATGGAGCACATGGAGAGCAGGGGAGCAGGGGCTGTGGAATTAGCATGGGTACGCCAGGATGTGAATGTGAAAAATGGTGATTTAGCTCTGAACTCATTAAGTTTTCTCATTGAACAGCAGCGACAATGGTTATTACCTGCACAAGATCATAGCAGAAGAGCAATCGTAAAGCTCAAAATAGATAAAATCCCAAGTCATTATATTAGCAAATTATCTGTTTGGGTCTGTTTCCTATTGACAGTATTAAGCCTATTCTCATTAATATTTCACTCTTCAGGGAAATTAAACTTTAATAAAAGTATGGCACTTACAATGCCAGCCTGATGATTCAAAAGGGAAAAAACCAGCAAGGCCAGGGCTGTCTGAATTATCCCTTGCAAATAAGTCATCTAGGAAGTGGAGTCCTTATTTATCTGAAAATTACTGATGAGCCCAGCCCCAGCTTCTGCAAAGAGGCAGGTTACCTGTGAGTATTTGCTGAGTATTTACTACACCAGGCTTTGTGTGTCATGATATGGTGGCCTCAGATAGGACAATATGGGGCAATATGCGGTGGCTGTGGTCCCCCTCAGGGTTATCTCCCACTAAGCCATGCTGTCCTGGGTCCATTTGGGCAGAATTTGCTTCAGCTCTGCACTTTGCTCCCTGTATCCTTCACCTCCTGAGTTTCCTACCCAAAATACAGGGAGGGTGGGCAGCAGACACCCGTGACACCCCACCACTGCATCTGGCAGCACACGCTGGGATGAAGCAGGTCCAGGAGCAAACAAGTGAGCTCTGAGCCAAATCTACTGCTGTCTGCGTGACAGTGATGTATGGTGCAACACATCATGTGTGAAGCCTCATTTGGAGTCTGAATTAATCTTGTGTGGTCCCAGCTGCCTCGGTCCCAGCTTTCCCCATTACTTCCAGAGCCCAGCACTTTGGAAACCCAGTTACTGCTCAGCATTAAAAGAATATTTTTCTCTGTCGCCACTTGACGTTTCATTTTTGCTAAGACAAAGTAACTATCACTGTAACTTAGGGGGGAGCTGCTGCTGCGAAATGGCAATGCTCTCCTCTCTCAGACTGTGTTTGCTGGCGCTGTGGCTGCTGATGAGAGAAAATTAATTAACTTCTTGGAACGCTTCCTGGGCACCCAACAGCACCAGCGAAAGAAACCTTCTTGTAAAGAGAGCACGTGGTGAGCCCAGCTCTGCCTCTCCTCCCAGCTCCCCTGTCCCAGCAGCAATGACCTCCAAGCAAGCTGACCCACTGCCCAGCTCTCCATGGGAGCTAGAGGAGGACTTTTTTCCCCTTTACCATCACACTTCGCAGCTCCAGGTCTCTGGATGACAGGCTTTGCCAGAGTGAGACCAGCAGTGAGCCTTTGCTGTGCTAAAGCAAAGGGAGCATCGCGACTGCTTGACCACAGCTTTGCACTGGGTCATGCAAGGCACTGGTAGCACCAAGAGGTCTCCACTTCCAGCACCACATTGCCCCAAGCTGCAGCTCTCCCAAAGCCTGAAAATACTCACAGCCAGCAGCAGACAACCCACGTGCTCCTTCGCTTCTCAGCCAGCATTTGCTCCAGCCATCAGCAAGCACAACGCAGCTCCTGCAAGCACCCATCTTGCCCTTGGGAAGTGCCTGCATCCATCCATCCATCAGGACCTGTAGCAGCTCAGCTCCTCAGTTAAATACCATTATTACATGCCTTCATTTAATCCAGGATTTAACCTGCACATATCTCTGCTCCCCTGGAGCTGAAGACAGACAAATATATTAATCCATCTCCACTGTGCCAAGCCTAGCTATAGACTCCCTGGCACAGGGACCTGCTCCCAGCACCGCGAACAGACCGCTCTCTGTCTGGGGGCCACCGAGGTGCCAGCAGCCTGGTGTTACTCACCCACACCCAGGGCTGGTGTCCTTCTTGTAGACCCTGGGGCTGCACTGAGGTCCCTGTGCATAGCAGAGGCACCCAGAGCCCCTGCACCTTGTAGGTCTCCTATGGAGCTGGATAGAGGAGACGGAGACAGCATGGTAGGCAAAGCATGGCCCTGCGGTCCCCTGGCTTCAGGTGCCCTTCAGTTGCCCCAGTGATGTCTGCTGAAGTCCAGGGGCTTCATGGGAAAGGCTTTTTTGTCTGAAAATTTTATAGAAAAGGTCACTTCCTTGAAATCAAGCTTTTTGCAAGGGCACAGAAATCTCAGGTCAGGAAAAAGACCTGGGAGCTGATGTCAAGCTGCAAGTCAGAGCCAGAGAGGAAGCTCCCCAAAAGCTGCCAGCCCTGTGGTTACAGCCCACAGCTGGAAAGGAAGGGTCCAAAGTCCTGTTGCAGTGATTTTTCATTTTCATAAGGATCAAGCATGAAGAGACACTGCCAACTGAATAAGCATGGACTGGTCACCAGTACCCAAAGGTGAGATTTCACCCCGAGAATGCCCACAAGCTCCACATCTCCACGTTATCTCTCTCCTTTATGAGAAAAGTCTAAAATAAATAAAACCTTGTGGGAAAAAAAAAAATCCCCATTTTCTCCAATGTGGAGCAGCATATTTTACGAGTGGCCAGAAGTCTGGCTTTTCCAGTCCTCTGTGCTCACCATCAATTAGCAATTACACCATTAAAGCTTTATTTAAAGTTTGGCTTGCTTTTAAAACCAGCCAGAGTGCATTTTCTCGTCTCTTATTTTGATTAGTAAATAAATACCCCAGGCCCAGGAGCTGTTAGCAATGACATTTGGAGTAATCCTGAACAATTTACCTGTCAAGAGCCACCCAGCTTGTCTGGACATGCTTGGGCTTGGCCATCAGCATTGCGGCATGGACAGGGCTGTTTACTTTCCAAAGGCACTTTTAGTTGAGTAAATGGATGGCAGCTGCCTTGCACCATGCAATTTCAAATCATTAACTGCAGATGTACACACTGCTATCAGGCTGAGAGAGGATCACAAGGCAGCATCCCAGGTCAATGGAAAATTGGGGAAAAGTTGGCCAAATTGCAAAAATTGTGCTCCGTTTCTAGGGGAAAATTGGGGGAAAATTCTCCCCATTTGTCTGTAATAACAAGGATTGTGCACTATACCAGCTATTTCACAGCTCCTGGGACTTAAGTCGGAGGAAACTTGAAGCACTCTCCTGCTTCTCATCCTCACTTACTCTTTTTCTGTCTCAACTCTACATCCTTTCTTCCTGATACAGCCAAGCCCAGGAGAAGCAAAGTCCTCCAAGCAGCAAAGCTACTTTCCCCTTCATCTTGCTGTTTTCCAATTGCATGGGAATAAAAGCAATGACTTGAAAGAATTTACGTGCTTTTGCTAAATCTGCAAGATCAGAAGTTTTCATGATTTTCGCACCTTTCCGGTGCCTGGGAGCTTGTTGCTTTTCACCTCAGGCTTTCAGTCCTCTCCCTTTCCTCGCTGGACGGTGTCAGCAGTACTTGTAGATGCTGGGACGAGAACAGGTCGTTGGTTAATGCAACGGCAGCAGAGGAGGATCAAGAACATGTTGCAAAGTTTTCCGATTCAATAAAGCTTCACGCAAACAGGAATTGGCTGTTTCTGTACAATCCTGTTCTTGCAGGTCACAGTGCTTGTGCAAGGCACCGTACACAGCTTTCTGCCCTGTCTTACTGGTTAAACTGGGCAGAGATGGAGGATAAAACCTGTAACTGGCCTGGACTGAAATCCTTAAAAGACCTTAGATACCATCACTATTATTCAGGTACCCAGCACAACCGATTCAGCTGTTTAACCCCTTAACTGGGGTTCATGTCTGGTTTGGGGATGGAGAAGGTTTCTTGGGAGTTTTGGCATGGGAAGTACCGCCGGTCCTTTGTTTTTCAATGGTGCAAAAAAATACCAGCAGCACTCAGCAATACCTTGTTGAGCCCCAAATTAAGAAGCTTTTTGTGCATTTTCAGCTTTGCCACTAGTCTCCCAGCGACCAACCATCACATATATGACCTGTCACTTGGGGGAAAAATAAAGTTTTAAGCTTTGTTACAAAACGGGTGTGAAGCATATTATTGGTGAGCAGAACAAAAAAATGTACCCCCAAAATGCTGCTGGCTCTGCCTGGAAAGCCACCAGTGCATGCGGCCATCCCTCCCTCTAGTGACTAAACCCTGGATGTACAGTCCCCTCCTTTGGGTTAGAGACATTCTCCTCCCAAAGCTGCAATTAAAGACCTGGCATCCCCACCGTGCCCAGGGACTCACGGCACAGGGGTGAAGGCAGATGAGCGAGTTGTGGCAGGTCCCCACCCGGGGAAGCGGTGGGATGCTGCAGAAACATGCCACGAGGGCTCCTCCATTTCT
Organism: Nipponia nippon; assembly: GCF_047370975.1. NCBI lineage: Eukaryota > Metazoa > Chordata > Aves > Pelecaniformes > Threskiornithidae > Nipponia > Nipponia nippon. The sequence continues at coordinate 5,132,910 of NW_028262350.1, forward strand.
CCACGTTGATATTGCTCACCTGCCACCTTACTTCTACTCCCAGATTATTATTTTTTTTTAAAAGAGGACATAGCCCTGCTGCAGAGCTACCCTAGATGCTTGCAGAGTGACTGATAGCCAGGACTCTGATGAGACAGGAGCGTGTCCTGGCTGGTGGGGACCAGCTGAAGGGACATGGTGGATGGGTACTTGGAGCAGAGTGGTTGTGGGCTCTTGGTCCCAGTCCTCAGGTTGGATCTCCAGACCCAGAGCACTGGCTCCTAGTCCCCAGCCCCATCCTCACCTGGAGACCAAAATATGTGCCTTCACCATAGATCCTCCATTTGAACAGCTTCAGTCATACAGCAAAGACATTCAGGACAAGGAACTGCAGCTTTTGCCTAATGCTCCTCTCCTCACATCCCCATGCCCCTCCTGGAGCCCAAGCAGAGCTGGAGATTGGGTGGAAAACTAAATCCTGCTGCTTCCCACTGCAGACAGCCCCACAGATCTGCAGCCAGGCTGCTCCATCTGAGCTACGAGCCTCCAAGGAAGGGGCCAGGGAGGAAAGCATTGATGTAACCATCATAAATCATCATAGAATCGTTAAGGTTGGAAAAGACCTGTAAGGTCATCCAGTCCAACCATTAACCCAGCACTGCCAAGGCCACCACTAAACCATGTCCCTAAGCACCACAGCTACACGGCTTTTAAACACCTCCAGGGATGGGGACTCAACCACTGCCCTGGGCAGCCTGTTCCAATACTTGACAATCCTTTTGGTGAAGAAACTTTTCCTAACATCCAGCTTAAACCTGCCCTGGCGCAGCTTGAGGCCGTTTCCTCTTGCCCTATCGCTTGTTACTGGGGAGCAGAGACCGACCCCCCCCGGCTCCAGCCTCCTTTCAGGCAGTTGCAGAGAGCGATGAGGGCTCCCCTCAGCCTCCTCTTCTCCAGGCTGAGCCCCCCCAGCTCCCCCAGCCGCTCCTCCCCAGCCTTGTGCTCTAGACCCTTCACCACATTCGTTGCCCTTCTTTGGACACGCTCTAGATCATCAGTGGCACAAAACTTGCTGCCATCACAGCCTAACCTTTGAGAATTGCCAGCCTGGTCTTGGCAAAACTCTGCTTTCATTGTTCATCAGACACAAGCCCAGCTGCAGACCCAGGCTTCCTCAGGCAGCACTCCTGTGCAATAAAAACAAACAGGTTTAACACATCACACCCCATCTCTGCAGGCATCCATCTCAGAGACTCCCAATGCAGTGCAGAGCCGCTCGGGCACACGTCGAACTGAATGTTGATACACAGCTTATTATAAAGCAAGTGTTTGCTGGAGCCCCTCAAAAGCCACCCTTGCCAGAGGTCAGGAAAACACCAGGGATGGTATAAAGCAAAACAGCCCTGCATGGGAGGATTTATGCATGGGCAGAGGGGAAACTCTGCAATTAAATCCGATTTCTCGTCTCAAGCTTTGGACTAATATTCCTGGTCACTGATGACTCGGGGATAAGAGAAAAGGTTACAGCCTGGGAAGGGTGAGGATGGACCATGCAGCCTTGTTGTTTGCTATGAGAGAGATTTGGCCCTAGAGATAGCATCTTGCTAAATCTTTTAATCAGTTTAGCTCTTCCCCTCCTTTCCATGGGTGAGGGGCTCTGAGCCCTGCAGCAAAGCAAAATTAAATCCCAAAGCTCTCAGGGCAGCTCAGGAGCTCAGTCCCTGGGGCAGACTCTTTGTCCAAAAAACTTTGCTCAACCTCCTTCCCATAGACAGCAGCAATGCCGCTTGCACACTCTGCTCCAAGGACTGGAAGGGTTTTGGGGTGATTTGCCCAAATTCCTGGGCAAATGGGGGAAATTTGTCATCAGCCAGGACATATCCAAGGTCTCTGGAGCTGGTCACCCAGGTTAAAGCACCCAAGACCTTGGTGTCCCGATGCAGCAAAGCTGCTTGCTGGCATCAGCTCTAGCCCCTTTGGGAAATCCCCAGTAAAATGCTTCACAGTCCAAATTTCACAAAAACTCCAAAGTCACATGCTGAAAAGTTTCCCCAGGAAAAAAAAAAAGCGTTTTGAGCCAGAGACATGTTTCACACAGAGGTTTCTGCTCCCCATGGGAGGTATTGATTTTTACTGTAAGAGATACAACCATGTGGCAAGCCCTTGGCACAAAGCTTTGTGTAGGAAATCTTGCACAAGAGCTGCTGTCAATCTCAAGTCCTTCTTCGGGTCAGACAAGGCTGTATCTGCCACAGGGTGGTGGATGGCAATGATACCATGGGAGGTGCAGCACGGGCAGAGGAAAGGCTCGGCCACAGCAGCAGCCGTCTGGGGAACCTGCTCCCTGACTCCACGCACAGCAGAGCTCCCCAATTGCTTGTTTTACCCAAAGCTTTAATAATAACACAAAAAACCCCAAAGTTCATAAAAAAATAATTTATTTTTCTCACTACTGTTCACTGACCAAACTCAGGAAACTACAGAAGGGGAAGCAAAATTGACAGCTCCCAAGGAAACCTGAGCGCAAATGGGGGCTGTCAGAGGAGCTTTCCTGTGGGTGCCTCTACCTGAAACGAATGAAACGGAGCTGTAACTCACACTCGAACTGCTGTTGGAGGTGTGTGGGTGTTAACTGTACATACCTCGCTGCAATGTGTGCTGCTTCGGAGAGGCAAACCTCCCTCCGCCTGTGCAAACGGATCAGCCGTCTTGGTTATTTGCCTGGGATGCTGCAGCTGGTGGAGCAGGATTGGGCTAAAGATGAGGCTTTGAATCCTGCTGGGCCTCTCCGGGGAGGGGAAGAGCAGCGGTGGACTCCTCCCGTGGGTGATCATCAGGATAGAGAGTGCCAAGGTCCCTCGTGAGCATGGGGCATTAGTTTTATTATTGCTCAGGTTAGGGACAAATAAACAGATTTCTACATGCGTTGAGTCCTAATGTCATCTATGTTATTTATCATAGAATCATAGAATCGTCAACGTTGGAAGAGACCCTTAAGATCATCGAGTCCAACCGTTAACCTAACACTGCCAAGTCCATCTATACCATGTCCTCAAGCACCACATCTATCCGTTCTTTAAATACCTCCGGGAATGGAGACTCAACAGCCATCCTGGAGCTCTCTGCACAGAGACAGGCAATTTAGAAAACTGGGATAAAAATGTATTAAAACAGGCACTTCAAGTAACAGGTTCCCAAAGAGCAAAAGCATCATTTTTTCAAGGGCTCATCTGAGGTGAACAAGTTGAGGACCCAACATGGGAACATCCAGCCTTGAGCGGCTTTGCTATCTCCTAAACCCATCTTCCACCTGGACAACCCAAAGAAATTCTCATCAGCAGAGTAAGTGCCTTTCCAGCAGCTAGATGAGATCTTATGGAAACATCAGCCACCCTCTGTTGTTGCACTCCGTGTAGCTAATTAGTCATGCTTTGTGGGGAAGAACAGGTCAATATTTTAGTTTTCTATGGCCAACTTGACACCACCAAGACAACTTTACGACTCCAACAAGATTTCCGTCTGTCTTGGGAGGAATTTGCTGTCAGAGCAGAGCTCTGCATTTGCCATCTGTGGCAGAGGAGGGAAAGGGTTTCATCCATTAAACATGAGGGCAGATTGGGACAGGGCTGCAAAGGAAAACTAATGCTGGTGCCAACCGAGAGCATCAGGGAGGAGAGAGGCACCATGTAGACAATCAGCCTCCATCACTTAGTGGAGCTGGTTTGTTGGACGAGCTGGGACCAAAAAACCCTCCTGAGCTTTGCGTAGGAGCCCCATGGGCCCCAGAGCAGATGCACAGTTGGGGTACACCGCAATTGCCTTCTCTCCACAAGGGGAGATCCCCAATTCAGGATCCCAGCCCTGCTCCTGGGGCCAGGGAGGCTGCTCTGTGCTGGCTGCGTGCTTCACAGATCTGCAGTGGGGCAAGAAGAAGTCCCTCTGCAAACATCTAATAGAGCATCTCAGCCCACAGTCTCTGCAACCAGGTGTCATCAGTGGCACCCATGGCACGGGCCCAACTCTGCCAAGCCAGGCACCAGTGGCCTCAGCTCCCCACTCCAGCCCCACATCACCTCCTCATCCATCCCAGCACAGCATCTTGGCTTGATCAGACCCCTACTACATAACCCAGCCACGGATAATAAACTTCACCCCTCCTAACCCCAAGGCAGCATCACAGCATTTGCAATCACCTGTATTAAACCAGTAACTTGTGTTAACACTACCACTCCCAGAGGAGGTTTGTTACAGACCATAATCACCTCAAAGCAATGCCACACAGGCTTAATGACGATATAACATTAAATATTTAAGAAGGTCTAATGGGCTGGGAAGTTTAAATATGAAGAAGTTGTTATCCATGACTATTGCTGGCCATAAAAATGTTTATGCTGCTTCATATCGTATTAGTGGCTATATGGTAATTTGCTAAAAGTAAAAGAATATCAACATTTGGAAGTGCCATTTAAACAGAAGATCTAACACCGAGGGGACTGGGGCTGTCACGACAAGCAGCTCAAATGAGGCTGCTCTGCTAAAGGGCATCTCAAATGCAGTTGTGATCCCAAGGAGGGTCAGTATGGGCAACTGGGTCCAGGGAGGAAGAGAAAATAAAAGCAGGAAGAATAAGACGACACCTCAGCCTCTGATTTTTTAGTAGTAGGTGATGGTAGGGAGCCCCCATAACCCAGACCAGGGCTTGCATGCAGCACGATGCAAAAGCACCCAAACCCCCTGAACTTGACCCACTGAGACCTGAATATGGCCCAAGCATGGCCATGGCAGGGTGCTGAGCCTGCCCACAGGGGCTGTGCCATGTGGACCCACAAGCTCTGGTCCCCAGATCCTGGGGGCACCCACAGCAGGCTGAGAGCACGGGCGGCTGCTCTGGTCCACGCACAGATCCAGCGCAGGGCACCGTTCTCACGATGGACCGTTTCATTAGGGGCCCGCAAGGGGCTGCCAAGCCCAGGGTGAAACACCACATGCGCACAGCAGACCAGATCTTTGACAAACTGGTATTTCAGGAAGCCTTGAGGGACAAGAAATTGCTAAGAAATCCACTTATTCCAGGCAGCACAGATGCACTGACTTTTCCTGCTGCTACAGCGAAGTTACCTCCTCCTTCCCCAGAACTAATGACTGAGCACAATTAAAGAAAAGGAAAGATCCATCACTTCTCTCCAAGTGACTGGAGTATGAGGCTAAGTGTTGTATAGGCTTGGATTTTTTTTTTTCTTTCCATAGCATAACCTATTACCTAGAATTTTTAGTGAACTCATTTCTCTTTGAGAAACATGTTGGATGTTTGTTTATTCCCCTCTACCTCCAAGCAATCAGTTCTTATAATGATCTCGCATTTATGTGCCGTGTCACACCCAAATGGGTCCAACAGTGCTTTACAAATCTGCACTTCATCCCACGTACAACCCTCTGCCCAGCACTGAAACGCAGCCAAACAAAAAAGGGGGGGGGGAACCCATACACGTGCTCCTCAAATGATGGAAAAAGCCACTGCTTGCTTCTATTTTCATCTGGTTAAGGACAGAGCGCTTTGTTTCCCACACAAACAGATATGAATCTCCTGTCCCCAAACAGTCCAACAACACGAGCTGCAAAATGACTCCGTGTTCAAAGAGGCTAATGCCAAACAAGCCAATAATGGGCAAACTTTATCACCCAGCGATGACGGCAGGTTGCATTAGCATGCAGTGGCACTTGCTCACCATGACCTGCATGTGATGGAGGAAGCTTAAAGCAGCTTGGGAGCTAATGGACCAGCGTAATCCTGCCAACAGCGTTATTGTATGTCACGCTTCAAATGCAATCTGCGTCCATCGCTGGCAATTCAGCAATAGGGAAGTGTAGGCAAGCAGCGTTTGCCTCCCGGCTGCGTCACCTCCTTCCGCAGGGTCCCCTCGTGTCACACCGACTCCATAGGTTGTGTGGAGTTCAAAAGCTGCTGTTCCCACAGGGATAGAAATCAATGGCTCTTGTTTATAAATATAATTACCTCAGTAGGTTGATGAAGTTCTCTCTGCTGGTCTGGGAAGTCTTTGCTGTGGACTCCCAGCCAGAAGAGGTGATGCTGCAAAGAGCTAGCAAGAACCAAGAGGATTCCCTGTGCCCCAAAGGGGAGAGGAGCTGCTCTTCCCAGGGCTAAAACCCACTAAAAATCCACCAGTTTTCCTGAAGTTATAAAACCCTGTGGTTTCCCACTTCTGCCTGACACATTGACAGCCAGCACAATTTACAGGGGAAGCAGTAAATGAAATAAGATGATCTGCAGAGTTTATTCGCTACTGCTTTGCCCATAAAACACAGCTTAAGTTTCATTTCACCTCTGTTCTTGCCTAAATGAAGCCTCATCTTCAGCTCCAATCTGCCTAACAGTCCTTTTTCCCCTTATTTTTTATTACCTTAAACATTTCTCTCACCTTCACTTATGTGATGCCAGTAAAAATGCTAGAGAAGCACCTTCAGGGAAAACTTTTCTCCACTGAAACAGATTGATATGAATCAACAAAAAGCTGCAGGCATTTCTGCAGGAGCTCACCTGCATCCCACCTCTGCTGGAGTCCCATCAGGGGAAGGTTTAATCAGAAACTCACTCAAAAACCACTCCAGTTTGATGGATGAGATCTCAAACACTTGGGGCATGGGTGGTGATGAGCAGGGCTGGGTTGCACCAAGCAGAGGATGGGCAGGAAAAACCCTGTGTCCCAGGAGCCACAACTCCAGCATTTTCTTGCTGGAAACATCCAGGTGAAATGGGGTTTTGCTCCCCATGGCCATGACCTTGTTCTCAGGTTGCAACATGCACTATGCAAATCCACTTCTGACCCACCAAGACCCCAAAACCCTTTGCTTGGGCTCTCCCTCTTTGCCTTTATGGCCACTTACACCACTACAGGTTGGCTCAGCCTCATCCTTCTGGTGGGACCATCTTTCTCACACCACAGCTCTGCTAATGATCTTACAGGTGTACCACTGTCTGCAGAGAGCCATTAGCAAACAGCCCTAATTACTGCACAGATGCCACAGGCCACCTGGGGCTAGCTACAAAAAAAACCCAGCAGCAGCCAAAGCAAGGCAGGCAGGGCACACTCCAAAGTCAGGCAAGCTTTTGCAAGCAGGAGGCTACAACCAGGATTGTGTTTATTCCCAAATATTGGGCCAGCAGCATGCAGCACTCTGGGGAAAACTGCTCTTTGCCAGGGAAGGGAGAAAAGAAAAAAATTGTTGCTGCAGAGGAACTGCTCCCCAGGGCTTTGGAGGCTCAGGCCTGCGACCACCTTCCTCTGCTTGCATGCATGGTAGAAGCAGCTGCTCCCTCCCTGCTCCCATCAGCAAAATCCCTTCCCCGTTAGAAATCTCACCCTTTCCCCAAGTCACTGCCCCATTCCCCCTCACTTCACCATGGGGACCCTGGTCCGTTCATTCAGGCCACCTCCACCCCCCAGCCAAACAGTGATGGTCACCCACCTCATCACCTCCTCCCTACATAACCACCCCCCCTTAACACCCCACTTTTCTCCAAGCCTCACCTGCACCATGCCTGGATTTATAGCTTTATTGCATTTTTCACCTCCTGCTTGCACACTTCAGCCCAAACTTTAAGCCCACCCAAACAAGACCCTAAGGCAGCGGTGCTGTGCCTGTTGTTATTGTTATCTGCAGTGTTTCTTTGCTTTATGGCAACACAAATAAAGCCTCTTATCTCATTTGCAGCTACACTGGTACCCTGATGCAGAGCCAGCCCTGCCTGGAGCACACACCCCCTGCCTTGGATTAATCTTCATCTGTTTATTGACAAATATACATATTTCATTTGCTCTGTAACACTCTCCCATCTGTTGTTTGGTGGGAACCTGTGGGTTAAGTGCTTAGAGCTCTGTGCTCGCAGGTGCAAACAGATGCGCCTCCATGCAAGCAAGAAACAGCAGGACACTGTGCAAGCACACCTAGGTCCACGTCCTTCACATCAGTGCTCAGAAACCCTCCTCCAGCCCTTGAGGAATTGCTCTGGGAGAGCATCATGACTGCTGTCCCCTGCCCACATAGGGCACCACATCTGAGCTACAAATCAGCATGAAATATTTCCTTGCTTGGAGTAGCACCTGAACCTCTTGGGAAATGCTTCCTCCCATGAAAGCCCACCAGCCCTGCATGGTGCCCATTCCTGGGATGTTTTCATGGTTTTGCACCTCTTTTATTAACTTTTAAAGATAATCAGGAAAATTCAGGTAGAAGGTTTTACACACACTTTTTTTTTTTCCTCAAAAAGTCAAGATCTTCTGCAGAAAGCCAGGTTTTCCAGAAAAAAAAAAAAAAAGATAATCAGAAGCTCCACAGAGTTCATTTTCTCTAGTCCGAGTGCTACATAAACCCAGTCTTTCCTGAGCCAGATGAGATCATCTTGCCTAACCTATTGTTGCCATGACCAATAATCAATAGCTGCATAAAATATCAACCTTTTTCAGAAAGGTCTTACCATCTCCTTGTGCTATAAAAACCTGAATTTTCTGGTCCATCTTTCATCATTCACTGCACAAATAAATATTGGATTTTCATAAAGTCAGCACCCTGCAACAAATGAATGGCCTGAAGTCCAAGGTTTCTCCTCAAAGGCCTAGAAAAAAAAGCATCAGTGAGCTGGCCTTGCTGGAAACATCTGCATTATTCAGGAAGCTTTGGAAAAAGTTACTGAGGTGCTACAGCTGAATCCACGATATCGGGTGAATTTACTGCCCCTCAATATAAAGAGAAGCACCTGGATTTACACTTCCAGTTATGACAAGTCATATAAAGAAGCAGCTGCTGACGTTCTAGTAGTATGGGACTTTTCAATTTTCCAGCAACACATCAAACAGATACTTTCTAGGAGGAAAAAAATATTTAGTGGAAGATCATGGCTTTTCATTAAGAAATGTTCAGTGGAAGTTCTGCCTGCTTTAACTGGCAATTGGTTAATGTGAGTTTCAACTGAAAATGATGCCCAGGCAAATCCTTCCTTTCAAAAAGATTCACTGCGAGACCTGTATCTGTAATACCATACCAACACACATTTAATTACTGCCTCCTCCACAAAGGAGGTTATTTCAGCCATTAGGTGAAAGTGCTGTAAATACCTGATGAATTTTTACTTACCTCCAGGAACTCAGAAAAGGCTCCTTTCATAATATTTCTATCCCTTTATTTTCCTTCTTTTTATTTGCATGGTAAGAAGAAATAGACAGCTGAGTTGTATTATTTGTTACTACCAAATAAGACATTCAGTCTATGCATTTGTATCACTACATTTTTAATCAAGCTAACCCCAAGAGCCAAGACAACCTGCCAGCAGCCTGCCTTGGGTTCAGTCAGGAGAAATTTGTCCAAGACAAAAGGAAGATTAACATGACAAAAGTAGGTTTTTTTCTTTAAATCATAGGTTGAGCAAGAAACGCAGAGATTGGAGCCATGCACACAGAGTCCCCAGACAGAAAAACTCAAACAGAACAGGGTTATTTTAAACAATCTGCTCCATTTTGTCTTTTTCATGAGAAAGAAGAAAAAAGCATCTGCTTCATTCAAAGATCCTACAACACAGAGCAAGCAACATTTGCACTTCCACTGTTAATCCCGTGCCCAGACTGTCAAAGTGCTTCAAGCCCCAAAGTTATGCCTCCAACACATGCTACAAAGCAAATTATTCCAGGAAATTCAGCCGCTCCCTACTTACTCCTGAGCACATGCTCTGCTTAAGGCCACGGCGTGTTTTCAGTGCAGAAGAACAAAAGGAAGGACCAAAGGGCAGTCTGTGTTCATGGGATGCAGCTGAACCTTGGGAAATGTTTTACCTTACTTTCACCCACCAATTCAGCTCTTAATAACAGGCTTCTCTTGCAATCAATCTTGCTTAACAGAGTTGCTGAAGTCAGGGTACAGAGCACTGGAAAACTTATTGGGAGCTGTAACATTAAATGACTATGGGAGAAACCAGTGCAGCGGCAGATAAATCCCCCACCAGCCCAGAAGAAGGGTTTGCATGGCAGCCCGTGGTGGAGGAACCCCAGGGGCACAGGAACAGGACAGGGCAACGATCGCTCTGCTCTTTGTGGGGACAGACACAAGTGCAATGGGTACATCCAAAGCTTCTGGGGAGGGGAAGAAAGATCTGGAGAAATAATTAAAGTATTTGAGGATGGTTCCTTAAGTTTTACTTGTCATGGAAGAGAACAGAGTGAGGGAGAAACAGAAAAAGTGTTTGAAAAAGATTTAAAAGACAGGCAGACCTGTGAATACAGATTTTCCAACGCTCTCTATTAAAGACCAGAATGCCTTGAGATGTAGCAGTAAGAAAAAACCACACAACCTTCAAGCAGTTTCTTGGGGAGATGGCTATGGTGCCAGGAAAAGTAATGTGTATATGCCAAGGGCTAAAAATCCCAGAAAGACAAATAAAAGCCTCAGAGAAAGACCCAGGGATAGTTTATGAGCTGAAAAGAAGCAGAGTTTTGGTTCATCCATCCCCAGCTATGAATTCAGACACTGGGCACTTGCAATTGCCTACACCCTGAAGAGGAAACCCAGGGCAGAGTTTGGGGCACCCCCAGACACCCCCCCACCACAGCCTGCTTCATCATCCAGACACCTACCTCCAACATTGGCACGGGACCTCTTCCTCCACCAGGCAGGGGTCAAGCCCATAGGGCTCTTCTCTGGAAAGGGTACTTCAGGGCTGGCAGGAGATGTGCTCTCTTTGCTGCTCTACTTTGCAAAAAGCATTTACACATCCACTTGAACAGAGAGCAATCCTTGCCCTGACTCCCCAAGGAGCTGCCTCACAAACACACGCACTGTTTCTCACCCCTCTTGTCTGCATGGGACCGAGGAGATCCACTTAAAAAAGAAAACCTCCACCCAACAAAAGCCCAAAAACCAACCCCACCAAGGCTTATGTATCCTTTAGGGAGTGACCAAAAAGGACTGGGCTTATTGGAAACACATGGGATTGATCAGTGCTGGTCCTTACACAGCCTGAGAGCATCTCCCCACTTGAGCCCCATAGCCCAAAGGCAGTGGGCAAGTTTCAGGCGAATCCTTTGCTCTGGCTGTGCCACGACTGTGCTTGAACTCAGATCTCCTGCAGGACCTTGCATCTCCTGGCTCCCAAATGGAAACTGAAAAGTTTCTCTTCTACCCAAAATAATTAATTCCTTTCGGTGAGGGAAAAATAAACAAACGCATCCTCATTCAGATTCAACCAGAGAGTCTTCCCAGATATTTTAGTTAGAAAAGCAATTGTTCTTGCAGAACAATGTAATTGTTTATGGCTTCCAGCCCTGCCGAGCCGGCAAGGGGGAATGGCAGAGCTAAGGGACCAAGGGAGGGGGGTGACAGAAAAAAAGTGTTGCAGGATGGCAGCATCAAGTCAGCAGGTGCCCGGCTTTCAGGCGAATATTCAGAATGCTCTCACCAAGCATTGTGAGGAAAAGCCGACAGTGCTTTTATTAAGAGCAGGAAACATCTTTCAGTGGCGTGGAAGAGCTGTTTCTCAATTCAGGACTGGCTTTGTGGAAGCTGCAGAGATTGTGTAACCAAAATGCACCCTGATGGCTTAGATGTGGTCTGTCTGGTACCACTGAGCCTCGGGTAAAGACACAAACTGCCAGGGAGTGATGAGAAGCAGTAGAAAAGTGGTAGGAGGATGGGCATGAATATGAAGGAGCAAGGGAAGTGGGAACACAGGAGTTTGTGGCCACACAAAGAAGTGAAAAATCAGTTTTAGCCACACATCCAAGACAGGTTTCCTTTTGAAGCCAAGAGGAGCTGGGCACCTCGGTGTGCTCAAGAAGCTTAAACCCTCTCTGAATTCACAGGAGAGAGATAGGCACCTTCTGGGGGAACATGACTTTTCCCCTCAAAGAGTATAGAAAGGGAGACCAGCTCTCCCTTCAGGGGACTAGAAAGTCCAAGGGATTAGAAAATCCAAGATTTTGGTTTCATCATCAATGACACAAGTCAGCTCCACCAAGAATAGTGATGCACAAATGCATTTCAGGGCACAGGTGGGAGAAAAACCTGGTGAACAGAGTGTAAGACTCCCTTCAAGGTACCTTAAAGCCTGGAGAGATGAGCAAAGGCAGAACAGACAAGCAGGATAAAAACAATTCATAGATTTATCCCATTATCGATATGGAGAGTCCCTGGCACTGGTGTGGAAATGCAGGGATTGCTGTCTGTCTGCAAGAAATGGAGGAGCAATGTAGATATATCATGCTTTATTAAAGCCATCTCCAGGATAAGGTAAGGATCGGGTTTGTTACAGGTTTCTTTTTAATTAGCAGTGTTTCACTTGTGCTCTGAAGTCCTTTGGGAAGTGCAGACCTTGATACCGATCTCCATCATCACGAGAAGACAAAGTCTAAGAAGAAGTCTTAGACTTCTGCTAAATATGCAGAATTCACCTAATGCATGGTCCAGCAGAGATATTGGGGGCTGCTTCAGACTCAAACTGTAATATTTAAGTTTGATTCAGGCATTTTTCCTGTCTGCCCAACCCTTTGTTGCTCCATTACAATAACAAAACTATTGGACCCTTTTTGGAGAGTAACAACTTATGCCCTCCTCCTTGTGGGATGGGGAGGATCCTGCTACTCTACTGTGCATAAAGCATCCATCAGACCAGCCCAGCAGCCATCTCCCACCCTCCCAGGCCCTCTCTGTGCATGGCCAGCCAGCAGTTTTGCTCCCAAAGCATGCTCCCAGGTGGAAAGCAGCACATATATCCCTGCAGACACCACTCACCCACATCCTGAGACCAAGCATGAGACCCTTGCCCCATGGGGGATGCTCAGCCTCATGGACTCCTTTGTTTCCTGCTTTTTGGGGGATTTTAGGAGTGAGCAGAAGTGGAGGCAACTCCGTTCATCTCAGCCAGTAACCCCGGGGAAGAGAAGTGCTGCTGACCGGCTGCATTGATGCTGGGTATCAATTGATCACCAGCCAGGTTCATTTACTCCTCTATCAAGTGATTTATCAAGCGACTAGGGGACAGTTCAGATGAAGCGAATGGATTTCATTAGCGTGGCGCTAACGATTTGGCACTTTAATAGAAAGAAAGAAGTACAGGAAAATACAAGCGGTGAGTTCCCCATGAAGCTCTCATCCCACCTGCCCACAGGGCTGACACAGCGCTGCAGATAACGCATCAGAATTTGCTATGCAGGTCTGTGTCTTAAGGCTCTCATTTTTAAGAGAGCTGTGAGCACGTGAAAAGACTTGAAATTTTGGTTAATTTCCTTGTTTGCAAGAGCCTGAGATTCTCAGGAGACCCTAAAGGATGTAATAAAGAGAAGACATCTTTACTTCTGGAGTTGTCCAAAAAGTTTGGGAGGGGCCCAGCAGAGATACTGGGACTTACATAGGAACAGATGCTCCTGATGGGCCCTGGGATAATCCCACCTATAGCTTGATACTCACGAAGTGCAGAGCCAGAAGGAGGCAACAGATGCAGCCTGATACCAAGAAAAACACTGCAAGCCAGCCAGGGTGACCACCACCACCCTTCCCTGAAAGAGATGGCAATTACCAAAGCCAGGCTGCATGGGAGCATGGTCCACAGGGAGGTGGACCAACCTTTCTTAGAGATCTCCTTGGCCATATTTTGCTGTTGGCATGGTAAGCTGAAAGCTTCAGTGATCTTCTTCACTGGTAGATGAATCTTGACAAAGTTCATCTGGGCATGACCAAGCTGGGAAGCTGGGACATGGTGGTACAGAGATGTTCAATCGACTGGCAAAGCCCAGACTCTTAAAACTACTGTAATAAAATCTTCAAACAGCTACTTGGATCCATAGTGTAAGTGTAGGTGGATCCATCCCACCAGGATCCCCAAGGAGAAGGGAAATGGGAACTTGGCAGGGAAGTTTCTGCTTCCTCAGGCCTTCCCGTAGAAAGCACCACACTCGTGGCTCTGTGCCGATGAATTGCATGGGGGCATTTGAACAAGTCTCTGAGTTATTTAAGAAAAGTCCTTAAAGAGGAGCAAATTGGGTTGAGTGAGCAGTTGGGTATTGCAGGGGGAAAGGGCAGCTTGGATCTGGAGGGCTCTGTGGGGTCCTTCTGCACCTGCAGTGCCTGGGTAGAGCAAGCCCTGTCCTTCTCCCACCACACTCAGCCCCCACGAGGCATTGCCTCTGCTCAGCCTCCCTCCCTCAAACCTCTGAGAACATCCACCCAGTCACCTGGAACTATTTTTAATTCCAAAAACTCAAGAAAAGTGTGTCTAAAAAACTTCCATTATATTTAATAAGGATCATCTGCAAGATTCACATAGCCAAGGGAAATATTAAGGACTATTCCCAGTGCAATTTAAGTGATGCCTAGCAGAAGGAGTGATGGCACTTTTGTGGCCAGGAACAAGGAAAAAAAGACAATTGGAAAGTTCATAATGTCAGTGGTAAAGTGAGAGCAGCCAGGAGCCAAGACTTCCCGAGCAATGAGGACATGGGTGGGAGCCAGAGATGCCTTGGTAGCTCAGTGCAATGGGATTTAGAAAGGCAGAACGAGGAAAAGAGAGGATGGACTATGCCTTGTTCCCTGTCTCTGCATGCTCCTGCACTCAGTCTGTCCTCATGGCCACAGGCACATCTCCAAGAGGCCACCAGCGTCCTGAAGTTTTGCTTGGTCAACTTAGCTTGGCATGAGCTCAGCCCCCAAATCCGCAGCGTAGGGACAAAAGGTGGGTTAGATGAACCTCACCTACAGTGTGCAGGGCTGGCCAATGTAGGGAAAAGTAGAAAGAAATGCGTGCACATGTGCGTATGCATGTGATAAAGGAGAAATGTTTCTTCGGAGCACTTTACTCAGTGTAAACATCTTTAAATTGCAGCCCAGCTGACCGCGGCTGTGCAGCCTCTCAGCAGCCTGACGCCCTCGCACCATTAACGCTGCCTTCCCTCCCCTGCTGTAAGGATGCTCGCGGCAGCTCTCCGCTGTCTCTTTATCTCCAGCAGCAGAGACAGGAGAGGGCACAATCCTGCCCTGCTCCCAGCAGGCTGTGACTGATGTTTCGGCTGTCCTTTCCTGCAGGGCGCTGGTCCCTGATGGTGAGGTTAGGACACTCATAAGCAAGAGGAGGAGAGCAGCTGGTTCCCGTGCAGTGACAAACCCTCTGCCGGCATCCCCATCGCTCCTATCCCGACCTTCGTGGCAGGGATGGAGGAATAATATTGATGTGCTCAACCTCCCCCTCTCCCTGCTGTTTTCACCTTGCTGCCGTGGTGGGGAGCTTGTTAGCTTTAAGGGGACTTGGCTGAGGAAGTGTGAAGGACAGGAGAGACCCTGTGAAATGTTTTCCCATCTGATTATAATAAATGTAGAGAAATAAATGCTCAAACCTCCCCCCACCCACTCTCCCCAGCTTGCGGACTGGATCCCTTCTGGCTTTGAAGGCTGAGCTGGTCCATGCCTGGTTCAGCATGGATGTGTGAAGGCTGTTTCATAGGTTTTCTCCCCTTAGCCCCCATGAATTAACAAATAATTACTGTCCCCTGCTCTTCCCTGGAGCAGGACCAGCTTTTCATAGAATCACAGAATCATAGAATCATTTAGGTTGGAAAAAGACATTTAAGATCATCAAGTTAACCCAGCACTGCCAAGCCCACCACTAAACCATGTCCCTAAGCACCACGTCTCCCTGGCTTTTAAACACCTCCAGGGATGGGGACTCAACCCCTGCCCTGGGCAGCCTGGGCCAGGGCCTGACTACCATTTCAGTGAAGAAGTTTTTCCTAATACCCAACCCAAACCTGCCCTGGCGCAGCTTGAGGCCGTTTCCCCTTGTCCCATCGCTTGTTACTGGGGAGAAGAGACCGACCCCCCCGGCTCCAGCCTCCTTTCAGGCAGCTGCAGAGAGCGATGAGGGCTCCCCTCAGCCTCCTCTTCTCCAGACTAAACAACCCCAGCTCCCTCAGCTGCTCCTCCTCCCCAGCCTTGTGCTCCAGACCCTTCACCAGCCTCATTGCCCTTCTTTCTTTCTTCTTTTCCTGCTCTCCTTCTGCTCTGCCTGCCCCAGCCAGCCCCAAAACATCCATACCCTGTTACCCCCACAAGCACAGGCAGCACCATCAGCAGGAAACCCAGGGGCAGATGCATCACCCCCAGCCTGCTGTGTGGTACCCCGAGGGGAATTAGGCACCTCTCCACCCCTGTCGTGATAAAGTCACCACAATGGGGAGGTTTGATCCTCTGGAAAGCCCACTCAATAAGGCTATTGGGAAATCCAGAGCAATAGCAAAGTCTTGGCTGTTATTGCTTGTTGTGTTCCCTCTTGAAGAGCCAGCTAATGGCCACGTCTAGGGACCGGTCACCATAAGAGACTTTCCTCATTCATGGACAGGTTTTAGCCACGGATTGCACCTCAGCACAGAGACAAGAGGAAAAGAAAACCAAGCCCAGGCTCTTAACCTGCTGCAACAGGCAGCAGGTAAACCCAGGTTTCCCAGGGAAACCTTTGAAGGGCAACAATGGTCCTGAAGATCTGCAGTTTGAGGACAAACCCTGCTCCTATAGCAATTTAGTGCCAGCTTAATAGGAGTAGCTTTGTGTTCTAGTAAATCCAAAGTTTAATTATTTTCTGTTGTCTTCCAAAAGAAATTGTTACTTTTCTGTTATGACCTACCTACCAGCCCTCTGTGCTAAAGGTCAGTTCATTTTTTATTGTTTTCTCATCCCAATGTGTATCTTCATATCCTCATGTGAGGCACAAATTCCTCAGAAGAGCTGCCTCAGGTCACAGATTAGCTTCGTTATTATGCATTTTATCAAATAGGATTTATTGTGGATGGAAACTCAAACAGTCACTGGGGAGTTTTCATGCAATTAACTGGTTTTTCTGAGAAATTAATCAATTTTGCTGCGTAAACTGACTCCTGAGGTTAAACTTCTCCAGCTGGATCTATACAAATCTGCCAGCGCTTATGAAAGCCCTTTGGAGGCCTTCAGGGGATTAGCAATTCATTTTCATTTATATAACGCCTTTCGAGCCCGAACGGTCCTAAAACACTTTGCAAAATCCTTTCCTTAGTTGGCCCAAGGCAATCAAACTGCTGTTTGACCGAGCTACTCTGAAGGCATTCTGCATCCAGGGGATGCTCCTCCAGTCATAGAGGCATCTCCGATGGTGCCTTCAGCTTTCCTTCCTGCCACCGCTGTGGTTCTCTGCACGGACGGTGTTTCCTCAGCGGGAATACCTGAACTGTGATGTGCTGACTCCAGCTGTGGCCAGATGTGATGTTCTGGCTGATGCTACTCAAGACACAAAGGTTATGGTCTTTACCTGCCCCCAATCAGGTGGTAGATCCAAAAGCTGTTAGAAAATGTAATAAAATTTCCTTCTTATATCCCTGGGGAGAGAAATGTCCATCCCTGAAGGATGTGCATGAAACCGTCAGAAGACAGAGCTGTGATCCGATCTCTGCAAAGCCATTCTGTGACTGACCCACAATATCTTGGTGTGCAAAAGAGTGATGTCCAGTTATATGTCTCATTTTTTGGATTAACTTCATCTAGATTTCCAGCAAAGTTGCAGTAATCATGATGAATATCAGGGAAATTCAGGAAAGAAACACTTCATAAATCAAAACAATTTAAAAAACATTAACATTCAAAGCATATATAACCCTGATTTTACACCATGCTACATTTTTTGGTTGTTTGTTTGCATGCACCCTGAAGACAACAGCTATGCACCAAAGACATTAATTTTCGTTATAAAGCTCCAGGCAGTGAATCAATTTTACCTGGGTTACGTTCAGCTACAAAAAAGGAGCAGCAGAGTGAAATCTAACTGCTGCACAGGTAGGTGGCACAGATCCACCCCGCTCTCTGCCATCACATCGCAAAGCCCCTCACCATAAATGCTTTTCTCCCCTCAAAGGTGCAGGTATCTCACGTCCTGCTTTATACCCATTTATTCTGCAAGCAGATGCTCTCAGCTGTTTAGAGGCTTAAACATCTGTTTTGCAAAGATTTTCTCCCTCTTTGGTATAGCACTGGTTGCTAGTGTAAATCCAGCCATGCAAGGTGAGATTGCTTCTTCCAGGACAGCACGAGAGCTGTTGGTGGCTTTGGCCGGAGCACGCTGAGCTGGGAAGAGCCTGTGCCTTTTGCATGTTTGACCTGTCCCTTAACCCAGAGTTCAACCCTGTGAACAGCAGAGGACTAATAACACCCAAAGGTAAATCAGAAATAAACCAATTCATGTATCCTAAGATATAAAAGGCAAGAGCAGAGGTGAGCTGAAGATGTTTAGGCATGACCATGTTTGAGGATGGACAAAATCATCACAATGATGGATAAACCCAAGGTATTCTGGAGGAGAAAGGGAGGGAAAAACCTGTATGAGGTTGCACCAAAAGCTTGTGATTTTGCCGCCTTTCCAGGGCACCCATTACTTTCTTGGGATGCTGGTGATAATGGGAGGAGAGCAGCGACCCGTTTTGGAAAACCCCACGGTAGTAATTGTATTTAATTGTGCCACTAAGGAGAGGAAACCTCACCGAACATCTGGCCTGGCACTGGAGCTGAACCCATCCCTCCCATGGGGCTGCTGGTTCACAGCTTTGACACCAGTCTCAGGAAACAAGGCTGTTTCTTGCAACACCAGTTCCCAGGATTGCATCATTTCATGGGAACATCAGCACTCATTTTTACTTTAAGCAGGTTCCCAGCTTTCCTGGAGTCAGAAAAAAAAACCTCTTGAAACAGCACTCAAAGACTAAGATCTAATGAAGGAATAAAAGAGACCCGACATCCCCTTTTGAAAATCTCATGTTTTTCAAGTACGTGTCCTGATCTGGGGGCCTGGGCTCGCGATCTCTGCGTGGCCGTGGACTCAAGGACTGTGGGAGTGGAGCAACCCCAAGAGAGCCAGGGTGGAGCTGGTCCTGCAGCCCACGGTGGATGGGGACTATGCTTGTTCCCAAGCACCAACGCTATTTCCCCTCTCGGCATAGAAGGAAAAAAAAATAAAAATCAATAAGTGCATTTCCATTCCTGGGAATTAAACCTTTTTTCAAAGGCACCCAGCTCGTGGCCTCAGTAATACAGCATAAACACACAAATCCCAGGAAAAGCCTCCCCATGCAGCTTGCAAAGCTTTCATTCCCTCTCAAACCCATCTGTCTTTTTAAGGAAAGCGCTGCTAAAGCAAGCACATCTATCGAATGCAGGGAACCGCCACTCCAGGTGATCAAATGTGTCTCCTGGCCGGGAACAAAGCAAATCACGCTGAACAAGACAAGTGCAGATGACAGCTTTCTAATGAAGCTGATGTGCCTATGATGAAACAGCAAGGGCACATCAAGGAGCTTTCAAAAAGCCCCAAGGATGGTTCCCAAGCTTGCAGCATCTTGGGGTAGCTGCTGAAATAAGGAAGGGACGTTGCTGTCACCATGCTCTTGGTGAAGCTGGTAGCAATGTTCTTCTTCCCAAAGCATGGTCCGACTGCAGGGAAACAGCTTTTCCCATTTTTATCTGACCCAGGCCATGAAAAGCGATGATATCTTTTGCAAGACTTTTGCTGGCATGGAAATATCCCAAAAGTATGGTGCTGCGGAAAGGTGCTGCTCTTGCCCCCATGGTGCAGATTTCGTGGTTTGTCCCCATCTGCTGCTCCGTTGAAGTCCCACCTGGGTATACAACACCGAAGCAAGGGCAAGGGTGCTTCGATGTAGGTAGGAAGAGGTGAGGGAGGTGGGCAGGAGATGGGAGAGCCCAAATTTTACCATCTAACTGAGAAGGACCCCCTCTGATATCATCCCAACTTGCCTATGCAACCCCGCCGCCATGAGCCCTCCCAGTGTCCTGTTTTCTGCTTTGCTCCAGCATAAGCGACCTGAGACGAGCTTGAAGCAGTGGAAAATTGACATATAAAGCTGATGATTTCTTCCATCAGCATTCAAACTGATTACTGGGGAGAAAGAAAAAAAAATAGAGCTGGGATTATGGTCTTAATAAGGGCGAGCACTTATTGCAGTATCTCTTATTCTCTTTGTAACAGTCGCGCTGGTGGAGCTCTTACGGAGTTATGCCGATATTAGCATTACAGCATTATCCCCCATAGCAGCATTAGCAGTCCCAGTGGCTCTATTAAGTGAAAATCTCTCCTGCTGATGGTGGGCTCGACCACGTGCTGATCTCCGACTGCAGCAAGCTGCCCATGCATGGGGTGAGGAGAAAAACAAGTCTGCTGCCAACAAGGCACTACATCCTTATTAATACCCACCCAGATCTTCCCCTGCTTGCAACTGATGGTGCCTGAGGAAGATAAAGTCTGGAGAGCTGCAGCAGGTCCTGGAGCTGCCAAGCCTTGCAGCCATCAAATCCACCAAGCTGCAATACAGCCCTGGCAGGTTTAGCCAGCTCGTGGCCCTCTTAGGGACAGGACCCATGTTCAGGCTCTGCAGTTATAGGGCAAATTAGGGTGGCAGATGATGGAGCTGCTGGATGGCTTTGCCTTCCTCCAGCTCTGTCTCACTCCAGCATCACCGTGCCCAGCATCCCCTCCTCCATGCAACCAGCCCCACACTCACCGGTACACCACATCTGGGGACTTGTGACCCACTTGTGAGTCGAAGGAGAAGCCACCACCGCATGGGACAGCCCAGCTCACCCAGGCATCTCAGCACCAGGACAAACAAGCAGCTGCCAGTGGGCTGCAATGCACCCATCGCCTTTCATCAGCATGGTCCTGCAGTGATCCCACTCTTTCCATGACAATAGTCAACTCCTTGCCAGTTTATATGATGTTTTCTAGCGATTCGCATTTGGCCGAGTTGAATGCTTTACTAAAAATCAAGATATATGAACGTCTACTGCCTTCGCTTCATCCCCTAATTTAGCAATTCTATCAAAAATGTAATTAAGTTTGTCTAGCATGATTTGTTCTTAATAAACCCGAGCTGCTCACAGTTCTGCTATCCTCTTGTTGTTTATAGCTATTAATATTTGCGCAGCAAATTTGCTGGGATTTGAAATGAGATTCATATAAACTTGTATATATTATCTAATTAATGTAGAATACTAATACACAAGTAGAAGCAAATGAGCAGTGCCCAGCGCTCAGACTTTGCTAGCTAATTAATTCTGCCACCGCTCCCCTCTGCGGGAGCGGACATCAGCTCCATGGCAGAGCCACGTGGATGCAGGCAGGGAGGCTCCGACATGGTCCTCAGGCCAAGAAGGGATGAAGAGTCAGAGGACATCAGAGCTGCTTTCATGCCTCAGACCAAAGCCCCCGTGTCCCCTTGGTCCGTGGCAGCAGACGTTACCTGGGGAAGAGGAGAAGAAGGAAGATGTCCCCAGCAATCTTCCTCCTGACTCCATCTGTCACCCTGTGGCTGTCACTTCTTTGAGGACTTCCCAAGCCACCAGCTACCTCCACACCATCACATCTGGTAGCCTTGTCCTCCCCATCTCCTGCTCTGATATAGCATCTCTTGTTGAGACCGTGAGCATTGCCTGCCCTGCTCTTCTCACCCCTTAATGCTTGTGTTTTCCCTGTGAAGATAATGAAGCACTGCAATGAAATTATTTCAGGTCCTCTTTTTTTGAGACATCAAACAGCCTTTGCCCCAAGCACCTTTAGGAAGTGCACCATGGAAGCTGGCTTCCTATGGATGTGCGTCTGTTTTCTGTCCCATATCCCACCACGGGGATGTGATCCCATACCCTGGGCTCCCAGGTCTTCTCCTGCAACATTGCATGCCCGTAACGTAGGGTCCCTCCATCTGCTGCCATGCAAAAAAAGGCTCCTTGAGCATCTTTGGAGCTGCAGCAGCCAGGAGAAGGTCACTGGCTCCTTTAGAGATGTATTTCTGGAGAAATCAAACACATTGATGGCTAAAAGGCTCTTGTCTATACAAATCATTAGCTCAATAATACATTAAAATAAATGTCAGTGTTAGGTCACTGCATATTGTGATGGGAGATGAAACAAGCCGTTTGCTCCCATCACCTCTGTATGACTCCTATCACACCCTTTAAATACCTCCAGAGAAGAGTTTAAAAGAAAGGCAGGGATGGCTGGAAAATTTAAATCAAATGGCTTTTTTTTTTTTTTTGATGGAAAGTTGGCAATGCAGCAGGATGAAAACACGCACAGAAAACAAAGCAAAAAAAAAAAATCTAACAACAAATTACAGAAGGTCTTGGTTTCTCAGAAGTTCTTCCATTTTCTTTTCTTGTTAAAAATCCACATTTTCTGCAGAGACCCTCCATGTCCAGCCTGGTGCTTGTCAGAGGCTTCAGACGTGCCCACCTGATGGGGAGCGGGGTGCTGAGACCAAGCCTAGAGGCAGTGGGTGACACCGGTTGCAGCTAAGCAGGGGACAAAGCCCACAGCCAAGCTTCAGGGACAAGATGCAGGAGCAGAATTACTTCTCTGCACCAAAAAAACAAGAGCATCCATCTCTGTAAGCTTCTCCGTGAACAGAGCAAAATTCACACATTTTGATGATCTGCCCCAAAACCCCCACAGAGCCGGGCCACAGCTCCCTTCCCCATCACCTGGAGCCGGTGACAGAGGACTCCCTGCTCCCTGCTCTCCTCCTGGCAGCCACTTTGTGCCGTTCCCCACTCTGATGCATTTAAAGGTGCATTTATAGCACAAAGTAGATGTTTACAATTTATAATGGTGTTCCAATTATGGGCTGGGAAAGCGCCTGGAATTGAGCCTGTCTCTGTTATTTATGGGCAGTGTAATCCTAACCCAATAGATACCTCTCAGAAAGAAAGCTAACATTTTTCACTGGAGCACTGAAAGCAATACTTCATGCTAATAGAGTCTGTTATCAGAGGGAAATAAGCCTGCACAGCCAGCTCGCCAGCTCCCCAGAGAAGAGCATCTTAAAGCACAGAAGGCTTGATCAAAAAGCAACAGGCTGCTAAAAATGGAGACCTGCTTTTGGGATACACCCAAAAAGCAAAGATGATGGGACTGGGAGGAGGAGCAGGGATGTCCACCTCCCACCAGGTGCAGGGATGGCGATGGAGGAAAATGGGGCAAGATCCCCATCCTTCCTGTGCTAACGGTACCGTGCCTCTTCCCTTGTGCCCCATGGGGCTCAGTTGGGAGTATCTGCATTTGGAGATTGTTTCGTGCCTCCATGACACCCCAGTTTTACCCAGAGCTTGCTACCTGTTTCTCCAAGAGGAGCTAGCCCTCATGCAGCAGGGACAAGGGATGTTCAGACCAGTTGAACTAGGACACAGTGCCAGGTGGTTCCTGGGACATTTAGGACATCCGAAATGTGAGACACTGCCTGGCTGCCTGTTCCTGGCAGAAGGTCAATGCTCCTCACCTATAAGGGAGGACTTGACTGCTGGATGGTGACACCAGGTCCCACAACACTTCTTGCAGACTGGCAGGAGAGGAGCTCCAAAGCCAGCAGGCCTTGGCCACATTTCGGGGGTAGCAAACCTTGTCTCGGTCTGTGTCTGCACAGACCGGTCCATGACAGATTCCTCTAAGCATCCTTGTCCAGGGTGCACAGGCTGATGGGCCTCTAGCACGGGGAATAATGTATACATAAAATATAGTTTTAGCTCATTAAAGTCCACTAGGAGCTAGATGCTTGAATAAACCCTCTCCACTCTCCTCAAATCTCTCTCCCTGCTCTTCCCCCAAGGGTACGTGCTGGGCTGTGAAAAGAGCAGCGCTAGTGGGGCAGTCATCTTCATCTCAGTCTTGATGACCTTGATTTTGCATGACAAGCTGCATACTTAATTAATTAAAGAAAAAAACCTTCCATTCCTTCTAAATGGCCATTATTTTAATTTTGACAGGTAATTACAAGAGAAGAAATTATAAATCTTCCTGAACACTGTTTGTCTTTAGCGGAGGCATTAATTATGGATGTTTTAAAGCTGAGGCTGGATGTAGCTGAAGACGTGTCAATGGATGAAGAAGTGCTCAAGACCACCTTGAGCATGACTTCCCGATGGGCAGCCCCACCACTGCATTTCTTCCCACACCATAGGAAGGATCGTGCTCTTCTGAAGCTCCATAGCAGGAGCGAGGGATTGAAACGGCTAAATAAAATTCACTAGAGAAGCTGATAACGGCATGACACACTTGGCCTCTGAAACTCATTGCCATCATATATCATCTGGCAGCGTTTAAAAAGGGATCACCGTTTTATGCAGATAATAAGAAAATCCAGAGTTATATCAAAGAAAAAAAAGAGAACCAAGACATTCCGTGAACAGTGGAAATAAGAGAGCCTGATTTCTCATGCATTAGCGTGCTCAGTCCGTTAAATGTGCATCCCACAGTAATGTCAGCTCCTCCCCATGTCCTCCAGAGGAAGAGGAGAGCACCACCTTGCTGGCTGGCCAGCCAAACTCACCATCTAATGGCCAAGTCCTGCCCGCCTCCCTCTTGGACAAGGCATTAATTTGGGTCCTTCTTCTCTATTCAACCAACGATCTCCACAAAAGCTGTAGGATCTCCATCAGCCCTCAGACCATGCTGTGGACAGAGACGAGACACTGCTGTCCTTGTGCCCCCACGTCCCAAGGGCTACCAAAATGCTGGCATGCCGGCAAAGATGGTGCTTTTTTTCAGCTGCCACGGCTGAGTTATTATTTGCTTATCGCCTCATCTGCTGCAGCTCTAAAAGGTGATTAATTTTGGTAGGTGATGAACCCAAGTCCTCAAAGCACCAGAGTCAGCCAGAAAAGTGATTTCACTCAGATCTCGCATGGAAATAGCAGCTTCGATGAGCCCACGTTGGCCTTGCCTCTGGTCACAAGCCAAACCAGCCGCTAACACGCAGGTAATATGGAGGGGTCCAATTAAATAGTCATTAGCCTTTTCTGAGGCACGAAAGCCATTTACCTCCCCCAGCCCGGGAGCTCCACATGCAGCCGCTGCATTGCTGGTGGGCAGGACCTGGCGTGGGGCACTGGCTGCTGCGATGGGGCTGGGAGAGGATGCAAAGGGTCTCGGCTCCACCAGAAACGCAGATGGCTCAGAAAGCATCCTCCCCTACCACAGCCCCTTCCTGGCAAAACACTAAATTGGTAGAGATCAAATTCCCTCTCCTTGGTTTCTATTTCAGCTTTGCAATTATCACACTGCAGAAAACGGGCTCATCCCCTCCACAGGTTGCTCCAAGGAACATCCCTGTGCCAGGACTCCCCGGGAGGAAAGTCCGTGCTTTGCTCCCTCTCCATGGGGAGAGCGCGTCCTGCATCCGAGGCCAGTGAGAAGGAGCAGCAGGACAGAGCAGCAGCTGGTGGGATGCTGGGGACAGCCCCTCGGACAAGGGGTCCAGCCGAGCAGTTGCCAAGGAGATGATGCCCTCCCATCCCACTCTTGCTCCTGACCTTTCGGCTTTACAAGATTTCCTGCCTGGCTATAGGAATAAGCAAAGGCATTTAGTACATCTGTAAGTGTCATTAGCAGGGTAATTTGCACACTGTAGTTGTAGCTATCATTAAGGGGGGCGATTTGCAAAGAGCAGCAATAAGTCAATTAGAGTTGATGTGATATTGAAACCAGTGCCCATCCACAGAGGGGAGCTGACAGGCGGGTCGGACCCCCCGGTGGTGGCTACCTCCTGCTTTTTCCAATCTGCCCATAAAGCCCAGATTCAACAGAAGGATTTAGGTTGTGTCCAGCTACCCAAGCTGGCAACTGCTCCGGTAATTAGTCAGTGTTAGACTAAAGCATGTGGCGGGGCCCTGGGTGCTCCGGGGGAGTGTTGGCATAGGGATAAAGGACCCAGCAGCATCCCATTTCCATCAGCTTACTGAGCGGGTCTTGCCTGGGGAGATCTGGTGGACCACACATAGGCAGGAGCCCAGGACACGCTGCCAGAGCACATCTACACCAGCATTTGCCCCAGCTACGCCTTAGGGGAGGATTTATCTCATCCTGGAAAAAGCTGGATTCAGCTGAGAGAGAAGCCAGCTTTTGCAGGCTGACAACACATTTGGGTGCAGATCCAGGCAAATCTGGGCTGATGGAAGGTGGTGCAATGTGGCACTGTAACACGGTGCTCACATCTCTTTGAGACCCTTCCCTGAGCTGTAATCTCGGCCCCTCTGCAGTATCATGCGGCTGTCTTCGTATCCCATTGCCACGGAGGGGTTTTTCCCCTGGTTATGAGTGCTGGACTCTCATTTTTGCTGGAAAGCTGAGCTTCCCATCACCCCAGAGGGAAGGCTGCTGCCCTCCAGCCCCCCCAGCCTCCCTTCCCCTCCGCATGCTCTGCGGCAGTGCAGGTTTCCACACTTTTCTTTCCACGCTTTCCTTGCCAAAGGGCAGACACAGCATTGAGACATCACAGGAGGCCCCAGAAGGCTGGGCTGGAGCCAGGCTCCCGCATTAAACACAAACCCTGTCAATGAATAACCTACGAGGTACGAAAGGCTCCATAGCCGAGCTGTCAGGCACATGCATCTCTTTTGCATTTGACTTCGCTCAAAGGAAAATCCAAAATTCACCACAAACCACCGTGAAGGTTTTACACATGCCCAAGATGAGCCTGTCCTGGGTACCTAAAGACATGGGGAGGCATCCTGCCCTCGCAGATATTATCACACCAACAGCCGTGCTGCCGAGAGAAGCATCCCTGGACGCTTGTACTAAGCCATAATCACGCTGGAGTCACTTTATTGTTCTTTGAACAGCCTCAAACAGAAGCAAAGAATTAACCCAAATTATTAAACCCCTTAATCATTCTTGTCACCAAGCACAGAGAGAAGGGATGAGGTTGCAAGCATCAGTGGTGGAGCCAGACAAGAAACCCTGCTATGGGGATGCGCAAGGGTGCAGATGAGCAACCAGCGATGGTCACCTCTGCCCTGGACATTTGTCCACCACCTGAGTGACCACACCAAGCCTTTGAGGCTTTCGGGGCCTTTTTGGTCCCCAGCTCACTTGAGCTTTTCATCCTAACGCCTCCCTCCACCGCGAGTATTGTGGGGACAATAGTGCTCCTCTCCGGCACAGGGACATTACAAGGATGAGTACACTGAAGACTGTGTGATGGTGAGACATATTACTATGGTAACAGGAGTAGCACGTACCTGAGACAGACCTGGAGGAGAAGGCCGCGATAAAAAGAGCAGAGACGTGCAGAAGAATGGGAGACTTATTCTAACCCTTGCCAGCTGGGAGCAGGCACCATGCCATCACCCAGGCTGATGAGTGAGGACACTCAAGAAGAGATAAATCAGATGAGATGGGAGAGGCAGATCAGCTCTGCTGGGAGCCTCTTTCCCGTTCAGGAGGGACTGATGGACACAGGATCACCTGCAGCACCCCAGTGTGACTTCACTGGGTGGGAAACCAGCAGGAAAGCCAACAGGTTGGCCAACAATTAAGGAGATGATGTCCCCAAGCTCACCTACTGCAGAGCACATTAAACTAACCTGGGCATCATGTCCAGGGCAGGGAAGAAGGATAAGGCAATGGTGTGGTGGGGGAAGGATGGTTTGAGACCCGTGGGTACCCTGGAGAGTCAGGGGAAGATAAGGCTTGTCCTTGGCATGGGGACACCTGCAGACACATCCCATGGCTTTGAAATCTCCTATTCCCCACCTTACTCCTCATTCCTCCTGCCACAGATTCACAGGCACATCCAATGTTCAATCATCGAGACCAACCTTCTCGGCACCACAGGGCACTTCATCTCCCCCAGTTCCCCAATAACTCCTGGGGGAATGAAGCATCTCTCAAACCATCCAGTCTCCACAGGAGAACCCACCTCTTCCCTAAGAGGTTTGCTCACACAGTTAATCACTCTGCCTGCTGGAAGCACGAGCCTCATTTCTCATCCAGTTCCCTCCCAGCCACCACTTCCCTTCTGTACCTTTATTCCACTGGATGCTTTGCTCTTCCAGAGATGCTCACACTCAATAAAGCCACCTCCCAATCTTCTTTTTGAGGAGCTGAATAGCACAAACTCTTTTTTCCCCTATCAGACACTTTCTTCTGTTCACCCATCACCAAAAAAACCAGTGTAAAAGGACCTATCCTGCACCCCCTCCCAAAGTGCAATGCTTAATAAGTAGATTTTATTCACCTCACCTGCACAAAAATTGCTCAAACAAGTGTTTCAGGGCTTGCAAAAGGGACATTTTTATCATTTAGCCATTGAAGGTTTTCAAATCCCTTAATTATATGCAATTCATAGCGGTCTGAAGAAGCTGAACAGCATCGGCAACTTCTGCAACAATCGACACAAAAGCGTCTTCCAAGTGTCTCTTTTATGTGGTTTTGTCCATAATCATGGCAGAGAGATAAAGTTCTGTAATTTATTTCCACTAATATAGTCAGGCAGCAATTGATGTTTTTTACGAGGGTGAATATGTCTGTGGGATGTACTAATGTTTATAGGCTGGTAAATTTGATTTATATGGAAGAGGCAGCGTTGCTATTGGTAAAGGCCCAGTGTTTCTAGGAGAGCTAATATGATTTGCATTGATGAGATTAATATCTATTAAGCGCTCCCAGGTTTGCAGAGCGCAGCCGACTCATAATTTCCACCTGCTTTAACCCAAGTAGGTGAAGGGGCTGGGTTTTTTGCAGGCAACAAGTGGGTGTTTGACCCCAACAAACACAAAACTCAAGGGATTTTGTTGCTCTTGCTGGTCCCAGCCCCGGAAATAACAGCTCTGCTCATGCAGGAGGAGGTGCTGGCTCCACTTGGCTCTTGCTCCCCTCATTTAAGGCGATGTAACTCAGTGGGAAAGGCACAGCATGGACATGCATGCCATGGTGTAGGGCAGGAGCATCCTCTGGATGTGTCTGCTCGCCCCTCCGTGTGTAGTGACCCTACCGAGCCAGGGGGAAGGTGCAGAAGGGACTTCATGGCTCCAGCAGCTCCGTCTGCGCTCCGGAACGGATCGATGGCGGTGGTGTTTCAGTGCCCTCTTGTGCCCAAGCACAGAGTTTATGGAGGGGCTGAGCCTGGAGACATGCTGATGCGAAAGTCTCCCCAGTGGTTTTGGGAAGAGGGGAGAAGGTTTTCCACCGGGATCAACCCCCTTAGCGTGATCCTGACCTAACGCCTGACACCCATGAAGGGATAGAACCACACAAAAATTAGTCTTAATGCTTTTAAATACCAGGTGCCTTGAATTGAGAGGGAGGTCGCCCATAGCTGGGAAGGCAGGGGGGACTTGGGGTGACTCCCTGTGAAGATGGCATGGTGGGGCAGCCCATCACTGCCAGAGAGGCACGGGAGGAAGCAATAGAGCTGGAAACAATGCTGGGGATCTGCTGGGAGACCCGGCTCACCCGCCAGCGTGGGTGCAGCTTCCCGGCACGGTGTATCCGGGATTTTCGTTCAGCATTAACAGGCTGCCTTAAGCTGATTATTCCGCTGCTCCCTTCCCCCTCAAAGCATCTTGGCTCAGCTGAAAAACCCAGGATTTGTCTCAGCTCTGTCCCACGGTACCAAACGCCACACAAGTCATCCGCCCTCCAAGCCCAGCTGTTGCCACCTGACCGATGGGGATGGAGGGGACCGAGAGGGGCTGTCACCAGCCTCCAGGCAACACAACCCATCCCGAGCCCATCGCACAACCTTTTAGCGGTAGATGGAGTTTGACAAGCTCCAGAGTCAGCCTGAAAGCTTACAGCCACCGAACAACAACAGTGCGGTGAGATGACAAACTCAATCTCATTACAGCTCAGAGAAGGTTAAACAGCAGCCGTCTTCCCAGCATCGCTTTAACTCCTCCTGACAGGGAAACCTTCCCTGCACAGGTAAATAATTTAAAACCTGAGTTATCTGGCTGATAACTCAAAGCTTAATCGTGTGCCTTATGTGAGGTGTCAGGCAGAGCTGTGTCATGGATTGGACCCAGATGGAGTAGGGGTAATGGACTGGGGTAGGCATGGGCTTGCAAAAACTCGTGGTTGGATGAAGATTTTGCAGCAGCCAGTCTAAAGATCACATAAAAATCAGTGACTGTCCTTCCAAAATGAGAAACACATCTGCTCAGGTGAAGGGAGTGATGTCCTCTGAGACTGGCATCAGCTTGCCCCAGGACCAGCGTCCACACTGCTGGGAGACTTCCACCAGCAATCAGCTCAAGCTATGGAGCCCTGAGATGTTGAGGGTCACCATGAAGCCAGTGGTCCTACAGCCAGGATGCTAAATCATTCCTAGCAATGTCACCCTGCCAGCAAGGGAAAACCAGGGGCTGTCCATGGATTCATGGGCTGAGGCTGCAGCTGTCCTGGAAGCAATGGGGTGATGGATGGCCAAGAGGCAGAATGGGCTCACATCCAACACATTTGCAAGATGCAACATGGTCACAGCTGGAGGCTGTTGGTGGGATGAAGCACTGCAGGGTCATATCTGGTGGTGGTGCGGTCCCATGAGTGGTGGGAGTGGGCTTGATATAGCGAGCTCTCTGCTGTGAAATGTCCCTACCATCCAGGCTTCTGCACCAGTCATGAACCAAAGCCATCTCCATCCCAATATCTCCAATAACTTGTCACTTTAACACTCTTCTGGGCTCTTGGTAGCCACTGGTGCCTGGGAAGAAGTTTAACACACGGAGATTACGTCCACGGCTTCTACCAGACCAACTACTTCAATCCCCCAAGAAATAAAACCTAACAATTTGGTGGAATTTGCAAAATCCAGATTTTGGTTGGTGGTTCTCTAATGGTTCCCCTTGGTCCTTCCTCAGGAGCACAGCTTTTTTTGGAGATCTCTGCAGCCGTCTTGGCCCAGGGGCTCTGTGCCTTTCCTTGACATGGTCAAGGCTGCTCATCAAACAATATTGGTCCCTGCTGCTTTCCTCCGTCATCCATGACTGTCCATCTGGGAGATTTTTCCATCTCCCAGGAGCGTTACTGTGATAAGCTAAATATCTCCCTTCCATCCCCAAAGTATGAATTGGCCACCAGCATGGATTTGCAATTTATATGTTAATTGTATCTGCCCTCAGGGACTGCACTGACCTCCAGAAAGGGAGGTTTAATTGAAAAATATGCAAAGGATGCTCCTGACTTTTCATCCAGAGAAGAAGTTCCCCCTGGTCTGTGCAAAGAGCTGAGAACAGGCAGCCTTTCCAGCGAGGCACCGAGCCTCACCTACGTTGAGGACAGGGTCTCGCTAATTAGGCATCAGCCTGTGCCACATAATAGGAAAGGAAGCCAGAGTAATCACGTTTGCTCTTAGCTGACAAAAAGAAGGTCCTTTAATCAGCATCCTCTGGGCTTTGACCCCGTGCTAATGATCTGGCACCCGGTGGGATGCTGGAAAAGTTCAAAATTTTAAGAGGAACCCCAGCAAAGTAATTGTTGGGGTCTCCACACCACCGAAAATGTCACAAGAGGAGATTAAAAACAGCATCTGAGTAAGTGGAGATGGTATGGTGCCTAGCACTCCTGGGAGCCCCAGACTTTCTGCATTAAGGGAAAAAGGAAAGTAGGATTTTTCCCAAATGCCCGCTGATCCCCGGAGATGGACTGAAGCAGAGAGGTACTGCTAAGGCTGCCAAAGCTCTCAGGCAATGAAATGATTGCAAAGCTGTGCCCACTAAGGACTGGAAATAGCTGGAGAGATGTTCCCGCACAGCCTGGCTCTGCTTTCCTCCTGGGAAACCGGTGCTGGGATTTATTGGCCACCTCTGCCCCGTGCAGGGAAATCTCGTGCCAGCAGCAGCGGGACCAGGCGGGTTGGGACGGAGGATTTGCCTCTGCAACAGGGGCGGGGAAATTGGGGAGAAGGGAAAAGAAGCAACTTGCTGAAGGTCATTCAGCAAACCAGGGACAGGAGGAGGACCCGGCGTCCTGGCTGCTGGCCCATGCTTGTCCACAAGCCCTGGGGATTTCCGTGCGCTCATGGTTAAGATGACAGGAACGAAAATGGGGCTGGAAAAGCAATAAAGCCCTAATCCTCACAATCCTTGCCTTCTTTCCCCGAAAGCCCATTGCTTCTGCAAGGGCCCTGCGGCATCGCAGCAGGATGCCTCGTACCTACCGACTGCATTGCAGAGCACACATGCAGGCAAATTAAATTGCTGTTGTGCTGGCATTTCTTCATCTTAAGCCTTTTGTTTATCTACCTTATTTCCAGAAGTTCATTTGGGTTTAGGAGCATCTCTCACATTTCAGCAAAATGAAAAAAAAAAAAAAGTGGTGAGGATTCTCTGGTTTAGATTTCATTCCTATCTATGAGGAGGAAAAGCAGCTCTGCACGCTGGAGAATGGTTTTCCTATGGGAAAAGGAACTGGTGCCCAGCACAGCCCAGTCTGAAACAAAGCAGGAAAATCATCTCAGCGATTGCACGGATGAACAGCAGAGCCGCGTGTTCCTCCACAGGAATGAGCATCCACCGTCGCTGCCGCCCCATTGAGCTGAGAAGCCACCAGGAACGAGACTGGGACAAAGTCCCACTGAGGACTTAAGCCCTCTAAGAGGGAAAGGACTGAAAGGAGACTTTTCTGACCCATTTATATGTAGGACGTCTGCTCAGGGGAAGGTCTTCAGTGACCACCGTGATGCAAAGAGGCTTCACCATCACCTTCAGATGGGCTTTGCCTGTGCCTGGTGCCTGGGGCACTCCGGTGAAGCCGCCAGAGGGGAAAGACATCATCACTTTTACTGCCCCTTCTGGTGCCTTCACCAAACAGACAGGGACCATCCAGTACCCAGATTGCCCCCAAAACCCTAGAAACCTCCCCAAAACCACTGGCAGACTTGCTGAGATGGCAGACAGCAACTAGATCTGCAGCAAGGTTATGATGCCAGCCCAGAGACCGACTCATCAGTTCAACAACTCCCGGCAGGGAGCGTGGTCCCCGAGCACTGCTTGCTGCCCTGTGCCACCACCGAGATCCTCCCGCGCTGGAGCAGTATTTCAGCCTTTCGTGGGCTTTCATTAAGGGTTATTAGCGGCTCTGTAATCGCCACCAGAGCAGGGTTTCGTGTTCTGCTTAATGAAGTGTCAGTGCTTCTGAAGGAAAGACACATGTTTTAACGATGGTTTAAGGCTCCAGTGGAAGCACGCAGGTGGGGAGGGAGAGACGGATGGTTTGGAAACCCGGGTTAGGGCAATTCCTGACACCAACTGCCCCAAAACCTCATTTCATCCCCATTTCATCCAGGCATGGGGATCCACCACTGGGACCGAGTCAAACAACAGGGATGCAGGAGATGTAATTTAATGGGAAAATTCACTTTTTTGGTGCTTCACTCCATCTAGTGACGACAGAGTGAGGCTCGAAGGTGACACGGGGATTGGTGATACCTTTGGGAGCCCTTTTGGGAACCTGCCCCCACCTCGTCTCATAGATCTTCTCCCCTGGCACTGTGCCCCCCTGCCCTCTGTGGGGAGCAGCCCTGGCTTGTCCCAGCCTCTGGGGAGGAATGACCTGGCTCCCAGCCCCACAGGATGAATAATAAACCAAAAATAAGCCCAGGCATGCCAATTCAGTGCTACATCCCCAGCATGGGGGATCAGCAGCCATGGAGGGCAAGCCGGCAAGACACGGTGGTTTGGGGATGCAGTGGGCTCCTCCAGAGAGCCCCGTGCACCCCAGTTCAGAGCCAGCACCTGCATCCCCATGCCGAGCAACGCCCCAGGCAGCTCTGCCCCGGACCTCTGGGTCTGATCTCCCGTGGGTGCAGCCCTCCTACACCAAGGGGCTGCGGGATTTTTAGGCTACCCCGTGATCAGCCATGGGGTCCCCCACACCGCAGTGGGGCTGGAAGCTGCAGGAAGACCCCATCCCCCTTGGGGTGCCCATTTTCACTTGCGACTTCAGCTGAAAATCCACGAAACTTCTACTTTATTACTCCTAATTGAATGCCAGAAGATAAAAAGTCTCCTTTGCATCCCCATCTGCAGGATGACGTGGGCATCACCTTCCCCATCACAGCACGTCCTCCACCACTTCTTGCTCCCAAAAAATGAACTCAGATGGCAAGACGCAGGGATGCTCCGTGGTCCAGCCCCGGTCTGGCACCCAACATGCATGGGGGGGGACAGGAGCACCCCACAGCACCATACATTTTCTGCAAGCAGCTTGCTGGAAGAAAGCAGGCAGAGCTCTGCTCTTGTCCTGGTCCCCACATGGGCAGCCAGGCTGGTTGAACTGGGCACAAGCAGGCACCCTGCCACCCCAGCGCTGGCTGGGGCAGGTCACTGGGGAACAGGGCTGAGTGCTTGTGTCCTGCCTGGCCAAAAAGTGGTGGTGGCAAAGAGGGAAGCGGGGATGCATCTGCCTGGTCAAGAGGGTCAGTGGCCACAAGATGACGATTCTGGTGATGGAAATGGAGCAGCAAGGGGGAAGAGGGGGAAAAAGGAGAGAAAAAGGATGCAAAGAGCAGGAAAACAGAATGGGTCAGCTGCAGCCAAGGGTCTTGGAGCCAGAGCTGGGGAGAAAAGAAAAGAGAGGGGCTGAGCCGAGCCCCAGAAGGGCGGCAAACCTTGTCCCACCTTAGGTGGGCTCTACTTGACCAGGTAGGGGCAGAGAAAGGCCCTGGGGCTGAGTGGTGGCACTCAAGGCTGCAAGGGCTGGGGGACTACCCGAGGCAGGGGGGACGGGGACGGCGACAGGCCCAGGGCCGTGCCCCCCAGCTCCGGGCCATGGCCCTGGTCAGTGTGAGCAGTGTCAGCAGAGATGGCCCCAGGCACGAGGGGGTTGTTGCCAGACCCTGCGGCGGCTCCGGCTGCCCCCAGGGAGGCTCCGTGTCTGCATCTGCAAAGCAACAGAGGCGATGAAGCTGGGAGAGAGATGCTAACACAGAGCTCCTGCTGGTCCCCAGGTGGGTCACCTCCCGTCCCCAGCTACCAGCGGCTCTGAGACCACCATACCCAGAGCACACCAGTGACAACAGGACCATGGTACCGGCACAAGACAACATCTGACAGCAAAGAGAGGAAGATTTTTCCTTGCTCATCCCCACCATGAGCCCCAGGAGCTGCAGAGACAGCTCGGGACGGGGCAGAGGCTGTCGTTCCCCGAGCATGGCATAACGCATCTCTGCTGGGCACAACAGAGATGAGTTTGGGCAGAGATTTATTAACTTGCCCCAGCTCTGTGTGGGAGCCAGAGGTAAGGCACCTGGGCTGCTTTGGGCTGTGAAAATGGCAGTGCTGTCCTCTGAAATGCCCATGAGAGGCCGAGAACAGGCACAAAACAGGGATAATAACTGCCATCGCATCCCTTCTGCCGGCCAACTCACCGTGCAGCAAGCTTCAGCACCTGGGGGCCTGGCCAGGGCAGCTGTCCGAGGCCAGCTGATGGCCAGCTCTTCTGCTAGCAGAAAACAGAGCGGGGATTAGAAACATGCACAGAAGTTACAAATATTTCTCCTCCCCAGCTACACGCCCGTGAAAGGAAGCAGGAAACCAAAGATAAAACCTCCATGGCTCCGCTGCTTCAGTGCGAGACCAGCACCCTCCTCGAGCTGGCAGCAGTCCCTGCAAAACCCCAAGATGATCCCCAGCTATGGCTACATTTCTCTGAGCATCTCGTCCAGGCTGCTCAAAGGTGACACCTACCTGTGAGTGTGCCCAGGTGGCCAAGAGGGCCAATGGCACCCTGGCTTGTATCAGGAACAGTGTGGCCAGCAGGAGCAGGGCAGGGATCGTCCCCCTGTGCTGGGCACTGGTGAGGCCGCCCCTCGAATGCTGTGCTCAGCGCTGGGCCCCTCACCCCAAGGCGGCCATGGAGGGGCTGGAGCGTGGCCAGAGCAGGGCAGCGAGGCTGGGGCAGGGGCTGGAGCCCAAGGCTGGGGAGGAGCGGCTGGGGGAGCTGGGGGGGCTCAGCCTGGAGAAGAGGAGGCTGAGGGGAGCCCTCATCGCTCTCTGCAATGGCCTGAAAGGAGGCTGGAGCCGGGGGGGGTCGGTCTCTTCTCCCCAGGAACAAGCGATGGGACAAGGGGAAACGGCCTCAAGCTGCGCCAGGGCAGGGTTAGGTTGGATATTAGGGAAAATTCCTTCACCGAAAGGGCTGTCGGGCCCTGGCCCAGGCTGCCCAGGGCAGGGGCTGAGTCCCCATCCCTGGAGGGATTTAAAAGCCGTGTAGCTGTGGCACTTAGGGACATGGGTTAGTGGTGGGCTTGGCAGTGCTGGGTTAACGGTTGGGCTTGATGATCTTAAGGGTCTTTTCCAACCTAAACGATTCTGTGACTCTATGACACACGCTGAGGCCGGCCCCAGCCACTCTCCCTGGCAGGAAGGCGCTGGCCCACAGTTGCGGTGGCGGGGCTGACCTGGCCCCGCAGGACTGGGGGTGGCAGTGACGAGGAGCGGGGTTTGCACCCCAGCCCTGCCCGAAGGCCCAAGAAGGGATGCGACAGTCACTGCCACGGTCTGAAAGCGCAGCGGCGCAGCAGGGTCCTTTGCTCGAGGAGCTCCAGCCGGACGGGCAGGGCTGTGGGGCCAAAGCCCGGCCGGTGCCACCACCGTGGGGTCCTCATCCAGGGAGATGACGGACTCCACAGACACACGGATAGCTGTGGGGCTTGCAGGGCCCCACTCCCGGCCTCCCTGCGCCTGCAAGGGAGTGGTTCAAACCGGTGCATCCCGCAGCGGGCTGCTCCACCCCGACCCTCGCTGCCCCACACCAGCTCTGCGTGGGCCCCGCTCCCGCCCCTGCTCCCCCGGGCTCCCCCGGGCTCCCCCGCCTCAGGAGGCGCCGCCGGCGCCGGGCGGAGCGAGCGGGCGGCCGGGCCCAGCACTGCGGCGCCCCCTGGCGGCCGGGCCCAGCACTGCGGCGCCCCCTGGCGGCCGCGCCGCGGAGCCGGCGCTGCGCCCCGCGGGGCTCCCCCGGGTCCTGCCTCCCCCCCGCCGCCCCACGGCCGCGCTCGCGTGCACACGCGTGGACCAGCGCCCCCCGCGCCTGCACACACCCACCCCCCCGGGCACGGGCCCGCCCGGGCCCTCACACCCACCCACCCACCGCACACGCGCGGACACGCTTCACGTGCGAACGTGCACGCCCTAACCCCTGCGTGCCCGTGCACCTCTGTGCCGTTGCACCCACGTCTGCACGCGGACGTGCTGCTCGTGCAAACGCACACACCTGACGTGCACCCCGCACGCCTGCATGCACGCACACGCGTGCTTTCACACTCATGTCTGTAAACACGCGTGCCTTCACACCCACGCACACCTTCACACCCTCCCGTCTGCACACCCACGCGCCTGCACGCTACCCACGCGTGCATCCAGCCCCGTGTACGCGCACCCCCGCGCAGGCGCACGGACACGCCCACCCTCGCGCCTGCACGCCCGCGCACACGGACGCCCGCGCCTTCAGGCCCACGCGCCTGCACCCCCGCCCGCCTCCATAAGCGCCTCCTCACGCGCGCGCCAGCGCGCCCGCACCCGTTGCACGCGCAAGCACGCGCCCTTGCACACCCCCCCCCCCACCCCCCCGCCCCGCACAGGTACAGGCGCGCGCGCGCGCGCACACACGTGCGCACCGCCCCGCGGAGGTGCGGCCGTGCCTGGGGGCGGGGCCTCTATGGGGCGGGGCTTTAGGGGGCGGGGGCACGGCTCGGGGGCGGGGCGTGCCGGGGGAGGGGTCAGCGGGCGCCGCGCGCTGACTCCGTCTCCGGGCGCCGCCGCTGCCGCCGCTTCCGAGTAAACAGCGCGGGCGGGGGCCCCCCCCCCCCCCCCGCCATGGCCGGCCGCGGCACCTTCCCGCTCAGCCCGCTGCCCCCCGCCGCCGCCCCGCCGCCCCCGGGGCCCGGCCCCGCCATCCTGCGCGGTCCCAACCCGCCTCCCGCCACCGCCGCTCCGGGCTACCGCCCCATGGGCCCGGCCGCCGCGCAGTACCAGGTGAGGCGGCCTCGGGGGGAGGGGGGGGGGTGGAGTGGCGCGGTGTGAGGGGATGGGGGGGGGGCGCGGAGGCCCCCTCGGGGCCCCGCCATCCGCCCCGGGGGCGGAGGGAGCCGGGCCGGCCGTTGGGGCCTTCCCTGCGCCTCAGGGCCCGCGGCGGGCCGGGGCAGCGGCCGCCGGGCCTCCGCCAGCTCCCGCCGTGTGCCTCGCCCGGGGGCCCAGCCTCCACCGGGGCCCACAGCTTGAGTCCCGGATAATGTTCTTTTCCTGCCGTTTTTAGGTAGGTGACCTCCCCGCGCTCTGTCTTGCCGTGCTCTCGCTTTCCACCCTCTTAAAAAAAAAAAGACCCAAAACCGGTAAAAGTGACGGGAGCGTCGCCGAGCGCCTCCCCGCCGCCGCCACAGCAGCCACGGCCGGTGAGCGCCCGGCAGCAGCTGTCGTGCCCGGCCCCGTTACCCGGTGAGGTCCCGCCGGGGCCCGGAGCGGAGGGAGCCCGAGCCCCGTGCCCGGCTCCGCAGCCATTTCCCATAGCACGGAGCCGCCTGGAAACCTGTTTATCTGCGTCTTTGGCAAAGGTGGAGGCAACCGTTCGGCGTTGCGGGTGGATCTCTCCAGGAGGAAGCTTGGGAGATGGTTGAGTGGTGGACAAGGAGAGCAGGCGCTTGCTAATATTGGGGCAAAGTAAATCTGAACAGGGAGCACTCCTCAAAAAGCAAAAGAAATTACTCGTTTTCCAGCCTGAACATCTCTATAAGAAGTGCATTCTGACAAACACTCAAGTTTCCACCTCCCCCTTGCAGCCTGTCGGTTTGCTCTTAGGTACACGGTGATTATTGTGGTTATTAGGTTTCTGGTGTAAAGCACAATATTCCAGGCAGGCTCGAAATGGAGGAGCCCAGTTGTGCAACACGTTCTCATCCGCCGCTGATAGCCTCCTCCAGAGCTGCCGCCTTATTTGCATGAATTAAAACGTAAGAAATAAATCAAGCTGAGGGAATTTCCAGCTTCTAAGCTTCGTTAATACAAGATGAGGAACCAACCTCCCCCTGTAGCCTTAAAAACGCCAAAAAGACCGGCACTGAAAAGTGAGATGGCGCGGCCAAGGCCAGTCTGAGCATGAATTGACAGTAACTCGACTCGGAGGCGTTTTGGGCCGAGCGGGCGCTTGATCGTTTGCCCTGACCTTCCGTGCGGCAGGTTGCAAAATCCAGCTGGGAAGCTGGAGCCGGACTGGAGCAGCCAGGAGCCGCTCACCACTGTGGGTAAACAGGCTAACATATGCTTGCTTTTCCCCCCGTTGCTGGCCATAACAGCAGGTAGCAGGTGTTGGGAGCGCGCGGCTGGCGTAGGGTGATGTACACCGAGTGTATGTCACCGTGGTATCTGGCACCGGCAAGCCGGTGCAGGGGTTGACTGTGTCGGCAGGGCCAGTTGAGCTCCGGGGCTGGCGGCAAGTGCCGTGCCTCGCATCTGGCCGCGAGCTGCATCTGGCTGGCAGCTCGTTGGCAGGGCTGCCTGCGCACGGGAGGGGAGAGCGGGTATGATCCAGAGGGTCTGCCCTTTGTTTTGCAATTCCCAAGCCGAGGAAGGCAGCCCCTCCCCTCCCAGTGGCCACCCCTGCGTACCCAGAGGAGTTCTCTGCTCCGTTATGCTCTGGCTTATGTAGAGCTTCATTATTTGGGCACTAGGAGACACAACAGCCCTCATCCATGCCAGCAAGTGCTTAGGGGCTCTTTAATCACTGGATTATTAAACATATGTTCGTCCTTTTGACATCCTTGCGTGCCTCCTGGTTATTTACTGGCAGCTCAAGCAGGGAATTCAAGAAGACGACTCCCTTTGGGAGTCCCTTTTGGGACCGATTTGGGACCCTTGTGGGAGCTGATGTTTCCAGAGCAGCCAGGTGCCGGTGCTGTGCCCAGAGCAGGAAGGAGAGGATTTTTTCCAGAAGCAGGGTGATCAGCTGAGCTGTCGGGCTGCTTGGCAGTGGGTCTGCGGGCAGAGCCCCCGTCCCAGTCCCTGTCCCTGTGCTGGTGGCAGCATGGGTGCCAAGGCTGAATCCCAGCCCCCAGCATCCAGGTTGTGCTGGCCAGTGTAAATTTAGTAAGGAGCCTTTCTTCTGTTTATTCAGGTGCTAGTTTGGGGCTTAGCAGAGGTTTTTCCCGAGTTATCAGATGGATGCCATGGCAGGGAGTGGGCTTGGCTCCATGTGGTGGAGATGGGACTGTGCAAGGCAGTGCTCCAGCCTCGAAGTTACCCCACGCTGATGCTTTGCTGGTGCACAGAGGTGGCCAAAAGCAGTGTTCGTTAGGTGCTCCGTTAAAAGGGTTTCATTGGCACTTGCTGGTGAGAAAGATCCTGTTTTCCATGAGACAGGAGGGCTGCTGCAGTCCGAGCAACTCCTAACCCTGAAAGCAGCTGCGGCTCGGTGATCCGGTCCCCGGGCAGGCGGCAGTGTGAAGGAAAGCAGAGTCATGCTTCATGGAGAAACCTGGGCAGGCAGCTGGGACGGAGGAGCCGGAGAAGTGTGGGTTGCTGGTATGGAGCCAGGTGAAAGATGGCGTGGCCTGGACATGTTGGAGAGGGCGTAGTGCAGCACGGGAGAGATCCACCCGCTCTTCTTGGGAGCCGAGGAGAACTGTTCGTGTTCCTTGGGTGACTGGGATTGGTTTGAAGGGGGCCTGGGGACATGAGCCAGGGCTGGAGCTGCACCAGAAAGCTGTGATGCTGCTCGGGCTGGGTGACCCCACCCTTCCCAAGGGAGATGGTTTCCAAGGCAGGTTTCATCATAGACCGAGCCTCGAGTTAAAGTGACGATACAAAGCAGATGAACGCTGTCCTCTTGGAGCAAGAGGGAGGAAGGCAACAACGGAGACCACGGCACCCTTTGTTTCTCCTTGGGAAACATGACAGTGAAGTTCTGCTTAGGTGGAAAACATCTCCAGACCTTGCTGTTGAAGGCTCTCAATCCATCTTCCTCCACAGGGCCTTCTCAGGAGCTCTCAAAGCCATTCTCTGGGCAGTTTAGCACTGCAGCACCACCAAAGGCAGTGTTTTATACCTGGCACCTCTCTCTGTTCTTTCTGTGCGTGCCTCCATGCTGCATTAGAGGCTGCCAGAGTTTCTCTTTCAAGCAGGAACCCAACACCCTTGTTCCTTGTTCCTGCTTGCATTAATGCCCGTGTTATGATTTGGATCCCCGTGACTTTTCCTTTCTCTGACCTGTAACATCTGCGGCTTCAGATGTGAGGCTGCAGATGGGCAGGTTTGTCTGGACCCAGACATCTCCACTGTTGCTTGAAACGTTGCCAGCACGTGTCCTGAATCTGCTTGGTGTCTTTGTCTGTTGCTTTGCCCTTCTCTCTTTAATTTACTACTTCCTCATCTATGGTTTTTAGCTGAGAAGTGATCTGACTCTTGGAGCTTCTCCTGTATCAAAACAGGGCAGCTCTTCCAAGCGTGACGAGCTGTGTTGGGGTAGCTTGTGGGCTTGTGGGAGCAAGGTGCTGCTCAAGAGCTTGCAGCATACAATGGCATCTCGATAACACCACCTCCCGGATGAAGATCTCTGCCAGCACGAACCCAGGCTCTTCCTGGCACCCTCCCAAGAGGGATTTGCTCGCAGATAAGAAGGAACAAAGAGGGGAAAAACACTGTTTTGGGGTGTGCTGGGGGTGACTCGGTTGGTCCAGATCCACCCGAAGCCCCAGGTTGAGCAGTGGCAACCGAGCTTTCCTTGAGACCAGTCTGGCATGGAGCTCAAATCCTGTTTGAGCAGGGTTTGCTGTTGCTTCTGTCCTAATGGGAAGCGCTGCCATCCGGGCTCACGGGGAGGAACTTGCAGGAAGAGCTGTTGTTGCCTGGCGTCCGTCCAGGGCTCTGCTCCCAAAGCCCCAGGTGAGGATGCATGTGGGCTCTCGCTCCCTGACTGTTCGTGTGTACAAAGTTGGGTCGTACCTTTCTGGATGGAGCAAAACTGGACGTGCATGGGGAAGAGCCTTTCCCCCCTTGTTGGGAGCTGCAGGAAAAGAGCTGCGGTCTTGGAAGGAAGATGAAGAGGCTCTCAAGCTGTTTTCTGAAATGCTGCTTTTCTTCAAGCTCGCTCTCCAGCCTGGCTGCTTCTTGCAGATCCATCCTGCAATTTATTGCTCCCCTTGTTTCTCCTTTCTGCTACCAGCCTCCAATTTCTGGCCTGCCCTTCCTCAAAAAGGGTCCTTTGGCAGGCGGGGAGGCTCCTGTCATGCCAATGAACGTCCATTGGGAAGCCTTCCAGCATCCCGTTGGATTCAACTGAGGCTGACTCTCAACAGAGCTTCCCAAACGCAAGCGGCCTGTGCATTGACCTGGGATGAACCACTAAACCGCAGCCAGCCCCATTCGTTCCTTCGGCTTTGGCAGGGAACAGAAACAAGCTGTTTTTTTGTCCCGTTTCCAAACGGCTCCGCTCGCTCTCTGCAGGGAAGGCTGGATGCTGTCCAGCTCGTTCCTCAGAGCTGAGCTTGCGAGGTTTGCCCTTTGTCCGCCCCACTGGCAGGGGCGGTGGGGCAGGGAGGGGAGGACGAGGCAGTACCCGGAGGGGATGGGGCAGCAACACTGCCCTGGGTGACAAGGGGTGGATGGAGGGACGAGGGGTTCTGGTAGCCAGGAGGCAGCTAAAGAAGGTCTTGGTTTGAGCCAGTCTAATAAAATTTCCTGACTCTAAGCCCCTTTGCATCCTGCTAATTTCCAGGGTTTCCGAAGGGGGCTGGAGGCTGGCTTCACCCCGCCGGGGCTGTAACGCTGCTTCGTGGCTTAGCTGGAGATTTAAGGCTGTGCCGTTCTTGCGTGAGTTGAGTCTTAGGAGCCTGCAGGCTTCAGGGAGCTGAGGCTCCCCCGCACAGGGATGTGGTCACTGATTGAACACGAGGCAGAGGCTGGCCCTGCTTTGCCAAGAGGCTCCTCCGTTAGCAATTTGCAAATCTTGATGGTAAACAGAGGAAAAAAAAAAAATCTGTGTGGAGGATTCTGCCTTCCCTTTTTTGCTCATCCAAGTGATCAAACGCGGGTCCCTGGTGGGCTGGAGCTCGCTCCCCCAGCAGCTTAACTGTGGCTGATGGTTCTCAGATGTTTGTGGAGGTGACGTTGAAGTCTTAAGTATGACAGATCCCTTCATCCTTGCGCTGAATCTCCCTCTGCTGACAGAGGTGTCTCCTCTTGTAACTGAGCAGTCTCTGGCCCTCTGAAGAGTAGATGGACACTCAGGAGACCTTGCACAAGATGTGGAGCTGTCAAAGACCCTCTCAGCCAACTCAGCCAGCCTCCGAATCTCTCATTTCAGGGATAGATCAGAAATGTGTCCCATGGAGTGGCAGAGGGGCCATGGTGGTGGTGAGAGCTGCGCTGGCCGAAGGACGGGAGCTCGTTCTGGCCACGTTGCCTCTTAGTCCAAGCAAGCTGCTGATGCATTCTCCCATCTGCATGCTTTGGGAAGGGGTTGTGGTGTTGTATGTTGTCACACAGGGAACCTGCCTGCCCTCAGACCGGTTTCCCCATGGCACTGATGACGATGTCCTGCGTGGGCT
This sequence comes from Nipponia nippon, assembly GCF_047370975.1. Lineage (NCBI taxonomy): Eukaryota > Metazoa > Chordata > Aves > Pelecaniformes > Threskiornithidae > Nipponia > Nipponia nippon. The sequence continues at coordinate 5,176,271 of NW_028262350.1, forward strand.
TGAGAAACACCCAGGGGCAAGGTTTTCCTCGAAAACCGTCCCATCTTCTCCATGCTTCTGGTGGCTCTAGGGAGCTGCAGGTGACTGCATGCAGCCTTGGCACTATGCAACTTTTCTTGGGGCTCCCAGATTTCTGATGACAATTTTCACAGCCTCTTCTTGTGGTTTATCTGTTCTCCAGAAGCCCTGACAGGTGAGTCAGCATGATTATGGGAGCGCGGTCTTCCTGTAGCTACGCTGCACTGGCAAAGTGTTTACCCACTGCCTGTGTTTTTTTAATTTTGCAAAGGGTGTGGATCTCAGTGCTGCCTCTCCCCCCAGCCTGGCCACAGAAGATTTCTTGATAAACCTGGAGAAACTGGGTTCTTGCCTTGTGATTTTTGACAAAAGAGGAGGTGCTGCTGGCTGCAGTCGGCTCTTGGCAATGCTGGTGCAGTCCCAGTTGTCACAAGGAGTTGTGCAAATGTGGCCGATCAAAAGGAGAGAAATGTCTGGGGGCTGTTGGGAGGAAGAAACAGGCTCCTGCCCTGTAGCAGGGGCAGGTTAGCAAGCCCAGGCTCTGAAGGTCCTGCTTTAAAGGAAGGCTGAGCAAAGGTGGAGGCAGCCTTTGGTTGTGTAACGGGCTCTGCCTGCGCTTCATGTGCGTGTTTTTGAACTTCCACGTGCAGCACTAATCCCGTGGCCTGCTGCTGCTTGACTTCCCAGCAGCAATACGCTTCTCAATGCAGCGGTTGGTATATTTTCGGGATCTCCTGCTTGCAGAGACACCTGTTGCCTCGGGCTCCGGAGCAGGGGCAACTCGAGCTCTTGGTTTTGTGTTTACCGCCTCTTTGGGGAGGAGGTGAGTGGGTTTTGGCTCCAGCCGCCATCAAACCAACCTCCCTACTGCAGATCTGAGCCTGCCTGTAAAAGCTGCGGAGGACAGGCAGGCTGCCGGCCATGGTCTTGTGCTCCCAACCCTCCCGCACCTGGGGTTTGCGCTGAAGTTAATGCCTGTATGCAGATAAGCTCATCAGCTCGTGGTGTTGCATTGCTGGGCTCCTTTGGGATAGCGAGGTGGCTTCGTTTGCTCTCTTCCACACCATGGCCGTGTGCCCCGGCCGGGCAGTGGGAGGGGAGCTGTGAGGGATGTCCTGGCACGTTGAGGAGCCTGCGGCAGGAGAGAAATACTGCTCTGCTGGCTTGGTGGCTCTCCCAGCCTTGCATCTTGGCAGGGGAGAGCTTGAGGATCAAAGGATCCTGGGAGGCTGTTGGCTTGGACTGCTGGTGAAGTAGGCTGGCACACGTAGGGACGGCCGGTGGGTCGTGGGGTGCTGTGACTGTTTGTCGAGGGCCCTGGGGGGATGCGTGGGGTGTAGACCTGGTGGCACCTGCGAGCCGCAGTGCAGGTGCTGGCTTGCCAAGCTGCTCTGCTCCAGGGGATGGGGAGGGGCTGTGAGTGCTGCCCTGGCTCAGGATCCCTTGCAGGAATGGTTAGGTATCATGTCGTGGCTCATAAATGCCCTTTCTGGGTCCCTGGAGGGGGAAGGATGGTGGCTGGAGCTGGCGTGCTGGCGGGGGGTGAGCTCTTGCCTCCATCCCCAGGAGCTTGGCTTCCTTCCTGCCTGCCGGCCTCATGACCAGTGCCGTGAGGAAGCGGGATTGCCCCGCTCCCCTCCCGGGCATTCCATCTGCCAGCAGTGCCGCTTTCCAGAGAGGAACCCATGGCACAACCCACGCCACAGGCCCTGATGTTCCCGGGGTGAAGGCTTTGCAGACAATGACCCTCGTGAGGGGGTCCCACACAGCTCCAGGTCTGATGTCTCCTGCTGTATGGCGGTGGCTCGGGGCCATGCACGGCTTCGGCTCCGTGACGCCTGGCAGGCCAGGCTTCCCCTGCAGTCAGTGGCTTCTGCTCCTCCCGGTTCTGCTTTCCCATCGCTCTTCCTGCAAGGAATGCCGCAGCTCCTGATGTCCTTCGCTCCTCCCTGGCCTGTCCCTTGCCTGTACCTCGGAGCAGGGAACGGCCTCAGACATCTCTCCCAGGGAAGAAGTGAGAGGGCAGACGGCATCCGCTGGTCCCCGGCAAAGGTCAGGCCCCCTCACAGGGCAGTGTTTAACGCACACTCTTCCTCTCTTCTCTTCCCTGCTAGCGCCCCGGGATGCCGCCAGGCAGCCGGATGCCCATGGCAGGGCTGCAGGTGGGACCACCGGGAGCTCCCCCCTACGGAGCAGCCTCCCCGATGAGACCCGGCCTGCCGCAGTCGATGATGGACCCCTTCAGGAAGCGCCTGCTGACCCCCCAGGCACAGCCGCCACTGGCCACCCAGAGGAGAGGGTAAGGGGTTGGCACCCTCCCGCTCCGGGACAGACACCTGCAGCAGGCTGGAGGGGGTTGGTTTCACCCGCTGGGTCCCAGTTGCACTTCACTGCAGAAACCCGCAGCTCCCCACCCTGCTGCAGAGGGGCAAGCTGCCCACAGCAGGGCAGGAGCTGGCACGGCTTGCCTGCAGACTCCCCCCGGCTGGCACCGCCGGCAGTGGGAAACCTGCCAGAGCTCGAGGCTGGCATGTTTTGTGATGACGGGGGGGGCAGCGATGGGGACAGAGATCACTCAGCTTGCAGCTTCCCCGTGCTCTGATCTCCGAGCCAGTAACTGAAAAGCCTCACTGCACGTGTTTTTGCTTGCCAGAGGCCCCAGCACCGGTTCCTCGGGGTCTTTCCCCTTCTCACAGGGGTTCGTGCTGGCTCTGGCAGGCACAGACATAGGTGGAAACGGGGGACGGGGGTGGCAGGTTGCAGAGACACTCCCCGGCGCTGCGGTCTTGGTAGGACTGTTCATTAGGGCTGCTCTCAGCAAGTCGCAGGCAAGGCTCTGCCAGCAGCTCCCCGCTTGTTTACAGTGCTGCTAATTCCTTTGCTCTGTTTCTGTTTTCCTTGAGGGCTTCTTGATTACTGGAGGCTGTTTCTCAGGGCAGGTTCCCTTGGTCCTAACGGATACTCAGGTCCCATTCCCTGCCCTGGCTGTGCAGCAGGGCTGGTGGCCGACAGCTTGGTTGGCTCTGTGATCCCTCCGCAGGGAGTCGCAGCCTCTGCAGAGCGCCTGCGCATCCCTTTGGTGCTGCAGAGCAAGCTGGGGATTAAGGACAAGGGGCAGCTTGCAAGGACGTCAGCAGCCAGATAAGGCTGCGGCTTCGTTCCTGGGGGCTGGCTGCGTGGGATCAGCCATGCTCGGCTGGTTGAGCATCCTCGCTCCCAGCCGGCTGCGGATCAGGGGATCAGGACCTGCCAGCTGCTCATAGGGTGGCCAAACCCTGCAGGGCAGGAAGCATGCAGCAAGAAGAGCTCAAAGAAGTGCTCTGACTCCCCTCTTAGCTAGGGCTGCCCTCCCAGCGTGTCCTCCTGCGCGAGCGGCCATGGGGCAGCCCGCATACCTTGGACACCTCGTGACGGCAGCACGAGCGCCCACATTTGCTGCTCTGCTGCTTCACGTGCTGCCAAGGGAAAGGGACTTCCCTTTGCCTGCTGGACTCTGCCCCATCTCTTCCCCACATGTGCAGCAGAATGGGAGGAGAGCATTTCCCGAGTATCCAGGCATTGAGCGTGAATTTAACGGGGCATCGGGATGGGCTCAGGCTGACAGGGCCGGGAGCCTGCAGCATGTGGGAGGGGAGGAGAGCCCAGGGCCCTGTGGTCTGACAGGGTACTACAAGCTTGGAGAGAGCTAAAATGGCTCTGAGCAAGGCTGCAGCCCTGCTGTGGCTCTAGAGGCCACTCTGTGTCCTCTACCCACAATGATTTTGGCTCTGCCTTGGCAAAGTTGATTTGTTTTAAGCTGTTTTTAAGTGAGCTCCTGGAACAGGGCTTTGGTTTGTAGCACTGGGAGAATGTGACTGCCACTTCCAGAAAGGAAACTTGGAAATGCCATCCTGCAGACGGGAGCATGCCTGCAGCTTTACCACCTTCTTGCTCCTGTCCTGCAGCACCTTTAGCAGGCAGCAGCAGCAAAGCAAACTGAAACCAGGGACTGGATTTCCTTCCCTGGTGACAGGCTCTAGATGTCCAACACCTTCCCCCCGGAGTCATCTTGGCTTGCCCACAGGGTTGTAATTTCTTACTCATTTGCTTTCCTAGCACTAATCCACAGGCTTGTGCTCGAGATGCTCTTACAGCCTTTCTTTGCTCCCCTCCTGCAAGTCCAAAGTTCCTGTCACATGGAGCAGCCCTGAAAGGGGACCTGCTCCCCCAGACCTCTTCACTGCAGTGGGAGCCTTGACACCTGGCTCAGAGTGAGCCATCCGTGTGGCACGCAGCTGGCACTGCCGCTGTGACTCCCCTCCCCAGAGCCTGGCCCCAGTCGTGGCCTGGATAGGGCCAAAAGAGCCACTGGGCTCCTGGCGTACAAGCAGAGCTTGGTGTTGTCCCCTGAGACCCACTGCTGCCCGAGCGTGGGACATGCAGCAGCTTCCCACCAGGCAGGCAACAAGGTGTCCTGCAAGAGCTTGCAGTGTGATATTTTTCTTTTTGCCTGTCTATGCTTTTTATAGGGTGAAAAGGAGGAAGATGGCTGACAAGGTCCTGCCGCAGAGGGTGAGTGCTGCCTCGGTGCCTGCGGAAGGAGCTGAGCTGCTGGAGGGAGGTGGTGCATCTGCGCTGCCTTCCCAGGGCAGCCGGGGTGATGAGGTCCCCAGGAGGAGGAGGATCTTGCTGAGCCGCCCCCTGCCCACTGGCCATTTCTGCTTGGTCCCAAACCGACCTGGAGGATTTCTGTCTCTTCCTGTGGGGCGGCAGGAGAGGTTTGGGGTGTGCCCAAATTGGGCAAGCAGGACTTTGGGCAAGCAAGGAGCAGCAGTGACTTGGGGTGGAGACCCCAGGAGGACCCTAAGCCTCTCCTGGGGGTCCCTCTTAACAATCCATTACCTGCCTGTGACACCGGGCAGGCTGCTGGACACACTGACAGGCTCCAAACTGGGGTCCACAGTCCAGCTCAGTGATTTGGAGAGCGCGTTGCAGGGCTGTAGTCTTCATTTAAAATGAGGAATTGGTGCTGTTGTGCTGGATCTGTCACTTGGTGATTCCTTGGCGTGTCAGCCCGGCACCGGTAGCATTGCTGGGGCTGGCGTCGGGGACACAACCCCATCCCAGCACGCAAGGGACTGATTGTTTCTGTTTGACAGATCCGGGAACTGGTCCCAGAATCCCAGGCCTACATGGACCTCCTCGCCTTTGAGCGCAAGCTGGACCAAACCATCGCTCGGAAGAGGATGGAGATTCAGGAGGCCATTAAGAAACCGCTGACGGTGTGTGGCAGCCCTGGCTGGCTGGGAGGGCGAGCAGCTGGGTGGGGTGGGCGTGTACGAGGCAGGTGCTGCTGTGGCTGCTGGCAGCCACCCTCTCGCTCCAAGCATCCCCCCTCTCTGTTTTCCTATTCCACAGCAAAAGCGGAAGCTGAGGATTTACATCTCCAACACTTTCACCCCAGCCAAAGAAGAAGGGGAGGGTGGTGAGCGTGTGGCTTCCTGGGAGCTACGCGTGGAGGGCAAACTGCTGGAGGATGTAAGGATACGGGCAGGGATGAACTGGTTGCGGGAGGAGCACTGGTGCTCTGAGAGCTTGGCGGGGGTGGACACAGCCCTCTGCTCGCTGGGTGCTGGAGGCAGTGTTTGGGCTGGGGCCCTCCGTGGCTGGTGGTGTCAGGCCAAGCCTCTCCCACTCTGTTTTGCAGCCGAGCAAGCAGAAGAGGAAGTTCTCCTCCTTTTTTAAGAGCCTCGTCATTGAGCTGGACAAAGAGCTGTACGGGCCAGACAACCATCTGGTGGAGGTGAGATGGGAGGCTCCCGGCCGCGCTGCGGGGCTGGCTCCGCACCCCGGGCAGGGTGGGGAGAGCTGTGATCCCCAGCGGGCGATGGGACGTGGTCCTGCCGCTTACCCTGCAGGCCCTTGGCTCCCCAGCCCAGCGCCTGTCCCACTGCAAGAGGGGGTTGAGCAAGGTGCTTTTGGGTGCCAGGGCTCAGTGCCGAACTTTCCAGGCTCAAGTTTACAGCTGTGTTTTCCTCCCTGGTGCTGGCTGGTGGCCAGCAGTGACAGCTCCTGGCAGCAACCGCTGTCCCCTCGGCTCTTAACCCCCTCACGCCTGCAAGTATGCAGCTAGAGCCGCGAGGTGTGGGGCTGCAGTGAGGCCATGGCTCTGAGAGGCAGCTTCAGCAGCTCTGGGCCCCACAGATTTGCAAATACAAGGCCCAACACAGGTGGCGATGCCACAGAAAGGCTCATCTGTGCATCCCAGTGCCAAGTGGGGAGAAGGGTCCTCCCCGTTGCCTCCCAGCCCCCTGCCTGGCTGGAAGGTCCTCGGGGAGATTAAGCCCTGCCTATGAGTGAGATCAGACCTTTTTTGGGGTGCTCCTGCGCGGAGCAGGCTTTCCCTGCACCCAGATCACACTTTTTGCCCTGCGAAATGCTTGTTTCTGTGGTGGTGAATCCCCTTTGCGCGTGGGGTGATTTGTGAGAGTAGCTCTGATGCCCAGCCCCTACGCTGGCTGAGGCAGGATTGATCCTGCGTTGACTCCAGGAGCTGTTTGAGCCCTTGACATCAGGTGCTCAGGGCTGTAACTCCCCCAGCCCATCCAAACTCCCATCTGCCTCCGGGCTGGAGCACATCAAGCTGTATCTGTTGGACCAGGTGGGCTCTTGGCTGAAGCCCGCTGAGGTCAGACTCCCAGATTCGGCAGGGGTGGGATCCAGGCTGTCTGCCTCTGCTGAACCCCTGCGCAGAGCCTGAGCACCGGCGCGCTCTGCTCCTGGCTGCAGACACAAAGCCTGTTTAGCGGGTGGCTTGTCATGGTCCTGGAGTTGACCGATGTCCCCTTGGTCTCTCATAGTGGCACCGGCTGCCCACAACCCAGGAGACTGATGGCTTCCAAGTGAAGCGTCCCGGCGACGTCAATGTGAAATGCACTCTGCTGCTCATGCTGGATCACCAGGTAGGGGCCCCAGGGCTTCGCGGGTGCTGGCCGTGCCCTGCCGCCCTTCCTCCAGCACGGCTCGTCTGTGCGGGGAGGTCCGGCGGGGGCAAACGGGCCTGGGCTGGGGCAGAGCCTTAATATGAGGCTGTTGGGGGGCTGTGGGGACGGAAAAGAGCACAGAGAGCCCCAGGCACAGACCTTGCAGCCTGCGGTGACACACGTGTGTGACAAGGGCTGTGTGGGGCAGCATGCCTGCAGGCGGGGCCCCTCCAAGCGCCAGACCCCCTTCATCCTGCCTGTCCCTGCAGCCACCACAGTACAAACTGGACCCTCGCCTGGCTCGCCTGCTCGGGGTGCACACCCAGACCCGCGCCAGCATCATGCAGGCACTCTGGCTTTACATCAAGCACAACAAGCTGCAGGACAGTCACGAGAAGGAGTACATCAACTGCAACCGCTACTTCCGCCAGGTCAGCCCTCGCCCCGCGGCACCAGCACGCTTCGCTGGGAGGAGAGCACCCTTCCCGCTTCCAGCAAGGCCACAAAAAGCATCTTTTCTGGCTCAAAACAGACGCTCCAGACTGCCCAGCCTCAGTTCATGCCCCTCCCCCAGGGGTTTGCACCCACCAGCTTGCCATGCACAAACCAGGGCTGGGCAAGTCCCCTCCTCCTGCCTGGCCCTTTCTGTGGCGGGTGGCAGGAGCCCCTGCCATGGACAACAAACGCTCTGCTTTGCCCCTCCAGATCTTTAACTGCATCCGCATGCGCTTCTCGGAGATCCCCATGAAGCTGGCGGGGCTCCTGCAGCACCCAGATCCCATCATCATCAACCACACCATCAGGTAGGGGCTCTGGGGGGTGGAGGGGCAGGGTGCCTCCCCACCAGGGTGCAGGAGGGGAGGGCAGCACCTGCGGGGGCTACGAGGTCTCCAGCCCAAAGCGGCAGTGAGCACAAGTCACTTGGGAGGGGAAGAATCAGCCAAACAAACGTGGGGGCTTTTTGGGGCAGTCAGGGGGGGTACGGGTGTTGCTGTCAGGGGAGTTGATCCACCCCTGCACCCCGTTTCCTCCCAGCGTGGACCCCAATGACCAGAAGAAGACGGCCTGCTATGACATCGACGTGGAGGTGGACGATCCCCTGAAAGCTCAGATGAGCAATTTCCTGGCTTCCACCACCAACCAGCAGGAGATCGCCTCCCTGGATGCCAAGGTGCGGGGACGGGGTGGCCGCAGGGAGCTCGGTGTTCTGTTCTGGGGGAACACAGCTGCCTCTCACCCCCTGTCATCTCCCCAGATTCACGAGACCATCGAATCCATCAACCAGCTGAAGACGCAACGCGATTTCATGCTGAGCTTCAGCAACAACCCGCAGGATTTCATCCAGGAATGGATCAAATCCCAGAGGAGGGACCTCAAGGTAAAGCCCTGGGGCAAGGCAGGGCGAGGGGCTGGGGGGGGGGCGGGGTCTGGCCCTGGTGCTCACCCCGTGTGTCCCCCACCCCGTGTTTTGCTCAGATCATAACGGACGTGATCGGGAACCCCGAGGAGGAGCGGCGAGCCGAGTTCTACCAGCAGCCCTGGGCACAGGAGGCTGTGGGCAGACACATCTTCGCCAAGGTGGGCTGCGTGGCGGGCCAGCGGGGTGCTGCAGCGGGTCGGGATGGCGGCGGGGGGTTCCCTGGGGCAGCCCCTCTCCCTGCCTGACCGCCCTCCTCTCCTCCAGGTCCAGCAGCGTCGGCAGGAACTGGAACAAGTGCTCGGGATCCGCCTCACCTAAGGGGCTGGTGGGGGCTCGGGAGCTCCTTCTCCTCTCCCTGCTGCCTGAGCCTGACGGTACTTCTTACTGGAATCAAATACAGCACTTGCACAAAGCCTACGTGCCTGGAGGGATTCGGAGCCACGAGCACCCCTGGGCTCCCCTCGGCCGGGAAGCTCTAGCCGCAGGCAGAGCACAGCGGAGGGTCTCCCGGTTCCCCCCAAAGTCCCGCTGCAGCCCTTCTGCTGCATTAACGCCTCCCGCTTTCGCATCGTGCTGTTCGCCTCTTCCCCGTAGCACTGAACGCAGCCCTCCTCCCCTCCTCTGGCCAAAAACCCTCCTGGAGTCGCTGCCCGGCAGGGAAAAGCTGCCCGTGCCGACGGGGAGGCGCTGCCTGCCCTGCCTGCCCTGCCAGCCCTCCCTGAGCCCGGCCCCTCGTCAACCAAAGTTTTGTCATTCCAAACGCCAGCTCTCCCCCCGGCGCTGGTGCCCGACGTTTTGCACTATTTTTGTGAACAGGTTTTATAAAAAAAAAAAAAAAAAAAAAAAGCGTTTTGTACAGTGGGTTTGTATTTGATTAATATATTGAGTTGCCTCAATCTATGCAGTGGTTCGTGGTGGTCTCAGAGGGCTGGCGCGGCCCAAGCTGTTCTTTTTATACGTAACCAAGTTTTTTAGCGTTAAGTTTTTGACAATCAGTTGATTATTCCACACCCCCGCCCCCCGCTGTTTTACATTAATTAGCGACTTGTCCTGTGCGCGATAGGAGGTCTCGGGGGGGGGCGGAGGGGGTAGCTCTGCCCCTGGGGAGCCTGCGGGCAGCGGGGGCACTGGGAGAACTGGAGATGCCGGGGAGCCAGGGGACCATAGCGCTGGGCTGAGGGGACGCTGCCGCCACCCGCTGCAGCCGCTGAAGTGCCTTAACCCCGCCGGCCCCCCGCCCGCAGGCTCCCCGCGGCGCAGCCTCCTCCGGGCGGGCGCAGGCAGAGGGGAGGGGGGCGTTTACATATTCCCAGGGTGTACGGCTCAGGGGTGCCTGCTCTGCCTCTTGTGTAACCATTTTTTGTCTATTTTGGATATTTTCTAATAAAACCAGTTAGCAGCAGCTCTGTGTGCGTGTGCTGAAGTCCTCCACCCCCCTGTTCCCCAAATCAGCGCGCAGGCGTGGCCATAGCAGCACTTTATTGAGACAACGCGGCCCCGGGAGCCGCCCCAGCCTCACCGTTACTTCCACAGCTTCTTGATGGACATGTTCTTCTCGCTGTCCTTCTGCATCACCTGGGCAGGGAGGAGGAGACGCTTGGTTCCAGGCCCCCTCCTGCTCCCCCATTTGGGTGCCAATAACCCCAAAAGCACCCCAATACCGATGCACGGGGAAGGCACTGCAGCCTCCAGCTCCAGCCAGGCTCCGGCTGCGCACCGCAGCCCCGGGAGGGGTCTCCACCGACTCTTCCGTGTCACCCACAGCTTAAGAACTTGGGGACATCCCCCTTGACACCGTTCTTTGTCCCCAGAGCTCCCCATTCTGGGAGGAACCCGCCAGCAGCCCCCCCTTCGCCTCCCCCGCGGCGCTTACCTTGGCGACAGCCATTTCAAAGTCTTCTTGCGTGACGTGCACCCGCCTCTCCCTCAGCGCGTACATGCCAGCTTCTGTGCACACCCCCTGCGAGGGACAGGGACGTCACCCGCCGCTCCCCCTCCGCCAGCCCCGCCGCCGCCGCGCCCCCGGCTCACCTTCACTTCCGCGCCCGACGCCCCCGGCATCAGCTCGGCGATCTTCCGCAGGTTGATGCCTCGCGTCAGGTTCATTTTCCGAGAGTGGATCTTGAGGATGTCCAGGCGGGCCTGGAGGAGAGCAGCAGCAAAGGCAGGGTTGAAGTCACGGGAATCACGCCCGAGAGGGCTGGGGACAACATGCTCCCCCCCGGGGACAGCAGGGGACCAAGGGAGAGCTGGGGCGTGCGGAGGGGTCCCCCGCCTACCTCCTCGTTGGGCGGGGGGAACTCGATCTTCCTGTCGATGCGGCCAGGGCGCAGCAGAGCCGAGTCCAGGATGTCGATCCGGTTCGTGGCCATGATCACCTGGATGGGGAGAGCAACTGTCACCGCTCCGGCCACCCCGCTGCCACCGCAGGGCCCAGGCAGGGACGGCACCCTCCTACCTTGATGTTCTTGGTGGCCTCAAAGCCATCGAGCTGGTTGAGGAGCTCCAGCATCGTGCGCTGCACCTCACTGTCCCCGCCGGAGCCCCCCTCCAGGCGGGAGGAGCCGATGGAGTCAATCTCGTCCATGAAGATGATGGAGGGCGCGTGTTCCCGGGCCATCACAAACAGCTCCCGCACCATGCGGGCGCCTGCGGGGAGCAGAGAGGGCCGAGCCCTGGCACCACGCACAGCTCCGCACAGCCACAGTGCTTCCGTCTGTCCCGAAGCCACCCAGCATCACCGGAGCCCTCGCTGGGGCTCCGGCACAAGCGGCCGCCTCCCCTGGCGCCCTTTTACCTTCACCGATGAACTTCTGCACCAGCTCGGAGCCTGAGACACGGATGAAGGTGCAGTCGGTGTGGTGGGCCACAGCCCTGGCCAGCAAGGTCTTGCCTGTGCCGGGGGGTCCGTAGAGCAGCACGCCCTGCAATGGCCGCGCGGGGACCTCAGCACCGCTCTCCGTGCCCGCACGGGCAGCCGCACCCCGACAGGAGACACGGGGACGTCCCAAAGGGTGACAAAAGGCTGTGGCAACGCTGACCCCTACCCCAGGCCCACAGCAGCAGCACTTGCCTTGGGCTGGGCGATCCCCAGCGCCTCAAAAAGCTCAGGGTGCTTGACCGGCAGCTCGATCACTTCCTTGATCTCCTTTATCTGCTTGTCCAAGCCCCCGATCATCTCGTAAGTGGAATCCGGAACCTTCTCCACCATCATCAGGGAGACGAGAGGGTCCACTTTGTTGGGCAGGATCTTGTGCAGCGTGTAGCTGTCGTTGCGCAGGGCCACGCGGCAGTTCGGGGTCACCTGCGGCAAGAGCAGAGCGGAGCTCGGCATCCCCGCGGCAGGGGAGGGGGCAGGCAGCGCCAGGCTGCCCGGAGGGAGCAGTCGCGTCCCCAGGATACTCACGTCGTTAATGTCGATGTTCTTGTCCACGTCCACCACAAACTTCCCTTCTGGGTGCACCTGGAAGGCGGCAGTTGCCACCGTGAGAGTTATTTCTCCGAGAAGTCCCCTGTTGCACATCCGATATCCGCACCGGCTGCTCGGAGCGGGAGGAAGGAGCCAGAGAGCTCAGCCACCGCCAAACTCCCTGCAGCCCCCTCATGCCCCCAGGAAGCCCTAAGGCAGCTGCCTCCCACCGCCCTGGGAAGGTCTGGGCTCAGAAGAGCCGCTGCAGTGTGCTCCTCTGGAGAAAGAGCTCTCCCTTCACTTCTTTTGGCTGTTACATCCCCCCAGAGCTCATGCTCACGCTTGCTCCAACCCCCGTGGGGTCAAAGGGAGGCTCTGTCGGACCCCACCCCGCTCCCCCCAGCCCCGGTTGCCCTCGGAACAGCTCAGCCTTGTACCTTGACGAGCACTTTCTTCTTGTCCATGGCTCTCACCACCTCTCCCACATAGGAGCCCTGCTCCTGCAGCAGCTGTAGCTCCTCCCGCAGCAGGCGCACTGCAGAGAGAGAGATGTCAGCACCGGCCACAGGCACCCACGCCCAGACCCCCTGCCCACGACGGAGGGGCAGCACTCGCCACGGTGGCCAGTAGCCAGGCCAGGAGCCACCAGCCCCACAGGCAGGACCAGCCACAGAGCCCCAGGCAAGAAAGACGAGAGGAGCCGAGCCGTACCTTTAGCATTCAACTCATTCCTCTGTGCTTGCAGGCGCCGCAGATTCTGGCTCTTCTCGTTCACGATGAGCTGTTGGGAGAAAAGCTTTGCTGAGTCCTCCACATCCCGGGCAGCACTCACATCATCGGGCACCAGCACAATGGCCTCTGTCTTGGGACAGGCACCAGGAGGGTACAGCCCTTCCCAGCAGGATGCAGCCAGCCAAACCCCACTGCAGAGGGCTGGGCAACACCTCACGCACGCACAGCAGCGCCGTCAGCTCGCAGGACTGAGGGTCATCTCATACGCCTGCACCACTCAAAAGCTAGGTCCTGCTTGTAGATACCACCCTGGGGCACTGCTTCCTCCTCGCGCCCCGAACGGGGCACCCGCAGCACGGCAAAGACCGTGGGTGCTCTCGAGGCAAGCGCAGGCGTAGGGACGCGGCCACGCAGTCCTGGCTGGAGCCGCAGCGATGCCGTTCTGGGGCAGGCTGCTGTGCAGCGGGGACTGGCTCACCTGCAGCTCCTCGATCTTGGACAGGTAGTACTGCCGGAGCCCCGTGCCGCCTTTCCCATCGTCCATCTCCATCTGTTACAGAGCAGAGCTCACCAGCACCGGCCTTAGCCCCACCAAGGGCCTCCCGTTCCACCCAGGGCCTCGAAAACCATCTCTCCTCCCAGTCAGTCTCTGCGCCGACCCTCCGGTCCCCATTTCCCCCTCCGACCCCCCCGGGCCAGGTCCCGAGTCCCCGCTTTCCCTCCCACCCACCTTCTGCCTCCCCGGCCCGGTGCCCAGCAGCCCCAAAGCGCCTCTTCCCCCCGGGGTCTCACCGTTCCCACCCGCACGCCCCTTCCCCTCCTCCCTAGGCCCTCCCGGAGCCTCGCCCCGCACCCCCCAAGGCCTGACCCAGGTCCCGGTCGGCCCCCGCCTCCTCGGGGACCCGCCGAGTCACGGCGCCCGCCAGGCCCCGACCCGATCCGGTGCCAGCAGAGCCCCGCGGCAGCACGGCGCGACCCGAGCACCCCCCGGCCGGCGGCCGCGCCCCGCTCCAGCCCGCTCCGGCCCGGCCGTACCTGCTCGGGCCCGTCCACCGCCATCTTCTCCGCCGGCATCGGGACGCCGGCGCCGCTCCTGCCGGCACTAAAGATGGCCGCCGCCCTCCTTCCGCTGCCCGCCGGGCGTCATGGCGTCACTTCCTCTCCCAGGCACGGAGCGCCCTCCCGCCCCGAGCCGCGAGAGGCGCATGCGCATGCGGCACTGGTGGGGGGAGTGCGCATGCGCAGCAGTGGCTCGCTCGGGTCGGGGGCCTGCCGCCATCTTGGTACGGTCAAAGGCGATTTCTCTGTATCGCGAGGTACCGGAGGCGCGAGAGCAGCCCGCAGCCGCGCCTCCGAGCGGACTCGTTATCGTTTCCACTTCTTCCGCCCGCGGCAGCCCGCCTGGACCCGCCGGCAGGGGCCCGCCACTCCCAAGATGGCGCCGCGGGCGAGCGGAAGAGGAAGTCGACTGGCTCGCGGGAGGCACGCCGGGAAGACAGCGTGGGCACGCGGCTGCGGCGGGGTCGTGTGTGCGTGTGTATGTGTACGTATGTGTGTGTATGTATGTATATGTATGTATGTGTGTGTGTGTGTGCGCGCGCGCTGGGGGCAGCGGTAGCGGCAGCCGCCTGGGCGGGGGAAGGGGACACCGGGGTGCCGGGGCGGAGGGGGCCCCGGGCCGGGGTAGGCCCCGGGGGGCAGCGGGGTGCGGGTGGCCCCGGGGGGACACGGGGCAGGTGGGGGCAGCGGGGGGGCGCTGAGGGGACGCTGGGGTTCGCCTGGGGGGTGGCGGGGGGACGCCGGGCCGTCCCTCCCCTTCGCTCCGAGCTCAGCCCCTCCGCTTCCCTCAGGTCCGTGCCGGCGGCTGACAGCAGGTCCCGACCCCGCGGAGGGCCGCACCCGGCGCCACCATGGGCAAGAAAAGCAAATTGGGCAAGAGCCGGAGGGACAAATTCTACCACTTGGCCAAGGAGACCGGTGAGGGGCCTGCCCGCTGGCTGCGGGGCAGGGGGGCTGCGGCCCCGGTAACCCCGGTAATCCGTAACCCGTGGCTCTCCCCGCTGCAGGCTTTCGCTCCCGCTCCTCCTTCAAGCTTCTCCAGCTCAATAGGAAGTTCCAGTTCCTGCAGAAGGCCCGGGCGCTGCTGGACCTGTGTGCGGCCCCCGGCGGGTGGTGAGTGGTGTCAGGGCCCCAGGTCACAGCCCAGTGCTGCCAGCTGCCCTGGGACCTCGCTGTGAAGTGGCTTTTGTGATCTTTGTTGTGGTGGCTCCTCTCGGTCTCTGTCCCCGGTGCCAAAGCTGATCCCAAACATCCAGGCAGCACGGTTCAAGGCTGAGGGCTTTCCTGGGATCCTGCTGTAGCTTTGATCCTTTCTGTTGTTTCCAGGCTGCAGGTGGCTTCCAAATTCATGCCGGTTTCCAGCTTGATCATTGGTGAGTGATGGATGAGGGTGGGCTGGGGGCAGGGACCTCCACCGCAGTCCCTGGATGAGGCCAAAGGAAGGGAATCCTGGATTTGGGGATCCTGGTAGGGGGAGAGGGCGGGTGGGAAGCCGCGTGGGGCAGGCTGGAGTCCGCTCTTGAGAGGTTGTGGTGTTCACATCTCTTCCTTATGCCAGGGGTGGATTTGGTCCCTATCAAGCCCATTCCCAACGTGGTGACGCTGCAGGAAGACATCACCACTGAGAAGTGCCGCCAGGTACGAACCCGTCTGCCCTGCCCCAAGCGTCACGCGCCCGTCCGGCAGAACCGTGGCAGGGGGCTGAGCTGAGCTGACGCGGATGGGGGTGCTGCCTGTTGGTTCTTGCAGAGGGGTCAGTGGGGCAAACGCGTGTCCCCATCCCTCAGGCCCTGCGCAAGGAGCTGCAGACGTGGAAGGTGGACGTGGTGCTGAACGACGGAGCACCCAACGTGGGAGCCAGCTGGGTGCACGATGCCTACTCCCAAGGTGGGGCCCGCACGGGGCTGGCTTGGGGCCTGGTGCCATCTGGGGGGGCACGAGGGCAGGCACATCTCATACCCCAGCAGGGCAGGGCAGCAGCGATGTGCGCTGCAGGACGGAGAGCTGGGTGGTGGGGACAGTGACGACTGCTGACTGCCTTTCCCTCCTGCTCCAGCCAACCTGACCCTCATGGCCCTGAAACTGGCCTGCGAATTCCTCTGCAAAGGCGGCTGGTTCATCACCAAGGTTTTTCGTTCCCGGGACTACCAACCGCTTCTCTGGATCTTCCAGCAGTTCTTCAGCAAGGTCCAGGCCACCAAGCCCCAAGCGTCCCGCAACGAGTCCGCTGAGATCTTCGTGGTGTGCCAGGGTGAGCAGCTGGGGGAGACCTGCAGCCGCTAGGATGGGGCTGGGAAAAACTTGCTGATGTCTCTGATTTCTCCATCCCAGGATATCAGGCTCCAGACAAAATCGACAGCAAGTTTTTTGACCCAAAATATGCCTTCAAGGAGGTGGAGGTTCAGACTAAGTCTGTTAGCGAGTTAGTCAGCAAAAAGAAGCCAAAGGTATGAGCTTGCTTCGCTGGGCAGCGAGGCCAAACACACACTAAAGGGGCTGGGGATTGGGGCCAAAGAGATTGTAATAAGCCAAGTTGCTCAGGAAAATGAAAGGTCTGGGGATGCGAAGTGGTGGAAGAGCCAGTTTTGGGGAGGTTTACAGCCTTAGAAGGTGGTGTGGTGATGGGGAGGCGGTGAACAAGTTGCGAGGCTGGGGATGGATCGGTAAAACCCTTCCTGCAACGGTTGGCGGCTGGGTTTGTGTCTCTGTGAGGTGTCTTTAGGACACAAGACAGTAAAGGCCATGTTAAGTGGCCTCAGCTGGGCATGGAGCTGACACAAACCTCTGTCGTCACCTTTCTGAGTCCGAGGTGGGACTGGGAGACGCCGTGGAGCTGGCAGGTTGGGGCTGGTAACTTGCCCTCGTCTGTAAGGCCTGTGGGCACGTTTAGGTGGACGCTGCAGCAAGACACGGGTTACGTGACATCATTCACCCTTTAGGTGAGGTTGAAGCTGCTTGTATGTGCCCTGCTCTGGCTCATACAGCTCCGTTCTCCTGTAGGCAGAAGGCTACGCAGATGGCGACACGACCCTCTACCACCGATTCACCTTGATGGACTTCCTCAAGGCTCCCAACCCTGTGGACTTCCTCTCCAAGGCCAACGAGGTGAGTGCCTGAAGCGAGGGGGATCGTGGTGGCCCCTGAGACGTCCCCAGGAGTACAGAGCCATGAAAAGAGGGAGCCGGGTGACCCAGCAACGGCCCTGTTCCTGTTCTTGCGGAGGGGAGGCAGGGCAGGAGCTGGGGCTCAGGCATAACAGCCCTTTCCCTCTGCTCTGTCAGATCACGCTGGGGGACGGTGAGCTGGAGAATCACAGTTCCACCACGGAGGAGCTGCGTCAGTGCTGCAAGGACATCCGTGTGCTGGGACGAAAAGAGCTCAGGTACTGGGGAGGACTGGGACAGGCCGTTATGCTGGGCCCGGTGGGTGTCTCTAACAGCCTGCCTCCCCGCACAGAGCCCTGCTGAACTGGAGGACGAAGTTGCGGCGTTTTTTGGCTAAAAAGCTGAAAGAACAGGCAAAGGAGCTGGATATCAAGTAGGAACAACAGGGCTTCCCCAGGGCGCCAACGCGGTGGGCTGGGCCTGCCACCAGGAGAGGGGGTCTGAGCTCCTTCCTTTTGGCAGCCTGAGCTCTGGTGAAGAGGAAGAAGGCAAAGAGGAGGAGAAGAAGGAGAAGAAGACATTGCCAAAAGACGCAGCTGATGAGGTGGTGAAAGAGGAAGAGGAGGAGGTGGAGCTGGCATTGGCAGAGATGAAGGCCGAGGAGCTGGCAGAGTTAAAGAGGTAAAAAGCGCTCAGATGAGGAGAGATGGGGGAGTACAGGGCCAGCAGAGCACAGGGGGGCTGTAGCGATGGGGACAGAGGGTGGCTGGGTCAGAGCCTGTCCCTCTGTCGACAGCAGGTGGGGTTTGTGGGTCTGGGGTCCTCGGGGTTGTCTGCTGCTCCGGGCAGGTGAAGCGGCAGTTCCAAGCTGGCGTGGGCCCCCTCTGCCCCAGGGTTGGGGACCCCTCACAGAGGGATGGCAGTGCTGCTCTCCCCCTGTCCTGGGGGAGATCTGGCACCGATGTGGCAGTGGATGAGCCACTGGGATGTGTGTGTGTGGGGAGGGAGACAGTGTGGCCTCATTCCTTTGCCTTCTTCGCTAGAAAGAAAAAGAAGATCCTGAAGGAACAGCGGAAGCAGCGTGAGCGCGTGGAGCTGAAGATGGACCTCCCTGGTGTCTCCATCGCCGATGATGGTGACACCAGCATGTTCTCCCTCCGGACTATCCAGAGGACTCCGGTGCGTGGGGCAGGGGGAGGCCAGGCTCCCAGAGCCATCGGGGCCGGGGCAGTGGCAGGCACGTGGCTGACGCGCTGTAGCTTATGACTCCAGTCTCATTTGTGTTGCAGCTGCTGAACGAGGTGACCCGGGGGGACATGGCGTCAGCAGATGCCCTCCTGGAGATAGGACCAGGGGACGATGACATTTGCATCTCAGATCATGAGGAAGAGGATGATGTGTCTCTGGCCAGCGATCTGGACCCAGAGGAGCTGCTTGAGATAGAGGCCCGTCAGCGCCGGCTGGAGCGGGAAAGGCGAGAGCAGGGTGCAAAAAGGTGAGGGCCAGGAGAGTCCTCCCCGGGGCAGGGGCTTCCTTTGGAGCAGCTCCAGTATCTGGCAGTGGGCACACCCCATCATGGGTGGGGAGTACTGGTCCTGCTGCTGTCTGTCACAGGGTGAAGTTTAAGCAGAAGGAAGAGGAGGAGGAAGGGGAGGAAGAGGAGAATCCCCTGCTGGTACCCCTGGAGGAGAAGTCGGTGCTGGAAGAACGGCAGACCAGCCTGTGGTTTGGGAAGGTGAGTCCTACTGGGGCAGAAATGACAGAGAGCCTCAGCCCCAGCAGCTCCCCAGGTCTGCCCTGCGTCCCCTGACCTTCTGCTCCCCACCCCCAGGATGCCTTTGCCGGCATCGAGGATGATGCGGATGAGGACCTGGAGCTGGGGCAGTCGCAGATGTTGGCTGAGAGGCAGCGCGAGTCTCAGAGAGGTTCGTGGGGGGCTGTGTCGCTGGCAGGGGGCACAGAGGGACAGCCCTGCGGCCCGGTCTGGGGCACTGGATCAAGCCACCATGTGGACACTGCTCTCAGCAGGACTGGAGAGCTTGAGGTTGCTTCCAGCCTGTATCATTACACAAATAACGAGCTGGCATTAGCGTAGCATTAACGAGCTGGGTCTCTAAAGGAATGATCTGCAACGGGGTCTGCCTCAACCCTTTCTCAGCCAGTGGTTCCTCTTCCCCAGACAAAGCGACAAGGAAAGGGCAGAAGGCGCTGGCCCCCCAGGAGGAAGCTGCAGCTGAGCCCCCGCCTGTTGCAGACACGGGGCCCGATGCTGGTAAAGCGCAAGATGAGCAGAGCAGTGATGATGACAGCAGCAGCGATGAGGAGAGGTGAGGGCTGAGATGGGGGCGGTCTGGATGTTCTCCCCCAGCTCCACACTCCTGGAGAGCGAGGAGGTGAGGACCCCAGCCCTGACCGCTCTCCTCTCCGCAGGCCACTGATACCCGCGGGGAGGAAGCGGGGCCGTGTCGAGCCATGTGGCTTCGAGGTGGTGCCCATTGAGAACCCAGGTGAGTGGGAGGTGCTGTCTCGACCCACGTGCATCCGATGATACCCGGTGTCCCTCGTTATGGACAGTAGTCAGGGTCGGACCGTGCTTTTCTGCACTGGCAGGGCTGCTTGCAGATTAGGCCAAGCTCTAATCTCTCCATATGCTGCAGTGAAAAGAGCCCGTGTCCTGGACGCAGAGGGCCTGGCGCTCGGCTCCGTCATCGCCACCTCCAAAAAGGCCAGGCGGGACCTGATTGATGACTCCTTCAACAGGTACATGCAGCTGTGGTTGCTGGAGGGGGAGCAGCGTTTGGTCTCCCAACAGGAGACAGTCCACAGGGGTGGCAGATGTGTGGGTGTGGGGACCCCGTGTCCTGCTCACAGCTCACCCGAGTCTCTCCCCCCGCAGGTATTCCTTCAATGAGGATGAGGGAGAGCTGCCGGAGTGGTTCACAGAGGAGGAGAAGCAGCACCGGCGCAAGCAGATTCCCGTGGACCGGCAGACGGTTGAGGCGTATCGGCAGCGCTGGCGTGAAATCAACGCCCGCCCCATCAAGAAGGTGGCGGAAGCCAAGGCCCGCAAGAAGCGGCGGGTGAGTGGGGCTGTGGCCCTGGACGGGTGCTCTGTTCCCCCTCCCAGGTGCTCTGTCCCTCCTCTGATCCCCCTTGTCCCTCACCCTCGCTGTCCCCACAGATGCTGAAGAAGATGGAGCAGATGAAGAAGAAAGCAGAGGCCGTGGTGAGCACGGTGGATATCTCGGAGAGGGAGAAGGTGGCCCAGCTGCGGCGGTGAGTGGTGAAGCTGGGATCCAGATCTTTTCGTGTCGTGCTGGGCTCGATTGCGGGGACAGCTCCTGCACGTCACCCAGCAGGGCTGGAGAGGGCTGGGCTCGACCCGGGTGTAGGCTGAGGGGTTGGAGAGCAAGCAAGGGAGCCCCATCTTGGGGCACAGAGCCCCAGAGGAGCGGTGGGACCCAGTATTGGTCTTTGGATGCATCCCAAAGCCAAACTGCTGGAGCTGGGCCGGGGTGCTGGGGTCTCGGTCTCATCTTTTGCCGTTCTCCTGCAGCATCTACAAGAAGGCTGGGCTGGCCAAGGAGAAGCGGCAGGTCACCTACTTGGTGGCTAAGAAAGGCGTAGGACGCCGGGTGCGCCGTCCTCCTGGTGTCAAGGGCCAGTTCAAGGTCGTTGACAGCCGCCTGAAGAAGGACGTGAGGGCTCAGAAGCGCAAAGAACAGAAGAAAAAACGCCATAAGTGATGTGGGACCAGCTCCGGCCTCGGCGAGGGACTCGGCCTGGGGCACGACTGGCTCCTGTCCTCCCACCACGGCCTTGGGAGCAGCCGGCTCGCCCTGCCACTCTCCCTCATTGTGGGGACAGGGCTGTGACTTAGCCACACGTTGCTCTTAGTGCCTTGATGTGACGTTGCCTCCTGTCCCCTGGTGGGGCAGGGAGGGTTTATTTGGCCTCAGTGCTGTAGCATTGACCCCCTTCTCGTGCTCACTGTGTGGCTGCATCTCCAGGTCTCTCACTGTTGCCGGCTCTTGTGGGAGACTGTTGCACTGCGGAGGTGGCATGAGCATCCACGCCAGCTGTCCCCAGAGGTTGTGGCTCAGGGGGACGCCTCCCTGGGCCATATTTGTCACCGAAGTCGCAGGACGGTGGGTGCTGAGCCCTGAGGCAGGCGGGTGTCTGTGGTCTGCACAGAGCGGCTCCTCGGTTACAGCAGAATAAAACCCTGGTCTGAGGATGCCCCAGGATGTGGCCTGCGTCTTGATGAGGTGAGGGGCCTGCACTGCGAGCTGCCCTCTCCCTTCATGCACTGGTTGGTAGAGAGGAGCGTAGCGTGGATGGGGTCTGCGCACCTCTGCTACCGCCTCGGGGAGCCCACCGCCTCGGCCCGCCTCGTTTTATCTCTGGCAAAGCAGCTGAACAGCAGCTGGCGTGCCTGACATCCACCCTCCCTGCCCCGACCGCAGCAGCCACCCCATCCCCACAGCCCTCCGTCCCTCCCCCTCCTGCTGCGGGACCCTGCAAGGTTAAGAAAAGAAAGACCAAGAGAAAACACGCACTTGAGCAAATGTATTTATTTAGACCCAGGGCAGGGGCTGGGGGGACTGCGGCTTCTCTCTGTCGACGAGTGCCTGAATCTGTTTTGACCGGATTGCGGAGGTGTCCCCGGGTCCCTCTTGGTGACAGTGGCACCACGTTAGTGCTGGGGTAGCACCGTGACTCCCAGGGAGAGCACGGCGGGGTGAGTGGCAGTGGGGACCTGCTGGGGAAGGGACAGTTGGGCTGGCAGGAGGGAGGAGGTCTTGGTCCCATTCAGGTGCCGCGGGGAGTGGAGAGGCCAGATCTGGTGTCCCTGTAAAGCCACCGCTTGGCTGCTCAACCAAAGTCAAAGTCAAGTATCGGTGGCAGAGGCTTGCAGAGCAGCAAGACGTCTGCCCGTGGGTCTGCGTCAGCCCCTCGGCTGTGGCTGTGTTGTGTCGTGGTGGGGTGGGAGCTGCGCTACAGGGAGAAGTGGCTGAGTCCAGAGCAAGCCGTGCCGTGCTGGGTGCCAGTGGTGCTGTGAGCTTCCCTGGAACATGTTCTGCCCCCGTGGAGGGTCGGGGCTGTGGCCAGGGCGGGAGCAGAGACGGTCGGCCGTCGTGGTCCTCGGTGGCTGAGGGAGTTGGGGCGAGTGGAGGGGAGCAGCTGCCAGGCTTCAGGCTGTGCTAGAAGTTTTCCTGCTCCTGACCGTCAGCCCCTTCAAAATGAAATAGGGGGGTGCTGTGAGCCCCTCTGCCCCTGCGGCCACCCTGGGCTGCCCCTGTCCCTCCAGCTGAGCTCCATCCCTGCCAGCTCAGTGTCTGATCCCCTCTGTGACCCCAAACCCATGGGTGGGGAGCTCCGTAAGGTGCACAGGAGGGAAGGCCAGGGCTGATGGGGGTCTGAGCCCCCTCAAAGAGGCACAGCTCCTCTGCACCCCACACCCTGGACACCTGGGTCCTCCCTGACCTCTAGCCCCACCAGGCTCTGGCCAGCAAGTCCCCATCGATCAATCCAGGGCTCCAGGCTGGGCTCCTCCATCCCCACTCGCTGCCTTCCTTCCCCTGAGTCCAGGGGCTCAGCGCAGCCCAGGTTGGCCCTTCAGGGTCGGCGGGTCCCCGTCAGGGTGCCAATGCGATGGTGGGGTGACCCCTCAGCCCTGTCGGGCTCAGCCGTACCTGCGCTGCAAGGTGCGCTGTAGGCAGCATCTGTGCGGTCACCTGCAACGGGAGGGATGGTGACCAGCGCACTCAGGGTGAGCTGCTCCCGTTAACGAGCCAAAGCTCATCAATGGGAACTGAAAGCTCAGCCAGACCCCGTCTGAGCCATTGGGGTTGCAAAGGGGTGGCAGCGGGGCCAGGCACCCCAGGGCCACGTCCCTGGCAGGGCTCACCCGTCTCATAGTAATCGTAGAGCGTCACAGTGGCCGGCTGGAGGTTCCTCACCGGGAAGTCCTGTGTGGCGGTGAAGGCGAAGCTCTCCTCCTCCTTCGTCAGCTGCGGAGATGGCCCAAGGGTGAGGTGCAACCATCCACGATGGGGAAGCATCCCCACACCCCAGTGCGCGGGGTGCTGCTCCTGTCCCCATGCCCCATCTCACCTGGTCCAGGTAAATCGTCACCTGGTCGGGCTGCACCTCCACCTTCTTCACCAGCTTCTGCCTCTTCAGCTGGAGGGACACGGCTCAGGATGGGCATCAGCTGCTCGTGGGTGCCCCAGCCAGGGCCAGCACCCCGAGTGGGTGCCCCTCCATGTCCCGCTGCCCCCGAGGGGCAGGGACTCAGTGGCAGGGTGGGTGTCCCAGAGGGGGTCCTGGGAGCGGCGGGGGCTCCTCACCTCCACCACGGAGCTCTTGTCTGGGATGTAGCCAGATGGCAGCTTGGCCTCGATGACGACCATGTTGGTGGCAGGACGCTCCCCAGTGTACCTGCAAGGGCAGAGCCCCGGGGTGGGGTTGGGGTCTGTCCTCCCTCCTTGGCTGCTCCAGCTCCCCCCAAAGCCGGGGGGAAGCCCCAGCCCCTACCGTGCCCGGAGGAGGAGGCGGAAGCGGACGCTGGCATCCCCTGTGCACTCCCCAGGCTCCGTCTCCACGCGGAGGTCGAACGTCCCCATGCTCGGAGGGGGTGGCACGTTATAGCGCAGGGTCACCTGGGGTGACGCAGGAGGGTTAGAGCCACCGAGCGGGCACTGCACGGGGACGGGGACCCTGGGCCGTACCCACCTGCACCAGGGCACAGCCCTGCCCGTGGGCTCGCACCCTGTACGTGCCCGGCAGCTCGTGCAGAGCCGCCCGCTGCAGCACCAGCCGGTTGCTGTTGTGCAGCACAAAGTCCTGCGTGGTGCCTGTCGGGGACGTCACTGTCACCATGAAGTCCCCGTTGCTGCCGTATGTCAAGGCGGCATACTTGGCCAGGGCTTGCAGGGCCACCACGGTGTCCTGGGCATGGAGAAAGCACCGAGCCAGGGTCACCCCTGACTGCAGATAGAGGGAGGGGATGCTTTCGAGCAGCCGCATGGACCCTGGTGCCAGTACCTGTGTGGAGGCAAAGCCCCCGTAGGGGTTTTGCTGTTTGCTAAGCCAGCGGACAATTTGGGAAGCAGTCGCCAGGTCAGCAGAGGAGAGTTGGGGCTGGGAGAGGTAGGCCAGGAGGACATAGGCGGTCATCTCCACCTCCGCCGGTGCGGCGGCCGCCCAGGAGGGCTGCGAGGGGGGCAGAGCCTTCCCCTTCCTCTGCCAGTAGAGCTGCCCGTCTGGGAGAGAAGGGAGTTTGGGAGCTCAGACCCCTGCTCTGGGGGTCCCAGGGGACCGGGGGTGGGATGGGGTGACCCAGGCAGAGGCTGGCCCTGCCTGGAGGAGCCGCTGCCCGTGCCGGGTTGTACCTGCGCTGACGCTGTGCTGGGCCAGGCTCTGCAGCTGGGTTTGCTGCTGCTCCCTGCGCCCCGCCAGCCCAAAGACATAGGCGAGCAGCGCCTGCGTGTAGGGGTCGTCCGTGGCCGAAGCCTCCAGGCACTTCAGGGCTGAGCTCACCTTTGGGTCCTGGCACGGGAACGGAGTCAGGAGCCAGTCCCTGGGTGTGGGCATCACTCAGAGACCCCGGTTCTGCCCAGTGAGACCAGCTGGCACCCAGGTCAGGCTAGGAGGTGGCCTGGAACAGCCAGACTCCCTCCCCCAGCACCCATCCCCACCCCACCAACCCCTCTGGGGAAGATGGGGTCATCCTCACCGTTGGGGACAGCCCCAGCTCCAGCATCGCAGCCGTGACATAAGCCGACAGAGAGAGCTCATCCGAGACGCCACCCTGCAAAGGGGACAGCGGGAGATGGGTCCAACCATGCCACGCCACCGGCACAGGGACTCCCCCACTGCCTAGACCGCACACCAGGGATGTGCCAGCGCCAACCCAGCTCTGGCCGCATGTCCCCATGTCCCACCCCACCGACCCACCTGCAGGGCGTTGTTGAAAAGCTTCCCCACGCTACGGAAGCAGCCTGTCTTCTGCTGCTTCTCCTGCAGCCAGCGCAGCGCATCCGTGATGTGCCGCTCCTCGATGGCCACGTAGGCTCTAGCTTGCCCAAAGGACTTGAGGACGAATGCTGTCAGCCTACGAGCCAGAGAGACATCAGAGGGATGGGAGACCGTGGCTAAGGTACGCTTGGTGGCAGGAAGAGCCCCAGGTTGGCCGGTCCCCGGCAGGATGCCGCTGCACAGCCTGCCCGAGCCCCATGCAGTCCCTCACCAGGTATTGCCCCCGGGATCGCTCTTCCCAAAGGCGCTGTAGGAGCCGTCATCGTGTTTGTAGAGCAGCTCTCGCTGGTACCCTGCAGGGAGGAGATGGGGACGAGTTTTTGCACAGTGGTCCTTACACCCCCAGGGGACCCCAGAGGCAGCCTGGAGCCCAGACCCACCCCAGGGCGTAGGTAGAAAACGGGGAGGGGGGATAAGGGGCGGTGGTGTCTCTTGCCACCAAGGCAGGGTGGGACAGGGAGAGGAGGGGACCGGGGACGCTCACCGCTCTGCAGGAAGCCCTGCGCCTTGGCGCGGATGTCGGGGTGCAGCTGCCCGCTCTTCTCCAGGTACTGCTGGATGTATATGTTGGGGGCGAAGCGGACCATGTTCTGCTCCCCGCAGCCGTAGGGCATGGCCAAGAGACGGTCCAGGTTCTGCAGAGCATTCCCCATGATGTCACCTGTCCCGGGGGGACATGGGAAGCACCGTCACTGGCTGTGGCCCCTGCCACCAGCACCCCGTATCCTCTCCCGTCTCATATTTGGGCAGTCTCACCTCCTGCTGAGCTTGGGCCATGGAGTTCCGCACCCTCCCTGCCCCGGGTGGTCCCCCATCCCCCGCCTGTCCCTTACCCATCACGGTGATGTGGGCTCGCTGGGACCCCTCCAAGATGTTTGCAGGAACCTCCAGGGAGATTTCTTCAGTGACTGTGGGGACAGAGGGCAATGACAGTGGGGATGCTCACCTCCTCCCCGCCCGGCCCCCTGGCACCCTCGCCCGGCCCCTTCCGGCTCTGACCCTCTGTAGGCTCAAAGCTGGGTTGGGGCATCTCAGCCAAGAGCGTCTATGGACCCTGGTCCTTGGCTCCTCTGGGCCTGGTGGCCCTTGCTACCAGTGGCCAAGCGTCCCTACTCCACTTCCCCACGTCATTGCTGGACACCCCCGGCCGGTCCTACCTTCCTGGCAGAGCAGGGAGTTGTGCGCCTTCTCCACCAGGATCCCCCCGGGCTGTAGGGAAGCAGCATCAGAGTCGATCAGAAGGGACGAGCCATGTTCCCTAGGGTCATGCCTGCAGCCCGGGCTCGGGGCTGGGTGCTGTCCCACTCCCAGTCCTCCTGCTGCACCCTGAGGGCTGCTCGGACCCTGTCCCCAAACCCGTCCCACTTTCCTCTGCCAAAATCTGTCTGACCTGCACCAGCAAGGGCTTTATCACGGTGTCCACGCGCCCCTGGGCTGGCACCACGGGCATCTCGTTGCCGCAGAGCTCCTTGGAGCTGAGGGCCTCAGTGCTGACAGTGATGTTCACCTCCCCTGCAGATGCAAGTGGGGCACTCAGTCCCCATGGAGCCTCCCCCCAGCCCGCACTGCAGCCCCATGGGCTTGCATCAGCCCTGGGCCTTTGTGTGGAGCTGGCTGGATTGGGATGGGGGTCACCAGGTTGAGGAGCAGCGCTGGGAGGCAAGGGGGAGGGTGAGAGTGGAGTGGAGGAGAGCTTCCCAGGTGGCGTTGCATTTGTTCCCATCCTCCCTGCCCACCCCATCCTCCGAGGGGGTCCCCAAGCAGCAGGGCAGGGGGGGTCCTGCTGTGGCCCCCATGTCCCGTACCCAGGCTGGTGGCTCGCACAGCCCATCGGAAGGTCCTTGCTTCATCTGCGCAGATGCAACCACTGTACGCCCCGTCCACACTCACCGACACCTCCAGCTCCGCCGACTCTGCCAGCGTCACCTGAACCTGCCAGACCATGGCCACGGCTCCATCAGCCCCCGCCGGACACCAGACCCAGGGCTCCCCCCCGAGCCCCGCTCACCTGCAGGCACTGCCGCAAGTAGTTGAAGACGGTGGCCACGAGGGTGAATGCCTCATGGCGGACCACGGCGTAGGGCAGTGCCAGCTCCACGAAGAAGGGCTTGAAGGCCGTGAGGGCGGTGGCAGGAGCCAGCCCCAAGCCCAACGGGGCTGTGCAGAACATCCCGGCTTCCCACTCGGTGATGGCATCGGGCACCGTCACCGTCACCTCCGCAGAGCCCCACTCCCTGTGGGATGGAGAACATCATGAGGCCATCCCACCATGTTCACCCACAGCTGGTGTCATCCCCAGCTGGGCTGGCTCCCTCCCTGTGGAAGAAGGAGCTGTCCTGAGGTCCCCAACCTCCCTCCATGCAGGAGGGGACGTGGGGAGAGGACCAGCCCCATGGGGACTGTCCTCACTTACCCCACGGGGACCAGGTCCCACAGCCACGTCTCTGGGAAATATGTCCGGGGTGCTGGTCGCTCTTCCTGGACAGCACCGACATGGTTTGTTAGTTTTGCGACAGCATGGGTCATTAGTTCTGGGACATTCGTTTCTCTCGGTAAATACTGGATGTCGGAATCAAAGACATCTGGAAAAGGCAGAGCAGAAATTAGGGTCCACAGGTCTCTGCATCTTAGCTGGACCTCGCCTGCAGGCAGCCCAAAGGTGGCCAAAATCCTTTTCAATCCTCTTCAATCCCTTTGATGCCGAGTGTATTTCAGGATGGCTCCAAGTCCCCCTGAGGACACAGGAGCCAGGCCTGGGCACCAGCTCTTTGCTCTTTTCTCCTGAGGGGGCTCAGTGGAGCAAGAAAGCCAAGGGCTCTGCTGACCTCTGGGACCTTGGGGACCCGCCATCCCATAGAAGCCGAACCTCTCCTTGCAGACATCACTGGTCTTGGCATTGGTGAAAAGTTTCAGTGCTGCGTTCTGTGAAAAAGAAAAGAGGTTGTCCATCTCCAAAACCCAGCAGGAGGAATATCCCCATCCCAGCAGCAAATAGTCATAGGGTTGCAGAAGAAGACAAGTGGAGAAGGACTGGAGCCCGGCGTCCGTGGGAAAGGGAAAGACCTTTGCCACGAGTGTGGCTTTCACGGGATGTTTCTGTGGTTTCTTGGCAGCCTGAGCAAACCACAGCCGGCTCCTGGATGAAGAGGAACGAGGAGGCACAGGTGGGCAGGGCCCTTACCTGAAATAACTTGTAGGTGTTCATCTGGGAAGTCCTCCAAAATGGTAAAGGTAAGAGATGCCTCCTTGGAGGGCGAAAGAAGTCTCGTCGTCTCGGTG
This sequence comes from Nipponia nippon, assembly GCF_047370975.1. Lineage (NCBI taxonomy): Eukaryota > Metazoa > Chordata > Aves > Pelecaniformes > Threskiornithidae > Nipponia > Nipponia nippon. The sequence continues at coordinate 5,204,297 of NW_028262350.1, forward strand.
CAAATGGGGTGATGGGAATGTCAAAGTCCGGGGGATAGTTCCAGGAAAACGATGAACAGGGTGGCGGGTCCTGAATGCTTCCAGGGTAGTCGAATTCAGGGAGTACTTTGTAGACCTGGGAATAAACATGTGTGCTAGGTACAAAACCACCCAGGCACCTACCCCCTGCCCAGGAGCAGGACTGCCCAGGAGCCACTATGGCACCGAGTCCCCGTAGGGGAGGCCCACGCCAGTGTCGTCTCTTCCCCCCCATCCCTGGCTGGTCCCTGGGGCTGCAGAAGGGGTCCTGGGCAGTGCCACCACTAACCGCCTCCGTGTTGAGCTCAGCCTCAGGCTTCAAGAGCAGCACGCTGCGGTCCACGGCACGGATGGCGCACAGGGACCCTGGGGCAGCCTCCAGCTCCAGCCGAAGCACCGAGCCAGGCAGAGCCCTGTCCTCCGAAAAAGCCATCTTCACCTGGGGAGGGACAGGGGCATGAGGGGGCAAGGACAGGAGGGGGAGCCACCTCCCATGGAGGAGCAAGACCAAGCCACATACATGGAGGTCTCTTCTAGACAACGATAAAATCAGGCTCAAGGGTCTGGGGATCAGGGCATGGGTTAAAGAGACTGTGATGCTGTGCTACATCTGGAGCAGGGTGGACCTCAGGGCATGCAGCTATGAACAAGCCATGGAGCAATTCCCCCATCTCCAGCAGCCTCTGCTCACCTTGTTGGAGAAGCACTTGGCCACCTTGAGCTCGGTGCTGTCAGCCACCATCTCGCTGTCAGGCAGCACCGCGTAGCCCAGCACCTTGGCTGCAGGCGCCAGCTCAGGGCCAACAGGCAGCTCCAGGGAGAAGGACCCTCTCAGCCCTGGGCCGTGGGAAAGGAGGGGAGATGAGGACCAGGAACAGAAAGCAGAGCCCTGCACAGCCTGTCTGTGCCTCAGGACCTACCAGCCTCTGCAGGCAGCTCTTTCCTGAGGATGGAGGCAATGGTCCCCTTGGCCAGAACCTACAGAGGAGGAGATGGGAACAACAAAACCAATGCTGAGTGGGCAACCGAAATGCCCTGATGGAAGATGGACCCAAGGGTCAAAAGTTGGGATGGGTTTTGACCTTGCCCTGTCTCCAGCCCCCCCAACATCTCCCATTGGCATGCAGGTCCAACAGTGCCAGCAGACACCTCTACTAACAGCGTAGCATAGGTCCCTCTGTCTAGCCAGGACAGATGGCTCATTGTCTTGTCCTCAGGGACACAACCATGAACATGTGTGTAGATATGGACCTTTGCACACAACCTCCCTAGCGCCTGCTGCCCGCCCTCCCCGGGCCGGGTCTCACCAGGAAGACCACATCCAGGCTCTCCAGCTCGGTCCCCAAGGCCTTCTTGCTGAAGATGTAATCCACCCAGAGCTGCTGGGGCTGACCGCAGGGCAGCTCGCTCTCCAGCCGGCGAATCCTCAGGAAGCTCTTACTCGCCGAAAAGAAGGGGCTGACATACGCATAGGCATTTTGGTAGATGAGCGGTGAGCTGTCGTTCTGGGTTTGAGCTGCCTCGTTGACTTGACCCTGAGTGATGGAGGTAGAAATCAAGGTGGTGAAGCTGTCCAGAATCCACGAGATGCTGGTCCCATCACCAGGCACCACTGATGCAGGTTCTTGGCTTGGAGAGGTGCCCAGCCCCATACTGCTGGAGAAAGCAGCACAGGGACCCCCGAGGGGTGGGAGACGGGTCGCTTACACGCAGGGAGACCATGTCACTCCAACCAGAGGTCTCCAGCTCAAAGGAAGCTCTCCCCGATCTGTCTGTCAGGAAGGTCTGTCTCGTATCTTTTCCTTGCTGGCTAACGATGAGCAAGAGCTGCTTCTGCGGCAGCGCGGCGCCGTCGGCTCCCTTCAGCAGCATCTGCACTGGCAGGGAAGGGGAGATGCCCCAGGTTGGGCTGCAGCCGTGGGGCAGAGGGCAGGGGTAGGAGAGCGGGGTTCGGGGGTCAGTGGGACCAGGATTGGGTGCAGGGGAGCCCTGCGGGGTGCGGGGACCCCCGCATTACCGTCCCAGTGTAGGGGATGCCAGGCTTGTAGAAATCATCAGTGTTTTCAAAGGTGATGGTGAGGATTTCAGGTAAAATCTTGCAGCTCTTGGTGTTTTTCAGCTCCAGCCCTGTGGAGAGGGAGCGGAGAGCTGAGGGTGTTGTAGGGACACAGGGCACGAGTTAGCTGCTGCCAGATCCCCCGTCATGGTGCAGAAAAGGTCCCTGGATGTTTTAGGTTTTCCCTCTGCAGCCGGCAGCTTCAAGCACAGTTCGCACCTCCTACAGAGGAGGAAAACCTCTACGGCATGTTTTAGACCTAAAGCCAAGGTGCAGCTGGCTGCAGAAACTTCACAAAAGGTACTTCACCAAAGCACCATGATGCAGGGCCACCTCAGTGCCGGTGGGCCTGGGACAACCCCTGGTCTTCTCCTTTTTTTCTGAAGCCAAGCCACTGGCAGTCATTTCTGGTGAGACTGAGGTGTTGGGTGAGGTGGATTATCTCGAAGAACAAAGCCATGCCACTGGACTGGGTGAAACCACTGCTTTGTGTTGCAAGGACTCAACTCACTGCTAGCCATAGCATCAGGAGAGTTGTTGGGTCTTGGAAAGCTGTTTTTGCCCCCTGACCATTTCTCTGGTCAGAATTAGAAGTACTGCCTGGCTGACCTGGCTCATATCCCCACCTGGAACCGGTCCCCAGACACGTGCACCTCTAAATCACAGCATTGCTTTTGGGCTTCCCCGGAGGAGACCCCATGCCATGTGCATTTGGGTGCACACAGGTATGAATGCAAAACTATGCACCAGTGGCAATGCCCATTCCCAAGCAGGAGAACACCGCCATCCCCACCTGTCCCATCCTCCACCAGCGATGCCTGGACTTGGAATCGTTTCTTATACATGGAGCTGGTCAGGTTGAAGGCACTCAACAAAACCTCTGTTGAAAAGCAGCCGTTCTTCTTGGTCTGGAGGGACAGAGTCAACCCTGTTAGCAGCAGTCCCGGGAAGGGGCTGTCCCAGTGGCACCCACACTCCCCGGCAGTGCTCACCTGCCCGCCAACCTCGATGCAGTTCATCTCTTTCTGGTCAAGTCTGTGCAGGATCCCGATGTTCCTGAAGGGCTGGCACAAGCTGGCCTGGACCTTCCCCTGGACGGGCTTCCCGTAGGTGTACCTGTTGGGTGGAGGGTGGTGAAGGTGTGCCTGATGGGCCACATCATGTCAGATGCCCGCATCCCATCCCTCTTCCCGGCACAGCCTGTTTTGGGCTCACCGTCCACAAATCTCCATCTGGAACTTCTTGTCCTTCTCCAGCACCACGGCAGGGAGATCAATGGTCATCTCAAATTTGGGCAGCACTGATGGCAAAGCAAAAGGAGAGAGGGTTGTCGCTCCCAGGACAAGGATAACGGTGCCTGGGTGGCCAGGGCGGCACAAACATGCTGCCCACAGGGACATGCCAAGGTGGGGCTCCCACCCTCCATGCACCTCCCAGTCCCCACGTACCATATTCCTCCACGCTGAAGGAGTGTCTCTTCCCCTCCACCTCAATGGTGTACGTGCCCAGGGCTGGCTCTGCAGCCAGCGGGAGGGACAGGTCCACGATGCCCTGCCGCGGGCTCACCTCCCGCCACTGTGCGATGCGGTTCCCGCTGGGATCCTGCACACAGGGACACACGGCGTCAGCACTCTGGGAACCCCAGCACCCCATGATAAAGCAGCCCATGGCTGCGTTATGCTTCTCCTCTCCCAGCCATGCTGCCTTCCCAAGCCCACGCTGCCCAGGAGCCTCCCTCCATCTCTCAGACTGACCTTCAGGAACACAAGGGGCAGCTGCAAGGCAAAGAGAAGATGGTTAGCAGAGAAATTCAAAGCCTTCCTTGGGGTCTCACCAGGGTGGGGACATCTATGAAGCCATGGATGGAGTAGAGGGAGAGTTATTTGTGGGGTGTTGTGAATTTCCAACCCTTCAATTTGCTTTGGGATTAATTTTGAGCCTGTGGGCAGCTCTAGCTGGGATGAACTGAGGGCACTGCCAGCATGGCATGTAGAGGTGGCATCTCCTAGTGCCTTCGCAAGAAGCCAGCAACCATTTCATCTAGGAACCTCCTGTCACTTCCAGAGACCCAGATGATTGCTTCGGGGTGCCAGAGACTGAACTCGCCTGCAATCCTGGCATCTGATGACTTGATGGCTATCAATAGCACGTTCCCTATGTGCCACTCACCATCGCTACATCCCTAACTGAAAGTTTAAGTGGGTATGTTCCCATGTCACACGTGCAATTCTGCTTTCTCTTTCCTTAGCCTGCTGAATTTTGTGCGAACAACACAGGGCATCCCTGCCCCTGGGGAGCGCAGCCAGCCAGGCAGAGCTGGCTGGGACAGGATTCCTAAGGGGAAAGGCGCTGGCTGACTCCCACACCTCCCTCATGGCTTGCCGAGGCTGTAGGAGGGCAGTGCAGAGGAGCCCTGTTGCCTCCCCTCTTCCCCAGCCCTGCTCTCACCTTCTTACTGCTGGGAGTGAAGTCTTTATCCAAAGAGACAATTCGAAACTTCACTGGAAAGAGCAAACGGGAATGCAGGGATGAGTGCATCCGCAGGGAGGGGGGTTCCCCATGGGGAAGGTGGATGGAAATCCACCCTGAGCCCTGCAGTGGGGCACTGCCCCCCAAGCACCACAGCCTCCAGCACTGCCAGCGTGTCCTGGCATTGCCCTGGTCCAGTGCTGGGGGTCCCAGTGCATCCCAGGATGAGCCCTCCTGTTTCCATGCAGCGTAGGAGCAAGGCTGAACCTCCTGCACCCTTCTCCCACCAGGTCCTTCAGCCCAGAGCAGCGTGGTCCATCCTGCCCCCCTCACCTTCCTGTCCAGGCTTGTAGACAGCCTTGTCTGTCTGTATGAAGATCCCAGGCTCCAGGGCTCTCAGCATCACCTTTTTCTTCTTGAAGACATCCAGGGACTCTCCCTGGATTGAGATGTGCAGGTCTACGATTTCCTCCTTCCCTGTGGTGGGGGCTGGAGCCTGCCAGGGGAAACACCAGGCACTGGGTAAGGACAAGGGATATGCCATGGATATGCTCTGCTCACTCCGAGTGACCCAGAGCATTCTTCACCCACAGGGACACCTTCCCCAAGCCAGGGGCTGGGAAGAAATGTCCCCCTGACACCCTGCCCTAGTCTGCAGGTCTGCTACTGAGGGATTATTTCAGCCACCGAATAACTGGGCTGAGCCTAGAGTCATTTTGCCTGCATTGGGGATGAGACTCTACCAAAAGATGGGGAAGTCACGCCTGCTCCCAGCCCCACAGGGGACCACAGCCTCACGCTCAGGGGAGCTGGTGGGAACTGCTCTGCCTGGAGGCAGCGGGGTGTCCAGGGCATCCCCCTCCATGCTTACAGTTGTGTGTGGGGTGACACTCACAGGGAAGGTGATGTTCAGGTACAGATGAGGCTCCTGGACCTTCCTCTCCAGCAGAGTGATGTTATGGGTCCCATCTGCTTTCTGCAGCTGGACGGTCACCTGGACAGGCTCGTGGAGGCCACTGAGATGGACCCACAGCATCACTGTGTGTGGGTGGTACATCACAGCTGGGGATGTGACCACATAACTCCTGGCAAGGAGAAGTGCTGACATGAGAGGCGTGGGGATGAGGCACATCCTGGTACAGACCCAACGGAGGTCTTGAAGAGCTCCTGGGTGCACAGAAACCTGTACTGGAGTGCAGGACCAGTTCCTGCAGCCTCCCCACTCTGCTTCTGGGCTCCCCCTGACTCCTCAGCTCAGCAAAGCAAAGGCTCTGTTCACACATCAGCTGCAAGTGAGGCAGCACCTACAACAAACCATCCCAGAGCCACCAGCCCCAGCAGCCCCTGGGTGCCAAGACCTCGATGCTCATGGGCAGGGACAACATTTCCCCCATGGCCAGCAATCACATGCACGGGAAGGATTAGCTCCCACTAGGCACTGCCGAGGAGCCAAGTTAAATGCCCTCCCACCAGGCACGGACAGACAGACAGAGAGAGGGCTTACAGAGCTGCAGATGCCCCAGCTGTGAGGTGCAGGATGAGGAGCAGCAGGACGGGCAGGGCAGCTGGGGATCTCATGTCTCCAGCTGCAAGCAGATATCGGGGAGGCTCCTTCTCCAGGTGTTGGATTGCTGTAGCCCTGCGTCTGCTCTGCTGCAGGCTCTGAAATGAGATCTTTGCTTTCCATCCAGCGAGCGAGCAAGCAAGGGTTGGCAGAGGGATCCAGCGTGGACCTGCAGATATAGCCAAGGCAATGTTTACCATCTGCCCACAGCCTCCTGGGTTCAAGGCTCTGACAGATTTTTGCAATTTGAGGAGAGGTTCCCATAGGCTATAGAGATTCAAAATCAGGGGGCAGGACCCACCTACACACTGGTTTGCTGGGAAATGATGGCAGGAGGGAGCGGGAACGAGTTTCCCACATTAAAGTAGGCAGCACATCATGAGAACAGTCTGTGAGTTGGTGGCAATTTCTCAGAAGGGCTTGTTTCCAAGTATTTCAAATTTAGCCAAACAGTGGCTGTTTGGGCTCATAGCACGTCTCAGGCTGTCTTTTTGCCCAGTTTCTTCCAATTCCATCAAATCAGTTATGGGCACAGGAGCAGGACGGTGTTGGGCTGTTGTGCCAGCTCCACCCGCTCTCATTCCTCTGTGCACCACGCCTGGGAGCCGGACTCCAGCCAGGGCCTGGGCTGAGCTGCCTCTTTCTGTCCTGGTGGGAATTTAGGAAAGTTGAGGCAGCTCCACGACAGCCACACGGTGTCCTGAGTGCATCCCCTGCTCCAGGATTTTGCAGTCCCCTTCCCTTTGGGGACATGGGGAGAGGCAGAGGCAGCGCTGAGGGAAGCAATGCGTGCCCTCTTTCTCATGGGCTCTCGGATGACCATGGCTGCTGTCCCCATGCCTGCCCTGCTCGAGTATTGCTGGATCCAGCCCTGCGCTCACCTCCCTGCCCTTCGGGAGCAGCCCCACACCACGTCAGTGGCTGAAGGAGGCTGGTCCCCACCACCCCCGTGGACAGGAGGTGGGAACATGGCTCCGAGCCCATCCTGCCACCCTGGGATGTGGGCATGGGTCAGTGCCCTGACAGGCATCCTGGTGACAGTTCAACATGACAAGGAGCTCAGGGCCATCGGACCCTTCAGAGCACGGGGCGGGATGCAGTGGGGGCCATGAGCAGTGTGGCCAAGGGGAGATCGATTCGGGAGCAGGGCGGGCCTTTGCCTCTCCAGTCGGTGCCTGGGGGGCTGCTGAGCGGAAATATTGCCCGGAGGATTTGGCATTCGATGCTGCTGTTGACTTCGGAGCAGGAGCCAGAGTGTGCTGTCCCCCAGCCTCTCCTGACCAGGCACCACTGGCCCCACGTTCTGCTGTTTCTTCTGCTGCCTTGTTGCCTGTGCAATGAATGCTGTCTCTGGTTTGGTCTCAGCTTTTTATTCAGCAAAGCAAAGTGAAGGTACGTCCCCTCTTACACATCATTAAGGTGGACAGGAGTGCTGAGCCCCTAACACAAAGTGTGTTTTGGGACACAGGGCTGGCTTTGGTCAGGGATGGTGGGAAAGAGCCTGAAGAAAGGGAGCTTTCTTGCAAGAAAAACGTTTTGCTGCTTCCACTTCCCTTATCCCACTTGCATTTTTCTTCATTTTTCAGCCTGGCTGAGCAGGGACAGGGACAGGGCTGCACTCAGGGCAGCCTTGAGCATCCTCTCCGTGCCCAGCCATCAGGCTTGCACTGACCTCCCAAGGCTTTTTGTCAGCCCAGGGTCAGCTCACTTGCTCTGGTCTCCTGTCCAAGGGATTGCACTGGCATCAGCTCAAGGGCAACCACGACTCCGCGGTGGGCAGCAAAGCGGCTGCTCCCTGGGCAGCCCCCGACCCCCTCAGGATGGCAGGGCTGCTGGGGAGCAGGGCTGGGTTTCGGAGTCCTCGTCTCAACCATGTTGCTCCAGGCTTCTGCCAGGTCAGGCAAAGGGGACGAAGGGATGGGAAAAGACTGCCAGGCCTCGAGACCGTGGCTTTCTGGTGGGGTACGATGGGGTCGGGAGCAGAGGGACAGCCAGACAGCTGCAATTTTCCTTCACATCGGTCTTGGAGGCTTTAAAACCAGGAATACAGCATGTATGAGACCAGGATCAGAGTCAGCCTGCCCTTCTCTGTCCCAGAAATGCCTCCCTGTTTCTGACAAATGCCCTGCCTGGAACCCATCCCCACCAGCAGCCCATCGGCTCTGATGAGCCAGGAGAGCTCAGGGCCACCCGGGCCAAGCCAGGCTGTCCTTGGAGCAGCCCCATGCATGGGGTGATGAGGGGAGCCAACTGAACGTCACACAGCCAGCGGCCTCAAATCTACCAATCTCACCCCAAAAGGGAAGGGGAGGCACCATTCCACTGATGGTACCTAAGCATGGGCACAGACCCTCTCCTTGCTTTGGGTGCTGGTGCTCTTCCTGCACCTTGCAGCGCCCTCAGGCACCATCCAGCCTGGCCGAGGGATGGGGAGATGCTCTGCTCTGCTCCGGGGTCGAGTGCTTTGGGTGCAGCTCTGCTCCCGGCAAAAGGATGGTGCAAGCCCACCACCTCACTCTGCTCACCTGCACTGTCAGGAGTTTTGTCTCGGTGTCCACGTGCCCCTGGGCTGGCACCACAGGCATCTCGGTGCCACAGAGCTTCTCTGAGTGCAGGGCCTTGGCGATGACAGTTATGTTCACCTTCCCTGCAGAGGCAGATGGGGGCATGGCTGTGACACTGCCTCAGGGCCTGGATCCATCTCAGAGCCATCCCAGGGAGCCGGGGAACCAGGAGGGTGCAATGGGTGCAACAACGGGTGCAATGGGACCGGGAAATGGAGGGAAGAGGCTGGAGAGTGGAGAAGGGAAAGGGGAGAGAGGGGAGGGGAGAGGGAGCTGGGAGAGGGAGGAAAGGATCAGAAAAGCAGTGACAAAGAGGAGTTTTGCAAGGAGTCTCACTGCTGGGCTCTCCTCCCCCACCCCAGCCCTTTGCTGTCCCCTCCGTACCCAGGCTGGTGACTCGCACAGCCCATCGGAAGGTCCTCTCTTCATCTGCACAGATGCAACCACCATACGCCCCGTCCACGCTTGCCAACACCTCCAGCTCTGCTGACTCCACCAGTGTCACCTGAACCTGCCAGACCATGGCCACGGCTCCATCAGCCCCCACCGGACACCAGACCCAGGGCTCCCCCCCAAGCCCCGCTCACCTGCAGGCACTGCCGCAAGTAGTTGAAGACGGTGGCCACGAGGGTGAATGCCTCATGGCGGACCACGGCGTAGGGCAGTGCCAGCTCCATGAAGAAGGGCTTGAAGGCCGTGAGGGTGGTGGCAGGAGCCAGCCCCAAGCCCAACGGGGCTGTGCAGAACATCCCGGCTTCCCACTCAGTGATGGCATCAGGCACCGTCACCGTCACCTCCGCAGAGCCCCCCTCCCTGCAGGGCGGCAGAAGATGGATGGACCTTGCAGGCTGGGTCTGATGGGCAGAGCCAGCATAAGGAGCATGCCAACCTCCTTCCTCTAGGTCCTGGGTACCACTGGTGGCCATCACACGCTTGGAGATGGGCAGAGGTACCATCAGTGCTCTTATCTCTTACAGCATCCCCTGCCTACAGGACAGACTGCTCCGGTCTCTCCCAGGGTTGGTGCTGAGGTTCAAGGGAAGGGGCTGGATATGTCTCAGTGTCACTCCTGGATACACGGACAGTGAACCGGAGGTCTGGGCGCTGCACCCAGAGGTGAAGCTGATGGAATAAGGGCAGTCTCCTGGCTTGAGGTCTGCTGGGGCTCCTCACTCACCCCACAGGGACCAGCTCCCACAGCCATGTCCCCAAGAAATCCGTCTGCATCCCTGTGTGCTGCATGACACCCGCCTGCTCATCCTCCAGTCTTGCTCCTGCAAACAGAGGTACGACTTGAATGTGCTGCCAGAAAGGATGGAAAGATGTCGGGTGTCCCCACCTGTCCTTCTGCAGCCAGCATGGAGGCTGTTACAGATTCTCTCCACTCGCCTTGGGGGTATAAAGGGCTTTGGTAGCTTTGGAAGTACATGCTTGATGCACAGCCCAGCTGAGCGTTGGTGACAGTTTTCAAACCGGCATCCTGAAACATGACACATGAGAGAGAATAGCACCACGCTGAAGCCCAGAGATACCGAAACGCCTTTCCATCCCTCTCTGAAGCACGGAATTGACATCCACTTAAAGCTCCATGCCGGAACAGAGCTCCCAAAGATCAGGACCCCCCCCGCCATGCTGCAACGGGAGTGCAGGAGAGGAATACCTGTGCCAGGGGAAGCTGCTGCACCAGGGGCAGTTGGGAAAGGTCTGGTGGATCTGCTCTACCCGCTCCATTCCCAAACAGCCCCGACCCCTGAGTTTGCTGCCAGTGGGAAACACGCACCCCCAGAAAAGCAGGGGAATGCCAGGCTAATCTATGCTGTTTACTTCAAGCCCAGATTTGTGATGGGAAGAGCAGAGCTTAGCCCCGTCCCTGTGAAATGCCGCTGTGCCTGGACTGACAGATGCATTTCACATGTCTGTCCCCGGCTGGTGAAGCAAGGGGCAGGGCGCATTATTTGGGTGATGTAAGAGCGTGGTTCATGAGCGCAGATGTGGGCTGGGTGAGGGACCGGGTGCCCCCAGCACTCTGAGTAATCTTCCTAGGTAGAAGAGGAGTGTGAGGTAGGGCTGGAGGGCTCATACCTTAACCAGGCTGTAGGAGCCTGTCTGGATGTTGGACACTGGTGCCTCCCTGCGCCACAGCCTGCGGTGGCAATCTCGCCAGCTATTCCCTGGCACATCAAAACAGTTAATGGGTGGAAGGGCTGCCATGATGTGTGTGATTCCATCTGGCCAACAGTGAGGTGAATCAGGTTCTTCAAAAAGATAACTGTCTTCAGAAAACGTTGGGAGTAAGTTATAGACCTAAACTGAACACATGAACTTTGGGTGAGAAAGACATTAAATGCTCCTGGCCAAGCTCCAACCCCTTTTGCCCCTGGCATCGCCCCATAGCTTCTGCACCTCCCTGGTCATCGCAGTGATGCTGCCCTGCCGCCAGTCCCAGCCCCTCCGCTGAGGCCTGTCACTGCCCCATCCCTCTTCTCCCCAAGAGCAGGGGATGCTTCCCACCACGTGCACCCTGTTTTCAAGATTTCCACCCCAGGAGACACCTCAGAGCAATTCTGTAGCTCAGTGCCCCCGGTCAGCAAAGCACAATCTCCCCTGCAAAGCCTCGAAGTCCGTGGGTGGTGGCAGGGGCTCACTGCGGGCTCCCAGACCCCCAGCATTCATCCTGCAGAGGCAGCTCCCCCAAGGTCCCCACCATCCTCCCCTAAAATGAGTGACAGCGGAAAGAAACTGCTGTCCTCACGCCCCAGCAGTGAGTCCAGTCCAGCCCAGGACCAGCCCAGCACTAAGGTTACTCCAGACTCACCATTCTGGGGTTGAGCTTGCCCTTGGGACCGGAGGACCGTGTGCGTTGATCCATGGCATAGACGGCGCACAGTGACCCCGGGGCAGCCTGCACCTTCAGGCGGAGCCACGAGCCCACCAGAGCCCTCTGCTCCGAGAAGGACAGATTCACCTGGAGAGAGGGGAAGCCTTTGGGTTAGGGGAGTGGGGAGCTGGTCCCAGGAAGGACCTCTGTGCCCCAGCCTGACCCCAAACGCCAGCGAAGGATGAAGAGCGAGGACTGTGATCAAAGCCAGGAGATGGTTTGCAGCAGCAACAGGAATGGGAGAGGAAGGAAAACCCTCCCTGAAAGGAGAGTCTGGGACCATCCAGTTGCAGGGGATGAGGAAAGGCTTTGCTGAAGAGTGAGGCTCAGTGCTCACATCTCCCCACCGAGCCCAGCAGCAACTCCCCCAAGTCTGGCAGCCTTAGCTCACCTTGTTGGGGAAGCACTTGGCCACCTTGAGCTCGGTGCTGTCAACCACCATCTCACTGTCGGGCAGCACCACGTAGCCCAGCACCTTGGCTGTGGGCGCCAGCTCGGGGCCAACAGGCAGCTCCAGGGAGAAGGACCCTCTCAGCCCTGAGCCATGGGAAAGGAGGGGAGATGAGGACCAGGAACAGAAAGCAGAGCCCTGCACAGCCTGTCTGTGCCTCAGGACCTACCAGCCTCTGCAGGCAGCTCTTTCCTGAGGACGGTGGCAATGGTCCCCTTGGCCAGAACCTACAGGGGAGGAGATGGGAACAACAAAACCAATGCTGAGCAGGGAACCGGCACAAGCAGATGAGGGGAGGCCATGGAGGATGCTCAGAGAGAGACTATTAAAGCCGCATCCTGCAGGAGGGATGGAAATGGTGCCCCAAGACCTGACAGCTCCAGGGTCCATCCCTGAGTCCTGAACCCAAGAGTAACTGCCAAAGCTGGCTGGAAATGGCTTCTGCTGGAGGGGAAGGCTTAACCCCACACCCTGGACAGCCTCATTCTCCTCCCCTGAGCTCTGCCCTTCGTGCAGTCTCCCATCTCTCCCCAGGTGGAGGCTCACCAGGAAGACCACATCCAGGCTCTGCAGATCAATCCCCACAGTCTTCTCATCAAACATGTAATCCACTCTGAGCTGCTGGGGCTGGCCGCAGGGCAGCTTCTTTTCCACCCTGTGGATCTTCAGGAAACTCTTGCTGTCCAAAGAGTAGGGATACAGGTAGCGAATGACAGTTCTGTAGTTGAGATACTCCTTGCCTTCACGCCCTGAGGCTGGAGGGTCATCCTTGAGCTCACCCTGAGGGGTGGAAATCGAGGCTCTCAATGGCAAAGATCAGCTCAGCAGCAGAGCATGGTAGGGGTGGAAAGCCGCTCTGCAGCTGCAACTGCCAAGTGCTTTGCTGTGACATCCCCACAGGAGCGTGCCAAGAAATGCAATCCAGCTGCGCTCAGCACCCAAAAAATAGAGCTGCGTGCCATCACGGGGCTTGTCCAAAGGACACTCAAAGGGGTAGCCAGCAGATGGCAAGAGGAGGCAGGCATGGCTAAGCAGCACATGTGGGCAGATGGTAGGAACTGAAACAGCATCCCATAACTATCTCATCTTGTGCCCAGATGGTGAAGGTAGAAAGGAACCCAAAATTCGGCAATGAAATATGAAAACAGTATGGCAGAGAGAAGGAATTAGAGGAAGAACTTGCAGAAAGCATCAAAAGTGAGAGTAGCCCCTTTTCCCAGAGCAGAGGAGCAGGAAGGGTGCTGGGGTCTCTAGGGTCCAACAGGCAGTAAGCTATTAAACAGGGCTAATAAACACTTTACTATAGGATGCTGTGGGTGCAAAAAGACCAAATGGGGTCAAGGGGAGGCTGGAAGATTTTGCGTAAGAAAACCTGTGTTCTTCACTGAATCCAGGGTGCCTGAGGGGTGTGGGACACAGGTCACTTACATGCAGGGTGACCTTGTAATTCCAACCAGAGGTGTCCAGCTCGAAGGAAGCTCTCCCCGATCCATCCGTGAGCAGGGTTTTCCTTTGCATTTCTTCTCTCCCCTTAATGACAAGCAGGAACTCCTTCTCCTTCAGGGCAGAGCCGTTGGCTCCCTTCAGCAGCACCTGCACCAGGAGGGGAGGGGAGATGCCCCGGGCTGGGCTGCAGCCGTGGGGCAGAGGGCAGGGTGAGGGAGCAGGGTTGGGGGTCAGAGGGAGTGGGATTGGGTGCAGCAGGGTGCAGGAGAGCCCTGCAGAGTGCAGGGACTCCCCCATTACCGTCCCAGTGCAGGGAATCCCAGGCTTGTAGAATTTATCGGTGTTTTCAAAGGTGATTGTGGCTGTATCATACACAATCATAGAGCTCTTGGTCGCTGTATGCCAGATCCCTGTGGAGAGAAGGGGGAGATGAGAGAGGCACTCAGCAATTTGTCCTGATGTTTCCCCCCAGGAAAGATGGGTCAGAGAGTCTCAAGCACGCAGCGTTACATGTTTGCTCCCTGCTGCTGTCTTTGCAAGCGGCCATATGAAACAAAGCTGTCCTCATGCAGGCAGTGGTTAGGGGCAAGTTTGCACCGTGCAAAACCATACTCATTGGGCAACAAATGCAAAACATGGTCCTCAGGTGTGACAGGGGCTGTAGCGTGAGCAGGACTACGCTCAGCCTAGTTCTGTGTGCTATCGAAATACCAAGCTTTACCCCAAAATGCCCCTCTTAATGGCTGCAACGAAATAGAAGAGGCCACTCGTAGCTGCACTGTGCTGAAATTGGGCTTTTTACTTGACCCTAAGGATGCGTCTAACGAGCCCTCCCTGGCAGATAGCGACTGTTTATAACTAGATTCAACGTCAGAAAGACACGATAAGAAAAATAATTACCCTGATAGTTCTCCAGGCACTAATCAAGCACACTAACTAGTCTCAGGGAGGCAGAGCGTGGGGAAGGAGAGGTGGACGATGGAGGAATAGCTGGGGGTGGGATGTTGTAAGGGGAAGAAAGTCCTGATCAGCCTTCAGGACCTAAGGGATTGCTCCAGCAGTCAGGAGTAGAGGAAAAATGACACCAAAGCAAGGGCACAGAGCGGCTGATGCTTGTGGATGGGAAGGACAGAGACCCTGGGGACACCCGAGCAGAGCAGTTGTGCCATGTCCTCCAGGTGCCACCACCCCAGGACATCACCAGATGGCTGTCGGCATGGCTGTGCTCACCGGTCCCCTCCTCCAGCAGCGATGCGTTGGCATAGAGCTGACTCCTGTAGTGGAAGCCGGTCAGGTTGAAGGAAGCCACCAGCACCTCGGTGGAGAAGCAGCCGTTCCTCCCTGTCTGAAGGGGAGAGTTACCCGTGTTAGCAGCAGCCCTGTGGCTGAGCCCTTGAGTGTCACCTGCTGTCATCCTTGGGCTCCCAGCTGCCACTCACCCCACTGCTGCCGCCTCCCTCCATCCTGTCCTGAAACCCTTGCATCCTGCAAATTTGCCCCCCCAGGGCTGGTACCACTCCCTGCCATGCAGCTGGCTGTCCCATTCCTGCCCATCCTGGCCCGAGGACCACCCCAAGAGTCCCTGCTCGGTTCCGCTGCCCTCTTTGGGATGACTCTGGGTTTGCAGCACTTTCACATGAGAGTTGGATCACCTGGCAATGCCCGAATAATGCATCCACCCATCATCAGCCCAAGCATCCCAAGATGAGGAAACATTTCCAGGACCACCACTCACGTGCCTTCTCCCTCTCCTGCTGCCCTCACCTGGCCCCTAAACTCAGCACAGATCCTCGTAGATCCCTTTGGGAAAACAATAGATCTGTGGAATTGGCACAGCCTGGCCTCAGCCCTTCCCCGGAAAGTTTTCCCGGACGGGTACCTGTCAGGAGGGAGCAAGAAGGAGAGCAGATGGGGAGGCTGCTGGGGGAGCATCACCCCAGGAGCAGCCAGCCTTGCTGCTGGGGCTGCTGTCCGACTCACCGCCCACAGACATCCAGCGGGATCTTCTTGTCCTTCACCGTCACGATGTGGGGCAGCCAGATCAGCACTTCAAAGTGGGACAGCCCTGGGGGCAGATCAGCAGGGAATGGGATTGTGCCCATTTCTTCCTTCGGGAGTTTCTTGCCATCCCATGCGATGGCTCCCAAACACCCCGTGGGAAGCCCAGCCTTCGTCTCCACACACCATATTCCTCCACGCTGAAGGAGTGTCTCTTCCCCTCCACCTCGATGGTGTACGTGCCCAGGGCCACCTCTGCAGCCAGTGGGAAGGACAGGTCCACGATGCCCTGCCGCGGGCTCACCTCCCGCCACTCCGCCACGCAGTTCCCACTGGGATCCTGCACACAGGGACACACGGCATCAGCCCTCACTCATGGGGGCTGAATATGGGGTGCGTGGTGGTGGCGCTGGGTTGACAACCTCAAGGACTAAAGTCACCCTGTGTATCCTTGCAAGAAGCAGAGGTCTTGCCCTGCCATCACACTCAGAGCAGCCCTGAGGGCATCACCTCTCCAGAAGGAAAATTTCCCCCCAGGGGCTGTGTTAGCTGAGCTCCAGCCTGGCTACAGCAGCCAGAGCTGGCAGGGGGATGCTCCAGCCTAGACTGGGAGCTCAGGGGGTTCTCCAGTTTGGGTCAAAGTCTCTGTGGCAATAGCCATTGCCATCTTCATCCGTGTAACCTGTCCCTTAGCAGCATCTCCCCAGAGGACTCCCTGTCTTGCAGGCAGACAGCAAGCTGACCCTGAGTGGGCTGGAAATGCAGATGAGGAACCCAAGCTCTTCTCCCACCTCCTTGTAACTTCTCTCAGCACCTGCAGTGGGGATGTCCCTGTCCCTGCTCCTTGTCCCCAGGATCACACACGTGCTTTGCTCCTCTGAGGGAGCTGACAGGCTGGCACAGGGTGACAACTCACCTGCACGGCCACCAAGGGAAGCTGCAAAGAGAGAAGCAGCATTTAGCATGATCAAAGCACAGAGAGCTGAGCTTGTAGCTGAGCTGGGGGCTGAGCCTGTGGGATCTGGCTCTGCCCCTACAGAGCTGGTTGCTGGGCTGGGGGCTCGGCAGGGCTCGGAGCCACTGTTGTTGACCGGCTCCCACTGCCACATCCACAGCCGTTGCACTGCCTTTTCCACGCAGCGGGAAGCGAACAGCGAGGCTGCGTTGTGCAAACAGCATCAGCTGTGCAATTGGGCCTGCCAGCACCACATAACACCAGGAGTCTAAAACCAGCGGGCGTTATAATGGTGCATAAAAGCTACACACGAGAGAAGCCAGGCAAAGGGATGCTGTAAAGGGAATAATTAATCTCCTGTGCCAGTGCCAAAAGCAAGGGGCTGTACCCTGGGCACTCAGGCTGGGAGCACTGGGAAGAGCACTTCTCACATCCCACATCCCTTCAGTGTTTGGGGGATTCCCTCCCCACACCCGTCTCCTCCATGTTCATGGGGACACTGGATGCTGTGCCACTGCTGCCGAGACTGATCCTCTTGGGTGCATGGGGATCCTATTGCCTCCGTGCCCCCCCGCACCCCGACCCTGTCTCACCTCCCTGTTGCTGGGAATGAGGTTTTGATCCACACGGACAATTCGAAACTTCACTGGAGAGAGCAAAGACAGGAGCAGGAGTGAGTGCTAGGGCCTGGGACCCAAACCTGGAGATCCCATCCCAAGACCGTGCAAGCTCTTCCAGCAGCTCCTTCCCCTCACCAGTTTGTCCAGGCTTGTAGACACCCTTGTCTGTCTGCACCAAGGTCCCCAGCTCCAGGGTTTTCACCAGTACTTTCTTCTGCTCAGAGACCTGCAGGGAACCTCCCTGGATGGAGACGTGAAGATGCGCAATCTCGTAGATCCCCACAGGAGGGGTAGAAATCTGCCCCGAGGGACATAGCAGATAGGGTTGCAAAGCCTTTATGTTGGATGCCGGTGAGACATCATACCTGTCTCCCATCGTCACCCCCCCGTTGCCCCATGAAGGCACCAGGGAACTGGTGTGCATGGGTAGATGACACAGGTACAGCCCACAAGGTCTTCATACATGCCCCGTGTCCCTTCACTCTTCACCTCATTCATTGCCCATCCAGGATGGACCCCATGTCCCCTCCCAGTTCCCCCAGCCCGGCTCTGGCAGTGGGTAGGGGGTGGATAACCCTTCCCGAGGTCCTCAGCCCTGTCGCGGGGCTGTGACTCACATTGGAGAAGCGGGGCCAGTTCAGCTGGAGGATATCGCTGCCCTGCTCCTCCAGGGTGACATTGGGGATGCCGTGGCTGCTCGCCAGGTGGAGGGTCACCCGCACGGGCTCGTCCAGGTCCATGAGGTGGATGTGCACTTTGCCCGTGTATGGGTAGTAGAGCACGGAGGGGAAGAGCACCATGTAGTGCCTGGGGAGGGGACACCTGGGTAGTGGAGGAGAGCAGGGACCCCCCACCAAATCCCAGTGCTTCCCTCCAGTCCAGACTCTCAAGGCAGAGGGCATTTGGGTTTTTCCAGCCCTGGATGCTCTCTGCAGGGCTATGCCACCCAGCCTTCCCCTCATCTACCCAGGGAGGCTGGCCAGTGCACAGACCAGAGAAGAGCCCCCTTTGCCTAAACACCTTTGGAAAGAGCTGAGGGGTCGATCTGCAGAGGGGGGAAAGGCACTGCTCACCCACTGGCTTTTGTGTGAGGCTGCACCTACACCAAAGCAGCCTGGAGACACCAACCCCAGGTGCAAAGTCCCCTATAGGGACAACCACCACTCCAAGCATTTCCACCCCGACCAGCGACCACAGTCACGGCAAGGATTGTCACACCACTGAGCCCAACCACCATCCCACCAGGCAGGGACAGGCAGATGCAGAGAAGGCTTACGGCTTTGCAGATGCTCCAGCTGTGAGGTATAGGATGCAAAGCAGCAGGCAGGGCAGGGCGGCTGCAGACCCCATGCTTGGAGGCCAAGTGGAAGCAAGGTGGTCCCAGAGTCCCCGTACTGAGATTTCTTCCCCTCCTCAAGCTTTTCCTCTCCGCTGGCAGCAAGCAAAAGCCAGCAAGGTCTCTGGCTGGGACCCAGCCATCCAGCTAGGACAATGTTTAACCACCAGACCCAAGTTTTGCTGGGTTCAAGGCCCTGGGCAGCCAAACCACACCCACGGTGGTGAGACCGCCGAGCCAGCTCAGAGCTGGCAGACTAAGCCACATGTAGGGAGCGCTGGCAGGGAGGAAGGGAATAAAGGAGCTTTCTGGGAAATGAGAGCCTTCATGTGCATGCTGCCCTTGACCATCTGCACGTGATGGTTCCTGATCTGGTGAGTTGTTGCTCATGGGAAACCTCTTTTCTGCTGCTAATATTTTTGCCTAGTGGTATCTGTCTGGGCAGATGATTGCCACAGCTTTGCAGAATTTCCCCCATAATGAGCCAGCCGCTCCCCAAGAGTGGGAACGCTGCCAAGCTGGAGCGCTGTGCCCTTGTTTGGCCATGGTTTGCACATCTTATTTGAAAATGGGAGGTGAAGCCTGCCCATCCTGCTCCCAGCACTGGGGACACCCATGCACTGAGTTTCTCCCTGCCCTGGGGTGCCTGGGACAGGCGCTGCTCGGCTGGGAAGGAGCCAGCAGGTGCCCAAAACCCTGCCTGGTTGCAGGGAACAGGCCAGGAGAGATGGTAGCTCGTGGATGGGTCTGGTTGTGCCGTGGTCCAGAGGCCATGGGGAGGTCCCTCCTGCTCTAGGTGGGCATAACCCAGGCACCTCTGCCCTCTGAGGGTCTGGGCCTTTTAATGGATGCTCTTCCTGTGCAGTTACTGCTTGTCCCACTGTAACTCTCACCCTGCCACATGGTCCTCACACCATCCAGCGCTGCACCCCATGGAGAAGCTATGGTGTCCATAGAGATGCTCCCTAGCGTGGCCATAAGGGCACGGATCCCCCTCCCCACGCTCCCCGAGGCGCAGGCAGGACACCGTGCACACACACCACCAGGTATGGACTGTTTAATCTTGCACCCTTGTCTCATAGTTGATCATCAAGGATGCTCTTCCCACGTGGCAATATCCCCTGGACCTCCTGCCCCCCTCCAAGCCACACACTGCAGTCTGGACCCGTCCCCAGAGCTGCTGCATCTGAACAGCATTGCCAGCTTGCAGGAGCCTCTGGAAAAAGCAACCCAGCAAGCCCATGGGTGAACCCCACTGCGAGTCACACCGTCAGGGGTGGAAAATGGTGCGGGGAACCCCCAGCCCTGCCTGGCACATCTCTGCCCGCTACCCCGGGTGCAGGCAGGAGCCAACCAGGCAGACGGGGCTTGCTACCCGGGGCCAGACACAGCACCAGATTTGGGGTAGACAGGCAATGCCCTGGGGAGGGGATGCACAGTCATAGCCAGGAGTTTCTGGGGGCACCTTGAACTGTTTTTGGGGTGCTGCCTGGACCCCATCCTGGGCTGCTCTGCTTGCCCTTGCACCAGGGCACCGTCCTGCTCTCGCAGGCTGCCAGGTGGTGGCAGATCTGGTGGACACATCCGCAGGGGACAAGGGGACAGCATGGCCCAGCCTCTGGCTGTGCCACCTCTCTTACGTCCCCGAGGAGCGAGGGGCTTGGTCCCTCTGCCTAATTATTGATCCCGGTTGTGTCCTCCTCACACTGCGGGCTGCCCGTCCCCCTGCCAGCACCAGCCCCAATGCAGCATGGGAGCAGAGGCTGCTCAGCGCGCTGGTCCCCACAGTGATTTGCAGACATCTCGGCAAGGGCATCAGCCATGGCCTGGCGGACAGTCTCTGTCAGTTTGGGGACATCCTTTGGGCTCAGGCCCTGGGTTTCTACCTTGGGGAGGATTCGGATGGTGCATGTCCCTGGAGAGAGAAGGGAGAGGCCGGGGATGCTGTTAGATGAACGCACCAGGAACCAGGTCTTCTGACCAGCATCCTCCACCACCAGCTGCCGCCCCACACTTCAGTGTCCCACAAAGAGACCTCCAAGCCCCACGTGCCTCATCCCCACCGCCAGCCCTGCCTTCCAGCAATGGGGCTTCTTGTCCATTACTTACCAGAGGTGAATTTCTTATCCTTGGAGCTGAAGAAGTCCCGGTATGGGGAGATCACCATGGGGAAAATGGGAACCTGTAGGAGATGGAGGGTCAGGGGTGTCCTCCACACAGACCCCCTCCCCAGGTGGGACTCCAGCTCTTGCCGTGCCCTGGGCTTCAGCAGGTCCCTGTCCCCAACCTGGGCCCTGCACAGCAGGGTGCCTGTCACTGGCGACTGCAGACCCCAAAAGACCCTAATGTCCTCCATCCCGCTGCCCAAGGGTTCACGCCCACCCCACTCCATCAAGGGCAAGTGGAGGGGGAGGATGGCCTTACCTGAGCCTGCACGGCCAAGTGGAAAGCCCCGCGCTTGAAGGGCAGCATGGATTTGTCCTGGTTCCTGGTGCCTTCAGGGAAAATCAACACTCGGAGCTGCACAGGACAGGAAGAGACACAAGCATGGACCCCAACCAGAGCACCCTGGGACCTGCTATGTCAGTCCTCCCCACACCCCCTTGCCCCATCAGTGTTTGCTCCCCAACTCCCCCCTGCTGCCAGCCCCCCTCACGTTTTCACGCCGTATGGTCCTGGCCGTCTGGGAGATGACATCGATTGCATCTTCTCTTTTGTGGCGGTCGATGAAGATGATGCCACTGAGCCAGCAGGCCCACCCCACGGTGCCCAGGTACATGAGCTCCTTCTTGGCGATGGGCACACAGTGGTCAGGCATGACCTCCACCATGCCTGGAGGATGGATGGGAGAGGAAAGGATCTGTCCCTGCCCAATGGCACCCAGAACCAACAAGCCCTGTGGCTGTAGTGACCTGGCATCATCTTCCATTGTCCCAACCCTCTCTCTGCAGCATACTCATAGCCCTGAGCTCCTGTCCCATCAGCTCTTCTGGCCTATGGCTACCACACTGCCCTGTACAAATCCTGGTGCCAGCCTCACTGGGACACCCCAGGGT
The DNA here is from genome assembly GCF_047370975.1 of Nipponia nippon. Lineage (NCBI taxonomy): Eukaryota > Metazoa > Chordata > Aves > Pelecaniformes > Threskiornithidae > Nipponia > Nipponia nippon. The sequence goes on from NW_028262350.1 coordinate 5,225,708, forward strand.
GGGCCTGGTTCACCCCTGCAGCACCCCAAAGGCTGCCCATGCAGTGATGAGCCCCCTCTCTCCCTTGCACATACCCATGAGGTCAAGGGAAGCTTGGTGGTTGCAAACTATCACATAGGGCTCCTTGATGTTCAGGCGCTCAGATCCCCGCACCTGCATCTTGATGCCATAGAAGTGTTTGAGTGGCAGGATCGCAGCACGCAGGAGCCTAGGGCAGAGGAGTACATATGGGGAGCAGATCGACCCAGAGAGGGGCTGCTTGATTTTTTTCCAGCCCTTCACAATCACTCAGGGAGCGAGGTGCAAGATGGACCAGGGTAGATCTGGTCTACATGAGCAAACAGTGTGTCCCAAGGTGGATCTGTGTTCAGCCTCAGTGATGCTTTGCTTTTCTAAGCACATTTGTAGCTCCATAGCTCAGACCTAAACTTGTAACCACCCCCAAGGTGGGACCAGCTGCTGTCTCAGTAGTAGAAGGTCTGTGTTGGAGCTGCTGATGAAAAAGAGCAGCCAGCACAAGCTGGTGGGAGAGAAAAAAAAAGGTTTTTTGATGTCAAGGGATAATGGGAAAGCAAAAAGAGAAGGGATGGGATGTGTGCCTGCAGCCAAGGTGCAAATCATCACATTCCAGTGAGGCCAACTGTCTCTGGCCAGATGAGCCTCACCTGAGGTTGCCCCAGGTGCACAGCTGGATCTGTGTGTGCGGGCTGGAAACCCAGACACCAGGCTCGCAGCCTGCACTGCAGATACCTAAAGCCAGAGGAGCTGGATTGCAGCCGAGAGGTGCTGAGCTGTAGACGGATGAGCACTGAAGACGGACATGCAGAGGAACAGTCTTGAGACAGACAGATCTACAGGGATGTGGATGTCTGCAAGGACTGTCCCTGCAGAGCAGCGCTGCGGGCACCAAGCTTTGTGCTGCAGGTGGAGGGGGAAGAGAGCAGGGAAGGGAAAACCAACTCAGCTTCATTCATTAGAGGAAATCACAAAGAATAGCTTCACTGGACCTGCGGTGTTGGGAAGAGATGGAGGTTTCATCTGTGCAGATGGAAGGGATGGAAGAGTGGTGTCACCATCCAGGGAGGGTTGGACAGGAAAGATAACATCAGGATGGCAGTGCTGATGAAGGGTGACGCTCAGTATGAGAATAACAAGAGTAATGGAGGGAGGATGGAGCAATGGGGATTGCAGCACCCACAGTGGAGATAAAAAACAGGTATGCTTTTGGTGTTGAAATGGTGCACTCTCCAACCCATGGCATGAAGAGCACCCATGCCAGGGTCTGCACATCTGGCAGTGACTGGTCCCAGGGAGCCCACAGGGGACAGGGCAGGAGTCAGGGCTGTCAGCAAGAGCTCAGCACCAGGTAGGGATGAGAAGAAGTTTGGGAGGAGAGAGTAGACGCAGGCACAGATGGAGAAGGAGGCATGATGCTTAGAGGGTCCGTTGTATCAGAAGACCTCCCATCCCTTGGGAGACGCAGGCTCAGAGATCCCTGTGTCTGCAGAGAAGCAGAACACTTGTGGCAATGCCCCAAAGCCAGAACTAATGGCAGGAACATGCTCCAAGCCGGAGGCTTTGGTATTTGGAGGCTGAGGAGGAAATGGTGCTGGGCATGCTGCTCCGGTGGAGGATGGCTGCAAGGTGTTGGTGGGACAAGATAAGGCAGCGTGAGTCACTGCTGCGTCACGCCGGGTGTTTCTACTAAGCCGGAAGCGTTTGTGCCAGGGCTCGGAGCACCTCCGGATGCGTGCATGTGTGCACAGCATTTCTGCATAGAAAGGACAAGGGACAGAGGATACACAATGGACTGATAACATCAAACCTCTGACCGTGCTCCTGCTGAGGGCCCAAAATCCATCAGCACAAATACACGATGGCTGGAGCTCAGCAAATACCATAAGCTCAGACATTTTTCACTCTGACATAATTATATCCCTTCTGGTATGCTCTCGTGCCCAGGAATCCAGTAACAAGATTACAACATGCTTGAAAGCAATCAGACCATCCTTTTGTGATGCACAGTGATGTTATCTCAGCTGCCACCACCCTTGAGCACAGCCGACAGCACCAGCACACGACTCGCTGGGATGTGACTGGGCCATGCCCAACAGCTGATGGCACCGAGACATCCCAAAATCCCTCTGCCAAAGCGCAATCCCCGGGGCTCCCACTGAGCAAGACCTGGCTACACAGCCAGACAGATGGTGATGGGTGTGCATTTGCAGCCTGCTAATGAGTGTCCCTCCACCCTCTGCCAAACCCCCCCTATCACCCACCCAACTCATGACCCCAATGTTGTGATGGCCAAGAATGATCCCTTTTACACTACTTCATCCTCCAGGGATGACTAGTCCCGACCCAGCCGGCCACCTCCATCGTGGCATAACCCTCCCTGGGCATGGCCAGCACCTCTTCACCACACCACAAGATGCAGATGCACCCTTCATTGCCACAGGGACATGACCACAGCCCTCACTGTGACCCCAGGGCTCAACCACCAGCTGTAGCACAGCTGGGGGTATGCCCAAAGCAAGAGAGAGCGTGTGTCCACAAGACCACATGAGCTCCTCCATCACAGCCAAGCCCCAGCCATTTCCACATCACAAGCACATATCCCCAGGCCGTACTCACTTCATGTTCTCCACGGAGCGTCCCCGAAAAGCCGCAAAGGGGGACAGGAGGGTGGCCATGGCCACAATCCAGCAGTTGAAGAAGGCAATCTTGCAGAAATAGTGGAAGGTGGCATTGTACCGGTAAAGCAGCAGGGCTGCCAAGGGGAGGAAGAGCAGCAGCTCCTGGAGCAGGACCACCTCCATCATGCTGCCCCAGCGGGAGGATGCTGGGCAGCTCAGCCCACGTCCCTGGGAGCAGGGCGAGTGGAGCAGGGGATGCCGAGGAGCGTGGCAAATGAATCAGGTTATCAGCAGAGCAGTGCGTGGGCGTTTGGGGCTGGTCCAGAGGAAGGTGCTGTGTGTATCTCACCCTGTACAGAGGCTTGAGGATGGACTGGCCGAGACAGGAGGCAGGCTACCCCACCAAGGGTGGAGAGTGGTGGCGAGTCAACACCAAGGACCCTGGGTCACCCAAGGTGTCACTGCTGATAAGTGCCCTCCTGGGCTGTTAAAAGCCATTTCAGTGCCTTCGACTTGATGCGATCAGATCTGTTGCCCACAGAAGCATCCATGCTCTGGGCACCTCTCGTGGCCATAGGGACCCCAACCCTGGGAAAGGGGGATCTCAGCTGGTAGGGACAGCAGGAACTTGGGTTCATGCCCATCACCCCAGCAAGGCTTGTCACAGATCCCTGTTGGCATCGTGGCTAATCCCCAAACCTCACCCTGCAGAGTATCAGATTATTGGAAAATATCTCCCTGCCTGGGTCTGCAGCAGGCACGTGGTGCCACTGCTCCCCATCTCCCCGCTCCACCCCAATGTGGGCTGCAGGAGCCCCTCTGCCCATCCTCTTCCAAGGCCCAGCATCTGCCACCAAGGTCCAAGCAATGCCACAGGGGTCTGAGCCCTGCCACCCGCCCTGCTCCCACCCTGGGCTGAAGGAGACGCCAGCCCTCACCCCAGTTTGCAGCCAGGGGCTGCATTGCGTTAGATGTTTACATAGGTGCAATTAGCATGCACAGGGCCGTAATTAGCCTCTCCTCCTGCTCTGTTGCTTTTGCACTGGGCGCGCAGGATCCAGGCTAACTCTGGGCTGCCCTGCGGAACCTCTAATATGGCTTTTAAAAAGCAAGTGCTTGTCATTGCAGAGATAACTCCGGCCTGGTCTCAACCACCAGCAGCATCTCCCAGCCCAGCCGTTCCATGTCCCAAGCCCTGCCAGGAACATCTGCATGCTGCTGCCCAGACCCATAAATTCATCTCTGACACTTGGCACAGGAGCCTGCAAGCAGAGAGCTCCGCTCATGCCTTCCCATAACAACCCCACCAGGGCTCTGGGGCAAACAGTCCCATTATACCGTGCTGGGGAGAGGCATCATGTCACCTGGGTCAAACCCAGCAGTCCTGCCCCTCATCTGACACAGCCTACCTTCAGCAAAACCACTCTGCATCTCCTCTGCTCCCTTCCCCTCCATGCCCACGGCTGCTCTTTCCACTCACACCTCCTCCCTGTCCCTGCTGACGTGGGTGTGAGCAGATGCCTTTGGGCTCCTGGCTGTGCAATGAGCTCCATGCCAGGAGCCAGCTGAAGGGTGCCATGGTTCAACCAGTGTGACCCAGAGAGGGCTCCAAGGGTTGCTTCCACCACGGGTGTTACAATCTCCATTGCTTCATCCTCCCATTATTCTCATATTCAAGCTAAGATTAGGTCATATCTTGAGCTCACCCTTCCTGTCCACCCCATCCCCAGGCGACTCCTCTCCTCCTTCTTCCCTTTCTGTATATGCGGATATACCGGCATGGCTTCCCATCAAACTCAGCTCAGCTTTTGGATGGTCTCCTTCAGTTCTGCTCTTGCTGCCCTGCCCGGCCAGTCTCGCAGCCTCTCAGGGTGCTCCCAGCTGGGGATGTGACTTCATGCTGCAACCCAACATGGCTCTTTTGCTCCATATTGAGGAGCTGCTTCTCCAGCTTCAGCAGGAGCCAGGCTGAGCTTCGCCGCAGGGGAAGATCTGCCTGTGCCAGAGCACAGCTCAGTCCTGGGCTTGGGGAGGATGAGCCCTCCTTTCCATAGGGACCCCAGGAGAGAGACAGGGCAGTCCTCATGCCCAGTGGGGGCAGAAGGAGGGGATTTAAGGTGTAACTGCCTGGGCGCCATCCTTCTGCAAGGTCTGAGCTCCGGGTGACCTCCAGCCCTGAAGTCTGCTAGGAGCTCTGCTCTTAAGGCAAAGCCTCCTGATAACTGGCCTGTAACCCCACTGGGGTCAGAGCAGGGCTGTCACCCCCAAGCGGGGTTGGGGAGGTAGCAGAGGCAGGGGACAGCTTCCAGCACCCAAAATGCATCTGCCCCTTTTTTCCTGGTGAGCAGGGAGACACTGAATCCTAGGGAACCCCATGCTCACCCATGCTGCATCCCATTTATCAGGCTGCTGCCCTGACCACATCCCCACCAGGAACAAGCTGCGATCCAGATCCAGCTCTCCCCATGCTGTGCTCAGCCAGGAGCATCCCTCTCTGCTTCCCAGCACCAGCCACCTGCAACTCCCTGTATTGCCCCAGCACCCACATCAGACACTGATATCCACCCCCCGCTACTGGGTGCAAGAGGCTCATGCACCCCCCCAGCTGGGAGGGAGCCCTGCGCTCAGGCACAAAGCCAGCAGTCTGGGTAATTACAGATGCTTAATTAGTGACAGCAGGGTGGTTTCTTAACAAAGCAAATTAATTACAGGCAATGTGCTGCATTGAGATCTGAAGGGACTAATGAAGACCAGGACCACCTGGACTGGCATCACCCCCCCCACCCCCCCCCACCCACGGGGACACAGCACAGCTCGTGCTGCGGAGTCTGCATGGCTTGGCAGAGACACGTTGTCCAGCCGGGACTGGGATGTCACCACTAACCTGCTGGGGAAAAGCCCTCTGCAGAGCATGGAGACAAAGCCTGTTTCTGTTTGGGGTCATGCTGTCACCTGGGTTTGGGGACAGGCTTCATGACACCCCCTGCCTCGGGGTGGCTCGCCAGAAGGAAGCCAACGTGCCCAGCAAAATGCATTTTGCTGGGCACGTTGGCTTCTTCCCAGCGAGTTACCCTGAAACTGTGGGTATCATGGAGCACCCATGCTCAGCACCTGCAGGATCTTCTGGGGCTGAGGGCTGGGACGTGCAGGAGAAACCATCTTGGGAAGCAGGGAGCTCACAGCCTCTCCTCCACCACGTCGTAGTACTCTGCAGAGAGAAAAGGGGACCTGGAGGATGTGCAAGGGCCACCTCCCGGATCCAGTGGATGGAAGCAAGAGGGAGGGCTCAGCCTTTGACCGGGGGCTGCCCAGTTGATGCACACATGAGGGCAAGATGTCCCTCACTGAGGGACATGGGGAGAACGTGTTCTTACCCGATGCTGGTGGGACGTTGGCTCCCACGGTCCCCGTGGCGCTGGGGGGTGGGGGTGGGGGCACGGCACTGCTGGAGAGGAGCAAGGACAGGAATAAGTGCTGGCCTGGTGTTGCACCTTGTGTCCCAGCCCGAGCTGGAAGTCCTGTTACACCAGGGGCCGCAGGGACACACACACAGCCCCACGCCGGGTGGCACAAAGCAGTGCCCTCGTTACTCACACCTCGCCATCATCAGCTAATGAGCCTGTGCCCAGGTACCGCATGGCCGCCGGCCCCTGATCCCACACCGGGACCGGCCACGCCAGGATAGGAACAGGACCAGGGTAGGGGACATAGTGATGGTGGAAAACCACAGCCTCCTCTTCCTCTCCGGTCTGCAAAGGCACCGCCATCGCCTGCAGGGAGGAACAAAAGGCAGGGCTGTGCCCGGCCCCTTTCAGCAGCCATCTCCCTGGGGCACTACTCCCCAAAGCACCAGCGAAAGAGCTCCCACGGAGCTGCGCTTGGCTGCGATACCGCTGGCATGATGCAGCTCTCCCAGGGTCCGGCTGGGTGGGCTCGATCCCACATAAAGCCCCGTGGTCGGCTGGCATGGGAACCTGGCTGCTGGGGACATGGGGAGGTGGCAGCCCCACAGATGGGACCTCAAAACGCTGCTGGGAAGAGCCTGTCTGATCCGGATGCTGAGATGCGACAGGCAGAGTCCGGTCTTGGCCAGTATGGTGAACTGGTGGGCGCTGGGCGGACAGCATGGGAGGGTGCATGCCTCGAGGTGCCAGCTGGCAGCAAGTGAGGCAGCTGCCCTCAACCCAGCTCTCCCCGCCGCCCCCGCCGAGAAAGCAGCATTTGTTTCCCCCCACGGAGATGAAATGTTTAATATGATTATGGTTTGAGATGGACTTTTAAATGAAAGCCCTTGCAGAGCCATCCTGACTAATGAATAGGGCTCGGCCTCGCTGCTTGGCCACCGCAGACCAGTGCTGCACCCTGCCCATGCTGCAGCATGCAGGGAGGGTCCTGGCGCTTCCCAGCTGAGCTAAATTGCCTCTGAGCAGCCTGGATGTGATCTGTGCTGGCAGAGCTGGGGGTCAAACAAGCACGAAGAGCCTCAAAATCCCAAGGGGCTGCAGAGCCTGGACTGAGACAGGCTGAGACCACCCAGCTTCTGGGCCCAGAGGGGTCCCACGCTGTGCCAAAGTGAGACGTGGGCATCCCGCTCTCCTGAGCAGCTCTGGAAAGGTCCTGTTGCCTGTCTCTTTGGTCCTTTTTGTCCTTTGGTCCTCTTCAGTCCTATGGTCCCTTTGCCCATCCAGCATCCCTGACCCTTACCTGGGCAACAGCTGGGGATGGCCCGAACCCGAAGGACGTCAGTGCCGATACAGCCAGGCTGTTCATCACCACTTGGTGCATTTGGGAGTTTTGAATCATCATCAACTCGATTAAATCTGCCGGAGAGTAAGGGGCTCTGCGTCAGAGAGAGATCAGAGCAAGGGCATGAGAAATGGCCATGGGATGAGTGCCTGGGATGGGGCAGCACCAAGGCTTGTCCCTGTGCCCAAGCAAAGGGAGCTAAGCCAAACTCCCCCCACCCCAATTTGGAAGGCCCATGTGGCACTTAAAAATTATTTTGCTTGGATAAAGCTTTAAAATAGCCATATTTCAGCCTTTTCTTATTTGCAAATGTGATTAAACATCTGGTCTGGCTTGCTGAAGGCTGCTCACAAAAGGTGATTAGTGGTGCTGGAGGCATCAGACTTTCCGCCCATTCGGAGGAGAATTGCTCTGGTCCTGGCAGCGCTCAGCGGCTTGGCAAGCCTCTGCCTTGGCACCAGGCAGCAGAGCTGGTGCCCTGGGGGTGGCACGACATGGGGAGCATGCCAGGGTCAGCTTCCCTTTGCACCACATCATGCATGGGGGAGCTCAGAAACCCCCCAAGGAGGCAGGAGCTGGGGCTGGACCATGGGGGCTGATCCTATCTCCATTCCCAGGGGCAAGCACCTATGGAGCTGGGTCCAGGAGAGGGGCAGGCTGAGGATGCTCGGTGCCTCCCCAGCCCCTGCCTGGCTCTGCACGAGGAGCTGGGACCCAGAGCAGCCGTGCACGTACAGGTTAGCATCCCAGGCCCCTTGGCTGGATGCCCAAGCTGCGGTGCAGCTGCTGAGGGCAATCCGGCTGCAGGGAAAGCGCGGCGTCTGGCTCTGCATCCCCATTAAAATATCCCCATTTGCTGCAGGCATGAAGTTCCCCTGCAAAATGCCTGTAAATCTGCCGCAGGGGCTGCCTCCGAGATCCCGCTGGCTTTGTGCATGAGAGCCATGAGCCCCCGTTAGCCGGAGCCATGGGTAAAAAGGGGTTTGGGCATCCCCATATCCCACATGCCAGATCCCAAAATGCTTTCACAGCTGCAGGGACAGGCTCCCAGGGCACCCATGAGGCAGTCGACCCTCCAGCGAGGAGCATTACAGCACAACCTGGGAGGTGGCCGGAGCCGGAGCCACGAGGAGGGAGCAGGCCAGCAGCCAGGCATTGAACCAGGAGGAGAAAGCACACGAAGGGCTGGCGGCTCTTAATGGATCCCACCCGTCCCACTGGAAAGCCAGCCAGTCCCCACCGCAGGGCTGCAAGGGGCTGGGCTGGGGTCTCCATTTCTTCCCACACCAATTTTGAGCGCGCCCTTTCCTCTGTGTATTTTTAGAGACAGCTCAACATTCTCCCCACCCCACAAGGCTTCACGGCTTTGCCCACAGCATGTCCTGGAAACCACAAGTACCCCCCTGCCTCTGCTGTCTGCTCCCCAGCCCAGATTGCTGGATCCTGGGTTGCGCAAGGTTGGGTGAAGCCTCTATAGGCAGTTGGTCTTTGCTCCTGCCTGCTGCATCCCACGGGCTCTGGGGCTGGCACGTGTCTCCCTCCAGTCCCACCTAGCATGGCCAAGGAGCCCATATCACCCTGTCTTTCCCTGGCGAAGCTCCCTACACTCACATGAAATGGGGTTTTGGAGAACAAAGGAGGTGGATTTCAAAAAACAGCCCAAAACCATTCCCCAGGAGCATCCTGGTGTGGCCAAAGCCAGCCCAGACTTCAAGGTTGGTAAAACCACCAAAAATTGCATCTCATGGGGCAAAGCAGCCATCAAAGCATGGTGTGGCCAGCCCTGGGAGGCTGTGGAGAGGGAGTGCAGCCCCCTTACCTGCCCCTCATACTGAAAAGGCTGGAAAAAAAAAGAAGATGAAGTTAAGCTGGTTTTAACGCTGACCTCTACAACATCAACCATCACGCACCTCCCCGGACGTGCGGGGGTCTGGCAGGGGCGTCCAGGGCAGCCACGGTCCTGGGAAGCTGCTGGAGGATCATCACTGGCTGCTGGGGCACCGGCATGGCCCCACCAGATCTCCCAGGTCGGAGCTGAAAGGCAGGAGGGGAAGGAAAACCCCAGGGATCTCCCACTCCTGCTTTAATTTAGTGCCCTGTTAGTGCAGCAGCCAGGGCAGAGAGGGGAGAGGAGCTGGTGGCAGGGAGGAGAGCAACGCTGGCCCCGGGGGGAGCAGGGATGAGAGCCTCAGAGGAAGAGGTGGCTTGCACTGACCCCCCTCTTTCCAGGGGTGCAGCCATGCAAGCCTGGATGACTTGCATGCCTGGCAAGTCCCAACCCCTGGGGACGCGTCCCCATGCAGAAGTGGCCTTTCCTGGGGCCCCAGGGTCTGCAGGGAGCAGGGAGGCATTTTGCAAAGAGCAGCTTTGCTGTCCCAGGCGCCAGTGCCCACCCAAAACCGCGACCCCATCCCCTCTCTTCTCCCACCCCATCCCGTTTTCCCCACCCTACCCTCATGAGCCTGATTATCCCATAAATCCAGAGACAGAGCTGCTCTCCAGGGCTTACCCTGTGCGGGATGACATATGTCCATGCTGGGCTGTCCCCCCAAACCCCATGGGGGTCCTCCGCTGTCCCCACCTCCATGGCTCTGGCAGGCACACGGACGATGGGACGAGCAGAGCTGCTGCAGGCAGCAGGACTCGTTGCTATAGCTGCTGGGGCTAAACAAACCCTCCCTGGAGGCCTGGCCGACAGAGGAGCGTCCCTGGGCTGGTTTTCCCCGCAGTGTATCCCCAGGATAACCCCCCCACTGCAAAAGGCTGTAGGGCAGGGATGGCTTGTGCCCCCCAACGGCATTTCTGAGCCTGCAGGACAACCTTCCCTGCAGAGAAGCGTCCTGGAAGCAGGGGGCTGCAGGTTTTTCCAAGCCCTGCTACTGGTCCCAGTGGCAGGGGAGACCTGGACCCAGTGCTGGGGCTGCTCAGCCCCACTGGCATCTCACAGCTTTGGCTTTGGGAGCTTTCCTAAAATCCCGGGTCTCAGGACCCTGTGGTCTCCACAGGTCCCATCCATCGCAGTCAGTGGGAGATGGGTCTGCTCCTGTCCTGTGGCTTGTGTTCTTGGTGCCTCAGTTTCCAGTCTCCAGGGTTGTATTTCTGAGCTGGGAGGTATTTGGGGATACAGACCCCAAACACAGCCACCCCGGGACAGAGCAAAGGTCACTCAGCTGGAGGACAAGAGGGAAAACCTGCGATGACTGCTCCCTGCTACCTTCCCCTGAGCTTTGGCAATCTGGGGCTCTGGAACATCCCAAGCCAGAGGCGATCCCATCTTTAACAGCCTTTTCTTTCCAGTTCAAGGGCCGTTGCCTTGCATTGGCTTTGAGCCACTGCCAGGTTGCCTCCCTGGGGTGGAAGGCAGAGAAATGGGAAAATAAGGATGGGGTGGGAGCTGGGATGTGCTTTCCCATCAGAGCGACTCACTCCTTGCCACGCCGCCTCTTTGATTGGGACTTGTTGAAAGGTCCTGAGCTGTGTCACCTGTGCCTGGGGGAGGGCTCCGGAACATCAGAGCAAACCTGGCAAGGTGCCTTTGCAGGGAGTGTTGGGAGACAGGTCTGGGTGAGAGTCTGGGATAACTTTGGATGTCAGGCTGGGATCGCATCTACAAGGCTCTGCGGTGCCTGCCGTCAGACTGAGGCTTCCCTGCCTGTGCCCCACAGGTTTGGAGTCTCCGTTGGTGGAGGAAGAAGGTCCTTCCACCCCATGGGATGTCCCCTTGCAGGTCCTCAGCGACAACATCCACCCACACATGACCAAGGCACAGTGGCTGGGGATGTCGCTCAGCCCTGCCGGTACCACCTGAGGTCTCGTCCCCAGGGTGCCCGTGGCACAGCGCCGAGTCCCCTGGGTCTGGCTCCCAGCCTCGTGACCACTTCCCCAGGGATGCAATGACTGGCCACCGCATCCCCCATGGAAACCCAGGCAAGGCTTAGCATGAGCACGAATCGATTGCACCAGAGCCTGGCTCCAGCCCGCTGCTCTCCACTGCCACGAGTCCCTCCCAGGATGCTCGCAAGGGGATTTGTGTCCAGCAGACCAAAACCAGCTCATGTATTCCATTTATCTCCCCCTGGCCAGAGAGTTCTGTTTGTCCAAGCTCATCCCAGGGAAACACCGTGGCTGGGAACGGTACGTCTGCGCAAAATACTTAAGCCCCAGCAAACCCATTGCAATGAAAAACCACTTTCTCCCCCAAACCAGCCCAACTTCCCGCTGGCCTCAGGTATCTTTCCTCCACCTCCATCAGCTGCATTTCCCCAGACTGCTCTTCTGGGTGATTATTTCCATCAACATTACATCCAAAATCTGCCATGCACTGATAGCACAGATCTGGGAACTTTTCCCAGGAACCCAGCCTGCAGCCAGCCCTGTTCACCAAGCGGGAACAGATCTCTCCAAAACTCTTGTTCTGCCCCAAAATGGCACTGGAGACACCCCCAGATGCCAGGGGAGGAGCTCTCCGAGGCTGGCTGCCTTAGCCTTCAGCCGTTGGCTCCGGTCGGGCTATTTTCTGCTTGATTAGATTTTGCTCTGTGTTCCTAATTTCTTCAAGTCCCTCCAGATTATTTCTCTGCCTTTTGTTATAACTCCCAAATTCCCATTATTTGCACACTTAATTACTGTGCTGATTACCCCCTGCTTCTGGCAGAGCCTGGCTTGCTCTGAACAGAGCCCGGGTATCCATCTCACTGGTGCTAATATTGTTCTTGTCCATAAGAAGGATTCAAGTGCCAGGGCGAAGGGATGAGCAGCATAAGGAAACCTTCTGCTAGAGGCAGGACAATAAGGGGAGACAGAGGACCTGCTCTGAACGTCCTCAGACCCCCCCATGGCAGCCTGAGCCCCTTTGGGGCTGTTATTAGCTGCCCTCCAGTACAACCCACAGCCCCGATGCATCTCATGCAGCGTTGCAGGACAGGGCACAGGCTGGGGGCTCAGCTATGGGCAGGGCTGTGCTTGGCTTCAGCCTGTCACTGTGGCACGTCCCTTTTTAAGTGCCCCAGCACGTCTGTCACGCAGAGAGAAGGTTTGAGCATCAGTGGGAGAGAGGGAGCAGGAGACACGGGCACTGTGCACCCACCCGTGCATGTCAGCCCGGCTCTCAATCTTCTTTAAATCACAGCGTCATTGAATAAGGGCTGGAGATATCAGAGCAGGGACAGTCCCTTCCCAGGCACCCTTGGGCAGGACCACTCATGGCTGTGTGGGTGAGCGGGGGGATCGACTGCCAGGTGATGGATGGATGCTGAGCAGCATCATAAGCACTGGCCAGGAAAGCACGGTCTGGGCACAGGGAAATGCAAGCATCGAGGCACGTGGGATGGGGACAGAGAAAGACAGCCATGGCTGTGCTGTCCGCAGGACACTGCCCAGAGACACCTTTCACAGGTAGAAATGACCCTCCGGCTGGAGATACCACCTCTTCTCGCCAAGGAGGTGGGGTGAGGACCCCCATCAGCTGACTCACCTACACTGGTGACAGCCCAGGACCAGTTTACGCTCTCTGTCTTGGCATGCTTGGTGATGGCACATAAGCCAGAAAACCAGGGCTCAGGAGGGATCAGAGGCTTCTGAAGTTCTGGGGGGATGGACCCCGCTGTCCCCAGTAAGAGCCACCTTAACAAACCCAACCTCTAGCCCGAAATGTGTGCCAAGAGACACCCTGAGGATGCTCAGCAGATAATTTTACTAGCAGCCCTCACTTTGGAAGCTCTTGAGTCCATCTCTTACTGTAAGTCTGGGATTTCTTGTTCTGGAAACCCTCACCTACATCTTCACCCTAAATCAAACCCAAGGCCAGGAACTTAGCCCCATCCTCTGCTTAGGCAGGCTCCACCAGAAGCTTTGCTTTGGGCCATGGTCAGCACCAAGGCAGTGGTCCTGAAACAGGGTCAGTCCCCTGGGGACCAGGAGGGACAGGCACCCTCTGCCACCACCTTGGACATGAACCCAACATCTGCACCACGTAGGTGCAAGCAGATGCCACAGCACAAGCTGGGAGCAGAGGGTGATGCTGCACCAGGCATCTGGAGCAGGAACAACGTGATCCAGCCCCTCGGAGGCATGCAACGCTCTCTCTGCATGGGTCTCTGCTTGCAATGCAAGCAATGAAAGCTTAGCATCAACAAGCTTTGGCAAATTAGCCAAGCAGCAGAGCAGGGACACCCGGGGTGTGGTGGCCAGCCGTCAGACCGGGAACACCGGGACAGTGATGCATCAAGCCCGGATGATGAGCTGTGCTCTGGTATGGCCCAGCAGCAATGACTCACTGAACTGCCCTCCGATAACTGGGGGAGGGCAACGAGGTGATGGCACATCCCTTGTGCCATCCCCCTTCCCCGGAGACACTGTGGAGCCGCAGAGACACCCAAAATGTGGAAACACAGGCAGGAGGCAGCAACCTTGCCTAAGACCCGTGGAAGATGAAGTAAGCACGACTGAGGCAATACATCCCCCCATAATCACTGCAGGCTCCTAAGGAATATAAAAACCAGTCCAAAAACCAGTTTGTCATAGCACATGAAGGCAAACCCAGGATATGGAGTGTCAGCTCAGCAGCCACTGTCCCCATCACGCTGTCACACACAGCCACTCAGGCACGTGCCTCTTGGGGATGCTCTGTGGGTCCAGGAGGTGAGTGGATGAAAGGACCTCATTTTGAAAGCTAATTACAAAAAAATACCACTTTCCTCTTCCAGGAGGTCTCACGCTGCTGGTGCTTTGAGCCCCGTCTTCCCCAAGCTGTCATTCAGCCACCATGGTCTCCTCTTACTCTGAATCACCCTTCATAGACCATTTCCTTCCACAGAGCCTAAAATTAAGCAAGAGATTGTTGGCGAGGGCTGGGGACACCCCACTTCTTTGCTGGGATGGAGTTAACACAATCAGTAATTTCCAGCCCTTGGTAAATGAGCATTTGCCGCCTGCAAAAAGATTATTGCGAGTGACTTCATTTGCTTTGGAAACGGCTGAGTCATTTGTAGTTACCGACACGCACCAGCAGCAATCCCAGTGCTGGCGTTGGATTAATGGGAGCGCCCGTGGCTGGAGGGCAACCTCTGGGGAGCTTCCCCAGGGCTTCGGTATGCACACGGAGCCCCACAGTCACTGTTCCCTGCCACCCACGGCCGTGCGTGCCTGTGCTGCCTCACCAAAGTGATGTGCCTGAGGCAAATCCTTCCATCCTGTCCCCTCCAGTCAGCCACCACTGTCCCCATCACTGTCCCCATTGCACGCCCATATGCTGGTCCAGGCAGGGAGCCCGGAGCGGGCTGGAGAGTCCCAGGCTGGCCAGGATTTGCAATGCAGTGAGTTTGACCTCATTTATTTTCCACTTGCTGCTGCAAAAGAGAGCAATGGCCCTAACGCCAGCAGGGCTGGGCAGATCACCCAGCGCTAGGCAGGAGGTCAAGCCACCATCGTCTGTCCCAGCTCATCCTCGGAGGAAGGACAGGACCAGCTCGGGAAGGTGGAGGTGGTTGGGCATCCCCTGAGGGGTCCCCACTGCTCCCCATCGCACCCCCCATCATATGGGGTGCTTGCTGGGGAAGGGAAGAGCAATGCGCATCCTCCAGCAATGCTTTGCAAACCTTATCTGGCCTTTCCCACTGCGGGGACCAGACCCCAGCCACCGAAACTGGGCTGCTCCCAGTTGGGGATGGGACCCTCCAGTCAATTTGCCACCAGATGGCACCAAATAAACCGGCCTTGCAGGGTCACGTTGGGTAGCTCAGGGCCACTGCCACCCCCAAACGGGACCGTGTCCCCCATCACCGGGTTCCTCTGCCCCCCACCTCAGCCGCCAGCAGCCGGAGCTGCCTGTGCTGCCCGTGGGGCGATGCAGCCGGCTCGGCACAGGGTTATTTGCATCGGGTATTGTTTTGTTTGGTTTTAGCAGTGTCTGATAAGGCACCCTCCCACTGCATGTTTATATGCTGTTGGAAAATTAAATGATTAAGATTGGGTGTTTGCATTTCAGTGGAAACTATTAGATGGTAATGAGTCTGGCCGGATCTCGGCAGCCTTTTGTGTCAACATAACCGCAGGCTCAGCCTTTGCCGGTCTGCGCCTCTGAAAGCAGCGTCGGTCACGCCTAATAATGTCAAACAAGTGCTTTTAAATATTAAGGACCTAGTTCTTTCATTTGCATTTTTTTAGGGGTATTTAATTTACATAGCAATTCTTATTGAGGTCTTTGAATGGCAGAGCAACAGCAGCGGTTCATTCATTGGCTTCGTATCTCATTATGAGAAGTTATAGAAGGAGCAGCTAATGTGATCTGCTGCCTCGTTAAGAAATGGTAATGACGTAGGATTACTAAAATTAGCAACATAAATGGTTCACCCTCCTCCCACCCCAGTACAAAGTGCAGTGCAGCCCCCCCAGCCCTCCACCCTTCAGCAAGGGGCTTTGGGGCTGTTTTCGGTCCTTCCTTTCACCATCGCCCACACCTGAGTTGTTTCGGTGAGGAGGATTTTGGGTGGTCCAGGGGTGCAAGGCTGGATCTTTAATCCCAAGAGATTACCACGGCTGCCTTCCCTGCGCTCCTGGGTTTCCTCCTCCTTCCTTCACCCCTTCTGCCCTCTCTGCTTCGTTACTAAAAGCATTAAAATGGTGAAGTTTGGGTCAAAATTCCCCTTGTTAAAGGGGCTAGGGCTTTCTAGCATGGAGAATTATATATATATATATATATATAAGGAGAAGATGCCAGGTGAGGGTCTGGGGGGCCGCAGCTGGCCCCGAGGGCAGCCCCGGGCATGGCTGGGAGGGATGCTGTGCTGGGTGTTTTGTGCTCAGGGAGGTGTGTGTCCATCATGGGTTGCTCCTGCTCCCGGGGTCCACCAGCACCCCCTCTGCTCTGCTCTGGTTTGGTACCGAGCTTACAGCACCTGGCGTCCTGGTAGCACCAAACCACCAAAACGACGAGCTCAGCTGAGACCAAAAACCTTTGTTGGGGCAGAGTTAAGGTTATTTTGCAGAGCTGTGTGCTGTCTGCCAGACACCCAGTGCCCATCCTGGGCCTTTCTGGGCAGAGGGTGTGTTTTGGAAAGGGGGTCTGGGGTGTCCCAGGCAGGAGAGGCAGGAGGTGAGCAGGCAGGGTGCAGCTGGGGATGGGGATGGGCAGCGCTGCCTGCCGTGGGGGGCCCAGCAGAGCCTCCTGTGCAGGCAGGGCTTGAAGGAGCATCACTGCCCCCACCCCATGTGCATGCATGTGTCCAGGCATGCACACACATGTCAGAGCATGTGTTTGGACACTTGTGTGTGCACAATCCAAGAATCACGACATCTGCTTTGAGCTCTCTACCTTCCTCTAGTCCCAGATCCCATGTGCAGCCAGCCGGAGAGCGTGGTGACCCTCGACATACCCCCTGCATCCCATCCTGGTGGCACCCCCACTTCCCACAGCCTTTAGCCAGCAATTTTCCAGCTCAGCAGCATCCAAGGAGCAGGCAAGAGGGCTCCATGCCCCCTCCTGCGCATCCCCCTGGGCCTAGCTGGGGGACCCCAGGCCCCTGCCGGGAGGAGGTAAGGGGGTGCCGGGAGCCCGGTGGTGGCCAGGCTGGGCAGTGCCAGACTGGGGTGTCCCCCCCGTGCTGCTCCTCGCATCCAGCCCTCTGCGTGGGGAGGGGGAGCGGAGGGTGGAGCCTGCCATATTACCAGATCCAGGAGCTTTAACATTCAGTCTCGAAGAGAGACAGAGCCCATCAGCACTGGGCAGGGACAGCGAGGCAGTGGGGGGACAGCCAGAGCCGGGTGGGCATGGGGAGTGGATCAGGGCCACCTGAGTGGGACTGAGCACCCACTGCAGGAAAGGGTCCCAGAGGAAGCCAGGAGCAGGACAGGTCTGGGAAGGAGTAACGATGCAGGGTTAGGGGGAGCAGGGTGCTGGGTCACCCCTTGGAGCTGGGGTCCTGATGCAGCCCCCCACCCACGGGGCCATGCAGGAGGAGCTGGGCTGTCCCCAGCCCCTTGGGGACTGAGCCAGGACAGCCGTGGACAGGGCAGCACAGGGTTAGTTCCAGCTATGGGGGGCCCATGGCAGTCACCCGGCACCTGCATGCTGCTGGTCCTGCTGCTTGCACTCCCGATGCTTTGGGTAAGTGTCCCCGGGGAGGACGGGACCGTGGCAGGGAGAGGGTGGGCACTGACCGCGGGGTCCACAGCCACTTTGTGGTCCGGACAGCCCAGGGGAGCAGCATGCTTGCTGTCCTGGTCAGGGGTCAGGTCTCCCCCAGCACATCCCCATCCCTGTCCCCATCTCTCATGGTGCCCGACCCAGGGGTGATGCCAAGCCGCAGCCCTGCAAGCTGCCGGCACCGCTGCAGCCACTCAGGTGCTTTCAATGCAGCTTCTGGGAGAGAATTTGCTGACATGCAGTGCAGGGATGGGCAGGGAGGGAGGTGGGTGACGCTGGGACCCCGCTGCGCTCCCCGGGGCTGGGACAGCCAGGGCAGCCGGCAATGCTCCCGCGGGGTTCAGCTCCAGGAGATCCCCAGGGAGGGTGACCCCGCTCTGCCCTGCCTTGGGGACGGTCCCCTCCATCCTCACGTGGGTCCTGGTGGGGGCTTTGCTCACATTGTCCTTGAAGGAGCCCCAAACCCCAAGGGCCTGGGGGAGCATCCACAGGCGTGAAGGTTGGGATGGCTGGAGGGTGCAGGGGGGCAAGGACCATGCATGGGGTGCTCCCCATCCCTGGGCAGACCCATGGGGATGGCTGGCACCGAGCCCCCACTGAAATGGGGGGGACACGGAGTGGTTGTGCTGCCAGACCAATGCGTGGTGAGTCTGGCAGCCGCACCGGCAAACCCACCCTGAACTTGTCAAATTGCTTCGGCAGCAAACATCGGGAGGTGGAGAGGGTTTTGGGTTGGCATTTCGCTGCAAAGTCTTTGGGATTTCTCCCAGCACTTCTTTGCTCCACAAGTTCTTTAGCTAACATGGAGGCTTTGAATAATGGAAAGGAAAAGAAAATGAAAAGAAAGGGAAGGGAGAAAAAGGAGGGGAAAAAAGGAAAGGAAAAAGAAAGGGAAAAAAAGAAAATGAAAATGAACGGAAGGGAAGGGAAAGTGGAAAGGAAAGGGGAAAGAAAAAGAAAGAAAGAAAGAAAGAAAGAAGGAAAGGAAAGAAAGAAAGAAGGAAAGGAAAGGAAAGGAAGGAAGGAAGGAAAGAAAAGGAAGGAAGGAAGGAAGGAAGGAAGGAAGGAAGGAAGGAAGGAAGAAAAAGAAAGAAAAGAAAGAAAGAAAGAAAGAAAGAAAGAAAGAAAGAAAGAAAGAAAGAAAGAAAAAGAAAGAAAGAAAGAAAGAAAGAAAGAAAGAAAGGAAGAAAGAAAGGAAGAAAGGAAGAAAGGAAGGAAGAAAGGAAGAAAGGAAGGAAGGAAGGAAGGAAGAAAGGAAGAAAGAAAGAAAGAAAGAAAGAAAGAAAGAAAGAAAGAAAGAAAGAAAGAAAGAAAGAAAGAAAGAAAGAAAGAAAGAAAGAAAGAAAGAAAGAAAGAAAGAAAGAAAGAAAGAAAGAAAGAAAGAAAGAAAGAAAGAAAGAAAGAAAGAAAGAAAGAAAGAAAGAAAGAAAGAAAGAAAGAAAGAAAGAAAGAAAGGAAAGAAAGAAAAAAAAAAGGAAGGAAGGAAGAGAGGGAAAGGGGAAAGAGCAGGGAAAGCAAGCATGGCCAGGGGAGCACTGGAGGCTTTGAGGGCTTTCTAAGGAGAGCGATGGCATCAGGCCCCTTCCCACATGGGGAAACTGAGGCACAGCAAGGAGTTGCCTGCCCTGAAGCAGGCTCTAAAGGGAGCACTGCACATTACCTGCTCCAGTGCTCCAGCAGCCAGGCTGCATTACCATAAATAATAAAAACCAGCAGCTTTGCAGCTAAAAGGAGCTGCGGCACCTCTGCCTGGTCCAGGCCCGTCATCACTACAATGAAGTAGTGTACTTTCTCGGTGCTATGCCCAGCAGCTATCACCAAAATGCATTTTGCAAGCTGGAAATTTCCTTGTAAATCTTGTGTTCTGTGGGAAAAGGAAACCAAATCTCCTGGGGAAGGTGAAGGGACCACAGAGGAGTGGCTGCATGGTGGCCAGGACAAGGCAAGGAAGGACAGGACTCAGCCAAGTGATGCTTTAACACCCCACACTTCCCTCCAGTCCTTGGGTCCACTTTCCCACCCTTATCCCTCTATTTCTCCATCTTTTATATCTCTGTCCACACACTTAAAACCATCAGCAACCCAATCCCATGTCTTGGCCTGAAAACCCTGCCCCAGACATGTCACGTATCTGGATGCTGCAGCCCCACGGGCACGGATGCTTGGGAATGGGTAGGGAAAATTTATGGGCTGTTCTCAGTTCAGTCTCAATCTCCTGGCTCTCCAGCTGAAAGCCAAGGGGGTGAACCACAGAAGTGGGGTGTCCCAGGCAGATTCTCCCCCAGGGCACTGAGCCACCACATCCCTTGCATTTTGGGGAGCTGAGGGGTCAGGGTGTGCTCCTCGGTGTCTCGACACTTCTGCCAGTAAGCCCAAAAGCTTTAAGGAGGTCGGCGTGCCCGTTTTGCAGCATCTCCCCAGAAAGCCAGGGAACAAGAGAAGGGTGAACTCCAACAGTTGTTGCCGATGCCTCCGATTAAAATACACCAGCCTGAACATGAGCAAAACCCACGTGAGCAAAACCCAGCTGGCAAGGGAAGGATTAGACATGCCCGAATAGGTGTTTTTTTTAAATCTCTAATTACATGGTTTCCTTGCTTAGACTTTGAACGTGCTCGCCTCTGCCCTGCTGATGGGGTTGGCCCCTCCGTCTTTAAGCTCAGCTCCTCTGCATGGCGCTTGCGTCTTGGCAGAGCAGTGCCCTTAAGCATCGCAAGCTTTCGGAGGAAATTAGAAATAATTGTGGTGGTTCTTTATGGTGTTTACAAGGCAAACAGTAGAAAGCTAAGGAAATGTCAGGGTCCAAAAGCACAGTTACATAGATGGGCTCTCCTGGAGCTGGCTGCAGCAGAAATAGTGAATATTGGCTGGTACCCTGCCTGCTCAGGTCTTTTAATGCCTGGCATCCTACCGTCTGCCCTTTCCCCCCTCCTAAGGTGCAAGCGACACATCCCGACTGCTCCGTCGTCCTCTATTTCCAAGAGCAAGAAGCTGAATGTCTGGAGATTATCAGGAGTGAAAGCCAAACGCCAGCCCCTCCCGGACCCCACGGGCAGCACGGTGAGTGCAAGCCACCTGCAGTGCACGGGGCTCATCTCCCTCGGGGGAGATGGCTAAGGGGGTCTTTGGAGGATGATCCATGGTAGGGGGTTGCAGAGCGTACATGGATGCAGAAAAGCAGGTATTCCCAAGAAAATGGAGAGCAGTGCCAAGGCAAAGCCTAAGGAGCATCCCCAAAAAATGCTGCTGCAGGGAGAGAGGGGGGCTGAGAGTGCAGCCAGCGGGTACGGGATGAGGGATGCAAACAACTGCAGGGGCTGAGTCCCCCCTGGTTTATGGCATATAGCAATGACGACGTGGTCCATGCCCCAAGCAGAGCCTCCTGCCTTGCTCCCGTCCTCCCTGCACCGATGCTCCGGGGCCAGGCAGGGCTGCAGGCAGGGGCAATGCAGAGCCCTGGCCATCAGCACAAGTGTCACACGGTGCATGTCACCACTTCATGCCTTCTAGCCATCCTAGTTCAGTTAGTTTTAATGCTAAACATGTTCTGAGCAACTTAATTTTTACATATCCGGGACTTAAACCAATTAACTAATTGAAAAACAGTTTCAAAGTGCTGCTTTTGTACATTTTTTTAAAATTGCATTTCAATTTCCATGCAAAAGCAGCTTGGCTCAAATTCTGGGTAAAAATTATCACCTAGTGAATAAGAAATGCGTCATTCAAGGGGTTTCATCTAATACAAATGTAAAAATTAAGCATCTCAATAAATGCATGTTGAGGTGCATAATTGCTTAAGTAACTGTGCAGAGATGTAACTTATCATCCAGCTTAGCAGAGAAATGCCAAGTTGATTGGAAAAGGTCCATCTTGCAGCCCAGATCGTGCCAGCCAGGGGGAAGGAATCTCCCTGTAGGAAAAGAACCAAGAAGTGTGAATGCATAATTAAAATCAGTATTTAATCCCAGGTTTCCTGCTTGACTGCCACCTCTGCTGCCCACCTGAACTGAATTTATCCCTTCCCCCTTGCTTGCTTGTGCCAGCACAGGGAGGGTCCTGCAGAGAGCGTGGCAAGAAGTGATGATGGGGGGAAGGCTCAGATGCCCTGGATGTGGTGGCAATACAGCATGAAGGAGCAGGACAGGGACCTCAGGCTTCAGTATCCTGCTGGGGAACCC
This sequence comes from Nipponia nippon, assembly GCF_047370975.1. Classification (NCBI taxonomy): domain Eukaryota; kingdom Metazoa; phylum Chordata; class Aves; order Pelecaniformes; family Threskiornithidae; genus Nipponia; species Nipponia nippon. The sequence continues at coordinate 5,247,409 of NW_028262350.1, forward strand.
ACCGTGGGGCCTGAAAACTGGTTAGGGATCGTGTTTGCAGTGCTGTCACTTCAAAGTCTGCTCCGCTGCTCATAGCATTTACTGCTCTGAAATAGCTGGGAAGAAATAACCTGCTGGTGAGGCTCAAATGATCTCTTTTGGAGGTCTCCAGATACAGTTAGAGCAGCAAGAAATAGGGAGGCAGCCCTGGCAGGTCTGCATATAATTAACCAGTAGAAATGCTGAGCACTAACTTCCTATCCAACTGCATCTTGATGGAAAAAATGCTCTTTTTGGCCATGTCAAGGAGAACATCACAAGAATAATGTAGATCTCGGGTTGTTTCAGCCCTCCACTGGGAAAATTGGAATAAAGCAGGTTGCTTTGGGTCAATCCAAACCAAACACCTTGGGCTGCTGGGCTACACCGGCTGGGAGCCCGTGGACAGGGGACAGTGAGAGGACATGGTGGCCCCTGGGGACTGACAGTGCGGGGACACTGAAGGCATAGCTCCTGCCTGCAAGGTGGGCAATGACACGTGGTGCCAGTTCCTTTGCTCATGTTTTTTTGCCCTGTTCCCCCAGAAGTTGCCTCCATCACCTCTTCTCCGTGGGAGAGTTGTTCCAGTTTTGCACAGCTCTAAGAAATGTGGGTTTTTTAGATGCTGCAGCAACCCAGGAGAGGGAAACAGAGTGGGAAGGGGGACTTAAACCTTTTCTCCCCATCTGAATGGAGGGATGACTTTATTCCCTGGGATTGCACTGCAGAGCTGCGTGAATCCCAGCTCAATCCCTGTACCACGGGCTGCTCCTCTGGCTCCCGGCTGGGTGGTCCCACAGCACTCACCGTGCTGGAGGAGCTTGTCCATACAGTAAGAGATGCATTTATACAGCAGGCTGGCTCTGCCATACAGACACATCCAGATATTTTGCTCAGACCCCAAGAAATGAAGCAACCGCTCTCAGCACCGGTCCCAATAGCTGTGCTCAGTTCAGCTGTCCTCCAGAGCAAAAATTAAGACGTACCTTGGCGTTGTAATGACAGCCCTGCAAATCCCTCCAAGCCTGGCCAGATACCTACAGACTGAAATCAGAGAAAACTAATTAGACTTGGCTGAGTCCACATTCCCTGGCTGGGAATAGATGTGGCTCCAGTTTAATAATGTATATCTACAAGGTTAATAATGTACATGTGCAAGGAGGAGAGCTGTCCTGGAAGTGTGATGTCTATGTCTCATCCTGGTGTGCTGCAGCACTAATTCTTCAAGGGCTCACGTCTGCTCGGCCGTGCTTGTTTCCAAGGCAATTGGACAGTCATTTAAAGATGAACTTAGTGCTAGAGAGAGAAGCAAAACATGTTTAAGCTAATTGCTTTCCAGCAAGTCTTGCGGTGCTTTCTCCTGTCCTCCTTTCGGCTGGAGAGCTGTCCCGAGCTGAGCCACCACGGCTGCTGGGTGCAGAAATCCAGCACAAACCTGCATTATTTTAGATGCCACCAGGAAAGTCCCAGCCTTTCCCGCACCCTCATCCCCCAGGGTCTCCTCGCAGGAGCTCTGGGTCTGATGTAGCTCCAGGAAATACCAGGTCCCATCTCACCATGGGGCTAAAAGGAGAGCTCAGCGCTGGGGGAGGTCGTTCCCAGAACTGAAGCCAGGATGCTCCTAATTCCTGAGGGGGTACGGCATGGCCCTGTAGATCGGGTGACGGCTGGCCACTCTCCCATTACATCCACACAGCGGTGCCTGCTGCAGGCTGGGGACCAGGGATTGTGTGTGTGTCCCCCGGCACATCCCTTCCCAGCAGCACTAACCATCCCGTCCCTCCCCAGGCTGCCTGACTGAGTGGGATGGAGTGAGTTGCTGGTCAGCCGTGCCCGTCGGCCAGTCCCGAGCCGTCGCTTGTCCCGACATCCTCCACGTCTTCAAGAAGTCCAAAGGTGCAGTGCTCTGAATCCGACCCGGACCGCTCATCCCCAGGGACCGAGGGCTGAGCTGCACCCACCCCTGCCTGCCTGGGATCCTTGTGCCACCCCAGCCCTTCCCCTCTGGTCCCACAGCTCCTTCCCCATCCAAAAGCTTGGCATATATTGCAATCCAAGCAGGGGATGGGCAAAAGCAGAGATGCAGGGTGCTGCCACACCAGGGAAGTCCCCAAACCCAGTACCAAGCATCCTCTGTAGGTAGAGCACTTGGGGACCTCATCCTCCAACTGGGTGACACCAGGACAGTCCCCTAGCTGCTTGGTGCCCTCCTTTTCCCATCCACACATCAGCCGCATGCTCCTGACCTGCTCGGTACCACTCCAAGCCATGCGGATGAAAAACACAGTGTAAGATCACGATTATTTCAAGGCCAGGCGCTCTCCCAGGGCGGGCACTGCTGCCAGGGGAGCCGCTGCCTCCATCCATCTTGGAGGCAGCGGAGTGTGAAGGAGAGCACCCGACCGGCCCCCGCAGCATCCGAGCGCTTCCTCAGCTGGGCATAATTGAAAAGGAGATGGAGGTTTGGTAAATGCTTGCTTTAGGGCAGGAAAAGCTCAGGAGAGGCTTGATGAAGCCCTCACAGGATGAAAAAGCCCATTTTTAGCCTTAATTCCCTCCCACCATGGGGATTCATGCTTGCTTTCACATCCTGCCCTAAGATGCCCTGGCACCTGCAGGCACAGCACCGGAGGGCAGAGATGTGGTCTGGATGGGAGGGATGGGGCAGCCGGGCCACTCGGGTAACGCTGCTGTCACAGCCGGGGTGCTGGTGCTGGGATTTAGGTTCCGTCCTGGAGAGCAGGGTGCCATTCCCAGGCTGGACATTTTGGGGGTGCTGATGCAGAGGCGATGCCCGTGGCTCTTGTGAGGTCCCTTCTTGTCGCTGCAGCGCTAATCTGGAGGAATTGCACCGAGTCGGGATGGAGCTTCCCCAGCCCTCCCTACTACAACGCCTGTGAGCTGGAGGCCATTGGCAGCAATAACGACACCGAGGCCAAGGCAAGTGGGTCCCCCGGGGGCCATGGGCACCTCCCTAGCATCACCCTACCCCACATTGACCTATGCCGTTGGGCGATGAAACATGAAGATACTCTCGGGGATATCAGTGGCCTCATCCTTGTTGCTGGGCTGTTTGGAGGGATCTGAGCCTGGCTGGGCACGGCCTGGGCAGGGGCTGGGGCATCACCCTGCCACCTCCCTGTCCATCGTAGACCAGCACCTCCCAGCCCATGCTGCCTCACTCTGCTGGTGCTTTCCCTTCCAGAAAGGCTATTTTGTCACCATGAAGGTGCTTTACACCTGCGGCTACTCCACATCCCTGGCAGCCCTGTTCTTGGCCATCGGCATCTTCTCCTGCTTCAGGTAGGGCTCAGCACTGGCTGCTCCATGGGCTGCAGCTGGAGGAAAGCAGGGTAAACCATCAGCAGGGGATGGCTGCTCTCAGTCTCTCCCCTCCCAGAGCAGCCAGGCTCCATCCCTGCCAACACGGATAACCAGGGAGGCATGAGATGAACTGCAGCACTGTCCTTTCCTGCTGACACAGACTTTAAACCCTCAGGTTGCCTTTTCAAGCTTTGTTTTTGCAGACCTCACTGTGCTGCAGAATTACGCTCTCCGGAGACAGCTGGAGGATGTTCCCCAGCAAACTTTGTCCCCGGGCAGCAGCCTTGAGCATAGCACAACCCTGTCCTTCATGGTTTCAGAGCAGCAAAACCTTCTCCAGGGCTTTGTGCTGGACCACCACCAACACATGGTCCCCTGGGCTTGGGTCCAGCCAGGGAAGTGGCTCCTGAAGGAGAAGCTTCTCTGCCTGTCTGATCTTTCTGCTACTCCCTGGGCACAGCACCTCTCTTCCTGCCGTAGGAAGCTGCATTGCACCAGGAACTCTATCCACATCCACTTCTTCACCTCCTTCATACTGCGCGGGGCTGCTGTGTTCATCAAGGACGCCGTCCTCTTCTCGGACGAGTCCATCGACCACTGCACGATGTCAACGGTAAGGCGCCGTGTCCCAGCCCAGGCATGGTGCAGGAGAGGACACCATGTGCTGATCTGGAGAGGTCTAGGTGGATTTGCAGTGGATTTAGCACTGCAAAGAGGAGAGAGAAAGAAGCTGTGAACCTGGGGAGGAAAGGCTGGCTTGGGTGGACTTCAGGAGGTTCATGACAGCATCTCTGCATGGGGCCTGTCTGCAGAGAACATGTTCTGCCCTCAAAGCTCTCCCTGGTCTGAGACAGTCTGAGAGCTCTGCACAACCCCAGCAGCACCATGGACGTGCAAACAGACGTTGCACTGCTGGATATGCAGATTTGGGGTCGTCAACAGAAACAGAAACCACTGCGTGCAGCCCAGATACAACACGGTGGACACCACAGACGCAGGTTTCTAAAGGTCCTACAATAACAGCCTGCAGTCATCTGCCGATGTTGCGCAGGCAGAGCAGAAAATGCTGCAGGTGACATGCGGGACCGGGGCTGCACTGAAAGGCCATCACAGGTCTCCTTGAGTGGATGGACAGGAAGGCTGACCACCCCCTGTGTGCCCAGGACAGGGTCTGATGCCAGGCAGCTCTCCTGATCCTTCCCCCTCCTCATCCTCGCAGGTGAACTGCAAAGCAGCCATTGCCTTCTTCCAGTACTCAGTCCTGGCCAACTTCTACTGGCTGCTGGTGGAGGGCATGTACCTGCAGACCCTGCTGCTGCTCACCTTCACCTCTGACAAGAGGTACATCTGGTGGTACATCCTCATCGGCTGGGGTGAGTGCGGGGCCCCCCAGCACATGAACCCCTCCAGCAAGGTCCCATTGACACAGACCAGGGGTAGGACTCAAGGATTGCCTGCTCTGAGACCCACTTGGCCAGAGGGCCACAGGCACGATGCTCCCCATGGGTGCTCTCAGCATGTCCCCCCACCCAGCATCTCTCTGCATGGCCTCGTGCTCGGTGAGGCACCCACCAGCTCCTGCCAGCCCCTGGAGCTGGTCGGGCAGCATGGCCTGATCCTTGCCCTCATGGCATGTGTGCAAAATGACTCAAAGGGGAAAATGCTTGCTAACACCAACCAAAGAGCCTTTGCAGCAGCATCTGCTACTGACCCATCCTGAACATGGTCAGAATGGGACAGAGACAGGTCCTTCCTTCTTCCCACATCCATCTGGGTCTGGAAACACCCATCCCGGCTGCCCAGGTTTAGATGTAAGAGCACACAGCAGGGCAGGAGGGTGGCCAGGAGGTGACACACAGACACATTACCATCAGTGAGCGCCATCTCCTTTTAAAACCTGGAGAAGGGGGAAAGGCTGTCACCTTCCTGCCACCTCCAGGGCCCCAGACCTGACTTAGACATGTGTTTTTGGAGACATGGGATGGAGGGGAGGTACAGGGGCTCCCCAGAGCCCTGGGGTGACTCTGTATCCCTGCCTGGGTCCTGTTCTTGCAGGCGTCCCCATGCTGACAGTCTGCATCTGGGTGGTCACCAGGCTGCAGTATGACAACCATGGGTAAGAGCAGCCACCCCTCTTCTTTCTCCAGGCCAGCTTGGCCACATGTCCCCCCTGCAAGTCATGGGGGATGAACCTCTTGCATGGGAGGCTCAGGAGGGGCAAAGTGGGGCAGCACTTTATTTCAAAGCTATTTGTATTTTCCGGTGGGGCCCATGCTGCGGCGGGGCTACATTGCAAGGGGTGCTGTGCAAATGGGGCAGGGGGCTGGGGATGGCAGGGTGAGACCTGGTCTAAAAGGGTGCAAGTGGGTGGCAGAGCCATTTCTCCTCTCCTATAGGTGCTGGGATGACTACACCAGCCTCTACTGGTGGGTGATCAAGGCTCCCATCCTCCTGGCCATATTTGTGAGTATGTCCCCTGAGCATCCTGGCCCCAGAGCCAGGGGTCCCATATGGACAGGGGGACTCAACCAGGGGTCTGTGCAGAGCCTAAGACACAGTTTCTTGTGGCAGGTGAACTTCCTCATCTTCCTCAATGTCACCAGGATGTTAGCGCAGAAGATCCGGTCCCCGGACATCAGCAAAAACTACAAGCAGCAGTACATGTAAGGGCTAGCTCGAGCAAAGGGGAGCTCCTCTCACCCCAGTTTCTGGGGGGCACCAGGGCAGCAAGGACCCTTCCCTGACAGAGCACAGAGGAGGACCATCCTTGGAGCCTCCAAGACCTGTCTTTCACGGAAAACCTATTTTGGGTTAAGACCAAGCTCTTGGGAAGGGATTGTCTCTCAGGGCAGCAGGACCATCGCCTGCAGCCAGGCCCCCGCTCATGCCACCACTCTCAGCAGGAGGCTGACAAAGTCCACGCTGCTCCTCATCCCTCTCTTCGGGGTGCACTACGTGGTGTTTGCGCTCTTCCCCGAGCACATCGGTGTGGACGCCCGGCTGTACTTCGAGCTGGTCCTTGGCTCCTACCAGGTACAGACTGGGGGAGACGGGTAGGCAAAATCCCCATGTACCCAAGATCACACCAGGAGACTCTGGGATGTGCAGTCTTTTGGGATAGTCCCAGACACCCCTCAAACACCAGGGACAAAGCACAAGGGTTGTGGTCTTGTGAACTTGTACTGATTCCATACATCTACCACCTGTGGGATGGGATAAGAGGTGTGAGAGGATGCTACATGCAGGCATCAGATGAAGACAGAAGGGTGCAGCCCCTTTCCTTGGGTGAAATTTGCTCTTTCTGTCCTTTCCAGGGGTTCCTGGTGGCTCTGCTGTACTGTTTCCTGAATGGGGAGGTGAGTGTCCCCCCCAAAACCAATCCCCTGGGCACCACAGCCACACACGTGGTTATGCAGACACTCCCAAGGATGCACCCCAATGAGCACTGCATGCGCACAGCCATGCATGTGTTCACATGTGGGCATGCAGACATGCATGGGGGTCCCCACCCTCTTGCACCCCAGATCCCTTGTTGAGCCCCGGGGGCAGCTCCTGCCCCTCCAGCGGGTGCTGGGAGGTGCCCCTGGGTGCCAGCACTGGTCCGTGGTGTCAGGTCCAGGCTGAGATCAAGAGGAACTGGGGCAAGTGGCAGTTGTCCATGGAGAGCAACGTCTTCAACCTGGTGACCCAAGACTTCACAGCATGACAAGGACGGCGTTCGGGGGGAAATACCTCCTCGAGGATGGTGGTGGTGGTGCAGCTCCACAGCTACGGTCCCAGAAACACAATAAAAAGGATTTTGTAGGTTCTGGGTCTGGCATCCTCAGAGGGTGGTGTGAACAGCCATTGGGAAATGCTCTGCCTGCTCAGGTGCTGGCGGCTTTCGTGGATCCCTGTGATGGTGTCTCACCTGCCCAAAGCTCTCATCACAGTTTGATCAGTGTTTTACGCACAGGGAAGAGAGCTTCTCCATTTTTTCTGCCCCAGGATTGGGTAGGAAACACAAATATCATTTCACAAAGGACATCTGGCATTTTTCGTTTTGCACTGGAATGAAAACTGAAGCAGCCCCAATGCTGAAGGGATTTACTGCTGGTTATTTTCCCCTCCTTCCTTGGTTTACAAAATTTTTTCCCTTATGGGAAGATGCCTAGACACAGCCCCCAGGGGCCATTCAGGGAGTGGGAGAAGCAAATACAGAGACAGACAAAAACCCACAGCTCTCTACATGAGACCCCCAATGGTCTCATGACTCAGATCCTCCCCTGATTTCCAAAATGTTTCCCTTTCTCCTGTGCCTGTTGCTTCAGCTGCTCTCGGTGCTGGGGAAGATGGTCCATCACCCTTGCCATGCCAGCTCGGAGGGGCTCTGCAGCTCTCCCAGGGGCTTTGCACCAGAGCGACAGTATGGTTTGCAAGCTCACCCGTCTTTACTGGGGACTCGTTTGCCTGGCACTAGTGAGGTTTTTGCCAATAAAATCTTGTTCTGAAATCCAGCATTGCTTTTCAGAGCTTTGGCTTGCTCTACAAACCCAGATAACTTGGTACCAGGCTTGCTAGAGGGTGGAAACCCTGCCAATAATGCCTGGAAATATTCCCTGGGGGAGAAATATCTCCTTCTTCTCTGCCTGGTGAAGCAGCCAGGCTCTCGGCACGGCCATGGAGAGGAGATGGAGGAGGAAGGCGAGGAAGAGCACAAGGTGGGTGCATCACAGGCTCTCCCAGAGGTGTTAGGGTGCCATGTCCCCTCCAGGTTGGAGGTGCTACCACCATGCCACAGCCTGGCCCCATTCACCCCCACGAGCATCCTTCACCCTCCCTGGGCTGAGCTCCTGCCTTGGCAAACACTGGCTTCAGGACCAAGAAAGGCCTCAAATGCCCTTTCCCCAAACCTCCTGGCTTCTCCTGGCTGCACTGTGTTCCCGAGACGCGAGCCACCCGATCTCGGCAGACCTTCTCACGCTTCCTGGGTTGTAATTTCTCTGTGTAGCCACATGTCCTTCCTTAAATAAAACCCTCTTGTTGGCCCCTTTCCAGACTGCAGGATCTCCAGAGATCCTGTCTGGTCTCACAAAAAGGCATCGAGAGGGAAATAGAGCCACAGACTTGATTTAAGGTGAGATGGAAGATGTTCCGTTAAACAACCCCCTGGGCCAGCAACATCCTGCGTCATCAGTCAGGAAACCTCCAGAGGAGCATGGTGGCTCTCAAATAAATGCCTGCCTGCAGCCACAAAGAGACCACAGGTGAATAAACATCTCTCCATCATTAGTGAGGAAGATGCTGTTTCGGCACGGATGTGAGGCAGACGGCGGCAGCAGATTGGACCAGGGCTGGGGATGCTCACAGTTGCCATAAAGCTTTGAAAAGCACTGGGTTTTGCATGTATTTTCAGCTGCAAATGGGTCTTTCTGGGTGCTAAACCTGTACCCCAAATGACCCGCTGGGGTTTGCTGGGCATCAACCCTGTGGCCTCCCCAGTGTATGGCAGAGCCTGCAAAGCCAGGAGCCCACCATGGGTGCAGGAGGGCTGATGTGCCACCGCCGTGGGGACTTTGCATTGCTTTCAGTCTGAGGGAAAGGTTTTTAAAAAGGATTAGCTCTATCTCTATCATGGACCGTGCCCTACAGCCGCGCATTCGTGGTAGCTGAGCCCAGGCACAGCAGGGCCAGGTCTCCTCCCCATCTCCCCTCCAGCATGGCCTGGGGTGCCACAGCAGCCTGGCATCCCCATCGCCCACCCTGCCCTGGGGGTCCCTTGTCCTCCCCTCAGGCAGAGGGTGTCTGGGAGAAGGGGGGGTGTTTTGCCTGGAGCCGGTGGGTGGCACTGCGGCCCCGCAGCACTGCCGCGGGCACTGACATCGGATCCAGGGTGTCAGCCCTGGAGTGCACAGTGTCCCTGCACAGACCGCCCTGGACACAGGCTCAGCTGGCGTGGAGGGACCCCGGCACGTCTCAGGGGCTGCTGGTTGCTGGTCCTGGGTGCCAGCACCCAGTGACTCTGCCCAGGGCCCTGAGAGCACCCAGGGAGTAAGGTAAGGGGCCACACCGTTTCGGGGGAGCGTGCACCCAGCCCCGCACATGTCCCAAGGCTTCAGCAAGAGCTGGGACCCCCCAGGGTCTCCCTCGGCAGTCCTGACCAGGTGAGGGTTAATCAGCGATGGGGATGGGAATAAGGCTCAGGGCTGGGAGACCTGTGCCTTTGCCTGTTGCTTCTTTCCCTGCCTGCATCCCCTGCTCCTCCGGGAGCTGCCAGGCCACCCTGTTTGGGTGCCAAGGGTGCCCCCAATGCCAGTGCCCACACCCGCTCCTTCATCCCTTCTCTGGGATGTGCCTGGCTCTGCAGCATGGGAAGTTCACCTTGCAAATGTGCCTTCCCCGCACCCCGGCTCGCTGGCACAGCTTGTTTCCACCCTGCCCTGCGCGGGCAGCTCTGACTCTGCCCAGCTCCTGCCTGCGCAAAGCTCAGCCCCACAGAGCCCCCATGGATGCAGCCAGCCCCACAGCAGGGCAAGGGGCTGGATGCGCCCAGCACCGGCAGCTTCGGGGGAAGGTGCAAGCCAAGGCACCTCAAACACCCCAGGTCCCGCAGGCTGTGCCAAGCACTGCCCTTATCCCACCCTGTCACCCCAAGGGCACAGTTTTTGCTCCCAAATTAGTGTTGCGAGTACCCCTGGGTACTCCAAGCTCCCATTCCAGTTGGGATTTAGCTGGTTTTGCAGGCAGAGCTGTGCCTTCGTGCCTGTCCAGTGCCCAGCTGGGCACCCCGGGGTGCCCCTGGCTTCCAGAAGGGCAGGAGCCACATCCCAGAGTTTCTACCCTCGTGTGCCTCACCCCAGGTTTGCTCTAGGCTATATAACAGAGCAAAAAAAGACCAGTGCAGCTTGCACAGGCTTCCTGGTGGTGACAAGGCTGGGTTTGGGGCAGCTGGCAGCTGATGGGACCCACTGAGCATCCCCTCAATTTCCTGCTGTGGCCAACGGAGCAAGTGGAAAGTCCCCACAGCCACAGTGGGAGGACGTCCCCGTCCCTGCCCTCCTCGCCAGCTGAAACCACCAACCGCCAGCTGCTCGGGGGACAGTCTTTGCCTGTGGGTACAGGCTGTAACTTTGCTGTTGAGCTCCGGATGGGCTCCCAGCACTCTGTCCTGGTTGTAGCAATCCCCTGGGAGCTAATATGGGGCTCTTCACTCCCTCCTTCCTTTGGCTTTAGCTGCTCTGAGCCCGGCCTGGGCTCCAAGTCAGCAAAAAGAGACCTGGGGCTGGTTTTTAATTGAAAAAAATCAAAGTTATGCTTCCCAAAGCACACCTTCGGCATCTCCCATGCGGAGCTAATCTTCTGTCCTGCACTGCACGACCTCTCCCTTGAGAGCTGAACCCGGTCTCCTGGGCTGCCATATTTACACACTGTCTTGAACAGAAAAGGAAAATTATTGAGTGAAAAGCAGAACTGAGCCAAGGAACTTCACTTCCCAGTTCCCTGGGTGCTCAGGTTTACAGTCTTGGCCCTGTTTTTATTGATTGCATGGGATGCCGGTGACCACAAGGAGCCCCACGGGTGAGGGGCTGGAGGCAGGGAAAGGCGAATTGCCATGGGAACACGCCAGCGAGGGATGCCAGGCTGGGGGGCAGGTGCTTCAGCTCAGAGAAAGCCCCTGCCAGCATGGGAGGGTTGCTGCAGGGTATTTTGGGACCGGATGAGCAGCAGAAGAGTTGCACAGTCGGCTGTGTTGGAAAGATGATGAGTCCCCTCTGACCGGGCTGGGTGCTGGGGTAGTTGGTCCACCCCCAGTGCAGCCCTGTGCACCCCAAAAGGAGTGAGCCCTGCAAGCTGGGCACCCTTCTGCATTCTCCTCCCAGCCCTGGGTGTCTTCTGTGCACCCTACACACCCATGCAACTATCTGGGCATGCAAAGAGCACCCAAAGGCCCCGTCAGGAAGGACAAGAGGGGAGATAACCACACAGCAAGCCTCCCTTTTGCACCATCCCGTGCCACCCTGGTCTGACTTAGACCCACAAGGGTCCCCCCGGGCAGGGAGTGCCTCAGGGGACACGGGGTGAAGCGTGCCAGTGTAGAAACGAGGTGAGCCTGCATGGCTGCTGGCCATCCCGGCCGTCGGATGCTCCTGGCGTGCAAAGAAACACGGTGCTGGTGCAAAATTAGGCAGCAGCAGAGGGTGGGCATGGGAGGAACAAAGCAAAAATGACAGACGCCCCTTGCTTGCAAGCAAGAGGAGGAGCCGTGGCTGGTGCTGGGTGCTGCACAACGGGAATAACACTCCCGAAGAGCCACAGGCTTGGAGACAACATTGGCAGCAGGGCTGGCACCGACTCCCGCCCCCCGCCCTTGCAGTTGTCCCGCTGTTCTTTCCAATTGCATGTCACTTCTGGGAGAGATAGATGGGGAGGTGCTGGCCAGGGTCCCTTCCCACCTCCCCTCCACCTCCCCACGTCCCATTTGGTGCCAAAGCCAGCCCGAAGCCACCTCACCATCTGGGACACCCTGCTCTGCCACCATGACCGCCCCGGGTGGCCAGTGTCCCCGGTTCTGGGCATGGCCGGGGTGGCCGCGGTGCAGGCGGTTCCATGCACACAGGACCCCGGGAGCGCTGGGCGATGCGGCCGCGGGGGTTGCAGGCGCCGCCAGCCCCATGATTGGCGCGGCGGGGGACGAATGCCACAGCTGAGACGGGGCCGAGGCTACCTGAAGGACCCCGCATGTCCTCAGGTTTCACTCATGACCATCTGACAGCAGCAGCAGCTGCTCTGCCAACAGGCACTCGCTGAGCCAAAGCCTCCAGGAGTCGAAGGAGAGGGAAATTCTGGCCCTAAAAGGTCTCTCCTTGGGATTTTGCTCTCTCCACCCAACAGTAAGTACTGGGTTCAGCCCTGGGCTGATGCCAGGCCACCAGGCAGGGTCTACGGGGTCTTGGATGTCCTCAGGTTTGTCATTCTCACTGTGCCCGGAGCAATGCAAGCAATGCTGGGGGTTTCACCGGCTGAGCGCCGGAGGTGGATGGGAGCAGGACAGCACCCGCAGTCGCTGGGGTGGTGTTTAGGGCTGTAGGCACCCGCCAGACCCCCCTGCATGGAAAACAGCCCAGGGCAGGGGGTGAAAGTCCCCGCAAAGGCGCAGGCAGGGTGCAGGGACAAGGGTGCTAACAGCCACCAGACCCTCGGTGGCCACGGACCTGCCACCAGGATGAGAGGGGACAGCGGGGGATGTGACGGGCAACCGGTTTCTGAGCCACCTTCCCACCCGGAGGAAGGGAGCTACAGGCAGGGCTTAAAAGTCACAAGTCGCCTTTCTCCTGGCTTCTCTTGGAGATCTAAATATAAACCTCAGCTTGGCCAAGCCAAGGTTGCAGAAAAGGTCTGCGGGGTGCTTCGCAGTGTCTCCTTTCGGGAAGGCGCCTGTCCCTGCAGAGCCCCTGTCCCCCGCGGGGCAGTGGGGAGGGACCCCCATGGGGAGGGGGGGAGGAGGTGGGACCCCTCTGTCGTGCCGAAACGGCGGTGATGGGGGGGACACGGAGGTGGGAGGCCATCATTCCCCCATCCGCATGCAGGGGCTGTGGGGTGCGCACACAGCCCACGGCTTTGGGGTGCTGGGGAGACAGGGTGAGCCCAACGTGGGGTTCAGGGCTGGGGTGCCCCCATGGGCAGCAGAGAAACAGGCAGTGCCAGGGTGGGTTTCAGCTCATTATTTGGGTGCTGAATCCCCCCCCCCCCCCCCCCAGCTCTGACCTGGCCACGCAACCCTGCCTGCAGTGAGTGCACGGGGCTGTGCAAAGCTCCCATCACTCACTGCACGTGCAGGGACCGCTGTGCACCCCCTGTGCTATTTCGGGGTCTATCCAGAGACAATCGGTGACCCTGGTCCCCCCATCCTTGCAACAGCAACCAGCCCTCTCGGCCAGATCCTGCATGGCTGTTCTCTCGCTCCCCGGAGCCGGTGCCAAGTTGCAGGGTGGTTTGCAGATAAGCACAAGCATTTCCTCCCCTGCCCACACCATTGCTGATAGAGATGTGAGGGACCAGCCCGGGCACGCGGCGAGCAAAACGCACCGCAAGATTTAACAGCAGATATCGACGAGAGGCAACAATTCCATAAAACCCTGGGGACAGCAGGACGCTCCAATCAGTCCTGTTATACAGGGGAGATCCTGCACATGTAGCTGATGGATTGGTGCTGTGAGCGCTGGAGCTGCCTCCTCTAGTCCTTGCTAGGAAAATGCCTGACGTTATAACAGTTCGGGGGGGGGAAAGGGCATATTTACAGGAACTGGTTAAAGAACAGAGAGTCCTGCCTTTACTTGTCTGTGCTAATATGAAAATAGCATTTTCTATTTTCCGGTGTGTGCATAAGGGTCTGGTGAGCATCGTTCAGGGCAAAAGGGCCCTGTGGAGCCACTCGGGCAGCTCTGCCTTCACTCAGGGAAACTCACTGCATTTGGGGGTAGGAGCGCGAGCGGCAGCAGGTAATGACGAGCCGTCCAGCATCGTTTCTGTGCTCACCAGGTTGGACTAATGAGGTCATTTATATGGAGGGGAGGAAGGGGAAGACCATGGTGGATGCTTTGGGGAGTTATGAGGGCAAAGATCCCAGCTATAGCTCCGGAGATGCCGGGAAGGGTGCTCAGCCTCTGTGCCTGTCTGTCTGTCCAGCTGCCTCTCTCCTTGGTTATTTATACAGCCCTTGCGAACATCTCATCTTTGGGTCCCCCTTATCCAGATCCAAGTGGATTTGAATGAGATCCCTCGGGAGCTGGAGGGCAAGAGCCGAGGTGTGGGGCTCAGCGCCTGGAGCTGGGCATGGGGAGGGCTGTGATGGCTGCAGTGCCCCGTGTTGGTCCTGGTTTGCATGGTGTCTGGTACGGGGTATTGGGGTACAGAGCCTGGGAAAATGGGATCCTCCAGCCCTAGGATGCACAAGGCTGGTGAGGGTCGGCTGAGGGAGCTGGGGGGGCTCAGCCTGGAGAAGAGGAGGCTGAGGGGAGCCCTCATCGCTCTCTGCAACTGCCTGAAAGGAGGCTGGAGCCGGGGGGGAGGCGGTCTCTTCTCCCAAGGAACAAGCGATAGGACAAGGGGAAACAGCCTCAAGCTGCACCAGGGGAGGTTTAGGTTGGATATTAGGAAAACTTTATTCACCAAAAGGGTTGTCAAGCACTGGCACAGGCTGCCCAGGGAAGTGGTTGAGTCCCCATCCGTGGAGGTATTTAAAAGCCGGGGAGATGTGGTGCTTAGGGACATGGGTTAGTGGTGGCCTTGGCAGTGCTGGGTTAACAGTTGGACTTGATGATCTTAAAGGTCTTTTCCCACTTAAATGATTCTATGATTCTATATTGCAAATCCTGCAGGAGCATCATGTCTGGGACCTGCTCCCAGCGCTGCTTACTGGTGATCTCTATGGGAGCTGGTGGGGCCGTGTCATGTCTCTCCTGGCATCCTTCGGAGGTGGCTGCATCCCTGCCCCCATGCCCCCCGAGTCTGGGGGACCCCATGGCGGGTAGCAGGTCGTTACAGCCCCACGCTGCCCTCCCTTCCCCCACGTTGTCCCCTCGCTGCCTTCACAGCACCGCTCAGATCTTTTCCAAGTCATGACATGAGAGCTGCTGGCAGGGAGGAGCAGAGCGTTGGATGACACCCGAGTGCAGGCAGTGGGCAGTGGGCAAGCGCAGGGTCCCCGTTTTAACCCTTCCCTGCCTGCCCAAGCCTCCACCGCAGCCAACCCCCCCAAAATAAACCCAAGCAGCTGTCCGCCCCAGTGTCCCCTTTCCAGCAATCCCCTCCTGGTGGTCAGTAGGGACAGCGGGATGGAAAGGCAGCGGGGATGGGGTAGTACCCCCCGCTGCATCCCCCGGCTCCAGGCAGGAGGGGGTTAGCGCGTTGCTGCAGGATGTTGCAACCTCCTATTTCCATCTGTGGCCCAGGAGAGTATCTGAGGACTTCACAGCTTCCAGCCTATGTATGCCATCCCCGCCTTCAAGCACATCAAGGTACCCTTGGTAGGGCTGCGGGCAAACGGGCATTGCAGTGCTTGCATTCAAGTAAATTCAGGTCAATAATTATCAGTGAATTGTATGAAATTGATTTCCATGCCACTTATGATGCCAGTTGCAGGACTGGAGTCACTTCTGCAGGGCACGTATTTTGGGGGGGGTAGTGGTTTATGTTCCCGGAGGAGGCTGGTGCCCCCTCAGCATGTTCAGCATTAAGGATTTGGCTCTCCAAAGGAAGCCAGCGATGACACGGGCTCGGCTGCGTCTTTGCAAGGAGCTGGGGAAGGGAGGAGCACCTTGTTTGGCACGTGCAGAGCACCCATCGTGGCTGGGACTCCGCTGAAGGTGCTGCTGCAACGTGCCGTGAAACACGGGATTGTGCATCGCATCCTTCTCCTCCTCCATGTAAATGCCCCGACGGCCAGCACAGCCCTCAGCTCACGGGTGTCACATCATTCCCACAGCAGTGAACTCACTCACCAAAGACCTCAACTGGTGCTTAAAATCAACTATACGCTTTTATACTTGGCCCACGCAGCTATACCGGCACTGCTGTTGCTGCTTTAGAGTGACCTTGGCTGGTCTGGACCAACCTGGGGGACTGTGATGGCACCTGAAGAACATGAACGTGCTGCAGCATCTCAGTCGCCCTGGTCGGGCTGGGGAAAGGCATCCACCAGTGCTGGGCTTGCTCTGCCATTGTTTTCCAAGGGCTTTCAACAGACCATCCCTTTTGCTCGGCGTCGGGCAAATTGCAGGCAGTATAGCTTCACCCGGACCCCCGGGATGATGGGTGCTGCTTGGAAACATCCCGCATTCCTGCCGGTGCAGTTGGCTTGGGCCACGCTTCAGGCAAAGGTACAAAATTCACCAAGAGGAGGGTAAAAAACCACGGTGGTGACAGGAGTCGCCACGGGGGGATGTGTCACTAACGGGAGCCAGTGGTGCTCGCTGGGCTTGGCGGGGGAGAGGCTGGTGTTCGAGCCACACAGCCCATGGGATTTCCCAGCTGAGTGCTTAAAGAACTCAGGAATTCAAAGGATAATCCTGGAAAATGAAGAATTAATTTTTTTTCTCACTCTCTAAGTCTTCCGAGCCCACTGCTATTTGAAAAGAGAGTGGGAAAAGGATTGGGGTGACTCTCTCTTAATTTTTTTACTGGTGTTATTTTCTTTTCCTGAAAACTTAGCACCATTTTTTTTTAAAAAAAAGGGCAGCCTAAAACCACAGCGAGTTTATGGTGGGCTCAGAACTGCCGCGGTGGTGGAGATCCAGTGTCCCACGGCAGCATTGGAAGAGGCATTTGTCTGCAGAAGAAAATTTTGGAGACTTTGCATACCTTTCCACATAGTCTTGGTAATGTAGTTACAGCAAAGCATTAAGAGCCGACAATATATCTGGGGATAGTAAACATCAGACTCTTAAATAGCACATTATCATGTTACAGAAAGGGACATAAACTTGTTTATAAAATGGCTAATTTTGTCTGGCGCAACTGAAGGGTGTTTATCCTAGTAACTGCTAGAAACTCATATAATCTCGAAAACGCTAATGCAGCTCCAGGCCCTGCTCGGCGTGCCGTTAAATCACCCATGTGCGTGACTTAAAGCCAATCTCTCCGCCCCCTGTGCTATTTATGGGCAGAAAAAAAACATTTCACATTAGATTTTTCCAATTTCCCTACCTTTTTATCAGAACTTGGGGAAAATACAGTAGGACATAAACACCCCGTAGGACTTTTTCAAGATGTGATGTCCCTAGGATCGTGCTGGAAGTTTTTTTTTCTACAACCATCAGAGTTTACAACAAAGCACAGTGTCACCCCATGCACACAAGCACCACCAAAAAAAAAGCACAAATATCCTGAAGCTCAAACAAATCCCACAGCAGCGGACGGCCCCGCCGCCGCAGCGCAGGGCTGGCATCGCCTCCTGCCTCGCAGCCTGCGCCCGCTGGGGTTTGGGGCTCTCTGGGGTCCCTTTGCCCTGCCAGGTGGGGTGGCAGGATTTGGCCCTGCTCCTTCTCCTTTCCCCCATGGTCCTACCACTGGAGCTGAGCGGTCGGGTGTGTAGAGGTGGGAAATGCAGAGGGGATAAGGACTCTGCTATTTAATCATCCCCATAAAGCTCCCTGTCCTCCGTGGACATATAAATGCTGTCCTGACTGCGAGTGTCCATGCCCTTGGGCTGGGTTTGAACGAAACACATGTTCTCCTGGCAGCAGGTCTCCTAGCCCATGTGGTTTTGTTTTTTTAAAAGCTATTTAACGCATGCAGGGGTGGAGAGGGGACCTGCTATGGGGGGGCTTCACGGGGTTGGGAGAGCAAGACCCATGGTGTGGCCCCAGGGGTCCTCCTGGGCGAGCGAGATGGCTGCCACAGGGATGGGCAGCGTGGAGGATGGATGGTGTTTGCAGCAGCACTTGGGATGCACGTGACCGAGAACCCACCGCTGAGCCGTGACTCATCCCCAAACCCTGCGGTCCCAGCTGGTCCCCGTTGCACCATCCTGCCCCACCCTGGGTGTCCTCATGGGGATAAATAAGCGAGGATGGAGAGGGTTGGACTGTCCTGTGTGCAGTCTGCCTCTAGGTGCTGGTTGCGTTGGAAGTGGTGTGTCCCAGGAGGATTTGGGGTGCAGGTAGCAAGGAGGGGTTGCCGCAGGATTGCGCTTTTTATGTGATGGGTTTGTGTGCACAACAGGGTCTGGCTTCCAGAGCTCTTGAGCTGCTGGGTGCTGGCTTATCTCCCCCCTGGTGTTAACTTCATGAGTGATGAGCATGTGGGCCAGCTCTGGGCTCCCTGGCACCTGCTCTCCTGGTGCTGACTGCTTGCTCCTTTTGGAGCTCCTTGTTTCCATGCTAATCCCTGCTGCAGGGCATCCCCCTGCCCTGTGCACTGTGAGCGCTTGGCTGAGCATCACCTGGCTCTGCTGTTTCTTGGTGAGTGAAGCTGATTTGCACTTGCTGATGACCATTCAGGTTGTTTTCTGTCTCGGACTTGTGTCCCTATCAGCCTCTGCTGGGGTCTTTCCAGAGTGTCTGTTGTTAAGAGGATGAATCTGAGGGCAGGTTTGCAGATGGGTAAGGACAGATCCTCAAGATATGTTTAAGTCTTGCTGCTATGCTGCAGATACTCAGGGAGTCCCACTGCTGTCTCCTGGGTGTCTGTAGAGCTGAGATCTCTCAGGAGCAGCATGTCTTCACTTGAGACACCCCAGTCATACCTGTCCTGAGAATGGTGGGGAAGCAAGCGCCTCTCTCTGGGCTTACCAGGCTGGGGGACTCTGGCTTTGCAGATGCTCTGCTAGAGCAATGCCCTGAGAAGGGAGGAGCAGAGCCCCGGTGTGATGGGCTGAGCTCAGCACCTGCATGGGTCAGCAGGATGGGTAGGAGGCCCCTGGCCACCCAGTGTTCCCCACAGCCACATATCTGCACACAGCAGCCAAGAAAGTCCTTCCCCTTCTTCCTCAGCCAGCAGGAGGTTATTTTTCTGTGCAGGGATGAAATGCCAATTCTGGATGGGGTGGCTTTCCAAGCAGTCATCCTTCCGTCTGTCCTGGTTATACAGAACTTATTACACAGTATCTCTGGTAGCTTCCAAACTGCTCCTTTTATTTTGGGGCTGATTCATTTGTGTGGCCTCAGAGTAGCAAAAATATCAGAGGAAACTGAATTTCTATCAAAGTGAAGGCCATGCACTCCTGAGCAGGGAGCTGCTCCCAGTTGCCTGCTGGTAATTGCTGATGCTGAACTGGGGCATGAGATGCTCATCTGTGGTGTGCCAAGGTGTTGGACGTGGGCAGCATGTCCAAAAGCAACAGCTCAAGTGTGTCACAGTAAAAAGAAGTTATCCAGCTTAGCTGGGAGTCCAAAACTTAAGAAGACAATGAATAGCAGAGGTAGTTTGTAGAGACGTTTTAAGTGACCAATTGCTTAGCAGGGAAGCAGACGGGGCAAGAGTTTGCCTTTAATAAGGGATGCTGGGGGGGACCCAGGTCCTGGGGGGAGCTGGGGCTGAGCCCCACGGGACCATGGGGGTGATTTCTGCCCGGGGCAGCACCTGTTGCTGGGCCCGAACTGCTTTTACCTATTGGAGGCGCAAATAGTTTGATCTTGGTTATTTATAGCCGCTGCTATAAATGTGCCAGGATGTGCCAGGCTGGGAGCGGAGGGGCTGTTCACCCGTCCCAGTGGCTGGGGGTGGCTGGTCCCAGGGTGAACCACTTCACTCGGGGTGGTGGGACTGTCTACCCCATGCTGTGTCTCCCACACCCACTGGTGTGGGAACTGGGCTCACTGGGGGAGAGAGGGGTGTTGAGCCAAGCCCCCTGCAGAGCCTACATTTGGCTCTTGGCTCCTTCCCTTTTGGGAAGTGGCAATCAACCAGAGATGCTGATGGCTCCAGGGCTGCGGTGTGTGGGAGCTGCACATAGGCTTAAGTCCTGATCCTGCTCCCTGGGGTCATCCTGCTATCTCTGGGTGGCCCCAAAGGGGTAAGAGCAGGACCAGATGCTGCAGAAGACCCCAAAAAGCCACAAAGCACTTCTATGCCCAGGGCAACATCCCCTTTGAGGACCCCCTGCTTAGCCTTGGGCAGTGCTGCCAAGCCCCAGCATCTCCCCCTGTGGCTGCAAGCTCCATGCCTGGTGCTGCCAGGGGCTGCTCCATTGGCAGCTGGATCAGCGTGGCATGGCACGATGGCTTCAGCCCAGCACGAGGAAGAGGAGACATGGGCAGAAAGCGAAGCTGGTGCTGCTCGCTTGAGCTCCCCTCCTGCACTCGGTCTTGCCGGGGGAGGAATGAGCAGAGTCATGGGGCTGCAGAAACCTGACGCCTGTGGTGATCGCTGGTGGCAGCTGGAGGCACAGCCACCTCCGCCGGGACCGCGGGCTGGGTGCAGCGAGTGGGGACAGGGCATTGCTGGGGGTTTGGAGGGACAGCACCCAGTGGGAGGCTCCAGGGAAGATGTGGACCATGCAGCAAAGCCTTGGAGAGCAGTGTGCCGCTGAAGGGGCTGGAGCCCTACAGAGCGCTGGCATGGCCCATAACGCAGGCTTGCCCTAACAGCTCTGCAAAACCCTATTTCCAGGGAAATTGAAGCTGCCTAGACCAACAAGTCTGTGGAGTCCCCAGGAGATGGGGTGGGTCGGTCTCCCCATGGGTGCTCTGGGTCCTGCTAGACCATGCATCAGTGCATCCCTGGTGGGACTCGGGGTGGCAGAGCCAGACACAGGGCCGTGCTTTTGCCTTGAGCTTTGAGGCCACTGGTAGCAAGGGAATGCAAAGGGCAGGTTTCCAGAGCTGCTCAAGTAGAGTGTGAAATGGGTGTAAATCCAGAATAACTCTGGATGAGAAGAAGCAACGGTGGTATCCTGCTGAACCGCTGCTGTGGGCACCGTCCCCTCGCAGAGACGCGCGGTGGCAAAAATTCCCTTTTTGCTTGCTTTGATGAGGTCCCACCTTTGGGGCCCAGCGGGCCTGGGGTGAGATGGGGCTGTGCCCCTCAGGGGTAACTGCTCCAGGCTCTCCGGTTTGCAGCAGTTTGGGCCACAAGCTGGGTTGTAGGCAGTGCTGGGCTCCACTTTGCAGTGATGTGACTTGGTTTATCCTGTTAGATAACCCTGTTCAGCAAGGACAAAACTCTTCCTCTTCTAAAGCAGGTTTACACACAAAAATTGGTGGTCTTGCCACTTGATTTTTTTTTTAAAGATTGTCCTGTTCCAAAAGGCAGCAAGTTGCTCTCATCCCTCTACCAGCTGCATTTTGACTGTGCATCAAAGCCCTGGTGCCGAAGCCATGAAGGGGCTGTTCAAACACGCTGCTGAAGGTGGTCTCTGCCCAAGAGATGTTGCAGCTGGGGGCTGGCCCCTGCTTCATCCCTGAGGCTGGATGTGGTGGGGGGGTGAGCAGTAATACCCCCACAATGCTGTGCTGCTGTGGGGATTGCCTGTCCTTGGCAGAAGAAAATCCATTTTGCACACAAAGATGCGATTCAAGAGTGATAGCAAGGGAGTGTGGTGGTTTCTAAAATGCAGTTATCCTGCGCTGCTTGAAATCAATACCTCCCTTTGCCGTTGCTTTTATCCCTTGGTTTTATAACCATCATAGGAGCGTATCGATACCATTACGCACCCAGAGTCTCTCTTCCCATCAGGGCTATAAATGTCCAGTTCTCCTTAATTACAAAGGGCTGAAGGTTTCCAGCATGGCAGGGCTGGGACTGTGAGGAATATTGATCCTGAAGCTTTTTCAGGGGCAGATGCTCAGCAGCATCATGTAAAGTTTTGGTGCATGGAGGAGTCGCCGCTTGCCAGTGGGATGCTCATTTTGGAGAGGGTGAGGCACAGAGGTGCATCTATCCCAGTGTCCCTGCAAAGCAGGATCAAGTGTTATGGTATATTGGGCTCATCTCTGACGCAAGCTGGTGTTTATGGGTCAAACATATCGAGGTGAAGCTGAGGCAATGTGGCTCAAAGCAAGAACCTTTCTGGTGTCTAGGAAGCCTTTGCCAGGCATTTTGGCCTTGCTCAGGGCATGGCAGCCTGTTCCTCCGGGTGCAACCACCCCTCTTGTCCCCAGTTTGCTCTCTCCAACCCTTTTTGATGTTCTGCTGCTCAGTGGAACCACCCTTCTCTCTCCCAAATGGCCCATCCTATTCCTGTCTGGGGAGTCATCCTGATCTCTGTAACATTAGAAAGTGCCATTATTGCCTTGCTTTTTGGCTCAAGATAAGAATTTAACCCCTTCCTCTTGGGACCAGAGCCATCCGGCACTCGTGTTTCCTATGGACGGGTGCTGTGAAATGGCCGGTGACCCTGCAGGACCGAGCTCCTCTGGCTGAGGAACCTCTTGCTTTGAGCACTGCACGTTGCTTGCACAAGGTGCAGGAGGAAAGCTGCCGATGCCTTGCAACGTATTGCAAAGGGGAGACAGCTGGAGCGGTGCCACTGATGCCGAAGGTGTTTTGTTTTGTTGAACAACTCTGTCTAGGTTGTGAAATTGCTTGTCTAACAACAGCCAGCTGGTGCCAGGGACACCAACTGCTCAGCTCATATGTTGCTCAACCTGATGGTGCTTTTTGATCGGAGGCTGAATGGGGGTCTGGGAGGAGAAGGAGCGCGTGGGGCGCTCCGTCTGCAAGCGATCCTTGCGTAATAACCTTTCTTGCCAGTTCAATATTTCTGCAATAAACCCATCTGCAAAAGCCCACTGAGATCCTGCCATCACCTGGCTTCAGGGGCTGAGCAAAAATGCCCCAAAACAGCACCAGCTGGCATTGCCTTCTCAGCCCCCCTCTTCCCAGCAGGCTGGGCACAGGCGTCCCGGGAGCAGAATGAGAGGATGGCTGGCCTGCCGCACATCCCGGGCCCCGAGAACCTCCGCCCCTTCACCCCCGCCTCACTGGCTGCCATCGAGCAGCGCATTGCCGAGGCAGAGGCACTCAAGGTAAAGCGGCAGCAAGTGGAGCTGCCCGAGGAAGAGGAGATCAAGCCCAGCAGTGACCTGGAAGCTGGCAAGAACCTGCCCCTCATCTATGGTGATCCACCACTAGAGCTCATCGGGATCCCACTGGAGGATCTGGACCCTTTCTACAAGGATAAGAAGGTGAGGGGCAGAGCTTAGCCCATGGGTAGACTTGGCATTAGATGCAAGTCCCAAGAAAAAGACCAAAGCATGGACCTCCTCTTCTTTCCACCGTGGCCCAGGGTCTCATCTTGGTGACCCACAGCCCCAGATTTCTGTAGTTGCTTCTCCTCCAAAGCAGAGCACCTGTTCCTTGGCAAAGTCCCAAGCCTTTGGAGATCCAAAGCACACACAGAAGTCTCACCTCTAATGGCAGTACTTGATCCGTGGGTGTTTCGGGATGTGTGCAAAAGGGCTAACCCATCTCCCTCCTCTCTTTTCTCCACAGACATTCATAGTTCTCAACAAAGGGAAGTCCATCTTCCGCTTCTCGGCAACCCCTGCCCTCTACCTGCTGGGGCCCTTCCACCCCATCCGCAGAGGAGCCATCAAAGTGCTTATCCATTCATATCCTTGCTCTCTGTGATGCTGCTGCATTGCCAGGTCAAGCCCTGGCGCTCAGAGTGCAAAGAGCCCTGGGAGAGGGCTGAGAGAAGTGTTTCATGACGGTGTGGTGAGCAGATCTCCTGGGCTGGCCCCCACCATGGCCAGGACCCACTGCCCAGTCATCCCAGTGCTTTAGTCCCTCTCCAAGGAGTGGGTGCTTGAAGGCTTTGGGCATCTTGGTGGCACCAAGAGCTCACTCTTGGTTGGAGAAGGGAGGAATCAGTTTGATTGGAGAAGGGGAGAAACCTAGGTCATGGAGCTTCCTAGGAAGAGGTTCAAGGTCTTTGAGGTCTGGAGAGACTTGGAAAGGAAGGAAAATGTTTACAGGTCAGGGAATCATGTCCCATTTGGGAAGTGGGTGAATTGGGGAGCTCAAAGGATGCTTGAGGAGAGGGAAGGCAGAGGAACCAGGACACTGGGGTACAGGGAAGGAGGCAACTTGAGCAGTGCTGGGGCTTTTGGTGTGAGACAAGTGGAGATGGAAAGATAGGAAAGGACCCCAAGAGCAAGAGGGGCACTAGGATGGGTGGGAAGTGATCCCAGCAGAGCTCTGGTGGCAGCAGGGGTTGGTAGCCGGGGGTAGAAGGAAAAAGGGGGGTGTTTGTGGCAGAGGGATCAGAGAAGTGGGGAAAGCTGTATCCTGGGGTGATGGAGAGGAAGGAGCACAGGGGACAAGAAGGGAGGCAGAGCCAGCACCACGGAGATGGGGAGGGGAGCAGAAAGGGACAGCAGGGGCCAGGAGCATGCAGGGGAGCAGGGGGACTAAGGGGAAAGTGTGAGTGCAGGACTGAGCCGGGAGAGAGCTGCAGGAGGAGGAGGTCAGGGCATGGGACCAAGGTAGGAGCCAGGACAAGAGGAGCAGGGGTGCTTGGCTTCATAACATTGTGTGAAGGGGCCAATCTAGGCAACAGCCACAGCATTTCTCCTTGACCAGGTTTTAAGTTATTCAGCATGTTCATCATGATCACCATTTTAACCAACTGCGTGTTTATGACGCTGAGCAACCCCCCGGCGTGGTCCAAGAACGTGGAGTAAGTCCCTGCCTCCCACGACCTCCCCCAGCCATGGGGGCCATCCCAGCTTGGCCATCCTCAGGAGGGACAGGACCAAGGCTGAGAGAGGGTGTTGGGACCCGGGCACCTTTTAGAGGAGGAGAGGTGTCACTGGGAGATGCTGGTGGCCCTCTTGATCTCAGAAGGGATGTCTGTGCTCTGCCTTAGGCATTGCAAAGAGTGGGAGTGTTTCAGAGCTGCCCAAAAGCTGGTGGGGTCCTTGTGACAGGAGACCACTGCAGAGCAGGCTGGGTTGGGTCGGCAGTGATAGTCTGGAGAGGATGAGCAGATCCATCAGTCCAAGGAGCATGGACAACCAGCCCCAGGTGAGAAGGGGAAAATCCAGCATTTTCTGCTCTGGTTCTGCACAATCAGGTCTCAGCAGGATTTTACAGAGAGCGTGGTGGTGTTGGGACATCAGCAGGGATCAGAGGTCTTGCAGAATAGTCACCAAAGGGATTGGTACATCAAGATGTCCCAACTTGCCTTACGAGGTGAGGTGAAAACCTCCCCCAGTGCCAAAGCACCTCAAGAACCCAGCAGCCCGTGACCTCCCAAAACTCAGCTCCCCAAGATGGTCCCACTGGCAGGGACAGACAAAACCTCATCCTGAGCTGGCCCTTGGACTTGAGTGAGCATCCCCTGAGTCACCATTCCCATTTCAGATACACCTTCACTGGGATATACACCTTCGAGTCCCTCATCAAGATACTGTCGAGAGGCTTCTGCATTGACGACTTCACATTCCTGCGCGACCCGTGGAATTGGCTGGACTTCATGGTCATCTCCATGGCGTGAGTATGGTGGGATGGGAGGAGGACAGGAGGTCTGGCCACCGCACCTGGGGGGGACCCTGGGGAGGAGGGCTGAGAAACAGGGCGGTGGGTGCCTGGCAGAGCCCGTGAAGCCCTTTCCTCTCCTGTCCTGCAGCTACATTACCGAGTTCGTGGACCTGGGGAACATCTCTGCTCTCAGGACCTTCCGCGTCCTCCGTGCCTTGAAAACCATCACCGTGATACCAGGTGGGACTTAAAGAAGGGGTCTCCTCTCCATATCTTCCCCTTCCTTGAGGTCAGGCTTTCCCACGGTTCACAGCAATTCCTTGTTCTTTTGAAAGGTCTAAGAGTAAACAGAGAAAATAAGATATTAGATACTTTTAAATAGTTTTCCACATAATTCAGCTTTTGGGTCAGGTCCTGCTGATTTTACATCTTGAAATTTCCTGTGCTCGCTCGGTTGTTTGGCCAAGGAAAGCCCCTGATGAGCCAGACGTGGTGTTTTTAGGGGTCCTTGGAGATGCTTTAAGTGGGCTTGTGCTCACATTGTGTTTATGGGCTCGATTAACCGATACACTTTGCTTGGTCCTTGGAGCTGTAAACTCAGTTTTGTCCCCACTGCTGACTGCTCTGGTGCTAGGGTTGAGATATTTAATAGTGCAAGAGCCACGTGCAAGTGTTTAATGTCACCCCAGACATACAGCCTGCGGTGTTAGGAGCATGTTATCAAACACCTCTGATGGCTGTTTCCCAAATCTGATGCCGTTTCAATACCCTGCTTCGGTACCACCTAGTGCAAGCTCACAGAAATGATAGGTCAGACCCCTGGAAGAGGCATGAGATTGAACGGAAAACGATAGTTTCTTGTGCTGAATAAATTCTTGTGTCCCTGCAGTTTCCAGATCTTTAGGGTTCATATTTGAATGGTTTTTGCCTCCATCAAACAGGCTAAAAATGGCATTTAGCAAAACGTAAGCTGTTGCTTCTTTCTGGAATGACATCCCCCCAAGAGGCTCTGCAGAAATAGCAGTTGCAAAAATAAGCTATTTTAGAATGGCTGTCCTCAGCAGTTTCCCAACATAGACAAGCCCTTGGAGAACAGGGTTTTACCTAAATAGTTTGGGGAGGGAGGGAACTGGCATGATGACAGGGCTAAAAATCGTGCGTCTTCGGAGAATTGCCTCCACGTGAGAAAGCTCTCTGCTCAGGGCTGCTTTTAAGATTAATGTCAGGACGTCCCAGCATCGCCCATCATCCATGTAGACCTCGGGTGACAGGAACAACATCCTCCATGTCAAAAGCCCACCAAGGATCTGTGGGCAAGCCTCCTCTGTGGAGGAAACAGCAATGCTGGGGTGGGGAGAGATGAGTTAATCCCGATGCTTGATGCAGATGTTGCTTTGTCACCTTCACTCAGATGCATTGGGGTTTCTCCAGCTTGGAAGGATCAGGCTGGAGGGGCCCGGCTGGGCTCACAGCCACCCACAGGACAGCAGCACGTGGGGGTGTTGGACCACGGAGGCTTTTCTGGAGCTGAGAGCAGTGCTCAGCATCTTCCAACTGGGCTGGCAAATGGCTCTTCCATGTGCCACAGCAAAGTGGTCTACTCTAGTGGTTTGGGCCAAAAAAGGCCAGATTGTGGCATCTGGGGAAAACATAAAGCCGAAAGGACTTGATGGCAGCCAGGCTGGGGTGGGCTTTGGCTTGTGATACCCTGGTTAAGGTTGGCATGGGGAGGCTTGGCTGGCACTGGTCCAAGGGTGACAGTTTTTAGGGGAAGGGTTTATGCTGCCCAGCAATGTGTGGGGACAGAGGCGCAGCTGGGATGCAACATGGGACACAGAGCTGGGGGTCTGGGCACACGGGGCGAACTTGGTGAGACCACATGTCCCCACCAGATCCAGCACCTTTTGGGAACACCATAGCACGTTCTCCACAATTAGCAAATGAACGATTAGCTCAGTAGTGACGCCTCCCCCCTAGGGCTGAAGACGATCGTTGGGGCTCTGATCCAGTCGGTGAAGAAGCTCTCGGACGTCATGATCCTCACCGTCTTCTGCCTGAGTGTGTTCGCCCTAATTGGTCTCCAGCTCTTCATGGGGAACCTCCGGCAGAAGTGTGTGCGGTGGCCCCCCCTCAACGACACCCTGCTGTGGGACTTGGGGCTGGACAACGATACGTTGGCCAATGCAATGCTTTACGGCAACTTCACCGACGACGTTGCCAGCAACTTCACCAGCAACTTCACCAGCAACAGCACCTTTGATTTTGAAGCCTACATCAACGATGAAGGTAAACACTTGTGCATCCCCTTCTTCATTGACCCATCGCCCTGGTTTGCTCCTCAGTTTCCTTGCTCTTCCTCCATGTCAGACCAAGATAGTTTGCTTGCATGGATCTTCTTGCCAAGGTGCCTTGCAGGGAGATATGGCTGGTGGGTGAAACAGGGGTTGTGCATATTCACAGGATGGACAGATGGGATGAAATCCTCCTTGCCAGAGAAAATGCAGTCCACCTGGGCAAGCTAAACTCCTCTAAAAAGGTTTCACCATGGGAAGGCCTGGACAAACCAGTGTCTCCATCACTCCCACTTGCTAGAGAGGCCACAGTCTCCCCATCGGGGTGGGCACTGGTGAACAGCTGCTCCATCTGGCTGGTCACAGCAGGTCACAGCAGGTGAAAAACCAAAGGGAAGGATGCAGGAATGACATTTCTCACCCACTTTCACTGCTGCATCATAGCTGGGTCCTTCCCCAAGTACTGCTGCATCCAGTGAGCTTTGCATGCAAGCATGCAACACCGCGACAGCCAACAGGAGGGGAAGGAAGGAGAGGTGGGATCAAGCACAGGTCCTCAGGCAGGTCTCCAAGTTTGCTACTTCTTTGAAACAAGTTTGGCCTAAAAAAGTGCAGTGGGTTTTTTTGTTTGTTTGTTCTTTGGTTTGGGGTTTTTAAACTCCATGAAAATGTAAAAATCTCAGAAAATCTGCCTGGCAGAGCTGCACGGTGGTGGGATGCTCCACAGGGATGTTTCATGTCTCGTTTACGGCACTCAGCAGAGCTCAGCAGAAGGTCGGGTTACGTCTCGGCTGAGCTGCTTTGCCCAACTGTACAAGTAGCTCTGGCATTAATTACAGGAAGGCTTCTTGGTAGGGGTGCAAATTCAATATATAGGATCTAATGAGTGCAGAGCAAATAGCAACAGCACCCTGCGGCCACGCGTTCAGGTTAACAGCTGTTGGGGCCAGGCCAAAAACACATCGCCTGGAGTTTCACAAGCGGAACATCTCAATGAGCCCACGTAGGTTAAATAAAAGCCTGGTGGCAAGAAGCCAGGCAGAGCCGGGGATGCTTTGAGGAAGCTCCAGAAATCCCTGTGTGGCTTCTGGAAGGGCTGTGCTAGGTGATGCCCAGGATGGGGTCTAGCTGCCCTCTGCCATGTCCTGGGATGGGTGTCTCCAGGTGCTCATCTATGTGTCCCTGGGGGCAGGTGACCTGTGGTGGCACTGCTTGGCAGCTCCTGTGGCTCTGGGTCTGTGCCCAAGATGTAAGGAGGAGCTTCAAGGACCCCTGGTCTGTGAGCAGGGTGGGTTTCCCCACCAGGCAGGGGCTGGTTGGGATGGGAGCAGCAGGAGGAACGCGATAGCCATGGAGCAATAGCAGACAGTTTCCCCGGGCTTTTTTGGGACCCCTGCAGTCCCCCATATTTGGTGCTCCCTGGGAATGCGCTGCTATTGCATACGTTTTCCCAGCAAAACAGAACAGCCCTGGTCCTTTGACCACATGTTAACCTGCCTTCCCAGGAGGCCTGACCCTGGCCAACCTGGCTGTCTCCAGAGCTCTTTATGGGCTTGGGAGCCACCTAGTTGGGTCGGTGAAACAATGCCATGAGCTCTCTGCGCTAGTGCCAAGTAGTTCAATGCAAATAGCGAAGTCAGCAGAGAGGAGATAACCCAGTGCCCAATGCTGGGATTCAGGGAACTTCCCTGACAGCGAGGAGCTGCCAAGAATTTGAAAATCAAT
Source organism: Nipponia nippon (assembly GCF_047370975.1). NCBI lineage: Eukaryota > Metazoa > Chordata > Aves > Pelecaniformes > Threskiornithidae > Nipponia > Nipponia nippon. The sequence continues at coordinate 5,276,670 of NW_028262350.1, forward strand.
GTTTGTATTTATTTTTTTTTTATGTCTTGCTCTTTCCTCAACTGCAAAGCTAATTTCTACTTTCTGGAGGGAGCGCTCGATGCCCTGCTCTGCGGGAACAGCAGCGATGCCGGGTGAGTGCAGCTTGTGCTGGCGGCCAATGTCCCCCCTGGCAGGAGACAAGGCAGCCAGCACAGCCTGTGGGACCACTGGTGCTTGGCATGGGACAGAACTGGGGCTGGGAATGTGGCTTTGCAGGTGAATGGTCTGGGCATCCTGACTGTATCAGCTTGGGGTGGGGGGTATCGGTCCGGGCATCCCGACTGTCTCAGCTTGGGGTGGGGGGTATCGGTCTGGGCATCCCGACTGTCTCAGCTGGGGGGGTGGGGGTGGGGGGGGGTGTCTGCTGAAGCATCTCAGCATCCCCAGGGATGGAGCGTTTCGTTGCGGGTGCAGGAGGGGCAGCGCTGGGGGCTCATGCCAGCTGCCCCTGCGGCTCCTCTGGTAGGAAGTGCCCTGAAGGGTACCAGTGCATGAAGGCAGGGAGGAACCCGAACTACGGCTACACCAGCTACGACACCTTCAGCTGGGCTTTCCTGGCCCTCTTCCGCCTCATGACGCAGGACTTCTGGGAGAACCTCTTCCAGCTGGTAGGCACCAAATTTTTATCTTTGTGCAAATGCTCCTCTCATTTTGATGCTGCCCCTGGTCTAGGACAGGTAAAAAGTCACTCGACTGGAAACTTGAGGGACCTTGTCTTGTGGTTTATGGATCAAACCAGGATCAGCAGAGATGGGGCATGGTCCCATCCAGTTCACCAACCTGAGCAGTGGAGTGTATTTTCCAGGGCAAAGCCCAGGTGTGCTTCAGCAGTGCTGTCAGCTGTATCATGGGACGCAGGGATTTGTAAGAGTATGTAGTACATCTCTGGCTTGAGCTAAGGGGGAGGGTAAGGGGGAAAAGCTAGGTCGCTTGTCCCCTGCATTGAGTAATCCTCCAGGGAGAAGCTGCAGACACCATAAAATCCCAGCTGACCCTGGGCCCAGAGACTGTATAGAGAAAAGCAAGCCTATGTCTAAAGGCTACATGTGTCTTCTGGAAATGATTATGCCCAGATCCAGACTTAGAAAAGGACCACTCTTGGCCCAAGGGTGAGACCTGAGAAGTTCGGAGCTGAGAGACATCAGCCCCTGTCACAGCAAAGCGAGTCTCTGATGAAATGTTGGTCCCATCTCCATCCATGCTTGCAGCCCTTGGGCTACCAGATAGCACTGAGCAGTGTGGCTGGGTTTGCTGAGACTTCTGGCTGTTTCACACAGGTCCTAACCCAGTGCCATGGACTGCAGGAAGGTCAACTGGGCAAGGACCAGCCCTTGGGGAAGACGGGAGCAAAACATTGTACTCCTACCACAAATGGGAGGGTGCCCTGGTGCAAGACCTTTTGTTAGAAGCAACACCAAACCGATATCATGCCGAGGTGGTCTGACAGCCTGTGCCTCCTTTTTCCACAGACGCTGCGTGCAGCAGGGAAAACATATATGATCTTCTTCGTGGTGGTTATATTTCTTGGTTCCTTCTACCTCATCAACCTTATCCTCGCTGTGGTGGCCATGGCTTATGCAGAACAAAATGATGCCACGATGCTGGAGGAACAGCAGAAGGAGGAGGAATTTCAGCAGCTCATGGAGCAGCTGAAGAAGCATCAAGAGGAGCAAGAGAAGATGGTTGGTGGAAAGTGTGGAGGCCAAAATGAGGGATCCTAGGAATAGGGGGAGGAAAGGGGAGGCAGCAACAAGCGTGGTGGTGCCTCTATGTAAAATCCAAGAATAAGCCCCATATGGTCCATAGTAAGCAAAGATATAATAATTGAGTAACTATTTTGGGGGTCATAGCTGAATCAAAAAGTTGAGGTACTATCCTGGGTGGGGGGAAAAAAAGGTTGAAAAGATTTAACTTCCACATCCAAAATCCAGCACAGGGAGCACTGGGAGGCAGCAGAGAGGTGCAGCACAGAGGTGCGGTATTGCTTGAAAGGAGGAGGTGAGAAACAAGACATAAAAGGCACCAGAACTAACAATATATCTTCCTGCAGCACATCAAGAGCAGGAAACCTGGCAGAGCGCCTGCAGCGGCAGATTATGATCAGGGTACAAAAGAAGCGCTCGGGGAAGACAGGGCGGTTGCAGCAAAGCTAAATGCATTAGCAAACCATTTGCTTTTGGCCAAGACTGGAAACAGCAGAGAGGGCTTGAGAGACGCTGCATCTCGCCCGGGGAGGTCTGGGTGTCCTTACCGGAGCTGAGGCACAGCTCTCGGGGTCCGGCCTCACTGCTGTACCCCAGTACCTGAGCAGATATGCATGCCTGATGCTGCAGAGAGTTTGCACTGATATTTCTCTGAGCTGGCATCTCTAAGCTGCCTGATTTCCACCCATTTGCTCCACTGCAGTTCCAAGGTGTTACCGTAGCCCCTTTCTGACCCTTGGGAGTCTCTTTTCAGCACAATATGCCTGTAGAAATGTGGGCAAAAGCTTCTGTGATGTCTGATACTGCAGCCCAGCCATTTTCCATCTCTAATCATCATTTCGGCCAACATCAGCAACGTCCGCAGGAGACATCCCTGCAAATCTGTTAGTCTGGGCAAAAGACCAGCTTCCTTGCATGTAAAGAGAGACACAAAGCAGTGTTTTCCTCTCTCTAGAGCCTCTGTCTCTCGTTGCTTATCTGTGCCAAGCCACAGCATCCTCCGAGGAAGCGGCTTGCTCTTATCTGGCTGCTGCTGTTTGCAGGATGGGTCTAAGCGAGCCCTGCCCTAGGGATGGGGACTCCAGGGCTGGGCATAAAGCTGGTGCTGTGGCCGGTTCCCTGAGCAAATTAACCAGTGAGTTGCCCAAAGGCTTTATTAAGGGTTGATACTCCTTTATTGTCACCTAGAGAAATGGAGAAGGCAGAGGGAATAAGGCTGAGAGTGCAGGCAAAGCGCCTACAAGAAATGGGTGCTTGGATCCATGTAACATCCAGCGCCCGAGCATGGAAACCGTGTTGCGTCTCAGCAATGTGCAGTGTGAACAGCGAGGCTCCCACTCTGCTGTGGCATCCTTAGTGCTACCAGAGGGTGTAGTAAACTTCAAATACTAATAGCACTGTCAGAAACAAAAAACAAACAAACAAACAAAAAACGATTGCATGTGCAAATGAAAATCCAATAAAACAACATCTGGGGGAAAAAACCTAAATTTTGACCCAAACATTCAAAAATTCAGTGCAAGTTCAAAAATCTTGGACATTGCGTTTCAGCAAGAGCCTTGAAGATTTTGCTTCTTTCCCATTTGGGATGAAAACATGTTTGGAAGATTAAAGTTTCATGCAAGACAGAAATTAGGAGGTTTGCAGTGTTTTTTCCTTATGAATTATTCACTCTGATCAAATTTGAACAGATCTAATACTGCTGTGCGGAGAGCTTAGTACGGTGGGGTGTGCAAGTGAAAAGGAAAGGCTTGCAGCTTCTGGTTAGCTACTGCAAATTGATGTCCCTCGTTGTTGCTCGTGAGGATCTGAGTTTGCTGCCCAGGCCCTGCAGCAAACTTTGGAGTCAAAGTTCTGCCCAGGATGGTCCTGGGGCTCTGTTCGCCTCCCTCCTTAGCCCGGTGCCCTGCGGCGATTGCGGGAAGCTCCCAATGGCTGTGGGCACACAGGTAATGGAGACGCGGGTTGCTGCAGTTGCAGGACCGGCGGTCCAGCAGCGGTTCCCTGCCCAGAAACGTGGCTGAGAAGGAGTGCGACTCGGACCTGAACAGTGACCAGGACAAGGCAAAGGACTGCAACGGGCAAGTGGTCCCCAAGGTCGTGCTGGAGCGCTCTGCTACAGTGATCGGTGTACGTGCTTGGCTCTGTCTCTGCCATCCCTTGAGGACGCCCACCCCTGTAAATCCAGGTGGAGGGACAGGCTTGTGCCCAGCTTGTTGTGGGTCGGGTCCTACGAGCCTTTCTGCAGCCCACCTGTAGTCCCCATGTTGCACCCCAAGGTCTTTCCAGACCATGCCCTTTTTTCTGCCTGCTCTATCTTTAAGTGCATTAAATAGCCTGCAGCACTCTGCATTCATCCCCTGTGGCCTCCTCTCCTTCTAGTTCAACCCAACCAATGAGCCGGAGAAATCAGACCACAACCACCTCACTGTGAGCAACCAGGATGGGCCAGGCCTCGAGAAGAGGGTAGGGAGCGCCATCAGCGTCATCTCCAACACTGTGGAAGGTATGTCCTTCCCCAGCCTGGGTGAGGGCTGTGTGTGCCAGCTCTTTTAGCCCTACTGTTGTGCGTTGATGGGCTTGGGGTGCTCGGCACACACCAGTGACAGCGGCTGTCCCAAATCTCCAGCCCTGTGCAAGGGATGACTCTGGACCTGGGGCCTCCATAAGGGGTCAATGCACTGCAGTGATGCTCAAGCAAGGTTTTTCATCGCAACTCGCTAGGATGATGCCTGGAGGCAATAGTACAATATCTCTTGCAAATGAATGGGATTGCAATTGATTACAACAGTCTCCAGAGTCAACTGAGAGCTGTTGAGTGGTTTCCCAAGAGCTGCTGTCTCAACTTCAGTACCGTAGACTCAGCAATAACAGGCTTCTCAGCCCTGTCCTCCCTGAGAATGGGCACCAAACCCTCCAGCCACCCCAGAGCAGTTCCCTTGGATGTCCATGCAATCTCAGTGTGGTAGGGACACCTCAAATCCTGCCCAGGTGCTGAGAGCAGGATTGGACACACAGTTCCGTGACTGATCTGCTTTTCCATCCCTCTCTGGTTTGGAGGGTAAGGTCTGCAACATCACTGCCTGGGCATGGGAAGGCTCCTCCTTTTAGCCCCCATGTTCAACTTATAGATGGTCTAGAGCTGGTTCAGGGCCTCAGGACAGGTCTCCTCTAGTGGGTTAGCACTTGCCCTACCCAGGGGAGGACAGGATAAGCCTATACTGATGTCATTTTTCTTTCCTGCCCTCAGAGCTGGAGGAAGCTCACCAGAAGTGCCCATCCTGGTGGTACAAATTTGCCCACACGTTCCTGGTCTGGAACTGCTGTCCTCTGTGGCTGAAGCTGAAGGAGTTTGTCAAGCTGGTGGTGATGGACCCCTTCGTGGACCTGGGCATCACCATCTGCATTGTGCTTAACACAGTCTTCATGGCCATGGAGCATTACCCTATGACGGAGGAGTTTGAGAACGTGCTGACCGTGGGGAACCTGGTAGGCAGCTACAGGCATCCCATCCTTACCTGTTTAGAGCCACAGCGGCCACACCATCCGCCCTGGTGGGCAGATCACCTCTGCTGCCATTGTGTCACCAGCACGCATGCATGCCTGGAAACACATCCCAGCTGCTAAGAAAGTGCTGCAGGGGTCTGATCACAGCATCCCTGTGACGGGTTGGGCTCCAGGATGGCTCAGATCAAGGGAAGTGATATGGGGTGGGATCCATCTCGCCTTCTGCTGCAGCTTCTGTCTGGCTTGGTACATCTCAGCAATGCCAGCGTGGCCATGGCCTTGCAGAGCTGCCCTGAGCCATCTTCTGCATTGCAACCCAGGGTCAGGCACAAGCTGGTCAGCGTCCTCATGATGCTGGGTGGCCATGTGGAAGAGCAGGGGTCAATTCAGATGCTGGGAGCAAACAGGTCCCCATGAAGCAGGAGGCAACAGTGCTAGCAGCATTAAATAATAATAATAATCAGGGCTTTTCTCAGCGAAATTGCTGCAACTCTGGGCTGGTTTGATTTCATGGGTGTATTTAGCAACCAGCTGTGGCTGCTCCTGCTTGGAGCTCAGGGTAAATGGCTTTCAGCTGGAGGCAATATGCTGGTGGGGCAATCCCAGGAGGCCCCTGGTAGCTCTGGGAAATGCAGCTAAGGGATGGGAGAGCTTGCTCTCTCCTCTCCTGCTACCTTGCCCTGCTCCAGCACCTGCCGGGGCCTCTCTGTGCACAGGCACCGGAGCGACACATGCCGGGGCCCGAGCCCCGGCGGGCAGGATGACGCTCAGCACATAGCTGCTTTGTCTCTGGTTTCATTCAGGAAATACAAGGGGATTAATCGGCTGTTGCTCAAAGCACGGTCATGCTGCAAAGACAGGTCCAGCTTTTCCTTCGGGCCAGCGGCAGTTTCTGGCTGCATGTACACCCCGACGCAAGGAGCTGGCAGGGCCAGGAGGATTTGCTGGGGAAGGGTCAGGGAGGGATGGGAGCAGGAGAAGCAGCCCCCACTGAGCCACGGTCTCCCCCGCATCGCCTGCCTGCTGCCTGTCTCGCTGCAGGCAGAAAGATGGCCAGGCTGTAAGTGAAGGGAGCAGGGATCAGCTGGCAGGAGCAGAAAAGGGGACATTTGTGGGCTGGCATGCAAAGGGGCATGTCGGGGAGCATCCCCTGGGATGCCAGTGCAGAAGCCTTTCGGCAAGGTGGAGGCAAGGACCTGTGCATCCCAACACGATCCACATCCAGGGCAAAACTTGTCACCGGGCCCCCTCTGCACATGCCACGTCATGAAATTGCATCAAGGATGCTAATTGTCACATTGCTGATCCTGCTCCGGAGTAATGTGATAATGCACAGCACCGTTGTAGTCCCGGGAAAAGCGTAATGTGTAAGAGCCGGATCAGCTTTCGCAGGGCTCGGGGAGGGGCAGGGGCATCCCAGTAGCAGCCCAGTTCCTGGTGCTGGCAATCCCTGTGATTCAGCAGTCATTTGAAGGGGGTCTCTTTGCCAATGAGACTTTCATTTTTAATTTCCACCTGCCAACACACACCTTTACTAAGTCTCTCCAGCACCAATCGGTCCCCAGTACTCCCAGCCTGGCTCCACAAGCCACACTGGGCAGCAGCTAGGGAGCTCGTCCTCAACCAGGGCTGGACCCAGTGGGATGAAACACTTTGGGATTACCACAAAAAGGAGAGGTGCTACCCACCCTATGCCGAGCACTGACTTTCAAGCAAGCTGATGGGGTGCTGTTTCCACAGGTCTTTACAGGGATCTTCACAGCGGAGATGGTCCTGAAGCTCATTGCTTTGGACCCCTACGAGTATTTCCAGCAGGGCTGGAATATCTTTGACAGCATCATTGTCACCCTGAGCCTGGTGGAGCTGGGCCTGGCCAACGTGCAAGGACTCTCCGTGCTCCGCTCCTTCCGTTTGGTACGTGCCACAGGGATGAGCTGTGCCGGGGGATTTTGGATGCAGTTGCCACCAGGGTGGAGAATGGCTTGTTCAGCCTCCTTTATGGCGGTCACCAACTTGTCCCCTGGTAAAGATAACACTGGCAGTCAAGCTAAATATTTAGGAAAGTCAGAGTCTGTGCTCTTTGCAAAGCAGTTGGGTGTTTAATCACTCCTGCCTTAATAAAACCACCACATGAAGGTCTAATCCCTGCTTCGTGGCCTTACTGACACCTTGTGGCAATGAAAGCCTGAGGCAAATCAACGCCTTGTCTCCTTGCTCCTTGTAGCTGAGGGTTTTCAAGCTTGCCAAGTCCTGGCCCACCCTCAACATGCTCATCAAGATCATCGGTAACTCGGTGGGCGCCCTGGGGAACCTCACGCTGGTGCTGGCCATCATCGTCTTCATCTTCGCCGTGGTGGGGATGCAGCTTTTTGGGAAGAGCTACATAGAGTGCGTGTGCAAGATCTCCCACGACTGCGTGCTGCCTCGCTGGCACATGAATGACTTCTTCCACTCCTTCCTCATTGTCTTCCGCATCCTCTGCGGGGAGTGGATCGAGACCATGTGGGACTGCATGGAGGTGGCTGGCCAGACCATGTGCCTCATCGTCTTCATGATGGTCATGGTCATCGGGAACCTTGTGGTGAGTCTTGGAGTTGGGGTGGACCCTCAATGAAAGGTGGGGAGTGAGAACGGAGGGTGTCGTGGGGTGGGGACACCTCTGCCCCTCGCTCACTGGCCAATGCTGTCCAGCCCAGCTCATCTACAGGGCTATGCCTGTAGGCAGGGTCTTGTTGGAGCTGTACAGGAGCACAGGCAAAGGGCTTGACCTCCCTCCTGTAGACCCGGTGGGGATGTGCTGTGTGCTCAGCTCTGCGTAAAGCAGGGTAAGAAGCGATTTCTGAGGCACCTTCAGCTGAAACTAGATCACAAACAGAAGGGGAAACCGAGGCATGGAAAACTTAACAATGGGCTTCAGGCAGATGCAGGAGCAACTCTGGGACAAAAGAGAGCTCATCTTCGAGCTGCCTTTTCTCCTCTACATGGCTTTTCTGGCTTTGCTCCCCTGTTTCCCACTCTCCTGCAATGAGGGATGGAGGCAGGGTTATACCCAGCTCACCCCAGGGCTGCCCCTTTGCTCCCAGGTGCTTTTGGAAGCAGAACCCCCTGGAAGACTTTTGCAGATCCCCAGTCCTCACCGTGGTCCAGGTGGCATCCCGGGGATGCACAACCCCTCTGCTCCTTCCCCTGGGTCCTGAGGAACCCTGGTCACCATCACCCTCTCTCCCTGCCCATTGCCCTCCCCGCTAACCCGAGCTGCTCGCTGCCCGCGCTGCAGATCTGCAAGTTCCAGGCGAGCGCGAAATCCTTTCTAAACTTGGTAACCCTCTCACTGGCGGCTTTGAAGCTTGTTTTCCAGGCTGCGTGGGCCCTGCTCTCCCTTCTTAAGGAGCAAGGCAGGGGAGGGAAGCATAGCGGCTTGCCGAATCGCTCCTATTACTTGCCGGGGTTGTGTAAGCCCTTTGGAATTTGCTTTGAAAAACTATCTGCCCAGGGAGCTGCTGACGCCTCCCTCCCCGCTGCAGATGCCTGCTCCAGGCCCGGGCTGACACAGCCCTCCAGAGGGGTGAAAGCAGCCCTGGGGAGAAACCCAGACTACCCCACAACTCGGGTCAGGGGTAGGGTGGCTTGGAGCGTCCCACTTCAAGGGCAGAAAGTTGGGATTTGCTTGGCTTCCCTGGCTCATGCCAGGTATTTGGGGCTTTGAAATGGCCCCCATAGCAGCATGGAGAGCCACCTTACCCTGGGGTGTCCTGGGGTCTGTGCTGGGTGATGCTGGGCAGGCACGCACGCATCACCTCGTGGTGGGGAGCAGCCCAATGTCTCCCCGGGCTGCCCATCAGCCAGCAGTCAGCAACAGGTTGTAACGCTACCTTTCAAGGGGGAACCCGTTCATTTGAATCGCGATGCTGAATCAGGCTGAAAATCACCCGTAATCAGCAGGAGCATCTCCAGAACAGTCTGCAGAGAGCGCAGGAGCTTAGAGAGTGGGAATCCAACTGGGGCTCCCTGGAGACCCTCCCCAAAACAGGCTCTGGAAACCTTTCCTCTTCTGGAGGTTTTGGAGTAGGACAGCCCATCCATCCCTCCAGGAGACTTTCCTGGAGATGGTATGAGGGCAGCACGATTTTCAGCTGGTGGGGTCAGAGGCAGCCCTCCCTGAGATTGCACCCCAGCTTTCCAGGCACGCTTTGCAGCTCCTGCTGTGCTCTGTGCTCCTGCACAGGGTTCATTTAAAGCTAAGTAGAGAAACACAGTGCACGACCACCTACAGAGCCACCTCTGCTCTCTTCATCCTCTTTGCCAGACTCTCCTGGCCACGTCTCAGGTATTTCCAAGTCCTGGAGACTGTCCCGAGCAGCCTCCCGAGCATCCCGGCTGCAGAGAGGTCTGTGTTTCTCCCCACTTCCCCTGCGGAGGAATAAGGCGACGGTCGGTCATCCTTTACTGTTAATGACACTTTGAGCATTTCCTTTGGGGTTATTAAGGGAAAAGGGAGGAAGTCAGTCGGGTGACAAGGTAACAGACTCCTATCCAAAACAACCAGAGCCAACAGCAACTATTAGCTGTAATTGGTGCTCAACGTAAATATTAAACTGATGGCATAGTAGGGATTTATTTAAAGATGCGATTTAAGTCATATAGTATGAGCCATGTGAAAACAGCAGTGACCTTGAATAGCAGCTAATTCCCTTCTCAGATACGCTGCTGGCACAAACATCAACAGCTGTGGGCTTGGCCCATCGGCCGCTCCGCACAGCAAGTGCATGTCTGGGTGCTGCCGATGCCCCCGTACCCCGGGGAAAGCCTGTCCCGCTCCTCTTCTCGTGAGCTGCTCCGGGTTTCTGGCATGCAGTGAGCCCCCCCGTGCCAGGCGAGGCTGCAGTGGGGTCCAGTCACGTTTTGGGTGTGGTGAAGTAGGAGAGATCTGGGGGAAGCAGGAGAGAGCCCGTGCTTGGAGCTATATAGAGCATTGCATTTGCATCCCATGAACTGACTTGTGCTGAGATGAAATGCTGCTCTCCGTGGAGCAGAGCAGTCTCTGGGAGAAAGGGATGAGGTTACAGCTGTGGCTGAGGCTCCTACGTGGTCCCAGGGCGTTGGAGACCCTCAGGAGGTCGCTGGGCATCTGAGCAACCAGAGCCAGCAAAGAGGAGAAGAAGAGTTGCAGCTGGGCGGACAATAAGCAGGAGACTTCTCCCTGCGAAGAGAAGGGACCGAGCTGAATTTCATCCCTATGGGTGGTGGGGAGAAGCACCATAGGCTTTGGGGAGTCCCACGTGGGGACCAGCCAGGCCAAGAGCTCCAAGAGAGTGAAGGGAGGGACGTGTTGATGGACACCACAGGTTGGGGGGGGGGGGGGGGGGGGTGCTGAAGCAATGACTAACATCGCTTGCAAATGGATCAGCAGGACCCAAGCAGCTGGGGGTGACACTGAGGGCATCGCAACCCAGGGAGGAGTGAGGAGGACCATGTCCATGTCCTCCAGGAGAAGGGGTTGGCATCTCCACAGTCCCTAGAGTTGGGCAATAGGAGGAGGGTGTCCCACGACATGCTCAACATAAGGGTCTTCTCCACAGCTATGATTTATCCCTGCTACTCCAGCCTGTGGGGACAATGTTCATGCTGGACATCAGCGCTGGTATTTGCTTTTGTTCCCTCCAGGTGCTGAACCTGTTCTTAGCTTTGCTGCTGAGCTCCTTCAGCGCTGATAGCCTGGCGGCATCTGACGACGACGGAGAGATGAACAATTTGCAGATCGCTATTGGCAGGATCACCAAGGGGATCGACTTTGTAAAGGCCTCTGTCCTCATGCTGCTCCGCAGGCTGTGGAAGGGGAAGAAGGTGGCCCCAGAGGAAGAGCAAGAGCACAGTAAGAGGGACAACTCTGTGCTAAACCATGTGGACACTGGCCAGGAGCCCAAGTCGGAGTACCTGGATGGAGTCGCTGGCAAAGAGCATTTTTTCATGGATGAACTGGACCATATGAATTTCATTAACAACCCCAACCTGACGGTGCAAGTCCCCATTGCCTCGGAGGAGTCTGACCTCTATGAGGAGACAAGTACCCAGTCCGACACCGAAGATGCCAAGGTAAGAAATGTGGGTGGGAGGCTTTCAACCCGAAAACTGGGATTGACCCATTCTTGCTGTGCTGCCCAAAGAATTATGCTGGTTTTGGTTACTTATAGCTTTTCCACAATGTGTGGCATGGGCCAAACTTGGGGTTTTTCAACGTGGCATTTCCCAGTGTAAGCTGGAGGTGGGGGGTTCCGAGCAGGGCTTTGGCCCAGTTTGGGTCAGGCTATGGGGTTATTGCTCGCACGAGGGGGACCCACTGCACTGCAGGGTTGGTGCAAGCGTCAAAGCGCTCAGTTTGGGGTTAAAGATGTTCCAGAGGAATTTGATGCCAGGAAATCTGCTGATGGCACTAACATTGGATCCACTGCTAATGCCTCAGAAAGCATCATCAGGGAGGGTATGAAGCCAGATGGAGGAGCTTAGCACAAGTGAACATGAAGCGTTGCATTTTGGATCCAAAGCTGACGAGCCAGCTGATGTCAGCATTGCTGTGTCGAGGCGCGGAGAGGACTGTCAGGGCTTGTGGGACACTGACCGCCCTGGTGCTCTGGGAGGATGATCGGGAGATGCGAGACAAGAAAGTCGGGAAGACCCGAGTGGACACAGAAAGGAGGGGGATAGCCTAGTGGGAAATTCCTGCTCGCAGTGGGGTCGCACCGAGGTCCTGGGGAAACACAGGGCAGTTGGGGATGCTGCGGCGGAGAGGAGCAACTGCATCAATCTGGAAAGGGGTTTTGTATGAATAATAGAACAGCTCTGACCCAGGGGTTTATCATGACTATTGGTGGCGAAGGTGTCTGCCCAGGAGCTGAGGAGCCTCTGGGAGGCTCTGTCCCAGCTAGTCCTGCTCGGGGCGGTGTGCTGGGGCAGCAGGCAGTGGTGCAGTTTGGGTGCAGTCACAACTGCTGTGAGTGCCTGGCTGGGATTGCACAGGGAGCCCAATGCAGGGCTGGAAAATGAACCAGGACTCCCAAAATCCCAGAGCCATCCACCTCCCTCCCCATCTGCAGGCTCCTTGCAGCTCCACGCAGTGACAGGGACCTGGCTTCGCTCAGGCACAGTGCAAGAAGAAGGGACAATCCTGATTTTTTAATTTATTTTTTTTTTTAGCTGGGAAAAAAGAGTTTTTTCAGCAGTTGGGGCTGTAGGGGAAGACGGCAGGAAAGGTGGTGGCTGGCTGTGACCCATTGCAAACGTGCTGCTAAGCTGTGCTCAGAAGGGACAAACTTGCCTGGAGTGCCTTGGTCGAGGGAATGGGCGAGGGGAGTTGCTGTCATCGTTCCCCTTGGTGTTGCCAGCAGGAAGGCTGAGAGTTGGCATTTTTCCCCAAATTTTTCCTACTACAAGTCCAGTCCAGTAGCACTAATCCCCAGTACACCCAGGCCATGCCATAGCACACTGAGCACTGCACAGAGGTGATGCTAACGCCAACCCAGCCGCTGTGGGGGGACACATCCAGCCTGGTCTGTGGGGTCCCCATGGACCTCAGTTCCCCACCACCACGATGTGCTTCCCGGCGGATGGGGGAAAACCTCGGTGTGCAATTATGAACATGTCTCGGCGTGGCTCCAGCTTTTTGGGGCTGTGTTCAACTGACATCTAGTGGTACCTGCTCCAACACCCTGCACCGAGCTTGTGTTTTGAGAGCCATCCCTGGCTGCTCGGCGTGTGCAGGGGGCAAAGAGCATCTCTCAGCCACTAAATACCAGTTCACCCCATCATCACTGATGGTTTTGGTGGCTGAATTCAGCCAGACGTTGACCAAGGTGCAAACCAGGGGGGTGCATTAACAACCCAGCCCCTGCCCAAACAGGCAGAGTGGGCAACAGGGTGGCAGTCATCACATGAAATGACTGCCCAGTAATTAGAAATCGGGTGCTAATTGGTGGGAGCCCTGAGCTGGTCCTCGGGGAAGGTTGCTGCTATCTTGGTGTGTTCACATGCCATCGATTAGCTCCAGATGGAGCCAAAGCCCGGCACACTGCCTCGCACCGGGGACATGGGCCACCAGTGAGGATTGCAAACTGGGGGGTTTTCTCCCGATGGGCTGCTCAGAAAACACTGATAAATGCTCTCCCCCTTTCAGAGAAGCTCCTTTCTGAGGCAAAGGTATTTTTCAGGGTGAAATTATAGCGGCAGGATGATGGCAGCAGCGTGGCCGCTCTCCTCGAGTGCTTTTGCATCTTATGGTTGTTTTATCTTTTGCACCGCAAAGCAGCGAGGAGGTGACAGGAACAGCAGCGTTGGTGGGTGGCTGGGCAAAGAGCCAGCGCCGTGGCTCGGGACTCTTCCTGGGGGCTTTTTGCCTTGGACTCCCATCCTGCCGAGCAGGGTGATGTCTGCTGAGATGCTCTGGGCTGTGGTGCATCACAGGAGTGCTGTGAAATATGGGGGTCCCAGGGTGAGTCTGGGTGTGCAGCACCTGAATGCCAATGCTCAGTGCTGGAAAGGAAAGCCTTGTATTTGGGTGGAAACACCCAGCCAGGCCAGAGGTGCCGTACCAGGTGTGTGACGGAAATCACCCTCCAAATCTGCTGGTCACAGGCACGTGGGGGCTCAGGAGCCCCCAGGGATGGGGTCTGGGCACCATGCAGTGGGACCAGCAGTTATCCCTATCCCCATCCAACAGGACCTGCCCTGAGCACCAGCACCAGTTCCTGGATTACACAAGCCTGCCAAGCGCCTCTTAGTATCATAGAATCGTCAAGGTTGGAAAAGACCCTTAAGATCACCGAGTCCAACCGTAATCATCAAGTCCAACCATTAACCCAGCACTGCCAAGGCCACCACTAACCCATGTCCCTAAGCACCACATCTCCCCAGCTTTTAAATACCTCCAGGGATGGAGACTCAACCACTTCCCTGGGCAGCCTGTGCCAGGGCCTGACCGCCCTTTCGGTGAAGAAGTTTTTCCTAATATCCAACCTAAACCTCCCCTGGCGCAGCTTGAGGCCGTTTCTTCTCGTCCCAGGCAGTTGTAGAGGGCAATAAGGTCTCCCCTCAGCCTCCTTGTCTTCAGGCTAAACAGCCCCAGCTCCCTCAGCCGCTCCTCATATGACTTGTGCTGTAGGGCACCTTTCTCCCGATCTCTGGGGCGGCTGCGCTGGTTCGTCCCCACCTCATGCCTTTGCGAGACTTTTCCTGGAGGCAGATGGTTTCCGTGTGTCCTTCCCCAGGGTCGCGGCTTGCCGGGCTCCATGCCGAGGCCTCCTGATCCCCCTGCCCCTCCTGTCCCCCCCCAGCCCTGGCGGAGGGTGGCCCCAGTGCTCCTGCAGAGCCACCAGCCAACAGCTCGTGCCACCGCTACTGCTGTGTCCTGCTCCTCATGCAATGCCCTGTGTGTCCCCAGCATGCAGTAGCCAAGCTGCAAGTGTCCCCCAAAGTAATGTCTTCTCCTACTGATGTGGCTGTGGCCCTTGAAGCTGCAGGTGCCTCAAATTACCCCAGGGGGTCTTCTCTGGCTTGTTGGAGGACGGAGTAGCTACTTTATTCACTACTGAAAGCACTAGCAACCTTGGGGGAGGATTATCTCCTTCCCATGCAAGCCAACACCATCCTGCATTGGAGATGCCCATCCAAGATCATCTGCTCCCAGGTAGGACAGGCAGGTCTGGGGATCTTCTCTTTCCTCAGGTGCTGCAGAAAGTCTTCTCGGAAAGCCAAAACAAAAAGGAGGAAAAAAATTCCAGGGGCTTGCCAAGGTTTTCTCTTGTTATCAACCCCTCCGGGCCTTGCTGAGTGGTGTCTGGGAAGCCAGCCAAGCTGAGCTGTGGCGCGGGATGGAGCCAGTGAGAGATATTTGGGATGCAGGTTTTGAACTTGGGTGAACCTCAGCCTAAAAGCCCTTTGGCACAAGCCAAGCCAGCAGGATTTGAGAGAAGTGCCATGGTGACCGCCCAGGTTTCTGCAGGTCTGATTGTACCAAAGGGTGTTTGGCAGAGCATTTCTTGGATGGGGGCGTGCGGAGGAGGCAGAGGTGAGAAAATCAACCTGAGATGATGGTACAAGTGGATGGGAGATGGACTTGCTGTGCTGGGAGGAAGGCTGGGGTCAGGGGACCTTTTGCTCCTCTGAACCCGGATGAAAAGCAAAGCTTGTGCAAGCTCATGTACCAACAACCCTCCAAGGTTTGCAGCGCTGGACAATTCAACAGCTTCACTCTGGGCTCCGTTTTCATAGGAAAGGGACTCAGAGCAGCCTTCAAGCAAGGGGGTCCCACCAGCCGGCTCCCTTGGTGGGGGCCGGAGGAGCCGGAGGATGGCTGGAGGCAGCCACAGCCCGGGAGATCCCTTCTGCAGGGCAGCCCAGCCTGATTCCTCCTCCTCTCCCTTTGCAGAATCCCCTCTCCAGTGACAATGCCTCGTCCCTGTGCAGCACCGTGGATTACAAACCCCCGCTGCCGGTGGAGGAGGAGGTGGCAGAAGACGCTGAGGACAGCAACGAGCCCGAGGAATGCTTCACTGAAGGTGAGGGACCCCCAGGAGAGGGGGAGGTGGGTATGGAGGGGCCATTGCCAACCAATTCTTGCAGCATAACAACTCCCAGGCTCACTTAGCTCAGTCCAAACTCCAAATCCTCCTGTACTACCAAGGAGATGGTCCCCATCGGGCTCCCCTCTAGCGTGCACACCCTCAAACCCAGCAGGATCCTGCTCCAGCCTCCACCTAGGAGGGTTTGAAAAGACAATAAAAGCACAAATAGTGTCGTGTTGGTGGAAACACCCTGGCCAGGAGGTGACCCACAGCTCTTTGTCCAATCCCCAGCCTGCGTGAAGAGGTTTCCCTGCCTCTATGTGGACATCACCAGCGACAGAGGGAAGGTGTGGTGGAACATCCGGAGAACCTGCTTCCGCATTGTGGAGCACGACTGGTTTGAGACCTTCATCGTCTTCATGATCCTCCTCAGCAGTGGGGCGCTGGTAGGTCCCACCTTTTGCCCTGTCCCATTTGCTCTGCAGCAGCTCCCCAGCTTGGTGGGAGCCCAGGAACACAGGCAGGGCCCAGGCAGCAGCACCAGAGGCTCTGGGCATTGCCTGGTTGTTTCCTGTGCAAAATAAAACAGCTGTGGGCAGATGTTTGGTTTAAAACCCCATTTGGCTCAGGTCTGCCCAATGTACAGCCTTGCAAGAGGATCTAAATACCCTCCCCTTGCCCTCTAGCAGCCCTGCATCAGTGCAGTCCCCCCTGTATGACCCTCCCCAGCATCCATCACGGGCTGTGGACCATGGGCTCAAGGGGATGCAACTGCCTACAACCTCCCCTCCTGCTCTTAATGTCAACCGTGAACTATCTGCACCATCTCTTTAGCTTTATGCAGACGGTTCCTCATTTCACTGCCTCCATAGCTGGCTGTCGGGAGGTGCTTTATAAATAATTCATGGTTATTAATTTGCTGTTCAGCACTTCCAGCCGCTGACTGGTGCACCTTCCCAGAACCTGGGCATCCATTTAAATCAGCCTCATTAAAAAGCTGTTGTCCTGGTTTCAGCTGGGATAGAGTTAGTTTTCTTCTTAGTAGCTGGTAGAGCGCTGTGTTTTGGATTTAGGATGAGAATAATGTTGATAACGCACTGATGTTTTGGTTCTTGCTGAGTAGAGTTTACACTAGTCAAGGACTTTTCAGCTTCTTGTGCTCTGCCAGGTGCACAAGAAGCTGGGAGGGAGCATAGCTAGGACAGCTGACCCAGACTGGCCAAAGGGCTATTCCATACCATATGACGTCATGCTCAGTATATAAGCTGGGGGAAGAAGAAGGAAGGGGGGGACGTTCGACGTGATGGCGTTTGTCTTCCCAAGTAACCGTTACGCGTGATGGAGCCCTGCTTTCCTGAGGATGGCTGAACACCTGCCTGCCGATGGGAAGTAGTGAATGAATTCCTTGCTTTGCTTTGCTTGCGCGCGCGGCTTTTGCTTTACCCATTAAACTGTCTTTATCTCAACCCATGAGTTTACTCACTTTTACTCTTCCGATTCTCTCCCCCATCCCACCGCGGGGGAGTGAGCGAGCGGCTGTGTGGTGCTTAGTTGCTGGCTGGGGTTAAACCACGACAGCTGTGCATCAGCCTCTTGGTCCTCTCTGAGTATTTGGGCTGGATAAAGCTCAGCTGCACCTGTAAATACACAGAGCTAATGGGGAGACCAACTTCTCTGCAAGTTTGGAAGTAAAGAGAGAGGGAAGGAGGACAGAGGGACTGAACTGGTTTTCAAACATACTTTATGTGCCTGCATCACGCTCTGAAGTGCAGTTTGGGGATGTCTGAGGTTGTAGCTAGTGCCGGAATCGAAAGCTGTGCTAAAACAGCTGTGCAACACCTGGTGACCATGCCCATACATCTGATTGCTTATGTTTTACATGCCATGCGGACATAGCAGTAACCCAAACTTCTACGAGCATTTTCAAAACTACCAAGGCATCCAAAGGGGCAGGCTGGTGTCCTGGCTTTTGACTTGTGCTCAAACTGGTGGGAATTTCATGCAGCCGGACATTGGAGAAGAGGAGGCTGAGGGGAGACCTTATTGCTCTCTACAGCTGCCTGAAAGGAGGTTGTAGTGAGGTGGGGGTCGGTCTCTTCTCCCTAGTAACAAGTGATAGGATGAGAGGAAACGGCCTCAAGCTGCACCAGGGGAGGTTTAGGTTGGATATTAGGAAAAACTTCTTCACCGAAAGGGTAGTCAAGCATTGGAACAGGCTGCCCAGGGAAGTGGTTGAGTCTCCATCCCTAGAGGTATTTAAAAGACGGGCAGACATGGTGCTCGAGGACATGGTTTAGTGGTGGACTTGGTAGTGACAGGTTAACGTTGGACTCAATCTTAACGGTCTTTTCCAACCTCAACGATTCTATGATTTGCTTCAGTGAAGCTTTGCTTCAGGACAAACTCTGCTCTACATAGCCAACGAGAACTGGCAAACAAGAGTTAGATCCCATGCTGATCAGGTGCATCAGTAAACACCACCCATAGTCAGGCTCTCAACTTTTCAAGCTGCCCCGAGCTGCAGGGAAAATGCAGGCGTGGATGGAGCTGTACTGAGCAGTGCAGCAGGTCTAATGGAAGAATGACTGTCACGTAGCCCCACGCTTCTTCCAGGCTTTTGAGGACATCTACATTGAACAACGAAAGGTGATACGCACCGTCCTGGAGTATGCCGACAAGGTCTTCTCCTATGTCTTCGTTATTGAGATGTTGCTCAAGTGGGTGGCCTACGGCTTCAAGGTGTACTTCACCAACGCGTGGTGCTGGCTGGATTTCCTCATCGTTGATGTAAGTGTTGTCTGATGAGCACCTCTAGAGCCATAGTTAGCCAAGGGATTTGGGAGCGTTAGGGGATTGTAGCAGGCTGTTGAAGATGAACCCATATTGTATTTTAAAGGACAATGGGGTGGCTGTGGAACAAGGGCTTAGACCATTGCCTAAAATAATGGTCCTCCACAGGAAGGGCCACTTCTTTCCCTGGTTGCAGAAACCCTTTCAATCCCTTTCTGTTTTATGCTCAAGCCCATGCTGTTCTACCAGACCCCAGCAGAGATATGAAGGGACATAGGGTCTCCCAAATGCTCCGTGACACAGCGGGCCATTCCACCTGTGCAGTATTTCTGCATCCCCTGTCACCTCCACCCTCATACACAAGAGGCAGGGACATCCTCCATGTGGCTGGTCACCAGGAACCCAAGGACTCGATACCAGTCCCTGTGTCCTAAGACAAGACAATGACCACTGGCCTGAGGGAGTGCTGGGGAGAGAGGGACGGGCAAGAGCTGCAGGGACGTGGCTCAGTTCCTCTCCATTGTTTCCATCTGAGATGCTGCTAATCCCTTGGGCTGCTCCTTCCAGGTTTCCATTATCAGCCTGACAGCGAACTGGCTGGGATACTCCGAGCTGGGAGCCATCAAGTCCCTGCGGACGCTGAGGGCTCTGAGACCACTGCGTGCCCTGTCCAGATTTGAAGGCATGAGGGTAGGTGCCTCCCCCGTGTGCTGTTGGCTCTGGCACGGCCGTGCAGGCAGCACTGTTCAGCAGTCACCTACATCAGGGACCCATCCTAGTTGGTTTTTAGGGGCCTCCAGACCAGTGGGATTGATGCTAAGGTACCTTTGGTCCAGTTTGAGCCCACTTGGTGCTGCTGAGGAGGGTAAGGCTGGGGCACAGGGACATGGAGGTTCCCATCATTGCTAGCCTGGTTCCCTAGCCAGGTCCTCCAAGGTCTTTTTTCCCCTTGCAGGTGGTGGTGAACGCCTTGCTGGGCGCCATCCCCTCCATCATGAATGTCCTGCTGGTCTGCCTCATCTTCTGGCTGATATTCAGCATTATGGGGGTGAACCTCTTTGCGGGGAAGTACTACCGATGCATCAACACCACCACAGGGGAGCTTTTCGAGATCAGCGTGGTGAACAACAAGAGCGACTGCATGGCCCTCCTCTACACCAACGAGGTCAGATGGGTCAACGTCAAGGTCAACTTCGACAACGTGGGCTTGGGATACCTCTCCTTGCTGCAGGTGGTACGTAACAAAAGCAGCTGCCATCCCCCCAAGACGTGCAGTGCCATAGCAGGGCAGCGTGAATAGCATCAGGGCTGAAGTGAGATGCTGCCCTGATGCCCAGATGGGGCCTCTTGGCTGCTTCTCAGCTCCAAAACTGGTATTTAACACAGAAAACCCTGCAGACCCAAGGAGGAAAGGCATAGGGTAGAAGATGGGAGGGGAAGGTAAGCATCACCGGGGATCCACTGTAGGTGTAGTGTAGGTAGCACCAAGCCTGGAGCTGTGAGAAGTCCTCTGCACATCATGGGATGCAGGAGCGAGGCGGGGAGGCACTCTGTTTTCCCACCACCCATTTGAAAAGTTCAGTCTGCTGTAGTCGTAGGCTGCGAGAGTTTTGCATGGGGAAGATGATGACTGGAAAAAGAGTGCATGTGTCTGCTGCAGGGCAGTGGGCGAACGCAGCCATGCTTCCACTGAACCCACCGCAGCTGAGCCAGGCAAGCAGAAGGGGAACTGCTCACCACAATTTTAATAAAAATATAGGTGTGGGCTCTGTTATTGGGTGCACTGGGGTTACTCCCATCAGATCCAGGGGAACTGGCGGTTGCAGAATCGGAGCATAACCCAAATTGATTAATGAGCTTTAAATTCAGCTTCCTCTTCAGGTTTGTTGTTCCATCAGATTCAGGAAACAAGATGTTCAGGCTTTTTGTTTAACAAATCAGCAGCAAAAGCCTGTAAAAGATGCAGTGTACCCCCCCATCCCACCAGGACTGGGATCCAGCAGATAGCAGAGGCAGCAATACAGAAGTCAGGGCTACGGAGGTGGCACAGGTTGGGAGCGGGGGAGCCGCCAGCCCTGGCACAGTTCTGCTCTTGGGAAAATGCACTTTGTTTTGGGGGGAAAGGAGTCAATTGCTGCCTCTCTCACGCTGGTTTGCAACAGTGTTTTGGGAATTCCCTGGTAACCTCAGCCACAGAACAGAGCTTGTGTGTGACCACCTGTGTGCACGTGCAAATCTCAGTATTTCTGCATCGGGGCATTTTTCTTGTGGATTCAACTCATGGTCCCTCTCCCACCATTGCCACGGAGAAGCTGTAACTCCGGGCTGAGCAGGCGTGCTCAGAGCTAAACCCCCAAACGCACACCCGTCGGTCTCCCCTCCTTCCCTCACCCCAAATACCTCCCAGCGAATCTGTTCTTCTCCGCTCTTCGCACAGGCGACCTTCAAAGGCTGGATGGACATCATGTACGCTGCCGTGGACTCGCGTGAGGTGAGGGGACAAGCAAGGATGTCTCACAACTGGCACCAAGCATCGCTTATCCCACCGGGTTGATTCCCTCTGGGAGACCAGGAGCAGAGTCCTGGGGCTGAGGTGCAGCTCAGCACAGTCTGGGGATGGACCCCTCGGCCACAGCATCCCCTCTGGCTCTGCCCACAGGTGCCAGGGGGCTGCCTGCATCCCACCCACAGCTTCAGCTAGGACATGGGCTAAAGAGTGGAGAAACTCCCAAAACATCCCCCCTGCTGAGGTGCACAGCCTCAAAAAGGGCAGGCAGTTGTGTCCCTGTGCCACCCGTGTCATTGTCACCTGCATCCCAGCTGCAGCCTGGCCCCACGCCGGGCTCCCACCCCACCCGGGCTACAGCTGGGGCCAAGCCCGCTCATCTCGGCTTCAGCTTCATGGTCCGAAATCCCCGCCCTGCCTCCACAGCTCCAAGGGCATCAGCGGGCTCGTCCTTCACCCTGCTGTGAGATGACACCCTCCATGTACCCCTCCATCTGGGAGAGCTTATCCCATCCTGGAGAAAGCGCCTGGCTTGCCTTGAGCAATAAATGGGTTATTAAAACAGAGCAGCCAACATTTAACCTTTGGGTTAAATGGGTTATTAAAAAAAAAAAAAAAAAAAAGGTATTTTGAAGAGTTTCCTGCAGAGGCTGTTTCTACTGTGATCCATCCCAAAAAGTGTCCCCATGCCAGCCCATGTGCGTGCACACCGCCACGAGCTGACGCAGCAGGACGGACTTCCTACCTTTCCCTAAGTGAGCGAACTTGCCCGTGCCCCACTGGGGGGTCAGCCCCACACACCCACGGGCCTGAACGTATTGTTTTCATTGCCTTTTTTTAGCATCAGAAACAGCCGCTCCGCTCACCCTGGCTGCAGCTGCCGGCGCTCAGCGGAGGAGGCGCTTCCAGCTCCCTCTGAAAATGGCTTGGGCTCCTGCCTCCCCGAACACCCGGGGCAAAGCCGTTTGGGGAGCAAATCCGCTCTCTTCTGCCAAGAGCTTCCCTCGAAATGGGGGAAGCAGGTTGTGACACCTAGGGATGTCTCCAGTCAAATACAGAGCAGAATGAAGTGATGTCCCTTGAGATGAGGAGTGTTTTCCGAGGCTGCTAGGCTGTGCCACACCTGTGGGCTGGTGTGGCAATAATTAAACCACTTTTCACCCTCTTGGCCCCTCTTTCACCCTCTTTCAGCCCTTGGAAAGCTGATTATTGGGAAGAAACTCAAGTTGCACTCTGGGCATCCTTTCCTATTCCCCAGCCCATGTTGTGGGATTGGGGGTCAGCACATCCTTGTCCCTCAGCCAGTGTCACGTGGATGTCCCTTCCCGTGGCTGCTCCCATGGGGACCACTCAACCCGCACAGCATCTGCCAAAAGTTTTGGAGCTGCCAGCCCATAGCTCTGTCTGGATACAGTGACCCCTTTTCTGGGGGCTTCGGGAGACGCTTTCCGGAGAGGGTTAGTCTCTCACATTTCCCATCTCTCCTGGTCAGATTGAAGAGCAGCCAGCATATGAGATCAACCTCTACATGTACATCTACTTTGTCATCTTCATCATCTTTGGCGCCTTCTTCACCCTGAACCTTTTCATCGGTGTCATCATTGACAACTTCAACCAGCAGAAGAAAAAGATAAGTATTTTCTGGGCCCTACAGACGCTGTTGCCTCCTGGGGTGCTGGCCCAGGATGGAGAGGACGAGCATGGTTGTGGGGCGAGGGGACCAGGGCCACCGTGCCGGTGCTCAGATGGACCCCAGCATCCCTCTGCAACCTGAAGTGCTGTTATCCATTAGTGGCTTCCCGCAGAGCGAACAAGTAAGGAGAGCCTGACAAACAGCACGTGGGGCTTTGTGTCCTGGCCACAGCATTTATAGAGGATTTCATTTATGGATGCAGAGGGAAGAGGCTGTGTTTTCTCTAGCCTGTGCCATGCCAGGCATGGCTGTACGCCTGTGCCATCACTTTTGTTTTCTTTTCCCACCCCGTGACCCTTTCTCATCATCTTTCCATGCATCAGGGAGAGACTCGACTTCTGCTTTCAAGCGAGTGGCACAGGACTAATACCCCTGGGCTGCCAGAGGGGGGAACGGGTGGAGGATGGGTAACACGGAGCACGTTGTTTGTGCCCAGCCAGGTCTGAGGCACACCGAGATGCTGCCTCGGTCCCAGCAGGATCTGGCCAGCAAGGAGGGGGTGAGCCCCAGCAGGACATGGCGTGCCCCACTTGCTGCAGCGGGCTGGGAGGCAGCATCTCACCTCTGCAGGAGAAAACCCCAGTGCTGGGGTGAGCACCCACGGGTGCTGCGAGCTGGGGGAAGCAGCAGAGAAAAGGGCAAGCAGGGAGGAAGCAGGTTTCACTGAGTCAGTGCAGTGAGCAATGCTGGTAGAAGCTTGGCTGGAGCTGCTTGGTGGGAAGGAGCATGGCTGGAGATGCTTGGTGGGAAGAGGTGAGTTCGCAAGACTAACAGTGGTGATTCCCTTTATACTTTGGAGGCAAAGACATCTTCATGACGGAAGAGCAGAAGAAATACTATAATGCCATGAAAAAACTTGGCTCCAAGAAACCCCAGAAGCCCATCCCCAGGCCATCGGTATGTTGGGTTAATCACCCTGGAGTGCAGCGGGGAGGGAGCACTTCAAGCCACCAACTGTCCCAAAGTGAATGAGAAGGATCTAGGGAAGAGCATTTGCCAGGGCAAGGAGCCAAATCCTGGCTCCCCATTGCTACTCTTCAGACAGGACCTTGCTAAGAGCTGGGGCTTCAAAAGAGGTTCACATCAGGCAACCTCCTTTGGCTCTGCTCTTCAGCCCAGGGTCTGTGGCAAAGGCAAGGCAGGGGATCCCTTCTGCAGGGATTAGGGTTTTCTCCTAGGTCAGCTCCCGGCTCCTCTCTTGAAGAAAAGGTCTGTTTTCAATGGTCCTAGATGGGACATTGCCAATACATATGCAGTTGTGACTTGGGCTTGGTTTTGATAGACCAGCCCAAGCGAGGCCTTGTCCCATGTGTTTATTTTTGCCCTGATGCATTAGCTGTGGATATAATTAGAAAGCAACTGTCCCCTGTGCCCGTATCTCCTGGCCACAGTGTTACCAGGTGGGTTTCATCCTGTAAGG
This sequence comes from Nipponia nippon, assembly GCF_047370975.1. Taxonomy (NCBI): domain Eukaryota; kingdom Metazoa; phylum Chordata; class Aves; order Pelecaniformes; family Threskiornithidae; genus Nipponia; species Nipponia nippon. The sequence goes on from NW_028262350.1 coordinate 5,300,863, forward strand.
TGCTGGGTGTCCTCCTCCCATAGCTTCTGGGGCCGTGAGACCTGTGTACTGGCCACAAATCTGAGGTTTCCTGCACTCTTTTAAATATGGTTCCTTCTTCTTTTTCTGTTGTGTCTTTGTTTTGTGTGTGTCTATCCCGTGTTCCCACCTCACCTCTGGTTCTCCACCATGACCCACGTGGCCCTTATGGCAGAACAAGTTTCAAGGGATGGTGTTTGACTTTGTTACCAAGCAAGTGTTTGACATAACCATCATGATCCTGATTTGTCTTAACATGGTGACCATGATGGTCGAAACAGATGATCAAAGTGAACTCAAAACATCTGTCCTCTACAAGATCAACCTGGTCTTCATTGTCATCTTCACTGGAGAGTGTGTGCTCAAAATGTTTGCCTTGCGCTACTACTACTTCACTATCGGCTGGAATATCTTCGACTTTGTGGTGGTCATCCTCTCCATCTTAGGTGAGTCCTGCTGGTTCCACTGGTTCCTCAGGGGTCCCACTGGATGACAAAGGCTGGAAATGGTCTGGCCGGTCCACAGCCAGCAAGCTGTCACTGGCCACCCCCTTACACCCACCCTTTGAGCAGGACCAAGCCAACAGGACAAAGACAGATGTGAAGCCACCAGGCAGGGTGAGGGGCTGGGATTCTGTCCCACTCTCCTTGGTGTTGGTTCCCCTTGTCTCCATGTTGCATGGCTGCACTGCTGAAACAGAGCAGCCAGCATTTAACCTTTGGGTCTGTGCCCAGAGATATTTTGGAACACATTCGCTTTGCCGCCAGCGGAGCAGAGCGCCGTGTGCCATTGGGGGTGGCCTCATCTGCCTCTGTCTCCCCAACCCTAGCAGATGAAGTCGAGTAGCTCCACCTTGCCTCCCTACGTTGGCTGTAGAGCATGGCAAACTCATTTTTTTTCATCCCTTCGCAGGTATCGTCCTCTCGGACATCATAGAGAAGTACTTCGTATCACCCACTCTCTTCAGGGTCATCAGGCTGGCAAGGATTGGCCGTGTCCTCCGGCTGATCCGAGGGGCAAAAGGCATCCGGACTCTCCTGTTTGCTCTGATGATGTCCCTGCCTGCCCTGTTCAACATCGGCCTCCTGCTTTTCCTCGTCATGTTCATCTACTCCATCTTCGGGATGTCCAACTTTGCTTATGTAAAGAAGGAGGCAGGGATCGATGACATCTTCAACTTTGAAACTTTTGGGAACAGCATCATCTGCCTCTTCCAGATCACCACATCGGCTGGATGGGATGGCCTCCTCAGCCCAATCCTGAACAGCGGCCCACCCGACTGTGACCCTGACCTGGAAAACCCTGGCAGTTCAGTAAAAGGGGACTGTGGCAACCCATCCATCGGCATCTTCTTCTTCTGCAGCTACATCATCATTTCCTTTCTCATCGTGGTGAACATGTACATTGCCATCATCCTGGAGAACTTCAACGTGGCCACGGAGGAGAGCAGCGAACCCCTCTGTGAAGATGATTTTGAAATGTTTTATGAAACTTGGGAGAAGTTTGACCCGGACGCCACCCAGTTCATTGCGTACAGCACCTTGTCTGACTTTGTAGACACCTTACAGGAGCCACTCAAAATTCCCAAGCCGAACAAGATCAAGCTAATCACCATGGATCTGCCAATGGTTGCTGGGGACAAAATCCACTGTCTGGATATCCTCTTTGCCCTGACTAAGGAAGTGCTGGGAGACTCGGGAGAGATGGATGCCTTGAAGGCCACCATGGAAGAGAAGTTCATGGCTGCAAACCCCTCAAAGGTTTCCTATGAACCCATCACCACCACTCTGAAAAGGAAACATGAGGAAGTCTGCGCTACAAAAATCCAGAGGGCTTTCCGGAGGTACCTCCTGAGGCGCTCAGTGAAGCAGGCGTCCTACATGTACAGGCACAGTAAGGACGAGGATGCCCTGAGAGACGACGCACCCGAGAAGGAAGGTCTGATCGCCACCAAAATGCATGAGATGTATGGGAACAGTGGGACAGATGTGGAGACAGCCCCTGCCTTTGGTCTTGCACCCATTCCCGGCTCAGAGACTCGAGATGCTCCCGGCGAAGCAAAAGCATGGGATAAGGAACGCATTGTGAAAGAGTCGCTGGTATAACAGAAAGAGGCTTCCATCTCTCGCCCAGCCTGAAAAGACTTCATTTGTATCTCCTTTTCAAGAGCTCTTCCATATACAGATCAATAGATCTTCGATATTGAGCTAACTTCAGATATTTCAAGTAGACACCTTACCTTTCAAAGCAGGATCTCTTACTGATCCTGGGTTTTACAGCTCACTGCACTTGCAAAGAGTCTAATATTTTCTTATGAGAATGAAATGTGAAATCTGTTGTTGGTGAAAGAGAAACATCTTAGTTTTGAAATGATCTCATCATGGTAACGATGTTTTTCAGACATTAACAAATGAGTATGGCTGTCCTTTTACTTAAAGTAATTATTTACTAATATTATTTCACAATTAAGAGATTTTCTTGTATATTTTTCTTCCAGAGTGCAGCCAAGTAGCCAGTGAAAGATGAGCCAAGTGAAATAATATTAAGAATAATTACAGAAAAGACAAGGTTTTGTGAACAAAAATCTCCAATGTCTTAAAGTAGCACCTTTCTTTTGAATATTTGAATAAGCTTTATGGATTATTTTTTTGTTATATACAGAGAAAGTGCAATTATGTCTTAAAGATTTGTTTGCATAGCCAAAACAAAGCATCTGCAGATATGTTCTCAGGGTTAAATACCAGGTTTTAGAAGTCTCTGAATACGCATTGAAATCATAAATCATTCAGGTCTCTATGGTACGAATGTAAACAGTATTTATAGTCATGTTTCTTCTCTGTTTTCCCGTTTCATCCAGATTTTGTGGCAGGAAAGCAATGGACAAAGGTAGGGTTTGGAAAACCTCCTCCAAGAATCCCCAGTCCCTGTAACAAAACCCTCTCGGGTTTCTTCAAGCCCCATAGCAAGAGGAAACGTCCCGCTGGAGCGCTCTTGGTTGGCGTTAATTAATGAGACGCATCCCCGGGGATCGGAGCAGGTGTTTGAACGGTCCTTGCAATGAGCCGCTTCGACGGGGCCCCTTAAATCCCATCGGCCACCGAGCACCGGGGGCCTTAACGCAATGAATGCTCCCACCGGGGTGTAAATCCCAAAATGCTCGGGCAGAGCATCCTTCCCTTGGCTGGGGCTCTGGAGGTGAGCGGGTGGCACGTGCTGGGGTCTCTGCAGAGCCTGATGGGGCCGGGCAGGTCCTCACCAGGAAACCTCCAGGCAGAGGAGCGTTTCCCCAGGGCAGGAGGGTTTTGCTGCTTGTTACACAGGTGGGCAAAAGGAAAGTAAATGAAGAAAAATGTGCAAAAGGCCCCAAGTTCATCTCTGGACTGCCTTCTGCCTTCAAAAGGGAAAAAAAACCTCTTGATATCAAAACAAACATGAACCAAAACCTCTTCCAGTTAAAACAAGGGCTGCTTCTTAAAGCCAAAGGGTCTGTCTTTTTTTATTATTATTATAATTTTTTTTCCTGGGCTGATTTTGGCACTGAGCCGTTACGGATGCCCCATGTTCAGGCTGGCCAGGAGCGGTGCTGAGCTTGCCTGCATCCACGTGCTGTCGGCCAGGCGGCAGAGCCGGGGTCGCTCTGCTCGTCCCATAGCGTTGTGCTTTCATTTCCATGTTGCATAGGGTGATGCTCCCTGGAACAGGAGCCTGAGCTGCTTTAAATGGCGTTTGCGTGGGAAGCATCCATGGCACGGCGGTTTCCAGCCCGGATTGTGGTTCACAATCGATGCTGCTTGTACGTATGTGTCGTCGGTGATGGGAAAAATGCCGAAGAGCAGGATTTGTGTGAGCTAAAGCTGTTTTTCTTTGTACATTTCTTAAAATAAACAACTGTAAATGGTCTATTATTATGACACCAAATGCGTTGGTGTGTGTTAGAGGGGGGAAAATGTTTTCCCTGCCCCTGGGAGGGGTAAATGCCCCCTCGCTTTCCTCCAGGGCAGATACGGGGAGCCCCTGTGCGTGGTCTCGGCTGGACCTGCCAGCCTCAGCAGGACCTGGTGGTCCCATCCTGCCCAAGAGACCCCCTGGGTTGCCTCCCCCTGGCACTTCCAACCCAGCCCAGACCCCAGAGCTTCTGCTCTGCTCATGAACAAGTCCCTTGGAGCCTCACAGCAATGAGCCCTGACTCTAGAAGCTATAGGAGATGCTGCTGCAGGTCCAACCAAGGAGAGAGGTGGGCTTGGAGGAGGTGCAGAGCCCCTGAGCTGCCCCATGCCAGGCTCTGTGGGGTCTAAACCTGCCCCACCGGCCACGCGGGAGCAGTTCAGCATCATGGGGAGAAGGCAGCGGTGTGCGAAGGAGGTTTCTGCGTCAATGTGTGGTTGGAGGAGGAGTCGCTGACGTCCCCGAGGGCCACGGCACGGCCTCGCCGCTGTGTTTTCGCTCTCGCTGGAACAGCTCGTCCCAGGGCTGGCGTAATCCAAGTTGAGGGCATCGTGGTACCACGCAGGCAGGTGGCTGGAGGGAGAAGGTGGCACAACCCACCGTCCCTGTCCTCCCGTGGCAGGGGAAAGGACAGCGGTGAAACCCAAGCCCTGATGAATAGGAATGGGCTGGGGAAGCGTGCAGCTGCCTGGCAGCAGCTCTGCTCTGCCCACAGGGCATGGTCTGGCCATGTGCTATGGGCTGGGGAGCCAGGGTGGCCTGGGGAAGGGACGTGGGGACACGGGACCCTCCCTGTGAGACCATCGGTTCTCCCTGCATCCCATACTGCTGGCTACTGCAGGCACAGGGGACTTCAAGGGGAGACTGAGCCCCTCTGGACCAGACCTGCGCCTGTTCGAGGGTGCCAAGGAGGCTCTGGGCAGCGCAGCAGGGTAATTTGGCCACCATCACTGCAAACCCTCTTTAGTTTGTGCCCTACTCCTGGTTTTGCCTTACGGGACTTTCCCAGGCACCTCCAGCATCGCTGCCTTGCTATCACAGCTCCCATCTCCAACGCCAGGGCCTGATAAAAGTCCCTCTGGGGATGTGGGATGAGGATGCTGGCCGAGCACACGGGCATCCCCTGTTGCTTTTGCCTTGCCGGGATGTTACGGCCAGGCTGTGCTTTTCCAGCAAGACCAGGGGTGATGGCAGCAGGGACTCAGCAGCGCAGCCCCAATGTACAGCACCGTGCACGGCACAGCCTGCCTGCTCTACCAGGACAAGGCACCTCTCCCATCATCTCTTTCCCTCCTGGGGCCAGTCTTTGTCTGGAAACCCTTATTTCTCCTCTTTCTTGCTTCATGTCCTCTCTCATACCAGGTGAGGCTCGGGCTGGTTCCCAGCTGCCAGCAGATGCTCAGAACTGGGAAAAAAAACCACCGAACCTGCAGAAGGTGAAGGTTTGGGGAGGCCCCAGGCAGAGACACCCGGGCTCTGGGGACCAACACGGCTGGCAAAAGTACCCAAGGTGTTTTTCACATGGAGTTACAGTTCAGTGCTCGCCCGCAGCCGGTAACACACAGCAGCCGGAGGGCACGGCATGGAGGGAAAATGTATTTCTGTGTCAAAGCAAAGAGCTCGCCTTGGGGTGCCACGTTGCGCTTCCCCGGGGGGTGGCTGTCTCCAAAGGAATCTCGGAGAAGGGTCTCGGTCATGGCAAACAAGGTGCAGGGAAAGAGTGGGCACAGCTGGCACCCAGGGAGGTGACACCTCGCTTTGGCCATCTCTCTCCTCTTCTAGATTTCACCCTTCCCTGGAAGGGTGGCTGTGGGGACCCTCTGGGATGCAAGGGATGGGAGCTGGGGGACTGATCCCACTGCACCCCACAACGAGCAGAGAGGAGAAACCCTACAAACATCCCCTCTCCCCACCCCATTCCTGCTCCAGCTCTTGCAACTGGACCAGCATCAACCTGCAGGGCTAAACTGGGGGGGATCTGCCCACGCTGGGGTGGAGCTGGGTTACGACCGTGGGGGTAACCCTCTACCCCCCAGGGATGCAGCGATGCCGGCAGTCGCATCCTGCTCCCTGGGCACATCCCCTGGGCTCAGCCCAGGTTTTGCATCGCCAAGTGCTTTGCAGATGGGCTCATCTCTAGTTCTGGCACAGACTCACACCATTCGTGGCCACCTCCATCAAATAATGCCACCATGATGAGCACAGCCTGGAGACACGAGGCTGGACGGTGCCCAGGGCGCAGGCACCGGCCGCCCCAGCGTCTGCGCCGCATTCAAAACCGGCCCCAAGGGGAAAGTCCCCATTGAGGAGGATTTACATGAGCAGGAAAGGGGCCGTCTCGCATAGCAGCAGTTTTGCCATTTTTAGGTACGGAGGCCAAGCCGGTCGGAGCGGCTGCTGTGTTTTGCAGAAGCGAGGGCCGGCAACTTGATGTTTCCCTGCCGTTTGCAGTGAAAGATGGCTGCTCTTTGCACGAGGCTCCGGGTGCTCCAGGCGAGCCTCTGGCTGATGACTCTGGTCACAGGTAGGCGTCAAACACCGGCTTTGCATTTCAGAGCGAAGAAACGTGCACCCAGGCGATGCTGCGGCATGCGTCCCTGGCTTAGTGCAATGAGGGGCTTCACCCAGGTCTGGCTTTAAATGCATTAGGTTTAAACTTTGCAGTCGCCGCTCTCAGTCCTGCTTTGTGCAGGAAGGCAGCCCAGGGTGCAGCGGAACCAGGGAGGACCCGTGGGGGCTCGGGGCTCGACGCCTGCCTCGGGTTTCGGGTTTTGCTTCCCGTTGGGGTGCAGGGAGGGGTGCCGAGGTGGGACACTTTCTTGGGCAGCCGGCTGGCTTTGGCAGGAGCCCGGTGCTGAGCAAGTACAGAGCCTGCCCGGTTGTGGTTGCAGTTGGCAAGAAAGAAGGGTTGTTTGGGGTTTTTTTTTACCATTTATTGCTCTCAGAGGCCTGAGGACAGGGCCCACACATTGCTGAGGCCATGGCCAAGCCACGTCCCTTTGCTCCATGGGGTTCTGTGCCCAGGAATGGAGGAGAAATGAGAGGAAAAAGGCTTTTGAGGGTGATTTGTGGGCCCGGTGTGAACATCCCTGTGCTGTTCCCCTTTGCATCCCCATGCAGAAGCAGCAGCTAAACCCAGGACACAGCTCCTGTCCTCTTCCAACCCCTCATGCTTGATTCAGGGACACCCACAAAAACCTGCAGCAGCTCCCAGCCTCGGCTGGGGAAACCTGTGCCCTTAGGAGAAAAGGCATTTAAAGGGCTTCTGTTGGGTGGCCACTCAAGTCCAGCACGGATTTGAGGTCACAGGGTTTCATCCTGGCTCTCATGGTGGCTTCAAGGGAGGACAGGGGAAGCTCAGCACACCCATGGCTGCAATGGAAATCTTGGCTTTGAGGGGTGTGAGGGCTTTCAGGGTGAGGGACCAGCCTGGTGTTTGTTTAGAAACACCAACAAAACATGGAGAGCAAAGCCCTGTGTCCCGGCTGGCCATCAGGACTGCAGGTGGCAGGGACACGTAGCCAACGTACAGCCTGGACAAGGCGCATCTCCCCATTTCAGAAAAAAATGAAATGGGGCTGGAGGGGAGAGTTTGCCTGAGGAGATGTAGGTGCTCGAGGTGAACAGGGCAGCATGGACCTGGAGGAGGCACTGGGGTGAGGGGGGAGCCCACGGCTGAGCCAGGAGGTCCCTGCCAGGCTGCTGGTCAGGGCAGGGAGGTCTGCAGCAGGGTGGCAAGGCTCGGGGCAAAGCTCAGGCTAGGGAATTGAACCTTCCTTCTTCTTCTGGGGGGAGTTTTGCAGCTGCCCCAACATGCTGGGAGGTGGTGCAGCCCCCCGCCTCCGTGCCAGCTTCCCCACGGTGGGGTTTGGCGAATATTCATCAAGCGGACGGAGCTGGGCACTGAAGCGGTGCGGTAAACAGGGCTGGTGCTTCCTGCCCAGCTGCAGCAAGAGGAACCGAGGCACAGGGGCACTGGAGCTGCAGGCAGGGGCACCCATGGGTGCTGGAGGGTCCCCGCCTCACCTCGCTTCCTGCACTGCATCGCAGGTCCCACAGCTCCATCCAGCCCTTCTCCCGGCGGGCTGCATGGTCCCAGGGTCTGAGAACCGCCCTGGCCATCACGGGGCTCCAAGCCCAGGGAAGTCCTGGCAGGGAAAGTGTTTGTGGTTGATTCAGAAGATGAACAGTGTAAATAAAGAGGCGTGAGTCTGCCTGGACCCTTTCTGAGAGGTGCCAGCTTAGGGGGATATTAATAGTGAAGGCAGGTTTCACTGCGATGTCAACCAGAAAGCAACATAGAGACGATTCAGGAGATGGGATGGGAATAGAAGGGTTTGTACCCAAATCCGCGCTGCCCCATGTCCCCTGAGTGGGGCTCTGGCTGATGCTCCCGAGCACTCCATCCCATACGGGTGGGCACGAAGGCCCCACAGTACGTGCCATCCCACGTGGGACATCCTACGTGGGCTTGTCCTGTGTGGGCTCTTGGCCACTATCTCAGGGCTCTTCTCCTGTCTTGCAGGTGGGATGTCAGCAGACAACAGCACCAGGAACAGCACAGGTAACCTCTCAGACCCACTGGGCTCTTTCCCTACGTGTGTCCCCAGGGTCCCTCCTGTCCCCACAGGCTATGCCACGAAGGTGCCGGTCCCCTGCAGAGCTGGAGATGTCCCATCACCCACAGGCCTTCCCATCACAAAGGCAATTCCCAAGCTGTGACCTCCTCCTTGGCATTTCCCCAGCCCCGCACCTTGCTCTCCCTCTGCAAAGCCGGATCCATTTTGTCTTTCCTAAGACACACACGCATTTTTCCTCTGCGTTTGCAGAGCGCATTGTGTGAAGAAGCCGTGCCTTGGGACCAGGCACTGGGTTCATGCACACAGCGCTTGTGCCATTCCCACCCACGGGGTATTAAGAACGAACTCTGCAACCCAAACAAGCCCTCAAACTCACCAGCTCTGGGACCAAAACACAAAATACAGCAAAATGCAAAAAATGCGGAAGCCTGAGAGAAGCCAGCTGGGGAGACGGGTCTGTCCTAGCAAAGGCTCCGTGGTACGTGCCAGCACAGGCTGTAATTCTGGAGCTGGGATTAACGAGATGTACACAGAGAGGGGTGGGAGCAGCAAAAAAAGTATTTGCGTGAAGCCATTCCCACAGAAAACTGGAGTTCCATTAAAAGCATGTTTTCACCAAAAGTCACTGATTTCTACCCCCAGACGACAGTGATTCACCACAGCAAAGCTGAATGCTCAAAAGCAGTATAATCCATAAAAATGGAAAGCTCTTGATTTGGGAGAAGCTGGGGGGGGCTTTCTTTTCTGATGCTCCCTGGGTGCCGGCTCCTTGCTCGCCATGACCACCCTTGTCCCCTGGCAGGCGGCGGGTGCCCCATGGTGCAGCAGCACCTGCGCTACGTGGCGGCCAAGAAGAACATGCCCGTCCACTTCATCTGCTACTCCCAGGAGCCCCATAACATGCAGTGGTACAAAATGGCGGAGGACAGCGATGACCTCTACGAGCTGGATCACACCACCTCCCGCTACAGCATCAAGAGGAAAGACAACTACATCAACTTCACCATCTTCAGGATCACCTACGAGGACAACGGCATCTACGTGTGTGAGAGCAAGAACCTCACGGCGGAGAAGAAGCAGCCGCAGTTGTGCGGGACAGAGCTCAGAGTCATGGGTGAGTAGGAGCTCCCCATCCTCCATGCACCCCAGGAGATGCTTTTTCTCCTTCTCTCACCCTTTCCCCCTCCATATGAACCCCACATCATGCTCCTATGCACCCACCTCTCCCCATGCTGGTGGGATCCCTTCAGATACAACCATAGATGCTCCATGGCACCACAGAGGTTTCTTTGCTCGTTGCCAGCCACCAAGCAGCAGGACAACCTCCCCTGGTTTGCCCTGGCATGTCCATCCTGCAGAAACTCATCCCAAGGACTGCATTTCCCCAACAAATCAGATTTTTCCTGGTCCTGGCTAGTGGTGGGTCCTGCCCAAGGTGTCTCATCCCAGAGCTGGTCCCTGATGCCAACCCCAGGGGCAGTTTGCAATGCTCTGGTCTCTCCCAAGGGTGAGGGCATGTCACCCTGGTCCCCCCATCTGCTCTTGCTGACTAACAAACCTGTGGCCATGCCAAGCGTGTCCCCATTCCCTGGGAGCCTGGCACGGAGGTGGGACTTGGGGCTCTCCCTGTGCTGCTGCTCCCAGGTCACAGTAACATCCAGCAGATCCAGAGCAGGAACACCCTGAAAGACGCCATCATCATCATCCAGTCCATCCTGCTCGTCATCTTCATCAGCGTCCCCATGCTCCTCTTCCTAGATAAAGTAAGTGACAGCGTCTCCAGCAGTGGGGATGTCCCAGGACGCTGCCAGGGATGGGGATGGGCAGGCACTGGGTTTGGGGCTGTTGCATGGGAGCATGGCTAGCTGAAGTGGGAAAATAAGCATCTAAAACGGTGTGTGGGGCTGCGTGGATTTGCCTGTGGAAGCGGTGGGACCTGGCCTGGGGGGACAAGGCCGGGGACAGGGGATGGGGGATCCTGGTGGGTGCTGACACCCAACCTGTGACTCTCCTCTCCATAGGGTGAAGGCAAGGAAAGCCCAGAGGAGGACCACACCTATGAGGTAATGCTGCATTAATTACAGAAGTACCTCTGTAATATCAACCTGAGCCTTGAAATAGCTGGTTGTGCCCTTGCTGGGTGCTGCTAGGTACCACCAGCCCTTGCAGCGTGCATCAAGGCATCTCCCTCCCAAGTGCCTGGTGCACATCAGCCATAAAGAGCTGCTTATAAAACCAAGCCAAGCTCCGAGCACATCCAGCCATCTATCTCCCTCTTCTCTGCTCTCAGAAGCTGCCCTGATCTGTGGGGGAATAGTCTGGGGGTGCCAAGGGTGCTGTGGGTGGAACTATGGTCCCCCTCCCGTGTCTCAGCCTTCTCCTTCTTGGTGCAGGGCCTGGAGGTGGAGCAGATGGCCACCTACGAGGACATCACTCCTTTCCGGGACGTGAAGGCCAAGTGGACAGTTGGGGAGCACCCAGGCGAAGAGTGAGGGGTCCTGCGCCCACCGCCAGGCCGGCACCAGCGGCACGGCTCCCTGCCAGCACCCTGCCGGCACCCGTGGGGATGGGCCCCCGGCTCCTGCCCTGGACCACGGCTCTGATGGGCACCTCGATCCCGGGCTGCGATCCCGGGCTGCAAGCCACCTCCAGCAGCCCTGCACGGAGCTTGGGTCCTGCTGCCCTTGGGTGCTCGCTTTGCCGCATCCGGGCTATGCCCACCAAGGCTGCCCTGCCCTGGCTGTCACTTACTGCCCTGCTGATGAACCCCTAAAGCCTATGTAGAAATTAGGAGCCAACCCCAGTTCCCCCCGGTAGCAAACTGGCCCCAAACCCCGGGCAGCCCCACACCACGGCGCTCAGCTCCTGCATGGTTCATGCAATGGAAGTAGCAGGGTGGGTGGTGGGTCTCCTCCAGCCCCACCTGGGAAGGAGAGGACCAGCTATGACCACTCTCCGTGCTGCAAGGACCCTCCTGAGCTGTGAGACCCCACTGCAGCCCTGGCAGAGGAGCCGAGGTGAGCAGCACCATGTGGGTGTCACAAGAAGCGGATTTTGGGCCACTGTTTAGCTCTCAAGCCATGGACATGCCCAGCAGGCCACGCTGGCAGATGTCTGAGATGGAGGATCCTCCAAAAGCACCTCTTTCTCCCCAAAGACTACAGGAAAAGTTGGGGAGACAGCTCTCGCCTGGAGGGTCCTGCACAAGGCTTGCTCCTCTCCAGGCAAGAGCTGGCCTGTGTCACGAGGACGTCCCCTTGGTGAGGGACACGTCCGACCTCAGAACCTATGGGAAAGATGTAAATTGTGGGACACAAACATCCAACTGCTTTCTGAAGTCCTAATAAAGGTAACGGGTAAATTCACATCCTGCTCCGTCCTGCCGTGCCGGTCCGGGGGTGTCCCATAGCCCTGGTGCCAGTGTCGGTGGGATGCCCTGGGAATAAGGAGCAGTTTTTCATGGGTCCAGCTTAGCTAGAAACCAAACTTCACCCCGGCAGGGCCCCGAGCGCGGGCAGGGATGTAAAGCTGAGAGCAGCCATGGGGCTCTCCTGGAAGCTCTCGCTGAGCACGCACGGGGGGACCTCCACGGTCCCAGGACGTCAACTTGGGATGAGAGACAAAGACCATCGCCAGGATCCAAAGCAGAACAGGGCCCAGGGCCAGGAGCTCCGCTCCCGGCTACGTCTAGTCTTGCAAGAGAAGCTAAAAAACATCTGGAGAGGAGCAGAGCAGTGCTAATTGGTTTTGTTAATAAAAACTATTTTGGCACAGCAGCAGCAGCTGTGTGGGAGATGGGGCTCAGGGCTGGCTGGGCTCCGGAGAAGCAGAGCAGCACGGCTAGGACAGCACGGTGGGTTTGGCGGACGAGGCAGGACAAGGGGGTGACAAGGACCATGGGGCTGAACGTCTGTCCTCCCTCGGAGAGCCCAGGGCCTCTGTGGCTCACGACATTTTGGGCCCCAAGAAGACAGGACCGCTTCGCTTCCCAAAACAGCCGGCAGAAAGGGGAGAGTAACATCGTGAGCAAACGGGACTTTTCAGCAGGGAACAGGATGGTTCTTGTTTAGTAGTTAACCACCTTCATGGAAAACTGGTATTCAATCTAAATAGCACAAAACCAGCATTTTAAGGTGGTTTTTTTTTTTAATAGTTAAATAAAACTAGCCTAAATTAGTTGCATGCACATGTATATAAATGTTACTTAAACATCTTTTACTTATAAAATGAGTTAATTAAAGAAAGGAGTATTCACAGCGAGAGAAGTGAACTGGCTGTTCCCGGTTTCCACGTTTGCCAAAATTTTAGGACTAGCAGAGCTCATCCCTCCATCCTTCGCGCTCAGTTACGAAATGGAAGAGGAAGGCAAGTTTTCCGGCCTTCCCAGTTCCCAACCGCTTTCTCAGCTCTGCGTAAACAACTCGCTCAACTGACTTAACCAAATCATACAAAAATAAGGAGAATCTGCTGTTTGCACCTGGAGAGGAAGCCACTGATGTCAAAAGCAGTTTCGACGACCCCGGTTCCGCTCTGCCGCTTGGCTACACTCTTAGCCCGGGGCTTTGGCTTCCTTTAAAACGCCAGAAGCAAATAAATATTTCTGTAGTGTTGGTGTTTTATTTTAAATGCTTTGACTAGTTTCTAGGGAGCCTAGAGATAGGGTTTGTTGTAATTTTATACTGACATAGGTTTGTATTTAAAATGCGTTTAATGTAAGTAAATATATTTCAGTATATACAGTCCAGGCTCCGTATTTTGTCCTGATTTGTATCCCTACCAGCAGCAGGATGGGCAGACAGACAGACTGGGTTGCAGTCCTAGACCTCATCAGCCTCATCTTTAGAAACGGGTTCAGTGAAACCGAGCAGTTCTAGCTCCAGTAAATAAACCCCACCAATTCAATCTGAAAAGGAATATTTACCCTCCGAGCAGTGAGCTAGCAGAGGTAGTCAACCGTCACTTAAGACCTCTGTCAACCACGTCGTCGCCCACCGAAGTGCAGAGCCTGGGCTGCGGGCCGGCAGCTGGCTCCTCGGTCGGGGTTCAGGGGTTGCAGCTCACCCATCGGCCCGGGAAGGTCCTCTCCACCCCCCCACCCCAGGCTGGGGGCTCAGGAGGACCCAAGGAGCACACGCGCCTGCAAGGAGAGGCGTTTCACTTGTTTAGATGCTGCTGGTGATGCTCAGGGTAAGGCGGGTGGACACAGGACCACCCTGAAGAGAACTGAGGTTTTTTTTCTCTTTCGAAAAAGAAAAGGAATTGGAAATTACAGAGTGTCACGCTGCTTTATGAGATGCTACTTTGGGTCACAAATGCAGGCACTGGAGAGCTAGGAAAATGCCAAGCTGATATTTGAGAGCTGCTTATGCAACTGCAATTCTGCCAGTGGCGTGTGCTTGCCCAGCCCAGCATTTCACAGTCACGCGCTGCCTTCTCCACGGCGCTTCTGCCTCACTTAATGCCCAGAGATGATGGGGGACAAACCAAGTCTGGATCATCCTGGCATCTCCATGCTTGGCTGCAACATAAAAAATGTTGATTTAGCACCGTGCTTTTACTAACGGAGCTAGAGAGCCACAGGGCAGCAAGTGGTGGGCAGGACTCGGGTGCAAGGTGCTGTACCGATGTAGCCACAGCGGCAGAGCATCATCATTAACAGGCAGCAGAGCCTGTGCTGGGCTGGGGTTCCTGCTGGTCTGCTCATCTCTGACAAATACTGACATATTTAAACACGATCTGGAGTAAAAAAACACCCCCAGATGTTGCTGCCTATTGAGTGACGGGATACCTGATAGCTGCAGGACCCACTGTTCCCTCTTCTCTAGGGATTGACATTTACCCTGCAACACCACCACGTCTCCAGCGAGCAAACACCCGGGGGCTTCTCGGAACAGACCGCGCTCTCCCCGGCATGTTTATTAACCAGCTCTCGCACCCTCTGCTCCAGCCGCCCCGGTGACGATGCTGCCTCTGGGAAACCAGAGCCACACCGGGGGGCACAGCAAACCCAGGGCTCGGGGAGCCAAGGCACCACCCCTGGCCAGGGAGCAGTCGCTGAACCCCGGCCAAAGGGCCAAAACGGGGTGGTTTGGGGCAATCGGTGCCTTACGGGGAGTAAAAGTCCTTTACGCCCCTCCTGGAGTTGCCCATGCCAGGTTCTGTCTTGTTTTGCTCAAAAGCAGGGATAGCTGTGCTGCAACCTCTCCTCTTCCCCATCTCCTCTCCCCCCTTTCCACACCAGCCCTCTGCTTAACCCCGAGATATTTCACGTTTCTATCGCAGGCAAGAGCAAGAAGCAGCTCACAACCAGATCTCCCCATAGCCTTGTCCAGCTGAAGATGTGAGAAACCTCCCGGAGCGCTGGCACCTGGATTTGCCGTGGGCAGGCCGGTACCCGAACAAGCACCTGGATATGACAGCTCTTTGTCACACCCAGGCCAAACCAGCTCGCCAAAACTATTTACTGAACTTCCAAAATTTTGGTAGCATGGAAGAAACTAAGTGGAAGAAATAGGATTCATCCGACAGCATCCATCCAGCTCCATCCCCGCTAACAATAAATGGGAAAAGAGCCCACTTGCTTTAGGTCAGAAGTCTCCCAAACTGGTCGGTGAGCCCCGTTAACTGCGGGCCAAGGCTGCAGAGGCAGGCAGGACAATCAATCAGGTGGATTTTCAACCCCCTGCAGCAAATTCCACTGCGTAAAAGCACTGATCTGATTGGGGATGGGTCTTCCAACGATGATAAAACCTTTACTTGCAATAAACAGCAAAATATGGCGAAATCATTCAGCACTGATTTCATCCCTAGGCAAACAACCTCCCCAACCTTTACATCTATGTATAAATGACTACAATTAGGTAGCACCATTGCGAACACTTGTGCATTTATGCACAGAGAAGACAGAGAGATGTTGTTGCGATCATGAACACACATATACATTTTAAACAGACTCCCTCCTATATAAGGGGTGGCTCAACCGGCACCTTCACCAGCCCAGATAGATGAAAGGAGGAAACATTCACTGTCAAGCAACACCTGAGCAACTCACCGGGCAGAAATGGCTCCAGGTACTTGCCTTTATTTCAGTTTTAAAGGATTGCCAGTGCTGCTGCATGCTTAGGGTGATGGGAGACGATGATGGGGTGGCACTGGGGTGGGCTATACACACTCAGTGCCAGCCCTCAAGTAAAATGCGGCAACTTATAAATCAATGAAAAAGAATACCTTTCCCTACAGCGTGACTTTAATCCATGATTAACTCAGGTAGTCTTTAGCCTAAACTGGGCAAGGAGAGGATGGAGAAGATGAAGAACAAGGTCAAGCCACAGTTGTAATAGTTATTATTAACGTTAAGTGTTGGCAGAGATATTAAAGCTCATATTCAAAGCTTAAGAGGGGGATCAGGATGATGGCTAAGGCACACGTCCGAGTCCTACAGGCTCCAGGGCATTCCTCCACCAAAGGGTATTTGTCTGAGATTAACTTTGTGGTCTCTGTAAGCACAGATGGACACTGGTGTGAGTTCGATGTCACGGGTTGAAAACCTTTAGGCTTGACAAAGATCACCAAATTCTACAGGGATGTCCCAGAGAGCAAAAGTAGCTGGTGACGGCACAGGTAACGCCATCAGCTCTCATCCTGGCGAAGGCAGACAGCCGGGTTCGCGTCAGCAGCATGGCGTAAACCAAGGCTAAAGTGAGGTACTCACCAGCCCCTGCTCGCTCACGCGATGAAGAGCGCACCGTGCTCTTCTCACAAGGGCAAGGCCTATGGAAAACCATGAGCACGTTAGGGAAAACACGGGGACGCGCTCTCGTTCACGGGGCAAACAATGACTCCAGCCAGGAAGCCACTGCTTAGAGAACTGGGAGCAGCACAAGCCCCGAGGACACGTCTAGTGAAAGGGGACAGGGTTTCATTTGATTTTGGGGAGGGCTAAGCTCACCCACAGACTCCAACAAGACATGAAGGAAGGTGAGCCCTCGGGCAGCACGGACAGAAGAGGCTGGGAATTAATTCCCAGGTGCCACCCCCTCCTCAGCACGGTCACCGAAGGACTGCTAACACCTTTCCTCTCCGCCCTGCTGCAGGGTCGTGGTTTTCTCCTCTCTTCATTGCCGTGATCGCTCTGGGACTGCAGTGGCCGCAGGAAGCTGCCACCTTCCCGGCCATGCCCCTTTCCAACCTGTTTGCCAACGCCGTGCTGAGGGCTCAGCACCTTCACCTCCTGGCTGCCGAGACATACAAAGAGTTCGTAAGTGTTGTGGCCTCTGGGTATCTCCTCCACGTTAGCTTGACCGTTTCAGGACCACAGCTTCCCACCCAGTGTAACTTCCTAGAAACAAAGACTTTTCAACTATTGGTGCCTTCTCTGTCAGCTCTCCGTGAGGAGAAAGGGTCTTACTAGGATAGGACAGGTTACGTCCCACCAGCCTGGACCCCGTCTCCTCCTCTCAGCTCTCTGCCTCCACCTCTGACCCTGCACAGTCCCCTCCTCAGGGCCGTTGCTGCCTGCGTCCAAACCACCACACGGGGCCAGCTGTCTCAAAGAGAAACCTGGCTCTGAAAGCAGTGGGAGATGGCAGAGATATTTTGCAAGACTTTCCTGTGATGGTCACCTATGGCCCTGGCTGATTCCGAATGCTTAAAACTATCCAGTCTCTGCTGTTGCCAGGAGCTGTCGCTTTGGCAAGAGCTATCCTTGGGGGTCATCTGCTCCTTGGGACAGTCTGGTTCAAGTGTGTTTTGTGCTCACCTTAGCACGTTGGCTTAGTGCGAGGAAGACCTTTAGGTCCAGCAGCTACTGTGCCGAAATACGAACGCCTGTTCCTACCTGCCAACCCTGTAGAGACACCTCACGTCTCACATTTATTTCTTGCAAAAAGTAACCATTCAGGACAGCTTGGGAAAGTGTCTGTGGTCTTCTCCCAGTACATGGGCAACAGATCTGAGCGTATGTGGGATGTCTCCACAGGAACGCACCTATATTCCAGAGGACCAGAGACACGCCAACAAAAATTCCCAGGCAGCATTTTGTTACTCGGAAACCATCCCTGCTCCCACAGGGAAGGATGATGCCCAGCAGAAATCGGTAAGTTCTCTCCCCAGGGCAAGCACAGACCTGTCTGAAGAGCCCAGCTGTGCTTCATTACAGCAACAGAGGGTTTTCACCTGTGAGCACTTCAGTGCCTCCTGAGGTATCACTCCTCCTCTCCCTTTTTTCCTATTTAAACCCTGCATGAAGAAAGAAAAGCTCTTCTGGGTTACACTGTAAGTTATATTCCTACCTCAAGGAGGAGAAAAAGTACTGTCTGCACAGGATGTGTGTCTGGTGCTCCTCAGCTTGCGAACTTGTCTGTATCTGCTGAAGCTGCAGGAGCAGTGGCACATCTCTGGGTCGCCTCTGGGCTGTTTCAGAGGGAGCAGGTAACTCCACCAAACACCTCACCTGCACAGCTTTGACCCTTGGGGTTTGTTTTTTTCTTTTTAATTTCAGGACATGGAGCTTCTTCGGTTTTCACTGGTTCTCATCCAGTCCTGGCTGACCCCGGTGCAATACCTAAGCAAGGTGTTCACAAACAACCTGGTTTTTGGCACCTCAGACAGAGTGTACGAAAAACTAAAGGACCTGGAAGAAGGGATCCAAGCTCTGATGAGGGTAAGTTGGAGCACGGAGCATGATTACAGAATAACAGAGATCTCCTAGAACAGGGCTCTCAGGGTCTTCCACGGGATCCAAAAACCACGGGAAATCTCCCCACCTTCTGCTCTGAAGACCAGTGGCATCCTTTGGACTTTGCTTACCTGAAGATAATGAGATCATGACACCCCACTGCACCCGTTTCATCACTGGGGGGTATAAGAAAGCACTGTTAATATGTTAATAGCACTGCCATAACCACTCAGACAGCAGTACAGACCTGGAAGATCACAACAGTCCAGACCCAAAGTCTTTCCAAACCCAGCACCAAAGAATACTCAGTTGCTTAAATCTGCTGTGCAAACAGCAACATCTCCATGCAAAATACTTTAAAGTGGAGTAAATTTTGCAAGGTTTGCAACCTGGCTTTAACGACTCATGACACTTCATAAAAACAACCGGTATCAGCCTGTGTACAGATGGAAGCCTATGCTCTGATGTTTCCCTCTTACATTAATACAGCACCCAGACAGCTGAGAGCTGGAGAGTGATCTTCTTCCAGGGTCCCTCTTAATTTTTGCTTTGTTGTTTTAAGTGAAATTGTTTATTATCTCCCAGGACACGTTTTCAGTTATGCTTACTCTATAACTAAGTTTACCTGCCAGCATCACCATGTAGCTAGAGCTCTGAGACCTGTACCTGTGAGAAATGAGTCTGGACAATTATTTACATCTTCTAGCATCTAAATAACTCTGAAAGTCAGGCCCTGAGAGTAAACAGAGATCTTCTGTCCTGGCAGTTTGGCTGGAGTAAGTAGGTATACGTATCAGTACCATTCCCAGATTTTGCTCTCCACTTGATATGTGCTTGGGCGCTGGGAAGTGGTACACAGAAACTAGACAAATAATCACATTTCATCCATTTATGATAGTGTTTATTTAAGCAAAACTGTCCTGTTTAATGTGTTAGCTGGTGAGCAAAGCAGGGCAGGAAGAGTGGCAGACTGCAGATCTCTCTGCTCCAGATGCTTTGGGTCTGGTTAGAGCTTTGTTCACTGGGAAAATGGGACAAAAGAGAATTATTTGCCCGGTTCCCTGTCTCCTTGGCTAGAGTAGCTACAGAGAGACCCTGCAGCTTTCCCCTTAAAATAAGATCCTAAAAGACTTCCCTCCCTGCAGCCTTGTGCCCAGCTCCCTTCTTGCTGCCAGCAATTCGTGTAGCATCACCCCTGCATAATTACCTGTCCTGTAAGCACATAAACTCAAAAGTATGTTTGAAATATGATTAAGGGTGGGGAAAAAAAAAAAACAAACAATCAATCAATCTCCTCTAAAGCCAGACGGGAGCCATGGCAATGGGGCCCTTGGAGGATACTCATCCCCAGGCCCCTGCCGCCTCCCCCAGCACCTCTCCATCCTCTCGCAGGAGCTGGAGGACCGGAGCCTGCGGGGTCCCCAGATCCTCAAACCCACCTACGACAAATTCGACATCCACCTGCGCAACGAGGACGCCTTGCTGAAGAACTACGGCTTGCTCTCCTGCTTCAAGAAGGACCTGCACAAGGTGGAGACCTACCTGAAGGTGATGAAGTGCCGGCGCTTTGGAGAGGGAAACTGCACCGTTTGATGCCGGGGATGGCTCCCCAACTGCTCCAGCCCCTCGCTGGCTATGGCTGCCCTGCTCCTTGTAAAGAAAATTGGAGAATAAACCTGCTACATGCGGATATGTCTCTGGCTTTCGGGGGCCTGCAGGGATGGGCCGCCATGGGAGGCCGGGAGGGATGAGGTGCCACCGGGGCAGGGTGGGTGTGAGGCTGGGGGGGGTGGATTTGGGGCTGGAGGGGGGATTTGTGGCTTGGGGGTGGATTTTGGGGGGCTTTTTTCCCCCTCGCACCCACAGCTGGGGCCTGCACTGCAGGCCGCAGCCCGGCTGAGGCGGGAGAGCGGGGCCGGGCGGAGGGCGGGCCGGGGGCGGGCGATGGCGGGGCGGGAGGCCTGCTCCGGCATGGCGGAGGTGGTGGAGTTCCGGGTGCCCACGGGGAGCGATCGGACGCTGCTGGTCTGGGGGCTGGAGCCGGAGCCGGGCCTGGAGGTGAGGCGAGGCCTCGGACCGGGGCTGGGGAGCGGGGCCTGGGTCCCCCCGGTGCTGAGGAGCGGGGACTGGGACCCCCCATAGACCCTCTCCCCCCCTGGAGCCCCAGTCCCCCCCCATCTGTGCTGATGGCTTCACCTGTGTGCTAATAATATATTTTATTTTTTTTGTTTTGTTTTTAATCATTTTTTAGTTTCCTTGTCTCCCTGAGGTGTGCTGGGCGCAGGGCAACCCCTGAGGGGATGCCAGGCCACCCCGGGGTGATTTCTGCCCCTGTGCCACGGTTTTGTGGTCTGCACAGCAAAACCAAGAGCCCGGTGGAAGAGGGAACAAAACCCCGTTAGCCTGCCAGCAAAATGCTGTGCGAAAGTTTCACCGAAAGCTTCGGCAAAACACCCCAAAGCGGGGTGGCGGAGACTGGTGATGGATGAGGATGGCGGGGGGACGGGAGGTCTCACGTCTCTCTTCGCTCTCCTCCCCATGCAGAGGCTGGATGATACGGGAGATGAGACGTCCTCAGGGCCAGAGGTCCAGCCAGGTTGAGCTCATTTTTATGGAGAGATACTCATCTACAGTCTCACTGCTTATTCCCAGGCTTATTGCCGTTAAACAGGACTAAAAACTTTCCTTGTTTTCTAGGTAATTAGGTCTTGTGAGTAGTCCTCTCTCTGTTGCTGTTGCTCAGCACCTGGAGCACCCATAGATATTTCAAAAGACACTTTTTTCTCTTGTTTTTCCTCAGCATTCCCTGTTTTCAGCGTTTTCCAAATTTGGGCCTCTCTACTCGGTGCGAGCGCACAGAAACGCTGCTGTGGCAGGGCCTGGATATTACGCCGTCGTCAAGTTTTATTCAGCTGGAGATGCCAGCAGAGCCCAGCACGCGTGCAATGGGCAGAGGCTGTTTCAGAAATCTCCCTTGAAGGTAAGCAAAACAGCCCCAGGTGTGAAACTTGCACCGTGACCTCCAGCAGCAGGGCAGAACCACGTGAAATACTTGTTGATCTCAGTGATGCTCCTTGTGCAGAAAGTTTACTAACTTCTGGCTGGGTGCTACCACCGTGGTGACATCCCCCACCGCTGGCTCTCAGGTAGCATTTAAGTGGTAAAATGGCAGCATCCCTCCTCTGGAATAATTTGCAGGGCCCGTTCCTGGTTAAAAAATATTTAACACATATCAGAAGCACGCACGCGGTTGGGGAGTTGGTTACCTTCATCTGCAGCGGGAGCCTTGCAAGCAAAGCCTGGCTAACCAGGGTTCTTCTTTCCTGGACAGGTTTGTGTTTGCACCAAGCAGAAAGGGTTTCAGCACCAAGTCCTTGCTCTCAACAGCAACAAGTGCCAGGAGTTGGCCAACCACTACCTTGGCTTTAACGGCTGGTCCAGTCGCATCATTATGGTAACAGACCCTTTATATCCATCCATCATCCCTCCCCTCATGCTCTTCTTAATTAGAGCGGTTGGCAAAATAAGAATTGTCCTCAAATCAGCAAATAATAGACAGCTACAGGAGCTGCATTTTGGACCACAAATGGGGGTATTTTGAAAGCCTGGGGAGAGAAGATTGTTGTGGGTGAGGGCTTGGCTTGGCTTCTGTTAATAAAAATGGGGGCGGCTGTGATTAAAGCAGTTCCAGGGCTTGACAGTAGCCTTCATGTGCTGAAAGTGTCCGAGATGGCTGAGACTCCCAGAGGATGGGGACTATGAGGTATTTCTAAAATAAGGTCAAAACAGTAAACATCCCTGCTCTGCTTCCACCATGTGCTACCGCCTTGGAGTCGCACACTGTGCAGAGGTCTGCGTTATGCAGGCTTCGGCCTAAGTGATCATAACATATTTAGTCAAAATTAATTATCTGTGGTCTTCCCAACAGCTGCAGAATGTATCTGGCTTTGATGGTGAGAATGAGGAACTGGGAAAGACATTGCAGAAGCGATCCGTGAAATATCTGTGTGCTGTAGAGGTGACGCTGCCCAACCATGGGGTACGCACCAGGGGAGTTGCCCTGGGCGAGGCAGATGTAGAAAACGGTGAAGGTACGTTTTGGATGCAGCTGGAAGTCTCTCTTAGCAGCTGTCACGGACACTGGGCAATCTCGCTTTTGCAGTTTGTGGGTCTGATAAAGTATCTGAATTTAGCTGGAGGCAAGGATCTGTGCAGGGCCTTGTGAGCTGCTGTGCTATGCAGCGAGGGATCCCGAGCATGCCTCTTCCCTCCCTGCTTCACACCAGTATTGCTTTCCTGCCCTCTGTTCTCTCCCTCTCTCCTGCAGCGTTATTCATTCCCCATCACAGCCACTTCGGGTGTGAACATGCTGTGTGATCCTTCATACCATGTCTGAGGCACAGCTCGGGTGCCAGCAGGGCTCTGCACTGCCCGCTGCCCTGGGCAGGGTCCCGACGTGGGGCTGAGGATCATGTGCTGCTGTGGGTTGGTGCACAAAGCCCCTGTGAGGGTGCTGCCATGCTGCCGGCAACTCCTGAAACACAAGCAGCTCTCTCCTCAGATCCATAAAGCTGTGTTTGGTTACGTTTCCTAGCGCAATGCAGCTAGTGTGCCTCCTATGCAGAGTGTCATCTTAACAACGTGCTGCTGCTTGTGTTCAGATCCTCTCGAGTTTGTCACAGCCTCAAGAAGAGTTCAGAAACTTGCAGTCGGGAAGGCTTTGTCTAGCGCCTTTCAGAAGATACTCCTCGTAGTCTTAGGTAAGCCCTATTTTTGTATTAAACACTGGGGTGTTTGGACTAGTGATATTATAACTTTCATGATAATTGATAGGAATTCTTTTTCTCTGAACCTTTCTTGGGATTCATTGAGGCTTGGGGGGGTCCTGGGCAAAATTAAACTTGTGTTGTGGTCTGTAATGATTTAACAGAGTGGTTCCACCCTATGAGCTGTGTGAATGAAAGGAAAATACAACAGGAGGTCAGATTTTTTTATGATAAATAAGTCACTGGAACTCCAAATTCCAGGAGAGTAAACCCTGGCAGGGAGAGCTTTTTAACAGTACACGTGCATGCGGAATAGGGACACGGGGAAGTTCTGGCTCCAGGGGTAATGTGAACTGAATTGCAGCACTTCGCACGTTCCTGTCCTGGTTCCAAGCCACCCAGGTGCCATCAAAGGTCCATGTCCCACTGTTGCATTTAGCGTTGCATCTTTGGGGCTACTATCTTATCTTCTTTGGGTTTTTAATCATAGAAGCTGGCTCTGTGCCTGCCCAGGAACTGCTTTCTCTGGGTTCCAGATCTTGTGCTCTCTGAGCTTTGAGGTGACTCCTGTTTATGTGGTATCTGAGTACTTCAGTCTTTTACGCTTATCAGGACAGACCCTGATGGGATCAGGTCAGCGCCCTGATCCTCATTTTACAGAGAGGGGCCTTTCATCTGCCAGATCCCCCACCGGGTTCTTTAAGGTGTTCTTTCGAAAGGTGGGTTTCTGGATTCAGATGTTTTGCAGTGCTTCCTGCCTTCTGGTCCACCACATGCACAGAGACCGGCAATGAACATGCTCCATCCTCTCCACAGATTTCTGCTTCCTCAATTTCAGTTTCTGCTCCATTTAGTTAAAGAGCCATTTGGTTTTCTGCAGAGGAGACAAGCAGGCAGGCCAGAGAAAGAAGCACGTTCGTTCAGACCAACCAGCCACTCCTTTGAAAGCCATTATGAAGCAGAATTGTCCCATTTGGAGTTTAGGGTAGGATTATTGTCATTGCACACAGTAGTAACCGTATCTCTGACTGTTTATTCTGTGTGCCCATTTCAGAGAACGGGAAAGTGGCCGTGGAGTACAATTCCACCCAAGAGGAGCTCACAGACTCCTTAACAGAAGAGGAACTGAAGGGGCTTGTTCAGGTAAAACCAGTGGATATATAGCTTTTCCACAGGACCTGTATGTTGCATCTAGAGATTGGAGACCCAGCTGTTAACTGTTACAGCCTCTGACATCCTCTTTTTATGCAGCAATTACCTCGACTTAAATCCCAGGGAGTAATCGCATCTTGGAATTGTACAGCACGCTAAGGTTTTAAAAGTCTTACTTTTTTTGGTATCTTTGTGCAGAAATGCACGTATATTTTAGATGGCACAGGAAAGCGAGTTGTTAGGGTACAGGACTGTTATTGTGCAGCTTGACAGTTCTCACACATGACAGTGTCCAGGACTGCTCTTCATAGAATCTGTGAGAGTGAAAATCCCGGTAAAGTCACAGCAGGTTAAATTATTTTTTAATAAGTTCTTTAATAAATCAAACTTCCCATCTAGAAATAAAGTTATCCTTACCCAGAGGGAATGATTGTTAAAAGCTTTGGTGAAATCCCTGCAGGTAATTGTGGGATCTGTTAGCATGCATCGAACAAAAATACTCTGGGTACAACAGTAAAACTTTTATCATCGTGCTCAGTGAGAGGAGTTCTGCGTGCCAGCCTTTGCACGCAGCCAGTCACGAGCAGAGGATTTTCACCTCGCTTAGTTTGAAAACCCCGTGACTTACCTGGGGAGATCGCTGACACAGCAGTCCTTTGAAAGCAAGCGTCATTCTCACATGATGCATCAGCGCCACACTGCGCAGTGTCTACCTCCTCCTGCAGTTGCACGGAGGAAGTCTCTAACCAACCTTGTGACACGTTATTCCGTTTGATGACACTGAGTCACCTAGTGTCCACGGGCAGAACCTTCTTCCTTTCTTACTGAAGAGCAGCAGTAAAATAGGAAGTATTTTGGTGTGTGAAGTAACTAACGTCCACCAGATATTTGTTTTTACCGGTTGAGAAGATGACATTTCTGCTGATTTCTTCTTTCTCTGCTTTTTTCCTCTGTACTGCCCCTTCCATCTGACTTCTTTTAAACCCACAGAGAACTGACCTAACACGCGATGACCATAAGAGAAGTGAGCAGCAAAGTCAAACAGAAAGCCTGCTGCTTCTCAGGCCTCTGTTTTACCAGAAGTCACCCCTCACCTCCCCTGCCATCTCACTTCCCTTGTGATGGTGTGTGAGAGGTAATTTCAGTGCTTTCTCTCCGCAAGGAACCCTCCAGCCTGATAGGAACAGACAGGAATTCGGAAGGACTTGCTTGGGAGGAGAGCTGCTGGGTGTCCTTTTGGTTCATTGCCTTGTGATGTCGGTCAGTCTTTCCAAAACAGAAATGTTCCCGAGTTGGTAAATTCCGGGGAGGCTGTCCGTTGTATGTGGTAAAAATATATTGTTTCCAGGTGCAGAGGGCTGAAGCTAAAATACGTTGCAGAGAAAGACATTTACTCTTGGTTTCTCTTCCCAGGTCAGTGAATTGTCCTTGGAACAGTTTGACCTTGAAGAAGAAGAAGTTTTTTCTGATCTCAGTTTTGATGATGAGCTCCCTGGCTGGGAGATGCCATCTAATTAGTGCAGCTCTGTCTTCACGTCGTTTCCAAAACTTTTGCAATGTTTGATTAGGAATGGAAGTCTGTGTGCGTCATATCCAATGTTTTCTTTTTCTCCAAATACGTAACAGCAAAAGAAATGGGCGATAAACCTGGTGTTACTAAAATTAAGCCCAAAAATGTATGCTGTTTTAGGAGAGGAAGTGTTTTCCTGTCAACTTATCCAGGTCAGCTATATATGGAAGCCAGATTAGCTGCACGATTATTTTTTAGACAGCATAACAGATGTGCATAGCACTTATAGAAAAATAAAAGGAACGAGCCCTCCCTGCAAGAGCCTACAGTGCAGGTTCTCTCTGATCTGCAGGAGAAAGCCGGAGACGGCAGAAGGAGACGTCTTACCAGCAGGAGTAGCTGTGGTACTTACACACGTCTGCACAGGCACAGAAAAAAAATACTTTCTAAGTGAAATTTCTTTCAAAGAAATAAGCCTAAGTCTTGTAATAATGTGTGGTGCCACATGGGTTGAGCCCCAGCGACAAGTAGTTGGGACATTGTCACAATGTAAAGGAACGATTCTTTTTAACAGGTTTTTCATTAAATTAAGTAAAATTTTGTACCTCGGTGTGATGAATGAACCTCAGAGGCAGCACACGCAATGGGAAGGGGCATCAAGGTCCCCAAATCACGAGGGTGTGTGGTGGGGTGGGGAATGCTTATTTGATAACAGACCCCTGCTCAGATTTTTTGACCCGTGTCTTTGGAAAAAAAGATGATTAAAAAATGAGAGAGCTCAGGGAAGAGCCCCAGGAATGATTTGAGATCCCTGTTGAAATGCGAGGAGCGTGGCCTGTTTAGTTTAACAAAAAAGAGAGGAAAGGGGTGATTTGATCCAGGAGTAGACACCTGATACCGGGTGAGCTTTCTAACTGGGAAGGCGAAGGTGAAACAAGATCTGCTGAATTGAGAGAAATCCAAATGGGAAGTAAGATGCTTTCACAAGCGGGAATGCTGAGGGGAGGGAACGGCCCTCCGTGGGACGCGGTGAATCCTCTACTGGGGCATGTTCTCAGGTGGAGATGGTATTTATGTTATATTACGTATTTCGATGGCAGAGACGCCCGAAGCCCCAGATCCCGCTCTGAGGCGAGGGCCTGCAGCGGCGAGGCCTGCGCCCGGCCCCAGGCCTGCGGCCTCCCCGTTGCCCGGTGACCCCCGGCCCCAGGCCCGCGACGCCATGGGCCTGCCCCCACCCGGCCGCCCGCTTCTGCTGCTGGCACTGCTGCTGGCTGCGGACCCCTGCCCGGGGCAGCCTGCGGGGGTCTGCCCGCTCCCCTGCCGCTGCCAGGGGCGGCTGCTGGACTGCAGCCATGCTGCCCTGGCCACCGTGCCCCCGGCCACCCGCCGCCGGGCCTTCTCCGTCCTGTGAGTACCGGCGGCGGTTTGCCCCACCAGACCCCCTCCATCTTCCCCTCCTCAGCTTTTTATTCCTGGTCACCCTTCCCGGGACACCTGGCAGAGAGTCACTGGCAGGAGACATCTCGGTTTCAGGGGGCTCATGCTGCAGCACCGAGGGGTGAAGGCCGGCTGGCCATGATGTTGCATCTCCAGGCAAACTCTGCTATTTGCCAAATTTGCAGGGGAAGGGGTTTTCCCGAGAGGTGACAGTGTCAATCATTTCTTTGCAGAGATTTCACTGGCAACTCGATTTCTTCCATCAAAAAAAAAGCATGGAGGGAATACCCGTGGGCTGAGTACTTGTAAGTATCCTCTAGCATTTATAATGTCAGGAGTTCAGGTATTTGGCCTCAAGCTGCGCCAGGGCAGGTTTAGGTTGGATATTAGGAAAAAGTTCTTCACCCAAAGGGTTGTCAAGCACTGGCACAGGCTGCCCAGGGCAGGGGTTGAGTCCCCGTCCCTGGAGGTGTTTAAAAGCCAGGGAGATGTGGTGCTTAGGGACATGGGTTAGTGGTGGACTTGGCAGTGCTGGGTTAACGGTTGGTCTTTTCCAACCTAAACAATTCTATGACTCTACGATTTTCAATCCTTTCATCTGGTTTTTGAGCCAAGGGTATGACGAGCATGAGCACCCACACAAACCATTTCCATGTGAATTCAAAGCTGAGCTGCTCAGCAAGGAGGGCTGTGAATCCCCAGGGCTTCCTGGGATGGCAAGAAATGCCGTGAGCTGTGTCCCTTCCATCCCATGGAACCATCCATCTATCTATTTAATCAATGATCAGCCTACAGTTAGCTTCAGCAGCCCAGGAGTAAGTGCCTGCTCGTGCAATGAGTGGTGATGATCCCTGTAGTGACTCAAAGAGATGCTTTAGTGAAGCTACTGCAGGGTATTTTCCCCTGAAAATCCCATTTTTTTCCTGGAGAGCAGCTGGTGTAACAGTAAATGTCCATTTGTCTCATTCCAGAGTTCTCCAGGACAACAATCTGCAGGCAGTGAAGAAGCATTCGCTGGAGGGTCTGCCCCTGCTGAAGCACCTGTAGGTACCATCCCCTGCCCACCGTGGTGGGCTCTGCCTCACCCTCTCTTGGACCCCTCCATGCAAGGGTGCTTCGTTCCTCCTCGGTTTCAAGCTACAGCCAGAGCAGAGCAGGGTATCTCAGTGCTGCAACAGTGCCTGGTGGGAGGATTCCCGTAGGGGCCCAGTGCAGCTTGCATTTCCCCAAATCCAACCAAGAGGAGGAGGCTGCCGCACTTTCCCACAGATATTGGATGACTTCTAGTCAACCCCAAGCTAACAGCGACCTCCCACACCCTGGGAGATTGCCTCTGGCTCTGTTTATCTGAGGACCAACGTTTTTGGGGTGAGAACCACCTAGAACAAGGCAAAACCCACGCACACGTTGATTCTGCTAGGGTTTGGGTGGAAAGACCTCCGTTGCAGTGAAGACAGAGCCCCAGATGGCTGATCACTCTTGGGATAGCCTCTCCGGTGGCTATCCCAGGTGGAAGGAGAGAAGCCAGCACTACGCCTTCCTCTGCTGAAATCCCAGATGGACCGAGGTTGGGAGATCTCTGCTTCAACCTCCAGCTCTGAGCAGGGCTAACCTTAAACCTAGCACAGGTTTTATCTATAAAAAAATCAGTGAGGTTGCTCAGGGCCATATCCAGCTGAGTCCTCCCTCTTCTTGGAGGAGAAACAAATGTGCATCTATGTCCACACAATGTCATATGAAATTGCAAGAAGCGCTCTGTCTCCAACGCTGTCTGAAAGGGAGCCAAGGGGCATTAGGGTTTTTTCTCCTTGAAGTTCAGGTTTTCATATATTTTGGGGTTTCCTGTGCGGTGCAGGCAAAGGAAGTGTGAAACAAGAACGGCAAAATCTTGTCCTCTTCTCTGTTCTCTGCTTGGCCGCTGTCACACTCTCTTTTCCTATCCTAAAGGCTAAGAGGCAGAAATAAATCCCCCCGTGGAGGCTCAGAGCTTTAGTGCCCAGAGCCCAGATTGCGTCAGCCTCAGAGGAGACATGGGTACACTCATTTCTCAACACAAACCTCGTGTCAAAGATAAAAATACTACTTATGTGAAAAAGCTGACAGCAAGGGAAGCCCTGGCTTGGAGTTGGCTTGTGAGGGTCATGTTTTGGGTCCCGCTCCTGTTATTAAGAGTAGCTGAAATGAGGACACAGAGAGGTGTCCCCAAATCCCCTCTGTTGCTCATATTTGTAGATCGTCGCAAGTATCTCAGCTCCATCACCATTTGCATTTGTAGTGTCATTTATTGAGTGTGACCGTTACGCGCTTGCATTTTTCCCAGAAAAAGGGAGGGCTTGTATTTTCTAGTACGCACATTGGCTTGGAAGGAGCCAAGTCCAGGGTGGTCTTGGCCTTTCTGGAGCTGCTCCTGTGGTGAGCCAGCCCTAGGGCTGCGTCTAAGCCTTCTGTCAGTGCTGGGAAATGATAGAAAACACGGTAGTGCTGGTGCTGGGGCCCACTGCCCACGCTAGCTCCCCCTCCCCATGTCTTTTTAGCAGGTACGTGTGCCCTACATTATAGAAAAGAAGGATCCAAGAACTTAAAAGCAGAAAGCACGTTCTGCAGGATGTGGGTTGCAGGCTAAATGAATCAGGTTGGGAAGAAACAGGCTTCCAGCCACGCTCCCCTTCCAGAAGGCTGAAAACTGAACTCTCAAAGCACTGCTGAGATGGCACGTGCAAAGACCTTCCTCCCGCCGCTCGACTGCCTCCCTGGGAGGTCCAGACCCCGCAGGCGAGAGCTGCCGTCGCTCCCCGACGCTCTCCCTGAACACCCTCTGAGTAGAGAGGCTATCTCCCACAGAAGAAACGTTGTGCATTCATCTCCTCTCATTTTAGATGCCTAATAATTGCCTAGGATTAAGCTAATTGTTCAGGCTTTCTTATTTTCTGTGGAGAGGAACAGGCACTTCCCATTCACCCAAACCATCCTGGGAACCTGTCTGAGGAGGGGATGAATCGCTCCCAAAAAAATATTTCTCTCTCACTCTTTGCTGCAGAACAAGCCCGGGCAGCTAATTCAGGCTGAGACAACGAACCTTTTGATTTCTAAAGCTAGGCCAAGTGAATCCCGCAGCAGCTGAATGTCTACACACGTCTCCCAGCAGAGCTGTGAAGGAAAGTGGAGTTTAGGTTACCCCTTCATTGTGCCCTTTCCAGCCTTCTATGTTCTTGATTTTCCATCTTGAATAGAGTCCCTTTAACACAACTTTTTCACCAAATGTGGCGTAGGAGGGAGGGATTAAGAGAAAAATAACCATTTTGGTCACACATGTGGTACCAACCTGTCCCTGAGCCCTCAAACAAGAGGTGTTGTTCAGGCTTTTCTGGCTGACTTCAGCAGCAAAGCCCCAGGGGAAGGCAGGCTGCATCTCTGTGAGACATCCAGAGGGTCACACATCAGTGTGGTCCGTGCAAATGCGTCCTCAGCTGCTAAACTGTGCCTGCATAAAGAATCTTTTCTGTTATCGGAGAGGAAAATCAAGCTCTAAAATAATGCTGGTGGGATCAGAGCTAGAAAAAAATCACTGAGATGAAAGCCACCTTCGGTCAGGAAGGTTATCACAGGTTACACACCATTGCAAGCTAATATCAGATATAAACACCGCATGAAATCAGAGCCGCGTACTATATATGCTGCCGGTGTCAAAGCAAATGAAAGTAAACATGACAGTGCAAATGTAATTAACATTTCGTGTTCTAATTTTAACAGGGATTTGTCTTGCAATAAAATCCTGTCGATTGAGGAACATGCTTTTGGGCCACTTCCTTTTTTGCAGCTTATGTGAGTTATAAAAGTTTCTTTCTAGTGTATTTACTGAAGTCTGTTTGCATTTATAACCTTTTTTGTGCTAGAAAAGGGTCCTGGTATTTTTAGAACAATGACTAAATTTCTCCTGCTAAAAGACTAACTGAGCTAGAGAGATCAATGCAGATGGCTGGATGACCCACAACAGGATGAGAGATCATAGCGTGGTTGTCCAAATGCAGCCATAATAGAAGCCGTTTCTTGAAGGCTTGCTGTATCCTGGGACAGAAATAGATTAAACACATGTGAGCTTCATTTCCTCTCCTTGACAGGTTAAAAAAAAATGAGAAAACGGCAGTTTCCTCCCTATTCTACCTTGGATTTGCATATTTCCTACCAATCAATACTGCTTCGCTCCAGCTTCCTGTAGGACAGACCCGATTCATTTCTGTGATCGTCTTTTTCCCCAGAAACCTTGGTGGAAATCGCATCACGCGGATCCAGAACGGCACTTTCCAGGCATGGCATGGGATGCAGTTTTTACAGAAGCTGTAAGTGTAACAAGGTCTAAAGGTAGATCGGAGCGGGACTCCGCAGTGACAATGGGGAAGGGCAGATTTGCTCTCTGTAAAGAACTGAATCCTACTAAAGATGTCATCCAGGGTCCACCAGGAGTCTGGAGCCTGAAAGCCACTTTCTCCTGGCCTGCTATCTTCTCCATGGCTTCCTTGAACCAGCGTCAGGTTCAAACAGCAGCGGTGGGAGCCCAGCGGCATAGATAAGAAAGAAATGCTGCGGGAAGGGAGAAGAGATAGGGTGATGAGGGGTATAGGATGTGACCCAGATTTCTAGCCAGAAATTTCACTTTGCATATTTGCA
The DNA here is from genome assembly GCF_047370975.1 of Nipponia nippon. Taxonomy (NCBI): domain Eukaryota; kingdom Metazoa; phylum Chordata; class Aves; order Pelecaniformes; family Threskiornithidae; genus Nipponia; species Nipponia nippon. The sequence goes on from NW_028262350.1 coordinate 5,332,615, forward strand.
TTTAAAAGTAAAGGGTCTCAAAAACATCCACAAAAAGGAAACTTGGTTCTTTTGGTGTCTTGAGAAAATATGACTTAATCCATAGTGGGTTCTATCAAGAAGCTCTTCCAGGGATAGGATCACCATTTCCAGTTGGACCTGAAGTAAGTGGGAAGCCAGGGCATTTTGCCCACCAGTGGTTCATGTACATGAGGAAAAGGCCACAGTCTCCCTGCTCTCCTGAAAAGTGCAATACTTCTCACGTAATACACCAAATAAGGTGGCAGAATAAATTATGAACGATGATTCCCGTAGGACTAGGCCACAGCTTTGCCTGGCTGGAGGCAGTAATAGAGTAAAAGTTTATGGACAGTGGAAATGTAAGAAAATATGGAAAGTAAGGCTCCAAAATAACATCAAAGTCCTGGTGGAGGGAAGCAAAGAGAAGGTGTGAGCTGAGGAGGAAAGGAAGAGATGTTGTGTTTTCCAGAAGAAACACTTCTGGGCTTTTGCTCTTTTAGCTGGAGATAATCAGGACCTGATGTATTTTCTGAATCAGCCCATCAGCATCTGTTCCTGCCTCTAGTCTTCATCCCAGGCCCTTCCTCACATGCGTAGCACTGAGCCAATTTTTTATCTTCAGGCTGAAATTTCCTATGTTTGTTCTCTACTTGAAAGGAAATTCTTTGGGGAGGTTTGAGTAAAAATTGTTCAGCCGAATCCACATCTGCCATCCATAAAAGTCGGCTGGATCCTTACCCAGCATAAACCTCTTTACGCCACTCACACAGTAGAGAGGAGCCTGGAAAGGGGACGTCAGTGTAAATCCGCATCAGATCCAACAGGCACAACTCTCTTCGGGCCTCTCTGATATTCAAAGGGTAGAAATGTGAAGCTTGGCAAAGAGGAAAAACTCCTTGATCACAGAAATACTTCGCAATGATCTAGTGGAAATTCACTTTGATTTAGCTGTGTTTATACAGTTCGGGAGCCACTGGGTTTTTTTTACTTTACAGTAAGTCTTTTAACCATCTCCCATCTCTCCAGTGCCTGCTGCATAGGGCCAGTTGATCTTGGCTTTCCAGACTCATGGGTCTATGTACGTAAGAGGACGTGCGGACAGGCCGTCCCCACATGCCCCGAGCCGCACAGCTCACGTCCTTCCCATCACCCACTCACAGCGGCGTGTTGTTTTTTTCAGGATCCTAAGCCATAACCCCCTGTCCGTTATTGCTGACACATCATTCTTCGAGCTGCCTTCAGTCAAGTATCTGTAAGTATTGACTCGTTTTTACCAGATTAATATAGATCTTTGTCTCTCTCGAGTGCCCTGTTGTCAGGAAAGCAGAGATCCAGTAGGAAATCTCACTCTTTTCCCAGCTTTATTCTGCTAGAGGCACAAATAACCCCGGCACCGGCAGAGCAAGGCAAAGGCCAAGCACCTCTGGTGTGTCCCCAGCTGCAAAGCAACCAAGGAGCTGGGACACAAACTTCAACAAACTAGAGGCTGTCCAGGTGTGGGGCTGTGGAGTGGCCTGAAGGGTCTGGGAATGCCCCCTCTCCTGCTTGAGGGCTGAGAAGGTGGGATCCAGCAGCTCCTGGTCATTGGGGCACTCGTGCCGGCAGCCCTGGGCTCCTGTGCACCCCGCATCCCTACCCCACTGCCTTGACACAGCTCCGGGCAGATGATTCCCTGTGTTGATCACAATTCACAGCATCCTACGGCTCCTGCTCACATCCTTCTGACTCCTCAGGGAGGAAGGCGTCCAGGCTTTTTGCAGAGGTCCTTCCTGCTCACAGCCCCACTATCCCACAGATACCCTTTGCTTTCCGCTCAGCGCATTTCTCTTTTCACTGGTATAATCTCTCTTTCCAAGGTCACAGCGGAAAGAAGTGTCTCCCTTCAAGGACTGGAGCTGCATTCATGGGAGAGCAGGAGGAGGGTTTTGAGCCAGGGAATCATAGAATCACAGAGTCGTTAAGGTTGGAAAGGACCTCTGAGATCATCGAGTCCAACCTGTTAACCTAACTGCTTGGTCATCCTTTCTGTTTGCATCCGTCTCCCATGAGATCTGCAGGATCCCCTCCTGATTCAGACCCCATGGTTCAGAATGGGTCAAAGCAGAAAGACGATAGGGTTTTGCATCATTTCTGTTTGATTAGGCAGAAGTGGGTCCCTCTGCAAACACCACCACAATCATCAGGGACCTGGGCTTGTTCTCAGAGCAGAGTTCGGTAATGCCACCCGAAAATTTAATGGGGTTTTTCAAATCCTTTCAGAGACCTGAGTGCGACACAAGTGACTCGGCAGATGTTGCTCACACTCCTCCTGACAACAGTCCGCTTGGAAACGCTGTGAGTATGTGGGGACTCCGTCCCAGCCAACAGCAGATCATAATTGCTGAAACAAGGGGTCTTCTTCGGAAGCAAACCAGCTTACCACTATATCACAATAACCCCAGTAAGCCTGAGGTTTGCTGTTTACTTTTGAGAACCCCAAACCCACCTGCTAAGAAACAGAATTTCACCTTTTAGATGACATTTTCCAGGTTTTTCAAAGGGAAGTTTTAAATCAAGGTGGGGTGCATTTCTGTTTCAAACTGCATTTTGGGATTGGTTCCATTTTCAAAGGTAAAATCAACATTTTGATGCCACCAGAGCAGCCTGCCTTCTATTTGAAACCTCTCTTAGAAATCTGGAGAACATATTTGGCCATTGGAATGATGGGGTGGGAAGTTTTCCAGAGCTGTAGAAGAAATCCACACAGAACTGTGATGCATTACCTGTGTGTTACCTGAGCTGGACTCGGAGACGTGGATTGAGATGCTGGGTTTTTCTCCAGTAACCTCTTATCTTTAGCAAACTGCCCAGTGATATGGCCTGCTGCCTCTGCCAGGAGCATCACACCACTGAAACCCCGTGCAGGACCATCAAGTTCCACTGCGAGAACCTCTGCGCCACCAGCGCTCCCCAGTGCGGTAGGCTTCCCGATGATGTAGACTCCTCAAATCTGCCCGGTTTCCTCTAGCTTTAGGAGATGCTGTAGCGTGGCCCCATTTTGTGTGGGTTCCCAGGCAGCGTTGGCCACCTCGATAGCATCAGTCCAGCCCGGTGGGCCCTGGCCAGTCCCAGGGACACTAAACCTAGGCAGACTGCACACTGCTCGCTGAGCACAGCTAGAGGAGCTTTGTCCATGCGAGGCCTTTACATCAGCCCAAAGGCCAGTGCAGACAGCTCAGGTGAGACCTGGGAGGCCTCTGACTCTGCTCCCTGAGCCACAGGCACAAAAACTTCCCCCTTGAGCACATGACTTGAAAAAAACAAGGGTTGAAAAGTTACTAGTGATTACACATATCTTCTGTGTCAAATACTATCTTGAGAAGAAATAGCTCACTGGGCTAAACAAACACACCAGCTTCCAATCCATACAGCGCATCTAGCTAAGGAAATCATGCATGCCCAGTACCATTCCCAAGTGCTGGAAGGCACCGTCTGCTCATAAGCCCCCCCAAATTTCCCCTGACAACCTCCCAAGCCTTTCCAGTGCCACCATACCTCGGCCGGTCACAGCTCAGCGGCGAGAGGGGTCCCAGGCACAGCACAGACACGGCCAAAGGCTCTGGCAATGTTTGCATCGCTCTGGCAAGGGGGCATGTGCCAAGCTGCACCTCCAACCTGCCACCCACACTGGAAACCCCAAGACCCATTACCAAGCATGGATGTCCCTAGGCAAGGCTCTGCAGAAACCTCCTGTAATGCACCATGTGTTGGAGGGGGTCTGGGATATACAGGCTCCAAAAATTGCCTGGGTGACCTCGGAAGATTGCCTGGTCTCTCGGCCACCCTGCTCCCCATGTGTAGGAGAGAGGCCAGTAACCCCGATCTCCTTTGCAGGGCATTAGGTGAACACCAGGCATCGTTATTCTCTCGTTAGCCTGTGCAGCGTGAGCAATGCACTGTCCTGCTCAATCTTTGCACGGGGTAAATAGCATCCTATTCAAAGCAGAGACAAGCTGGACTTCTGCAAATAGATACAGTAAGGTTTCCAAGGTCCCAAGTATCGCATTTTCAAACTGGATGTGGACACGTGAGCCTAACTTTGTCACAAGTCTAGGCTGCTAAGCCATTTAGGGCTAGATACCTCAAATGTATTTGTGTGTCCAATTTCCTATCATTTTAACAGGAAAAAAAGGCCTAAATACCTTTGTAATCTGACAATATTCTTGACCATGTCACCCTGCCTCTGGCATTAAGCTATCTGCAAAGCAGGACTGGAGATAAGGTTGTGTTTGCAGCCTTGGTGTAGGACTCTTGAAGACTTATCCTAGCTCTGCAGACTCGGCGTGTGCCCTTTGCGTGCCGGGGCAGGAGCTCTCCTGGGCTCTTTGCATCGCTCTGGGTCAAATCCCCACGTCTCCCACTTCTTCTAGGCCTGGGTGATGGGAGCTGCATCCATCAGCACAGAAACAGCTCTCCGTTACCGCGGGCTCGCTCTGACTGCAGATTGCTGCCGACAACAACCCAGAGGCATTTTAATGTGAAATATCCCAGGTTTCCCTGACCGCAGGGAGAAGGGCTAGTTGGGATAACTGATCAGGGACAAACACCATGTCTTTGGGTATTCTGCTTTCCAGGCTCACTCCAAGTTTAAAAGCTTTACGGTGATTTTAGCAACTCAACACTGGCTCGTATCGAGCTGTGGGAAACTCTCCGACAGCAAACCCATTCCCCCAGGATGTTTCCCACTGATAGAAGCAGAGCCCTGGGAGACACCAGTAAAGAAACATCTATCTGTTCTGCCCCGATGAGATAATCTGATTGATTTAACAAGACTTTTCCCATCTGTAACACGTCCCCCATTCAGTTCACACACTCCCTTGTCTTAAAGACAAGCGCCTGCTGCTCAGGGTAAACCTTTGACCCCGTATTTTGGCAGAAAGCTTCTTGTGACACCAAGTCACTGATCTGCTCTCTTGGTGTTTTACAGCTCACACAGATCCTCTGGCAGATACACAAGGAGAAATAACGGAAGCGGTACAATTCAGAAAACTGAACGCCAGCACAGTGTTGAACCTCAAGCCCAAGGAGCCTTCGCTCGGAGACCATGAAACCATAACGCTTGCGGTTGTCCTGAGCCTGACCGGCACTGATGGTGATCTCAGTAACCCAAATGATCGCATTTCCAGAACAAATTCATATTCCCCTCAGCACCTATCCAGGCAGGAAGGCAAAACCAGTAAGGAGCTGATGCTGATGCTGCGCAGCATTCAGCACATGGGCTGGACCAGTGAAACTGATATGAGGAAACTCTATTTTCTAGCAAAGGCGCTAGCGGCCGAGCTCAGGAATAAGCTGCACAAGGCTAAAAGCATCGTGACTGTGAAAAACACCGTCTCACCCCTGCCAGCGCCTGCCATGCAGAAGGATGAGGTGCACGAGATCCCAGCAGTGGAGGGAGAGACAACCTCGGGCTGGGTGCAGAAGCAGCGTGACGTAGGTTTCAACCAGGCAGCATTAAACCCCTGGGAAGCAGCTGGCAGGTTAAACCCCCCTGACAACATCTCCATCTTCAGACAGCACAAAATATCCACACCTCCTTCAAAACGTTCCCTTTCACGCTCCCCAGCAGAGGCCCCTCATTTGTCCAGGTCTTTTAAGATTCAAAATTATCCCGATGCTGTGGAACAGGCCAAGAAAACTCATGGGATGGAGGATGTGGAGGATGTAGAAGATGCAGAGGAAGCACCATCTCCAAGGCAGGACTATGTTTGGACTTACAAAAAGCACAAGCAGGGGGACAGCCCGTATCTGAATAAAAGTCATCAGCCTTTCTACAAGACATTTGGCAATGTGAATCCAGAGGAAGAGCCCACGCCAACGGAAAGTAAAGCAGAGCAGATACTAAACACAAACCAGCATTTTTTCTGTAACCCGTTGGTTAACAACAGCCCCCCTGCTGCAAGCAGCATGCTAGAGGACACGGCTGAAGAAGAGGGTTCCTCTCTCTTTGAAACCAAGGTCAATCGTCACCTACGCTTGCTCGTCCCAGACAAAGGCCTGCGGATGTTCATTGCCCGTGTAGCACGAGCCCTGAGAGTGGACTGCAGCCTGCCCGAGCTCCAGCTGGCCTGTGCAAAGATGGTCTCGAAGATGAGGGTGCTCATAATGCTGCTCAGCAAGAGGCAAGGTGACCAGGGAGCCTCTGCTCTTGCGGGCCAGTGTCTCCAAGAAGGGAATGTTTCCGATGGCGTGGCCCCGGCCAGGAAGGCGGGCAGAAAACCCGCAGGGAAGGTAGGAGAGATACTGGGCATTGCCGGGTGTGTCCTTCTGGACAACGGGGAATGGAAGGAGCAATCCTCTCTCCCCTCCTGATTTTCTCTCCTTTTCTCCCAGTGGAAACCAGAGCACGCCTCCAGCGGCAGGCTCCTGTTAGCAATATCAGTGTCTGTCATCATCATGATAAATCTCATGGTGATTTGTCTCGTCGAGGTAAGCCAATAACTCGTTTGACGGACAGCTGTCAGTCAAACCTTGTAGCTGGAGTGCACAGGGGCAGGGCAGTGCCTCCCCGCACAGTTTATGAGCCCCAGGGTGCCGCTGCAGATGCCCGTGGACCTGCTGGGTAGCACAGGAGATGTTTTTCCAACCTTGGAGCTGGTTGTGGCATCCACACCACACAGCTCAGCATGGGTTCAAGCCTGCTGGGGGGGAGCTTGTCCCGGCATCTGTCACGATGTGTCTGCAGCTCTGCTGTGCAGCTTTCCTTGCAGCTTCCTTGAAGGGGGCTGTGGCTCCCTCTCATCACAGCCTCTCCCATCAGCCCTTCCCCGAGTTTTATCCCGCAATCCCTAGCCCTATGGAGTCACCTCCCAGGCTCTTCTCCTGACCCTGTTCTGCTCTCCTGCCAGCACCGATTGCTCTCAGCCATGCAGCAGTTCCCCTGCTACCTTCCCTCTTGCCAAAATCAACTCTATCTGCAAGGTGCCACGGCTCCGCGTGGGACCGGGCAGTGCCAGAGACAGGCAGGGAGAGCACCCAGCGTGCCCACAGAGCTTCAGCCGCCCTTTGGGGCCCTTCTCGGGAAAAAAAAAAAAAAGCTTTTATTTCTTTAAAAGCCTACCTACATGTTTCGGACTGGGGTTAAGCAGGAGGGGAGCACCCTGCAAAACACTGCGCAGATAAGAAAGGCAGACATAAACATTGCTGAGATTAGGAGAGCTCTGGGAGTTCAGGTCATTCCAGAGGCAGGGAAAAGTGGGGAGCTGGGAAGGGAGGATGGGCTCTTTCTAAAAACGTAGCTGCTGGCACAGACTTGCACGTGTATGTAACGGGCTCGGTTGGAGGAAGAACCTTTTGGCCTCCCTTGTTTTGCAGCGTATGACGAGAAAAACCTGATGTTACAAGTCTCTCTCTCCTTCACCAGGTTTGCTTCCAAAAACCTGCAGCCGCTTCCCAACCCCAAAGCACCAGTAAATCACACCCGAGATGGTAATTACTCCCTACCCCATGCCACTGCTGTGCCACGAACAGTCTTTATATAGCACCCAATCCCTGAGCCTCCTCGTCACGCGAGTGCCGGCTGCCAAAGACCCACCAGTCCATGTTTAAAACACATAGCTTTTTTAAGAGACCCAGAAAAGGGACCCCAAGGCGTGAGCGATCGGCACGGCTGGAAGCTCACATCTCAACCAGCCCCCCAGGCAGCCCCTTTCCATGCCGGTGATGCTACAGCCTGCATGTGGTGGCCATGTCAGCCATGGGGTCCCACGTCCCTGCGACCACGCTCCCCAGTCACGAGGAAACACCCCTCTGCTCTGGTTCCCAGCAAAACTCTTCTCTGGTGACAGCTCTGCTCTATTTCTCCCTGCCCCGCTCCCCAGCGAGGCTGTTGAAGAGCTCACTCCTCTCGACACCTTTCACATCCAGCCTAGACCAGGGCTCGTCCCCAGCCACATCAGCCAGCACCGTCCCTTCCTTCTGGGGCTCCTCATCCTCCTTCGGGTCAGCCGAAACGTCACTGCGAGCAGGCAGAGGCTTCGGCCCTGGCAGGGCGCTGGCACCCGCTGCAGCCCTCCCTGGCCAAGCCTCCCTGCTTATGGGCCGGGAAGGGTGAACTCACAGGATCACAGACTGGGTTGGGTTGGAAGGGACCTTAAAGATCACAGGCAGGGACCAGGGTGAGGACGCACAAAAGTCTTTTTTCTCCCCCTTTAACCTGCTAAACCCAGATGTTTTGCAGCGCTGTAAATGCCGCTTGCCTGAATCCTACAGTAGCTGCTTCCCCGGCTGGGCAGGGTGCAGGCAACCTTCCTGCCCCCAGCTGCCATCACCAGCTGCCTCCACTTTTTATCCTTCTTTTCCTCTTTTTTCCTCAGGTTCTTTCAAAAACTCCTGCCACGGGGATGGAGCAAGAGCAAGTACGACGTTAGAGAGCAGGTAAGGGCAGGGAGCACGTCCCAGCTCTGCCCCTCTGCCCGCTACCTGCACCGCCGGCGCGCTCTCACCCCCTCCGGAACCTTCCCTTTCCTGGCGCTTTCCAGGGCTCGCGCGTCCCGCATCTGAGCAAAACCAAACCGCAGTGGCTGAGAGACCTGTACCGACCCCTCGATTCCCACCATAAAAAAGCCATGGCCGAGCTGTACGACGACGAGACCTCGGACGAGGAGGAGGTTTTCAACAAGTCCGAGCTAAAGTAAGTGGGATGGCGACGATGCCCGCGCTTATTTTTCACCTCTTGCTCTGATGTAGGAACTGCTGAGGCGTTCCTTGGCTGTTATTTCCTCGCTGTTATTTCCTTGGCTGTTATTTCCTCGGCTCTTATTTCCTCGCTGTTATTTCCTCGGCTCTTATTTCCTCAGCTCTTATTTCCTCGGCTCTTATTTCCTCGCTGTTATTTCTTCGCTCTTATTTCCTCGCTCTTATTTCCTCGCTGTTATTTCCTTGGCTCTTATTTCCTCGCTCTTATTTCCTTGCTGTTATTTCCTCGCTCTTATTTCCTCGGCTTTTATTTCCTCAGCTGTTATTTCCTTGCTGTTATTTCTTCGCTCTTATTTCCTCGCTCTTATTTCCTTGGCTCTTATTTCCTCGCTCTTATTTCCTCACTGTTATTTCCTCACTGTTATTTCCTCGGCTCTTATTTCCTCACTCTTATTTCCTCGGCTCTTATTTCCTCAGCTCTTATTTCCTCGCTGTTATTTCTTCGCTCTTATTTCCTCGCTCTTATTTCCTCACTGTTATTTCCTCGGCTCTTATTTCCTCGGCTCTTATTTCCTCGGCTCTTATTTCCTTGGCTGTTATTTCCTCACTCTTATTTCCTTGGCACTTATTTCCTCGCTGTTACTTCCTCGCTGTTATTTCAGCTGGATGCCCACAGCACCCCAGAAAAGCTGCGACAGCGGGGAAATGCGATTACCCGCAGACCCGATGCCTCTGCTTGGCAGCTCCAGTGCATCCCAAGAGTCGGAGCAATGGTCCCTCTCCACGGAGGAGGACGCTACGGGCCGCCACGTGCTCGGGACACCCCAAAACTCATCCCAGCGGGATGGGAACGGGAGGGCTACGAGGGACGGGGAGCCCTCGTAGGGCTCCGGCAGCCGCGGGCCAGGCTGGGTGCAGCACCGGGTGCCGAGAGCCGCAGCCGTGCAGCCTCCCCCGGCGCGTGGAGGGGGCGTCCCCGCGGGGGAACGCGGGGCCGGGGGCTGCGATCGCCGCGGGCAGCGAGCGGGGGGCTGCCGAGGGCGTCGGGGTGCCGCCGCACAGCCCGGGATTGCATAAAGTCGTCGCATTTGTGTCGCCGGCGGGGAAGGGCTGCCGAGATTGCCATTAAACCTGCCCGTTTTGCACCCAGAGCCTCCTGCGAGCGGATGGAAGCGTGCACGCGTGTGTCTGGGCCTGCGCACGCGCGCGCACGCGTGTGGCGGCAACGGGAGGGCCGTGAACGAGCGGTGGGGACGAGGGTCTGCCGGTGGGGCGAGCACCAGCCCCGGCACCGCCTGTGAGGGTGTGCTGGCACACGCGTGTGCATGCGTGCATACACGTGTGCAGTACCGGTGTGTCTGCCCCGTGTGCGTGCATGCGTGTGCCCACTCGTGCGTGTGTCTGTGCGTGTGTGCCTGCCCTGTGCGTGTGTCTGCTTGTATGTCTGAATGCGTGTGCACGTGTGTGTGCATACAGGCGTGTAGGCGTGTGTGTGCATGTACGCGTGTGTGCATGCGCATGTGCATGTTTGCATGCCTGTTTGGGTGTGTGCATACGTGTGCCTGCTCGTGCGTGTGTCTGTGCACGTGTGCCTGCCGTGTGCATGCATGTGTGTGCTTGTGTGTCTGCATGCATGTGTGCGTGTGTGTGCATGACTGCGTGTACGTGTGTGTGCATACGTGTGTCTGCTCGTGCGTGTGTCTGTGCATGTGTGCCTGCCGTGTGCATGTGCGCATGTGCTTGTATGTCTGCATGTGCGTGTGCATGTGTGCGTGTGCATGACTGCATGCGGATGTGTGTGCATGTGCCTGCTCGTGCGTGCATCTGTGCACCCGTGCCTGCCATGTGCACGTGTGTGTGTGTGCTTGTACGTCTGCATGTGCGTGCACAGGTGTGTGCGTGTGTGTGGGCATGCACATGTGCGTGTTTGCATGCATGTGTGCATGTGCATGACTACATGCGCATGTGTGTGCTTGCGTGTGCATGCGTGTGCATGCCTGTGCCTGCTCGTGTGTGTCTGTGCACGTGTGCCAGCCACGTGCGTGTGCGTGCTTGTATGCCTGCGTGTGTGTGCACGCGTGTGCGCGTGTGTGCACGTGTGCGCATGCATGTGCACATGACTACGTGTGCATATGTCTGCGCGTGTGTCTGCCGTGCGTGCACGTGTGCGTGCCGGCGCGTGCAAGCCTGTGCGCGCGCCCGCCCACACGCGCGCCGCCGCAGCCCCGCCCCTCGCCGGGGGTAGGCGTGGCCCGCCTCCCCTCGTCCCCGCCCCGCTGCTCGATGACGTCAGGAGGGGCGGGGCGTGGGCGCGGCCGGGCCGGGCCGGGCCGGCACTTCCGGGTTCCCCGGCCGGAGGCGCGGAGCCGGTGAGCGGGGCCCGGGGGGTGCGGGCGGTGCAAGCAGGGGCGCCCCCCCCCCCCCCCCCCCGCAGCCCAGGGCCGCCGGCCCCACCCGGCAGGGCCTCGGTCCGTGCCCCCCTCCCCCGCCCCCCGCCTGCCCCCCGCGGCCGCGATCCCCCCCCCCGGTGGCGGGGGCGGCCTGCGCCGCCTCACACCCGCGCAGTGGGCCCGGTGCCCGCTCCGGTGGGGTCCCCCCGGGTGGGGGGGGTTCCCGGGCCGGCGGCTGGTCCTCGATCCGCTCCCTGCAGCCCTGACACCCCGCACCCCTCGGCCTGCTCCCTGCCTTGCAGCCTCCTCCCGTTTACCGCGCGTTACCCTCCCTAGAAATGACACTTTCTCCCTTAAAACGAGGGGTTGCGGGGAGTTCCCGTCTCCAGCAGAAAATGCAGAGTTTCAAGAACCCGTTTCTCGTTGCCTTACTTCCAGCGACCCCCGCTTTTCCCCGTCAAGGGATGCGAGCTGCCCGCCCTGTCAGATGGCCACCGAATCAACCGGGAAACTCCATCGCCGGGAATCCAAAACAACACAAAAATCGGGAGCGTAAATACGGGAACGTCTTGCCGCGACACGCCGGGGATTTCACAACCCGCTTCGCCCTGGCGCGGCGGCTCTGTCGGCTGCGACGCTGGGGAAAATCAACCCCGGCTTTCCCTGCGGCTCCGGCAAAGCGCAGCCTGGTGAGGAGCAGGCAACAGGCTAAAAGAAATTTGCCTTTTTGAGTGTTTGAGCAACACGGTCTCAGCGTCGAGGGCAGCGCTGGGAGCTCAGCGGCTGCTTTGCCTCTCCCGGCTGCTCCCAGGCGTCCTGCTCGGTGCCGCGGGGGCAGAAGTTGGAGGGGTTCATCAGTGGCGAGACTTCTCCGACCCCGTCAGGTTTGTCACCTGCAAGGAGGACGTTTCGGCGGGGAAGAGGGTGGCGCGTTGGTCCCTGTCCCTTAGGCCTGTGGGGATCGCAACGGTGCCGCATAGTGCCGGGCTGGGCGCAGAGAAGGAGCTGAAGTCGGACCATGAGGGTCCTGCTGCTGCTGCAGGCTGGGCTCTAACCCTGCCCTAACCCTTGCCGAATTATTTCCGAAGGGTTTTATCCTGCAAGAAGCCAAGCGCCTGGCTGTGCCGGCTGACTTTCCTCCTCCCGAGCTGCCTCTGCTTGGAGTCGGCTTGTATTTTAAGCGTGGCTGGGTGCTCACGGGTTCTGGGTGGAAGGCAGAGGCTGTGTAGGAGGAGACGGCTGTCCCGACACCGGCCCTCGGACCCGCGGTCCCCTCGGACCCGCGGTCCCATCGAAGCCCTCGTTGCCCCGGGGCGGAGGGTGACTGGTGCAGCACTCGTGCTTGGAAAATGACTGCTTCTGCGTCCAGGCCTTGAGTCACCGGTTCACGCCGTCGTTGTGGGCTGTTGTTTTCCGTTCGCAAAGTGTGAGCGGTGACCTGCTGTTTATTTATAACTCCGAGAGCGTCGCTTGTTGGGAGACCGAAGAGCCGAGCTCTGGGACGGGGTCTCTGCCTCTCCTGGCACAAGGCTTGATTCAAACAAGCTATTCCCAAAGAATTTGGCTGTTTTGCAGCCGTTTGGTAAATAAACAGCTCTGCCCTCACACCAGCGACCCTCTTCCTCGGTAGGTTTAACCACGCCAGCTTGCTGGCTGGTTTTATTTCTGACTTGGTTTATTTTCTTTGTTTTACTTGAGCTGTTGTGCTCTGCCTTCGTAGCCGCCGGGGTGGTGACTGCTGGGAAACGATGTGGGTTTTTTTCTGCTGTAGATTGCTCCTCGCTGCGTTTGCACATCTGTCCCATCCTTTATCCTTTCAAGATCACAAGGAACAGCCGTGGTTTTCCAGGATCTGCCTGGAAGTGTTTCGGTTCCCTCCGGTTCCTTCTAGAGCTGGCTAGCCCCCGCGCCAGGGCTGCCGGTCCAATTTCTCCATGTTTCATCGAAGACTGGCGTTAGGTGAAATCCACCTCGGAGCTGGTTCGTTGCACTGGTTATTCAGGAAAATGCTGTCCCAACAGAAGCGGTGCCATGGGGATTCAGTGCTGGAACAAACTGGTTGGACTGGTCGTGGTGGGAGTGGAGAATCCCGTGGTGAAGGTGGCGGGTGTCCTCCTCCCTGCAGTCACTGGGAGAGGTGATGCCGGCGAAGGAGTGTGTGTTTTGAGGGAATACCACTGACTTAGTAAAATCTGGACGAGGTTTTTGCAAAAACACCGCTGTCACCCCCACCCCTGCGACCGGCTGGGGACGCCGGGGTGGCCGACGCCGAGAGTGCAGACAGCGGGTGCAGTCCTGGAGCTGAAACACCCACGCTGCCTCTCCGGGCATGAGAGATGCCACCCTGCGCCCATGGCGTCCTTCTCCCACCCTTGGGTCTCTGCCCCCAGCTCTTGCACCTTGAATTTGTTGTGGGTGGGATGCGTTGCTTGTTTGCAGGGTGTGTGCAGGAGGTGGCAGGGAAAGGGGCAGAGGGTGCCCAGCCCCAAGGAGCCTGATGCTGCCTGAACCTCCCACGCAGAGGGCAGAGGTGGGGACGGCTCTCTGTGGTCCTTCTCGACCGCTGCTGTCGCTTAGGTGTCCCCTCGCTCCCCCCAAAATCCCCCAGCAGCGCCTCGAGCCTCTGAGCCGGGCGGTAACATTCCTGTAATCACTGCGCTCCCCCATTTCTGTGTTGCAACCCAAAGAGAGGAAATCTTATGACAAGTCGTGGCGAAAACAGTTTCCTTTTCTATGAAACTGTCTGTGGACTCTGGAAACACTGAGGATTGATCCGGGGCTTGTCCCCAAAGAGCTCTCGACCTGCTGCTCCGAGCAGAACTGGCTGGTGTGGTATGTGCACGGGATGCTCCAGGTCTGGGATGCTCTGGATTTGGGCTGCTCTGGGTCCGGGATGCTCTGGATTTGGGCTGCTCCGGGTTTAGGCTGCTCCAGATTTGGGCTGCTCAGGATTTGGGCCACCGCTGCCTTCAGGACCGGCCGTGGCCATGTAAGAGCTGGTCTGCAAACCATGCTTCTGCCCGAGTCTGACGGCTCACAGTGCAGGGAGAGGGGCAGGCTGAGGCCGTCAGGTCTGCTTGGGGGAAAGCCGTGAGATTTTTGTGTTAGCTTGGAAATAAAAGCTGAAGTATCGATGCCGTACCAAGCCCGTTGTCTGCCGTGGGCATGCCCAAGCCCTGCTGTCTACTGCTGGGCTCTGTCCTCCACCTGGATGGCAAGTGCTTCCAACTCAAGGGAATCAATTTCTTCTCCAGCCTCTCGCATCCTTAGAAAGCTTTACGGCGGTAGCTGGTGCTGGAGCGTCTCTCAGACCCTTTTCAGCAGCAGGACACGCTGTGTTTGAGCGGGGATGCAGCCATGCGGCGGGCGTCTGGCTGACAGCTTCATGCTTTGCTCACAGAGCCTCCAGGCACAGCTTGGTTTCGGCAGACGGCTCTGAAGAACAGGGCAGGAGGCCAAAAGTCAGAAGTCAAAGGTCCCTTGTTGTCTGCAGACACCCTGCAGCTGCAGATGACCCCAGCAACTGGAAACCTGATGGAGAACCTGCATCTGTCCTTCCCGGCTTCCCAGGCAGCTCTGTGCCATCGGGGCAAGCACCCGGGCACCTCCGAGAGGGTCCGTCCCGGTCGGGTTTGGCAGCAGCATCGCTTCTCTGGCGAGTACCGGAGAAATGAGCTGCTGTCACCTCTGCCCAGGGTCTGCTGGGCCACCTTAATGCCATTCACGTGGTTTTTGGGTGCCGTCGTTAAGGCTCGCTTGCTAAATGTGTGTTTTGATGCCTTTGCTGGTGCCTGGGTATTTGCAGGTGATGTAGAAACAGAAGGGAAGCAGTCCCTGGCCCCGCGTGCATCACTGCTGGCTTGACCGGCCCAGCGTCTCGCCCAGGTTTAGGGCTGCCCGTGGGCAGTTTGCAAGGGTTAATTACTCCCTCTTGCAAGGGTTAATTACGCCCTCGCAGTCTCTGGGTCACGCTCTGTTTTGCTTGAAGCTCTCCTGGCGCCCAGGAAGCTGCTGTCTTTCAATGGCAGCCGTGGATCAGTCCCAGCTTGAATCCGGCAGCAGTCTGGCCGTGAGCGCTTGCAAAATGACGTGGTGCGTGATCCATGCCTCTTGTGTGACGCCGGCTGCCCTTCGCCTGGCAGGTGAGTTCGATGTAAACCAAACGGGCACTCACACGTGCTCCTCCTCCTTGTCCCAAAGGTGACATGTGAAGGCAGCGCCCGGCACGGGGAGCGGCAGCAGCTGAGATGCATTCGAGCCACGCCGATGACCCCAAGGAAGCCATACAGGTGAGCCAGACACCCCAGTGCTCCCCAGATAGCTCCAGTTACTCTCCAGTGCAACTCCGTTGACTGGCAGGGACGTGGTAGGACTTGTCGGTGCTGCCAGCTGGGGCTGGGATGGTTTATACGGGAGAAGGGTGGCTCGTGCTTTCCGGCAGAGAGGATCCTCGATGGCTTGGCTGGTGGGGGGAGGTTAAAGCAAACGGGGTGGCCGTGAGTTAAATCACACCAGACTCTACCTTGGGCTTTGCTCCTCGTGGCAAGACCCAGCGTGGGGCAGGGGAAGGCGCTCAGCCCTGGTGCCTGGGTGAAGGAGCGTTGCTGCTCCCTATATTTGGAGTTTCTTTACCCAGCTTTGGGAGTCTAAACATGTTTAATGAGCAAAGTTCAAACCCAGCGGTTAAAACCGGGTGTTTAATTCATCCCACAGCAGAATTAATTCATGCATGACAGATAAAATCATTTGCGCTCTTTAATCCTGTTAGCCCACAGTTGCTGCTTGCAGGTGGGTTGCTTGTGCTAGCAGATCTGCGGGGCAGCTGGAAAGAAGCTCCTGCTGCAAGAGGCGTCCCCTGATACGGGCAGGGAGAACGTGCCTGTTCCCCTGGCTGTTTTCCTTGAACTACAGCTGCTGGAAATCTTATTTAGATGCTGAAAAAAATATCCTGGCCTGGAAATTTAATATGGGTTTGTGCCACCAACCCAGGCTCGGGTCAAAATCTGCCCTGCCCCAGTCGCGGCGGCTGGTGCTGTTCGGTGTTCGCCTTGAATGCTGCGTGATTGATGCTGAGATGTGAATTGTTTGATGGGGTCCCGGCTGAATTTGCAGTGTTTGCCAAATGCCTGCTGGGAAGTGCAACTTTCATTTTCAATAAGGTTGATTGAGACATCCGGGCTCAGCTGCGTTAGAATAAAAAAATCCTCTTCACCAGCGTAAAATTGTTAAATTCACTGAACTTGCTTCTTTTCAACTGGTGTGAGAAAGAGGGAGGCAAAGCTGTTGGAAGGTAAAATTCCCATGTTCCTGCTTCAAAGCCCCCCCGAGGCTCTCCGAGGCAGCAGCTAAGCCCCAGCCATCCTCAAAAGCATCTTTTTTGGGGCGGCCCGTCCCCAGCAGTGCCCGGGGGTTAATCAACACAGACGAGCTGCTGAGAGCGAGATCGATGGCTTTGATTTCTGCTGGCGGGACTCGTTAGTGCGTCACATGCTGCTTGGGCTGATCTGCACGAGTTCAAGTGCTATCGCAATCCTTATTGCAGGTTACCTCCTTTGAGTTTCTCGTTTATCACCCGTGCTTATTTAATCCCTGTGTTTCCCCCGAGCAAGCGCCTGGAAAGAGCCGATTTCTTTTTTTCCCCATCCTCTTAAGCAATTTGGTGTTTGCAGAGGAAGCGCTGCACGCTCTAAAGGCAACTCCAGCAGCCCCGTGGGCCCTGAAACGCCAGGCACAATTGCATAAATTGCTCATTTAAAAAAAAAAAAAAAAGCCAGATGAACTGTGATGCCAAGAGCATGAGGGCCCAGCTTGACCGGTTCGGCTGTAGTGCTCCCTAACAGCCGCCGCAAAGCACATGGATAAAGCAGGAGTCGCGTGGTGCTTCCTTCTGGTGGAACCTTGCAGTTTTTGAACCCTTTTATATGAAACTTTTCCTAATACTTGTTTTTTTATAATGCAGTCGTGTACCTCCTGTCTTGCAGCTGATCAAGAAACAACTGGTGAATGCCATCAAGGCGTTGCAGAAGCAGTACGTGACCTCGGATGCCGTTGTAACCAGCGACGATGGGAATGCGAACACCCTCTGCAGCGCCCTGGAAGCTGTCTTCGTGCACGGGCTGAAGGCGAAGCATATAAAGGCAGAGAGTGGAGGGAAAGGGAAGAAAACAGGAGGTCGGGGACCGCTTCCCCAGCCGGTCTTCTGGGGTCTGCTGAAGAGCATCACCCATCGGTGAGTGCCATCTCTGCCGAAAGGTGTTTGCACGCTCAGGTTTATCCCCTCTCTTTGGCGCAAAAGCCACAAAATTCAGGGAAAGGTGAACAGGAGGATGGCTCGATTGAAAGTTCCGTCTCTATCGCATCCTGCGTGCTCAGTCCCTTCAGTCGGAGGGAGAAATGCTCTCACAGGGTGTCTCGGGGCTCCCTGGACCTTGGGGAGATGCAAGTAGGAGGGCAAAGCCCCCGCGATGCCCAGCGATGCAGGGCTGGGCACCCGGTGCTGTCAGCATGGCCCCTCTCAGCGCGTGCGAGGGCTAAAGTGCCATTTAGGCGTGAGCCGATCTCCCCACACAGTTAAGGAATGAAACGCTGCTGCCAGCTTAGGGCACACTCCTTTCTTATTTATTTTTGGGTGCCAGGCCATATATGGGGACTCCGTGTCCCCAGTGGGACCCCAGTGACCGCACTGGTGTACAGCAGCGGCACGTTATGGGATGCATGGCCCAGGGTTCTGGTCTCTCTTGGGCCCTGGATCTGCTGGGGGTGGTTGGCCTCCATTTCCCCGTGTCCCAGCCAGCCTTTGAGGAGGTCTCGCCTGGGTAACTATCGTTATTTGCTAGTTTTTTTCTGAGCCACTCCCTAAGCAGAGTCCTCCCACGCTAAATAGCAGCCCACACACAAGTAGTTTTGAAAGTCTCATCCAACTCCATCACCGACTCTTAAATTATGAAAGAGCAAGATGAAAATAACTCTTTCACATGCTACGGGGGATATTTTTATGCCCTTTGAAGGTTTTTTTCTTCTTTCTTGAGAGACAGATTAAAAAAAAAATCTTACAAAACTTTCACTTTGTTTTTTGTAGTGTCTGCAGTGCCGCCGTGAGCTGGGGCCAGGGAGGATTAGGGAGCGTGGTGTCACTGTTGGCTTTTAGGGGAGAACGGTTGAAGTCAGGAGGCTGAGATTGCTTAAGGAGCTTAACCTGACCTGGTCTTTATTTTTTGGGCTGCCGCAGCAGTTTTCACTGTGTTTTGGCTGATTTTAAATTTGAGGCTAGGATTTAGACACGCAGTTGTCACCAAGGAGCATCCAGCCACAGCAAGCCCCACCAGTGTGCAGGGACAGCAGGAGTTTCCCCCTCCGCATCCTTGGTCCAGGGCGAGCGATGCATGGGAGGTGCCTCCAGCCAGAGAGAGGGGGAGCGCCCAGAGGCACCCCAGGGATGCCTGGGGTTGCTACCAGTATATTTAGCTTTGATGAGTTCAGGAGCTCTTTTATCTCCGTGAAAAACCACGTTTTCCATGGAGGAAAGAGATTTTCCCCAGTGTTTTTTGACCCAATTCCTAATCTCCGCAGCAGAGCAGGCTGGGCAGTTCCTGATGGAGGATCTGCCCCTCCTGCACCCCATGACGGACTGAAAACAGAGCCGCTCATGTCCTATGCTGTTCTTTTTCTCCCCTTCCTCAGAAATATTGTCTCAGAGCTGGAACAACTCATCTTTATCAATACAGACGTTGGCCGCTGCCGAGCCTGGCTGAGGCTGGCTTTGAACGATGGCCTCGTGGAGTGTTACTTGAAGCTGCTGCTGCGGGAGAGGTCCCGGCTGCCCGAATACTACCAGGCGACCGCTCTGCTTCTAGATGCTGAAGAGTGCGAGTTTCTCCTTAGCTACTTGCAGGGCTTAACGTCCTTAACCTTCGAGCTCTCTTATAAATCAGCGGTTTTGAACGAGTGGACTATCACCCCTCTGTCCCTGTCGGGTCTGTGTCCCATTTCGGAGCTGCTGGAGCCCCTCACGTCCTCAACATCCGAACCCCACAGAAAAGCATCGCTGGGTTCGATCTCCCAGTCATCGGGGTCGGACGAGATCGAGATTCAACCCTCTGTCCTACCCATCGGCAAAGCCAGCAGCAAAACCAAGCTCACGTCGTCCTCGTTGAGCCTTAACACCACGAGCTCGTCCCAGCTCTCCTCCAGCCTGGGCTCCGACAGCATCCTCCCGGCTCACTGTGCCCGCAGTCCCGAGCGGAACGAGGAGCCGCTCTCCTGCGACTCCGACCTGGGAACAGCCACCGCTGAGGACCTGGACAGGTCGCTGCAAGAGTGAGTCTTTTCCCAAATCTCCTCTTCAAAGGGATTTTTAGCCCGCTCCTGGGCTCTCATTTATTTTCTCTCTGTAGGCAGGAAGGCTTTCTCCTCTGTTTTTCTTTAACAAGCTATTTTTTTCCTCCTGGAAAGAGCCTGAAAGGTAAAAAGAAACACTCAGCACGGCTCGCTGGGACCCTGCTGCCATGGCAAATGAGCTCCTGGCCACTGAAGTGTGTGTCTGTCCTCTTTACTAGGGCAGAAACGTCAGAAAAATACTGCTCCCCGGTTTCATGTCACATCTCCCTGGCGTACGCTGGGGGATGCTCCAGGGCTTTCTGCGGGCGGAAAGAAATGTGTTTGGTCGCAGGAAAGGCTTATAATTTGCAGTTTCGGCAGATAATTTAGAGGCGGGAGGTTGTTAGTTTGTCATCCTCATGATTTATTTCTGCCAAACGCCCAGCACAAAGATTTCCAGCGGGTTATATAAGCTCTGAGTAAGCAGTAAATATTTTCCATGCCACCTTTAAAACCTGGCTCTGAAGGAGCCTGGCCTCGGGGTGCTGGTTGGTGAAGGCACCCTCTTCCCGATAAGGGTCTTGGAGAGGGTTTAGAACTGCAGTTTGTTCTTCTGCATCGGTAACGTTACCTGCTTCTAGGATTTTGCATCTTAAGATGATCGTGGAAGAACCTGCCTTGATTGGATTAAACTCGTGATGGAAAGACGTTGTTTTGAATTTTAATCTTGGGCTGGTTTAATTCAACCTAGCTGGTGGCGAAGCAGGAGCATGGGAACAGCGTCTCATCTGGCCGCGCTCCACTAATAATTGCTCGTTAACGGTTAAGAAAACACTTGAAATTTGGCAGGCGGTCGGTGGCTGGATACATGTCTGGGAGCCGTACGGGGGGCTGGGGCTGCGGGTGCACCCAGCGCTCTCCCTCCCTTACCAGGTGTCCATCAGAAGGAAATTAAACCCCATTAACGGGCGTAGTTAGGAAACGCACCCTTTGCAGGCAGGGTCCTTGCCTGCAGCAGCGTCAACTGTTGCTCCGTAGGGCACAAATCACACATTTTTCTGTTAGCAGGAGTGGTGCCACGGGGTTTTTTGCAGCCATACAGTGCTGCCAGCCCGCAGGAGACGAGCAGTGATGCTGAGCCCTTTTTTTGAGTGGTTATAATTTGCAATAACTGGGGGTTTTTTTATAGGTTATGGTTAACGTAGCAGCATTCAAACTGGTCACTTTTCTGTTTCCAGGGTGTTGTCCGAGTTCAGCAAAGCCAAGCCAAGCCTGGAAGCCCCAGAGGGAGGGCTGGTCCCCAGCGTGCTGGGCTGCTCCCCACGGCAGCCCACCTGCCCCCCGACCGCATCACCCGTCCCCCCAGCACCATCCCGCAGAGCTCACCAGCAGCCGCCTCCCAACGCTGACAGTCCACGCTCCACTGGGACGGGCGACGTGGCGACTGCCAGCGTTGGGGATGGAGATGTAGCACCACAAGCCAGCGGCACAGCCGGTGTTTCGGCCACATGGCGTGGCAGTCCGAGTGGAGGAGAGACAAGCAGAAGTGGCACGGTCAGCAGCAGCGAGGCAAGCCAGGCTGTCCGCAGCCCGACAGCTGAATACCTCCTTTCTCCGCTGGTCGGTTGTCCGGTAGGTGTTACAGCTCACTTGCTATCAAACTCCTTGTTTTTATACTCCTGACCAGCACATCTAATGGAAAAGGAAAATAAAACTGGTGACAGCTTCTGAGTAGGCACCAGTTTCTCCAAACTCTCATCTTTCGTGCTGCTTCCAGTCTCCCGACAGCAAGTTGGGTGTGATTGATGCTCCCTGCTCCATGAGCACCTTCCTGGACCCCATGGAGCTGTGTCCGTGCAGCTGCCCTGGGAGAAACTGGGTCAAAGTTGGTATTCCCTGGTAAAAGAGGCACCAAAGCTTTTGAAACCCTGCCTGGCCTGCCAGTCGTTCCTCACCAAGAGCGGCTGCAACAGGAAGTTTTTGGTTTTGTTAACGATATCTGAAGAGTGATGAGCCCTTGCACAAATCTGGCTGCAGGCTGTGTGCAAGCTGATAAAACAGCCCGAGAGTTAAGCTTCTCATGGGGACTTTTCTTTGTTTATGGTCCACGTAAGAGGAGGGAAAAGGGTTGACTGGAAGGGAAACAAATTGCAGTTTTCCAGTGGAAAAATATTCACACAACACATCTGTTCCCAGAGCAGGATGGCATTCCCTGGTGCTTAGGCTAGCTTAAACAGTGGTGGATTTCCCCTGCTGCTGCCGAGGAGTTGATCCGTTGCTTTTGCTTTTAGGAAGCTCTTGGAACAGCCCTGTCCTCTGTCTAATTTGTTACTGACTTTTCCATCCTAGTTCCCATCGTTTCCATCCTGGTTCCCATCATTTCCATCCTGCTGAGGTTAGGATATACTTCATACCTCCCTAGACAGTTTCTCTTTTTGGTCCCCACTCCTTTCAGCTCCCTCCCAGTTTATCCCATTTCCTCTGCTTCCTCGTGGCGTTGGGCCAGTTTGACCTAATCTATGTATAACATACGGTGTCAACAGGAAATTCCCCCCTGCTTTCGCATGACTCGCGGAGCAACCTGCATTCCTGGTCCAGGAGTAAGTCGAGCCTGCCTGTGTGTTGGGAGCTGCACCGCAAGCCACCCATGATCCTCGCTGCAGGGTGGTGATGGCTCTTCTGCTGTCATTTAGTTCATTGTTCAGAATAAAAGGCTCTTGGAAAGCAGGGTAGGGTAGTCAAGAGGTCGTTCCCGGTGGGATGCAGCCCCGGAAGGGATGCGCTGGGTCTAGGGAAGCTGCTCCCCTTTGCCAGAGCACTGAGCCGGGTCGTGTTTTGCTCCTGGTGTTTGTTTGGGGACCTTGTCCCAGAACCTCGCTCCGTTCTTGTGGCCAGAGAAACTCCTGGAGAAGTTACAGCCATGTTTTGTTTCAGTTTAATGAGCTTTCTTCTGCTTGTGGGTCTTATCCCCTCCTGACATATGGAGACAAAGGTTTCCTCTGCCTTCCCTACCTTACTTTTTGCCTGCACTGATCAGATCTGGTGTTTGTAGCATCTGCTTGTAAGCCATAGGTCTCTCTTTCATCCTAGGCATCTTCTCCGTGCCTCGTCCCATCTCTGTTCTTCCTGGAAGAAGGATGGTGCCGCTGCTCCAGGCAAGCTCATACGCTTCCACAGCAGGGCTGGTTTCTCACCCTCTATCAGAGATATTTCCAGGACCAAATATCTTGTATGCGGTTACTGCAGGGAATGTGCTCTCCCTCTGAGCCCCTCGATGATTTTACAGGGAGAGAACCGATCCATTTTGGGCTTTATAATCCTACTAATATATAATCCTGATATTTGCCAGCTGCTGACACAGCCCCATGGAGTGTTCCCTGGTCGGAGGGAGCAGGGGAGCCATCCGCGTGGGGCCGGCCAGCATCGCTGCTTGGGATTCAGTCTGCGTGGGAGCAGCTCCCGTGGAGGGGTCGCTGTGGGCATGCGTCTTTGAGGGGTGCAGGGTGTTCAGTAAGTTTGATAATTAATATATTTACTATTTTTTTTTTTAACAGAAAAGAAAGAGCTGGATCTCAGAAGATGATTTCTACAGGCCTTCTCCGGGAGAGAGCAGCGAAAGCACAGCTGACACCAATGGCTTTGGGCCGGAGGGGGCTGGCGAGGGTCCGGCCCCAGGGCTCATTAGCGCTCTCGACTTGGAAAGGCTGTCAGTGCCGTCCTCGGAGAGTGGGAAGCC
The DNA here is from genome assembly GCF_047370975.1 of Nipponia nippon. Taxonomy (NCBI): domain Eukaryota; kingdom Metazoa; phylum Chordata; class Aves; order Pelecaniformes; family Threskiornithidae; genus Nipponia; species Nipponia nippon. Next base: position 5,355,733 of record NW_028262350.1, read on the forward strand.
CAAAATGTCACCCGAACGGGAGCAAAAGGGCTTCAGCGTTGTGCATCGCAGGCAGATGGGTACGTGCCGCCCTTCCCTCTCCTGCTTTCATCAGGTGTCTGCGCTGGGCAGTGCTCAGGGGCTGAGGAGGCTTTTCGGGTCATGGGCGGTTTGGGAAGCGCAGTTTGCCATTGCTGAGCTGATGGCAGCACTAAAAGCTCCAGAAGGCAGTGGGGCAGCTTCCCTTGGCGTTGCTGAGCCCACAATAGCTCTGGAGGGAAGCATTTTAGGAGGAGAGGAGGTACGCTGGGTGTCTCTGTCCCCGTATCTCTGTCCACTCTGCGGGACACATTTCCTTTATGCTGGCCCACTCGTTCTCAGCCTCAAAACCCAAATGCACACAGGCAGATTATGGAGACCGAGGTCCTGTAAACTCCTGCCCCATCCCACAGTCCATGAGCGCTCAAAGCTGTGATGCCTCTGGTTGCTTGCTGTGAGCCACCTGTTGGCTTTTCTCTCTCCACCAGCTTCCCCTTTTTCGGTTAAACTAAGACATCTGCTTTTGCCCCAGGTCTTTCCAACCCTTTCCGAGGGCTCCTGAAGCTGGGCAGCCTGGAGCGGAGAGGAGCCATGGGGATATGGAAGGAGTTTTTCTGTGAGCTATCGCCACTGGAGCTCCGGCTCTTCCTGGACCACGAGGACCGCATCTGCGTCGAGAGCTATTCCCTGCTGCGGTGTGAGTCACTGGCACTGACGCACTCGGACGGCCGTTTTGAGCTGGTTTTCCTGGGGAAAAAGCTCTACCTACGAGCTCCTTCTCGAGACGAGGCCGAGGACTGGTTGGACAGGATCCGCGAGGCGCTGCAGAAGTGCCGGCCTCAGCTGGAGGAGGAGGAGTGGGAGACGCTGGAGTATCCAGAAGACTGTGGCGAAGGCCAACCCATCCAGAGCGACTCTTCTGCCCTTCTCCAGTACAGCGACGTGCCTGGGAACAGCTTTGACTGGACCCCAGCTCACGAACCGGAGCTGGATGCAATAAAAGAGGCTGTTCTGTACGTGGACGTAGACAAAACTTGGGTCCCTTTTATTTTTTCCCTGTCTCTAGAAACTTTAAAGTGCTTTAAAGTCAGAAACAATGATAAAATTTTAAGCAACAGTTACGGTATAGAGACCATCCAGGACATCCTTCCAGACACAAGCCTTGGGGGACCCGCGTTCTTCAAAGTGATCACCTCCAAAGCTGTCCTGAAGCTGCAGGCTGAGAATGCAGAAGAAGCGGCCTCGTGGAGGGAGCTGGTCCGAGGGGTGCTCATGTCCTACCTGGAGAGCGCGGAGGAGGCGCTGACGCTGGGTGGCAGCTTGGATGGGCACTCCCAGGTCATCCTGAAGAACATTGTGAAGGAAAACGGCTTCTTGTTGCAATACCTGGTGGCCATCCCCATGGAGAAGGGCCTGGACTCGCAGAGCTTCATCTGTGCAGGTATACGTTCGCTTGGCCAAAAACAAGAAACCCAGCTCCATCTTGGAGGATGATGTTGTGTTAATGAGGTGACATCAAATCAGAGATGCCCAGCGTCCTGCCAACCCATTGCAGGCCAGCTGCTCGTTTCCCCATCCAAACCTCAGGTAGCACCAAAGCCCTTTGGTGGGGTTTCATGTCCTGAACCAGTGGCACCTTTGGTGGTCTGTGTGCACAGGGTGAGTCCCCCCACACTGAACCCCCATCCCACCCCAGCACAGGTCCAACTGGGCTGCTAGTGGGCTCCCATTTAAGATACTTATGGTATAGACAGTGGTGGGCCTTGGCTTGAAGGCAACCTTAGATGGACCAAGAGGCCCAGGACTCTCTTCTTGGGCATTTTGTGGCCCCAACTTGCAGGGAAAGTGCAGTCAAGGGCAAATGCTGTTTTTCCGGTAATGCAGCACAGGAGCAAATACTGCGATGGGTGTGACAAGCTGATTTTGCAAAACATTCATTTAACCTTCCACTAACGCCTCTCGGCACGCAGGGCGATGCTGGTTTAATAGGATAACACTCGCTGACCTCCACAGGAGGTATAATTTGCTGTTTACCTTGGTAAGTTAATTAAACTTCAGATTTCTCTCCTGCTTCAGTTATATTTCTTGTACCCTCTAGCAGGTTTTTTTTTCTTTTAATCCCTCTTCTTTTTTTTGTATATATATTTTCCATTCTATTTGGTCTCTGCCTTCCCCTCCAGGCTCTGTCCTGCATCTTCCACCTACCAACAGATGGAAGCAGCAAGTCGAAAAGACAAATTCCCAGTTTTTATGTGTTTTATTTGTTAGGGGGCTGCCTGCCCTGCTTTCACTTCCCTCCCAGCCTGACACCCAAGCCTGGCACAGGAGGGATTTCCTTACATGTCAGGGCGTAACGAGCGATAAAACCTTTTTATTATCAATTCAGAGAGCAACATCTGACCTCCATGAATTTTTTTGGGGGGGGGGATGCGCTCCAGCTACCCCAAAGTCTGAAGTGTGAAGGCAAAGCCTTTCCCAAGGATGGCAGAGGCTCGCTTACGCTTGGTCAGTTATTTCAGAGAACAATAGCACGAAGGGTTTTCCTGCCTTCCCGACTCCAAATGAGATGCGCTTGCTTTTCAAGTCGCTATAAAAACCCTGCCGATTTCCCCTGAGACCCGAGCTGGGTTCCTCCTGGGTTACCCACCACTATCACAAAGGCTTTTTTTGTTTTAATCAATCCCGACCTCATCCCTTGCAGACGAGGATCCCTTGCAGACAGGGTTTTGGTACCGTGTGGCAGAGGTGGGAAAGAGAAGGGCTGAGTGAAGGCAAAATGGGGCAAAGCTACGGGAGGAGGTGATGGGGCAGGCGGGTGGGATTTAGGCTCTTCCCAAAACCACTGGGATGTTTCCAGAATCCACTTTCCCTAAAAAAAAAAAAATGCAACAATTGAACCATTTGATGGATAAAAGTGTGTTTAGGGATAGTCTAGACTCTTTTTTTATAGAGGAAAAAGTAAAGCAGCTCCTGTTGGATCACTGTGGTCTTAAATCCACTGGGCAGGGGCTGGGGACCTCTCACCGAACATCCGAGTGCTGTAGCTGATCTCCAACCCTTCCAAAAACTTCCTTGCTCCATTCCCCCCTCTCAGAAGTTTCTCCCCCCGTCCTGGCAGCAATGGGAACAGGCTCTTGGGGCAGCACGGGTCCCCTCTCATCGCCTCGTCCCTGCTCCCTGCAGGCTGCTCCAGGCAGATCGGCTTCTCCTTCGCAAAGCCCAAGCTCTGCGCCTTCTCTGGTCTCTACTACTGCGACAGCTGCCACCGGGACGAGGAGACGGTGATTCCCTCGCGCCTCATCCACAACTGGGATCTGACGAAACGAGGGGTAAGTCTGGGCTCGGTTGGTGCAGGGAGCAGGAAAATGCTCCTGCGTCTGCCTGCGCTTCCTGAAGGTCCATCTGAACGTTTCCACCATCAGCAGAGGTGGAGATGTCCACCCTAGACCTCCCTCCGAGCCTCCTGGGCTGCTCCTCGGTGCATGCCCACCTCTTGCCTCTCTCTGCCCCAGGTTTGCCAGCAGGCCTTGAAGTTCCTCACCCAGATCCGTAACCAGCCGCTGATTGACCTGAAGCTGGTCAACGAGAGCCTCTACGACCATGTGGAGAGGATGGGACGGATCCGCCGGAGCAGGGAACAGCTGAAGCTGCTGGGAGATTATCTCATCATGTGCCGCAGCGGGGCCCTGAAGGAGCTGAGCAAGCGGTGAGGTCCCTCTCTGGGTGACATTACACCTGCATCCCCCTCTTTGCACCCCGATGGTCTCCCAGTCCTCCTGATCGCTTGCCATTGGAGCGGAGAGCGATGCTGCCAAGGCATGGGCTGGTTTTTAGCTCCCTGTCAGCTGCTCTAAGGAGTTATCCATCTGTTGGCTGGGTCAACACATTGATATGTGACTCAGGAAACTCCTTCCTGACCAAGGAGCTTCTGGCTGGACAGGAAACACCTGGGAAAATAGAGGAGATATTTATTTTCTTTTTCCCCTCTTTGAAATGCTCTCACACGATTTCCAGTGGCAGGATTTGGGATGTGTGGCACGACGCGAAAATCAGGTCTAGCGGTGATTTTCTTCAAGAGTCTGCATCATCCAGGCCACCCCTTGCTGCAAAGCTAGTGCAGATGTGGTGGAAACCATCTACCGCCTTCCTCTCTGTGCTTCTTTGCAGGCTTGATCACAGGCACTACCTCCTGGAGTGTCCCCACAAATACAGCGTCGCTGATCTGAGACAGGTGAGAGCTTTGCAGGGTCGTAAGGGTTTTGCTGGTGAAAACGTCCCCGTTTCTGTCGAGCATGGCACTGCATCATCATCAGTAGAAGGTTTCAAACAGCTTCGTTTTCCTTTTGCCATGCTCTCATCCGTCACGTGCGCTCTGCAAGCTTGCACATCAGCATAAAGGCAAATAATTCCTTTATTTTAATTTGCCAAAATAATTGCCGTGGAGATCATGCAAGATAAACGTTCCCCTCTATAAGCCAGCATCGCTGCTGATGCATCGCCACCCAAACTCGTATCTATTGCAAATAACGTTGGAGGTGATCGGTACCTGGATTTGGCATCGACTCCGAAGCCAGGAGCCCCGTCCTGGCAGGTTGTGGGTGCTGCTGCCGGTGCTCTCTGGGGTCCCGTTGCGACCCCGGCGCGTGGGGTTGGGGGTTGTTTTTTGGAGGACAGCATTGTCTTCACGTGGCAGCACGAAGCATGGGTATAATGTGGATTTTGCACAGTGCAAACCCGATGGGAGACGGGCTCTGCGCCTGCCTGACCTCTCTCTGCCCCACAGATAGCCGACGGCGTCTTTGAGGCCTTCCTGCAGTCTCTGCTCCAGTTTGCTTCCCATCACGTCTACAACTGCGACCTGTGCACCCAGCGAGGCTTCATCTGCCAGATCTGCAACAGCAGCGACATCATTTTTCCCTTCGAGTTTGACACTACCACCAGGTGGGTGAAGTCTCCGTCGCATCCCGCTGCTGCGAGGCCACCCGAGCTTACGGCCTGGCTTTTCCCAGGAGCCTGGACCCTCCCCTGGGTCCCTCTCTGGGGCTCTCTGCTTTCTAAGCACGTAGCCATGGGGCGGCCTGGAAATAGCTCTGAGCTGGGTGTGCATCCTTGTGGTACCCAGGTCCTCACGGTACCCAGCTCCTCACGGTACCCGTGTCCTCGTGGTACCCCTCAGCTCCGAGGTGTTTCCAACCAAAACTGGGCTGTTTGGGGCAGGAGAGGGACCATCCTCGCAGAGCCAGGATGTCACCAAGCGCGGTGGCTTTGCAGATCGAATGTGCAGAGCCACCCAGCACCTCGCTGTCAGCCTGCAAAAACCTCGCTGGGTGCTGGGTCCTGGGGCAGCAGAGGGGCCGGGGGCAGGAGGAGGAGGATGATGAAGGTGCTGCGTGCCCCTGCCTCGCTCACGTGGTCGACCTGTCTCCTGTTCGAATTCAGTCCAACCCCTTCCAGGGGTTACAGGAGGGAAGGAAAAGCAGCAGTGGGACTGTTCGTACACCCCCTACAACCAAGGAGGGGAGGGAAGGACATGCGGACACGACTTTGGGGATAGATAGTGGGCAGCCCTGCGGGACGTGCTGGGCAGAGGCTGGGGACGTTCCCAGCAGGACAGGGGGGGACACTGGCTTTCATCTGGGTTTTTCTCCTGCCTGTGGAGCTGGCGTCCTTTGCAGGCAGGGTCCTTGCCTGCATGGGGTCAACTGCTGCAGGGGGTTCTGCAGCTGAGCAGGCGCTGAAGTCGGAGGGGTGTGTTAGGGGCGTCTTTAGGAAACCCACCAGCAGGGTTTTCTAAAGAAATCAATATCAAACCCTTCCAGCCCAGGAGCCTGGTCCGTCGTAGGTGGAGAAAGATCCGCATCTCGATGGTTATTTGGTGCTGAGTATAATCCCAGCAGAGAATTTTAACAGGCTGACGGTCTGCATGGTCTTGCTTTGCCTGGCGGTCCCTAAAAACGAGCAGCAACATCCAGAAGCTACAGAAAATGCCAACAAGACCAGGGTCCCTGGGTACCCCGCGCGTTACGGGGCTGCAAATATTTCCAGGGCAGCTGAGCAGGATTGCTCGCTCTCCCTCCTTGCCGCAGGGACAGCATTGTGCTTGGTATCAAGGACGACATCCCCAGGGGACCAATTTTCCCTCGAAAAAGAACGTACGGGCTCTGGAAAGAGCAGGCACGCGGGGCTGAGCTCCGCTGGCAGCCGGCCGGAGGTCTCATGTCCTGTAAAGCCGGGCTCTGAAGTTTGTTGACCTCTTTTTTTTTTTTTTTTTTTTTTTTTCTTCTTCTTCCTGGCGGAGGAGGTTGTGCAGCAGGAAAGCAGCTCAACCAACATCCTCGCCAAGCTCAACCCGGCTTCCTGCCCCTCTGCCCGCCCCGGGGGACAGCCAGCTGCCGGGGTCACACCGTCACTCGCTCAGGATGCGTCTGAAACGCCTCCTAACAATAAACCCAGCCGGGCGCTTGACGTTCTCCTTTTCACAGCAGCGGCAGCCGCTTCCTGCAGCCATTGCTCTGGCAGGTGGAGGCAGGAGATGCGGCCTTTCGGCTGCTGCTCGCTCAGAAACACGCAGGGTAAAAAACCACCCCCCAGCTTTGCAAATCCCCCCCGTGCTCGGGGAGGAGCTGCCACCACTGCTAATCCAGAGAAGCCGCGTGAAAATATATTCTGCTGGGAAAATGCACGGCGCCGGGCAGCACCCCCCATCCCATCTAGCCATCCCCCAGCTTTTTCCATATCCTAAGTAACTCCGGGTTTGCAGCCGCCTGTCCGGAGCAGGATTTGACCCAGGCTGCGATGTCGTGGTCCCTTGCCTGGTGCGCTGCTGGGCGTTTCTCCGCTCCCCTCTCCACTCGTCCTTTGAGAAATTAAGGCATTCAGTGGTATTCACGCATCGATTGTGCACCAGGTATTTGCACTTGAGGGCATTTAAAAAAATAATCCGGCTGACCCGCCGGCATGCGGATGGGCTGCATTTTGCTGCTACTGGCGAGGTGGGGAATCGCCACTGGGAAAAAGTGAGCTCAGCCTTCGTAGCACGGACTTTTCTTCTGTTGACTCAAGATAAGTAGTGAACGCCTCTCGCGGAGCGGGGTGTCTCCTCCCCGCCGGCCCTGCGCAAGGTATCATTTGTGGCTGTTTACATTCCTGCTGCGGCGCTGAGCCAGAGCAGGGAGGTCCCGGGCAGGAGCTGTCAAGACCTCCCCGGAGCTGGCCGGCTCAAAGGCAACGCCATCCCCAGCTGCCCGTCCCCTTGCCTGCGGCTCCGATGTCCCCAAGCAGTGTCCCTGCCTGTGCAGGTCCCCCAGTTGGGGTTGGGGGTATCCTGGCTGCACCCTGGCGAGCGGAGGGTCCGTGCTCTGGCACCGAGCTGCGTCCCGGCCCCGCCGGCCACGCATCCCCAGCCGGGCTCTCGCCGCCCTGCGCCGTCGCAGGGTTTGGTGTCTCAGCCTTGAAATGTTGCTCTTGTGCTGTCAGCGCTCCGAGAGCGAGGTACAAACCTCACTCAACATCTCCCTCTTTCATCTGCAAAAAACCGGCAGCGTGCTGGCAGCTGCCCGCAATGCTCTTTCCGGGCGAGCTGCTGCTTTTGCTCTGAGCCTGCTGGAGGTGGATCTTTTGCTCAAGTAGTTACTGCTCCTGCTAGCAAGGTTCGTCTTGAGCTAGAGCTGGCTCTCGCTGGGGCCAGGGCTCTTTGCTCAGCAAGCGCTTGCAGGAAACAGAGATGAGGTGGTGTCCCCAGGTCTGGTTTGGTGGGGAGAAGTTCAGTCTTTGCTCTGACGTTACCAACAGGGTGGGGTATTTGTGGGTTTTTTTCCCCCTTGGTTTCTCCTAGGTGCAGTGAATGCAAAACCGTCTTCCACCGGGACTGCCAAGCCCGCGCCAAGTCGTGCCCCCGCTGCGAGCGCCGGCAGAGGTACCAGCGAAAGCTGGAGGCGGAGGCCAACGTGGAACCAAGCCTTTAGCATCCGAGGACCGACCTCGACCCTGCCCTTGGCCTCCCGGCCAGCCGGACTAGCGCCGAGGGGAAGGGACCCCCTGCCTGGGAGCTGATCCTGCGCCCGCCCTTCCCCAGGGCCAGGGAGCCGGTGGTGCTGGGCGATGCGGTGTGGGTGCTCCTGCCCCACGGAGGGACCCGCTGCCCACCCAAGGCCGAGCGAGGGGGCCTGAAGGAGTGCGTCCCCCACTCACACTAACCCGCTGCTGCTGGGGGATGCTCCCGGTCGCCCTCCTGGTGCCAACCTGGGACATCCCCTCCCGGTGGAAACGCGGCGGCTTTCCAGGGTGTAAATCAGGATTTCCAATCAAGGGTGTGGATAACTGACATTGATTAAAGCTCTAGTTTTTTAGGATGTTCGATACTGAAAAAAACGGTATTTTTTTACGTGGGGGTTTTGCACAAGCTGGCCCGCTCCGGGGAGGTGACGGCAGCCGCGCGGGGAGGGGGCGAAGTGACACTTGTGCCTTTAGGGACCTTGCGTGCCCCGGGGGGACCGCGGGCGCCGGGGTGGCCGAGCATCTCCCGCTCGGAGAGCCCACCCATCACCGTGGCCTCCGGGAAGAGAGGGGAGAGAAGAGCCGGGCTGCTCCTCCCCGCCTGCTGCTTTTAATCCTCGGAAGAAATTTTATTTTCGTTTCACCCCTCCTCATGCAAAAATAATTAAAGTTTATTTAACGATGAGCGAAGATGTCTTCAGGGTTTGCTTCTCCGCAGCGGGTGCTGAATCCCGCATCCGACCTGATGCTGCGTCTCCGTGGGAGGAGGGTCGGGCTGCTGCCTGTCTTCCATCCTCCTGGGTTTTGTGGGGTGACGGGGGGACCCTGCCCCATTTTCCCTGCCCCGTTTTCCTTCCCATCTGCTCCCCACCGCTGTCGGCGTCTCCTGTTGTTCTTTTCCCCGCAGGGTTTGGGGTGCGCCCACCAGCACGGGGACCCCCGTGGGACGCACTGGGTGGGGGGCCAAAAGCCAGGGCAGCTCCCACAGGACCCCCCCGTGTGGGGGTCCCATCCCCCTGCCCGGGGAGGCCATGCCGGATCCAGCAGCGGCGCAGAGCCCGGCTCAGCCGCGGGGCAGGGCCCTTCCTGCGGCAGGAACCTCCCGAGGAGCCGTTTCCTCGGCCGGGCGGCAGCGGGTCCCCACCGCCATCGTCCCTTCCCTCCCACCCCAAGAGGAGGAAACAGGCCGGGCCCCCACCGCCCCTCTCCTCCGGCCGGGGGGCCGGGCACCCAGCGCCGGCGTGGAGCCCAGCCCCGTCTTTCAGCGAGGCGCTGGCAGGAAACCAGGGCGAGTCAGGACCAGCCCGGCACGGGCACGAGCGGGACCCGCCGCGCGCCCCACCGCCCCCGCCTGCACCCCGAGGCTGGCTGGAGGTGAGATTTGGGGGCTCAGTAGCTTTGGGGACTTGGGGACTTGGGGCTCGGTGGCTTTGGGGGCTTGGGGACAGTGGGTGAGGCCAGTGGCGGTGACCCCAGGGCTGTTTCAGGTGGGTTTGGGCGGTTTGTGGAACAGCCTCATGGGGCTGGGGTGCATGGGGACCCCCCAACTCAGCTCTCCCGGGGTCCCCGTGCACCCCGAGACGGTTGGGCAGCTGCCGTCACCCCTTCCCTGCCCCGTCTCCCGCAGGCGGAGGTGCCGGGGCAGCCATGGAGGCGGCGGTGCCGGCGGAGGAGGCATTGGTGCTGGTGGAGTACGGCTTTGAGTACCGAGCCAAGGACGGGACCTTGGTCTCCATCAAGCCCAACGAGCGCTACATCCTGCTGAAGCGAACCAACCACCACTGGTGGCACGTCAAGAGGAGCGGGGACGCCCGGCCTTTCTACATCCCTGCCCAGTACGTGAAGGAGCTGCCCCCCATCGCCACCCCGGCCCCGCTCGATCCCCCGCCGCCGGGGCATGCCGGGATGGATCCAGCCACGCTCGTCCCGCAGCAGCCACCAGCCTACGAGTATCGGTTCGTCGGTGCTGCCGAGGCGGAGGAACCGGCTGGAGGATGTTCGGTGCCCCGGAGGGACTCGGTGCCCAGGAAGGACTCGGTGCCCCGGAGGGACTCGGTGCCCAGGAGGGACTCGCCGCCAGCACTCAGCTCTTTTCGGGTCCCCACGGGGCTGAGCCCCCACCCCGCCGAGCCCGTGCGCCCCTCACACTCCCTGGATGACCTGGCACGGGTGATGCCAGTGCCACGCAGTGCCACCGCCATGGGGTCGCGCGGGGACCCCCCAGGACACACTCGCCCGCTTGGGAAGAGCCGCTCCGAGACCCTCTATGCCCCCGGCAAGGACAAGGACACGGCCAAGAGGTGGCCGGGGTCCGGCCATGCGCCTCAGGTACGGTGACATCCCCGGTGCCGTCCCCAAAGGCAGCGCCGAGGGGGGTTTGACTGGGGGGGGGACAGGACAGGACGCCTGGGTCTCCCAGCTGATTCAATGCCCCCTGTGTCCCCTCGGCACAACCCCACGTCCCCCGGCACGGGGTGGGGTGGCACCCAGGGGCTCCCCGGCCCTGCTGCCACTGCTGGGACCCCCCGTGTCTCCTCACCGAGCTGGGGCAAACCTGTGGGCCAATCCCCCCCGTACCGGTTTACCAGCAATTACCGCCTCGGGGGGGGGGTGAGCAACCCCCCACCGGGCACCCACCCCTCGCACAGTCCCTGCTCAGCCCCCCCCACACCCTGCCTCAGTTTCCCCACCCTCATGGGCACCCTGGGCTCTCCCAGCCCCCCCGGCTCTGCCCCCACCGCAGGGGTGCAGAGCCCAGCGATGCCCGCGGTCCCCGGGGGGCTCGGTGCCACCCAGGGGTGCTTGGGGGGGTCCCGCACCCCGTCCCGGCAGCATTCCCGGAGCGAGAGGAGGCAGAAAGGGGTTAACAGGGAAGCGCAGCAACTCCTCCCTGCCGGGGCGGGTGTCTCACCTGGGCGCAGCACCCAGGGCCGGAGGTGGGTGCTGGGTGCACCCCGGCCAAGGCAGGCGCCCCGCCACCCCAAAACCCACGCTCCCCCCACACCAGTAAGTAGCGAGGGGCCCTTCCCAGTCCCCCCCCCATCCCGGAGCTCCCTGCTGCACCCCTCATGTTGGGGGGGCACCCAAGGGTGGGGGGTGTCCCCTCGCCTGCCACTGACGTGGAGTGGGGCGCAGCGGGGCAAGGGCAATGGCAGAGGGGGGGGCCCGCGTCCTTGCCCCACCCCCAGCACTTCTCTTTGGGGAAACCCCAGGCACCCGCAGCACCCCGAGCCCTCCTGTCCCCCACTTCGAGGGGGGCTCGAGGGGCTGTGCCGCCTGGGGGGGGGGGTCCTGGAGGAAAGGGGGGCTCGGTGGCAAGGGACTGGGTTTTACACCCCATTTTACACCCCATTTTACACCCTGCCACCCCAGCCGTGCCGGATTAACCCTCCCAGCGCTCTTTGCACACCCAAAGCCACCGATGCCCCCCCGGGAGAGACCCAGTGTGGTCCCCGACCCCGGTGCCATTGCTGGAGCTTTCCCCTTCCCCTGCCTAAACCCAAGCGGCACCAAAACCAACCGGCGCCGGCAATGGCGGGGCTGCAGTGGCCTTGGCCTGGCCACCATGTGCATCCACTGCCTCGGCTGCCGGGACGGGGCGATCCCGGCACTGGGGGGACACAGCCCCCCAGCTCATTCCCATGCCATTGCCGGTGGAGCGGCACGATGCCGGATGGGCCAACCTAAATTTGGTGGGCAGTTTTCCCCGTTAGCGCCAGCTGCATCCCCGGCACAGCATCGTCCCGGTGCAGTTCCTGCCCGGTCGGCCTTGGTTTTGCCGGAGCAGGTGACCTTCGATGGATGGCGGGTGACGGGGTGACAACAACCCCAAAAAAAGCCAATTCCGCTCCGGGGCCAAGCGCCGGGCTCGGAGGCGGCTCTTCCGCTCCCCGAACCCCAGCAGGAAGCGCGGCCGGCGCGGGGCCCAGCGCAGGGCGCCATCGGCATCACCGGAGCCTCTCGGTGCCCCCGCCGGCTGACCCCCCCGCAGCGCCCACCGGGATGGGTGACCGGGCGTCAGGTGCCCTGCAGCGGTCCCGTAGCAGGGTGTCGCGGCTCCTGCACTTGGGGAAGGTAGGCAGCACCCATGGGTGCACCCAGCCAGGGTGGGTGGAGGGAGTGTTGTGGGGTCACCCCCAGCCTCCAAGCTGCCTCCTGGATTTCCCTGAGTGGTTACGCCACGGAAGCGGCACCGGGCACCGGTGGGTGCCAAGATGCCCGTCCCGAAGGAGCGAGGGGCACCCAGCCCCACCCTGGGGGGAGAAAAACCCCCGGGGATGCACCCATGGGAGGGAGGGAGGTGCTGGGGGGGCTCCCTGCCGGGGGTCCCCCGTCCTCACCCCCACGTCCCTTGTCCCCAAGATGATGGTGGCCTCTTGCGCTGGGCTTCCGGCCCCGCTCGCCGCAGCGGGGGGGTCGTGGGGCAGCGGGGGGGGAGGGTGATGGGGTGACCTTGGGGACATTTGATCCGCTGTCCCCCTCCGCTCCAGGGTGTCCCTGGGGACACTCTGCCCGCCGTCCCCCCGCGCCCCAGGGTGACGGGCAGGGCCGAGGCTGGGAAACTTTGTCCCCGCAACCGTTGGAGGGAGGCTCAGGGGCTGTAAAGCTGGGGAGATCAAAGGGTGTCAGGAGGCGATTCCCGGCCGGCAGCCACCCACCCGCGGCCGCCTGGTCCCAGGGGCCACGTCCCCCCACCCGCAGCCGCCCCACGGATAGCGGGGGGCAGCCAGGCACCCACGCCGGGGGTGCTCGGGGCCTTATTCTGGGACGTGGTGATGGGGCTGTCAGTCTCAGCGCCCGGCTCTGCTCGCTGGCGGGGTCAGGGTGCTGGGGCTGTAGGTGCTGTGGTCTGGGTGCTGGTGATGTGGGTGTAGGTGGCAGTGATATGGGTGCAGATGGTCTGGGTGCTGGCAATGCGAGGGCAGAGGCTGGGGGTGCAGGTGATGTGGGTGCTGGAGATGTCCCAGGGTGCTGATGTTGAGGGTGCCGATGCGTGGGTGCAGGTGGTGAGGGTGCGAGTCTGGGGTGCTGGTGCCAGGGAGGTGGGTGCAGAGGCTGGGGGTGCAGGCGGTGGGCATGTCGGTGGTGTTGGGGCTGCAGACGTTGGTGCAGATATTGGGGTGTTCATGGTTTGGCTGCCAATGATGGTGGGTGCAAGTGCAGGGTGCTGATGCCGATGCCCTGGGTGCTGACGATGTGGTGCTGGAAGTGCTGGGGTGCTGATGCTGATGCCCTGGGTGCAGATCCCAGGGGCGCAGGCGCAGCGGGTGACATGGGTACCGGTGATGAGGGTGCTGATACTGGGGACCACGATGCCCCAAGCCCAAACTGTCTCCGCGTGCTCGGGCCGGACTCTTATCCCCACTGCCAGCTGGGTGCTCCCTGCCCCAACGTGGGTGCTGTGGGTGCTATGGGTGCCCTCCTCCACCAGCTGGCCGTTGACACCCCATCGCTCTCAGCTCCTGCCCCATGGGAGAGGGTGTCTCAGGGCAGCGCCTGCTGGGTGCCTGGGCAGGAGGGATGCGCCAGCAGCCGGGGCAGGGCAGGATCCGGCTCCTCGGCCCCCGCATCCATCCGCCAGCCCGGGTACCACGGCGGGGACATCGCAAGAACGCCGTCCCCAGCATCCCTGCCCCACGGCTCGCCGCACCCATCGCCAACTGCAGCACCCGAGTGACCCATCCGTCTCCCCGCCAGGTGCGCAAGGAGCTGGAGGAGCCTCCCGCCCCCATCTACCTCAACATCCAGGAGCTGCGGGAAGAAGCTGCAGCCACCAGCTCGGCCCCGGAGGAGCCCGGCAGCTCCGTGTCAGACTGGGAAACCCACACGGATATAAACAGTGGACATTTGTTTTATTACAACCCGGTGACGGGCGAGACCACGTGGGATTGTCCCTTTGGGCAGGCAGAAGATGGAGTGAGTCCCGTCGCCTCTCCCGCCTCCTCGTTCGCCCACAGCCCGGAGTTTCCCGCGTGGGAACAGTACGTGGATGAAGCCAGCGGACAGGCTTTTTTCTATAATTCGGTAACAGGTGAGACGTCGTGGGACCCCCCCCACGCGGGAGACGGAGGCAGCTCCCAGGATATGTACCCTGGGGTGACGCGGTACGGTCCCATGGAGCAGAGGGTGAGCACCCAGCGAGGCGCGGGGATGGTGAGGGTGGGGATGGAGACAGGGATGGGGACGGGGATGATGACGGAGATGGAAATCATAGAATCATAGAATTGTTCAGGTTGGAAAAGACCTTTAAGATCCTCAAGTCCAACCGTTAACCCATCACTGCCAAGGCCACCACTAAACCATGTCCCTAAGCACCACAGCTACACGGCTTTTAAACACCTCCAGGGATGGGGACTCAACCACTGCCCTGGGCAGCCTGGGCCAGGGCCTGACAGCCCTTTCGGGGAAGAAGTTTTTCCTAATACCCAACCCAAACCTGCCCTGGCGCAGCTTGAGGCCGTTCCCTCTCGTCCCATCGCTTGTTCCTGGGGAGAAGAGACCGACCCCCCCGGCTCCAGCCTCCTTTCAGGCAGTTGCAGAGAGCGATGAGGGCTCCCCTCAGCCTCCTCTTCTCCAGGCTGAGCCCCCCCAGCTCCCCCAGCCGCTCCTCCCCAGCCTTGGGCTCCAGCCCCTGCCCCAGCCTCGCTGCCCTGCTCTGGCCACGCTCCAGCCCCTCCGTGGCCTCCTTGGGCTGAGGGGCCCAGCGCTGAGCACAGCATTCGAGGGGCGGCCTCACCAGTGCCCAGCGCAGGGGGACGATCCCTGCCCTGCTCCTGCTGGCCACACTGTTCCTGACACAAGCCAGGATGCCATTGGCCCTCTTGGCCACCTGGGCACACTGCTGGCTCATGTTCAGCAGCTGTCGACCACCCCCCCCAGGCCCTTTCCCGCCGGGCAGCTCCCAGCCGCTCCTCCCCACGCCTGCAGCGGTGCCTGGGGTTGCTGTGCCCCCTGTGCAGGACCCGGCCCTGAGCCTTGCTGACCCTCACCCAGTGCCTGGGCCCATCGCCCCAGCCTGGCCAGGGCCCTCTGCAGAGCCTCCCTGCCCCCCAGCAGATCAACGCTCCCACCCGACTGGGTGTTGGTTGCAAACTGACCGAGGGTGCCCTCAATCCCCTCCTCCAGATCGTTGATAAAGATATGAAGATGGAGATGGGGATGGAGATGGAGATGATGGAGATGGGGCAGCCGCCACCTGGGCTGGCCACGGCTTGGGGATGCGGATGCTCTTGGTGGGGCACAAGATTTTGACCTGGCTCTTCCCTCCAGCCGCCCACTCCAGAAACGGACTATCCCGACTTCTCTCCAGATGAGCTGGAGGGTTATCCCGAGGAGGACTACTCGCCCGTGGGCTCCTATGATCAGGGGGCTGCTCTCTGTCTGCCCCCGAGGAGCGCCGAGGAGCTGGGCTCACCCCCGGGCTGGTACAGGCACAGCCACCCCGAGGGAGCCGTGTTCTGCCCCGAGCACTTCGCTTCCGACACGGTACGGGGACAGGGACAGGGACGGGGACGGGGATGGGGATGGGGATATGGACAGGGGTGGGAATAGGGACAGGGATTGGGACAGGGATATGGATGGGGATGGGAATAGGGACAGGGATAGGGATGGGAATAGGGATAGGAATGGGGATGAGGACAGGGATGGGGATGGGGATAGTGATGGAGACAGGGGTGGGAACAGGAGTGGGGCAAGGGACAGGGACAGGTCTAGGGAAAGGGACAGGGATGGAGATGGGGACAGGGGTAGGGACTGGGATGGGAACAGGGATGGGATATGGACAGGGACAGGATACAGACAGGGACAGGATACAGACAGGGACAGGGAGAGGGACTGGGATGGGGACGGGGACAGGGATAGGGACAAAGATGGGGACAGGGGTGTCTGCCATGGGATGAGCATCCTCACAGGGCCACAAAAGCAGAGGGCAGGGACTCTGGGGTGCAATGGGTGCGAAGCCCAGCACCCATCCGGCACGGGCACCTCGGGCATCACCCGCTCGCTCCCCTCCAGGTGCCACTGGGCAGCCGCCACGACCGGGCCAGCAGCAGCTCCAGCCAGGACAGCGGGCTCTTTGCCTGGCACAGCACCGTGCCGCCAGCGCTGGGGCTCAAGGAGGAGAAGGTGAGCACCCTGGGGAGGGGCAGCCAGCCCTTCCCCACCCCAGCACCAGGGAGGACAGGGTGCAAACCTGACTCCCCTCACATGCTTTGCCTTCCAGTTTAAAAGCCTCGAAAAAGCTGGGGTGCTCAACCGGACCAAGACAGCGGACAGAGGGAAGCGGCTCCGGTAAGCAGATCCTGGTGTCCCCGCCACCGGAGAAGGGAGGCCTGGGGGGGCGGAGGGGACAGGGGCTGTGCTGTCCCCCTGCGTGACCCCCCCTCTGCTCCCCAGGAAGAACTGGAGCTCCTCCTGGACGGTGCTGGAGGGGGGGATCCTCACCTTCTTCAAGGACTCCAAGCACTCGGCTGCCGGTGCCTTGGTAAGAGCCCCAACAGCCTCGGTGGGGCCAGCACCCATGGGATAAGGCCAGCACCCGTGGGATGGGGCCAGCACTGATGGAACGGGGCCAGCACTGATGGAATGGGGCCAGCACCCATGGGATGGGGCCAGCATCCACGGGATGGGGCCAGCACCCACAGGATGGGGCCAGCAGCTGTAGGATGGGGCCAGCACCCATGGGACGGGGCCAGCACCCATGGGACAGGGCAAGGACCCACAGGATGGGGTCAGCACCTGCAGGATGAGACCAGCACCCATGAGATGGGGCCAGCACCCATGGGATGGAGCCAGGATGCACAGGACAGGGCCAGCACCCATGGGACAGGCCCAGCACCCTGCATGAGGACCCCTCCCAGCACTGAGCTCGCACCTCCCCTTGCACACACACGCTCCCCCTGTGTGGGAGCGGGGCCGGGGCCGGTGTTGGGGCACCCTAACGAGCACCCGGAGCTCGTCGGGGCGAGCAGGGAGGAAGAGCAGGGAGGAAGCGGCGCCCAACCCAGCCCCCGGCACCCATCAGCCACCACCCGGATGCAGAAGCTGCCATGGGTCTTGCAACACCCTGCGGCGACGGTGGCAGGGGAAGGAGAGGGGACTGACCCACGCCCTCGCGGTGCTGGCCCCACCGCTGGGATGGGGGTGCGGGGCTCTGGCTGGGGGGGCTCTTCTGGAAAACAGGGATGGAGAGGGGAGGGATGGAGGGGGAGCATGGCCAAAGCACCCCAAAACCCAGGGCATGGGGAGAGCAAGAGGGTCTGATGCTCTTCCCCTACGAAAACGCCAGGGGACTGTCCCCTCCCCGGGGACAGCCACCCGGCAGCCTGCAAGGGCCTCCGTTCCCCACATAATGCTGCTGCTGCACGCTGCTGTCACCAAGACGGACCCTAAAGCTGAAGACCCCCGGGGTCCCCGGGCAGGGCTGGGGATGTCCCATGAAGTGACGGTGGCTGTCCCCGAGCTGGTGGCCACGACACCCACCCCACAGCAGCAGCACCATGTCCAGGTCCTGCAGAGAGACCCCGGTGCCGTGGGAGGGGACAGAGACGTCTCACAGGGGACATTTGACGTCTCACAGGGGACATTTGCCACTCATGCCTTTCTGGCAGAGGAAAGCCTGCAGCTCCCCTGCAGAGCAGGACCCCGGTGTCCCCGTCCCCTCAGGGCAGGTGCCAGCGGTGCCACCCTCGTCCCCTTGCTCCCGCAGCGGCACCCCAGCACCCTGACCACCCCCGAGCACACGGTGGAGCTGCGCGGGGCCACCCTCGCCTGGGCTGGCAAGGACAAGTCCAGCAAGAAGCACGTCCTGGAGGTGAGCTGGGTGACAGTGGGGGGGACATCGGTCACCCATCGGGGTCCACGCGTGGCCCAGGGGGCGGTGGCAATGCCAGCACCTGCCTGGTTCATCCCACCAGCGGTGAAGGGGATGTGCTGGGGTTGGTGGGGACACTAGGGGACGTCCCCAGGCTGGGAGCAAAGGGACATGCTGCACTGCCGGCAACTGCCCCTTTCCTATGGCCATGGAGATGTCACCAAGGGACGTCCTGGCTCCCAGAGGGGTTTTTCCACTCAGGCTTTGCACAGGGAGGAGGTTTCCAGCCACCCTGCTCACCAGCAAACAGCAACTATTGGGGTCATTGGTGTAATGAGTTGGGCGCCGTTCTCAGCCACAACCTGGCCACCAGAGCCGTGTGGCTGTGGCCAAACGCAGGCAGCCCCGCGGCCCTGCCCTGACCGCTGCCTGCTGCTTCTGTAGCTGAAGACACGGGAGGGCTCGGAGTTCCTCATCCAGCACGACTCGGAGCAGATCATCACCGCCTGGCAGAAGGCGATCGCCGACAGCATCGGCAGGCTGGTGAGCAGGCGCCCGCTGCCCGCCGACCCCCGCCCTGCCACCCCGGGGACGGGCACAGGGGTCTCACGCTGCCCCTTCCCTAGGGCACCAACCTCCCCGGCGAGGAGGATGCCAAGAGCAGGGCTGAATTCGGCTCCCGGGAGAAGCTGGGGAGTGGCGAGGAGAAGAGGGCAGGTGAGCTCGGGCATCCCAGCACAGGGACAGGCACTGGGGTGGCACCGGCAAAACCATCCACCGGGCAGGGTCGGGTGGCCGCCGCACGGTGTCCCCAGCTCCTCGTGGTGGGGGGCATGCCGGGAGCACCCCGGTCCCTTGGGATGATGGTGACCTGTGCCCCGTTCCCACCAGTGGCCGGGCAGACACCGGGCAGTGCCGGCGGCGAGAGCGAGACCAGCAAAGTCCGGAACAAACTCCGCAAGTTCCTGCAGAGGCGGCCGACGCTGCAGTCCCTGCGCGAGAGGGGCTACATCAAGGGTGGGTGCCAGGATGGGGCTACATCGGGGTGGGTGCTGGGATGGAGCTGAGCCCCCTCGGGGTGTCCCCAGGCTGGGAGGTGGGTGAGGACAGGCAGGGATGGAGCTGGGACAGTGGGCTGGGGGACCAAGCCCAACCCTGACCCAACATCATGGTGATGGGCTCGGGCATGTCCCATCACTTCCAGCCACCCCTTATGGGAATGGGCCCTCCTGCGATGTCCCCAGCCCTGTCCCCTACCCTGGACCCGCCACTGGGCACCCTTTTGGTGCCACCCAGCCGTGCTCAAGCCTCCATTGGTTTTTCCAGATCAGGTTTTCGGCTGCTCCCTGGAAGCGCTGTGCGAGCGGGAGCGGGGGACGGTGCCCCGCTTCGTCCTGCAGTGCATCCAGACCGTGGAGAGGAGAGGTACTGCCCCGCGGCTCGGGGACGGGGGCAACCTGGGGGGGCACCAGGATGGGGACAGCACTGGGTAAAGCTAAATTTGATGGCTGGGTTTTCCCTGGAAGCTGGGTGCTGCGGCCCTGCAAAGCCATGCTGGTCGCTGTCACCATGTGCCATCCGGCTGTGGGCATCTCCCAGGGGACAGTGGGGACCCGTGGGTACCTGGAGCTCCCTCGATGGTGGCTGGTGTCACATCCCAGGCCGGGCTGTGGTTAACCGGGAGCTTTTCCACAATCACCACCATCTTCTGTCAGGTCTGGACATCGACGGGCTGTACCGGGTCAGCGGCAACCTGGCCACCATCCAGAAACTGCGCTACAAAGTGGAGCATGGTAAGGTCCCCCATGGTGACAACGGGCGACAAATGGGATATAACCCCCCCCAAGGGCAGGGTGACAGGGCTCCAGCCAGGGAGGGAGGGGACGGGGACCCTCGCCGGTCCCCAGGGCTCTGGGACCTGCCTGAGGTGCTGTCCCCACCCCGCAGACGAGCACCTGGACCTGGATGACGGGCGCTGGGAGGACATCCACGTTGTCACCGGGGCACTGAAGCTCTTCTTCCGAGAGCTGCCGGAGCCGCTCATCCCCTTCAGCCACTTCGACAAGTTCATCGCTGCCATCAGTGAGGCCTGGGGACCGGGATGGGGACGGGAACAGGGATGGGGACAGGGATGGAAACGGGGATGAGGATAGGGATGGCGATGGGGATGGGGACGGGGATGGGGATGGGGACTGGGATGGAAATGGGGACGGGGATGGGGACAGGGATGGAAACGGGGATGAGGATAGGGATGGTGATGGGGATGGGGACGGGGATGGGGATGGGGATGGGGACGGGGATGGGGATGGCGATAGGGATGGGGACAGGGATGGGGACGGGTGCTCCGGCTGCCAGAGCCAGCACCCCACCGTGTCTCCCCTCACAGAGATGCAGGACCCGACCAGGCGGGGCCAGTGTGTCCATGACCTGGTGTTTTCCCTCCCACCCGCCCACCACGACACCATGAAGGTCCTCTTCCGCCACCTCTGCAGGTGACACCCGTCCCACTCCCCCCAAACCCAACCCGGTGGACAGGACCTGGGTTTGGGGACATGCCAGGTGACACCGTCCCTCATCCCCACAGGGTTATCGAGTACAAGGAGGAGAACCGCATGTCGGTGCAGAGCATCGCCATCGTCTTCGGCCCCACGCTGCTGCGGCCGGCGAGCGAGGAGGGGAACATGGCCATGCACATGGTCTTCCAGAACCAGGTGGTGGAGCACATCCTCAACCAGTACAGCTACATCTTCCCCGACGGCTAAACCCCCTGGGGACATGTGTGGGGACAAGCCCACACAAGTGGGGGACATGAAGGAGCAGCTTCTCAGGGGAAGGATTTGGCCACGTGTCACCTCGGACCGTGGGTGGTGGCAATCGTGGGCTCAATGAAGGGCAGCGCGGTGGCCCAGCTCGCTCGAGATGCGGCTCGAGGGATGGGTGCCGGAGACGGGGCACCCCAAGCACCCCATCCTCCTCTGCCACCCGCTCCCACTGGGGCCGGATCCGCGGAGGTTGAGCCCCAGGGGGTGCGTGGGGTTTGGGGGGTCCCCATCGGTCAAGAGGGGACGATGGAGCCCTGTGGTCCCCAGCTCGCCGGTGGCACAGAGCTGGCATCCCCGGGTAGGAGGACAGAGGTGCCCGGCCGGGCAGTGCCTGTGGGGACGGTGCCACCGGCGGGGCGGGCAGGGAGAAGCCGGGCTGTGCCGCGGCCGGAGCCGGCGTCCGGCACGAGCCCACCACCGTATTCCTGAATAAAGACCCCGTTCAGCTGCGAGGACGAGGTGTTGCTGGCGGGGCACGGGGACATCCCCAGAGACACCAGTGGCACGGCGGGGGCTCGGTGCCCCTTGGCTCCCGGTGGCCCTTGGGGACAAGAGGAGGGGACCTCAGCTTCCCCAGAGGGGCGAGACTGCAGGCCACCGTGGTGACCGTGTCCCCTGGGCTTGGGGACATCTTTTCTGGCTGACATCACCAATCCCCATGTCATCGCAAGTGTCACTGCAGGCAGCAGGGACGGGTGCCGAGAGCAATAGGGCGGGGAGCGGGTGGCAGTGGGACGTGAGCTCCCGTCACCCAGAGTCACCCCTCTGGGGTGGGGACACTTTGGGTCACGATGGAGACGATTTGGGACACAACCAGGACAGTAAGGGACGCAAAAGGGACAGTAAGGGACACAACTGAAATGCTTTGGGACATAATAGGGACACTAAAGAGCATGGCTGAGACATGAGGAGGATGCTTTGGGACACGGTGGTGACCCTTTGGGACACAACGGGGGCAGGTCAGCGTACGACAGGGGTTTGGGATGCGGTGGGGATGGCTGGGATACAGCGGGGACAGTTTGGGATGCAGCAGGGACACTTGGGGACACAAGGGCACTTTGGGGATACTTGGGGATGTAATGGGGACAACTTGGGATGCAGTGGGGACATTTTGGGACACAAGGAGATACTTTGGAGTGCAAGGGGATGTTTCTGGGGTGCGACAGGGGCGCTTGGGGACACAACGGGGACAGGACAGAGACCGCTTGGGATGCAGTGGAGCCCAAGGGGATACCTTGGGGGACAAGAGGATGCTCCGAGGGTGCAGCAGGGGCGCTTGGGGACACAAGGGGACGCAGTGGGAACACTTTGGGATGCAGCGGGGACATTTTGGGGCATAAGGGGATACTTTGGGATGCTTCAGGGGTGCAGCGGGGCCACTTTGGGACACGATGGGGTGACTTCGGGATGCAGCGGGGACACGAGGGACCGCTCCGGGACACGAAGGGGGAAACTTTGGGACGCGGAGGGCCCCTCCGGGGCGGGGCGGGGGCGGTGCCGGCCCCGGGGCGGGCAGAGCCCGGGCTGAGCCCCGCTGCCGGCCCCGCTCCGCGCCCCCCGCCCCGGCTCCATCTTGTGCGCGGCCGCCGCGGAGCGGCTCCAGGTGCGGGGGGGGTCGGGGGGGTCGGGGCGGGGGGGCCCCCGGGGGCGATCCCCCCCCCCCCCCTCGGGACCCACGGAGTGATGCCCCCCCCCGGGGCCGTGCGGGACCCCCGCAGCGATCCCCCTCCCCCCGCCCCTCGGGACCCCCGGGAGAGCCCACGCCCCCCCCCCGCGGCCGTGCGGGACCCTCGGAGCGGTAGGGGACCCCTGGGACCGATGCCCCCCCAGAGCTGGGAGGGACCCCGAGAAAGACCCCCCCCGCCTTGGGACCCCCGGAGCAACCCCCCAGGGCCTCACAGGGCCCCCCAGGCCCCCCCAGCAGCAACCCCCGCCCCAGATGCTCACAGGGACTCCCAGCCCCCCCCAGCAGCGATCCCCTCCCCCGAGCCTTACAGGCCCCCCCAGGCCCCCCAAGAGGACAACCCCCCAGGGGCTCACAGGGACCCCCAGACCCCCCAGCAGAGATCCCCCCCCCCAGACCCTGACAGGGAGCCCCTAGACCAGCCCCCAGCAGCCCCCCAGACCCTGACAGGGACCCCCCAGGCCCCCCAGCAGCACCTCACCCTCAGATCCTCACAGGGGCCCCCCAGACCGCCCCCAAAAGCGCCCCCCCCCCCCGGCAGAGCACCCCCAGGACCCCCCCACTTCCCCTTGCTGCCACAGGACCCCCGCAGTGCTCGGCGCTGCACAGGCAGGATCTGACCCCAACCAAGCCAGGGCCAGGGACCCCCCAGGGCCGGGGGCTGGAGAACCCCCCCGGGCTGTCACCCCCCAGGACCAGGCACCAAGGGGTTACGGCGCAGGACCAGCTTTGGTGACCAAAATCCCTCTTAAGGCATTAATCTCAGTGGGAAAGGGGGGGGGCACAGGGCCACCGTGTCCCCCCCCCGCTGTCCCCAGCCCTACGTGGCGGGGGAGGGGGCAGGGACAAATGCACCCGGCCTGGAAATTTAAGCCAAATCACTAAACCTGGCTTAAAATTCAATGGGGTTTAAGGGGAGAAAAGAAAAAAAAGGGGGGGGGGGGTGCGGTGGGGAGGGGAGCTGGAGGGGCTGGGGGGACAGGTCTGGCACCCCCCCCCGTGGGGGGCCCAGGCGTTAGTCAGGGGGTAAAGGTCGGGAGCCAGCGGTGTTTGCACGCACGGTGCGGAAGTGGCACCGTCCCCGTGTCCCCGGTCCCCGACGGTGGCTCCCGGCTGGCAGCAGGTAGGGAGGGCAGAGCGTGGTGTTCCCCACCCCGGCAGGATGGGGTCCCCTCCCCGCCCCAGGGTGGGCACCCACTGGGGACCCACGCGGTGACACAGAGGTCCTGGCTGGCTCTGTCCTGGGCTGGTGGCCCCTGAGCCTGGCATGGCCGGGTGTCCGTGAGGGGGATCAGGCTCTGGGGTCCCTATAGCCCCAGAGGGACTGGCTCTGGGGCTCCCTATAGCCCATAGGGATCAGACTCTAGGGTCCCTATAGCCCCATAGGGACTGGCTCTGGGAGTCCCTGTAGCCCGTAGGGATCAGGCTCTGGGGGTCCCCATGTCCCCATAGGGACTGGCTCTGGGGCTCCCTATAGCCCATAGGGATCAGGCTCTGGGGGTCCCTATAGCCCCAGAGGGACTGGCTCTGGGGGTCCCTATAGCCCATAGGGATCAGGCTCTGGGGGTCCCTATAGCCCCATAGACACCAGGCTTTCAGGGGTCCCTATAGCCCCATAGAGGCCGGGCTCTGTGGGTCCCCAGAGCCCCACAAGGATGGGGCTCTGGGGGTCCCTGCAGCTCCATAGTGATCACGTTCTGGGGGTCCCCATAGCCCCATTGGGACTGGGCTCTGAGTCCCTATAGCCCATAGGGATCAGGCTCTGGGGGTCCCCATGGTCCCATAGAGACTGGCTGTGGGGGTCCCCATAGCCCATAGGGACCAGGCTGTGGGGGTCCCTGTAGCCCATAGGGATCAGGCTCTGGGGGTCCCCATAGGGATCAGGCTCTGGGGGTCCCCGTGGCGCTATAGGGACAGGGCCCTGGGGGTCCCCACGCCCCATATGGCCCAGACCTCGCTCTCCTGACGCCAGCTCCTGCCCCTGCCCTGTGTCACCATGGCGGTGGTGGCGGGATGGGGGCAGCCCCGCACATACCGTGGCCACATCCCGCTCCACCCCATACCCAGCGTCCCCCCTGCCCCCCCGGTGTCCCCCCCCGGGTGATGCTGCCTCCAGAAGGACCCCCTGGGGCAGGGGTCCATCTGTGGGTGACACCAGGTCCTGGCCAGGCATTTTGGGGTGCAGGGGTGGGGGAAGAGCATCTGTGAGGTTCCCGACTCCTTCCCAGTCACCGCAGACCCCGATGGCGCCGGACGCCTGAGCCACCCTCCCGGTGGGGACCAGCCATGGAGACGGTTGTCATCGTGGCCATCGGGGTGCTGGCCACCATCTTCTTGGCGTCCTTCGTGGCGCTGGTGGTGGTCTGCCGGCAGCGGTACTGCCACCCCAAAGACCTCCGGCACCACTACGACACCAAGTGAGTGATCCCACGGGGGTGGCATTGTCCCCATCCCCACTGGGTGAGGGGGGGTCAGGGAGGGACCCCAAACCCCATTGGCTGGGGACAATGCTGGGGACATGCCCACTGTCATCAGGGGGATGACGCTGGGGACACATCCAGCATCATCAGGGCGTTGGGGAGGGGGGGAGGAGCCCAAGGAGGTGGCCCTGTCCCCAGGGATGTCCCCCATGTCCCCAACAGACCCATCGTGGACCTGATGGGGACCACTGAGATGCCGTCGGAGCCCTCGGAGCTGGAGCTGGACGACGTGGTCATCACCAACCCCCACATCGAGGCCATCCTGGAGAACGAGGACTGGGTCGAGGACGCCTCGTAAGTGTGTGTCCCCCCCCAGGCCCCCGTGTCCCCGCCACCGCTGCTGGGGACCCCCATGCAGTGCCAACCCCCCCATCGTGGGATGCAGGTGGTCAAGGTTTGGGGGTCACCAAGCCATGGCAGGTTCCAAGAAGGGATGGTCCTCAAGCTGGTGTCCAGGTGGGAATGTCCCCAGGGGTCTGGGGGACACAGGGTGTGGGCAGGCAGGTGGGGGGGGACGTGGGGGACGAGGATGGGGGGTCCACCCAGACTGACGCCCTCCTCCGTCTCCACAGGGGTCTGGTGTCCCACTGCATCGCCATCCTGAAGGTGAGTCCAGGGGGTGGCACTGGTGGCACCGGTGGCACTGGTGGTACCAGTCACGCTGGTGACAATGGTGGCACTGGTGGTACCAGTGGCACTGGTGGCAATGATGGTGCTACTGGCAACGGTGAGACCAGTGGCACTGGTCATACTGGTTGCGCTGGTGGCAATGGTGCTGGTGGTAATGGTACTGGTGGCAATGGTGGCACCGGTGGCACTGGTTGTACTGGTTGAGCTGGTGACAATGGTGCTGGTGACAATGGTGCTGGTGGCAATGGTGCTGGTGGCAATGGTACTGGTGGCAATGGTGGCACCAGTGACACTGGTCGTACTGGTCGCGCTGGTGGCAATGGTGGTACTGGTGGCACTGGTGGTACCAGTAGCACTGGTGGCAATGGTGGTACTGGTGGCAATGGTGGCACCAGTGACACTGGTCGTACCGGTCACTCTGGTGGCAATGGTGGTACTGGTGGCACTGGTGGTACCAGTAGCACTGGTGGCAATGGTGGCGCTGGTGGCAATGGCGGCACCAGTGGCACTGGTCGTACCGGTCGCGCTGGTGGCAATGATGGTCCTGGTACCAGTAGCACTGGTGGCAATGGTGGCGCTGGTGGCAATGGTGGCACCAGTGGCACCGGTCGTACTGGTTGCGCTGGTGGCAATGGTGCTAGTGGCAATGGTACTGGTGGCAATGGTGGCACCAGTGGCACTGGTCGTACCGGTCACGCTGGTGGCAATGGTGATACTGGTGGCACTGGTGGTACCAGTAGCACTGGTGGCAATGGTGGCGCTGGTGGCAATGGTGGCACCAGTGGCACTGGTCGTACCGGTTGCGCTGGTGGCAATGATGGTCCTGGTACCAGTAGCACTGGTGGCAATGGTGGCACCAGTGGCACTGGTTGTACCGGTGGCACTGGTGGCACTGGTGACACCGAGCGCACACCCTGGCCCCACTCCCGTTGTGTCCCCCCCCCCAGATCTGCCACACGCTGACGGAGAAGCTGGTGGCCATGACGATGGGCTCGGGCGCCCGCGTGAAGTCCCCCGCCAGCCTGGGTGACATCATCGTGGTGGCCAAACGCATCAGCCCCAGGTGACGGGGGTGGCCCCGGGACTCTGGGGGGGGTGTGACGGAGGGTGTCACCGCAGTGTCCCCTGGGGCTGACGCCATCCCCACCGGCAGGGTGGACGACGTGGTGAGATCCATGTACCCGCCGCTGGACCCCAAACTGCTGGACGCGAGGTGACAGGGACACTCCCTGGGTGGGGGGACACCCGTGACGGGGGGACGCACACCAGTGCCACCCCATGCCACGTAGCTGGGGACAGCCACTGCGGGGTAACCCAGCAGGATGGGGCGGGGGGGGGATCCCCACACCCCGTGCTGCAGATGGGGAAACTGAGGCAGGAGCCACACTTCTGGTGGCAAAGCCACCGTCCCTGTCCGGCACGGGGCGGGAGGTGACAAGGCCACCGTGTCCCCGCAGGGCCGCAGCGCTGCTGCTGTCGGTCAGCCACCTGGTTCTGGTGACCCGCAGCGCCTGCCGCCAGCCCGCCGCCCGCCACTGGGTCGAGCGGTCGCTGGCGGCCGCCGAGGAGCACATGGCTGTGCTGCGCCAGGCCGCCATGGCCACCGAGACCGACCGGCCACCGGCCACCGAGGCTTTCCGACAGGAGCAGTCGACCATCTGAGACCCCCCCCGCACCCCCCCCGGCACCCTGCGCTGGCAATAAACCCCTGGGGTGGCCCCCCCCCAAAATGGGGGGCCCTGGGTCTGGCCTGGCTCCGTGGTTTCTGGCTCCAGAGGGGGAGTCTGGGGTGGGGGCGAGGAGGTTTGGGGGGGTTGGGGGGGGAGTTTTGGGGGGGTTGGAGGGGATTTGGGGGGGGTGAGGGGGTTTGGAGGGGCTTGGGGGGGAGGTGGGAGTTTTTTGGGGGGTTGGAGGGGATTTGGGGGAGGTTGGGGGGCTGAGGGGGTTTGGAGGGAAGGTGGGAGTTTTTTTGGGGGGGTTGAGGGGGGTTGGGGGGCTGAGGGGGTTTGGAGGGGCTTGGGGGGGAGGTGGGAGTTTTTGGGGGGTTGGAGGGGATTTGGGGGGCTTGGGGGGAGTGAGGGGGTTTGGAGGGAAGGTGGGAGTTTTTTGGGGGGGTGAAGGGGGTTGGGGGGCTGAGGGGGTTTGGAGGGGCTTGGGGGGAGGTGGGAGTTTTGGGGGGATTGGAGGGGATTTGGGGGAGGTTGGGGGGGTGAGGGGGTTTGGAGGGGGAGGGGGGAGTTTTTGGGGAGGTCGGAGGGGATTTGGGGGGCGTGGGGGTTTGGCAGGGGGGTTGGGGGGGTTGGGGGGATTTGGGGGACATCGAGGGGGTTTGGAGGGGCTGGGGGGAGTTTAGGGGGGTCGAGGGGGGGTTGGGGGTTCGGCAGGGACATTGTGGAGCGGTCTGGGGTGGATTTGGGGTGGTTTGGGGGTGCTGCCCGCCCCAGGAACGAGGCCACCACGCCGGACACACACCCCCCCCCGGCTGAGGCCTGGCCAACTCATCGCACCCACCCCGCTGGGCTGGGGGCCTGCGGTCATGTGCCCCCGCGTCACGTGATAGGGAGGGCGGGGTAAGGGGGTAAGGGTGAGGAGGCGGTGTTCCCCGCCCCCTTTCCCCGAGTTGGCCAATGGGAGCGGAGCGGACGGGGCGGTGGGCCAATGGGGCGAGGGGGGTGGGGCTTGCGGGTGGCCGGCACCGAGACCCTGGCGGCGGGGCTGGGACCGGGACCGGGAGCGGGGCTGGGACCGGGAGCGGGTACGGGCCGGGGGGAGCCGGGGCCGGGGGGGGGCCGGGGCCCGGGGCCCGGGGCCCGGGGGGCACAGGGGGCCACAGGGGGCACGGGGAATACTGGGATTCCCTGGGGGCACTGGGAGGTCCTGGGGGCACGGGGGGCACTGGGAGTCACAGAGGAGCACTGGGGGGCACTGGTTGTCCCTGGGGGCACTGGGAGGTACTGGAGGCACTGGGAGGTACTGGGAGTCCCTTGGAGCTCTGGGAGATACTAGGGGGTACTGGGAGTCACAGGGTGCTCTGGGGGCAGTGGGAGACACCGGTGGGCACTGGGAGTCATGGGGGTTCTAGGGGCACTGGGGGATACTGGAAGGTACTGGGAGGCACTGGGAGTCACAGGGAGCACTGGGTCCGGGCCGTGGGGAGGGTCCGGCCCTGGGGGGTCCCGGGGTGGGGGACAGCGCAGTGACACCGAGGGGTGGGGGCTGTCCCCTGCCACCCCCCTGCCCCCCGCACAGGGCCCCACATGGGGTCCCCGGGGGCGGTGACCCCCCCCAACACGACCTGGGGGGCCTGGGCCTGCCTCGGCTCCCCCCCCGGGCTGGGGCCAGGGGGGGCAGCACCACGTGGGGAAAGGGAAGTGAAAGTGATTGTGGAAGTGGGTGGCGGGGGGGGGGGCAGGGCGTGGGGGGGGCAGCCCCCCCCAGCCAGCACCCACGGGTGCTAAGGGCTGCCCCCCCCCCGACAGCGGTGCTGGCTTCCTGCGGTGCAGGGAGATGTTATCGGGGTGCTGCGGGCGGCGGTTGGGGTGCCAGCCACCGCAGCGGCCCCCCCCCGGCGCGTCTGGGTGCCCCCCGCCAGCACCCTGGGGTGGGGGGGCCCTGGGCAAGAAGCTGGGGGCTGGGGCTTTCCCAGCACCCGGCCGAAAGGGGAAGCGAGAGCCGGGGGGGTGGTGCTGGGGCAGAGACCTCCCCCCCCCGCCTCCGCGAGTGGGGAAACTGAGGCACGGTGGTGCCGGGGTGGGGGTCCGCTGCCCGCAGGTGCCACCAGCGCCATGAGGACCCTCCTGCTGCTGTGGCTGACCCTGGCCGTCCCCGGGCAATGCCTCGACGGGGAGCCGTTCCCAGCCACCCCGGTGAGTGCCCAGGCTTTAGGGGGCTACGGGGGGGGTGCCCCCACCCATGGGTAACCCCCCTGTCCCCCCCCACCTCAGATCCTGCCCGCCAGCAGTGCGGCGGTGTGCCGGGATGGCTCACCGTGCCCCGCCGGAGCCAGCTGCCCGCTGCCGGAGGTGAGCCCACCCGCCGTGCCTCAGTTTCCCATCTCTCTCTGCCATTTGGGGGGGGGGGGGTGAAGCCTCCCACCCCCACCTTCTCTTCCCCCAGGGAGTCCCCTGCGCTGGCGGCCACCGCTGCTGTCCCCGAGGGTCCCACTGCAGCGCCGACGGCGAATCCTGCATCACGTCCCCAGGTCCGGGGGGGTCATAGGGGGGCGGGGGACGCGGATAGGCCTGGGTGGGAGGCATGGGTGTCCCTCACCCTGTCCCCCCTCTCCGCAGCCCCCCGTGCTGTCTCCTGTCCTGACGGGCGGTCTGAGTGTCCCGACAATGCCACCTGCTGCATGACGGCCAGCGGCGCCTGGGGGTGCTGCCCCATGCCCCAGGTACAGGGGGGTGACACAGGGACATTGCCGGGGGGGGGGGGGGGGGACGACACACACGACATCATGCGGCCACCGCTGTGACGAGCGTGTCTGGCGCCCGCAGGCCTCGTGCTGTGCCGACAAGGTGCACTGCTGTCCCCACGCCACCGTCTGCGACCTGGCCCACGGGCGCTGCCTGTCACCCGCCGGCGATGTCCCCATGGGCACCGCGTTCCCCGCCTGGAAGCGCCAGCCCCCAGCGTCAGGTAAGGGATGTCCCCCTCCGGGTGGCGGGGTGTCCTCGCTGTCGCCACAGAGGGGCCGCAGAGGTGGGGAGGGGGCACGGTGACGCTGCGTGTGCGTGTCCCCGCAGTTGCGCTGCGCCAGGTGCTGTGCCCCGACGGCCGCTCGGCGTGTCCCGACGGTGCTACCTGCTGCCAGCTGTCCTCGGCGCAGTACGGCTGCTGTCCCCTGCAAAACGTGAGTGCTGGCCCTGCGCTGGCCACCCTGGCACCCATGCCAGGCACCCCACGCCGGCCACCCCACACTGGGCAGCCTGTACCAAACACCCCATGCCAGGCACCCCACACCAGCCCCCCTGTACTGGGCACCCCGTACCAGGCTCCCCACACCAGGAACCCCATACCAGACCCCCATGCTCAGCACCCCATACCAAGCAGCCCACACCAAGCACCCCATGCTGGGCACCCCACACCGAGCACCCCATGCCGGGCGCCCTGTATCGGGCACCGTGTCCCAAGCACCCCGTGCTGGTCACCTTGCACTGGCCACTGTGTGCTATCTGTCCCATGCTGGGCACCCCGTGCTGGGCACCCCATGCTGAGCACCCCATACTGGGCACCCCATGCCGGGCACCGAGCACCAGACCCCCCCATACCAGGCACCCTGTCCAAAGCACCTCGCACTAAGCACCCCGCACTGAGCCCCCCATGCCGGGCACCCAGTACCAGACCCCCCCATACCAGGCACCCTGTCCCAGGCACCCCATGCCAGGCACCCCGTGCCACGCAGGCCGTTCCTGGCACCCCAGACCAGCAGCCCACCCTGTCCATGGCACCGCTGGGACCCCCGGGCGGGCAGGGGTCCGGCAGGCACGGACAGCGGGCTCTCCCCGGGCAGGCGGTGTGCTGCGGCGACGGGCGGCACTGCTGCCCGCAGGGCACTGCCTGCGACCTGGAGCGCTCCACCTGCACCTCAGCAGCGGGGCGGGCACGGCCCCTGGCAGCCCTGCCCAAAGGTGAGGACCCCCCTGGGGGGCGGCCACCCCCAGTCCCAGCCCGGGGAGGGGACACCGGGTCTGACTGTACCCTTGTCCCCAGCTCGTGACGTGCAGTGTGACGAGGAGACGAGCTGCCCCGATGGGAACACGTGCTGCCGGCTGAGCTCGGGGGCCTGGGGGTGCTGCCCGCTGGAGGAGGTATGGGGGGGTCTGTCCTCCGGGAGGGACAGGGGTGGGGGTCTCCTGTGCCCCCCCGGGACGGGCTGGTGTCCCCTGTCCCCTGGGTGGGATGAGGACCAATGTCGCCTGGCCCCCACGAGGGACAGGGAGGGCTCCCACCTGCCCAATGTCCCACAGGGATGGGGGGTGACATTAGGCCCCCTTGCTGAGCCCCAGTCAGACCTCCTCTGCTACCTGGGACCAGCTTGGGGCGCCAGTGGCGGGAGGTGACAAAGGAGTGCGAGGCCACCAGCATGCTTGGGGACCTTCATGTGTCCCAGTGGGGGGGACAAGAGTAATGAGGGGGTCCCCATATCCCCCCTCACCCCTACGGGATGGAGCCAGGCTGGGATGGGGGGACAGGGGACAAGGGAGGGCAGGAACAGGCAGGGAGGGGGCAGGGTTGGTGCCCGGGCCTGGAGCCGGGGGTCCCCGGGGGTCCAGGCTGGGCTCAGCCCCCCCTTCTCGCCCCCCCCAGGCCGTCTGCTGCCCCGACCACGTGCACTGCTGCCCCCAGGGCCACACCTGCGACCCCGGCACAGGCAGCTGCCTGCAGGAGGGAGGGGGCCGCCGGCCCTGGCTGCGGAAGACCCCGGCGCTGGCCCGGGGAGGGAACGTGCAGTGTGACGAGGAGACGAGCTGCCCCGACGGGAGCACGTGCTGCCGGCTGAGCTCGGGGGCCTGGGGGTGCTGCCCGCTGGAGGAGGTATGGGGGGCCCTGCCTGCGGGGCCAGGGGGTCCGTGTATGGGGACAGGGACGTGGTGGGGTCCCCAGTGGCGTGGGGCAGTGCAGGGTTGCACCCAGGCGAGCTGGGAGACCTGGGCTGAGACCTGTGGGGCACCAGGGTGTCCCTGTAGCAGGGGACGTGGCTTGAGGGGCCCCGAGTGGCTGGAGCCCAGGCCCTGGGGACATGGGGACGTTCAGGTGGACGCTGCCACCTCCTGTGCCCCGGGACAGACCCAGCCCTGTCCCACGGGATGGGGCAGGTGTCTCCTGTGCCCCCGGTGGGACAATGGCTGATGTCCCCTTGCTCCTTGAAGGACGAGGGCAGAGATCCCCTGTTCCCCTGGGAGGGATGGAGGCAGATGTCCCCTGTGCCTGGGTGGGATGAGGGCCAGTGTCCCCAGTCCCCCAGGACAAATGTGGCCAGCCCAGGACTCCCACCCCTGTGATGTCCCATGGGGATGGGGTGACACCAGGCCCCTTTGCACCTGCTAGATCCTCTCTGCTCACTGGGACCAGTTTGGGGCTCCAGTGGCAGGAGGTGATGAAGGGGGATGAGGCCACTGGGATGCTCGGGGATGTTGGTGTGCCCGGCTGGTGGGGAACGAGGGTGGTGGGAGTCCCCATATCCCCCCTCACCCCTGCAGGATGGAGCCAGGCTGGGATGGGGGGACAGGGGACAAGGGAGGGCAGGAACAGGCAGGGAGGGGGCAGGGTTGGTGCCCGGGCCTGGAGCCGGGGGTCCCCGGGGGTCCAGGCTGGGCTCAGCCCCCCCTTCTCGCCCCCCCAGGCCGTCTGCTGCCCCGACCACGTGCACTGCTGCCCCCAGGGCCACACCTGCGACCCCGGCACAGGCAGCTGCCTGCAGGAGGGAGGGGGCCGCCGGCCCTGGCTGCGGAAGACCCCGGCGCTGGCCCGGGGAGGGAACGTGCAGTGTGACGAGGAGACGAGCTGCCCCGACGGGAGCACGTGCTGCCGGCTGAGCTCGGGGGCCTGGGGGTGCTGCCCGCTGGAGGAGGTATGGGGGGCCCTGCCTGCGGGGCCAGGGGGTCCGTGTATGGGGACAGGGACGTGGTGGGGTCCCCAGTGGCGTGGGGCAGTGCAGGGGTTGCACCCAGGCGAGCTGGGAGACCTGGGCTGAGACCTGTGGGGCACCAGGGTGTCCCTGTAGCAGGGGACGTGGCTTGAGGGGCCCCGAGTGGCTGGAGCCCAGGCCCTGGGGACATGGGGACGTTCAGGTGGACGCTGCCACCTCCTGTGCCCCGGGACAGACCCAGCCCTGTCCCACGGGATGGGGCAGGTGTCTCCTGTGCCCCCGGTGGGACAATGGCTGATGTCCCCTTGCTCCTTGAAGGACGAGGGCAGAGATCCCCTGTTCCCCTGGGAGGGATGGAGGCAGATGTCCCCTGTGCCTGGGTGGGATGAGGGCCAGTGTCCCCAGTCCCCCAGGACAAATGTGGCCAGCCCAGGACTCCCACCCCTGTGATGTCCCATGGGGATGGGGTGACACCAGGCCCCTTTGCACCTGCTAGATCCTCTCTGCTCACTGGGACCAGTTTGGGGCTCCAGTGGCAGGAGGTGATGAAGGGGGATGAGGCCACTGGGATGCTCGGGGATGTTGGTGTGCCCGGCTGGTGGGGAACGAGGGTGGTGGGAGTCCCCATATCCCCCCTCACCCCTGCAGGATGGAGCCAGGCTGGGATGGGGGGACAGGGGACAAGGGAGGGCAGGAACAGGCAGGGAGGGGGCAGGGTTGGTGCCCGGGCCTGGAGCCGGGGGTCCCCGGGGGTCCAGGCTGGGCTCAGCCCCCCCTTCTCGCCCCCCCAGGCCGTCTGCTGCCCCGACCACGTGCACTGCTGCCCCCAGGGCCACACCTGCGACCCCGGCACAGGCAGCTGCCTGCAGGAGGGAGGGGGCCGCCGGCCCTGGCTGCGGAAGACCCCGGCGCTGGCCCGGGGAGGGAACGTGCAGTGTGACGAGGAGACGAGCTGCCCCGACGGGAGCACGTGCTGCCGGCTGAGCTCGGGGGCCTGGGGGTGCTGCCCGCTGGAGGAGGTATGGGGGGCCCTGCCTGCGGGGCCAGGGGGTCCGTGTATGGGGACAGGGACGTGGTGGGGTCCCCAGTGGCGTGGGGCAGTGCAGGGTTGCACCCAGGCGAGCTGGGAGACCTGGGCTGAGACCTGTGGGGCACCAGGGTGTCCCTGTAGCAGGGGACGTGGCTTGAGGGGCCCCGAGTGGCTGGAGCCCAGGCCCTGGGGACATGGGGACGTTCAGGTGGACGCTGCCACCTCCTGTGCCCCGGGACAGACCCAGCCCTGTCCCACGGGATGGGGCAGGTGTCTCCTGTGCCCCCGGTGGGACAATGGCTGATGTCCCCTTGCTCCTTGAAGGACGAGGGCAGAGATCCCCTGTTCCCCTGGGAGGGATGGAGGCAGATGTCCCCTGTGCCTGGGTGGGATGAGGGCCAGTGTCCCCAGTCCCCCAGGACAAATGTGGCCAGCCCAGGACTCCCACCCCTGTGATGTCCCATGGGGATGGGGTGACACCAGGCCCCTTTGCACCTGCTAGATCCTCTCTGCTCACTGGGACCAGTTTGGGGCTCCAGTGGCAGGAGGTGATGAAGGGGGATGAGGCCACTGGGATGCTCGGGGATGTTGGTGTGCCCGGCTGGTGGGGAACGAGGGTGGTGGGAGTCCCCATATCCCCCCTCACCCCTGCAGGATGGAGCCAGGCTGGGATGGGGGGACAGGGGACAAGGGAGGGCAGGAACAGGCAGGGAGGGGGCAGGGTTGGTGCCCGGGCCTGGAGCCGGGGGTCCCTGGGGGTCCAGGCTGGGCTCAGCCCCCCCTTCTCGCCCCCCCAGGCCGTCTGCTGCCCCGACCACGTGCACTGCTGCCCCCAGGGCCACACCTGCGACCCCGGCACAGGCAGCTGCCTGCAGGAGGGAGGGGGCCGCCGGCCCTGGCTGCGGAAGACCCCGGCGCTGGCCCGGGGAGGGAACGTGCAGTGTGACGAGGAGACGAGCTGCCCCGACGGGAGCACGTGCTGCCGGCTGAGCTCGGGGGCCTGGGGGTGCTGCCCGCTGGAGCAGGTTTGGCGTGGCCCTGGGGACAAGGACGTGGTGGTGTCCTCAGTGGGGTGGGGGCCGGGGCTGTGACCTGTGGGGGACCAGAGTGTCCTTGTGAGGGGGACACAGCTCCAAGGCCCCCGCGCGGCTGAGGCAAAGGGCTTGGGGACATGCAGGGCTGGGCGGGGGCGACAGGGACATGGGACATCCCATCTCCATCACTGTCCCCCCGCCCTCCACGGCAGCTCGGGGCACCTTGGGACAGGGTCCAGAACAGTCCCTGGGGCCGCTGCTGGACGTGAGCAGGAGTTGGGGGTCAGGATGGCGCCGTTGTCCCCTGGGGGTCCCCAGGCGCAGAGCTGGGCATCCCCGGGGGGGGTCAGGCTGGCCTCAGACCCCCATTCTTGCCCCCCTAGGCCGTCTGCTGCAGGGACCACCAGCACTGCTGCCCCTGGGGCTACACCTGCAACGTGGCCACCCAGAGCTGCGACAAGCTGCTGGCACCCACCCTCCTGCTGCCAGCACCCGCACCCCCCCGCCGGGCACCCACCCCCCCACCCGCCCTGCTGCGAGCCGCCGGCACCGAGCCAGGTGCCACTGCCGTGCCATGCGATGCCGCCCGCTCCTGCCGCGGCGGGCAGCGGTGCTGCCGGAGCCGGGGGGGCTCCTGGGGGTGCTGCCCCTTCGCCCAGGTTAGTGGGGGGGTACCAGGGTGGGGGTCTGGGTGGCATCACCCCCTCGCTCCCCTCCTCATCCCCTATCTCTCCACAGGGCTCCTGCTGCTCCGACGGCCGTCACTGCTGCCCCGGGGGGTCCCGCTGCACCGGGGGGGGCTGGGGGTGCAGCCCCCAGCGCTGGGACCTGCCTGCACCCCACAGGGTGCTGCTCTGATGTCCTCCGGGTGCCCCCAGCCCAATAAACGGTTTCTAGGACAAGGCCCCGTCCCCTGGCTCCTCGGGGGGGAAACTGAGGCAGGAAGCAGAGGCAGGTTTGGGTTTTTTTCTTTTTTTTTTTTTTTTTTTTTAATATATTAATGCCATCTAACGAACAGGCAGGGACGTGCAGGCAGGCGCAGGCAGCGGCTCCCTGCCCAGCCCGGCCGGGGGCAGGCAGTGCCTGGGGAGGGGGGTCCCCGTGTCCCCCCCAGCCCCAGCCGGCCCCTCTTCTTCCTCGCCACGTAGAAAACGTTTAGAAACACAATTAAAATCCAAAGCCGGGGGGGGGGGGGGCGAGGCTGGGGGGGACAGGGACACCCCCCCCCAGCTCCTACGGCAGCTTGGAGGCACCGCTGGCCCGGGGGGCACTGCCGGCCCCCCCCGCCCTGCAGGGACACAAGTGGGGACACAGCTCAGGACCTGGGGGGGGGACACACAGAGTTCTTGTTGTCCCCCCCAAAAGACAGGGAGGTGAATGGCAATGTCATGGTGGGGGGGACGGGGCAGCAGGACCCCATGTGGCAGAGCCTGGTGGCACTGGGAGGGACACGATACCCGGGGGGGGTCCTAAGCACATAGGGACAGCAGTGACCTGGGGCTTGTCCCTCTGCCCCCTCCCCTGGGGACAAGGGACAGGCAGGTTGGGATGGGGGTGGTGGGACGGGAGGACTGGTGGGACAGAAGGGTGGTTCGACGGGGTGACAGTGCTGGGGTGGGACGGTGACAGGGTGGGACAGCGGTGGCAGGATGGTGTGGTGGTGGGACGAGATGGCTGGATGGGATGGTGGTGGGATGACAGTGGTGAGATGAGATGGTGGTGGGATAGGACAGTGACAAGACAAGATGGTGACAGGATGAGGTGGTGGGATGAGGTGGTGGCTGACTGGGATGGCGGTGGGATGGAACGGGGGAGGCAGGACAGCATGGTGGTGGGACAGTGGCAGGACAGGGTGACAGTAGCAGTGCACCCACCACCCCCCAGGGTCCCACAGCTCCCCCCCCCAGGGCCAGAGGCCCCCCCCACCACCACTCACTTGACGTTGAAGACCATCAGCGGCCGCTCCTCCCGCTTCTGCCAGGGGCTCTTACGGTCGCCCCCTTCGTCCCCCCCCTCGCCCGCCTCCGCCAGCGCCTCTTCCTCGGGGCTGGTCAGGGAGTCGCGGGGGGCTTCGCTGGCGCTGCTGCGCCCGCTGCCCCCCCCTCGCCGCCCCCCACTCCCCGCTTCCAGCAAGGGGGCCAGCGAGCTGTCCTCGGGGGAGGCGACGGGAAGGGGGGGTCGGGTCCCTCCATCCTCGCCCCCACCTCCGACTCCCCGGGGGAGACGGGGTGGGGGCGCGGGGCCGGACCCCCTCTCGCCGCCCTGCAGGTCGATGTAGGAATGCCGGACCTGGGAGGAACGGCCGTCCAAGGAGACGAACCAAGCTCTCGGGGGGGGCGGCCCCCCCAATTCTAATAACTGCTGCCCCGCCAGCGCCTGCAGCTCCCCGTTGAGCTGGGCCACCGCCGACCCGTCCAGCAGCACCGGGATGGCCACCGAGCCGCTCACCGGTTGCGGGGCACGAGTCCCCCCCCAATTTTCCCCATCCTCAAATGGTTGCCCGGAGGTTGGGGGGGGTGGCGGGGCAGCCGTTGCCACCGTCGAACCGGGTCCCCCATCGCTTTCGGGGGGAGCCTCCGGCTCGCCGGGGGCCAGGCGCATGTACCGGGCGGGGATGAGGAGGGTGGGCATCACCCCCCGGTAGACATCCTCCGGCCCCCCACCCCGGTCCAAGGGGCCGCAGAGGAGGAGGGGACCCGGGGGGGCCAGCGAGGGTGGGCGAGGGGGGGGCTCGGGCAGCGGGTGCTCGCTCGGCTGCCCCCCGTAACGGGAAAACACCGGGGGCGAGGGGGGCCGGGGGGGGAAAGCGGGGGTCCCCCGGGGATGCTCATCCGACGGCTGGAGCCCGTCCACCGAGCGGGCGGCCCTGAGGCCGAAGGCTTCGCCGGGGCGCCCATAGTCCTCCGGGGCAGGGGGCTGGCGGCGGCGGGGGGCCAGGGTGCCGGCAGGGGTCCGGGGGCCGGCACGGAGCTGGGGGGGGGCCGGTGGTTGGAAGAAGTCCGGCCGGGCGGTGGGGAGGTCACGGGCCGGGGGGGGTAAACCGGGGGTGGGGAGGTCGGTGTCCCCCCCCGAGGAGGCCGTCTCCAGGTGGCTGCCACCGCAGAGGAGGTCCAGCTGGGACACCGAGGTGGCCTGGTCCCGTCGGGCGGCGTCCAGCGGCCCCGGCAGCGGCAGCTTGCGGTGCTGCGCCCGCGGCTTCAGGCACCGCCGCCTGCGGGGAGACGGCGGCGGGGTCACCCCATGGCGGGGGCGTAGGGGGGTGCTGGGGTCCCCCACCCCACCCACCTCCCTCACCTGCTGTAGGGTGCTACAGGAGGGAGCTGCAGCCAGCTATAGGGCACCCAGGGGTACTGGGAGGTGGTGCACCCCCCGCAAAGACAGCTATAGGGCACCTAGGGGTGCCGGGGGTGGTGGCTCCCCCCATAGCCAGTATAGGGTCGCAGGGGTGCCAGGGAATGCTGGTCCCCCCCTCTATAGCCAGCTATAGGACACCCAAGGGTGCCAGGCGGGCAGCGCCCCCCCCCCCCCCCGCCCCCATACCCAGCTATAGGGTGCCAGGAGGTGCCAGGTGGGTGCTGCCCCCCCATACCAGCTATAGGGTGCCAGATGGGTGCTGCGCCCCCCC
Organism: Nipponia nippon; assembly: GCF_047370975.1. NCBI lineage: Eukaryota > Metazoa > Chordata > Aves > Pelecaniformes > Threskiornithidae > Nipponia > Nipponia nippon. The sequence continues at coordinate 5,394,453 of NW_028262350.1, forward strand.
CCGCCCATACCCAGCTATAGGATGCCAGGCAGCTGCTGCCCCCTCCCCCCATACCCAGCTATAGCACACCCAAGGGTGCCAGGCGGGCAGTGCCCCCCCCCATACCCGGCTATAGGGTGCCAGGAGGTGCCAGGCGGGTGCTGCCGCCCCATACCCGGCTATAGGATGCCAGGCAGGTGCTGCCTGCCCCCCCCCCATACCCAGCTATAGCACACCCAAGGGTGCCAGGCGGGCAGTGCCCCCCCCGGCCGCGGTCGGGACCCCGAGGGTGCCGGGCAGGGGGTGCTGACCTGCAGTAGTAGATGAGGAGGCAGAGGAGGATGAGGACGAGTAGGGCCAGCGCACCCAGGATGGTGAGGAGGAAGATGGTGTGGTAGGTGGTGATGTCTGTCACGCCCGCTGCCATTGCCACCAGCCCTGGGGGACAGCGGGGTTGGATGGGGCATGGGCACCCCCCCCACCCCCCAGCAAGAGCACCCTGGGGCTGCACCCACCAGCACCCCAGGGGATGGGTGTCCTTCACCCCCCCTCCCACCTGTTCCCCCCCATTCACCCTGGGGTGCTGCCACCCCCCAGAACAGCCCATCCATGGGGACAGGGGCACCCAGGCTGGGGGCACCCATGGGTGTCACCCTACCTGTGCTGGGAGAGGGCAGAGCCGCTGCCCAGTATCCCAACTGGGAGGAGACGAAGGTCCAGTAGAGCTGCCGGCCTTCCTTACGGATCAGCCCCGTCCCGTTACGCACCCACAGCCCTGCAGGGAGACATGTCCGTCCCCCACCCTGGTGGGCTGAGACCCCCCCCAAACTCATCACCCCTGCCGCCGCCATCCCCGGCAGGAGCCGTGCCACCCCCCCCGCCACCCCCCCACCCAGCACTCACCGCTCTTGGGGTCAAACCTCCAGGCCGGCACACTGGTGGCCACCACCGGCCCGGCGTCGGGGGCCAAAGGGACGGACAGATGGACAGGGCCGGCCAGCGGCACCTCCGTCCCGTTCCCAGTGAAGAGATGGACACTGAGAGCCGCCACGGGTGCCAGCTCCAGCCAGGTGGCATTGGCTGCGGGGACAAGTGACGGGGATGTACATATGGGATGACCTCTCGGGGTGTCCCCACCAAGCCCCCCGGTGTCCCCGTACCACTGCCGTCCTGCTCGGCCCCGAGGAAGGCGGGGAAGGCGCGGGCCAGGCTGGGGCCGGTGGCGGCGGTGAGGGACGCGGCGAGCTGGCTGTACGTGGAGCTGCGGGGCAGGCGGGCCGCCCGCCGCGGGAACTGCGCCCACGGCTGCCCCCGGGCACCTGGGGGGGGGGGGGGGAGGGGCAAGGTGGGTGGCAGCACCCAGAGAGGGTGGTGTCACCCCCCCCCCCCATCCCCATCGCTCACCTGGGGATCCCAGGAGGATTTGGACCAGGTCCTCGTAGAGGATGAGGGTGGCGGGGCGCTCGGGGAGCAGGTAGAGGCTGATGGAGGCGTAGACTGCAAGGGAGGGGGTGATGGGGGACCCCAAAAATACCTGCCTGCCCCCCCAAGTTGGGAGGGTGCTGATGGGGGGGGGTGATGGGCCCAGCAGAGCCCAATATCAGGGTGGGTGGGAGGGGGGAATAAGACAGCAAGGGGTGGGATGGACGTGGGGACAGGGATGGGGTCAGGGATGGGGACGGGCAGTGGCAGGCAGCGGGTGGGGGGGCACCCCCTGCACACCCCATCCTTGCACCCCCCCCGCCTCCCAATCCCCGTGTGCCCCCCGCCCTTGCACACCCCCAGTCCTGGCACACCCGTGCACATCCCCAAGCCTTGCACACCCCATGCACCCCAGTCCTTGCAGAACCCCGCACCCCCCCAATTCTTGCAGGCCCCATGCACCCTGATCCTTACACACCCCGAGCCTTGCACACCCCATGCACTCCTACCTTTGCACACACCCCCCGCACCCCAACCCTTGTGCACACCCCCGGTCCCTGCACACCCCCATTCCCTTGCACATCCCAAATCCCCAGCACCCCGCCATCCCCAGCCTTGCCCACCAAATGCACCCCCACCCCTGCACCCCCAGCCCCCCGAGCGCTCCCACATGTCCCACCCCCCCAGCAAGGTGACCCCATCGATGCCACCCTGCGCTCCGCCCCCGCCCCGTGATGGCCCCAGGGACAAGGGCTGGCACCCAGCCCAGGGTGCCACCTCTGGCCCCCCCCATGCCGGGATGGGGGGACTTCGGGGTCACCGGGACATGGCCATCCCCTCCTGAAGGGGCCAGACCCCCCCAAACACCCCTCTGAATGGGACCCCTCTCCCCAAAAGCCCTTTGGGGTCCCCAGAAAGAGACTGGGGTCCCAGTAAAGGACTGGGAGGCCCCAGGAAGGGACTGAGGTCCTAGGAAAGGACTGGGGTCCCCAGGAAGGTATGGGGGGGCTCCCAGGAAGGGATCAAGGGCCTCCCCCATCAAGGGGTTGGGCGCCCCCATAACGGATTGAGGCCTCCAGTAAGGGACCAGTTCCCCCAGTAAGGGGTCAGGGCCCCTGTAAAAGATTGGAGTCCCCCATAAGGAACCAACAACTAACTCCCACAGTGAAGACTCAGGGCCCCCCATAAGGGCTCAGAGCCCCCCAGTAAAGAGTTGGGGTCCCCCATAAGGGCTCAGAGCCCCCCAGTAAGGGGTTGGGGTCTCCCATAAGGGTCCAGAGCCCCTCCAGTAAGGGAATGGGGACCTCCATAAGGGTCAGAGCCCCCAGTAAGGGTTTGGGGTACCCAATAGGAGCTCAGAGCCCCCCCAGTAAGGGGTTAGGGTCCCCCATGAGGGTTCAGAGCCCCCCCCGATAAGGGAATGGGGACCCCCATAAGCATCAGAGCCCCCCCAGTAAGGGGTTGGGGTCCCCGCTACGGGCTCAGAGCCTCCCAGTAAGGGATCAGGGCTGCCCATAAGGGCTCAGAGCCTCCCCAGTAAGGGACTGGGGACCCCCATAAGGGTCAGAGCCCCCAGTAAGGGGCTGGGGACCCCATAAGAGCCGGGGGTCCCAGTCACTCACGCGGCAGCTTGTTGACGCGCCAGGGGACGGAGGCGGTGACGTAGCCACGGCGGGCGGCGGTGACGAGGACCCAGGTGCCCAGGCGGTAGGGGACGGGCAGGACGCCGGCGCCCTCGTGGTCGGTGGTGCCGGCCGCCAGCGAGCTGCGGTTGCCGAAGACCTCCAGGGTGGCCTGGGCCAGCGGGGCCAGCGTCCCGCTCTCGTACACCTGCACCTTCAGCAGCACCTCTGCGGGGACACGGGTGACACGTGGGTGCGGGCACCCCGCATGGCGACGGGTACCCCCCAGCGTGCCCTGCCGATGGGGTGGGGGGCACCATCTCAGCAGGGCAGTGGGACCCATCCCAGTGGATCATGGCCACCACACTCATGGGTCATGGCCACCACCCCAGTTAGGTCCCAGGCACCATCCCAGCAAGACAACGGGCCCCGTCCTGGGGGGCTGTGGGTGTCATCCCTGTGCCCACCCTGTGCCCCGAAGCGGGTGGACGGGGGAGGTTATTCCTCCAGGGTGCCGTGCCCACGCGGGTGGGTGCACCCAGCCGTGTCCCCCCCAAAATCCCCTGCAAGGGGCCAGGCAGGGCCATTCCCCCTCAGGGTGCAGCTCACACGTGTCACGAGTTCAGGGGGTCTCCACCCCAGTGGGCCCCACCAGCAGCCCAGGGGTGGGTCCCCCACCCCAGTCCCCGATGCAGGGCAGGGATGGGCACGGCTTGGGGGGGTCCCCACACACCCCATGCCCCCGGCCCCCCCGTGCCGGCGCCATCCTGCGCATGAGCCCGCAGCCCTTGGCAGCCGGCCCAGCTCGGGTGCTGTCACCCTGGCAACGACCTCCTTCATCCCGCAGCCCCCGGGCACTTTCAGGACCCCGTGTCCCCCCCGGCAGCATCCTGCCCCCCAAAAGCCCCCACACCACTGGGCAACCAAACCTCCCGCCCCCCGCCCAGATGTTGCCCAGATGTGGCAACGGGCGAGGGGAGGAATTTGCAGCAGCTGCTTCAGCGGCGCGCTGGGGTGGGTCGGGACTGGGGGGCGTCCCCCCACATACCGGGGACAGCCAGCACCCGGGGGGCAGGAATGTCCCTGCGGCCACATGCCGGCCACCCGCAGCTGCCGGGGACAGCTGGCACCGACAGCCACCCCCTGGTGTCCCCCGGAGAGAGGGGGCCAGGGTGCCACTCCCCAGCACGGGGGGTAGAGCCCCCCCCACCCCCACCCCCACGGGCACAAGCCCCCCACCATCGCCAAGGGGTCCCCAGCCGGTGGCACAGCCACCACGGGGCATGCTGGCACTCCACTGGCCTCCCAGTTCCTCCCAGTACGACCCCACAGCTCCATGATGGGTGGGCAGGGGGGTGCCAGGCCCTGGGGTGGGAGCGGGACCCAGGCATCCGGCCCCGCGCCCCGTCACCGCTGCCACCCCATGGGGACGGGCACAGGTGACGCCAGCCGGAGAGCTGAGCCAGCGCGGGCAGGATGGGGCTGCGGCCATGGCAGGGTCAGGGACCCCCCCACACCCCACTGCCCCCCATCTCACCCCCCCCGCACACCTCCCCCGGCACAGGGGCCCTGCCAGGAGGGTTTGGGGTGCGGGTGGAGGGTCACGGGGAGCCACGGGGACCCTAAAGTGGCGCGTTGCACCCCAAGGCCCGCCCTGCCTGCCAGGAGCGGGCAGAGGGGCCTGCAATGGGGTGGGTGACTCCCGCACCCCTCCCAGGATGACCCCCCCCCCATTCTGCAGCCCCGGGTGCTGCTCAGGACCCCCACCCGCCATCCTGCACCCCCAAGCTGTGTCCACAACCCCCACCCACCATCCCGCACCCTATGGCCTGGGATCCCCACCCATCACGTTGCACCCCCAGGCTCTGTCCAAAACCCCCCACCCACCCACCATCCTGGCACCCACTGGCCTGGGACCCCCACCCGCCATGTTGCACCCCCTGGAGCTGCCCAGGACCCCCACCCACCATAGTCTGAGACCCCCCCCCTCGCACCCCAGGCTCTCTCCACGACCCCCACCCACCCAATTGCATCCCCAGGTGCTGCCCAGGACCCCCACCCACCCTCCTGCACCCTATGGCCTGGGACCCCCACCCATCGTGTTGCAGCCCCAGCCGCTCCCCAGGACCCCCACCCACCCTCCTGCACCCCCAGCCGCTCCCCAGGACCCCCCCACCCAGCACCCTACACCCGCCGGTGGCCAGAACCGCCCGGGAGGGGGGGGCAGACAGACAGACAGACAGCCGGGGACGGACGGACAGCCGCGGGGGGAGGGGGGGGGCGGGAGGGGGGCCCGACCCCGGCGGGCCGGGGTGGGGCGGGCGGGGATGGGGGATGCAGGGGCCGGCGGGGGTCGGGGTCCCCCGCACACAAAGGCCGCTCTCACCGTGCGCTCCCGGTTCCGCCGCGCCCCGCGCCCGCCGCCCGCCCGCGGCCACCAGCAGCAGCAGCAGCGGCAGCGGCGGCAGGAGGCGGCGGGGCCGCATGGTCGCTCCGCGCCGTTACCCCGCCATGCCCGGCCCGGCCCGCCCGGCCCGGCCCGCTCCGCCCGCCGCCGCCGCGGGGACCGGGCTCCACCTGCCGGTGCCGCCGGGCACGGCCGCCCGCCCCGCCCCGGCCCCGGCCCCCACCCCCGGGCCCACCCCCGGGCCCGCCCCGAGCCCCGGGACCGGCACCGGCATCCCGGGACCGGCCCCGGGACGGGCATCGGCCCCCGGGACCGGCCCCCGGGACCGCACCGGCAACCCGGCACCGACCCCGGTACCAGCGCCGACCCCCATACCCACCCCCGGTACGGCACCAGCATCCCGGGACTGGCCCCCACTACCGGTACCGGCATCCCGGGACTGACCCCGGTACCGGCACCGAGCCCGCTACAGCACCAGCATCGCGGGACTGACCCTGGTACTGGCACCACCCGTCCGTACCGGTACCGGCATTCCGGGAATGACCTTGGTACTGGCGCCACCCGTCCATACTGGCACCGGCATCCCGGGACTGGCCCCGGTACCAGCTCCCGGTACCGCACCAGCAACCCGGCACTGACCCCGGTACCACCACCGGCATCCCAGCACCGCCCCCCCTCCCCCCCCGGGACCACATCAGCATCCCAGGACTGGCACCAGTACCGACACCCACCCCTGGTACCAGCCCCCAGTACCGCACCGACAACCTGGCACTGACCCTGGTACCAGCACCGACCCCGGTACCGGCACCGACCCCCATACCCAGCCCCAGTACGGCACCAGCATCCCGGGACTGGCCCCCACTACTGGTACCGGCATCCCAGGACTGACCCCAGTACCGGCACCGACCCCGGTACAGCACCAGCATCCCGGGACTGGCCCCGGTACCAGCTCCCGGTACCACACAGGCAACCCGGCACTGGCACCCACTGCAGCATGGCACCAGCATCCCGGCACTGACCCCAGTACCACCACTGGCCCCCAGTACTGCACCAGCATCCCAGGACTGACCCCCACTACCAGTACCGGCATCCCGGCACTGACCCCCGGTACCGGCACCCCAACACCACCACCACACCCACCCGCTCCCCACCCTGGCACCCACCCGGTACCAGCCCCCCCTGCCCCCCAGCACCCCCCAGCCAGGCCTGTGCGGAGGCACCCAGGCCTCTTGGGCACCCCAACGGGCACACGGGGGTCCCCAAAAGGCACCCACTGTCCCTATTCACCCCCACCTGTGGCCGGTCCCCTCCCCAGGCCCCCCCGTGGCACAGGCCCTGGGGGGGCACCCCCACATCACCCCACCACGGTGCCAGGCAGAGATTTATTGTCCAGGGGCAGCAGTGGGGTGCTGGAGCCCCTGGGCACCAGGGGTGCTGGGGACATGGAACGTGGGTGCTGTGTCCCACTGGCACCCAGGGGTGCTGGGGATGTGGGGGCTGGGCCAGGGGACATGCTGGGGGGGGCGCAGGGGGACCCCATGGACCCCGCTAGCCCTGGGCACCCCCCGGCTCCTGGGCCTGGCTGGGTGCCAGCTCCTGCATGTCCTCCTCGGCGGGTGGCCGTGTCCTCTTGAAGAATCCCATCTGGAAGCAGGACCCGGTGACAGCCCAGCCCCTGGGGACCCCACAGTGTCACCCCCAGGGGACCCCACCACATCACCCCCAGGGGACCCCATGGCATCACCCCAGGTGCTGCCCCCCACCCTGTGCCTCCCACCTCCCATTTCCTGGGTCCCTCCAGTGCCATCAGGCTCCCACCACCCACTGGTGTCCCCAGTGTCCCCAGTGCCATCGTCCCCGCCCTGCCCACTCACCTTCCACATGAGGAGGATGAGGAGGGTGAGGAGCAGGAGCCCGGCGAGGACCCCCAGCACCACCCACCACACCGGCACGGCCCCCTCGCCCCCAGGGCTGGTGCGCACCACCTCGGTGACAGCCTGCGGAGGGATAGGTGGGTGACATCGCCGCCAGCACAGCCGGTCCCCGTGTCCCCTGTGCCCATGCCAGCCCTACCGTGGCCTCCCCGGCGGGCAGGACGCGGGGCCGGACGCGGTAGGGCATGGCCGAGGTGTTGAACCAGGCTTGCGACTGGATGAGGAACTGCTTCAGGAGGTGCTCCCGCTGGGGACAGACATGGGGACACGTGGGGACACATGGGGACACGTAGGGACGTGGTGTCAGGGGTGCTGGTAGCCAACAGGGCACCCATGACCCCACACCCGGCGTCCCCAGGGCTGCTCTCTGCAGGTACCCAGGGACCACCATGCAGGAGGGTGCTGCATGGACACAGTGCCACCCTGTCCCCAGCAGGGGACAATACCTGCTGTAGTGTGTCCATCCAGAGCAGGGCATGGATGCTCACCAGCGCCCGCTGGTCCTTGGCCAGGCTGGGCACCCAGCAGGCGATGCCCACACACGTGGCGTTGCTGCAGTCCTGCGGGACACGGCGGGCGTCACCCTGACCCCCACCCCGGGGGACACCCCCCCAGCCCCCCGCACCCATCATGGGCTGCAGGTCCCCGGGGAGCACCCGCTCACCACGGGGATGGGCTCCTCCAGCCCGGCACCTGGCGGCTCCTCCACCTCCCTGCGCTCCCGCTGGTGGGTGCCATTTTGGGGTGCTGCGCTCGTGGGCCGGGGGATCTCCAGCTGGAAGGAGATGAGGCGTGGGGGGCACCACCTTGACACCCACCCAGCACCCAGCGGGTGGGCGCCAGTCCCCAGGCAGCACCCTACCTGCTCGGCGTTGAGGTCGGGTGGGTTGGTGCAGTTCATGCCCCCCTCGGTGCCCAGCTCCAGCAGGTAGAGCAGGATGCGGCCGCCCAGCTGGCTGGGGACGGCGAGGCGCAGGGTCACCCCGCTGACGGTGCTGGGACCCTTGTTGTGGAGCTGCGGGAGGGCGGTGAGGTGACACCAGGGAGGGGACAGTCCCCCAGGCACCCATGGGTGCAGCACCCCACCTGGTAGACGTGTTCCACCTTGATGCCATGGTCCTCGAGCCGCCGGCTGCCCTCCACCCTGTGCCAGCTCGCGGGCAGCACCGTGGTGGCAGGCAGGGAGTTGCTGGCAGGAGAGGGGGGTCAGTGTCACGCCGTGGCCCCCCCGGTCTCCCGTGGCCCCCCAGACCCTCACCCTCGCAGCTCCATCGCCGCCTGCGCCTCCACGGGCACCGTCACCGACGCGTTGGCGGGGCTGGGGCTGTTCTTGCTGCGGGGACACGGTGGGGTAAGTTTGGGGACACACTGAGGCCACCAAGTCCCAGGTGCCCGGGTCCCAGTGGTGGGCAGGGGGCGGGGGGACAGGGGGCTGGCACGGTGTCACCTCCGCAACTGGAGCTGGAAGGTGATGGCATCGCCCATGTCCTCCAGCCCGGACACGCTCAGCTCCATGTCCACGGTGATCTGGGGGGGGTCAGCGAGAGGGTGGGTGGGTGACCGACCACCGCCGGCCGTGCCCAGCCCCGGCGCCAGGGTGCTGGGCTCGGGGGGGGACCCCACATCCCCTTACCCTGGCGCCCGCTTTCATGGGGTTGCCCAACTCGCAGAGCACCACGTGGCTCCCGTTCTCCTTCCTGGGGTTGCAGCTCAGCTTCTCCTGCCCCTACGGGTTGGGGACACAGGGCGGGGGGGTGACACATGGACCCCCCCCATGCACCAACCACCCTGGGGACCCACATGGTCCGAGGGCCTGATCCCGGGGCACCGCTGGCACCCAGCACCCCTGGGCACCCCCACGGAGGGTGGTGGCCACCAAGGGCAGGGCGTGAGCCCCCCAGCCCAGGCACCCCTGGCACTCACCGCCACTGGGCACCCCCACGGAGGGTGGTGGCCACCAAGGGCAGGGCATGGGCCCCCCCACCCTGGGCACCCTGGGCACCCTGGGCACCCTGGCACCCAGCACCCCTGGGCACCCACACAGAGGGTGGTGGCCACCAAGGGGAGGGTGTAAGCCCCCCCCAGCCCTGGCCCCCCTGGCACCCCGCTGCTGGGCACCCACCAGGATGCTGCTGCGGGCCGCCTGGTAGTGGGTGCCGGGGGGCAGCTGCACCCGCAGCTCGGCCTCGAAGGCTCCTTCGCCCATGTTGCTGGCGACGGCACGCAGGCGCAGCACGGCCTCCGCCCCGATGAGCAGGCGCCTGCTGGGCCTTGGGGGGGGACACGGGGACAGGGGTCAGCACCCTGAGGGGACAGCGGGCACCCACCCTCGCCCACCTGGGCGCTCACGTGTTGGCAGCCAGGTGGAGGTCGGGGACGCAGAGGTTGTCCTCGCCGCAGTCCTCCAGTATGATGTGGGTCTGGGGGGGGACAGGGGGACGGTGCGGGGTGCGGGATGGGGAATCACTGGGGACAACAGGAGGTAGAGAGGGGACATGCAGGGGAGGTGGTGGGGACAGCAGGGCAGATCCCGGGGGGATATTGGGGACAGTAGGGGGTACTGGGGGGACATCCCGGGAAGGGACTGGTGACAGTGGGGGGTACTGGGAGGACATCATGGGGAGGGATTGGGGACAGTGGGGTGTACTGGGGGGACATCATGGGGAGGGATTGGGGACAGTGTGGGGTACAGAGGGGACATCCCGGGAAGGGACTGGTGACAGAAGCAGGCACTGGGGGCACACCCCAAGGAGGGAGCAGGGACAGACGGGGGGACATCCCGGGGAGGGGTTGGGGACACAGGGGTTTGGTCGGGGGGACATGCCAGGGAGCAACTGGGGACAGCAGGGAGGGCAGGGAGCACATCCCAGGGGGGTACTGGGGACTGGAGGGACACCCTGAGGAGGGAGCAGGGACATCAGGGAGGCAGGGGGGACATCCCGCAGAGACGCTGGGGACAGCAGGGAGGGCAGGGGCTATGTCCCGGGGAGGGGCTGGGGACAGTGGGGCCAGGCTGGGGACTGTGGGGCCGGAGCACAGCAGTGGCAGCGGGTGCCCCGGGCTGGGGCTACCCACACGTGCCCGGGCCCAGCCGTGGGGACGTGCCCACCCGGGGCACGCGGCGATGTCCCCAGCTCAGCCGCGTCCCCCCTACCTGCGCGTGCACCAGGGTGTCCCCGTAGAGCACCAGCCCCGGGCCCCCCCCGGGCAGCGCCAGGCTCAGGCTCAGGGCGACCGGGCTCAGCTTGTCCTTGAAGTCGGCCTCGTCCTGGGGGCACCCATGGGCAAAGCACCCCAGTGGGCACCCCGCACCCACCACCCCGCCCCGGGACCCCCACCTGCCCCCCACTGCTGTCCCCATCCCTGTCCCCATCCTCCCTGGCTGGAAATGTCACTGTCCCCATCCCTGTCCCCATCCTGGCTAGGGATGCCACTGTCCCTATCCCTGTCCCCCACCCTCCCTGGCTGGGGACACCACTGTCCCCATCCCTGTCCCCCACGCTCCCTGGCTGGGGATGCCACTGTCCCTGTCCCTGTCCCCATCCTGGCTGGGGATGCCACTGTCCCCACCCACGCCAGCCCATGCTGGCAGCATCCCCATACCCGCAGGTAGGCGGTGAGGTTGTGGCACAGCGGGGGTGACCCTGGGGCCAGCACCAGCACGTCGTGCCAGGACGACTGGTGGCCCTGCAGCATCAGGACCCTCCGGGACAGCTTGGGCTTCAGCCGGTCCAGCTGCAGCTCGGCGTCGAGGCCTGGCAGGGCACAGCAGGCGGGGGGGGGCATGGCAGCGGTGCCACCCCAGCGATGCCCCTTGTCCCCCCAGAGTGACGCTGGCACTCACGGATTCTCTGGGGGATGCGCTGGCCCGTCACGCTGACGCACAGCACCACGGAGAAGCTGCAAGGGGACAGCACCCAGGGGTGCTCAGGGACCTGCTGCCGTCCCCGGGGCGATGTCCCCACGCCGGTGGTCTCCCCACAGAGGTGTCCCCACGGCGGTGTCCCTATGGCTGTGTCCCCATCACATGGCTCACCAGCTGACGTGGGTGCTGGATCCAGGCAGGACACATGCCAGGATCTCGGGGTTCAGCCCATCGGGGACACTCAGCTGGGTCCGAGCCACCACCACAGGCTGTCCCCTGGGACACGGGGACAGACCTGAGGTGCCAAGGACCCGGGCAGGGACCCCCCGGGCCGTGCTGCCACCGGAGCCGGTGGGACGGGCACTCACTGGTACACGGCCACCTTGGCTGCCCCGTAAGCCCCCACCAGCAGATCTGTGGGGACAAGCAGGGGGTCGGTGACGGGGTGGGTGGCACCGGGGTGGCACTGGGGTGGCACTGGGGTGGCATGGCAGTGGCCACACGGCGGGGCCGTACCCGGGTAGCCGTTGCTGTCCAGGTCGGTGGCACCACGCAGGGCGAAGCCGAAGGCGGCCGGGCCGGGGAAGGGGCTGTCGAGGCGCTGGGTGGGCACCGGCATCAAACCCTCGCTCTGCCCGCGGAAGATGAAGACCTGCCCGCTGCCACCGTCACCCCCCAACGGGGCACCCACGGCCACGTCTGGGGACACAGGGACATGAGCACCCACCGGGTGCCCCATCCCAGCACCACCACCTGCCCAGGTGCTCCTGCCTCAGTTTCCCCAATGCTTTAGACCGGGCACCGGGGCAGGGGGTGGCACATCCCCTGGCACAGCCCCCCCTCCCCCGTGCCAGGCCGGTGTTACCGCCGTAGCCGTCCTTGTCCAGGTCCCCGAGGCTGGCGATGGCGGCGGCGAAGCGGCCGTAGGGGTGGGTGCCCGTCAGGGTCTGGGGGGGCCGGGTGAGGGGGCGTTGCCCCCCGCCCAGGTAGAGGTAGAGGCGTCCCACCTCGCTGCGCTGGCCGTCGGGGCGCCGGGCCATGTAGAGCGGGGCACCCACCAGCACGTCGTCCTGCCTGCGCCCGGCATGGGGGTCAGGGTCCCCGGGTTTGGGGACTGATGGCACCCAGGGGTGCACCAGGCAGGGGGCAGCACCCCAGGGTGCCCCCATGGAGGATTGAGGGTGGGGGACAAAGTCCTGGCTCTCACCCATCCCCGTTGACATCGGCCACGGCCACCGTGTGCCCGAAGTAAGATGCCACCTGGAAAGGGGCAGGGTGGGGGGTGGCACTGGGCCAGGAGCACCGTGGGGTGTGCGGGGTGATGGGGGGTGGGGTGAGGGGGGCAGGTGGGTGCTGGGGGGTGCCGGGGTGCTATGGGGTGGTGGAGCACCGAGGGGGGCTGGGTGCTCTGGGGTGACGGGGCAATGGTCAGGGTGGCGGTGGGCACCATGGGGTGCCGGAGGGGGGCAGTGGTGTAAGGGGGGCACTGGGGGCAGTAGAGGAGGCACTGGGGGTGAGGGGGCAGTGGGGCAGGGTGCTGTGGGTGCTGGGGGGTGGTAGGGCGGTGGGGCAGGGTGCCATGGGGTGCCGGCACGGGGCAGGGGGGTACCTGCTCGCTGGCGATGCCGTGCAGCTGGCGCAGGGTCACCCCCACACTGAAGATCTCCACCTGCGAGAGCAGCGTCAGGCCTCGTCCCCATCCCCGTCCCCCTCCCGGGGTGCCACCCCGGGGTTCCCAGCCACAGCGGTGTCCCCGCCACCGGGCACCCCCACACAGCCGGGCAGCGGGCACCGGGCACCTCTCACCTCGCCCTTCGTGTCACTCTTGTTGGGGACCCCCACCACGTACTCTGCGGGGGAGGAGAGCCCTGAGTGCCCCCGCCGTGGCACTGGGGTGGGCATGGGGATACCCCTGGCACCGGGGTGGGCATGGCGGCACAGAGACAACAGGACTCCTGAGCTGGCACAGCCCGTGTCCCGGAGCCCATGGGAGGGGAGGGCACCCTGGGGCCCCAGGTGCCCAGGGCCTGTCCCCACCCCGCAGGCGGCCCTGGCCCCCACGCCCGCCTGGCCATACCTTTGGTTTTGGGATTGCCATCGAACTCGCCCACTGCCACCGAGTACCCTGCGAGGAGACAGGCACCAGTGACCCCTGCCGTGCCCCGGCACGAGCCAGCCATGGGGCCGGGCTGCCCCACGCCCGCTGCTCACCCAGGTACCCGTCCCTGTAGGCCCTGGACGTCAGCTCCTCCGTGGGGCGGCCCGGGCGCTCCGGCCACAGCAGGGACTTGCCGTGGAAGCGGGTCAGGATGGCGTCCACCTCCACCGAGTACAGGAGCCCTGGGGGACACCAGGACGGGCACCGGTGCTGGCAGGGCGCCCGTTGGCACCCGCCCCGGGCTGCCAGTGCCGCTGCAGGTGGCACCTACGGGGGTGCCCCATCCTGGGTGCCCTCCTCCCGCCGTGCCCACCCAAAGGTGGGTACCCCGGCACTGGCCAGCCTGGGTGGCAGCGCCTGGCAAGCAGGACTCACCCATGAAGTAGTACCCGCCGGGGGCACCCAGCACCAGCATGCCGTCCTGCGGGATGAGCTGGCGTCAGCATCCACCCCGGGGCACCCCCACCCAAGCATCCCCCCCAAGCATCCCCTTCCCTGGCACCCCCACCCCAACACCCTCACCCCAGATCCCCACCCAAGCATCCCCCACCCTGACACCCCCACCTGAGCATCCCCATTCCAGCATCCCCCAGCCAACACCTGCACCCAGGTACCACCCCGGCCACACCCTCTGCGTCCCCAGTGACATCCCCACTGGCATCCCTGGGGGCACCGCAGGCACGCCACCCCCCAAGCACCCCAAGCACCCATCTCACCGGGGTGACAGCCGCGCTGAAGCCGATCTCACAGTAGCGCTTGTCGTAGGCTGCAGGCACAGGGCAGGGTCAGACCGACCAGGGGTGGGGGGCACCCGCCGCCCCCACCCACCCACCCTCACCATAGTAGCTCTCCTGGTAGGTGCTGGCCATGAGCTGGTCGCGGCAGGGCGAGTACCAGGCGACGCGGCGCAGCCCGGGGGCACCCACGAAGCAGGCACCCGTCGGGGTGCGGAAAGCCTCTTGTTGCCCGTCCATCGCGTTCCAGTGCTGCAGCGGGGCACAGGCCTGGGGACAGGGACGGGGACGGGAACAGGGTGGGTGCCCACCCCGCCGCCACCCAAGGGTGCCCACCCACCCGCCGGGTGCACCCACCACCAGTTTGCCGTTCCAGCTGGTGACTGACGCCCCCAGCCACTGGTGCGACTTGTAGGTGTGGAGCTCCAAGGTGTTTTGGGTCTCGGTCTCGTCCCCTGGGGGAGCGGAAGATGGGGAGCGTGCTGGTCGGTGGCCCCCCCGCGCCCACCCGCCACCCATGGCACCCACGCACCTGCGGTGTCGATGGGGAGGGGCTGGCAGGGGGTGGTCTCGTTGGCGGTCTCGTTGGCGGGCCAGGAGCAGAGGAAGACAGCGCCGGGCTGAGCCACGCCGGGCTGGGAGGTGTTGGCGCGGGGGGCCCCCACCACCACGCTGGGCCTGGGGCGGGCAGAGCGGGTGTTGGGGTGGGGGGAACGGGTGCTGTGCCTGGGCCCGGCACCCTGGTGTCTCCCTACCTGCCCTCGGTCATGTGGAAATCCAGGGCGAAGCCGAAATAGCTGCCGGGGGGTCCCTCGTACACAGTGCGGGGGTCCCGGAGGAGCTGGAGGGCGGGGGCCGAGCGCAGCCCCCCGAGGAGCAGCAGGGCCCGGAGCAGGGCGGCAGCGCTGGCGGCAGCCCCCATCACCTCTCCGAAATGCGGCCGGCGGCCCCAGCACAGCCCAACCCTGCGTGTCCCCTGCTTATCTCAGGGGACACAGCTGGGGACAGGGACGGGGGGGACGGGGGACACAGGAAGGGCCCCCCCGCAGGCACAGCCGCTCCTGCCAGGGAGCCAGAGGGGTATGGGGGTGCGGGGGGACGCGCTACTCTTGGCCGGAGGATGGAGGGGGCTGGCGTGGCTGCCAGAGGGGGGCAGGGGGTGGCAGTGCCACGGGGGACACAGCAAGCGGCTGGGGGGGACACGGCCATGGCGGGAAGCAGCACGACAGCCTGCGCCCGCCACCCTCCTTCCGCCGGAGACCGGGGCTGAAACCGTGGGTTGCCTATCTCGGGGCACAGGCGGCCACAGCCCGGCCAGCGGAAGCGTGGCAGGGAGGGGGGACAGCCATGGGGCACAGGGGCCCCGTCCATCGTCCCCCAGGGTCCCCTCTGCAACCGGACGGAGCAAACGGCCCCGGTGGCAGGGCGGGGGGACAGCCCCAGCCAAGCGAACAAGGGGGGGGTCCTTGTCCTCGGCGGAGGTGCCACGTCGGGTCTCCGGCGGCTGCTGGGGACCAGCCCTGCCGCGATGGCCGCGGAGCCGCTCGGCCGAACCCACGTGGCCCCTTCGGCTTCACCCACTTGCGGAGTTAAATTAACGCACTTGGTTATGGCCACTCGAGCTGCCGGGAGCCAGCGGAAGCCTCGGCAGGGAGAGGCACCGGAGCCAGCCCCCTGCGGCAGGCGACCCCTGCCTCCCGGCTGCCGCGGAATAGCTGCCATCAGAAACCGGTGGGATTTGCCCAAAACCGGGGCTCTGAAGGGTGGGAAGGGTTTAGCCGAGCCCGGCTCAGCTCCCTGCCCCTGGGAGAGGCCAGCTGAGCACAGGGGTCTGCGCTAAGCGGCAGCTGCTCCTCTTCGGGAGGTCTCTTCCCAGCTGAAACCCGCACCAGGCTGCTTTCAGGTTAACTCTTCTTTCTTTCCCCCACCAAATCACTTATTTTCCCGTTTCTTGCAACACTTCCACGTCGCCATCCACCCAGCCAACCAGGTCCAGGGCCCCCCAAGAGAGGACAGCCCAGGCAAAGGCAGGTTGCATCCCGTACCCCAACCTTGGCAACATTCAGGGCTTTGAATTTTTCTTCCTTGCGCCAAATCAGGCCCTTTGGTTAAGGACGCAGAGGCTGGTGCTCCTCGCCCCGAGCAATCGCCTCCTCTGGATGAGCACCCAGGCTGGCAAAGGCAGGGCGCGACCACCAGAGCAGCAGAAGCCCTGGGGATGGCGGGGGGCGCGGCGGGCAGCGCCGGCGACGCAGAGCCGGGAGCTGCTCAACCACCAGCTTCAGAGACGACGGCGGTGGCGGCAGGACCGCGCTCAGCCCCGCTGCCGGCGTTGTGCCGCCTCCCAGCAGAAGCAAGCGCAGGGACAAGGCTGCAGCCCCGGGGTCAGGAGCTGCTGCTGAGGGAGATGTTAAAAAAAAAAAAACAAAAACAAACATTTAAAGAGGGCTAAAATAGCCCCCACATCATGGACTTAGTGCGGAGAGAGGTGGCATCGTCCCCGCTCGCAGGGGCTGGTGCTTCTCCTCCGCCCCTGGGCGACCGGCTGCGGGTAGAGGAGGCCCCGGGGCGGGCGGACGGAGCTTTGGCCTGAGCCACCGCGGATCGGCGCCCACCCGGCAGCCAGCGACGCCCACGGCACCGCGGCCCCGAGGCTGCAGCACCCCGACATCCAACCGGCTGCAGGAAGAGCAGAACGGTGGGGTGGCCAAGATGCTCAGCACCGGGGCACGCTGCCGCTCCAGCCGCCGAAGTACCCACACCCCCCCCCCTTTCTTGCCCAGCTTCACCTTTAATTAAAGTCTGACCCGGTGGCTTGATCGTGCCAGGAGAGAATCTGCAGAACGCAGTGCGTTGAGAGCTCCCACCCAAAATAACGCCCTTTAAAATAAAATAACTAAGAGTACGTTTTCTCTGTATCCACCTCAATATCTTCCAAGCAAAGTAATCCAATTAAAAGTAGTTTTAGTCGATGAACCAAGCATCCAACACCGTTATTTTAGGAAAAAGACAGCCCCGGGCTGCACTGCGCTCGGATGCACCAGCTCCAAGTCATTGCACTCCACCACACATTTTTTTTCCACAAATCATTGGTTTATTAGAAAGGTTTTTTTCCCCTCATTTTACAGCATATATATATATTTATATATATATCTTATGTGACAAAGTTAAATACAGTCTGTTTATGCTTGTTAAGTAATGATAGGTTAATTATTTTTAGCACTATTCTGGAAGGCAAAAAAAACCCTGACTGCAGTGTGAAGGGTGCCAGAACACGCGTATTGAATCTAGAAGCTAATGAAGCTCAGCGTTGAGACATTAATACTGTATTCTGTTAATTATTTACAGAGAAATTGAGTCCCTTTTGTTGACCGTTGTGTTTCAGTCTGACCTGCTCAAACACCAAGTTTCTCGTTTAAAGAGTGAGGAAGCCCAAGTTTTCGATCCTCTGAATCTCTGCCCCCCTGCCCGGGTCTCGGTGCTGGGCTCTGGGAGAGGACGGGGAGGGGATGCCAGGCAGCTGGAATGTGCTCCGCATCCCCTCGCTGCCTGCTCCTGCCTGGCCTAAAAATCCTGCCTGTTCTGAAAACCAGGCCCTACAAAGCACCGTAAGGTGCCCCGGAACCGCTCTAACATGAGGAGGACCCCAACCTGAAATACCCAGGGTAGCGGGGACAGCAGCAACTCGTCCTGGTGCGATGGGAAGAGCTCATGGATGGAGCAGCCTCCCACAGTTAGTGTTACCTGCAGACAGCGGACGACGCTGGAAAGCACAGAGAAATCCCTTATGGAACACCACGGGCAGGCACAGCCTCAACGGATTTGTCCTAAACCACCTCTCCCTGCGCGTAAGATGGCAAAGGGTTAGGGTTTCCTTCACCA
Source organism: Nipponia nippon (assembly GCF_047370975.1). Lineage (NCBI taxonomy): Eukaryota > Metazoa > Chordata > Aves > Pelecaniformes > Threskiornithidae > Nipponia > Nipponia nippon. Next base: position 5,412,456 of record NW_028262350.1, read on the forward strand.
GGAGGCTGGACTGAACGGCACAGCCAGGCTGGCACCTGCAAATCACTGGTTCAAACCCAGGGGGGAGAAAAAAAGAGGAAAAAAAAAAAAGGGTTATTTCATACTCAGGGAGCCAACCCAAATTCCTGACACTCCTGAGACCGCCTCCAGCGTCGATTCCTATAAGCGACTGCTCAGCAAAGACGAGGAGCGCGCGGCGTGCCCGGGCTGCTGACCGCCGCCTTCCAACGCGATGCCGTTCATTAGCTGTTAGAGTCACCGGCGGCCTCCGCGCACCTCGCCTAGGCCAAGTCTCACTTTTTTTTTTTTTTTCTTCTGCAAAATGCCAAATGAAGATTTTTTTTTTTTTTTTTTTTACATTTTATAGTACATAAAAACTTCAAAAATACATGAGCTTGATAAAATATACATGCTTAGTCATTTTGCGTCTAGCTGAAACTATAAAGTGGAACCTTTACAAGTGTCTTATTTCACCTACGGCAAACATATTTACACAAAAGCCACCAGAACAAGTACCACTAAAAGAACTGGCTGTAAAAAATATTATTGCGGTATACTACAAATGTAACCTTTTTATATGAGCTACAAAAAGCAGCATCTTTGTTTACAGAGTTCAGTGCAATTCTTTACATTTAAAAAAAAAAAATCCTATAAATTAATAAGGAAACCATCAGTATTACAGAGGAAAGAATACACTTTACATACCCCGGCCACTCTCCCCAGTCCTCCGTATTGCTTCAATTCCTAAAGGGATTTTTCTTCTCTCTCTCATCCGAGTGCCTCTTTCCCAACACCGCAAAAGGTGGAAGTCAGAGTGATATTTCCCGCCCCCCCCCAGGAGAAGAGTGGTCAAAGCCCAGGTTGAAATCACCAACCGAAGTGAGAACCTCTCTCCAGTCCAGGATATCCAGAAGGCGTCGAGGTGCAGCCCTCGCGCAGGAGAACGCTAATGCGGGATGGAGAAGGGTCGGAGCTCCGAGCACACACGCGGCTCCTCTCTTCGGCTTTAAAATAAGATCTTACTTCCACCTTTGCTGCTCACACTGAGCAAAAAAGAAAAAAAAAAAAATACCACGTATGCGGCGATCGGGTGCCAAGAAATCTGCTGTAACGCTTGAAAACTGGTACTGGCCCAGCCAAAACAAGAGTGCCACTGCCCTTCCACCGGTCTCCTCGCCAGGATCCACAGCTGTCAGTTACTGCATGTTTTATCGCTGATTACAAGCCGGATTCAATCATGCTGACTATTTTAATTAGATGACCTCATTAAAAGGATTTTGAGGGACCTATTAGTGTGTATGAAATCTCATTTATCATATACAAGACGGCAGAAGGAAGATGACCAAGTGTAAGAATCCAGGGAAAAAAAAGCCTTTCCAGGTGTCTCGCTGGTCTACACGTGAAATGATTCTTCTAGGATACAGTGCTGCTACGTGCACGGAGGTGTCGGGGACGCGAGACAGCCCCTGGTAGCGGATATACACAACGCTTACGAACCGACCCGCCGCCTGCTGCTACCCAGCCCTCGAGCCTTTGGCTTCTTTGGCTGCTAAAGAGTGAAAGGAAATTCTCAGGCCTCACCTGCCAGCTGGCTCAACTTCAACCCCTTCCCAAAACGCAAAAATATTCTCCTTCCTCCAAGGTTACTTTGTTTTGTCCTTCATGTGCCGTGACTGGGTGGATGCTGCAAGTCCTGTCCTGAGAAAATGGGGTGCAGCAAAGGGTGAAGATGTAACGCTGTCGCGGCCGCAGCGGCAGCAGGTCTCGGGGCAAGAAGGGTTGGATACAGAGCGTGAGGAACCGGATGAAAAGTAAAGGGGCCCGGATGGATAGCTGACGCCGGAATGATGTGGATGGGGTGGCTGGCTAGAAACGTAGCAGGGTGCCCTGGAATAATCGAGTGGGTCAAGTGGGATAACGAAATAGGCGTCAAGTGGGGCTGGGGTATATGATGAACCTGAGCGAGAGGCTGGGGATGGGGGTGAGGGTGAATCCCGATGGCGGCGGCGGCGGCGGCGGCGTGGTGCTGCAGGATGGCATGCTGCACGGTGGTGATGGAGGTTGCGGACGCCGCCGCCGGCTGCTGAATGTGGATGGGCTGCAGGGCGGGCGCTGCCGGCGCCAGGGCCGCCGAGGCGGGAAAAGCCTTGACTTGCTTTGCCAGAAGTTGCTGCTGAATGTGCTGCTGAGCAGCTTGCTGCAGCTTACTGTATTTCTCCATTTCTTCGGGTGTAAAAGTGATCGGCTGGCTCTCGAGCGGTGCTAGAGAGGAGTCCTCTCCTCCTTCCCGATCCCCTTCGATGCTCGGCTCCCCGCTCTGAGGCACGTAGCCAGGAAAGTGCTCGACATCTGGAACTAAGGGCATCATACTGGTTTCCACTGGGACAGGCTGGTTGCCCCCATCCATAGATTCTAGCCCATCGCCATCGCTCGGATCCGAGAGGAAGTTGTGCGGCATGACCAGATCTCCAGAACCGAAGCACTCGGGGAGTGCCGGTGCTTCGAGGGGAATGGAGGGCATTTCCACAGCAGGTTCGTCGCGTTTCTGCTCATCCAGAGGTTTGTCCTGAATTACCATCACCACTTCTTCCAGGAGAGACTGGCCGCCCAACTGAGCCTCCTCAATGCCTTGGGAAACATCCTCGGAATCCGACAGCTCTTGCTCCTCGCCCCTCTCCAAGCCAGACTCTTCGTATCTTTTGGCGTTTGGTTTTCGAACGGTTGGCAATTTCCCAATTAAGGGGAGAACCGGTTTGTTGCCTAAGGAAGGAGGAAGTTTTGGGCCAAAGTAGCCCTGGGGAGGATCTTTGAGCTTTATGCCCACCTTGTTTGCCCCTGCCAGCATCTCGTCAGCGACGCAGGGCTTCTTCTCAACCTTCCTGGATTGAATCTTTTCCAGGAGAAGTTTTGCAGTGACGGAGTTTCTCTCCTCCGGACTGCAGTCACCTTCTGAGGCTCTCCCCATGCCAGAGCCGCTGCTGTTTTGGGAGAGCGAGCCAGATCCTTTCAGATCCTCTCCTTTGCCATCCTCTTTCTTCAGCGACAATCCTTCACTTCGGCCTGTCCGGAAATAGTGAGGAGACTGCGAGCGATAGATTTTGGACCTGATGAAGTCTCTTCTCCCACACCTCCTCTCCTCAGGGCTCTCGTGGCCTCGAGAGCCCTTTCGCGAGAGAGACCTCTGCGAGTGGCTTCTTGTACTGCGGCTGCGATCCCTGCTATAGCTGCGGCTCCGTTTCCAGCTGCGACCCGTTACGCTTCGGCTTCTCCTCTTGCTTCGACTGCGGCTGCAGCTGCTGCTGCGTGTTCTGCCCCGGCTCCTTGTTCTTGACCTACCTCGAGGGTGGGTTCGGCTCCTGCTTTGACTCCTCGACCTGCTCCTACTCGAGCTGTAGTCGTCTTCAGAAGAGGAGTACTTGCGCCGCTTTGATCTGTGATTTGAGCTGTTGTAGTCGGAGTCATCCTCCGAGTCGTGGGACCGCTTTGAATGGCACCTTGACCGGTCGCTGTAATCGCTGTAGCTATCATCCGAGTAACTTCTCCGATGGCTGTACCGGCTGTGGTCCGAGGAGGCGTCGGAGCTGGTGGAATAGGACCTGCGAGAGGAGTGCCTCCGCCCCGACCTGGAGCGGCTCCTGGAGTGGTCGCTGCCGGAGTCATAGTCGTCACTGTATTGCGACGGGGATTTCTGCCGGCAGTGCTTCCTGTGGGAGCCCTCGTCGCTGTCGTAGTCCCCGCTGCTCTGCCGGCTCCGGCGGTTGGCCCTGCCCAGGGAAGGAGCCAAACACCGTCTCCTCGAAGCAGGTAACTGCTGCAGATCAGCCTTGTGTTTTTTGCTGCTGTGCTCTTGGCAGGAGTTACCACCATCCTCTTTTTTACCGCTGCTTCCCTCTTCGGCAGACAAAGACTTCCTCTGGGACTCCTGCGAGCACCGCTTTTTCTTCTGGAAATGGCTACACTCTTCAGACAGTTCAGTTTTTAGCGCTCGTTCTGATTCAGTAGAAAGAGAAGATTTGCCTTTTTTGTGCCTGTGTCTTTTCCGTTTCTTGGGTTTCTCTTCCCCCAGGTCATTTTTTCGGCTCTTCTCATCAGCTTCCTCCTTGTGTTTACGTTTGTGTTTGCTGGACTTTTTGTGCTTCTTTTTCTTTTTATGTTTATGGGATCTCCCAGATTTATTCTTACCAGTTATGCTTTTACTACTGTCCTCTCCCTCTCCCTTACTAACGCTTGTCAAACCGGACTCTTGCTTGTTCTGCGAGCCACCGCTGGACAGAGATTTGTTTTCCGTTTTTAGAGCAGAACTGTTAGCTGCGCTTTCTGCCTCCTTGGGTTTGCTTATCTCGCCAGATTCTGTGCTCAGAACGTTTTCTTTACAAAGACCCCCTGGATCCTTAGATTTCTCTGTCCCTTTACCTTTAGCATCTTTGTTGCGAGAAAGCTTGAAATCAAAATACAGGGGGTTACAACTGTATGAAACAGACGGTTCTGCTTTGGTAAATATGAGAAGCTCTGAAGGCCACTGGAGAGTCGTGCTCTCATCTTTACTCAGAACGGGAAAAAAAGGTCCTGTCGGATGCTTTGGTCCTTCAGTGACGTCTTTACAGCCTGGGACAGGCTGAGCGACTTCTTTAGTAGTGTCTGGCTCGGGGAGATTGCTCTCTGTAAGATGCTTGCTCTCCTGCATACTCGCATTTTCTGGGACTTCTTTTAGTTCTGTTTTGCTCTGCTGAGCTGCGGTTTCAGTAGTACTCTGCTCCTTCTGCTGCCCCGTGCTCTCAGCAGCCTTCTCCGTGTGCTTGCCGGGTTTGGGTTTTGGAGAACTCCCCTTTTTAACTTCATGTGTGTTTTTTTTGTTCACATTTTCAGCTTCCATTTGTTCGGTAGACTTCATGAAAAGCAGGAATTGAAAATTAGGCTTTACTTTACAATGGGCTGGAGGAATATAGTGGTAGTATTCTGGTTCCACTGCCATTGGTCCATCTTCTCGTCTCATCTTTTTTAGTTTAGATAATGTAGTGGCTAGAGACCCACTATCTTTTTCATGTTGGTCATCTTCCTCCGTCTTGCCGTCAGAATTATTTGTGCTTTCGCCCTCGCCAGATTTCTGCAGGCTCCCTGCATCTGAGGACCCTCTCTCATCAGCTTTTGCTCCATCTACAGAACTTGATTCTTCCACGTGGTCCTTGAAAACGGAAGCTATGGTCTCAAGCTTTACCGGAGTCTTCTTGGCAAACGAAAACGACACGCCTATCTTCTGCAGTGGAGTTCCCAAAGTACTCTTAATGCCAAAGCTGATTGCTTGCGCTGTCTGGATGGGCATCTGGCTCGGCATAACAGTGCCACCGACTTGTCCAGTGTTTAGGAAACCTCTGTCCATAGTCATCTCTGGAGCTTGGCCAGAAGCCGTCTGGATGAAAGAACCACTGTGGGCTGCAGAATCGTCGTCATCTCCACCTTCCTCGTCCACAGCCACTGTGGTGGTTCTGAACATGGGTCCGCTTCCAGGAGCGCTGTATGAACAAGTTAAAATAGAAAAAACAGCTGACTGCCAGTTGTATACCTCTGCAGTTGGTTTCATGCCTGACCTAAAACAATCTTTTACCCATTTCAAGTACTCTTTTATCCAGAAACATGCATTAAAATAGCATTATATAGCCATGTGAATTTTTTAATCATAGTAAATAATGGAGTATTGCTGGATAAAGCCATTTGGGGATGCCCTGGACTACCATTCTAGTGAGTTCACTCCTACTGAAACCACAACATGAGGCCAAACTTAAGCATGAAGCCTTGCCCTCAAACCTTACGCAGGATCACAGGAGCAAGAACGCCAGCGCAGCAAAGGGCGGCAGTCCCAGGCAGGCCTCCTGCACGCACGCTCCAAGGGTGCTCAGGGATCCCCTGTACTCACCATTCAGGCTGTCTCCGCTGTTCAGCCAGTTCGTGCAGACGCCGGAGGGCTTTCTCCTGCTTCCTTTCATCTTTACGTGATCTTGAAGAGACATTGCGAGCAAATTCTCTTTGCTTGAGATCTTTCAACCTCTGAGGCAAAAGAAAGCAGAAACAGATTAGATTAAAGCGGTTTGTGGTTAAGCGTCCGAAAGCGTCTCTTTGCTGTAGCGCTGGAAAGTACGCTGTAAAGCCCCTCCCCAGTCACATTTATTGAGCTAGGATGGAGCAACAGCATCTTAGCTCAACAAACCAAATGGAGCACATTGCCATCCTCCCAGTAGCTAAATGAAAAGACAACTGTTGATCACTTTTGGCTATGACTTCAAGTCTGCGCCTATGCATTTCCAATCAACATTACTGGTTTTCGTTAGCATGTACAATAAAGCTGATTTCAAAGCAACAAGCAAATTCTGGAAGGAAAAGGAAAAAAAAAAAAAAAAAAGACTGTTTGCTGCTCTTGCAGGGTGCAAATGTACTTGACAAACAGTGCATGACAGAAGTCTTAATAGCATGGGCCAAAGAACAGAAAGGGATTAGCTGGTGCACGAGAGTTACCCAGGTATTACATCTTACAAAAGCAATGTACAAATTACATTGGAGAAGGTGCCAAAAATCCCATGCAGATGATTCCGGTAAGCAAATAAATAATACAACATACACCACAAACAGTTACTTGCTTTCCTGACAGTAGTTCTGAGCGGTCTCTCAAGAAACAAAGTGCTCTAAATGCAGTGGGGTCTTTGGGGGTTTCATATTTTAGAGGGCAGAAACACGAAGTTCCCCAGAAATCTTATCGTGTGAGGAAGCAAACCCAAGGAATTTCAAACATCGTAACGTCACTGAGGAAACCTAGATATCCAATCCTAATAGAAATCGAACATCCGAGACTTCAGAAACTTTTTGAAGGCCCTTGTCTCAAAGCACTAGGAGAAGAGGCTGCTGTTTTTCCTTTGAATACATGTGAAAATTCACAAGGCTTTTTGTTTTAGAGTGCTATACAGAAGTTTCAGTAACAGAAAGCAGCAAAGAAAGACCTCTACCATCCTAAGGGATTAATTTTTCTTTTTTGGTGCACAATTTGAAACCCTTTCGAAAGGCCCAATTCCAGAAAGCATCAGGTACCCAGCTTTTGAAAAAGCTTCGTGTTTTTTAGGCATTTCATGAAGGGCCTGAAAGACTAACGGTACTCAAAGCAGTAGTCACTTTAGAAAAATCCTCGTACAAGATGTACAACTCATCGGTGAATTCTAAATAGACCTTCTGGCTGGCTGACTCTGCCTCTTTAACGGAGCAGAGTCAGACGGGTACGCGCAGAAACAGTGGATCTGAAAACTAACCTGAAGTTCAAATTAGAGGAATTAAGTTGGCCCAATGTAAAGAGAACATTGCTTTGTGGAAAAAGGGGAAGATTTGACAAGACAGAGGATTCTCTTACCTAATCCTATTTACTAAATGTGGTTGAGCGTTACCAAAATGAGAGGGGAGGACACACAAAAAAATACAGCTATAGACACTAGTATAAAGAAACTCACTCTTGTGATCTGGACTCCAAAATTAGAAGGGTTTGCTTTCAATACATCAGCTGAAAACGTCACATCACAAAGAAAAAAAGAAAGTAAAAATATAACAAGAGTGGAAGAGAGAAAAAAAATAAAAAGCAAGCATTACTACACAGGCTCTCGGTGTGTCTGCGAGCTATTCTACGGAGAAGGAGCTGAGGCAGCAAAGCTTTGGGACCGAGCTTAGGGAGCCTGGAGCAGGAGGAGGAACACACATACACGCACAGACACAGCAATGATCCCACCTGGAATAACAGAGCTACTTTCACCAGGACAAGTAAAGGGCTCAAGGGTTTTGTGGTGTATGTTACATGTTGAACAGTAATTTTTTTTCAAGGGGGGGGGGGGGGGGGGGGAATGGGCTAAGCAATGCTATCAGCTTTTTCATGCTGATTTAAAAAGCGTATCTAAAATGCTCCAGGAAGTTAAAGTCACCAACAGCTGACAAAACTATTTCACTGGGGTTTGATGCCAAGTCTCTAGATCACTCATCCATTTGGAAAAAAATATGACCCAGCTATTTACAACAGAAATGAACTGTGACCTTTTACTTGAAAGAGGAAGGTGCAATGGTGCACTCAGAAACCCACCTCCGCCCCCCAGGCACGGCCCTAACGTCTCCGCGGGAAACAAAACGGGCTCAAAGGCAGTCGGTAATGATGCAGCTGCCCACAGTGCAATCCTGCCTTCATTACAACAGACAATTATAATGAAGACAGAATTAAATGCCCATTTCTTTAAATGCTGACCTTTGCGTGTCTCTGCTCCCCCAAACCTCCCACTCCCAACACTTATAAATTAGAAGCGATGAAGCAAATGAACTGTCCCGAGGCACCGCAACTCCAGGACATGCAATACAGGGCAACACCTAGCTACGCTGCGATCTGTGCCTTTTAACATGATAAACCACTAACCATGCTTTCAAGACTGCTGAGAATTTACTGCTCCCCAAACTGGGGAGAAGTTGGTCTGATTTTACAAAGCTGACTTTACAAAGGACTAAGAGATCTCAAGGCTGAGTTTCTTTTTGTCGCACAGGGGCCAGAAGGAAGAAGGGTCTTGCTGGGTGAGTATAGGATAGAAAAGCTCCACGGCTGCACCATGCCGTCTCCTTGGGAATGTAAAATATGGAACAGAACGTAGCTCAGCATCTTTGCCTGACCTAAAACGATGCACCTGTCATCAAGAAATGATTTCCCAAGGTTGCAAGGAGCCAAGTTCCAAGAAGCCTGGCTGGACTGCATGATCTTACATAAACGCAACTGGGGTAGGGGAAGGAGGGACGACAGAAGACCAGACTGCTCATCTGTAAAAACAAATCACTACAGGAATAGATGCACGAAGGCTACGTTTGCAGGCAGCTGATTAGCACTGAACTTTTAAAATAGCCAGAACCTTTCTAAATATCCTGGCAGAGTAACCCTTACCTCGCTCATCGCTTCAAGTGCCTAACTGAATCCAGCCATTTATCCACGCAAAGAACCGGTTACCTACTGCTCTGCCTACCTTCCTCCCCCCAAACCCAACTGGGGTGAAGCAATTAAAAGCTTGATGTACAATTTCACACTAGTAAAAGGAGTCCATCGAAGCAATGAAATGCTTTTCAGCATACTCCAGGTCTCAGCCTTCCTAGAAAGCTATTTGAACTAAATCGATATTTAAGCTAGGCTTACACTACAGAAATTTCCATCTAATCCTTAGGCAAGCGTTTATTATTCTAATCCTCCAAAATCTCTAAATTACTTTTCGGACTGCCCATACGTGTGGGTACTCGCAGAGGCCGGACGGCCGCGGGAGGCGAGTCGCACAGCTCCCGCTCCCCCTTCCCCCCCGGCACAGCCACGGCATTTAAACAAGAATTTAACGCAGCCACTCAGTCATCCTTGGGGAGCTTCTCCCCACCAACTAAGGAAAGGAGCCCTGGGAACCCATCTTCTTGGGGTGAAACCAGCCTTTTTAAGTCTTCCCACAGTGCTCAGCAACACCATAATTTCTTCAACAGGATCAGAGCCACCAACCTGTATTAAATCAAACATATAGCTTCATGCTACTATAGGATTTAAAAATCAGGAAGCATTTTTAATTCATAGGCAGAGTGTTTTCCGAGGAAGCAGAAGGTTTATCTAAGCAGCAACGCATTTACAAACTGTAGGATGATAGTGACCATGAAGCCAAGAAATATTATTCTGCTGGTTTATTACTTCAGCTGTAAGAAGGGCCACATCAGTAAGCCCAGCGACCAGCAAATAAGGACACAAATCACTAGCACTTAAATAAAGTTCATCCAGATTTCTGCGTGCTAGAAGCAGTACTTCACTACCTCAAGCCTTCCTTCAGCTTGGTATTGTGTTTTATTAATAGCTGCCGCCCACCTCAGCTTTGTAACAAAGAATAGTATTTTAAGTTTGCAGCCTTGTTTCGAAGAAAATTACTAACAAGTCTCTCAATTTCAACGGGAGTGCAAATCCAGCTCTTAAAGAACAGGTTTTCTGTAAAATCTGCATCTACCTCAGTACTCCAGCACAAAGAGGCTACAGTAATGGATTATCTCCCGATCGCTGCATAGCTCAGGTGGGGCCAAACTGGCATACAACGCCATTACCTTACAATTCTCTTCCAATTGGCTTAAATAAGCTGCCCTCCGGCATCATTTAAAAGCTCTAGAGAGAGCCCGTCACAGACACATGAAGGTGGTTAAATAAAAGGGGGACAATCAGGATTCAGAAGCTGTCGTAACAGCAAAAAAACTCAGTGCACGCTGTGGCAATCGCACATGAAATTCTGCCGGTGAGATGGTGTCGAGGCGAGAGCTCCCCAGTACTGAACCAGAGAGCATCGCTTTTCAGGTTCAGGACCAGCAGCGAATGGATTTTCTCAATTTAAGTTGACAAAGCCATGCAATTTTGCTGAACCGAGGCCCATGCGAGAGGCGTTCTTTGCCTAAAATTGCAGAGCAGAAAGAGATCGTGTTATTCTCAGAATACAAAAAGCACTCTGCTGCACTGCTTTACTAGACCCGGAGATCCGAGACTTTCACGACAAACGTTGTGTTCAGGAAAGAGGGACAGAGTGGATCCACGTACAGTGAGATTTCTGCGCTGGCTTGAGACAGGAGGCAGCTGATGTGACAGCACAATCCCATTAGAGCCTACTCCTCCCCTGCTATTGTTCTCAGGTCTCTCTGCCAATTCCTATTAAATAAAATAATAATGTACTTTTCATTACATGCCAGCAGATTTCTGGCTTTCTGAACTTTTGACGTATGCTCAATTCTTTGCCACAAAAGCTTCTGGGAGCGAACTACACCATTAGCTAAATATGAGCTCAAAGGATAGCAACCTTTGTAATTTTATATAAGTGAGAATACAAGCCCTGCTTATTTTTGGTAATCAACATTCTTTGCACGCTCGTAAATGAAGTGAAAAGAGCAGAGGGGAAATGGCACGCAACTGCAGTTTTATTTCATCTTAATTTCTTCCCTGACACCTCATTTTCAACTTAGGAAAATACACCATGCATTAACGCAACACAGATACTCCAACGACCCCAGTCTGCCTGCCCTTCAGGAGGCTAGCGTTGCTTGTAATCACAACGTCCAGGCCTTGCACGCTGAAGACTTATTTTATTGGACGCTCTCCATGTATAAGTGCTCTTCTCCAAACGTGTTTGCCATCAGCAAACGAGCAGCTAAAACTGCATTAAGAAAACTACCATGGCTTTTTTGAGGGTAAAGCACTTCTAGAGTAGAAAAGCCTCCCAGGTAACTCCAAGGATCTTGGAGATTCTCTCTTCCGTCTTCTACGTTCAAGCTGTGCTTGAAGATACAAGTTTTTGGGAAGCACAAGTCCAATTCTCCCCAAACCACAAAGTTCAGGGTTTGGATTTAGAGTACTCATCAACCACAGCGGTGGCTGCGTTGGTAATTTTATTGTGCATTAACAGATCTCTCCCCCTTGGCATTAGAAGCAAAGATCCAGATAATTAGGGCATGAAGAGCTGTAGATCTATAGCTTCAGTTCTTAGTTCCACCCTCTTTCCCAAAGAACTTCTTTATGGAAATACGTTCCCTTTGTCCTTTTATAAAGAGAATCTATGCAGAATTCATCACCTACACCTCCAAAATGCCACACATTTAGAAATAAATAAAATGAAAGCTACATCGAAACCTGCATTTCAGTACTGGTTAGCGTTCTCACAGTTCACCTGGCAAAAGTTCACAGAGGAACACGTTTGTTTTTCACATGGAATTCAGAAGGTGACTGGTTTTATTCTGTTGGGTCAGTGACTCAGTAAACAGCTCAACCCTTCATCAGGCATGCTAGTGGGAAAGAGGTGACCGTATACGAGATTCTGTACGTTAGTTCTTAGACACAGTAAAAAAACGCAATAAAATCTGACTGTAAATGCTACGTTACTTACACGTAAGATAATTCCAATCGTACCAACTTTTGCAAGCTGCTCTAAGTGACGGGCAATACAGATTAGGTTTATTTGATAAGAATACACAAACTGGGTACACAACCCCAGATAAGGTGACTCATGTTCATCTTCACACAAATCTACCGTGAAGTGTTCTATCTTGATAGAACTGAATTAAGGGCCCACGCGGATGTCATGCCCTAAGGATACATTCCCACTAAGTCCGGAGTCTTCTGGGACCGTGGGAGCTCTCGAGCATCTGGCCATCACAAAGCTGCAGGAAAGCAGCACAAAAATACACTGGGTCCATCTTCACTACCCAAGTTCCTCGCTAGCTGCAGAAGCTTTCTTTCTACGTTTGCCGCCTTTCACATTTGTCTGTTGATTATTATTACTCTGTTGACAGTAGGACTGTGCAACATCAGAGGCAGGGGTCCTTCATAAGCCACCAGTACTTCTAGTTGCAAGGTTCAAGATCTCACAGCTAAAAAAAAAACCCGTAAGAGATATCAGTAGCTTTCCAGGGTACAAAAAGTTATGACATCTATGGTTATGGCCTTTTTCAGTTGCTCACTGAAGGAGCTTGAAGAGAACCGAGTTTATTTTTCCTCTTGCAGTGCCATCTGTATGAACTCAAGTTGCTTTCAGCCCTCTGGCTTCCCCGAGAGGGACTGACCATTTGGTGACTAGATAGGGTTACTGTTCTTTAAAACATCTGCACTTCTCATTTCAAGTATCAACCTAATTAAAAAAAAAAAAAAATCTAGAGAACAACATTGCACGCCTCCAACAAGATGTTTGAAATACAATGACTTAAACAGGCCAATGGTTTGTGATAATAAATTGAAGATTATTTTCCCAGTCAAGGTAATCTAGAAATACTGCCTTTTGGATAGAAACTTGGTGCTGAGGTTGATTCAGACATATCCGAATGCTATATGAAACCAGTATAGTCAGGAAATAACAATAAAACCTCCCCTTTAATTGTTTGGTGGGTCCAAAATTTATCCGGTAGGGATCAATACACTTACCTATGGTCCCTGTTTCGCAATAATCCTGAGTTCCTTCCTGGAATACAAGACAGTGTCTTTATAACTCGGGAGCGGAAAGGGATCTGAGGATGGAACATCTATTTACAGGGACAGCCTAATGCTCGCTGAGCCACAGAAGGAATAAGCAAACACTTCAACGTCGTGGGTACGTGTAACTAAAAATACTTAAAAGCAAAAACGATCCCGTGGAAATCTGTTCAACAAGCTAAGAAAAAGGCAAAACCGAAGCACTGTTGCCTCAAGAATTACCGCTGAGAAGAAAAAACATTGCAGATTATATATACCAAGCCAGTTTGCTGTAATTATCTAAGATACCGTAATGTCTCCTCTTTCCAAGAAAGCCTACTGATTAGCCTACTTTTAAGAAAACTTTGTGTTTTTCCTCAAAAAATTTATGTTACCCTTTATGTAACCTTGCCTTCTTGTCCAAAGAGGCAAAATATGAAACGTCAATGTGCAAGATATTATGAAAAGCACAGTATATTTATTTTTTTTTTAAACCACCTTACAATTTCGAATGGACTGTTAGAACTGAGCCTATCTTGAGCGGTAATGAACAACAGAACTGAGATTGTGTTACTTATGCAAATTTAGCTTCATTATTTCTAGGTAGTTTCAAGTTCACTTACTGAACACTGACCCAACAGGGTGACACACATTTCAGCACGACATAAAGCTGGGCAAGCAATTTTCTCCTTAAGCAAAGCATGATTGCTTCTTTGTTTAAATCCCTGTGTAACTAGAAATTAATGCTGGGTGATGTAGGGAGAGTTTGAAGGCTCATTTTCTCCAAAGCCTGCCTGAAGTTACTGCAAATTATCCAAGAACATCAATTCATTTAAAAATAATCAGCAGTACCAAGCAACCCCCGAATTCTTTCTACCGATGAGAAGATTACACCACCCTGTGCGTTCCCAAGACATTTTTCTTTCAGGTCACTCTTCTTGCACCCCTACTGATGACTCCTTTGATACCAATGAGGGGTGGTTGCTTTGTTTCTTCTTCCACGGCATCTCTAGATGCTAGAAAACACTCTCAGCCTTGCCAACCTCACGTCACTCCCCCTATTAATCACCCAAGGGTTTGAAACAGGAGTTGACATAATCATACTGCATCACCAGGCTGTAAGAATGTGACACAAACAGGTCCTTCCACCTCCTAAACTGATGCATGGAATTGCACTCAAGTTTCAACCAAGTCGATGGAAAACTTTAGATGAAGCACACTGCTATCAGGTATCACGACTCTGCCACCAGTCGGCCGAAGCAGCCCGTTTTCCCAGTACAAAGTAAATGAATGAATTTCTGCTCTTAATTCTATTAAACCACAGTTCACCACAGTACTCAAACAGAAACTGCCCTGCCGTGAGATTTCCTGCTGAGACTCCCTGAGTGAATTTACTTTGAACTATCATACCCTATACTTAATACACAAAAAAATCATACTCTGCAATGCCATATTCTTGTTTTTAAGCTGTTGCTTCACTGCTATTTTGCAAGATCTACTACTCTAGAGCACATCCTCCAGAAGTTATCAGCATTTTAATGATTGCATTGCTAGAATTTATGACTATCAAAAAACCTCCTTTGAGCAATTTCATCTCTAGATGAGCACAGCACTGCTATCTGCTGTACATTTACATCTCATTTAGCAGCTCCGAATGGTAAAATAGATCAGGCTAACACGTGAACTGTTATTATTTACTGCGCAGCATGAACTATCACCTAGATACTACGGTACATCCCTACCTTGGGACCAAAGCCAGTTCCACACAGATTCTGAATCCACCTTCTCCTGAGGGTTACGGAATTTGGAAAGTGCTCCTTTTTTACGATTCCTTTGACACAGCCCATTATTTCCTAGTCTGCTTTCAGTAACTTGACAGAACACAGACTAAAGTATTAAAATGCGCACACGTGGCGTATCATCACTCTCCAAAGTTGTGCTATATTAAAAGCTGATGCAAACTAGGAGCCATTCATACCCATCTGTACTCTTCCCAGTTCAGCAGCAGCCCATTCAAAACTGGGCTCCTTGATGCCAACAGCGAGTTGGGTTTTTTGTTTGTTGTTTTGGGTTTTTTTTAAATGAATGGTGGGCATAAGAATCTTAACCAGTGACATAAAACACCTACCCCTGGGGCTATAAGGCAAACTGATACACTGGGGAAGTTCAAAGTATTAACCACAAACAAGACTGCTGCAATGAATATAAAATTGATGAACTGTGCTATCAGCACTTGTTTACCTGCTTGTGAGCATGATCGTAAGAGTTTATGTGGTTGTCAAACTCTTGATGCTTTTGATACTGCTTGTCACAGAGTTCACAGTAGAAGTTTGCTCTGAGGTCTTCCAAAGCCTTGGCAATTGCCTTTTCTTTATCAACATAATCCTGCAAAATTAACAAAAAAAATAAAACGCTTCTGTTAAACGTCTTGGAAAACAAACTGGAAGATGATGAACTAAGCCTTTAAGGAAAAATAGTCCTTAAGAAAACCTTAGTGTACACTGATGATTATATTTATTAAGCTGACCAGTCTTTGCAAATTAAAAGGTACGAAGGATAACTTTGCAGTACTACCAACCTAGCCCTGACCCAGTTTCCTAACATAGACAGAACATAATCTTGTCATCAGTAAAAGGAGACTGCTTAAAAAAACCCAAAAAATCTAGCGCTGATGGCAGGAAGGCAGTTGGGGCTGCAAGCGGAGAGCCTGCTGGATTGTCCGAGATAAAGAGAGAGGTTCAAAGCCTCAAGCTAACACATAAACAAACTGGCAGCTGCCTGCTCGCATAAGATGCGCAAAATACACATCGCACCAAGGAAGATCGCTGCTTTTGGAGCAGAACCTTAGAACTTCAAATGCTGATACTTCCTCCATTTTGAGTGCTAACAGATGTCTGCTTGATCTCAGTTTGTCTGCAATTCAATAGGGAGGAACACAGATCTGCGGCTGGGAAAGCACAGTTCGGAAACCACTGAGCCTATTTCACTTCAGTGTAATTTTTCAGTCGGTGAAATCTTCCCAGGAACAATGCTGCCCATTAAGCTGAGCTCAAATACAGTGATTACACGGGGAGTGGGTACAGGCAGTTGCCATTTAATAAAAGAGAGGGAGAGAGATCGCCTTAGAGGTTGCAGACAGTATTTTTTTTCCTTAGGTAATTCAACATTTGTATAGGTGCAAAGCCAAACCTCCAAGCAAAGGTGAAGTGTCTAAATTGGCGATGGTCATGTCCTCCCCTCTTTCGCTACAAGGAAAAGTAGCAGCTTTTGGATTAGCAGTGGCAAAAGGCTCTGGGACTCGGTGGAAATCCCAGTCCCTCAAGTGGCTGTAATGGCTTGAAGTCCCAGTGCCTGGAAGCGAGGCTGTGCTGCTCTGGAGCCCCGTCCCCAGGGCAGAGCCGCAGCCGATGCAGAGCCGCAGCCGATGCAGAGCTGGGGGGCTTCAGCAACCGGGGGGGCTCTGAAACGCACCCTAATCTCAGAGCTAAGCATCTTCTTCCTCTAGCCAGGGCGTTTCAATTACAATCCCACCAGCAAAATTAATAAAACATCGCCACTCTTTAGAAGCAAGCTGGGGAAGGTTTACTTTAACAAGATGGAAGCACTTACGCTGATGCATAGTAAAAAAAAAAAAAGCTACAAAGGCTGTATGACAAAGTACCCTGTACTAACAGCAGCATACCCCATAGAGCTATTTACCATATGCATTTCAACTGGAATAGAGAAATCATGTAAGAAAAACTAGCCTAACACTTGAGAAAAACCACTTAAGAGTTTCTGTCTTCAATACAAACTTCTTATGGGAAATTCCCTTGCATTTGCGAGAGGAGCTAGCAGACATTTAAAGAAGATATACTATGAAAGCTTTTTTTCTTTTTATTTAAGATCTTGTTCAAGGCAATATGGTTTATCTCCCAGTTACCACACCAAAATTACATTAAAATAATATTGCTGAGCATGCTTTCTATAACGCAAGATTCACGTAAACAATTTCAACACCAGGGTGGGGGGGAGAGGAATATCTGAAAAATTCTACTGCTAAAAGGTTTTTTTTCAATTTAAAGCACTGTTCACCTTCTAAATAAAAAAATCTATTTCAAGTTCCTGCTTCCATCTATTACCGGAGGCCCTTGTTAAGAAGAAGAAAAAAAATCAACAAAACTAGCTAGAGGTTTGAGCCTGAAGCAGGTCCCCAGGAAGACAAGAAAGGGAAACAGAGCAGCGTGAGATCCACAGAACAATGACGTTTCAGGTTCCTCTGAAACCCTAAACAAGCTTCCTGCACTATGTGTAGGTTTGTTTTTTTTTTTTTTAGAAAGCATCCTGTGGCTAAACAATGAAAACACAGCCATTTGAGTGACCAGAATCTATACAAAAGAAGGGAATTAAAGAACATTTCTTGCTTGCTTCTTGGTTGCAGAGTTATCTGAAATTCCTTTGAGGCTCACTGAATGGCTAATCAGGATGCGGCCGCAGTTGGCAATTACATAATGGACTCCTGCGGAGCAATGAAAAACATTACGCTTGCAGAGATTTTCACAGATTACTACAGAAATGCAAGAGCCTAACAATAAAGCATGCTAATAAAAACACATCTGAGTTGGGAGAGACTGCTACTGCTCCACAGAGCTCCTGAAAGAAAAAAAAACCATGCTGAATAACGGCAGGAAGACAGAACGGTGAGAGCAACGCGCGTTCAACCGCATTTGAAAAGACAATTGCAAAACCCAAGAACTTTACCATAAATCGCATTGCAGACCTGAGACAAAACATCATTACATGCAATTCACACAAGAGCTCCCACCAACCACTCCGCAACGAAGAAATACTTTGTGCTCGACAGCTGCTGTCTGAAGATGCCCAGCATCGCAGCTGGGGGCTTGCTGCAGAAAGGGATCCAGGCTTTCGGCCGCACGCTGCCGGAGAACGGCCAATGTCAGGGCCAAACCTTCCCTTTGTAGCGTGCGAGCAGCATGCCACCCAGCAGGAGATTAAAAACAACAAAAAGGAGAAATATCTTCAAGGAGAACGTGCACCTGGACGTAGAGGAACTGTTCGGCAGCGGCTGCCTAAGCCCATTTAAGAGCACACTTGTACTTTAAAGTGTGCCAGAAGAGATCATTAACTGCCTTCAGCTCCAAACTAATAATTAGCTTTAAAAGTAATTACAATGGCTTTTATTTTTAAATGAACAAATATACCAGCAATTCACTTGCCAAGCAAGTCAAGGTCTCAACTTAAGAAGGAAAAAAAAAAATCAGGAAAGGAGGCTATAAATTTTTGTAGCTGAATAAACTGCCTGCAGTATTAACTGTTGAACCGGTGAAATGGAATTTTAGATTTGCTGTGGTTATGTTTAACTTTAATGGAATTGAAACTACTTTTCCATTATTCCTCCAAGAATTAAAATTTATGCAAAACTGGCGCTTTATTCTGGTGTGTAGGGCTCTTCTTCAACCCCGGTACTTCTCAAATCTCAGGACAATTAAACAAGCAGGCTTTCCTAAGACTTGATGTACTTCACAGGCTGGTAAGCGGGAGAGTGGATTAAAGGACTAGCAAAGACCATGTCTCCACAGAGAACTCGGTTACAGCTAATCCAAGCATGCTCCAACATGTCATGCTCAATGCCAACACGATGGCCCATTTTTATCATTAAAAAGATAAGTCTTTCGCTTACAAAAACCCCCACAGGTTTTCTAAACCCTGTGGAAATACAGAATATATGGTTTGGTTTTTTTTTAACGCTGCCTGAGAAATTCTTCCAAAGAGATACAGCCCATCGATTTCTCAAAACTGGAGCCACGTCCTACCATTCCAAAGAAAGCAGGATTTATGCAACAATATGATAATGCACTACTTACTGCTTGCTCAGTAACAACAGCAGATCTACGCCACTTCCAGCTGATAACTGCCCATCTAACAGTTGCATCTGCAGATTTTGTGCTGACAACGTGGCAGGTTCACTAGAAAAATTTGGCAGCCCTGGGTCTAGGGAAGGAAACGTTCTGCTTACCCTAGGACTGTTCTTTCCAGAACAGGAGCAAAGCACGCAGAGAAAGGCCTGCTGCTATCCTGTAGCTCTTAAGCAGCTAAAAAATCATCAAGGTTAATTC
Source organism: Nipponia nippon (assembly GCF_047370975.1). Lineage (NCBI taxonomy): Eukaryota > Metazoa > Chordata > Aves > Pelecaniformes > Threskiornithidae > Nipponia > Nipponia nippon. Next base: position 5,431,560 of record NW_028262350.1, read on the forward strand.
CAGGAAGTGAATAACCAGTTCATTAAAACATAAATAATCTCAACAATGACAAAACCCAAGAATACTTAATTCCTCCTAACATTACCGCAGCCTAACGAGAAGAGCTCTGTCCTATCAGAACATCTCCCCTCCCATTCAGCCCACGGGAACTTTGATGCTAATGCCCCCGTTTCAGTACCTTGTACTTCTGCCTCAGCTCCTCGGTGTCTTCTTTCTCCACCTCCAGTACACGCCTCCGCTCAGTGGCATCTTCGGCGTAGTCAAGCTTTTTAAAAAAGAAAAAAAAAAAAAAAAAAGAGATACAATTTGTCCCATAAATACTTCGCACTACTGAGACTGCCAGAACATGTAATTTTAAAAAGATGAGGTCTGAAACAGAATCTTCGCATACTGTACTTCGCTTTCCCTCTTTTGTCATCCCACAGTGTAACCCACATGCAAAATGGTTCATTAATCCTTCCGAGACGGAGGCTCGCGGCAGGCCCGTCCACTGCTGGCAGCAGCCTCAGCTTTGCAGAAGTGAATTTCAGATAGCATTCAGACCTCAGAGCTCGGGTACCCGGGGTAAACAGAGCAGGCATTTTGAGAAGTGTTTTCTTACTGTGTAGATTTAAGAGCCAGTTTTTCTTTACCTTTGATGCGCAAATTTTCACTGTTAAATTTCTTCCCTATCAACTCCCCGGGAGCCGTGCAAGGAGTGACAGGGTGCAGGGCAGGAGCCAGAGCCGGGCGAGCTTACCTCCATTTCCATCCGCCCCATGCCCATGACATCGTACTTGACGACGATAGGGATGGGATCCGTCCTCCCTGTAACAGGAACACACACAGAGGCGGTCAGCGGCCGGTCCGTCGCCACAGCTCGCTTTACACATTGGGTTTGGGTGGTTAGAGATCTTGCCTTGGAGTGCAGAGACCAGAAAGCTACAGTGAACCAAACACAAGCCATTCTCACAGCTTACAGCCAAACCTGCTTCTCAGCTCCAAACCGGTTACAGTTAAATGCACCCTGAGTACCGATAAATGGTATTTTCTGAACATTAACTGGTCACGTAAAACATACTCGTGGTTAATGTTCAACCGTGACAAGTCCTAGGGCAGGGCTGTCAACAGGACTTGAGAGATCAGCCTTCTCCTCAACGCTTCCACATCAGGCAATACATTCTCCTCATCTTCTGATGCAAGTGAAAAAGCTATTAAATACATTTTACTGCTCTACCGCATTAAAAATTGATTAGCACTTTCCTGTAGATGTGGAAGCCTCCCTCCCGCCCACTTTTGGCCCTTCCCAAGAGTACGGAAAGCTGACGGAGAAGCGTGGCGCAGAAGCCAAGCTCCTTTCACCCAAACGCCCGCCCGGTCCAGGCCAGGTGGCCGAGCACCTGCTTCCCCGGCCCCCGCGGAGAGATGCTCTAGCACTCGCTCCGTCATCTGTAAGCTGTGAAAAGGACTAGTTGCGAAGAAAATTGACTTTGAACTAATCAAACTATGCTGGAGATTTTTTTTTTTTTTTTAAACATATCTTTAATCCACTCATAACCAGCCAAACAAAGCAAAATGGGGCAGACAAGCACTTTACTACCACAGCTTTTGTTTTAAATTATTATTATTTTTATTTTTACATCACAACTCGCGCTGTTCGTTGTGATGTAAGCCCACTGAAAAAGTACTTACCTTATCTGGTGCATACCTTGAGTAAAAAAACAGAATGTTTACTTCCCTTATTATTGCTCTTGGTTTGGCGTAAACAACTGTTTTGTTATACACACATACACATATATTATACCTTTGGGCTAAAAGATCTACAGGTTTTAATCATGCCGGAAATATTCCATTGCCATCCACATGCGCAAAAGGTTAAAGTCTTTAAAACTGCCTCAGAAAACCTGTGTAGGCATCGCCTTCTCTCCTCTCCAATAGCAGCTTTCTCCGACTCCTGCAAAACGACAGCCCGCAGATCTCGGACTCCACGGAGTCCTCAAAGGGAGCCCACGCTGGTCAGACCTGTCTCTTTTTAACTCTTAAAGTACAGAGGCATGTGTTTTGCTTTCAGAAACAAGTCCGCTTAATTAATCACTTTATGGTTTTGTGTATACGCCCATAAATTTGATGGGCATATATCCACTGAGTCCAAAAACAGTTATCACGCTGATCCAAAATAATATTTTGAATCGAGCTTTCGTTTGGGTATTTTAAGTGTTCTCTATTTGAAAGTGTTTCTCTTACGCCCAATGGTATAATAAAGTAAGCAGTGACTGCAATTTTTAGCAAAAGGACCAAATTAAAGACAGGTTATAAAAATGACTTCCTAAGTGCAATATCACTTTCATAACGTCTCAGCCAGGGATTTACTGGTAAGCGGCGAACCCAAATGGAATGGCTGGCAGCAAGTGCCAACAATTGGTACGAATTTTTTTTCAAGCTTTTTTCTTTTTGTTTTGTTTGGTTTTTTTCTTTTTTAATTGTATTTCTCCAGCAATCGAGATCATTCATCGCAGCCTCATTGCCCTGGTAAACCCCTGCGTACAAACAATGCATCAGTACTTTTGCCTTCTAAGGCAGTCAAAGTTTTTTGGTTTGGTTTTGGGTTTGGTTTTTTTTTAAATCTATTTGGAAATTGCAGTAGCAAGTGCTAGTGCCCATCGTGTTGGGGAAAAAAAAAATCAAGTTTGGACAGTATTAGAAATTTATGTTTAAACTGATTTTGGCAGTTCTAACACAAACAGAAACATCCCTTCTTAGCAATACCCTTTAATGAACAAGGATCAGACAAGTGTGCATAAAGAAAGGAAAGGAAAGGAAAATGAAAGACCAAGCAGAAGGATGATGGCTACAACAGAGAAAGTAAGCCTAACATATTGGTGCACTGATGACAAAAGGAGTAATTCAGTCTGAAAATAAAAAATTACCACTGCTAAGTTTACCATCACCACAACAAGTCCAGGATCATAACGCTGTAAAAAAGAAACACCATTTGTTAGGCAGAAACCATTAGGGGCAGAAAATAGGCCGTTTGTAGTAGGCAGGTAGGATGGGTTAAAAAAAAAATAATAATAATATGGGGCTTCTTCCTTACCCCTCCACCCCATCACCATGCTTCGCCCTGTGGAACCAGGGAGCGGGTAGATTTTGAGCAGTTGTTATTTGTTTTCAGAGCTGCGCTCGCAACCTGAAATTTCTGGGCATTGGAAGAGGTTGAGCTCCTGGTGACGGCCCAATTTAAAAGCGGCACTGGGGCACATTTAAGCAGGCAGTTTAGAAAGGCAACAAATCAGGATCTTAAGGCAATTACAAATATTTTGTGCCAAAAGGAGCTCTGTTTTCAGGTAAGAGGAGAATATGCAACGCAAAAAGCGATGCCTTTGTTTTAACTTTAACCATTATTTCATTACGAATGAAATACCACGGCAGCCGGCCAGCGTGGCATCCAGCCGCCCCGCACCAAGCCCGAGCGCTCCGAGCACGTAACGCGGCCACGGGCAGCAGGGCCCATCCCCGCCACCGCGGCTCCGGCCGGGGCAGCGGGACACGCTGCCGGGCAAAGCGCCGGGCCACTGGGGCCGCGGGAGCCTCGCTCCGTGTCCTCGGAAAGCCGCTACGGCCGAGGGAAAGGAAGGGGCTCTGTGTTGCCAAAGGGCCAGCTCTCACCCTGCTGGCTGCCAAGAGGGCTGGGCGGAAGATGGAGAACAGCCAAAGGGGAAAATGGGACTTTTTAGGTTAAGCTCTTTAAGTTCTCCTTTTAAAGAACTTCCTCATGAGAATTTATGCCTGAGCTACTGTGCATGCCAATGGGATCTTTACCAGCATGTAAACATGGTTCTCGGACACTGTGGGACTCCCAGGCTTCCTGCTGACCCTTTGCGGGTACGCGGGCAGACTCGGACGGGAAAAACTGAGCTTTCAAGAAAGGGCAAGAATTCCCACGCTTCATGCCACTGTGCAGGGTTGCCAGCACCACCACATCGACAACTAACCGCCCCGTACGGTAAATCATGCAGAACACACAAAGCTGTGTCCGTGCCCCGTCCCCCAACACCCCGGAAAGCGTATTTTCTTTCTGAACCAGGTCACAAACTCTTTCCTTTCCAGACTGGTCACATTACACGGGCTACAAACCCCAAAGCAGAGAGGGTTATCGCATAAAACACTTCCACGCAAGGGGAAAACCTCTGCGGAGAGGATAAAGCATAAACCTCCAGCAGGATGGGAAAAACAAACAGCTTACACAAGAGGCGCACCTTAGAAAATCCAATCTCAAAGTAAATTAAGTTTGTAATTTAATTTCTGAATTAAGGAAATAATGAGATTTCAAAACTGACCAGATATACTTGCTTTGCTTTCCTCTTCCCAAAGAAATAGGGAAACCTTTATCCCAGCTTATGAAAAACCGCTCACCCCCAAATACGCCCCCCTTCCTAGAGCCCCGCGCCTGCCCAGAGATCTGGCAGCGGCAGGCAGACCGCAGGCAGCACCTCGCCAGGCAGGCTGCTCCAAACTGATTCCTTTTTAATTGCGCAAAGTTATTGGGCATGAGCAAACGCTTTGCCAGCAGTGCTATAACAAATCTTGGGAAAAGAGTTAATCCGAACGCGTCAGGGCTTCAGCGTCAGCCGCCGCGTCGCGCTGCACGCGGAGGATTATCGTGTGGCGGTTGCCAGCTGCAGGGAGCGTGCTCCGTCTCTGGACGCGGCGGGTAGATGCTGCTCTGCTCGTCGGAACAGGACGCTGCACCAGATGGACCTGCCATCTGAGCCTGTCTAGAAACGCTGGCGTTGTCAACACTACTGCACATTTTAGCTTTTTTTTTTTTTCAAACAGCCAAAACAGAAAACAGTTTTCATCAATAATTTGCAGAACTCCTCCCTCCAGCAATATCATGCCCTGCAATAGATGTAAGACCTTTCTGAAGGTCTAACGGCAGAGAAAGGAAAGGATGCTCCCATTGGAAAAAAAGATGTACCCCCAAAATTACAGGGTAACGTAATTCAATCAACAGTGTATCACTTATGCATAGCATGTAAGCACCAGAGAGGTAACAACAGCCTTAACCCTGCTCACTATGTTGACATGTTAATAGAAATTCCTCCCAGGTACGAGCTTTGTGGGATATAATCCTAGAGGACTGATTGATATCACACTCTTCATCAGACGAGAATTTCATTAACCGAGTGTCTCAGGAGGATACAAACGACGGGAAGGGATTTCGTTGAGCACAGATTTTTACTTATTCACTGTCTTTATGCTACAACTGAAAACAAAACCACGGTAAGAGACAACCTTCCAGGAGGTTTTAATTGCTCTTGGAAAGGGGCTGCCGCAGCGATTAGAAACACGGCCGTGTGAAGGCGATCACATCGCTGGATTTGCTCTGGTGGATAAGGTGGATCGGTTTGGTCAGCACCGGCGGTACAAACCCCCCTGCGGGCTGTGAAAGGTCAAGGAGCGCCTGGAGCCAGGTACCAACGCCCCCCGCGCTATCACGCAGGTACAGGACGTGATCGCCATCCAACTGCACTGTCTCTGCGCAGAGGTGAGAGAGGGAGGAGTCACCGCGGTCGTGGATGAGTTTCATTTTCAAAGATGAGGATTTTGCAAGCTCTCAAAACTTCCCTGGGTCTATCGCACGTTTCGATAGCCCAGCAGCTGTCGCGTTGAAACTTCAGACTCCTCATTCGGTACATCAAAAGGGGAGAGGTGAGGAAATCCAGTAATTTTTACTGGTGAACAAGCCTTGGCATGCTGTGTGGTGCTCCTTGCTGGCTAAAAATGAAGCTACATTATCAAGCTTGTTCTGGCTGCTGCAAGAAGTAAACAAACAAACAAGAGCAACCTTTTATCCTGGTCTCCTTTGGGAAGTAGATTTGCAAGCTCATCCTGTTTATGTCAGATTTCTGGAAGGGGTCGCAAACAATCAAGAGATTCAAACGAAGTCTGAAACGTCTGTCATCCTCAGCAACAAGCATCAAGTCCCAGTGAGGAGAAACTGCTTTGCAAGTACACAAAAACTGCACCGTGAATTTAATCCTTACTAAGCAGGAGAGAAATGACAAGCAAAAGGCAAGTTGCAAACACCCCAGTCACATGGAAAACTTCAAACAGGAGCTCAAAACTTCTTAGACACACAAACCGAGGGTGACACTTGCAGAAAACCGAGCAAAGCTCCCTGAACTTCTGCAGGGGAAGACACGCAGTGGAGTCTGGGTCAAAAAACATCCCTAACCCAAATGATGATCGGTATTAAAGAACAACGTGGAAGATGTAAGAGCAAGAACATAAATCTCGGTTGATCTAGAAGAGAAATCAGAGATAAGAGTCGCTGCCTTACTTCATCTCGGTAAGTGGAGAGGGCTAAAGAGCCCTGTCTGATTTAAGGCTACGCTGCAAGAGCGAGGGCAGGCTGGGCACGGCCACAACCACTTGCTTCCCACGCACGCTTCTTCCACAGTTTAATAAAACTGCGTTAACATTATATGAACACAAAGGGCAATAAAGCCTGATACTAAGCCAAGGGAAGGACATCTCTGCCACAATGAACGTGTGTCACTGAAAGAATGATTGACTACGCACACTCAAGTAACCCACAAACTTATCACCCGTCATCGAAGGAAGGATCTTGCACATTCGAAAGCAAAGAAGGGGGCGACTGCTTCCCCCAAAGGAGACGGAGGCATGAAGTAAACCTTCCTCGAGGTCTGTGGTCTTGTGGATTTCGACACGGTAATGAAGATCGGTGTGATGACAGCAAGCTTTCAAAGCCACATTATCCACGTTTTTCCAAGCTAACTTCACATGAAAATATTAGTCTTAAAACTATTGTAATGATTTATGATGCAAACACAAGCGTGGAAACATTAGTCTATGCCAGAATTCAGGTTCCCGTGAGGACATGTTAAGATACAAGATGATAAGATTGTGTTCACATCTATTTCTTGGGTAAGACTGCCAAATCATTCCATACTTAATGAATAAAGGCACTGTTAAACATTTTTATCTTTCTCTACCATATTTTCTTCTATTTATTACAAAGCTTCAAAACCCAGAAAGAAATATAACATTCCTCATGTCCTCATGGTGTTTTGCTCAGATGCTCATTGTTCCATGCTCTCAAGGCCTGACAAACATCCAGTCTGTCTGCCTTTGTGAGATCAGAGGATTTAACAAATGGAAAAAATATATTAATATATTAGCTGTAAACCATTTGGCAAACTGGTGACAGAGCCAGGATTCAAGACCTCTGGAATTCAAACTCTGAGCTTATTTCTCCAAGCTGCAGCTGCCAAGCGATCACATTTGCAACTGATCTCAGTTGCTCGAGCGGTCAAAGCTCTGCTTACTACTCCCCACACGTCTAACGAAACCGGCATCCAGAAAACATGGTGTGCATCAGCCGCGGCCACCTGACACAGTCTTGGAATAGTGACTCTTGCTGAGCTTGATCTCAGAAATGAGAATTAGCACAGAGGCTGCCGGAGAAGGGATATTTCCTGCCTTCGCCACAGGATCACTTCTTCACCTGCAGGCTCTCCTCTCCGCACGTCTTCTAGCGTTTCTTTCAGACGGTTCTGTTCTTTCGCTCTACTCGGCCTTTATACCAAGAGGGAAAACAAGAGCTTGTCTGAACAGATTTAGTGAAGAACATGCCAAATAAGAACTGCATCGTAGTATAACTGAAGGGGGGGAGTGATGACTATATTTATCACCACAGAATTTGCAAGTCAGAGCAGAAACCCACTTGTGCCTTTTTTTTTTTTAATTGAAAACCATGCAACAAAAATACAGTTAGATGGAGGAACTGAATTCTAGCATTTTCTAACAAATTTGATATACCTGACTTTGCTACCTTGTTAGACAATTTGCATGCTCATGAAAGGATAAAAATAAAATCAAAGTTCTGTTATGCACACTTGTAACTGCTGCTGTCTATGTGTCACCAGTACAATTTATACTGTGAGCCTGCAGCACACCTTGATCAACAGGAACAGCACCGTCTTGACAATTTGCAAAGGGTTTCTCGTTTTTAGCCTGAGCGGAAGAGAAGCAGCGTGCGGGAAGGGGCTGGCAGCTTTACACGGCGCTGCCGAGAGCCCCCGTGACGCTGGCCGCGGCGCTGGCTGCGGGCAGCCTGCCTCCCCCACGGCAGCACCGCACTGCCATTGCTGCTCTCCAACAAGAGTCCACCAGCCTTTCAAAACAGTCGTGCTGAAAGGATGCCAAAACTTCGCTAAAAACATAAGCAAACGAAAAGGAAGTTATTACTAAAGAGGAATAGGAATCAGGGGAGAGAAGGCATTTCTTTTGGACCGAAGGCTACAGGTAAAGCTACTGCTGCTGCAACTAACTGCCCGCAAAGGGACCTCCCTGTTCGGAACACAGCCACCTGCTGCTTCTGGTTCCTGAAAAACCGGGATAACCCAAGGACTAGTGGGAAACAGTATCCCACAAAGCACTGCCCTCCACCTTGAAACTTAACTCCGTTTCACACCGAGTAACGTTCCCATCACAACAATAACCCAGCGATGAAAGGGCCGCCCCAGTCCCCTACAGGCAACTGAGGGGCAAACTCACATGAAGGTTCAAGGCTCAATTCCAGGTCTACATGAAAACTCCGTATTATCTAAACTACTTGATTCGACAACATAAATACTTAGGAGTAGCTATACCGTGACAAAAACATGCTGCCCGTCACCATAGCAAAACGCTAGATTCTGATTCGCTTCTCAGAGATACCACAAAAGACCAGGATAATCCCAGTCTTGGGAATACTGTGGGAAGGTGAATTAAATCAATGCTTTTAAACGTATCAAATTAATCACACGCTGCACGCTGTGTGTGAAGGGAGATAGCTGGTGGTACAGGGAAACTCGATGGCTTTCTGTACAGGTGTTGGAGCAATTTTTAAAGTCCCAAGGCTGCAGTCAAACACATTTCCGTACGAGAGGACTTTCAAAAGGCAAATCTGAAAAAGCACGTTGAATAGTTAGTTATTGCCCAGTACCCACTCACGGGGCGACCCTAGGTATGAGATCTACCTGCCCACCAAAGCGGGTCGGTCCTTCCTGAGCATCCCTCCCGTACGACCGGCAAACATCAGACTAACCTTCCTGACCGACCTGCCTCCGCTCTCCACACCGCCTCCACGCGCGGCAAACCATCCCTTCGGAGCTGCCCGCCCTCCTCCCCTCCGCAGCCCCTGCTGCGACAGGGAAGCAGCGGGAGAGCCGCAAGGACAGGAGGATGGCGGCAAATGGGCTCAGCGGTATCAGAGGTGGGGGCATGAACGACCCCTTAAAGCCCGCCTGCGGCTTTTAGCTGTCAAGTCCACCGTGTCCAGAGGGATCAGATACTCCCCACCACACACACCCTCTAGTCCTGACCTCGTCCCAGGGAGCCATCTCGTTCTTTGGCTGCGACTCCTCAAACGAGCCGGATGACTGAGTCGAGAGCGCCGCATCGAAATGTCAGCCAGTCTGCAGCGCTAGGTCGTTTCGCTGCGTCCTACACGCTGTTCCCCGAGCGCAGCGAAGGAAGCCACGTATTCCTGTGTTTTCTGGCAAAGCAAGTTAATAGCCTTTGTCTTTCCTAAGGATAGCATTCACCTACTCTGTTCAGTTTTCCCCAGTCTAATTAAATGAGATTAAACTACTGGTTTTCATCTTGCACCTATACCTCTAGAGTACTATTACCTCGTATTAAACACACAAGTCCAAAAGAGAAAACAGAAGTTTTCAGGACAAGTTGTTGGTGTTTTTTTTTTTAACAAGACTTGTCAAAAAATTGAAAACACAGGGAAAACGTGAAGAGCTTATAAAAATATTTTCAAATGTATGATTAAAATTATACCACTTCTGCATGTCAATCTCTCAACGCTTTTCATAATAATACCCTAACTTAATGTGAAATACTTATTCCAAGAGAAATCATTAGAATATTTGAATGCAAGATTTCACTCAGCCCTCTCGTTCCCCGTCTGACTCTGATGTAACTCCTCTGATTGATTCACAATCCTCAGTCTGTTTAGCACAGGACTTCACAGGAAGGAAAGACAGTGGTTTTAACCACATCTTTTGCTAGTTTTATTTTTTCAGTAGACCACAGATTTCTAGATTATCAATCACACGTGTTCCTCCCCAAAGAGAAAACAGTCTACAATCACCATTTTCCCATTTGCTAGAGCACAACCATCGCAATCTCTACAGAAAAGCGGTTCCCCAAGCCATACTTTGCAGATTTAAAAAGTTCCCTGTCAACTGGCAACCCCCCCTTCTCTGCTTTTTCATATTCATTGGCTGTTCGCAAGTCAAAACATCATTTCCAAATATAGCACAAGTTGTTTGTGGAAAAAAATGTGAAAAACATCAGGAGAAGAGATGAGCAGAGGAATGACTCTGCTGAATTCATTACGAGCTTCTCCAAACCAGTATTCTAGCACTTGCATGGTCAGAGACGACAGCACTGTCCCTGTCCGATACTCCACTCAATACGTATCTAAAATAAACCAGAAGACGCAGATGTGTTACAGTTAGGATACAGCTATGTCAAGAAGGACACGGGTTACTCGCTTTCTTACCCAAGTGGCTCAAGCTCTTCCGCCAGCTATGACGGCCGACAAGAGTTACACCGCAAGGCAGCAGCCCCAGTAGGTGCAAAACCACTCTGCTGCTGAAATTCTGCAGAGAATGAGCCAATCTGCTGGGGACTTTTGTACTACGACAGCAGATTTTTACCACCAGCAACTGGCAAGTCTGAGTTTTAGGCTATTCCAGCTACCATCCAGAGAAACGGCTCAGCACTCTCACCGCTGGTTTATAGCCACAGTGGGTAGTTAACACGAAGGAAGCCATCACAACGGTACCGTCCTGCGGCGTGAAGTTCTTGTTGAACAACATAACGACCTTACTAGAAGAAATAAGCATTTATGACCGGCAAGTATAAGGTAGCATAACTTTTAGATTCACCAAAACAAGAGAGGGAGCCCCAGTTCAGATGAACATCTAGAATTAAAAGCTACGTAACAAAAATAAGCACATGGAACTCATTGATTTCCTTTTAAATTAAAGTCAACTGCATGGACAAAAGATGAATGCAGTATCAATTCTATATATGTAAACCAAAATTTAGGTTTTTGAAGGTTTGCTGCAAAGGCCTCCTGCAGGAGGTTTGATGCCATATGCACAGCTAAAGACTACTTGAAGCGGTTCTACTTCTGCCGTACCCCTTAACCGCAGGCTGTTTAAGATTTTAGGCTCGACCACAGCACGAAGCAAGTAGAGTTAACAGCAGAGATGCTCTGCATTTGCTATTCTTACATCTCTTTAAAAATCTCTCCTGGTCTTTTCTGAGCAAGAAGGGAGCATGGAAGAACCTTTTTGTTCTGCTCTTCCATTCTCAGTGCACATCAAGTGACTTCACTCTTCAAACTCCTAGAATAAGATTAAAATTGAATGCAAATGTTTCCTTCCTGGCAGTTTATATTTGGATTTTGGGACAATCTCAGATTCCTGTAAAAAGGTCACTGGATAATGAATTAAACACTCCCAACAGGATCATCGTCAATGCCACAGGCAACGGGCACAGGCTCTAGCTGCTCCTAATGAAGAGGGAGCAAGTGTCCATGATGTCTTTACGTCAAGTAGAATGCCTCTGCATCCCCTGCCTCCCCAGCACCTCGGCCGGAGAGGCTGTTTGTCTGTCTGTCAGATGGACAGAGCGCCGCTTTCCTTCCAGAAGGTGACAGGCACTATACAACTCCTGCACGCTCTCCAAAGCCTACATCAGGAAGGTTTCAGCACCCACCTGGGTTAAACTAGACAGGCTATTTTTAAAACGCAGGAAAACCCTCACAGCCCATTCCCACGATTTGTCTGTAGCTTCCAGACAGTTCAAATCACCAGAGCTTCAATAATATGTACGAGATATGGTACAGATTCAACACTTCGAAACACACAGTGGGAAAATCTAAACCCGGACAAGTATCCCAACGCAAACGCCTGCTCAGCCCTGCGGGCAGCCTGGCGCTCTTGTCCTCAGGACACGGTGACACCACCCCCTCGCCCCAAACTCAAGACCGTACAGTCATCTGCTGCGTCAGGTCAGCGCCTGCGACACCACGCGGCACAGGGCCCCTCGGGGCTGTGCTTTTGAATCCGGCTGGGAGAGGAGTTTAGCTTCTTTCAAGTCTCCATGTTTCCACATCGGTGACGCACAGAGCAATACAGGGCACCCAAAAGAGAAAACAGACCAAATTACACATCCCGTGAGCGCCATGCCAAAGCAGAAGCCCAAGAGGTGACAACTACAACCCCGTCCAGAGCTTTGGCATCAGCACGAGAGGACTGTAAGAGTGCCATGCATTAACCAGAGGATTTCAAATGGAACCATGTTAGAAGAAGCAAGAAGCATTAATCACCAACGCAGTCCTGTCTGAGAAGTTAGAGTGCCTTAGTCCAAGAGATTAATATGCATTCCCAGAGTTCAGAGACCTCGTTACCTCTCAACAGTCCTCCACAGCACAGAAATACTTATCTCTCTAACGGGCTCACTGTAGGGCCATGGAAGTCCAATTACAAGCTCCCAGGTCTTCAGACTAAGGGCATGGGAACATGAGGAAGTTACTCGGAGGAACTCGGGGCACGCTTGAGTTTCACGCACTCCAGGAGGCTTCTACAGAAGCTGCCTGGGCACAGAGCATCACGCCTGCTGCAAATACCGCGTGCCTCCCTCCTAGTGTCACGGGCAGACGCTGTAGACACAGGCAGGTCCTAAGGAGCAACTGATAGGAAGCACTACCTTCAGTTTTTCTCAGCTTAACATGGCTGTGTGCTTTCACCCCGGCCCGGACCTCTGCAGAGCAGGAACTACTGGCCAGGGGACCGGCTAAAGCCACCCACGTGAACCAGGCAGCATTGGCTCAGTTTAAATCACGGGATTTAGTGTGATGGGAAGACTTTAGGCTCAAGACAACATGAGGAGCAGGCGCGTTGGTTCAACTAGCACTACGGTGTCTCAAGGAGATGTGCTAAATCCCTGACAAATGGACTGCTGGGGAACAGAAAGAAGTCAAACCCGTGAAAGCCCTCTGGAGAAACTAGAAGTGAGCCTCTCCCATCCATGAGAACCTCTGCCACCACTTTCAGTCCTCAGCGGGCCCTTTTACTCGCCTTCTAATGGCTTCTGACACCACTGTGAAACATGCACACAGACCATCATAACTAGCTTGTATTTTTAATTCTTTTAATAACAAAGCATCCAGCCAGAATATCATTACAGTTTTAGAAGCTGCACAACTACCTGTTAGTAAGTAGGCAGTTAATTCGCCTCCCTCCAAAAAGGCCAAACACGGTGATTCTTACACGTACACGACACACACATCACGTCTAACCTGCACCAGTACGTGAGGCAGCAGCTTCCGCTTGCAAAGTGCTAAATATGAAACTCAACAGTGCATTTGTTTGGATATATTAATAATGGAAAGAAAATCTAATCTAGGAACAAAAAGCAGAAATAATTTTGTTAAAGACTGAAGCCGGTGCTGAATGTTTCAGACACAAGCTACTGGACTTACCCTGCAGTGACTTTCCCAATCCCTGGCCCAGCTTCCACCCATGTTTCTGGAGTAAGCGGTGTCCAATATTATCCTGACAGACAGAACAGAGAAAACAAACCAAAAATATTCCAATAATATATTCTTCCCTTCCCGCTGACATTTAAACATGTGATGAGCAAGAGATTTTCTACATATATATGCATGCAAAAAAATGCTACTGAAAAGGCAATATATGCCCAATAAAAGGGAAAGACAAATGTCAAAAATTGCTGGCTAGAATTTTTCCAGGGGGATGGGGTATCGGGGACGGTCACTTTCTGATGGTGTGCTGGGCAACTTTTGTGCATCACGTTTAAAATAAAAAAAATAAATAAAAAAAAAAAGCAATGTGGGAGAAAATAAAGTGTACCAATAAAAATTGACAGTAAAAAGCATAAAATCAAGCTATTTATACAATCATATCCATCACCTAGACAGCACCACTTAAGATTTTTTGTAAAGAAAATCTACAATGTGTTTAGTCGTTTTGTTTGTGTGTCAGGCTTTTATAATACTGAGTAAGTTGTAAGTGCAAGACTGCCCCACCACTAGAAACCAAAACACAATCATAGCAAAATCCAGGCTAGACTTGATTGGGTTTTTTTATATATGTATATATATATATATAAACTAGCATGCAGCCAATATTAAACGGAAAAAACAGTGAGGTTAGTAAAACAAAAAAAAAATCAATTAAATAAAATGAGCTCAAGCACAGACTGGGTGATGCATTTCACATGTAAACTAACAAAAATACTAAGATGTTAGAATGAAACAGGCCTAGCAATAAGTTAACAGCAAGGAACCATTAGTGCATGTAGGGGAAACAATAAGCATAATGTCTCATCTTCCTAAAAAAAAAAAAAAAAAGGCTATTTCGGAATAAGTGGAAAAGTACCGATGCAGCAATTAAGTGTCAGCTTTTGAAAATTGGGCTGAGCAGGGCTCTGCGTGGAGTTCATTATGGTTTTATGCAACATTTCTTCCCCCAAACAAAGAACAAGAGTTCTAACGGCACCCTTGTAACCATCCAAAGCTGACAGCTTATCCCTTATTCATCAGTTTACCAGTTTACTAGCAGTGACCAACTGTCAACTCCTCAAAGAAGGACTCTTGGTTAGGAACATGTTCACCTTCTAATCATAAAAAAAAAAAAAAAAATCAGATATATTTGTTGTTGGTTATTAATTTTCATAAGGCAAACCACAACTCAAGATATCACAAATATCCTGAATTATAACAGGTCGTGAATCCGTAACATTGAGTGGTACATGGAATCTTAAAAAAAAAAAAAAAAGATATATATGCTGCAGGTTTCTTTAATTAAATAACCAAGTCGTCAACAGAAATCTGAACAGCAGTGGTTTTTTCACTCACTCCACGTTGAAGAAAATGACCACACAGTTTGCAGAACTTTGGTGAATCAGCTTGAAAGACACAATCTTCCCAAAGATATTGGCTGCATGGATATATTTTTCCTCAAAAAGATTCTATCAAGAATAAATTTATTTTTTTTTCCCTGATATACCAGTGAAGCAAGACATTTCGTCTCGCTGCATTTTTCAAGGCAACAGTATACATCTCTCCCACACTACTGGCTCTCCCCCAGGACATAATTAGGGCTATGTTAAAAAAAATTTAAAAAAAGGACAAGTAAGGAAATGTCTGGTTATAAAAGCTTAAATCAGTATATGCAAAAAAAAAAAAAAAAAAGAAAAAGGAAAAATGAACAAATATGGATTCCAACCACAAACACCATGGAGAAGACTATTGGTTCGGAAGCGTAGGCAAACTTACCTGCAAATATATCTGCTGCAGACCGTTTCTCTAACGGCTGCAGCCACTGCACAGTCCTTCATGCAAAAGGGGCCCGAAGCTCAAAGGCTGTGTGGATAACGCACTAATTGTTCTACCATTAGCATTGCCACTGTATCTGACAAAGGATTATTGAATCCGATTTTAAAAGCCGGTGCTGACAAAAATGGCTGCATTTTCAAAAAAAAGGACAAGGAGCACTTTGCAATCTTTTGCTAAGTGGAGATGAGACATTGTGCTGACTGTGTTGTGTTATGAATGCACTAAAATAAACAGACAGATGAAGCAGTATGCTATTTCCAAAAGCAGTGCAAGTGGAGTGAAAGCATTTCCATACGAACCTGGCTTTAAAAACTGGGCTGTCAAAAGAACAGTTAAATGTAACACAAAGTAAGAAACTGTCCAATCACTAATGGTAGTTTTTCTTTTGCTTTGTTTTCAATTCACTGCTTGCAAGTAATGTATTTATTAAAGAAGAGTGAAAGCATAAAATAAATTCAACAAGTCAAGACCAGCTGGGAGATTCAAGAGCGGTGTGTTGTGACTGACACAGTGAAGGGGTAAACAAATGTTAAAGGGAAAAAAGAAAAATTTAGAAGGGTTATACACATTAGCACCACTTTTACAAAACCACTCAAGAGGATGGTCGCAAGTTGTTTGACATAAATTGGAATTACGCCTGAATATTATCCTGTCTCAGTTCCCAGGAAGGGGATGTTTTCCCCCCGGATTGCTTCCATTTGTTTGCTTAAGCAGTGAAACTACTTCCTAATTTTAAATATTACTGAATTGAAAAGGAGCATCTTCTGTTTCACTGAACAGGGAGATCAACCCTAAGAGTTTAATATTAAACATTTGAGCTTAGGACCTAGGCATTAGTCTGCTCGTTTCTAGCCACATTCTACCTTCTTCCTCCATTTCAAATCACTACCGCAGACCTCTCTCAGCGGCAGACTGGCAGGACTGCTCTTCAGCAGAAATGCTGCCCTAAAAATTAAATTATGGAAGGCCAGGCTTGCTAGGCTCCCACGTGAGAGCCACCCTGCAAAGCCTGGCGGCCTGGGGACTAGCTGGGACCAAAATTTGACGGGGGGCAGCAAATGTTGCAACAGCTGGTAGCTTCTTTTTTAAACTGCATTTTGAAGTGAAAGTTCTGTAAAAGCGTGGACTTGCTCACATAGAAAAGATGTCTTTTTTTACACCAAACTTCCTGTAGATGTCAAGAACTGTCATTCCTTTTGAATAAATTATCCTCATGCTGTAGCAATCTTCCTACAGGAAGAGTTGCAGCAATCTACAAAACCCAACAGCCCAAGGAGGAAATCCCCCCATTTCTCAGAGGAGAGCTGGCACGAGTCCCCTCACTTTCTTACGCTATCGTTTTGGAGCTCCTTGTGTGACAGCCACCATAAAAATTATTGAGGCAGCCAAGATAAGTCTCCCAATAAGTGCTTGAGTGAGCAAGTGAGCTCGTGTTTACCATCCGAACTACTCACAGCAGCGCTACCTGTCTGGGCAAACCGTCATGGAGACAACACTGGACGCCAGACGGCGGGATGCTCAGCGTAGGACAGAGCAGCTCGGCAGGCTCTCGATGGAAGAATTTACACCTCCCGGCATTACTCTCACCACTTTGGAGATGTTCAGTAGTGATCATTTCTATTTACAGATGGGGAACTTCGCATTACAGATGAAGTGTAACTTTTCCAAAAGCATGTAGCGAATGTAAAGGTCTTGACTTGACCAAACCGTCACAGGAGCTGGCTAAGCTACTTTGGAAAATCTCATCCAAAGCGACCTTCTCCAACAGCTCAAATTGGCCTCCCCAGTTCCCCATCCCGTGCCCTGACAAGATGCCCTTGACTGCTCTCCATGGCTATCAGTGATTCCTCATCAGGCTATCCCCAGCACAAATTTCTGACAAAGGTCCTGGGCAATAGCAAAAAAAAAAAAAAAATGCATACAATGAAAAGATGCATACAAGAACTGAAAGGTTTTGATGATGTTGTATGTGGGATCTAATCCGCAATCAGTGGATTGAGCTGCCTTATGGATAAACCAAAACGCTAGTTTTTGCCTAACACAGGTTTTCCATAAGATTCCCCACGCCACCCCACGTATCGTGTTCGCATCACTCATCTCTCGGCATCGGCAGGAACCATACGTCTCTTGAGTGGATTGTAAGCTGTGCTGACTGTGTATTGAGGAATCTAGAAGCAAGGATCGGATGCTACTGGGTGAACCCATGCAAACAAGAGGTTGAAAAGATTCCCAAAACAAAACCTAGAGCTCACTACAGATGACACAATGAAGACTAGAGAGAAAAGCCAAATAGTAATGCTACACCATTCAGCTTCAAGAAGCACATTATTTATAGCGCTGTCCACATATGGCTACTGCTAAATGTCAAATCAGCAGCCTCATCAAATTACACTTTGGAACTAGTGGAGTCCACAGATCTGTACAGATATACGGTGCGACAAAACCCAGCTTCAGCTCGTACAGTCGTCTACAACAGCCTGTGATCGTCACACAACTACCGACTGAAGCCTGAAACCTTGCGTAGTTCAAGGACCTCCTTGTGTAACTGAGCAGAATTAGAGGTGGGGGGGGGGAAAGGACATTTGTTAGTTATGACGAGGACAAACTAACAAGCTCCAGAGTAAGTGGGTGATACGCAGTCTCGCCTCCAACCTGCAACGGCGACAGCTTGGTTCGACTCCCTGACACTCTGCACACTGCCTGCACGGGGAAAGGGCTGCTGTCTCGTGTAGGCTCTAAGGGTACACTGCTATCTCCTACTTGATCTGTACTGCTGGGACAAAGAAAACCATAATTCACAGCAACAAGATTCAGTAAACAAGTAGAAATAAGGAATTAATGTGAAGAAAATCTGGATTCTATTAAAGCTGCAATACTTTGTGGCTTCCCATTCGAGTAACTGACCTCAGTGCACTTAAAATATTTCCAAACAAATGCATGCAGCTTCTTGAATTTAAAAAAGGGTTAAGGGCCCTGATTTGTCAAGGACAGCAGGCACCAGTGGTTCCACTGACGTGAACAGCCAGTGTAAGTGCAGCAACTTTCAAACCAGAACAAAAAAAAAAAGCATTACTTGCGGGGTGGGGTGGGGGAAAAAATCAGTATTTGCAGCTACGAAGAGTCCATTGATATGAAATATTTTCTTCAATTTAGTCATGGAAAATAGCTGGCTTCTTGTTCAGGCTACGTACATCCGCTAGCTCGTGTCAGCTCTATTCTCCGTAAATGTACTTTGGTTATAGTCGCATGTTTCAGTCCGGACATCTTTGGCCTAAACAAGCTGTACAAAGCAGGATTTCCACAGGAACAAAAATACTAGTACGCTAATTGAGGACACATTTCAACATTGTAATGATCTGTAGACTCCCAAACCTATTTTTCCAGCCACCTTTGAGTTGCATGCTGTAGCAGTACAGTCAGCACCTCTCAACAGATAATGCTGCAGAGATGGATCTCACTTCAGCGCTGATTGTCAAATGTATACGTCAAGTGAAGCCCTCTGCCCCCTGGGATTTCCAAATGCAAGCTACCTTCAGGCTTTAAAGCATTTTCATATTGCTAAGAAGATGCGAGAAGCTGCAAGAAGCACATTTAAGAGAATATACTTAATCCACTCTTCAGTCTGTAGAATAACCAAACTTTAAACGGGAAAGTGCTTTGATCTGCTATTGTCGTAAACACCCTTCCTCGCCCAAAGACATTTGTCATCCAAACTATTTCCATAATGTGAAGCACAGCCTCTTACTCATTACTCTGAGCAGATTCCTTTTTAAAGGTCACTTGAATTGCTAACAGAGAACTGGTTAAGGATTATAAAACAATTTGTGAATAAACGTTAATATTGCAAATATTTAGATGTGTGGTATTTGCAAGTTATATACTTGTCCTTACTCCTTTCCTCTCAATTTCAGTTCAAGGATGTTATCCACAAACAGCATAAAATACAAGAAGGCAGAACAAGCAGCATGAACACCTCTTTCCCACTGAAATATCTTGCAGGAGAGGTATACCACTAAACAAGAAAACCATTCCTTCTTTTAATGTGTGTAATTTGCCAATTTAAAAAGCACACAGGTCATTAATAGTGTGGAAGCAAACTCATCTTCACAGATGTCAGGAAACCTGACAAAATTATTCATGCTTCCCAGCTACAGATTTTCTTCTAAGAATCAACAACGTACTTAACAAAGAGGATGTGAAGATTAACCTTAAAAGTGACCGGTTTGTTTCCGACTGCGGTTTCTGACAGGGGGCCTGTTCATGAGACCAAAAAAACACCCCGTGCAGCCGCCGTAGCTTTTAAATTCTGGGACGAGCACGTGAAGCCAGCTCAAGGGTGCTCCGACACCACCCACAGCTGATGAGACCACGCAGAACATACCTCTACTCGTTTGCTCTGTGACTCCTTCCAAGAGTTTAATGTCCCAGGCTAGGGGCCTTACACCTCAAGTACTTGTTTCTCTTATTACAGGCAAAAGAAGAGTGAAGCCAACTGGATTGTAAAGTAAGAACAACTGGAGGTTTTAACTCCTTCTGCCCCCAAAGAGGTAAGCCATTCTCTTGTCCTCGCCATCAAACTGTTTTCAAATTTAACCATAAGGCTGAACTGTACATATTAAAACTTACTAAAAAGTTGTAAAGATTAATAATGTCCTGACATTTGGATGGTGATATATCTATGAATAAAATATTAAAGCCATAATTGAATTTAATTTTTTCTGCCACAGTTCAACATTAATCAAACTGCAACGAAGTACTACATCTGCAGATGTAGTTGGGTCCAGTGTGCTCATTCACATTTTACATACTTCTGTAGGCATCACTCCCTTCAGAAGAGCAAGAGATGTAATCTGTGACCACTTCGATTCCTCTGTTTGGGAACACACTTTCAGAAATCAGATAACCAGTCTAGTCTGTAAGTAGCATCTGAATTATTTTGAAATGCTAATTTCCAGTGTGGCATAGAGCAGGCTACCAACAAGTATTTCTCATTATATTTACATAAGGAAACAAGCTTGGCATTTTAATTAAAATCCCCATATCACAACGTAAGATTGAAGCATTCAGGAGAACATTGAATACGAATTCCCATCTCTGCAGCATTATCTCATGCGTCATCAATTACTGCCATGCCTAAATCTAGCATCATGCCAGCACATTAAGACAGTAGGTACTATATGCAGTGTTCACTGGACCAGAAGAACAGAAATAAGAAGGGGGAAAGGAAACCCTAGAGAAGAAATTAAAAAAGGCAGACCGTGCAATACAAACCAGATCATGGCTGCTTAGCTAATATGGGCCAACTGCTGCGGAAGAAAAATGTCGAACACCCCAAGTTGTGTAAATTTTTTGTAAACATCTAACACGCACACAAACACACACAACACCAACCTACACATGAATGAAAAATATATATCGATCTTTTGCTAACACTAAGTTTCTTCTAAGGGCAGACTAACGTGAAGAAACTTTAACAGAGAACTTAAATTATTAATAGGGAAAAGACATACTTGAGAAGTACTATCTTAACAAAAATCTAGTCTTAATCAGAACACCACTAAGTGACCCTCGATTATTCACTACAAGTTGTCTTGCTCTCCTACTGAAACGGCAAATGAAACTTAGCTAAAGCTAAGTGCCAAACTTAGGTCCAGTTTAGGCTGAGCAAGCTATTGTGCCTAAGAGTAGCAGGAGGTGCTTTGCAAAGAGAAAAATGTAAAAGCTCCAAAAAGCTTAAAAAGGTAAAACTAAGCAAAACTCAAGTTTTCCCCATCTTATGGCTGTACCTTCCACACCTAATTCGAAGTAAAGCGATACTTTAAAGAAATTCACAGCGCAGTTTCAGATTCGTGGGGAAGGACTGCTATACCAACGCTGTAACGCATCCGTGTTTCCGTACTGCCAGGTGTCATTCTAACACTTTTAACACACCAGTAGTTTTCCAAAAATATACACTAAAAAGGATCAACATACATTCTACTACACTATTCCATCAGGTTCGCATATGAATTAAACTGATTCTTCAACCAAAAGTATAAACACTTAACAAAATAGGTAACTATGAAAGAATGTGTTATTTTGAATAATTTCTGGAATATCACGTTGAGCTAAAATTTGAAGTCGCCTATAGTTTTGGGAGAACTACTTAAAGATTAAATCCCAGGCCCACTTAATCTCAGCATGCAATTTACCACAAAAAATTAACCCTGTACTGACAAAAAGATGCCCGCTCCTATCAAATTTGACTGCATTCACATCAAGTACCATCCGATCACGGTCTAATTTCTGGTGGGTTGATGATGCTGATAAGTATGTATCTTACCGATTCTATAGGCTTGTCTAGAGATGCTTGCTCTATCTCCAGGTGCCCTTCTTCATATTGATCAAAGTGATTGCCCTGTAAAAGAAGATGACTGTTAGCTCTACAGCAGAGAACGCATTTCCAACACTCTAGTTTCAAGATTCAAGCTTGTACACGGTGTTATATTTTATATAATTTTGCTGGCAAAACAAATGAACTTATTAAATACAGGCTCAATTCAATATATAGGTTATAAGAACAAAAAAAAATTATTCTGGAAACTAACTAAGCCAATTTGATGATAATCATAAACCACGGAAGTTGGCAAACTATCAGACATTTATAATGACAATACTTTTGGGTTTTTTTCTTTAGAAAGTCTATGAAAACGCTGACCGTAAGCACCAGCGCTGGCCTTAAAACCGCACAGGACAAGAAGCAGAAGAAATTGACCCTACCACCACTATAAAGAGATTTTTGTTGTCTTTTCTCCTTTAAAGAAGAGTGAGGCTTTCCTTACAGCAGGAACTCCAAATTGCTTGAGGCATACATGTAATTTCACACACCTTAAGTCAACAAAAAGCCACAGCAGTACCCAGTGAAACCTCTCCCCGTGCCCACAGCACTTGTTCACAGTCTGAAGCAGCCCTTTCCTTGAATCGAGGCAGCTGCACAGTGAACCCCTAGTGGAAGTGATCCTCCAACGTGCGAAAGAGCCGTTAGTTTCAACCCCGAGCCGTCCCCCGAGCCAGCTGACCACGCAGCCGCACGAGCAGGTATGGTGGCACAAAGAATGCCGGGATGCAGGCGCAGAACTGCTTATTCCAAACGGACCAGCTTAAAGCGTTTGTGAGCACAGTACCTAAAACTGCTACCAAAAAAATGACAGGACTGAGAAACACGTCTGAGGAAAGAGAGACGGACCAAGAGGTACACAGGGAAGTGCACTAATAAAGTCTGCAGATACTCACACAGCAAAGAAAACGCTACAACGAATGATAAATCCAAGCATCTCTGTTCCTTACACTCCCAGAGCAACCCCATGAAACAACTTTAGTCCTAGAGACGGGCCATGTATAATAATTAAAGTAGACAAGAAAGTTAAATAGGATTGTTATTTTATGGTGCACTGTGCCCAGCCTCCACCAACGTACATCATACACACCTCTGGATTGCCGATTTCTGAACAGGGCGACCGCTCCCCTCTCCATCGGTGCCTTGTAAGCACGGTATGACACACGAACGACAGTCACTGGCGTAGAGACCAGAGCTGAGCAAGCCCCTAAAGCATCTGCTACGGCAAAATCCAATCTTTCCATGCTTTTGCCAAGACATTAAGCATGCAGGGCTCATGAGCTAGGAAGGCAAACGGCAGTCTCTGTCCTCCAGAATAACTGTCGGTGCTGGAACACCATCAGTGTAAATGGCCATTTCAGGGGAAAAAAAAAGCTCTGTTGTAGCTCTGTTATAATTTCAGAGGTTTCTGAAACCTCAAATTCCTGAAATTGCAAACATGGTGAACCATTTTTGGCCATTCAATAGGTCCATAGTGTAGCACTAACATCCACCCTCGATAGCACAGACCTGAAAAGGAAAAAAATCTGACTTCCTAGCTGCAAACTCAAAATCAAACAGGAGAGAGGCCTGCAGCTGACGGCACAAAGAGCTGGAGGCACAAAAGCCACCAAAGGGGGTCGTCTCAGCGGGCTCTCCTGCGTTCCCTGGGCACTGCTCAGCATCACAGCCCTGTGACACCCCAGGAGGTGCGAAGGCCTCGGCTGTCACCTCCTGTTCCTTTCCCAGGCCCCGCAGTGCCACTGAAATCCTTCTGGCTGCTCAGCGAACACCAAGCACCTGGCAGTTTTTATTTGCATCCCAGCTCTGCGATCACTTTGAGCAGGAACACCTAGCACCGCTGCCAAGAGAAACATGTTGTCACTCTCCTCCTTTCTACCAACACCAACTTCTCCTTCTGCAAGAATTTTAATGAAAGCCAGCATGCGAAAGAGCAAATTATAGTTGTAACGGACTGCCTGTTGGAATTTTACAAGCCAGGCACCAGCCTCCAAAAATCCTCCGGAACGAGTGTTCGTATCCAGCGATGCAAATCTGCAAGAGACCATCTTGACAAAAACCAGTTGCCAAGAGAACTTGCTTTGATGCTGGTGCCCCAACTGCCAGCCTATACATCATCTGCCGTCCACAGCAATAATTCACCCAGGCCACGCGCTGCTCCCAGTAGTCTTCTTTCCCACGGCCTCTCCAGAGCAAATTTGGGCTTAATCTGCAGGCAGCAATCCACTCCCATCCATTTTTTTTGGACAGCCTTCAAGGAGCAAGCTGAAGGTAAACTCACCATGCACGTGCAGTCGAGCTGCTTAAAAAGGCTAGTAATTCCCAGAGACAGACACAGCGTAGGTGTACAGACTGTACCCGTGTATGCCGCGAAGTCGGGGAGCCCAGCAGGGAGAAGACAACATAAAACCTGCCTCGGTGGCAGAAGGACACGGCCCAGCCTCCCAAAAAGTAGTGCCCAAGAGAACCAAAGCAGTCAAGAGTCTACACGCTCTTAATGAATTTGCACTGTTGACTACTGCCTGCTAGCGAAAACACATCGCTAAAACTTCATCTATAAAAATATTAAATCCACATAACATTTAGTTAACAAACACTTGAAATTCTCAGCAAAAACAAAGACATGCTTCCTCCCCGCCTAATTTCACAATGTGATTTGCTGCCTGCAGATAGCTCGGAACATGCCAGCTAAATTACCTGGAGCTGGCAAAATACTTCTGCCTACTCACCGTCTCCTTTGGCGCACTGCCTGCCAAGACGTTTTTAAATGTTTTTAAAAGACAAGGGTCAATTCCAGTTTGAAAGCACGCCTTGCTGATTTGAGGCTTTACAACTCCATTTTTCTGTGCCTAAAAACCACGACTCCGCCCAGAAACTATGCAAAAGACCGAACGCTCACCACGCCACAGACAAATGCAAAGGCGTCAGAAAGCAAATAAAGCTGTTCTCTCTAAGTTCTAGTGATCCCACTACTATCCACTTTATACATTTTGGGGTTTATTTTATATATTTATATACTTTGGGGTTTATTGTCTACTTTATTATCTACTTTGGGGTTTTTGTTACTGGTAATCAGGGTGGGAACTGGTTGCTTGCTTTTATAAGTAACAGCAATATTAAAGAGTAGAGCTTTCAAAACAGACAGGGTGCTTCCCATCACCTTCGACTCCTGGGCGTGCAAATACCACCCGAGCACACGGAACGAGCCCTGGCGGGATGCTGACACACTGCTCGCTGCTTTAGGAAGCTGACTGTTACAGGCTGGGTAATTTAAGGCATCAGAATAACAAAGTGTCCAAACTGAACTGAAATCAATACTCATCACAGAGAGTGTTCTCTATTTATCAAAACTTAAAACAAATAATAGAGAAAACATTTTCCTTCCACCATGAAGTAACTCACCCTGGAAAAAAGCAGGAAGATAGTAATCCGACAGTCATACTGAGGTCAAATTTATGAGCGTGTTCAGCCCGACGGTGCCTAACCAGCAAGGAGAAAAATCGTTCTCGCTTCTAAGGCCACAACAAACAGCTTGTAAAAGCGATGCTGTCCGCCATCGTGGCGATCACAGGCCTTCTGGAGCTGGGACGCTGTGGGGCTGGAGGCAGCACAGTCTGTCCCTTTGCTTCCTCATCCCTGGAGCTGGCCAAGGAATAAGTTGGGGGGAATTCCATCTGCTTTCCTTCTTTTCCAATCTTTTAACCTGGCACATTGAATGGATCCATATAACATTTCTGTTTTGCTGTATCTCAAGACAATGAATCAGAGGAAGACAAAATACTTTAACATTTAAATCTAACAATTAATTAAACCCTAAATGTTGAATCTGTTGAAAATAAACTGCATTTCTGGCAAACATGAACCGTAAGCACAGACCACATTTTAATATGATTTTGATCGGTTTCTTCTGCAGACTTGAGGGATGCTTCCCTCTTCAGAGGAAGCCTTTAAGTGAAAAGAAGAATTCAATCCCTACAAAATGGATACCAGGCCGTAAAATAACAGCTGCATTAAAACCAGCGCTATTCAAAACCTATTCCCAAACCTTCTTCCCTGTATGACTGTTACAGAGATACAGGCAAATCCTGGCCCTCCTAGCTAATGACAAAGTCTCCAGCCACTCCCGTGGACAAGGATTTCAGGGCTGAATGCAGTTCTCCCTCTCATCCTCTGCCCCTCCATTTTAAAGCTGCCTGTATCAGGCTTCCTCACTGCTTTGTAAAACAAGAAGCATTGCACTGCCTATATCACTTTCTTACAGATGCTACCTCCATCCTAAAATAGCAGAGCAAATAAGATGGGAGGCTTCCACTTAAGCATCATCTATTGCTATCGGTTTGTGCTACAGCAAGTGCTCTGACGCTAGGTGCTTCACTACAAGCATGCTGAAATTCAATGTATTTTACTACTTGGATGAGAAGCAAGGACAAGCCTTCGACATCTAAACATCCCTTATTACACACCACGCGCACCATTTAGTTTCCTTGTTGTATTCGTCTCCAGCTGCCAACGTGTTTGTGTCCTGTAATTTTTTGTGTAGTATCATCTGAACTTTGGCTAACTACCCATTTTGGTTACTCACAGTCACATGTCCTCTCCTCTCTCCTCCACATTCCCCTTGTTTGATCTTTGCACGAAGCTCTTCGCCAAACCTTACATCTTGGAGCCCTCGCACACTTAACCGCTGAGTTATGAATACAGCACTTGAAAAATCAAATAACAAAAGCTGCCTCCATGCAGGATTTTAGACCCTTATTCTCCCTGATTTGGATGGTAAATACTTCAGAGCTCTGGCATAACAAATGCCATCTTGTCCAAGATTAAATGTAGCAGAGTCACTGCATTTTCTGAAACTATTCAAGTTAAATAGCTAAGGGGAAAGGGTAGTGCTGTTTCTTTTTTACTTGCAAGGCCCAAACATTGTAGCAGTGAGACCCAGTCAGTGTAATTAAAAAAAAATTTAAGAACTTAATCACACTTTCATCCCAAAAATCTTTAGTGGCAAGAATTGTTGCCAATAAATGACTCAATGCAAGTGAAATGAATTGTTGGTTTAAGCCCATTTCTCAGAGTAAGTTAGTATCACAGGATTAATTCCCTCCCCTACACGAGGCACCTTATCATGAAGGTGGGCAAAGACAAAGCACCTAAGGACACACAGAGATTACTGGGGGGAGGACGACCCTTTTAAAAGCATTTTCCCAACTACAAGGCAGAAGAAAAATGCGCTCTCTCCTTCCCTCCCGCTCCCTCAGAAGGGTGTATCCAAGTCCAGACCCGACTTCCGAGTGCTGCATTTTCTAAGTCACCTACAGCATCATCAACACAGGGAGGAAAGAACGACGAGTCGCTTCAACTGCTTCAAGGCTCTTAGACCTCCCTGGATATTAATTACTGGCCTGCTCTTTCCAATCTGTCCAAGCACAGAGGATATTAAGATGTCAGCATGCAGAGTACATTCCATAGAGTGCACATTCCTGACGGGAATTAGTGGTTTCTTTTATGAACAGCCCTAAGTTATCCATGTATTATTTCAAAAGAAAAGTAAATGTGGCAGTCTGCGTTTCCGTAGTTAGGCCAAACCTTGAAACACGGCTCTCATGCGGAGACAGGAGAAAACTACAACAAAGGAGTAGTATAATGGAGACGTGACAGCAATGGTCTTCTTTCAGAACGCCTTCATTCAGCCGTCCTTTCAGTTACTGCTCAACACGAGAGCTCAGTTACAGGAACATCATTATTAATATGAAAAAAGATGATCTAAGTTGGATAGGAAGAGCCTAGAATAAGAATACCTGGGGAGAACGCTGCCTGCTCCGCAAGTCACAGGGACGCCGCCTTCAACAGAGTGAGCGGAGTAAAATAAGAAAAGACTCCAGCGTAAAACTCCGCGCCCATGCCTAAGAGCACTAAAACCAGTGACGGCTGGGGGGGAACATGCAGAATGCAGTCGTCGAGATGTCAAAGCAGAAACAATCTATTTATGCCCATACTGAATTTCAGGACCAGCGTAGGAAGGTGCACAGAAACACGTGCAGATAGCAATCTAAAGAAAGTAATTTTGCAGAAAAGCCTCACTATACTCACCATAATCATTTCTTAAATGCCCTGGAAAAGAGCACAGCGTGATCCTGATTGCTTAACTGCACTTGAAAAGAGCACAATGTGCTCTTTAGATATTCAAAAATTAGTTTTACACTGATAGAATATCAGGAAAAGACTCAAAAAAATAACATTTAGATTGCATTTACTTTAGTAAATGGAATTTTAAAACGCTAAAGCAAATCAGCACCACTTGTGCATATTCTATTTAACCATCCATTCAATCAATAAACCTTCAACTCCCAAAAATATTAAGTCAAGCCA
The DNA here is from genome assembly GCF_047370975.1 of Nipponia nippon. Lineage (NCBI taxonomy): Eukaryota > Metazoa > Chordata > Aves > Pelecaniformes > Threskiornithidae > Nipponia > Nipponia nippon. The sequence continues at coordinate 5,459,738 of NW_028262350.1, forward strand.
TAAAATTCAGGGTTGTTACCCACAAGTGCCACTTTAAAACATTTCGCCAAGCCCACTCCCCATTCCTGAAAGCTCTGAAGGCATTAGGCTGTAAACCAGAAGCTGAGACACTAGGAATATCTAAAAAGATAAATGAGTACCCACAAAAAAAGCCATTTTCTAGTGTAGATAAAGCCACGGCAGACTGCGTTAGCTACAAATCACAGAATATTTTGCAGCGTCCTCCGGTCTCTGCTCCCGCAGCCAGAAAGCGCCACGGACGTTTCCCGCAGCCGTCCTGGGACGGCTCAGCACAGATGCGAGGTCTCCACAGTCGAGCGCAGGAAACCGAAGCAGCATCTGAACACAAGCGAGCAAAGGCCACCTCTCCAAAATCCCTGCTGCCTGCACGCATATGGCACCTTCACAGATCAAGAAAAAAAAAAAAAAAAAAAACCAAACAAAAAGACTCAGTGATTCCAGAAGCAAATATCCTATTAAATTTAAAATTTTCTTTTTTTAAAAGAGACTGAGCAGTTACGAGACCTTTAGGAGGACAAGGCACCTTAACGTCCATCAGCTTTTCCCAAAGCTGGCTCTTAGCACAACTCTTGCAAGCGCTCCGCATCCAGGACACCTGCGTGAGTGTTGCTAGCCCAGCCCCAGCGTGGTGGCCAAGACAGACGGACATAGGAACCACGCTGCAAGGACCTGTCAGCGCACCAGACTCTTGCCTAACCCCAAGACTAGGAATTTCAGCAAACCACATTCGACCTTCGTCTCATTTTGTGCTGCATTTTGCGTCTAGTTCTCTTCTGAAAAATCCTTCCAGCTTGGCCAGCTGTCACCAGACCTGCCAGTTTTGCACAGCCCCGAGCTTGACTGAGCCACCTTCCTCACACCGCCTGAAGGCGATACCTACCACCGAGCGTGGCTGTAGGGTTACACGGGGCAGAGGCAGGAGAAGAAAAACTGCCTCCGGGTAAGGATCAAATATGAAAGGTATAAGTGACAAGGTCTGCTCGTACTACCTCTTATTTTGTTATTTGCGGGGCTCTATCAACTACATCATCTGCTGACCTCACCAGCAAATCAGCCAACACAGAAAATGGGAGAGGGAAGGTGTTAAAACCAGATCCAGCTCACCCTAACTAATCAACTGCTTATTACACACAATCAAAACGTAACGGGTTTATAATTTCTCCACAAGATCCATATGAGATCCTATGCACGCTGACTATGGATCTCAGACAGTAATTTATGCTGCCCTTTTAAGCTAAGCAGGACCTGATGACTCTATACCATGGAAGATCTCCAAAACGTAATTGATGCAGACAACCGTGTTGATGTTTAGAAATCCATCCAGAGAATTCAAAAACAACTCCAGGAAAGCACGGCTTAGGAGTGTTTCTTGAATATTCATTATGCACCCAGAAGACGACACATTTTTAAGACCAACACACACCTAGAAGATGACTCCATCCAACCCTGCTCGCGCTGCAAGCTTTCTTGGATAATTTTAAAGGCCATGTGGTTTCTCAAAACTATAAAAAGCGATACAAAAGCAACTTTCTACTGGTACCTGGAAAGCCTTTGTTAATGCTTCCCAGAACAAAATCATCCTTTTTCCTGTTGTTCCCTGTACTGACTGCAAAGACGCAAAAACAAAAATCAGTTAATCCTTTCCTAGCAACACAGAGGCAAAGCATCCACAAACAACAGCCAGTGTTTTCACAGCCTTCCGCATGTTATAAATGGTTTTCCCAGTCCCTTCCCTATAAATAAGCAATACGAGCGGGTAAGTACGGACACTGCACATCTTCCCACCCTCCAAAATAGTGTAATATTTACAGTCAACATCTTGTGAAAGCTGCAGCAAAACCTCATTTTAGGCAAACACACACATCAATTATTTTGAGAGTACTTAAAACGAAAATCCTCTCAAGTCAATGCAACAAAAGCAATCACTTAAGATTTGGATATGAATTTAAATTGGCAACTTTTGAAAGAAGCACCTTGTAATTGCACATTGAGAAGCTGATGACACCTTTTGTTTACCAAACTAAAAGTTAATTTTGATGGCAAAATTCTACCTGTGAAGTCCAAACACACTGAAAAAAACACCTGCCAGAACACATTCAAGACTACTCACAGGCCAAGAGCTTTAAACCAGGAAAATGTGCATATAAAAACCTAGTTAGAGCTGTCCCATTTAAAAACGTGTTCTACAGTTCAGAGATAAACAGCTTGTTCAAAAAGGAGTGGAAGCCAGAGGCAGGTCCCTGCTTTGCTATGCTTTGCATACTTTGGCACCAAGCAAGAACAATTTAATGTCTTTCAGATTCCTTCTGCCGCTACCAACGCCAGCTATAAATCCGTTCCAGCACACGAGGGATGCTGTTCAGTTCTTCGACGCTTCCAGCAACTGTACCGAAGAGTATTAGCATTGGTCTCGCTCACCCAATTTTCTCTCAGCCATTTCTTAACCTCGATGCAGAAGATGCTGCAGCATCCAGCACCCACGTCTTCATGACTAACAAGGACTTTCAAACAAGAGAGAGACAGAAAAAACACCCTGATGGGATAGGGTGCTAATAATTTAATATCTAGGGTATAATTTATTTACCACTACAAACTTCCAAGCTTTCATAGCACAGCCTTTTTTTCTTCATATGGTATTTGACTTGATAAAGGATTGTTTCTAAACCAAAACATCACAGAAAACTTCACTCAGGAGAATGTTAACTCATAACTCATTCCACAAGACTCGGTACCGTTCAACATTTTTATCAATGACCAGAGGGGAAACAGAGCAACTGCCGACTCAGTTTGCAGATCACGAAGCCCCACAAACGGCGAGCAACAGCGCGGACAGCGTGTTCGTACTGAGCAGTCTGACCCTTCTAACAGCAGCCTCAACTCAGGAACACAAAGTCTGTTTTCACAGAGCTCTGTACAAACACACCTGCAGCACAGGGCTGCACCCGAGCACGCAGGAGAAATCCAAGTTAAAACCTCTTCACGCAATACGGTAGCAAAAAGGATAAAAATACAGCCCAAGGGTGTGTAACAAAGGAACAGCAAATAAGAATAAAGTAGTAAAAAAAGATGTTTATCTCTGTCCATTATATAGATGGAGTCTATTGTAGATTCCTCTACACAAGTCTTCCAGTCACAAATGTGGAAAATTTTAAGATGCAGAAAGCCGTAACAATGCAAAGGGAATGGCAAAATGCCCTACAAGAAGAGAACTCAGAGATCAGACTGTTAAGGCTCTCAAAGAGGTTAGGACTAGGACAGAAATGTTATATATGCCCTCACGTAAGAAGAGGCAGTACTAACGTGTGCTTTGGTGTAGTAGCGGAGGACATAACAAGAGACAACATCTAAAAGCTGAAAATAGAAAAATCTAGAAGAAAAATAAAGGAAAATACACCTTTCAGTGGCCAAACTACCAGAACAATCTACAAAGGAAAACGTTCACCATCACCAGCTGTCTCCAAGAGAAAGAGAGACTGCAGCCAAACACTAATTCCTGGACTCAAAACTGGGTCAAATGATGGAAGTTGAAGGGTAAGTGATACCTGGTTATTTAAAGCAGACATCCCAATATCAACTTCTAGCTTTAAAACTGGGAATGGCTAAAATCTCAAATGAATTAATTGCTCATCAAGTGGTTGAAGGTGGAAAGTACCAAGAATTACTATGGGTTTAAAACTGTACAGTAGGAAAAAAGCTTATATCAACTGAGGAAATGTGGGTCAAATACTGCAATAGTGCTTTTTGATCGGATGAACTCCTAAAGCTCTACATCCCCACGCAGTGGGTGTTAGGAGACTAGTTAGGAGGGTTTGGGTTTGTTTTGGAGGGGGTGACTCAGAAGAAGCTGAGATAGCTTAGACATGGTTTGTGGGACTGTAGGATAAAGCGTTTTTCCTATCCAGTTAACCACGGCAATAGAGAACATCACTGCACGAGAGAAGAGAACAGCAGTGACAGAACACAGAGTAGGGAAAGATACAACCAAGACAGGACAGAAGGTCTGTAGAAGGTTAACTTACCACGAGTTCCAAAAATTCACACTGAAGTTCAGATTCTCCTTTGATCTTCTAAAAATGGAACCAATACTATACGATCTACTTTTTAATGCATTTTCCCCTCTTCTTCTCCTCCCCTCCTTGCTCACATAGGCAGGCAAAAATCAGTCACGGTTCTGATGTTCCTGCTTTGCTCAACCGCGAGGTCTGCCTGGCTTGCCAAGGAGGTAAGAGCTGTGTCCTTCCTGTGCTGTGCCTATACCAGAAATTTAACCCTAATCTAATGATAAACGAGGACCTCCAAACAACACTAAGATTTTAGAAAATCTAAGATTAGTGCTTAAATAAGAAAACATGCCACGGAAAGGGCTACCTCCTGGACTGCTCTCAACTACATTTGTCAAAGGCAAATTCACGCACCAGGATCTTGTATCGGTTGGAAGATTTATTTTGCACAGACTCCAATCCTATTCTTTCCCTCGTTCCCCCACGTTAACTTTTTCTTCTCCCAATTAGTAAAACTAGGCAAAAGAAAACGACCCTGTTTATTTCCTTGCAGCACAGAGAAAAGCCACCAACTTTGCCACATAACCCATGAGCAGCCCTGGCCTGCCGAAGGATATAAAAATCCAATATGTTTGCCCGAGGCAGCACCTAAGAACCGAATTGAAGTTGAAGCCACTGACAACACGCACTCATTAGAAGGCCAGATTTTAAAACTCCGTGCCGTTGGCCCAGATGTCCGGTAAGCCAGACTGCCTAAGCTGCTTGGGAACAAAACTTATCCCTGACATTCTGCCAATTAAAAAGCATAAAATCCCCATGCCATCAGCGCTCAGCTCAACTCGCTGGAAGCGGCAGGACTAGAAGCACAGACCAGCCAGTAACAGCGATGTGCTCAGTTAGCTCTTCAAATCCTTTGGGGGGTGGGGGAAAAACCCATCTATCTTCTTGGCATAAGGAAGAATACGAGAACTGAGGTTCAGACTGGCCACATTTCAACCCAGCTTAGAAAACCAGGCATTTCTGCTTGGTGGAAGTGTTATTCGATTATACAGACTACACAACAAACTAAAAAAACAAGAGACAGAACAGTTTGTGTTCCGTCTGGCTAATGATGCAAGTAAGTGCAATGTACGTAGGAAGAGGAAATTATTGTACACATATACACATATGGCTCGTAATATTTCTGCTTCAACAATGGAAAGGAGAAAGATATAGCAAGAAAACATTTTCTTAACATCTGTGAGTAACTGAGAGCTCCGCTGGATTTCAGCGATCTGGAGACATCCACAGTATTCGTTCTTTGAGTGTAGTATAGTTAATCTCAAGAATAACATTATTGCAATTACAAAAATAACACTAAAAATACAGGTACTTATTGCAGCAGTCTCATGTATTCACACAGCTTTCCGTAATGCCTTTAAAATACTCTGTTAGCATAGTCGACAGCTATTGTTCATGATTACTTGAAGGTACGACGGTTCACAAGTTTGTCTCAGCCGCGGGGAAGCCAGTCAATCAAGGAGACGGCAGAGGCAGACAAGTGACAGACATCCCTGCGACAGATAAGTAGTACGATCTTTTAACCGAAGGACTAAGCTTGTCAGCGGCCCACTCAAAAATAACCCTTCCAGCAACGGAGAAGGGAAAAAGGTTGGGATTTATTTGGGTAAGCCATCCAGCAGACTTCACTTACCATTTCAGAGCCTGGAGAGAGGAAAGAGAAGGAAGGTCAGCAATATCCTTCCTCCTTCAGTAATTCATTTCACCGCCTAAAGCCTCCCTAACAAACTGCTGTGCTGCCCTGGTCAGGGAGAGATCAGGTCTTACTGGACAGAGCAAAGCTAAATGCCGTTCACTGAAGCTGCCCTCAAGTTCAGCACCTGCAAAATACAGTCAAAAGCAGGGGCTTTCCCTTGAGTTTTTCTAAGGTCTGGGAGCAAACAGCAAAAAGAGAAGAAGGTCTACACCCTTTGTGCGGCTTGTAAAGCACACAGCACAGCAAAAGCAGGGCAATCCTATAAAAAAAAGAAAGCCCAAAAGCTGCTTAATCACCTTATTGGGGCGATATCCTTCGATGCCATTTCCTGCTCCTTTGGCAATTTCAACTTTCAAACCATCCTTAGCTTTGAGGTTCCTTCCACCCTACCACAGAGAGGACTCGGAATAATTTCCGAGTACATAAGCTTTGTCCTCCCCCTCCATACCACGACCTTTATCCTTACACTAGCTACTCTTTTTCACAGGGTTACTTATAACTCCATGACAGCGTCTCCACTCCCTCTGCAGCTTTCTTTATACCCATTGCATCGCTTTGGCGGCAGTTAGGGGAATCCTAGAATCGTTAAGGTCAGAAAAGACCCTTAAGATCATCAAGTCCAACTGTAAAGACTTCTCCACTCCTCAGCTGATCCCTCTGCTCAACCATCCTTCTCCCCTCACCTTTTTACGCACTTCGGATCATTCATACCTTCTTTTTCTCGGCTGGTTTAGGTCCTTTCCATCCTCAACCAATTTCCCTCCAGTGCTGTACGTTTCCATCTCTGCCTTCCCCGATCGCACCAAGCTTCCTTTGGTCAGGCGCAGGGGAGGGAAGAACAGCTCTCAGCAGCTCTCTCACCTTTAATCCACTTCTCTCCAGGATATCAGCAGCTCAGAAACCTGAATATCACCTCTGCTAACCCTGCATTGCTAACCTCATCTCTCCTCTGCCCACATCAATGCTCAACTTGCACTCTTGCCAAACTAATCCTCCCAAACCCAGAATCTTTCCAGTTTCTTTCCAGAAAGAAGGCTGATAACAATAAAGAGAACTCTCAAATGCCTTTTTTTCATCCAGTGACTCTCTCCCACCAGCCAGATCACCAATCCCAAGGCATTTGCCTTTCTTCCAAACAGCTAAAAGGTTCCTTTGACCCATACACTTTACTCCTGACCTTTTGTTTCTTTTCCTCTCTTGAGACGGTTACACATCCTTTTACTTCATCAAGAAGATCACAAGTAGATCACCCAAGAACGAAATCCGAGGGATCTCTACAGCCTCCCTCCCCCTCGCCATGCCGCATCCACCCCTGCTTCAAGCCATGTAATTTTAGAGCACCATCTCCCTTTTGTCGAGCCGACTTGGGTCTCGACAGACTAGCAGGGGTCCCGTTCATAGTCGCACTCGGTCAAAGGACAGAAATTTCACCTGCTGAAGCTTAGAATTAAAACTGCTAGAAATTGCGTGAAAAAGGCATTCTTAACACCAACAGAAACACTCCTACAAAGGGAGCCTACATACAAATTTGTGACTTCACACTAACAGAGTGTCTTATTTTTGCTGTAGTTTTGAGACCAGTATTTTACAGAGATGATCAAAAGCTGCACGCTAAAGGCAGGCGTATTTTTACCTATCCTTAGCAACAGTCACAGCGCAGCTTTCACAGCGGACCTGCACACGCTCAGCATAGCGAGCCATTTCCTTTATTCCACACCGGTGTTATATCTCAAGTGACCTCTGTCTAAATACAGAGAAAAAAGTCAAAAATCTTCTCTGAAAGCAATTTTGATGAAGAAGGAGAAATAAGGTTCAAAAAGCCTTCTTCCACCAATATACTTCAGAAAAATTGTTAGACTGACCAACTGTCGGGGTAGGTGCACAGGCACTTGAGCTCCCACCAATTCAGTGCGACCTTGGCCCAGTCTCCCTCTCATCAGCTCTTTCATAGCTCATCGTTTTCACTTTCAGTCCTCTGCAAGCCTTAACCAACTCCAAACTGTTCTTCCCAGAGGACCGATTCCTGTTTTCCCTTGAAGGAAGCTTTAACACACAAAATAAAATGTCTTCTCACTGGCAAATTTTCAGGGAGAAAAGAAGAGAGAAGTCACCCTACTATAAAAAAAAAAAACTACCTTTTTATTTTTCACTCTAGTTTATGGGAAAGACAATGAAAGCCTGCTATCTGGCCCGGATACAGTCCCAATTAAAAATAGTGCCCTTTCTTAAAGTCAAGGGAAAACAGGGTTGTGACTGGGTTATTGTTTCCGAGCATGCTCGGCAGCTTTTAAGATTTCAGCATCGGGTAATGGAGCCCTGTTTCCTCTCTGACATCACTACACATTCTCCCTGCATGACCAGAGCAATGACACAGTAACAGGTTTTGCTGCTACAATTATTTTTTTTGCGAAGGGGTTGCCCCACAAAGGGACAAGAACAAGGACGCCGAGCAAAAGGCACACGTGAAGAAGTTGTGCAATACGCGACTACAGAGCTTACCCATTTCTTGGGTACATCCTGCAGTACCCAACTTGTTTTAGGTTCCCCATCTCTCCCCTCCCAAAGCCAACTATTACAAAAAATGTATTTTCAAACCCAAGATCTGGCTCACTCCACTTCCTGAAACAGGAACTTCAAAACCTAATCAGACCATTTCAATATTAATTACGACTCATTTCTTCATTTAAGGAAATGAACGATGCAAACCAGTACCTGTGTTTCGGGCTGCGTTAGGAAGCCATACCTACAGCCCACAGACAAGGTAACACAAACGGTGCAGTCAACCACGCCGAGACATATTTTCTCATGCATTTCTGAGACATATTTTCTCGTGCTTTTCTAACAGAGTTTAATAACAACTTACGAAGCACGCATCCCCTAAAACATCCAGAAGGAATAAATGAATTATTACTGGGTGTCCTGACTGTTTTGCAGCTTGCACCTTAATGCTACATTAAGTAGAATTACGCAAGCTTCGCAACTATAAAAAACCCTCCCAGATCTGGAGATGAAAGGCAGGAGTTTAGGCGAAAGCCACTATTCCAACTTGGGGTTCCCGAACCAAGGAGGACACATAAAGCTCATCCACAGCTCCCCTCGAGCTGCGGTTATTCCCACTCCTTTTGTTTTTCTTTCTAACCTCCACACTCTCTCGGGCTGAAGTCAGAAAACAAAATGTCATTGTTTAGGCTTAATGAGTCAACGTTAATTTCCCCATTGTTTATTTAAATCCCCTTTAAAACAGCAGCAGTGGCGGTAATTACGTCGAAATACTAATGCTTTCTTGGGGGGGGAGAAGCGAGAAGGAAAACGCGTTTTCCACGAAGGGGCGGCCGGCGCACGCCGCGGGGACGGGGAAAAACAAACCCCGCGCTCCTGCGGGCGAGGGTTACCTCAGCGGGGCGGCCCCGCCGCCGCGGCCACGCCGCGGGCCGCTGCCCGCCCGCCCCGGGCCGGCCCCCTCCCGCGGGTCACCTTGACAGCCCGCCCCGGCCCCCCGCGATCGCGTCTTTGTGCCGTTACCCGCCGCCGCGGAGCGCCGGGCCCGCGCACAAAGCCCCGGCGGGAGGGGACGGCCCGCCCCGGCCTGAGGGACCCGCGGCCGCCCCGGGTGGAGCGGGGACCCGCCCGCCGCCGCGGCGCGGCCGTTACCTGGAAGTCCCTGTCCTCGTTGAAGCGGGAGAACCTGTCCGCCATTTTGCGCCGCTCTCGGCCCGGCCCGGCCCGGCCCCGCCGCTCCGGCCGCCTCCCCTCAGCGCCGCGGCAGCGCGCGCCCCGCCTCCCCCGCGCCGGGCCGCTGCGCGCATGCGCGGCAGCCGCAGGTCACGTGGGCGGCCCAGGGAAGCGGGGAACGACGTCTGACGGCGGCGGGGCGCGGCGGGGCGCGGCGCGGCGCGGCGCGGCGCGGGCGGGAGGGAGCGGGTCGCTGCTCCCAGGGCAGCGGGGGGCGGCGGGCACCACCGGCCGCACCGCGGAGCCTCCGCCTCCTCCTCCTCCGCCGCGGCGGGCCGCGCCCCGCCTCCCAGCTCCGCTGCGGTTGGGGACGGAGCGCGCAGCACGCATGCGCCGCTCCTCGCCTGCGCGCGCACCCTAGCAACCCGGGAGGGCGCGAGCGGCCGTAGCACCGGGGCGTCCCCTGTGCGCATGCGCAGAGCCAGGCGGCGAGGGCGCGACCCGGGGAAACGGGGGGGGGGGCCTTCAGCCTTCCCGCCCTCCCGGTCGGAGCCAATGGGGCTGCCCCAGCCTCTTGAGTGATGGTGGGATGAGTCAATAGGAGTGCGGGCTCGCTACCGCCCCCTGGCGTGCGCCGCGGGTCACGCTGGCTGCTGGCGGGGCGCGTGCGCAGACTGTCCTCAGCGGGGCCGGGCGGGAGGGGGCGGCCGGGGAGGGCCCTGGCCCAGCCAGGGTGGGGGGTCTGGGGCCAGCCCCGAGGCGAGTGATGGGGCCCGGGACCAGCCCCGAGGCGAGTGATGGTACCTGGGACCAGCCCTGAAGGCGGGTGGTGGTGCCCGGGGCCAGCCCTGAGGCTGATGGTGGGGCCTGTGGCCAGCCCTGAGGCAGGTGATGGTACCTGGGACCAGCCCTGAGGCAGGTGATGGTGCGCAGGGCCAGCCCTGAGGCTGATGATGGAGCCCAGCGCCAGCCCTGAGGTGGGTGGTGGTGCCTGGGACCAGCCCTGAGGCTTATGATGGTGCCCGGGGCCAGCCCTGAGACTGATGATGGAGCCCAGGGCCAGCCCTGAGGTAGGCCATGGTGCCCAGGACAAAGCCTGAGCTGGGTCACGGCGCTGGGAGCCAACCCTGAGGTGAAGCACAGTGCCCAGGGCCAGGCGGAGCCATCCCTGTAGCCCTGCTCCCACCCCAGGCCTTCAGCCAGGCTGCAGGGGCCTTTCTTCACCCCCGAGCAGGGAGGCATCTGCCTGGCTTGCACAAGCACAGCCAGGTCCCCGTATGTGGTGGCAGAGGAGTAGCGCCCCGGGCCTGCACGCACCACGCGATGCCTGGGGTCTCCGTCTCGCAGCAGCCCACCAGCCTTTGAGCCCGGGGGCTGCGGCAGACAAGGCCCTGCTTTTCCATCCACCACCACAGCTGTTACCAGCTGTCTCCGAGCATGGCAGCGTGTGTCACTGTCTCTACGCCATCCCTGACAGCAGGAAAACTGGATTCCATCTGTCTCTCCATTCATTCCTTTTCTTTCTCTCACCAGAAGCCTGGCTGCCCGGATCCTGCTTGCATGCTGCCCTCTGCCGCCTCGGCGAGGCAAGGTGAGGAGAGAGGAGTTCGGAAACGGGCCTGTTTGAAGCGTGTTCACTAAACCGTGCATCCGTGCGTGCCACCGAACGCATCGATGAGGTGAACCCCTGTGACGGCGAGCCCTGCGCAGTGGGGCTGTGGGTCAGATGCAGGGGAGGCCGGAGCGGTGGTTGTGCTTTGTGCTAGGCAGTGGAGCTGGTAGCAGAGCTGGCTTGATCCGTTACTGCAGCGTGCCAGGCTGGGCTGCGCTGCCAGAACTCCTGCGTGGAGCTCCCTCACACATCTGCCTCTAACTTCCCAGGAGGGATGCTGCTCTCATCCCGCTGCCCACCTCAGCAGCCTTGCAGAAATCCCCCCAGGAAATCCCCCTAATCTCGGCTCTCCGGGGACCAGTCAGCCCTGCGTTCGTGCTGAGGAGGACCAAAGCAGCCTGCAGAGCCCTCCTGTCCTGCCACTTGTCTGTGCTTTACTCTGCTCCCCCCAAACACCTCAGCGCCGGGGGTCACCCGTCTTGTCCTGCATCAGGGCCATGGTCCCACCCGTTGTGGGACTGCGGGGCCATCGCCTGGGCTGCCGGTCCTTGCCCTGCTCTGCCTCTCCTCCACAGGTCGTGGTCTCTCTCCCTCTGACATCCCCGCGGCTCCTTGTGCCCCGAGGCCTGCCCTGCAGCTTAGCCCCGTGGAGGGTGGAGAAGCTGAGGCAGGGAGGGGAGCAGCCTTTCTCCTTCCAGGAGTCACCGCTGCATTTTCGGAGGGACTGTCCCCCTCTTGTCCTCCTGACGCACCCAGACGGGCAGGGTGGAGCCGGGATCCCTGCCCGGGGAGCACAGCCACGCTGCGAGGAGCATCCCCGTGGGCGGCTCGGTCGAAGGGACCCGTGTGTCCTGCAGCCACCCCACCCGTGGGTCCCGGGTGGGCACCCTGGGCCCTGCTCAGCGCCAGGGCTGTCCCCACGAGAGGGAGCTCCTGCTCCACCCAGGTGGGCAGCAGAATCCCCATCCACACCGTGGGCCCCCCACCCACTGTGGGGTGGCTGAGCCAGACGTGTCCCCGCAGGGAGATGGGGCCGTTCCAAGCCGGGTGGGACGAGCCCCGGGGAGGGTGGCAGCTCCCGCAGCAGGACCCGGGCGTGCTGGTGGCTTACGTCCCTTCTCGACACGGCCCCCCGAAGCCAGTGCTCATTGGCACCAATGGGTGGGGGGCACCCAGCCCTGCTTGGACTTTGGGGCAAGGGGGATCTGGCACCCTAGGGGTGCTGAGATGGGGAGACTGGGTGCCCCCCACACACACCCTGGGGCTGGGTGCCCTCCTCGGTGCTGCCCGAAGCCCCTCACCCCCTGCCTCAGTTTCCCTCGGTGCTACAGGGACGAGCGGAGCCTGGCTGTGGCAGCGGGGAGCTGGAGCAGGCACTGAGCCCACGCTGGGGGATCAACCCTGGGAGGGCTCGCGCTTCTCTGCCCGAGGTGCTGGAGGGGAACAGTGTCCCCAGGCCAGGGGACCCGCGACCCCAAGCGCATACGTGTGCGGCGGGCACCTATGGGTGTGAGTGCGTGTGCGAGCAGGGGGAGGCCGGGAACCAGGAGCGAAGGAGGCCCCTTTCTGCGGGCCGGGGGCCGGGAGGCGGAGGCCGGCACTGCGGCCGCCTGGGCCCCTCTTCGCATGTAAAGCAGCTTTGTGTGGGGGCTGTGGCCCCCTGGCCCCCGCTGCCTGCCATGCAGGAGGGAGCCAGTGGGGAGGCCAGAAGGAACGGCCCCCCCTCGGCTTTTCCCCACAGCGAGGGCCCGTGCCTGCCAGGGACATGTGCCCAACGGGGACCTGTGGCTGCTGGGGGACAAACCTGCCCCGCTATGTGCTCCAGTACCCCCTAGCCTGGAGGGGCTGAGCATGGGGACACCTCAGTGTCCCGTTGGGGTGCAGGGACAGCTCAGTGTCCTTGTTGGGCACAACTTCATGCCACCGTCAGGCACAGGGATGGTTCAGTGCCACCCTTGGGCACAGGGACAGCTTGGTATCCAGCCTCAGGCATGGGAACAGTTCAGTGTCCCCATCAGGCACAGCTTGTGTCCCCACTGGGCACAGGGCCAGCTCAACATCCCCGTTGGGCATAGGGACAGCTCAGTGTCCCCATGGGGCACGGGGACAGCTCAGTGTCCTTGTTGGGCACAACTTCATGCCACTGTCAGGCACAGGGACGGTTCCATGCCACTCTTGGCACAGGGACAGCTTGGTATCCCCCTTGGGCATGGGGAGGGTTCAGTGTCCCTGTCAGGCATGGCGACAGTTCAGTGTCCCCATCGGGCACAGCTCTGTGTCCCCACTGGGCACAGGGACAGCTCAACGTCCCTATCGGGCATGGGCTGGGTCCACTTTGGTCACGGGGTGGCTCATTGTCCCACGGGGACGCCTCAGTGTCCCCGATGGGCTGGGGACAGTTGGAGTGGCCATGAGACACGGTGGAAGCAGGAATGGGCCTCATGGCCCCGCTGCAGCCCCCCCAGCCCACAGGGGGGATTTGAGTGGTGCTGGGGGACAGGTGGGCACCCAGGGGACCCCGAGGGCCACCCTGGGCCTGTGGCGTGGGCTCGCCTGTGTCCCCACACCCAGTGCTGACAAGGGCCGGGTATAAATAGCAGCCAGCTCTGTCACCTCCTGTCACATGCCCAGCGCTGGCAGGGTCCCCCCGCCATCGGCCGGGGGCACAGCTGTTCTGGGCATGGGGAGGGATGGCCACAGGGGCACCCCGTCCCCTCCCGCCAGCCGTGCAGCGGGACACCCCCACTGCGGGGGCCACCGGGGCCATCAACCCCAAATCAGAGCCAAAAGGGAAACTCCTGGGGGGCTGGCGAGGTCCCGCCACCCCTGCCTCGCGCCGCCCGCTTCCACGGGCAAAAATTGTCACCGCTCGACCTGCCGGTCCCCGAGGCGGCTCTAAAAATACCGCGTCCTCCTGACAGCGACAGCTGAGGGACAGGGTGGCGGATGCCTTGGGGACCCGCGGGGGGGGCCGGGGCCGTGCGGAGGAGTGGGGCTGCCAGCCTGGGGTGCCCCGGCCCCCTGCCACCCGGCCCCCTCCGAGCCGGGATGGTCCCTCCCTCTTCACACGCTCCATTTCGGGGAGCCCCCAGCATCCCGCCCCGCCAGGCCTGGCCCGCTGCCCCCTTCTCCCATCGGGATGCAGCGAGACAGTGGCCGGCGGCACCGTGCCCAGGCTGTGCCCACTCTCGCCCAGCAGCCGCCAGCACGCAGCCTGGCCCCGGCACGCTGCGGAGGCTGTGCCTCTCGCTGTCCCCCCAGCCCTCCCCGAAGCCCCTAATCCATCTCTCGCAGCAGGAGATGCCTAAGCTGCCTTTTCATGCCGGCTCCTCCGCGCGCGAGCTCGCCGCGCTTTCAATACCGGGCGCTGGCAGGAGATGTGTCGGACAAGCTGAAGGGATCCCTCCCCTGCCAGGAAGGTCAAGGTGTGCTTAAGCCAGCTTCCCCCCGCGGGCTAGCGTCCTGCCAGCCCACCTCGCGGTGCGTTTTGTCCCCCACCGCCATTGGGTGGATTTTGGGGAGCCACCGTGGCACCGGGGTTTTACCACCCCTGGGGGTGTCCAGGCAGCCAGACCCTCATCTCAGGGGGCGCTTGTGCCCCCTGGCTCCTCACAGCCCTCGTCCTGGTGCCGGGTGCCGGGGTTTGGCTAACACGCCATGCCCGGTGCCTGCTGGCGTCTCATGGGTGCCCGCTGCAGCCACGCCGGCAGTGAGGGCTGCCCCTGGTGCTGGGGCACCCCGGGGCTTGGCTTGCCCCACGGCTCGCCCCATGGGTGCCCCGGGGCTTGGGTCAGCCCCCAGCCTACCTGGCCAGTGCTGCTCACGGACCCTCCCACCCCACTGAGCTGTTAGACCAGTTTAGACCAGTACAAACCAGGCCTGAGAAGAGCAGGCGCTGGTTCCTGCCTTCCCTAACCCACAGGACAGCCGTGCGTGCAGCAAAGCTGGGCGCAGATGTGCAAACGCGCACGTGCACACGCGTGCCAGCACCCCTCGACCCCCCAGCCCCGCTCCCGCATCCCCACGCTCGCCTCGCCTGCGGGTGCCATGCGTGCATGCGCACGCGTGTGTATGCATGCGTGTGTGCACGCGTGTGCCCGCTCACGCACGGGGGTGCAGGGGGGCCCCGCGGTGCCGGTGCCAGGGGCCCCGCATCCCTCTCTGTTCCCTTGGTGACGGACCCCCGTCCTCCTCCGCTGGCACCTTGAGCCTGCCGCCAGCCAGGGCCTTTGTGGCTGGTTTTAATTAGAGCCTCTTAAGTGTGAAACAAAGCCAAGGGCAGGGGCCGGGGGGGGCCCTTCCTCCAAGCTCCCGGGTGACCGCCGGGGGTCCCCGTCCTGCCTGGCATCGCCTGGCACAGCCGCTCTGTCCCCCAATTTCTGCTTTGCCCTCCCCCATGCCCATCCCCATGGGATGGGGGTAGTAGGAGCTGGTGCTGCCAGAGCCCCCGCCCCAAAATATTGCCCTCCGGAGTGGTGCTGGCCACCAGCCCAAGCACTGGGGGTGCTGCCGGGGGTCCGAGGCCAGGACCCGGGGGGTTCCCAGCTGTGTCCCCCATCCCTGGCCCTCCTGGGCCCCCCACAAGCACCCTGGCACCCTGCGGCGCTGGGGGGTCCCGAGGGGAGGGGCTGCATGAGGACCGTGCCCTGCTCCCACGGGGACACCGGAGCCACCAGCCCCTCTGGAGATGGTGGCACCCGTGGGCTGTCCCCTGGCTGGCAGCGACCTGGGCACCCCGGGATGCTGGGGGTGCCCCTGGGGACCCACCAGCATCCCCCAGTGCTGTACTGGGATGAAGTGAGAGCAGAGCAGTGGGGGGATCGGGACTCCCGGGTCCCCTCCACCCCAAGCAGCTCCTGGGGGTCTGCAAGGGGGAGCCCTGGGGGGAGCTGGGCTTGGCCCTGTACTCCCAGTAACGCCCAGTCTGGCCTGGTGGCAGCACCCACCCGCTCCTGCTGGGTGCTAGGATGGGTCCCTGTCCTCGCAGGGTCCCCTCTGCCCGGGACGCCAACCCGCAGGGAAGCTTTGGGGGGGGGACGGGACACCCTCTCCCACCCAGCACGCCCCTGGCAGCGCCTGGGGACCGGGCTGGGAACCTGGTGACAGGGAGGAATGGGACCACAGGGATTCCCTGGCCTCCCTGCGTGTCCCTGCGAGGGGACGCCCCTGCTCAGGCGGGACCCCCGGCTGCCTCCCCAGGGTGTCCCCTGACACCCCCAGCCCCCCCAGGCGTCCCCCGGGCTGGCTGGCAGGCCTGCTCTGGGTGTCCCCCTCCCCTGGAGGGCTCAGCACCCTCTCTGAGTGGGACCACGTCCCCATGTGTCCCCAGTGCCCCGAGGTCCTCGGGAACCCCTGTCCCGAGCCACCAGCACCGCAGGAGGACAGGGAGCACGGGGACAGCCCCTGCCACCCCCGCTGGAAGTGACATCCCCCCACCCCGGAAAGAAGCCAAAATCCGAAGCTTTTAGGAAGCCAAGATCCACGTGGCTGCGCCGACACCCCCGCACCCCCTCCGTCCCCGTCCCTGTCCCCGGCTGGCGGGGCTGGGGCAAAGGCCACCGCGCGGGGGTCACACAAGCCAGGCCCTGCAACCGGGGAGCCGGGAAGGGGCCGGGAGGCAGCCGCTCGCCAGGATCCGGCCTCAGCTCCGGCCCCCGCAGCCCGGCGCCTTGCCAGGCCCTGCGCCAGCAGCCTCCCCGGCCGGGGACTCACTGGGTGCCCGCCAAGCCCCAGCCGTGCCGAGCCGCCCTCCTCGGCGCATGGCGGCCGTGGGCTTGGCGCGGTCCCCAAAGGCAGCACCCCTGGGTGTCCCAGCCGGGGTATGGGTGGGTGCCTGGTCGCTGGCACCCATCCCGCCCCGGTTCGCTGCCCGGGACCGCCGTCGCGGCCTCATCCGAGGCCACGGGGACCCCCTGCTTCCATCCCCGACCCCTTTGCAAAAACAGGGAGCCCCCAGCATCCCGCCAACCGCCGCGGTGACAACCGGCACGTCCAGGCCGGGAAAGCTGACGGGGTGGCGGGGGGGTGCCGGGAGCGGGTGCGCATCGTGTGGCCCGTCCTCCCCCCCCCCCCCGGCTTTGATTTCTGGAGCCCCCCCTGCCCTTCCCCCTCGGCCAGGAGCCGCGCAATGGTTTCAATTACGCTCTGAAAGGCGGTGGGGCCCTCTTTTCACGGCAGCCCGGGTTTCTCCTGCTCACAACAAAAGCTTAAGTTACAGGAAAGGGAGAAAAAGGGAGGGAGGACGGCGGAGGGGAAGGAGGCAGCCAGCAGAAAGCCCCTCGCCCCCCCAGAAAGGAGCGGGACGGGGGTGGGGGGCTGCCCACTGCGGCCCCCCCGTCTGCCCCTTCTTTGGGATGCTGCTTTGGGAAGGGAGCCCCCTCCCCCCCCAGCCCGCTGCCAAAATTTGGGGTGATTGCCCGCAGTTTCCTTCCCTGACGAGGGTCTTTGGTGTGTCCCAGTCCCCCCCAGTGTGTCCCAGATCCCCCCAGCATGTCCTAGATCACCCCGGTGTGTCCTGGTCCCTCCCAGTGTGTCCCAGTCCCCCCCCACTGTGTCCTGGTGTCCCCCTCGATGTGTCCTGGTCCCCCCCGCCATGTCCTGAATCCCCCCAGTGTGTCCCAGTCCCCCCTGCTGTGTCCCAGATCCCCCCAGTGTGTCCCAGTCCCCCCCAGCGTGTCCCACTCCCCCCCAGCGTGTCCCGGCCCTCCAGCCCCCTCCCGCCACCCCGGTTTTGGGGACAGAGGTGCCGTTCCCCACGGCTGGGGTGGGAGGTGCGGGCCCGCGGCGGGGGACAGGAGGCGGGATGTCCCCTGCCACCCCCGGCTGATGGGGACACCCCTGGCTGTGCGGTGGCCGTGGGGGGCCAGCTCCGGCAGCACCCCAGGGTGGCCGTGGGCCACCCCACGGGGCGGTGGCATCCCTGTTCCCGTAGCGGGTGGCCAGGACCCGCCGGGGGGCCACGGGGGCTAATGCTGCCCCCGGTGCACCCCGAAGGGGACCTGGGGACAACGGGGGACCCGCCGCGGCGTGGCCGTGAGGGGGGTGGGGGGAGCAGC
The DNA here is from genome assembly GCF_047370975.1 of Nipponia nippon. Lineage (NCBI taxonomy): Eukaryota > Metazoa > Chordata > Aves > Pelecaniformes > Threskiornithidae > Nipponia > Nipponia nippon. Next base: position 5,477,855 of record NW_028262350.1, read on the forward strand.
CCCACCGGGGGGGCACGGGGGGGGCGGGGGACACCGGGGGGGACACACGGGGGGGCCGGGGGGCACCGGGGGGCACGGGGACGGACTCTTCCCCGTGGCCCCGTCCCGACCCCACGCCGCGGGGGGAGATTTCCCGGGGGGGAAAAACTTTGCGGGGGGGGGGGGGGAGGCCCACGCTCCCCCCCCCCCGATCCCGGCCGGAGGGGCGTGGCCCGGGGCGGCGGGGGGCGTGGCGAGCGCGCCATTTGAATGTGATTGGCGGGGCGGGCGGGGCGGGGCGCGGAGTGGGCGGGGCGCGGGGGGGCCGCTCCGCCCGGCGGGGACGCGGCGCTGCCCCGCACAAAGGCGGCGGGAGCGTCCGGTGCGGCCGCTCCGCTCCCCCGGCCCCCCCCGGCACCCCCCGGCACCCCGGCCCCCCGCCAGCGCCACCGCCCGCCCGGGGCTCCGGCACCGGGAGCTGCGCCGCGGAGCACCGGGTCGGGACAGCGGGAGCACCGGGACCGCCAAGTCCGGGCAGCGGGAGCAGCGCTGCGGGGTACCGGGAGCGGCTGGGCTGGGCGCCGGGAGCCGTCCCGCCGCGCACGGTAGAGCGGGACACCGGGAGCCGTCCAGGCGGGTACCGGGAGCCGTCCAGGCGGGACCTGAGCGTGTCCGGGCACCGGGAGCCATCCAGGCAGCACCGGGCACGGCAGCTCTGGGCACCGGGAGCCATCCAGGCAGCACCGGGCACGGCAGATCCGGACGGGAGGACCGGCCGGCCGGCTGGGCACCAGGCACGGGAAATCCGGGCGCAGCAGCTCGGGGCACCATGGGCCCCCGCAGCGTGCTGCCCGCCCTGGCCTGGCTGCTGGTGGGGCTGAGCGTGCCGGCGCCGTGCCGGAGCCAGCTGCACGGCGAGAAGGGCATCTCCATCCCTGACCACGGCTTCTGCCAACCCATCTCCATCCCGCTCTGCACCGACATCGCCTACAACCAGACCATCATGCCCAACCTGCTGGGTCACACCAACCAGGAGGACGCAGGGTTGGAGGTCCACCAGTTCTACCCCTTGGTGAAGGTCCAGTGCTCGTTGGAGCTCAAGTTCTTCCTCTGCTCCATGTACGCGCCGGTCTGCACGGTGCTGGAGCAGGCCATCCCGCCGTGCCGCTCCATCTGCGAGCGGGCGCGCCAGGGCTGCGAAGCCCTCATGAATAAATTTGGTTTCCAATGGCCGGAACGATTACGGTGTGAGAATTTCCCCCGGCACGGCGCCGAGCAGATCTGCGTGGGGCAGAACCATTCGGAAGACGGCGGTTCGCCGGCGTTGCTCACCAGCGCCACGCCGTTGGCCGGCCAAGGCACGCCGGGCGCCCCTCGCTACGCCACCCTCGACCACCCCTTCCACTGCCCGCGGGCACTGAAGGTGCCCAGCTACCTCAACTACAAGTTCTTGGGCGAGAAGGACTGCGCGGCGCCCTGCGAGCCCACCCGTCCCGACGGCCACATGTTCTTCAACGAGGACGAGATCCGTTTCGCCCGTATCTGGATCCTCATCTGGTCCGTCTTGTGTTGCGCCTCCACCTTCTTCACCGTCACCACCTACCTGGTGGACATGCAGCGTTTCCGCTACCCCGAGCGACCCATCATCTTCCTCTCGGGGTGCTACACCATGGTGTCGGTGGCCTACATCGCCGGCTTCATGCTGGAGGAGAGGGTGGTCTGCAACGAGCGTTTCCAGGAGGACGGCTACCGCACGGTGGTACAGGGCACCAAGAAAGAAGGTTGCACCATCCTCTTCATGATGCTCTACTTCTTCAGCATGGCCAGCTCGATCTGGTGGGTCATCCTCTCCCTCACCTGGTTCTTGGCCGCCGGCATGAAGTGGGGCCACGAGGCCATCGAGGCCAACTCCCAGTACTTCCACTTGGCCGCCTGGGCCGTCCCGGCCGTCAAGACCATCACCATCCTGGCCATGGGGCAGATCGACGGGGACCTGCTGAGCGGCGTCTGCTTCGTGGGCCTCAACAACATCGACCCTCTCCGGGGCTTCGTGTTGGCCCCGCTCTTCGTCTACCTCTTCATCGGTACCTCCTTCCTTCTGGCCGGCTTCGTCTCCCTCTTCCGCATCCGCACCATCATGAAACACGGAGGGACCAAAACGGAGAAGCTGGAGCGGTTGATGGTTCGCATCGGGGTCTTCAGCGTCCTCTACACCGTCCCGGCCACCATCGTCATCGCTTGCTATTTCTACGAGCAGGCTTTCCGCGAGCACTGGGAGCGCAGCTGGATCAGCCAGAACTGCAAGAGCTTGGCCATCCCCTGCCCGCTCCACTTCACCCCCCGCATGACCCCCGATTTCACCGTCTACATGATCAAGTATCTCATGACTCTCATCGTGGGCATCACCTCCGGCTTTTGGATATGGTCGGGTAAAACCCTGCACTCGTGGAGGAAGTTCTACACGCGACTCACCAACAGCAAGCAGGGCGAGACGACGGTGTGACCCCCCCGAACCCGGCCGCCGCCGCCCTTCGGCTTGAATTTTTTTTGGGGGGGTTATTATATATATTTTTATTTTTAGATTTATTAACGTCTAAGGGGTGTCTCTCTTTCTCTTTGATTTTTTTTTTTTGTAATTAAACCTGTAAATAGCATTTGTAAATTTAATTATATATTTCTATTTAAAATATGAAAAAGGGAGAAAAAAAAGGGAGAAAAAAAAGGGAGAAAAAGGAGGGGGAGAAAAAGGAGGGGGAGAAAAAGGAGGAAAAAAAGAAGGAAAAGGTGAGGGAGGGGAAAGGAGGAAAAGGAGAGAGGGGAAAAGGAGAGGGGAAAAATAGGAGAAAAAGGAGAGGGGAAAAATAGGAGAAAAAGGGAGGGGGGAGGAGAAAAAGGAGCGGGGGAAAAAAGGAGAAAAAGGAGCAGGAAAAAAATATATTAAGGGGGAAGGAGAAAAAGGAGAGGAAAAATAGGAGGGGAGAAAAAGGAGGAGGAAAAAAGGGGGAAAAGGAGCAGGGAAAAAAGTAGAAAAAGGAGGGAAAATAGGAGGGGGAAAAGAAGAAAAACGGAGAAAAGGAAGGAGAAGAAGGGGGGAAAAGGGTAAAAAAAGGATAAAAAAGGGGGGGGAAAAGGAGAAGGGGGAGAAGCCCCGCGGAGCCGGGAGCGGGGCCCGCCCGCCCTCCGCGCTGCCCGGGCCCGGTTCCCCTCCCCGCCGGGGCCGCTGGCGGCCGGGGGGCCCCGGGCTCGGGGGCGGCCCCGCTCCTGCCCGTCCCTTGCCCGCTCCCTGCCCGCTCCCTGCCCGCTCTCCCCGGGCACGGGCCGCTCCGCCGGCCCCTGGAAAAACGGGGGGGGGGGGAAACCCGAAAAACCGAATAACCCCCCCATTTTTCTCCCTCTCCTTTTGGAAACTCGCCCCCCAAAAATGATTTTTTTTTATTAACCCCCCCTTCGCTCGCTCCCAAAAGCTGCTGTGGCAGGGCTGTCCCCCCCCCGGGGCTGGGGTCTCTGCCTGCTCCCTGCCCGCACCGCCCTGCCTGTACCCCCCCCCTTGGCTGCAGGCTTTTCCTCCCAAATTACTTTTTAAACGCTCCTTTGCAAATACAAACGAGTAAAGCAAAACGCTAACTTATTCCCGAAGGCTTTATTTCCCCCCCCCCCAAAAAATCAAGAATTAAATGGGGGGGGGGGGTCCCCATGGGTGCTGCTGGGGGGGCCAGGAGCAGGACCCCCCGCTTCCAGCGCCACGGGGATGAGCCAGCATCTCCCTCCAGCTGGAACAAAGCGCTTTGCGGGGGGAAAAAAAATCTATTTAACCCCCAAAATAAGGATTTGGGGGTTTGCAGTGGGAGGGGGGGGCCTCTCCCGTGCCCCCCCGGAGGAAAGAGCTCACATTTGCTATAGGATTAGGGGTTCGGCTGTGCGTGGGCCCCCCGATCCCGAGTCTCTGGAGAGAAGCGGGTCCTGGCTCCGGTTCGGCTTGTTGGGATTTGGGCGATGCTGGAGATGGGATATGGGGAGTTTGAGCTGGAGCTCGGGCAGGGGAAGGACGGATTTAATCAGCTGGATTGAATTGACATTTTAAAAAAATACTCTTCCCAAAATGGAGGGGGAGACCTGGCCGGGGAAGCGCTGACCCCACGGGCGCCCCAAAACCGGCCCCGGGAAGCCCCACCGCTTCTTGTCTCCATCATTTTGGGGGATTTTTGGATCCGTTGAGAGCAATGGGGGCTTGCGGGGAGACTGAGCCCTTCCCCTTTCCTCAGCAAAGCCCTGGGATGATCCCCAAACCCCCTTAAAAATCCCAATTCTCCGTGGAAGGGAAAAGCGGGAGCCGAAAGGGTTAAGACAGCGCCTCTCCAGCACATTTTGGAAAGGAAAAACTCTTTGGATCCGGTTTAATTTTCCAACGATGACTTGGAAGGAGGGAGAGAAGAGGGGGGAAACGTATCCAGGGTTTTTTTTCCCCCCCTTCTCCGTGGTTTGGAGAAGGAGTTTGGGGGACGGGCTGGGCTGGCCGGGACCCCCGGTGCCCCCACACCTTCGGTGGCTCTCGAAATGGGAATTCAAAATTAAAATGGGGTTGATTTTATCGGAATTAAAATGGGGTTGATTTTATTGCCACCGATGTCTTTGCCTCCCTCCGGGGGAGAAAACCCCGGCAGGACGAGCCTCGGCCAAGGGACGGGGGGAACCCCCTGCACCCCTCAACTCCACGCACCCAAAGGCATGTGGTGGCTTCACCCTTTCCATAGGGGATCCCAGGGCCGTATCCAGCCCTGGCGCTGGGTGCTTTGGCCTGGGGGTGCTGCCCATCCATCGGCTGGTTCTCGTTATCCAGTCGGTGGGTCCCGCTCCCCAAAAAGGCAGATCCCACCCGAGGCCGCTTTGTTTTCCGGAGGCGAAGCGCGGATCGCCGGGGGACGGGGGGAATGTAAACTCTCCACCCAGGAATGCAGGAGCTGGGAGATGATTTTTTTTTCCAAGGCTTCGGTCTCCCGGCTTTGGAAACCAGGGCTGGGATCACAGAGGCTGCGCCCGGCGGCTGAGCTCTGTGGGTGCTGAGCACCCCATGGGTGCTGCCGGGCCCCCCGGGGGGCCGTGTCCGTGTCCCCGCTCCCCAGCCCCGGGGGCTCCTGCGATGCCCGGGGAGGTTTGGGGCTGGAACTGGCGGAGCTGGGCCGGATCCTGCCCTGCAGCGGCCGGGCGGCTCAGCCCAGGGCCTCTCCGAGGCCTTTTTTGGGGGGGTTGGAGGTTTGGGGGGGGGTTTGGCTCTCGGGGCCGTTTGCAGCCCGAGCGGGGAAGGAGCTGGAGGGCGTCTGCAAGCGACGGTCAGTGTGTCCCCCTCTGTCCCCTGGTCTGTCACCCAGGGGTGGGTCACCCTGCGTCAGGCTAACCCTGGGGACAGGTCACCCCAGGGACAGGTCCCCCTGGGGACAGAGCACCCCAAATCTAACTAACGCCAGGGATGGGTCACCCCGTGTCCCAGTAACCCTGGGGACAGGTCACCCCCGGTCTGGCTGACCCAGAGCATGGGTCCCCCCAGGTCCAGCTAACCCCGGGGACAGGGGACAGGGCCTCCTCCCTGCACACGGCTGAGCCCCAGCCCTCCCAGGCTGGTGACTCCCATCCTCCTCTTCCTCTTTTAAGCCAAGTGAAGAGGGAGCAAACGCCGGTGGCGGGTCCCGCCGTGTCCCCCGCCCGGCCGTGGTGGGGGTCCTTTGATGTCCCCTAATGAGCCCCGCTCTGTTTTCACAGCTGCCCAACACAGCAGAAGTCAATTAAAGTGCACCCCGGCCCCTCCGGCCCTGGCAAACGCCCGCCCTGCCCGGCCCCAGAGCACCCACAACTCATCACACCCGTGTCCAGGGAGGCTCCCAGGGCTCGCACTGGTGGGGACGGGGACAGGGGGGTCCCCATGGTCGGGTCAGCCAGAGGGTGATGGCGCTGGGCTCTGTCCCAGCAAGGAGATGGCCCTGGGGATGAAACCAGTGCAGGGAAAGGGTGCTGGAGGAAGAAACTGGTCTCACTGGGGGAAGGACAGGCCATGGGATGTCCCCAGCACTGTCTGTCCCAGTGCTCCTCTCCCCCAGGCCACTGTCTGTCCTGTCCCCTGGACCACGGGCTCCCCATTCCCTGGCCACAAGCTCCCTTGTCCATGGCTCTGCTGTCCCCTGTCCCCTGGGGACGCTGTCCCCTGGGCAGCCCTGTCCCCATGGCCCTCGGGCTCCCCTGTCCCCTGGGCTGTCCCATCCCTGTCCCCTCGGGGCAGCAGGGTCCCCAGCAGTGACGCGGGGGGTGGCAGAGGACCGGGGTGGGGGGGTGGCGGGGAGCAGGGAGGTGACGAGGGACAGCTCGTGGTGACGTCACACGTCCCCACCGATCATTTCTGTTAGCCTTAACGGCGTGACAGGTCCCAGGGCCTCGGTGGGGACACCGCTGGCTGTCCCCAACTCGCAGGCAGCTGCCTGCTCGCTGCTCGATGTGCCTTAACCTCCACGAGGATGAAGCCAGCAGGGACCCAAGGCCACAGGGACCAGCACCCATGGGTGACATGGGCAGGTCGGGACCCCCGGGTGCTCCCAGCCCCGTCGTCCCTCCCGGCCGCGGGCGCTGGAGCGGGATCTCGCCGAGGCCAGCAGAGCCCTGGCCGGACGCCAGCGAGGACAGGCGGCCGCGCCGGCTAAATTCGGCTCCTCGCTGCACCGCTCTTAAAGGAGACGAAGCTGCCGGAAGGCAGGACGCAGCCCCGGCGACGAGGGATGTCCCTAACGAGGGCTGGGTTTCCCAAGGCGGCTGGAGGAGCCTGTCTCCATCCCAGCGCCCTGCCTGAGCGACCTGGGACCCCCTCGCTGGGCAGGGCTCAGGGCTGAAGGGTGCGGGAGTGGAGGATGTGGGGCCACCTCTGCATCCCAGCATCCTCCTGGAGAACTCGGGATGAGTAGCTGTGATGCCCTGTCTCATTCCCAGCGTCCTTCCTTGAGAAGTTGGGACATGCAGATGTGGTACCCTGTCTCCATTCCAGCATCCCTCCCGGAGAACTGGGGAAGGATGGAGGTGGGATGGGTGACCATGGTAGCCCTCTCCATCCTGGTGTACCTCCTGGGGAACAGGGGATGGTTGGACACACGATGGATGAGCACGGGACCCCTCTCCATCCTGGTGTACTTCCTAGAGAGCATCCCAGCATCCCAGCATCCCAGCATCCCTCCTGGATGATGGGGGATGGATGGAAGTGGGATGGGTGGGCATGGGACCCCATCTCCATCCAGCTGTACCTCCTGGAGAAGATGGGATGGGTGAGCATGGTTCCCCACCTCCATCCCAGCACCCCATCCAGACAGCATGGGGTGGACAGACACGGGATGGGTGGGCGTGGGACCCCATCTCCATCTCAGTATTCCTCCTGGAGAATGCCGGATGGATGGGAGTGGGATGGATGGACATGGGATGGGTGAGCCTGGGCCCCCTCTCCATCCTGGTATCCCTCCTGGAGATCAGGGGATGGATGGGAGTGGGATGGGTGAACATGGCACTCCGTGCCCATCCTGGTGTATCTCCTGGAGGATGGGGGACGGATGGACACAGGATGGGTGGGCACGGGACCCCATCTCCATCCCAGTATTCCTCCTGGAGAGTGTGGGATGGATGGGCCGGGGATGGGTGGCCATGGGACCCCAAGCCCGTCCTGGTGTATCATCTCCTGGAGGACAGGGGATGGATGGAAGTGGGATGGGTGGGCATGGGACCTCATCTCCATCCCAGTTTTCCTCCTGGAGAACGTGGGATGGATGGACACGGGATGGGTGGGCATGGGACCCCATCTCCACCCCAGTATCCCTCCTGGGAACAGGGACAGATGGAAGTGGGATGGGTGGCCATGGGACCCCAAGCCCGTCCTGGTGTGTCTCCTGGAGGACAGGGGATGGATGGGCAGGGGACGGGGGGGCCGTGGGACCCCTCTCCACCCCAGTATCCCTCCCGGGACGAGGGACGGAGGGAAGGGGGTGGGAGCGGTTCCCGGTCCCGCCGCAGCTCCCGGCGAGCGGGGACGGGCGGGCACGGCTCCCCCGCCGCGGGGCCCCGCCGTGGGGCTGCCCCACGGCCCCGCGGCCCGGCGCAGCTGGCGCGGCCCGGCCGGGGCGGGGGCGGGGGCGGGGGGGGCAGGAATCCGGCCTGGCCCGGGCCGGGGGGCGGCTCCGGAGGCGGCGTCGCCTCTGAATGCGGGGAATGTTTGTGCAGCTGGAGGCCATCAGGGGCGGGCGGCGCCGGAGCACCCCGGGCCGGGGCGAGGGGGGCGGGGGGCAAGGGGGGGAGTGCGTGTGCAAGGGGGGGGTGTGCAAGGGGGTGGGTGTGGGGGTGTGTGCAAGGGGGGTGTGTGCGCAAGGGGGAACGTGTGTGTGTGCAGGGGGGTGCAAGGGGGAGCGTGTGTGTGTGCAGGGGGGTGCAAGGGGGAGTGTGTGTGTGTGCAAGGGGGGTGCGTGTGTGTGTGCAAGGGGGAGTGCGTGTGCAAGGGGGGTGTGTGTGCAAGGCGGGGTGCAAGGGGGGAGTGTGTGTGTGCGCAAGGGGTGGGTGGGTGGGTGTGTGCAAGGGGGGAGTGCGTGTGCAAGGGGGTGCGTGTGTGTGCAGGGGGGTGCAAGGGGGGAGTGCGTGTGCAAGGGGGGTGCGTGTGTGTGCAAGGGGGAGTGCAAGGGGGGTATGCATAAGGGGGAGTGCGTGTGTGTCCAAGGGGGGTGCAAGCGGGTGTGCAAGGAGGGGGAGTGTGTGTGCAAGGGGAGTGCAATGGGGGTGTGCACAAAGGGCGGTGCAAGGAGGGGGAGTGTGTGTGCAAGGGGGTGCAAGGAGGGGGTGGGTGTGTGCAAAGGGGAGTGCCTGTGTTTGCAAGGGGGGGTGTGCAAGGGGGTGCAAGGAGGGGGGTGTGTGCAGGAGGGGTGTGGGCAAAGGGGCTGCAAGAGGGGGTGTGTTCGCGCAAGAGGGTGTGCAAGGGGGAGTGTGTGCAAGGGGGGTGCAAGGAGGGGGATGTGCGCAAGGGGGTGCGAAAGGGGGTGCGTGTGCTGGGGGGGTGCAGGGAGAGGGTGCTGAAGGGGGAGTGTGTGCAGAAGGGGGAGTGCAAGGGGGAGAGTGTGTTTGTGCAAAGGGGAGGTGTGCAAGGAGGGGGCGTGCACAGGGGAGCCTGTCTGTGTGCAAAGGGGTGTGAGTGGGTGTGTGCCCACGGGAGGTGTGCGAAGGGGAGTGAGGGTGCATGGGGTGTGCAAAGGGGGTGCATGCTTGGGGGTGCAAGGGGGAGACTGTGCAAGGAGGGTGTGCAAGAGGAGTACGTGCGTGTGCACAGATGGGGTGTGCAAAGGAGAGCATGTACATGCAAGGGGAGTGTATGTGTGCAAGGGGAGGTTGCGTGCAGCAGGAGTGTGCATGCAAGGGGGAGGCACGAGTGTGCAGGGAGAGGTGAATGAAAGGGGGAGTGTGTGTGCAAAGGGTGTGCGAAGGGCAGTGTGTGTGCAAGGGCAACCACGTGTGTGTAAGGGGAGCTGCATGCAAGGAAGAGCAAGTGTGTGCGAAAGGGGAACGCGTCAGTGCACTTGTGTGCGCATGAGGGAGCACGTGTGAGCGTGCAGCGGGGCGGGTGTGCAAGGGGGGTGTGCATGGGGTGCGTGAGTGTGCGTGGGCGTCTGAGGGGAGCGTACGCACTTGAGAAACGTGCGGGTGTGCGCACACGTGTGCGAGGAGGGGATGCACACGCCACGGACGTGTGCTTGTGAGCGGGTGTGCGAATGGGGGTGTGCAGCAGGGAGGACCCCGGGGGCGCGGGGGGCTGAGCACACGTAGCACGGGCTGCACGTGGGATGGCCACGCGTGTGCGCGGCCATGTGTGTGCAAGTGGCCACGCGTGCTCTCGGGCTGCCTGGGGCTCCCCGTGCCTCCTCAGCTCCCCCACGGCGACCCACACGCGTGTGCACACGCGTGTGTCGGTCAGTGTCACCGCCGCCGGCGGTGTAACGAGCTGGCCCGTCCTCAGCCCACCCCGGGCGGCAGCACCCCTGCGGGCCCCCGGCTCTGACGCGGCCCAGCTGCTGCCGGCTGTGCCGCACGGCGCGGCCGGACCATTTATAGCAAATTCAGGGCCGCTGCCGAGCCGGGGGAGGGCGGGGGGGGCCGCCAGGCGTGTGCCGGGGCGTGAGCGGAGTAGCCGTGCACACACGCGTGTGCACACAGGGGTGCGCACGCATGCACGCGTGTGGGCACCATGCTGCACGCAGATGCCTGCGTGTCGGTGTGCACCCGTGTGCCCAAACACATCTGGGCACACGCACAGGCACGTGCATGCACGAGCATGGACACGCACACGCATGCACGTATGCACGTGTAAGCGCACTCACGCTGGGGTTTCCCCCCGTGGTGGATGTTCCCCCGTGATGGAGGTTGCCCCAAAATGGAGGTTTCCCCCATGATGGAGGTTCCCCCAAAATGGAGGTTTCCCCCATGACAGAGGGTTCCCCCATGATGGAGGTTCCCCCAAAATGGAGGTTTCCCCCATGATGGAGGTTTCTCCCGTGATGGGGTTTCCCCCACAACGAAGGTTTCCCTCGCCATGGAGGTTCCCCCATGATGGAGGTTCCCCCCAAATGAAGGTTTTCCCCACGATGCAGATTTCTCCCATATCAGAGCTTCCCCCACAATGAAGGTTTCCCCCATGATGGAGGTGTCCCCCCCCCGTGATGGACATTCCCTCACGATGAAGGTCAACCATGATGGATGATTTCTCCATGATGGAGGTTCCCTCAAAATGAAGGTTTCCCCATGATGGAGGCTTCCCCCGTGATGGAAGTTCCCCCCACAATGGAGATTTCCCTGACGGAGGTTCCCCCTCGATGACGGTTTCCCCACGATGGTTCCCCCCACGATGGAGGTTCCCCCCACGATGGAGGTTCCCCCAGATGAAGGTATCCCCTACCCTAGAGGCTCCCCCATGACGGCGGTCTCCCCGATGATGGCGGTTCCCCACCATGATGCTTTCCCCCTGATGGTGGTTCACCCTACAATGGAGTTTTTCCCCACGATGGAGATTTCCCCCCAGCGGAGGGTCCTCACGATGGAGGTTTCCCTGATGATGGAGCCCCTCCAAGATGAAGAGGTTCCCCCATGGCGGCAGCTCCCCAGGACCCTCCCGCTGGGGTCCAAGCCCCATCAAGCGCTCTCCTGGAGCCACCCAGCTGCAGCAGGAGGACACGAGGCTCAAAACACCCCGGGAGTCACCATGCCAGGACCAAGCCAAGCTCCACCGCAGCAGGGACCTGCTCATGAAAGCAGCGTGTCCCTGCTCCAAACGAGGTGGCTCTGCTGCATCCCCACGGGCTGCGGGGCGTCTCCTGCCAGAACGTCCCTGGGTGGTGGGGACGTGCCAATGGGGGACCACCACGGAGCTGGGTGGGGAGGGAACGGCGGGGTGGGGAAGGGCCTGGAGATGGAGGGTGGCCCGGGACGGCCTTGGGTGGCAGAAAGGCCCGGCCGGGAGGGGGGAGGCACAGGGACGGGGCTGGCGGTCACCCCGGGTGTCACTGTCACTGCACGGCCCCCGGGTGTCACCACGTCACCGCCTGGGTGTCCCCCCGGCCCGTCTGAGCGTGCCCGGGCACCCATGAGTGCACACGCGTGTCGTGTGCGCAGGGGAGCAGGCCCAGGCACCGCGCACAGGCGGGGACACGTGCACACACGGTACAGGTACACACAACACATGCACACGTGTGTGCACCAGCACGCACCCCCCCATGCGCACACACGCTCACACACGCTTAAAAACACACGCGTGTGCACACACGCCAGGTTTGGGTACACACATGCACTCTGCACGTTTGCACCCCCCCAGGTGTGCAGGAGCTATGTCCGTGTGCACACACAGCACACAGAGCTGTGCACGCCCAGAGCACATGGGCGTGCACACCGCCTCCACCCACACGCAAATCACACACATGTGCATGCACACGCCACACATGTATGCACGCACATGCGCAAATCCATGCATGCACACCACACACCCACCCACACATGCATGCATGTCCGCTGCACGTGTGCACACCTGTGCACACACGTGCAAATCTCCCACATGTGCTTGCACGCACCACACTTATGCATGCACACACCCATACACATGCAACATGGTGTGCGTGCATGTTGCATGCACCATGCACACGTGCATGCACACGCCCCACACATGCACCCCCCCAGCCCTGCCTGTGTGTGTGCACACACCACGCACACACATGCATGCACACACATGCACCCTCATGCCTACGTACCGTGCACACTCACACCAACATGCCATGTTGAATGCATGCACACACACTGCATATGTGCATGTTCCCCAGACATGCATGCAAACCCCACATATGTGCATGCACACCCCCCATGTATGCACACCCCCATGCACGTGCACACTCCCCCTGTGTTGCATGCACACCCCTGTACATGCACTCATGCCCCAGGCCCACATGCAACCCTCCCGTGTGCATCCACACACCATGCAAATGCCATGCACACGCCATGCACATGCTATGCAAATGCAATGCACAGGTCATGCACAGACCATGAACATGCCATGTACATGCCATGTGCTGTGCACAGACCGTGCACAGACCATGCACAGACCGTGCACACACCATGCACAGACCATGCACACACCATGCACAGACCATGTACAGACCATGCACATGCTATGCAAATGCCATGCAAATGCCATGCAGAGACCATGAACATGCCATGCACATGCCATGTGCTGTGCAAAGGCTGCACAAAGGCCATGCACAGGCCATGCACAGACCATGCAAATTCCATGCACATGCTATGCACAGACCATGAACATGCCATGCACATGCCATGTGCCGTGCAAAGGCCATGCACAGACCATGCAAATCCCCTGGGCACACCCCACCTCCTTGCCTGGGGCTCCCACCCAGTTCTGCTCCTCTGGAGGGCAAATCCAGCCCTGGGCTGGGCACCCAGGCCCGGAGGTGGCTCGGCCATAGGGTCCTGCACTGGCCCGCGGCCCTGTGGGGTTGGGGACACGCTCACCCCAGGCCTGCGCCCACGGGGTGCCAGGGTTGGACGCCCCTCCCTGTCCTGCGGTGGGTGCTGAGGGCTCCTGCTCCACCCAAGCAGCTTTTTGGGTGCTCCCCGGGTGCGCGTGAGGCCAGCGGGTGCTGCCCGACCTCCTGCGCTGGTGGGTGGCTCTGCACCCCATGGGCACCCACCGTCCCACCCAGCACCCCTGCGCGGTGCGGCTGTAGTGTGCGACTGTGCTGCACGGGGGTGCTGCACAGCCACGCTGCACCCCTGCACTGCACCCTTGCACTGCACCCCTGCGCTGCACCCCTGCACAGCACCCTCACACCGCCCAGCCACGCTGCACACGTGTCACATGCACCCCCCCTGCACACGCTCATACGGCACCGCTACCTCGCAGCCCTGCACTGTGCACGCGTGCTCCTCTGCACACCCACCCCACACGCGTGCACGCCCACGCTGCACTCAGACACTGCACACACACGTGCACACACGCGTGCATGCGCATGCACATACACGTACACATGCACACAGGCATGCACATGTGCATGCACGTACACGCAGGCTGTGGGTGCCCCACAGGCACTGGGGGGGGTCCCTCCCTCTGCACTGGGGTGAGGGCCTGGGGGAGGGAGGGAGGGAGGGAGAGGAGGAAGGAGGGATGGAGGAGGGAGGGAGGAGAGGAGGGATGGAAGAAGGGAGGGAGGAGGGAGGAGGAAGGCAGGAGAGGAGGAGGGAGGGAGGGATGGAAGGAGGGAGGGAGGGATGGAAGGTGGGATGGAAGGATGGAGGGAGAGGAGGAAGGAGGATGGAGGAGGGAGGGAGGAGAGATGGAGGGGGAAGGAGGGAGGGATGGAAGGAGGGAGGGATGGAGGAGGGAGGGAGGGAGGAAGGAAGGATGGAGGGAGGGATGGAAGGCGGGATGGAAGGATGGAGGGAGAGGAGGAAGGAGGATGGAGGAGGGAGGGAGGAGAGATGGAGGGGGAAGGAGGGAGGGATGGAAGGAGGGAGGGATGGAGGAGGGAGGGAGGGAGGAAGGAAGGATGGAGGGAGGGATGGAAGGCGGGATGGAAGGATGGAGGGAGAGGAGGAAGGAGGATGGAGGAGGGAGGGAGGAGAGATGGAGGGGGAAGGAGGGAGGGATGGAAGGAGGGAGGGATGGAGGAGGGAGGGAGGGAGGAAGGAAGGATGGAGGGAGGGATGGAAGGCGGGATGGAAGGATGGAGGGAGAGGAGGAAGGAGGGATGGAGAAGGGAGGGATGGAGGAGGAAGGGAGGAGAGAGGGAGGAGGGAGGGAGGGATGGAAGGAGGGAGGGAGGGATGGAAGGAGGGAGGGATGGAAGGAGGGAGGGAGGGATGGAAGGAGGGAGGGATGGAAGGAGGGAGGGAGGGATTGAAGGCGGCAGAAGGAAGGGATGGAGGAGAGAGGGAAGAGAGAAGGAGGAGGGATGGAGGGGGAAGGAGGAAGGGATGGAAGGATGGAGGGAGGGATGGAAGGCAGGATGGAAGGATGGAGGGAGAGGAGGAAGGAGGGATGGAGAAGGGAGGGATGGAGGAGGGAGGGAGGAGAGAAGGAGGAGGGAGGGAGGGGGAAGGAGGGAGGGATGGAAGGAGGGAGAAGGAAGGGATGGAGGAGAGAGGGAGGGAGGGAGGGAGGGACGCAGGAGGGATGGCAGATCGACGTCAGTCAGGCTGCCCAGGGGAAGGACGGACGTTGGTGGCCGAGACCCGGCGCTATCTCTGGGACACTCTTCCCTGCTCCCCGCTGGGCAGCTGCCACGCCGGGGTGGGGACATGTGGCATCCCTGCTGGCGGGGTCCCCAGGCCAGCCCCAGGGCCATCCCCGCTGGGGGAGCACCGGCCCTTGTGTTCACTCTGGTCCCTACTGACGTGCGGGCAGAATGCTCTGAGCAAGCGAAGCCACACTTGGGGCGGGGGGGTTAAAGGCCATCAGGGCTGTCCCTGCCCTCTCCGGGGACCAGAGGAGCCACCACCGCGGGGACCCCCGGGGCCACCCCCCCTCGCTGCCCAGCCTGGCCCCCCAAATCTGCCCCCAATTACCCAGCCCGAGCCTGAGCAAGAGGAAACCCTGGGGGGGGACGACAGCACCCTCCAGAAGGACAACTGGGAGTGTCCCCCCACCCCGGGGCCACCCATCAGAGGGCATCCCCAAACCCAGGTCACCCCGAGCGGGGTTTAACCCCTGCACTGCCAGGGCTGCCAGCTCTCCGGCACCACAACCCCTGCACTGCCAGGGCTGCCAGCTCTCCGGCACCACCTGAAGGTCCCTCTATTTCCACCGCTTTTACCCCAAAAATAGCTGATTCAGGCAAAACATTCCCTTGGCCCACACCAGCACTTGATGATGATGATGATGATGATGATGATGATGATGATGATTACTACTATTATTATTATTGTTGTTATTGTTATCGAGGCAGGGAAAGAAATCACCCTCCAGCACAGCAAAGCGCCTTCGCCTGCCTCCTCCATCCCTGTCCCATGGGAGCCCGGGCAAGGGAAGGGAAGGGATGGACGGATGGATGGATGGATGGATGGACGGACGGATGGAAGGATGGATGGGTCGCAGGCAGCGCGGAGGCACGGTGCCTTTGCCTGCACCCCCCTCTGCTGCCTGTCGCCACGCACGCCCGCGGTGCTGGGGCTCGGGGGCAAACATGGGGGTTTTTTTTTTGCAAACCGTGGCTCAAAGCCCATTTAATGCTGGGGTTTGGGTGGATTAATGAACAGGGGCGGGGCGGCGGGCGCGTGGCTGGCTGCGATGCTGCCCCGCGCACACGGGGCTCCCCGGCCACGGACCCCAGCGCTTTGCCCACGGCACCCCGAGCCGGCGGCTCCGCCGCAGCCCCTGACCTTTGACCCACCGAAAATCCCCGCTCCATTCCCCCTTCGAAGCCGCCGGGGCCTTTCTCCCCGAAATGCGTCGTGCCCCCGTTTGCGAGGGTTTTTTTGAGGGCGGCTGTGGGGCCGCAGGGCCGGACCCGTCCCAGCGCTGCGGGATCCGGCCGGCACCGGTGCGATGAGCTGCGTGGCGGGTCGGGTCTCAGCGCAGCCCCACGGTTGCGCTCCCCGCCGCCGGCAGCCGGAGCCGGGGGCTGAACGGCGGCGCAGGCACCCACCGAGCCCCGAGCGGGGAACGCGGGGCCGCTGCACAGCTGGGCTCATGCGGCGGGGACAACCGGGGCCACCCCCCGTGCCAAACCACAGCCTGTCGCCCCCCGGGTGGCTCCGGCGTGGCCGCGGGGGTGCTCGTCCCGGCCCGTTTGGGACCAAGGTGGGGGTCGGCCGTGGCGGGGTTGGGGGGGGGTGGATCCACGGGTGGGGGGGTGCCTCGGGTGGGACGCCACCCCGCGCCAGGCCCCCCCCGGCCCCAGCGGGTCCCCCCGGGCGCCCCACGCCGCTCTGGGTGCCCAGGGCCCCGCGCAAGGGCCGCACCGAGCCCCGCACCCCCGCGCCCGCCCCCGCCATGGGCGCCCCCGTCCCCCCCCGCCACGCCCCCTTCCCGGCACCGCCCCTTCCTCAGACCACGCCCTCCCTCCACAAACCACGCCCCCTCCCCAGCCCCGCCCCGCGCCCTCCGCGCCGGGACTACGACTCCCGTCATGCCGCGGGGGACGGAAGGGGCGTGACCTCCGCCGCCGCTTCCGGGCTGGCGGTGAGGAGGGAGTGAGGGAGCGGTAAGATGGCGGCGGCGGCGGTGCTGGAGTTCCAGCGCGCCCAGTCCCTGCTCTCCACCGACCGCGAGGCCTCCATCGGCATCCTCCACTCCATAGGTGAGGCCCCGCCGCCCGCCCCCGCCCCGCCGCCCGCCCCCGGCCGCCCGCCGCCGCCTCCCGCCCGCCACCGCCGCCGGCTGCTGACTCACCGTGCGAGCCGGACGGGAGCGAGGCCTGGGCCCGCTCCACCGGCCCCGGCCCGGCCCGCTCCACCGACGCGGCTCCTCCACCCGCACCGCGGAGCCGGCGGGCTCCGTGCCGCTGCCTGCCGCCGGTGAGGGCCCCGCGGGCCCGAGGGGCTGGGAGCTGCCGGGGTGAAGCGGGCGGCCGCGGCGGAGCCCCGCTCGGGGAGCCTGTCAGCGGAGCCCCGCGGCCGGGGCCGGCTTCTCCTCCCCGTTCAGCCCCCGGGTGCAGGCAGCGGCCGCGGCCTGTGAACTTGCCCGCCTGCGGAGCGGCGTGTGCGGGGGCTGGGGCGGGCAGCGGGGCGGGCAGGAGCCTGCCTGTACCGGCTGTTTGCTTCTGGGGTGTTTCGGTTGTGCTCTTACAGCGGCTGGGTGTTGGGCTGGTGGCGGCGGTGCTCGGCGTGCTGACAGATGAGAGAACTCTGCTGGAAGTGGGGTTTCCTCTTGTCACACTAGAACACACCCGCTGTTTAAATTACCTTCCCAGCGCTACGCAGAAAGTTTTGAGGAGTTTTTGTGCGTGCTGTGCCTGGAGTTTTGACTTCTGCTTGTTTTGAGCCAGATGCTGTGGGCAGCAGTTGCCTTGTCCCGGACATTTAGCGGTGCCGAGGAGATGTTGGTGCTGTAAAGTGGTTTGTAGGCATAATGTGGACGTCCCTCTTTATCTGGGGGTTGGGGCATGCAGGGTAGGGAGAGCGGGTGCCTTAGACACTGGTGTATAAAGGAGTATTCTTGATTCTCGTAGCGTGTGGCGATTTCTGAAGAGATGCTGTGACCTGCTGTCACCCCACTGTGTCAGGCAAATAAGCGTTTCCTAGTGCTAGACCTTGAAATTGGAATTGCTGTATGGTCTTTAAAAGTTGCTCGCCCCCCTCGGTATTTCTCTGGTTAGTTAGTAGTTGGTGTTCTCAAGCCTGTCAATACACCTACAGCTTTCCATCCGGTCAGGCTTAGTCAGGAGTAACAGCTCGTGTTGCCGGTTGGCGTAAGCTGGAGATACTTTTCTGCTTGAGAGCGAAGTTACTTTGCTTTTGACACTGCACGTATGAAGTTACGGGGACCGAAAGCTGCAGTCTGTGCGTGGGGGCAGCGTGGAGGATTTCGGTTCCCTCGGTAGAGTTGGGCAGTGGATTTTGGCTTTGTTCGTGTAGAAGTTGGACAAACTCCCCTGCACAGGGGATGGTGGAGATGAATATTTACACAGTAGTAGGTGACGGGGAAGAAAGCGTATTGTTTTGTGGATAACTTGTATGAAACTGATGTTGTGTAGACACAGCTTTGGTGCTGCTGTGTGTCGCTGGGCCCTTCTACGTACTTCAGGGCCAGAGTTACTCACGTTGGGACACAGAGTGACGATTAGATTGTCAGAGTCGGTGCGGGAAGGAGCACCGGCTCCTGCAGCAGTTGTAACGCCTGATCCGCTCCTGAGTGAAGAGGGCAGACGGGCCCGGCTCACCGAGCCGATGTTCTTCTTGTGCTGCGTTTTGACCATGGGATTGCAACTTAATACACAAAGCGGCAACATCAGAAATCCCAATAGCAGAATACCCAACCTTGGAAATCCCTTTAAATTTCTTTTATTTGGTTTAGTGACTTCGGTGGGAGAAGATCTGTTGGGTGGTGGCGTTTTTTAAATAAAATTTGAACAGCTGGACGAGCGTAATGAAACTACTTCAAAACTTATAGTCAAGTTGAAGCATGCGGTTGTATGTATCAGCTGGATTAAAGCCTTCGTGAAGTACAGACCAAGCGCTCTTTGTAAACTATGCATTTAAACTTTCCACGTAATCTGCTTTCCAGATCTCGTAGGCCGGGCTGAATTCACTATTGCCTGTTACAACAGTTACTTTTTTGGTGCCTTTCCAGGAGGGGACTAGTAATGATTATCTTCTAACTGAAATAGCATTGAAGGTAACTTTTCTTCTCTTTTCTAGTGAAACGCGATGTCCAGGAAAATGATGAAGAAGCGGTGCAAGTCAAAGAGCAGAGCATCCTGGAACTGGGGTCGCTTTTGGCCAAGACTGGGCAGGCAGAAGGTGAGCCTGAAATAAGTAACTGAGGTATCGGGTAAGAGATACATATGTTCAAATGAATTTAGCCTCCTTATTTAACGGGATAAAAGTAAAAGCTGTTTTTGGCAGGAAATGTTCTCTCAGAGACAGGACAGAAACTAAAAAACTCGATAAACAACATAAAATATTAATCTCGTGTTACTTGGCCCAGTATTTCAAAAGACTGCTGATGCACTGGACGGTTTAGTTTATGACCCTTTGACGTGTGGCCATTGTAGTACAAGTGACTAAAGTTTTGTTAAGTTGTCATGTTTGAGACGAGAAGTGTCTCTTCTTTTGTTTTTAATAATCTCCGAACCTTGTTTCAAACTGGAAAGTTTGTCCTAAAAAGTGTTTTCTCACCAGCAGCTTCTTTCTCAATTGGTTTATCTGCTGAAATGTTACGTCAGAAAGTCCTTGCCCAGCTCCTCACAAGAGCAGGACGCGACAGTCCTCCTATTGTGAATGTGTGAAAGGACAGAAATGGAGTAAAGTTCTCTGTTCAATGATTTTTGAGTTGAATCTGTTCATGCCTTCTGTTTCCTGGAAAGCTCAAGGCAGTGTGTTTGTTACTTTGTACTCAGCGGTTTAGTTTTGTTTCTTTTGCTGAAGAATGGTTTTGCCTTTTCTGGAGCACCTTTCACCTCAAGCGTTTTAGGAGCCGATACACCACGTCTGTACAAAGAGCGTTCTGTCTGTGGCAAGCAGTTGGCCATGGTATAGCCCTGATGTTTTCTAACAGTGCACAACAATAATTCAGAATGTGAAGTGAAGCATGGGTGCTTTTAACAGTCTGAAACTGGTCGGGGAAAACAGGCCAGCAGAAGGTTTAATCAAACTGAAACTGGACTGGGACGGCAGACCTAATGCTAGAGTAGCTCATGGAAAGCAGGATGAGGTCTCAGGGAGCAGCTGATCGAGATCACGGTTTTATATTTATTCTGAACCGCACACTTGGTATCCTACTGTCCAGTCTTTGTACACATCTGGTTTGATTTGGCCGTTTAACTGATCTACCCACGTCTACGTGTGTTTGAGCATTCTGGACACTGAGCCCGCTGTGATTTGCAGTTGAAGGGAGCTTGTGACAAAGTAGATTACTTGCCCTTAGCGCGGTGCTGGAAACAAAGGTGCTATTCATCTCACCTAACTACAGATGTCCATGTCTGATTTCCTAGTGTGGACTGCTTTTATAGTTGGGGGAGAAAAATAAGCCCTTCCAGCACACGATTCATCTCTTCCTCCAGTAAGAATTTGGAGCAGGACCAACGAAGCCGGCTGTACAAGTGCCCGTTTCTCTGATTGACTATTAAAGGACCTCAAGTCAATTAGCTCAGGTGTAGGTGTCTGTGCTGTACGGGTGCCCTTTGCACTCTGATGTTTGCTTTTGTAGGGATAACTAAACGTGGCTTTGCTCCTGCACCGAGGAAGATGTGTGTGTTTGGGCTAAAAAGGGGGAAATCATCAGAAGAGTCTCTTCAAGTAAATGTGTGGATGTGCTGCTGGTGTGCGTGAGCCTGAGAGCAGAGTTGTTCGGTGCATGATGGCCTCCTTACAGCTGCAGAACTTGGAGTAGTTTTGAGTTTAAGCCGAAGTTGTAGATGAGTATAAAGAACTTCATTGTGTTCTCAGAGGGTAGCTAGCTAATAGATTGTTTTAAGGGGAAGGCTAAGTAATTGAAAATGACAGCGTTAACTCATCAAAACCAGGTTTATGAAGGAGCAAACGTGAAATGTATTTGAAATCTGTTAAAGGGAACACTAAACTGCAGAGCAACTATATTCGGAGTAGAAGAAAATGAATTTAGCAACGTTAAGGAGCCAGTTGTGTATGCGTAGATCGGAGTGAGATCACCAGGTTGTGCTTTCTGGAGATCTGTGGTGAAGCTGAGGGAGGAAGAAGGGGGATACCACAGCTCAGAGATGTGCTAGTCCTGTGGGAAAGACACTGTCACCTTCCCTTCTGTCTGCCTTCTAGGGGGAAGTACGCTAGTAGGAGTGAGAAGCAGTCAGGGTCAGCAGCGTCTTCACCAGGTAAAACTGTTCACAAAGATGCTAGCACCAGGCAGACACATGGATCTTCATATCGAGGGGAGTGAATCCAGTGCTGCTAAACCTAACGAGGAAATTACTGAGACCGCGCGGTCTCTGGCCCGAATGAAAGGGCTCTCATCATTGTAGCTTTTGCTGCGCACGTTTTCGTTCTAGCTTGTGGGGCTTCTTTGACAGGTTCTAGGTGTTGCAGTGGCTCGTTGGCTACTCTCAAGCGACGACTTCGAGAGATGAAAGGGTCCGTGAGGTGCAGCCGAGGGAAGAAATCAGCTGCAGTTGGGTGGAATTTGAAAGCTACAACTGCTGTGCTGCTGACTGGCTGAGAGTATAAAATGAATCTGTAGTTTTTAGAGGACTAACCTCTAGTGAACTACGGCCTTTGTTAAAAAAAAAAACAAAACCAAAAACCAAAAAAACAATAATACAAATGACCCTTTTTATCTGCTTTGTAGAGATTAAGGGTTGAACTGGTAGATTAATTACTTTGCCTTTTTTTTAGGACAGTTCTAGATTTTTAAAGCACTGCTTAAAACTGTAGGATTGGAATAACTCGGATCGGGTATTCGGGTACGTGGCATGTTAGCTTGTGGGAGCACTTTCTCTGAGGATGAGCAGCAGACTTCATTTTCCAGAGCTGCTGCTCATCACTTGTCTAGAGCCGTCAATCACACCATTACCAAGCATTGCATTTACTTAAAAAAAAAAAAAAATCCTAAAAATAGTTGACAGTTATATTGGAAAGAAAGAGAAATTTCTATGGGAACTTTGAGCTTGCATGTCTAAATGTGTACTTTGCAAAATGTAGGGATGTTCTGGCTGTTGGTTTGGAATCTGCTTTCTAGTGAATTCTCCAGCAGCTTGTTGAGCAAGTCAATGGAAAGATAAGTACTCCAGTGTATTTCATGTGATTTTTCCTTTCTTTTTTTCTAAAGTTCCTTTCCCATGTGGAAGAGTGTGTTGTGCGCTAGAAACATGATTCAGTTGGTCCTGAGAAGCAGTGACGCACAGTATGAAGTACCCGAGTACTTAAGAGACGACGGATCTCGGAGAGAATCTCACTGCCTTGCTAAGGCAGACTGAAAGACTGGCAAATTCTTAGTTCCAGAGCTCAAAGCTAAGGGTACGGTGCCGTGGCCTGATGAGAAGCAGACTTGTTCCCTGTGTTAAGTGCGGTGTTTTCAAGCGCTTGTGTTAGGTGCATCAGGGAAGAGCACAAGAACCAGCTTCTGGGCAACCCCAGCTTCAGTGCTGCTTCTCTTCCGAGCCCAACAAGGTGATCCGGAGCCCGCCTTTCTCAGCTCGCGTCGAGAGGAGGGGTGCTTGAGAGTAGCTCTGCGCAAAACCCATGTGTTGGAAGCGGCTGTCTGCTGCTGTCCCGGTAGTTTGTTTGCTGTATGTGAAACCGAAGTGTTTGATTAAAATGATGGGGATTTGCATCCCTGAGTGGTATTGCAGATTGAGTGGTGCTCAGAAGGAACGGTGCGGGTAAAGTCATCGTCTGCCCCAGGGCAGTAGGTAACAACTCCTTTTTGAGTAAAAGCTGAGCACCGATTGAAACTGTCAGTCAGCGGGGCTCAATCTTGGCTATTGAAGTAGCTGCACCTCAATTCTAGAAAAACCTGCCCATTTATTCTCAGCCAGAAAGTAAAACTTCTATGAAATCTTAGGCACGGCAGTCATAGCGTCTTGTTTTGTTCCCTGTACAAAGTCCGAGTGGTTCATTGTAGAAAGAGTCACGATTTGGTGTACTGCTCTTTGGAAAATAAGGCTTCTCTAAGGATTCAGGGCGCACTCGAGAAGTTTCATTTGTTCTAAAACTGTGCTTTCGGATGTATAAAAATGTCAGTACATCACCATGAGCAGTTGGATTGGAACACACGCTGAGTTCTACTTCTTAACAGTGTAAGAAATGAGTTGTATCAGGCTTGATTAAACTTTTAAAATAAATAGGTTGAAAAAGGAAAAATATAAGGAATAATTTTTAGGTATTATTAAGATGTTCTTATAACAATTCTTTTGCATTACTGCTAAATGAAACACGAAAGAAACCTTGTTTTCAACTGTTTTTATTGGAATCCTCCCAAACTGAAATTCTGCTGATGCTCCTCTGTGTACTAATTGAAATAAAATGAGATTAGTCTCTTATTTTAGTTTTGATTCCAGTACCAGTTTGGTATAGAGTATATTGAAGATTTCTGAAATACTCATTACAGGTTTTGTTTTGGTTTGTTTTACTATCAAATCTTGTAAACACGGTAGCGCAAGATCTAGCCGAAGTTTGGGTGAGACTTAAAATTCTGGGGCAAATAAGCAGTGATTTCAGTGTAGAACCCCACTACTTTATGAGTCAGCGCCGAACCGGGCACTGGCGCGGTGCTCGTCCGCTGGAAGTGTCGTCTTCCCCCGACTGTAGACAGACATCGCTGCAACCTGGCCCGACGGCCGCGTGTTGGTTATCGCAGGAGAAGGCGTTTAACTTGCGCTGTGCAATTCCAACACGTAACGCCCTCCTGCTTCTGCGAACGCCGAGTCCTGAAACTGCTGTGGCGTTGACTGCCGCGTTCCTTGGCTCTGTAGGAATGGTGTTTTTAGTGTATTTCTTCATAAAGACAGACTTTTCCTTTGTGAGCTTGAGACTTTATAGCTGTAAACTAGTAAGGAGACTAGTAGAAATAGAAATCTAGTTAAGTAAGGTAAGATCTAATTCGGTGGTGCGGGTAGTTGAAGTGTTAAGAAATGTCATTATTCAGCAGTGGAGCCGGGGCGTATCTGGCTTTCTAGGACTGACTAGGTACGGCAGGTTAAAACGTCAAACTGCGAGTTAATAAAAACATACTTAAACTATAAACTCCATTGCCCATTTTACAGAAAAATCTCAAAGCATTTAGCAGATGCTTACATTTTTAAAACTTGCCTGAGGCAAGCGTAGTAACAAATGGTGTTATAATTGGGCGAACTGAAGGAACGGGAAACGTATGCTGTGCGGTGAGGCTGGAGCCCAGCAGTCACCTTTGCCAGTCCCCGTGTTTACTGCAAGGCATTCCTTCAGGTGATGTTTATCGCCTTTTTCCTGTAAATGTTGAGAGACTGCTTATAAAATGTTTGGTGTCATAAATGCTGCTGTGTGTAGACGTGTCGGGTACTCCAGCTGCGGTGTAACTTTTGGCTGTGCGGTTGTGTTTCATGGTCTGGTTTTTCTTGTATACAGAGCTGGGAGGACTTCTGAAGTATGTTCGACCCTTCTTGAACTCCATCAGCAAAGCAAAGGCAGCCCGCTTAGTCCGATCTCTGCTCGATCTGTTCCTTGACATGGAGGCAGCAACGGGACAGGAGGTGAGATTTCCCTTTCAGCACTGGTGGGTTCCTCAAAAGCCTGTAACACCATTATCTGACCTACTTTGCTTCACACTGAAGAATTATTCATGTCAGGAAACATTAATTTAATGCATTTGGATATATTCTATTAATAAAACATTAGATAATTTAATTCACTCATAACCATGTTTTTCTGCAAGCCTCATTCTGCCGCAGGTTAGGAGTAACTTTCACCCTGGGCATTTTTCTTTGGTTTGTGTTGCTCGCTATTAGATGCGCTGCATTAGCAGTATTTTCTAGTGCGATTAGCGTTCAGGATACGAGAGGTGAGAGGTGCTACACCCGATCCAGGGAGCTTGGTCTAGTGGCAAGGTGGGAGCAGCGTGTGATGGTGCAGAGCTAGAGGAGGGAGCGTTCGAGGTCTGTCCAGGAGTTGGTGGGATTAGATGGTGAGTATTACTTAGCATCTCTCACCTGGAGACGTGAAGGGGCGTTGCGTGGGGACACAGCGCAGTGGGCGTCTTACTCTGCAGAGGGCTTCTGAGGCAGGAAGGTTTCTTCTGAAGTGGGAGTGGAAAAAGTTTTGCAGCTACCAAGTGTAAACTACTTCAGTGGATTAAATTCTCCACTAGAAAACCCATTCCGTCTAAGGTAGTCCCCAGTTAGGATTTACTCCATTCTCATTAGCTCCCTAGAATACAGTTGTTGTTCTTTTATTTTTTTTCTTTTTTGTCTACATGACTTCTTGGTTATTTGGGAACGGGAGGAGGACAGGAGCAACGTGTCAATGTAAAAGATGAGGAGCCGCTGACAAGCAGCGCTGACCTGCTTGTGCGGGCTGTCCTGGCAGCCCAAAGCAGTTAGGTGGGAAGGGGAGGAAGGGAGGGTCTGAGCAACAGGTTAAGGGCAAAGCCCACGTAACGCAGTACACACAGCGACGGGCACATTACAGCCTAGAAGAGGTTCTGCCATGTTGAGAGGCAGGTGGCATTCTCATGAGCCAATTCAGCGCAGAATTATCATCCTGTAGTTAAGGTAATCTAGCCAATGTTCTTCGTTTGCTGTTCAGGTCTTGTGGCTTGCGTGTCACGTTACCGTACGCAGTGACAGAACCTCTACCCCTCTTTAACGGAAGAGATTAAGGGAAGCGGGGTGGGATGTGCAGGTGAGAAGGGAACCCCTAAAGGGGTCAGGAGAAAATAAGTGGCTTCAGACTTTTTCTAAAGGCAACTTGATGTAAATGACAATATTTGGATGCAATCCCAAAAGGTGACATTTTTACGGCAGGGGAAGAACTTGGAGTAACAGCAATGAAAATATGGCCCCGTTAGTCAAAATGTTCACTTTCCAGCATATTCAAAAGCCAAACCCAAAACCTGAAGGAATTATAACACCTAACCTGTGAGGTTCTTGGTGCAGTAATGCTGAATACTTTCAGCGTCTCAGGAACGTTCAGAGGGACATTTGCTTCCTCGGTGTAACGTATATTAAGAAGACTCCCAGGAGTCCAGTAAAGCAATGAAATTAGAGATTTCTCCAGCTCCTGATGCTCCAGCTATCACTGTGCAATAAATTGTGACTTCCTAATGGATTTTCATAAAATGTCCCCGTTTAATAAGCAGTGATGAGGAGCTGACAAGTCCTGCAGCGTTGTACAGCTACAGAGCTGCTCCAGAAAGAGCTGCGATCCAGAGATTTTTGGGAAAAGGCGGCATTCCTGAGCCTAGCACCTCAGGATGACGTACTGTATACTATTGGCCAGTACTAAATCGACACCCTCTTCTAATTGGGGTGGAACATGACTGCTTTATTCATCAAGGGAACCTCGGCAGTCTTAAAAATATGAGAAGCCATTGGGTTCCTTTACTCTGCTTTGAAGTGATAGATAAAACATCCAGTGTCGCTTACTGACCGGCTCCTGGCACCTAACTTGGTTGTAAATACCGGAGCCGAGCACCTCTGTTGCTTTATACTGCTAAAGGATGCACGCGTTCTGGCGTATTTAAGCCCTAAAACACATGCACTACATTGTCCTTTCTTTCTAGAGAAATTGAAAATACAGTTCTCTTTATGGCTAAATGAAACGGTGCAAAACACTCTGGAAGGCACCTCAAAGTCTTTTAGTTCATCCCTTGCCCTAAGGCAGAATCAGTTCTCAGGTACCCAGATGTTTTTATTTCAAACAAAACCACAGCTGTTTAAGAAATACTAGGAGGATTTCAGCGGTGATTTTCACTGGTGAAACTTTGGAAGCCAAATCTTTATTTCCATATTCCGGTGTGGGAGGATTGTCCCTGGTGGTCAGAAAAAGTTCTTGGAAGCCAAATGCGTTAGAAAAGCAATTGAAGAAGGTGGTCTGTTGGGGGGGGGTTGTGACGGCTAAAGCTTAAACGAAACCTTAGTTTGCCTTCCGAACTTTACTTTCTCTGGCAATACGTATTAGAAGTAGTATAATACTGTGAACGGTGTTAGCAAGTGCAGGAAGTTATTCTAGCAAATGGAATGTGAAAATACGTAGCACGAACTATGGCTGTTCTGTATCATTTTGTGCAACGTTTCTGTGAGTTTAAACTCTGGTGTCAACATGGTGCAGCCTGAGGCTAAAGTGTATCGTGCGTGCTTTCCAGTGAGGCCTTGTTGAAGAGAAGTCACTTAACCTTCCCCTGTTGAGCTGCAGTTCTCATCAGCGGTGAACTACGCTTTACCCTGCTAATACTAAAGGCGTCGTTCAGAGACATTTGGGGTTGGCACTAGTGATGTAGGCTAATCTCCAGGCTCGTTGTAGAGTGAAGCTAATTTGATGTTTGGCAATGCTGCTGTTCAGACAGGAATGACTTATTTTCTTAAAGTACATTGTGGAGATTCAGGCTTTGTTGTATTTTTGTTGCTTTGTAGGAAATGATTGAACCATACTGCTGTTTTAAAGAGGGGCAGCAGAAGGCTTGACAAATTTCTTTCTGCTCCCTTTAAGGTTGACCTGTGTTTAGAGTGTATTGAATGGGCCAAATCAGAGAAGAGGACTTTCCTACGCCAGGCTCTGGAGGTATGTTACATTGCGGATCCCAAACCTGTGTAATAGTGTCTTCCCTTTCTCAGATTTAATACCTATAAAAGTAGAGAGCTTGTAGTGTGTGTCCAGATCTCCGTACGTGGAATGGGCGGGCGATAACCGTTTCACTGAAGTTAGTGGCTCTCCTTGAATAGGAAGGAGTTTACTCATTGTGTTTAGATCTAGCCAATCTCCCAAATGGTGGATCTTGCAAAATTGGACCGTATGACGTAACGAACACAAACCAATTTAGTGAAGTCTGTGCAGATAAGAGTATAAAGCTTCATTTTACAAAATAAATCTGTACTACCTTTCTCTGGCTTCCCTCACAGCAGTTCCTTTTCTGTTCTCCAGGCGAGGCTGGTCTCTTTGTACTTCGATACCAAGAGGTACCAAGAAGCCCTGCAGCTAGGTGAGTCTCCCACTAGGTGGTGGTAGTAGTTCTTTGCTTTGAAATCAGTCTTGAGGCAGACAAGGGAAATGATACACTACGTCATGTTCTTTGACAAGTTTTGCAGGACTTGGGCATTCGTTTCTCAGCGCTGTACCAGATCTGCCATCTTTTACTATAGCCTGGTGATAAAAGCTTTAAGAGATCTCTTTGTTCTCACCATTTGTTCATTTCAAATAATTTTGGAAGCAAAAAGGAGCTATATGCAGTTGAAGGCAATCGGGTTTGGCTCCCGCTGGAACATACGAAGTGTGCTGCTGTGGTCAGAGAGGCTGAAGGGAAAAACCAGCTTGCTTCAGTTTGCTCAAATACGGCCTCAATACAAGCAGTAGTAATGCCAGGAAATGGCAAACCTCTATGGATGTAATTAGACAAGCTCTGGAGAAGCAGTGTAAAGGCTTTAAGAATTTGCTTCTGCACCGCCTGAGATATGGTAATTAACCACGTGAAGTCTCCTGCACTGCTACGATGCAGAGTAGAGCAGGTCATCTTACACGGCCCAGCTCCCTTCGGTGCTTTGCAAATGCTCATTTTGCAAATGACTGCAGCAATGTAAGATGAGGTTTAAGCTGGCTAAAGGGTATTTGTACAGACCGCTCTGCCAGCTCAGCGCGTGGGTACGAGCAGGGCTGAGGGATGACTGCTCCGACACGGACAGCAGCGCTCACCCGGGCGGTGGGGATGCCTCACCAGGGACCCGTAACTTCTTAAAGAGTGTGGTGGCAAGAGCATGTGTCATGTCCAGAGTCACCTGGGTGACTTGTGTCTGATCAGAATATCAAGTTAAGTGCTCTGATAGATGGAATTCAGTATCAAGTTAGAACTAGTTTGCATACGGATATGTAATGAACTCGGGTTTAAACTGATCAGCGTCCACACTCCAAAGCTATGCTTAATTAAGTTAGTTAATGATGGTGGTACAGCTTAGGGAGTTGTGAAGGCCCGTACCTCTAGGACAGCCTCTCCGAAAGCTCTATCGAGATGTCAGCGTTGCGCGCTAGTATTTCTGTGTGGCTGGCCAAGAAGTGGTTATGTCCGCGGCCGCGGGGAGCAGGTGGAAGCAGAGAGTCTCTCTGGGATGTTTCTAGGGAGAATCCATTCTCTTCCACCTCATTCTGCAGTTTCAGCTGCGGTTTTCAGCTTCCAAGCACGGCAAGTGAGGATGAGGTTCCCATCTCTGCCTGCCCTAAGTTAGCTCTTCAGTTTGTCGTGGGGGGAAAGAAGGGGAAAAGTTTCCTCTCAGGCTGGCTCTTTCTGTCCTCACAAGGCTTTAAAGTTTATCTAGGCATTGCTTGGGCTGTCCATTCCTACCTCCTAAATTTGATCTGTAGATGTCTTATGCTTAAAACATTCCTTCCTCATCCCATATTCTTAGCAGTTGCTTGAAAATCCTCAGGTCTCACCCTAGGGGAATGATGCAGGAACGGGCAGTGCTTCGGGTTTGCTGGGAGCTCTGAATGTGAGTGGTAAATCACGCTGTCGTCTGGGGAAGGGGTACCAGTGTGACCATCTGAACTGCACAACCCATCCTTGACTTTCTGCTGAGTGCCTGCTGCCCGCGATGAGGTGGCAGAGACACGCTTTCCACTTACCCGAGTATTCTCACTGCCCTCTTCCACCTCTGACACCAAACTGGTTCATTCTTCTCCAACTGTGGACTGACACTGACCTACTATTATTTCCGCTCCTTTGTTCCTTCTTGGAAGAACAGGTTGTGTAAGCCTAGCCTCCCTTCCTCGAAGCCAGTAGTGCTGTGGGGGGAGGAAGGGTGTCCTCTGGAGAGGCTTGGTTTGTGAAGTCGTTGACAGCAGATGCAGAGCAGGTTACAAAGGTTCTTGTTCTTCCCCGCTGCTAGGCTCCCAGCTTCTTCGGGAATTGAAAAAGATGGACGACAAGGCGTTGCTGGTGGAAGTGCAGCTGTTAGAAAGTAAGACTTACCATGCCCTGAGCAATCTGCCAAAAGCAAGAGCAGCCTTAACCTCTGCACGGACTACAGCCAACGCAATCTACTGTCCACCTAAGCTGCAAGCAGCATTAGACATGCAGTCAGGTAAAGCCCTTCAGGAGAAGGGGGAAGTCTAGGGCTCATCATGATGCATCATTGACTGATACTTGTTCTTTCCTGAGTGAATCATAGAAAATGATGTTAGGTGGGACCTCAAGATACCTACCAGTCTGCTCAGCTGCCTCAAGGCAGGAACAGCTCTAATTACACTGTTCCTGACACATGTTTTTTCAGCCTATTTTTGAAAACCTCCAGTGGCGGAGGGTCTGTAACCTTCCTAGGCACTACAGCATTACACCACGTTGGTGTAACGTTGTTCCTGCCCTAACTTGCAGGCCCCTACCTGAAGTGCCCCAAACTTGTCTTTCTTAACATGTCCCCTTAAGGGAGGGCATGGGTGGTGTTCTGCTAGAAAGAAAGGCTTCCCTTTACTGAAGTGCCAGATAAAGCACGGGGCAACCAAATTGTTCTGTCCTCTTCCCATCACGTTCTAAATTAACTCTGATGCCTGCCTGTTTGTTCCTCTCAACAGGTATTATCCATGCAGCAGAAGAGAAGGACTGGAAAACAGCCTATTCATATTTTTATGAGGCGTTTGAGGGATATGATTCAATTGACAACCCAAAAGCCATCACTGCACTGAAATACATGTTGCTGTGCAAAATCATGCTGAACATGTACGTGACAAATTGTTCTGCGAAGAACGCTTCCTACATTTAAATGGGAAAGGCTTTTCATTTATAAGACTCTAAACTAATGAAAGAACTCAGGCAGACAAGCTTTGCTGTTTGTCTTTATTTATGACCTAATCAATGCTTCTGATACAACGTTATTTGAATTGTAGTAGTTTGCTATCAGTTGGGAATTTTTGAGGCACGCTTAGATTTAAGCTGACCGTGTTGTTGAATAAATGCTCTCTTCCCTTCCCTCCCTTCTCTAGCCCAGAAGACGTGCAAGCATTAGTGAGTGGAAAGCTTGCTCTGCGGTATGCAGGAAGACAGGTATGGAAACGTAATCCTTTTTATCTTCCTGTTATCGCTGAGAATATGGTGTTATTCTTTTTGTCAAATACTTTGGACTTTTCGTACCAAAATACTCTTTCCCTCTGAGCGTCCTGAACGAGATCCAGAACTGATTAAATTGCCATAATTAATTACTGTAAGTCAGTTGCCTTCAAGGGGAATACAGTCATTTTCACCACCTGAGAATCTGGCCTGCTCGCTTCATTTTCTGTTTTTCTCCTCCCTGCTTTCTTCATGAACTACTAAATGCTGTAAGATACTCATGTCTCAGCCCTTGGCAGCCATGGATCTGATGTATTTAAATCAGAGTTCTGCATTGTTTTTACTGGTGTTGTAGCAAGTCCCGAAAATCCATTCATAGCAGTGTAGCTGAGCAGCTTGAGACCTAGATGAGTGCAAGGTGGAAGCCAAGCAGCTGGGGAGTTGTTAAATCAACTGTTTATTCTAACATGTTAACTTGCCAGTCTGTGAATGCCACCCCCGTATTAAATCCAGGGATGCTTATGTAAAGCACAGGGCCAAAAGCCAAGCGTGCCGGGGTCTGAGCCAGGCTTACACACTGACGCCCTCGGTGGCTTTGGTCAGCCAGCTATTTACTCTGACGCAGCAGCTAATACTCACCTACCTCACAGGGGATTGGGGAAGCTGTTTAGTAGAGGAGGTCAGTGAGCATACGTGCGTAGAAAAGAGCCTGAAATGAGAATATCCCTGTGTTATCCCTGCTGGATCACGAAGGGCAGCCCTGGTCCTGCTTCATCCCCTTCCCCTGAGTGACAGCTGGGTTGGAGGCTCCTTTTCAGAGCAGGAGGGCAGTCTGCCATGGAGGAAAGCTCAGCTGTTCCCTGCGCTGTCCTCCTGAGACAGCAGCGATCCGCGATTCCTGCAGCAGCGGTGGAATCTGAGCTTAGGGAGCAGAGAGGCAGTGGGCAGCCTTGGGGATGGCTCGGTGGGAGGGGTGGCAGCAGAAGCCTGAGCCTTGTGCACCGTAGCCACCGCGCTGTCCTGCTCGTCTCATGCACTTGTGCCTCTCACCGCTTGGGAACTGTTCTTCCAGTGGTGTTACTATTCTGTTTGGTATAAACATGGTAGTTTGGTTGTGGCTGAGGCTCTTGCTTTGTTTCAGCAGCTGCGGGGTAGACAAGAAACGTTTTCTGATGCTCTCCATGATAGAGTATCGTAGGACTTCTGCCGTGCTTCTGTCGCTCAGCAGAGGCAGCGTGGCATGCCAAAGGGCAGAAACGCAGCTTAAGGGCTGAAAATGGCCACGTTCATTAAGCAAGGGCCAAAATGTGCTCTTTCCTTAGAAATTGTATCAAACTTGCTCCCAACCTGCAACCTGATAGGAACTGCAGCTGGTATTCTCCAGCCCTGCAAAACTCGAGTTCTTTGTCTCCGTGAAGCTGATTTCATGCTGTGTCCTGCAGCTGTTCTGCGTGTTCTCCTTATGAGCAGCTGTTCCTACTCTGCCTGTGTGGAAGTAACACTGCCAGGGCTTTGTAGCAAAAGGAACATTCCCGCTTTGCTGCTTAGGCACGTTTTCAGTATACTGCACAGTTGGCATAATAGCACTGAGAGGAGAATCCAGAAAAATAACCTATTCTCATTTTCTTTCTCTGCAGACAGAAGCACTAAAATGTGTGGCACAGGCCAGTAAGAACCGGTCACTGGCAGATTTTGAAAAGGTGAGTCAGGAGACATAAAAAATGGGGCCTGGCTGGCCAAAGCATTCAGAAATGCCAGTTTTGGAAAGTTGTAGGAGCTGCTATATCCCACAGGGAGAAACCATAAAAACATTCATAGAAAGCAACAGTGCATCAAGAAATACCCCCCAATAATCAACTGGTTTGGTTTTCGCAGCATGGGGAGTAATAGCTTGCTTGAAACTCTTTTTTTTAAGTCTTTAGAGAGTGAATTCAGAAGCAGCCTCCTGTACTTTTGGTGCTGTTCACTGGGATGTATATTTTCGTAAAATTTTTTCCTGGCTTCAGCAAGAACACCACAGAGATAACGGAGAGGATTCCTGTGTTGGGGAACAATCCTGTCATGCTGTCTCCTGAGTGTAAACCAGAGAGTGTGGCTTGCTAAGCTGCAGCAGTGTAAAGATGAAAGATGCTTGCTGCACGGTGCTTAAAAGGCTGCCAGGCTGTCATGACCTCCTGGCCTTTTAGCTAAGTTATGGGATTGGATTAACCACTGATACTTTGCTGGGCAAGGAGGGAAGACTGCTTCATACTCGGGGGGCCTTGAGGACAGGAGACCTGTTGCTACCTGAATTATTTGTTCTTCCGCAGGCTCTGACAGACTATAAGGTGGAGCTCAGGGACGACCCCATCATAAACACTCACTTGGCTAAGCTCTACGATAACTTATTGGAACAGAATCTGATCAGAGTCATCGAACCCTTCTCCAGAGTACAGGTAAATGTTTCCAGTAAGCACGCTGACACGCTGGTACCTCTGTCCCCTGCTGTTGGTGGGTGAGGGCTCCCATACAGAGCACTTCCAGAGCTCAGGGTTCATCATGTTCAGCTGAAAAATGATAAAGAGGGGGCTGAGGGGAGCTTTGGAAAAGCCCGTTCCAGAGTCATTGCCCCTTTCCACCTGTTTTGCTTACGCACACTGAAAGGTGGACATGCTTTTAACGCTGAAGGTGACAGCGTTTGGCTTTTAAGGGCTCTGACAGGGTGTGGGTAAAGCTGCAGTAATCATGGAGAAGAAATGTTACTTCGTGTTTCCGAGTGAAATGGCTTTAGGTGTCTAGTCCGTCTTCAGTTAAAATTGGATATGAAATCTGAAGGACATGAAGCTGCAAAGCAGAAAAAGCCATCGGAGGTTTTTAGTCCAGATCATTTATAGGCCCTTGAGCCGTTCCTTGGAAGAGCCCCACGCCTCCATGTTGTGTGTCAAAAGTACAGCTAAAGATTTACTTAACTCTGTTGGTCTCTCTTATAGATTGAACACATATCCAGCCTCATCAAGCTCTCAAAGGTAAGAACATCAGTAGAAATCAGTGGCACGTCTTAAGAGGGCAAAGGAATTGAGGTCAAATGGCATTTGCCACTGGGAAATAAACGTAGGCTATTAAACCTGACAGGTCAGCTCCGCAGCACTTACAGGCAAATACCATGCTGGGGAACTTCCCCTGAACACAGACAGTTCCCAGGGATCACCGGCCAGGCTTCCTCTGCACTAAGACTTTGCTGTAACGTCACCTTCCTTCACCTGGGTTTTACTCCCTGTGTTAGCACTTGCTTTTCATTGCAGACAGATTTTCTGCTGCTGTAACAACAGCTCATGTCGTGCCCAGCTCAGTCTTCCCTGTTGACCTGCATTTAATCCTTGTGAGCCTGCCCGGAGGAATCTTTCTTAGACCCCTAAGATACAGGATCCAGCTAATCACTTTGCTTCAAGTTTCATTAGGGATGCCTGTGTCACATTGACCGTTGCAATAACTGCTTTGCAGATAATCCCAACCAGATTAAGTTTTGGGAAAATCCACTGTAGTCCCAGCCAGTTGCATCCCACGGTGCTTTTGTCCTGTTCTGCCATGAAAGCCGGAGGTTTGGAATTGTCCTGAGCTCGGCCTTTACGGTCATTACATCATCTCTCCTCCGTTTCTATCCGTGCAGTCTTTGCCTAGCCTAGCCTTGGTGTTTAAAGCTGGGCTGCGGCTGGGTGTCCTCTGTCCGAAGAGGAGCTGACTCCCATGGGCCTTGCCTGGCACTGGGCAGGAGGGCAGCTCGCTGCTGAGTGGCTTCAGTGAAGCTTGGCCAACGCTTGACTAAATATTTGCTGAACCAAGCCAAAGCGCGCCAGCTGCCCTGCTGAGCAGTGCCTGTGGGAAATGACAGCCACACCGTCTTCTGTGGGACAAGAGGGCAAGACGTCCCGGTGCTCTCGTCATTAAAAGCTTAATTTCTGAGGTCATCTAAAGCGTATGGTAGTATCAAAGCAGCGTGCGAGGAGAGAGCTGTCCTGACATCGTGGTCAGTGATAAAATAGCTGCTTTTAAGCAGTGCTTGTATCCCACCAGGGCTGTTGAGTGTGGAGTAGTAAAGTTCACATTTCTCTACGTAGTTCTGGGAGACTTTTAATCTTTCTGCTTCAATTTCAGGCTGAGGTAGAAAGGAAACTGTCACAGATGATCTTGGACAAGAAATTTCATGGTGAGTCTCTGCATCCTTCGGTCTTGACTGCTTTGCTGCCCAGGGCCGGGCGGTGTGCGAGCAAGCCGTGGACAGACTCGTCCTTGTCGCTGCTCCTTCGAGCCTCGAGTGTCCTTAGGCTGCGCTGCTCCAGCTGGCAGAGGCGCAGGTTAACGGGCGCTACGGGAAGCGTACCGAGCGGGGGGTTTATTTGTCACTCTCTTGTCACGAAGGCTGTTCCTATTGCTCCTTCCGTCTGCCTTCATTAAACTCGAGGCTTCTCACAAATCAGAAACCACAGTTAAGCCCTTACTTGCTGCGGCTGCATCCAGGGACGGTTGCGAGACCCACCGGTGGGCTGTCCAGCAAAGATGTGCTCTTCTGCCTTGGCGCTTGCTGGAGCTTACTGGTCACCTTTCCCGGCTGACTGGTGTCAAGAGCGTTGTGTGCCTTGCTGGGGTCACCCACACAGCACAACTGAAGGGTTTGGGACCACAGGAGGCTGCTCTCTAACGAGCCCTGAAGGAAACAGCTCTGTTCTTGTTTACGTTGTCCTAGTGTCGATTGAGAAAGCTCTCTTGATCTAGCTGAGCAAGATGAATGGCTGAAGGAAGCATGTTGGTTAGAGAATAGCTCGGAAATTACAGAACCCAGCTGCTGTGCCCATCTGGCACCTGGAAATCGTTTAATTATAAAATGGCTTTTTTCTTGCCTTGCTCCAGTGCTGCGCTGAGCCATCTCGCTGGGCGCAGGGCCCTGGGCGAGGAAGGCGGCGGTTGGGGAACGTGCAGGCATAAGCATCTCCTGGAGCTCTTCTCCGGCCCCTCTCCAGGAGGATTTTTTTTCTGGCTAAGCTCCTGCTAATGCAGTCCAGACAAAAACCAGTCAGCCCGTCCAGTCCAACACACGAGCCCCTTCCAAACCCAGCGCAGCCGACCGCCCGTTTTCTAGGTGGATCCCTAAATCCCCGCTGTCTGGAAGATGGCATCTGTCAAGCGTAACCACAGCTTTGTGTCCGCAGGCATCCTTGACCAAGGCGAGGGAGTCCTGATCATCTTCGACGAACCCCCCGTAGACAAAACTTACGAAGCCGCCCTCGAGACGATTCAGAATATGAGTAAAGTAGTGGATTCGCTCTACAACAAAGCCAAGAAGCTAACATAGGTGAGTGGGGGCCGGAGCCGGACCTGTCGCTCCTCCCGGGCCACCGTGCCGTTTGTGTCCTCGACGCTTGTTTTCTCCCCTCTCGATTGACGTGGCTCTGTTTTCTTTTCGCAGAGTTGAATTTGCTAGCTGTCATTTGGAGAGTGTGTGTGACAGGAGAGTGAAACCTCTGGGAAAATGTTAGGAGACTTTTTTTTCTTTGTTCTACTTTTCGCTCGGAAAGTTTTTAAACTTCCTCATCCGGTGCATCTTGTATTCCATACGATGCGTGTTCCAGTTTCCATGTAACCTTTACTGGCCGAACTTTGTATCTGGGGGGGGAATATTGTTTAAACAAAGAGGGTATTCTAAATAAAAGGAAAAAGGCTTACACTACCTAACCATGTGCTTTCCACTTCCTGAGGGATGGCAGAGAGTTAAGCAGGGACAAAGTTTTGTTACCGA
The DNA here is from genome assembly GCF_047370975.1 of Nipponia nippon. NCBI lineage: Eukaryota > Metazoa > Chordata > Aves > Pelecaniformes > Threskiornithidae > Nipponia > Nipponia nippon. The sequence goes on from NW_028262350.1 coordinate 5,514,502, forward strand.
TAGGTGCCCAAAACGAGTTTGTTTCATCTCTCCCTCTGCTCTGAAATCTGAGACTTGCTGACAGTGTATAAGCAGCCAAGTTTATTCCATTTGTACTGAACCAAAAAAACCCCAAACGTACAGACTGCTGGTTTATTTTTAAATCGGAAAGGCCTCAGATCCCCTCGAAAGCAGCTCGACAATGATTTTCCTGAAGGCTTTCGCGCCCGAGGAACCTGCTTCAGAATTGTCATTGCGCTGCGCCAGCCCAGACCCACCCTGCGCAGCCGAACTCCTCGAGGCGGCTGCAGCCGCTGTCCAGACCGTTAGGCCAGTTTCTGATAAAGGGAACAGCGCAGGTTTCCCCTGGAGGCCTGTATTGCATGCTATTGTTTTAAAATAGACTAGATTTTAAATGTTTTATCCCTTCCCCCCACCTGCACTGGTAGGAAGAACAGGGGAGCAGGCGTTCCCCGAGTCCTCGCCTCCCTGCGGGAGCCAGACCCCCTCCGGCGGGGAGGCGAGCCGCTGCCCAGACTCTCGTTATTTACCTCTGCTGCTGTAGTCTTGCTTTTTTTTGTTGTTGTTGTTGGTTTTGGTTGTTTTTTTTTCTTTTTCCCCACATCCGAGGTGAGACAGCTTGGCCCTTCTGGAATAACCTAGTGCAGCACTCGCTGGGGAGCGGCCGCGTCGCCCTTCCGAAGTCATGGACGCGGGGGGTGGAGCACGGCGTATCCCAGCCCCTCTCGTTTTACGGTGAGGTTCCTGGCTAGGTTTTAATGCCATTTGGGCAGTGTAAGCTTCTGCATCTCTGTCCTGCTAATCTTTATTTTTCCTTTCCCCTCTGTCTCTCTCTCTCTCTCCCTCGCCACGTTTTTCTTACAAAATTTATATTTTGTAAAAGGATTCTGTTTTATCAGGAAATATTTTGCCTTCACACTGAATCTTGGACTGGCTGACTTTTCTGCTTTCTGTTCACATTTTAACCTCTCCGACATTTTCTTTCCTTTTCTTTTTTTGAAATTTCCATCTCATCCAGTCAGTCACTGTTTGGGTTTTTGGCACCATCAATATCAAATGTACAAACGGTTCTTGCTAACCAACACCAGGTATATCTGATGTTCAGATGAGTTCCAATAAAATAATTTTTTTTTCAAAAACCTGTCTCCTGTCTTCAGCTGCCGAGGCAGTTTTCTCTCTTCGCTTAGGGAAGGGCGGATCGCGACGCAAGCCCTGCGCCTGGCCGGAGCTCGCGGGAGCGTTGTCGGGGATGACGTTTCTGAGACACGGAGCGCGAGGGACCCTGTTTTAAGCAGCAGCACTAGAGATGTGTGGATTGTGACCTGTTCCTGGCACAGCAAGTTTGACTTCTACCAACTTAAGTTATATTATTTTTATTATTATTACCATTATTATGGTGAAAAACGAATTACATCTGACCTCTCGCCTTTCTTGAAAATACCCTGGTGCTGTATCGGGGAGCCTCCCGTTGGGTACAGCAACGCCCTGCGTAGATTCCCCTCACCCTAGAGAGGGGGTTAGGGTGTCGTTGAAGGATGCAATATCTGGAATTTTCATGGCTGAAGCTCGTGCACCTCGGACGCCGCCTGCTCGGGCTGGTGCAGGTCCTTTGGAAAGGAACCCGGCCTCGCGGCAGAGAAGGGGGAAGGGTTTAACTCCTGCCCTTAGGCGCGGCTTGGTTTGCAGGGGAAGTGCGTTTCTAGTTCTCTTAATAGGTTTTTTTGTACTACAAATAGCGTGCAAGATATTCCCCAAAAGCAGCTCTGGCCCTTTCACCGGAACGCCGCTTCAGCGGCATTTTCCCTGGGGATGCTTAGCCATGGGCACGATTTGCTCATTTAGTTGCTCGTCGTAGGCGAATGAGGAGGAATCCATTCACAGAGGCAGAGCTGAAGCCCGCGCGCGCAGCGGGGACGCTCGCACGCAAGGTCCCGAGGTGGAGAAAGGTGGAGAGGGCCGTGAAGTCCTGCCTGTCCCCGGTGAGAACGGCGTCCGGCTCCGGCTGCTGTCCCTCCACAGGGACAGAATTGGTCCTGACCCCGCAGGCGACGACGGGGGAGCAGATGAACCCCCGTGCCCGAGGCCAGGAGCGAGGGCGATGCAGCAGGGCCGCCGGCTCGGAGGCGGCTGGGCTGCCTCGCGCGGGGCCCGGGAGGTTTAATTGCACGTTAGTCACTCGGGCCGCCTGCGACAGCCGGGATTTTCCCTCGGCCTCCGAGTGCCTTACAATTAGGGCCAAAAAAGCTCAAATGGTAGAGCTGCTCGTTAAACCCTTTTGGCTTAAACTTCAAAAGGCTTAAGGTAAAAAGCAGGCTTTCGCACAAAGGCGCGTTTCGCGCTGCTCGGGTCCCTGTAATACCTTTAATGGACGAAGGGATTTCTCAGCAGCAGCAGCGCCGCTCGGGCTGGGCGCGCGCGGTCCTTCGGGATCGTTGCGCGGAGAAGCCTCTCCGGCCCTTCGTGAAGGGGATGCGCAAGGAGGAGGAGGTGTTTTGACCACCCTTAACAACCACCCTGGCTCGGGCGCCTTTCGAAGGACGAGAGGTTGTTGGGTGCTTTGGGCCGGGTCTGTCCTCGGAGCGTCGGTACCGTGGGTGGCTCCTGAGCTGCCGCCCTTGGAGCGGGCTCGGGGCACGGGGGCACAGGCGGGTTTTTGAGCCCCGCTCCGCGTTTCCAACCGCTGCGTCCTGCTGCTGAGCCTCGGCCCTGCGGCGCAGGCTGCCCCCGTCGAGCGCGAGGTGCTGCCGCAGCGCGGGACGGGGACAGAGACGGAGCAGGAGCCGCAGCAGGACCCTCGCCCGCAGCAGCTTGGGCAGAGCTCTGGCCCCAAGGGGGAGTTTGCTTTTCCGTCCGCGTGCTTTAAGCGCAGCGGGCTCGACGCGGGCAGGTGGCACTGCCTTGGGACACGGGGTTGGGGACAGCCTCTGCCCCTGCTGGGCCACCGAGCCCCCACTTGGCCACTGAGCCACTGCTTGGCCACCGAGCCCCCACTTGGCCACTGAGCCACTGCTTGGCCCCCGAGCCCCCGCTCGGCCGGCTCCAGGCCCTGGGTGCCGCGGGCTGTGCCAAGGCGGCGGGGCTCGGCCCGTGCCTCCCCAGCCGGGGCTGCCGCGGTCCCGGGGGCAGGCGGGGCCCGGCGGCCTTGCGCTTCCTAAGCCGTAAAACCGAGCGCCGAGCTCTGCCGTGCCCCGCCGCCCGCGAAGCCGGGCCCGGAGCCGGACACGGAGCCGGGCCCGGAGCCGGGCCCGGGCTGAGGCCGCCACCGCCTGATCCGCGGTTCTGAACGCCGCTGCGCTCCCGCTCCCCCGCGCCGGGCGCCGCTGCCCCCGGGCAGAGCGCGGGGGCGGGGCCCCGCCGGTCGCGGGGAGCGCGGGGGCGGGGCCGGGGCGGTGCTGGGGGCGGGGGGCCGGGGCGGTGCTGGGGGCGGGGCCGGGGCGGCCCCGGAGGCGGCCCCGCCCCGCCCCTTTCCCGCCGGCGCGGCGGGCGCACGTGGCGGGGCGGGGCGGCGGCGGGGGCGCGCACTGCGCCGCCGAGATCGCGCGCGGCGGCGGGGCGGGGCGAGGCGCGGCGCTGAGCGGCGGCGGCGGCGGAGCGGGCAGCGAGCGCGGGGCCGCGCCGGGGCCGGGGCCGGGGCCGGGGCCGGGGCCGGGGGCGGGCGGCCGGGGCCCGCCGGGCGGCCGGCGCCATGGGCACGGTGCTGTCGCTATCGCCGAGCTACCGGAAGGCCCCGCTGTTCGAGGAGGGGGCGGCCACGGTGGGGCACTACACGGCGGTGCAGAACAGCAAGAACGCGAAGGAGAAGGGCCTGAAGCGGCACTCGCTGATCTCGGTGCTGCCCTGGAAGCGCATCGCCGCCGTCTCCGCCAAGAAGAAGAGCTCCAAGAAGGTGCAGCCCAACGGCGGCTACCAGAGCAACGTGACCCACCTCAACAACGAGAACCTGAAGAAGTCGCTCTCCTGCGCCAACCTCGCCACCTTCGCCCCCCCGCCGCCCCCCGCCGCCGCCGCCGCCGCCCTCGCCTCGGCGCAGAAGGTGCCGCCGGTCGCTCCCGCCGCCGCCGCCGCCGCCGCTACCCCGCGGCGGGTGGTGGTGCAGGCGTCCACCAGCGAGCTGCTGCGCTGCCTGGGCGAGTTCCTCTGCCGCCGCTGCTACCGGCTGAAGCACCTCTCGCCCACCGACCCCGTCCTCTGGCTGCGCTCCGTGGACCGCTCGCTGCTGCTGCAGGGCTGGCAGGACCAGGGCTTCATCACGCCGGCCAACGTGGTCTTCCTCTACATGCTCTGCCGGGATGTCATCTCGGCCGAGGTGGCCAGCGACCACGAACTGCAGGCAGTGCTGCTCACCTGCCTGTACCTCTCCTACTCCTACATGGGCAACGAGATCTCCTACCCGCTCAAGCCCTTCCTGGTGGAGAGCTGTAAGGAGGCCTTCTGGGACCGCTGCCTCTCCATCATCGACCTCATGAGCCCCAAGATGCTGCAGGTCAACGCCGACCCGCACTACTTCACCCAGGTCTTCGCCGACCTCAAGAAGGAAAGCGGGGCCGAGGAGAAGGGGCGGCTGCTCATCGGCCTCGACCGGTGAGCGCCCGCCCGGCCCCGCCGCCCGCCGGCCCCGGCCCCGGCCCCGCCCGGACGCTCCGCTCCGCTCCGCTCCGCTCCGCTCCGCTCCGCTCGCCCCGGCCCGGCGCCCGGCCGCTTCCCGGGGCTTCTTCCAGGCGGGGAAAGGCGGGGTCGCCCCGGTGAGGAGGGGGGGAGCCGGGGGGGGGCCGTCCGCCGCCGGCCCGGAGCGCAGAGCCCGGGGTCCCCCCCGCCGCTTTCCAGCCGCCGCCCCCTCCCCGCCCCGCGGGCCCGGGGCCGCCGCGGCTCCGCCACCGGCCCGAGGCAGCGACGGCGGCGGCGGAGGAGGAGGAGGAGGAGGAGGGGGCCGGGGCCGGGGACCCCCCGACCCCGCGGCGGGGGGAGCGGAGCGGGGCGCCGGGTGCGGGGCCGGGCACCGCAGCACCGAGACAAAGACCAGGGAGGGGGGGCAAAACCAACCACAAAAAAACCGGAAAAAAAAAAAAAAAGGATAAAAAATAAAAAAAAAAGAGGCTCGAAAGGCTTCGCCGGAGGCGGCTGAACGGGGCCGATCGTGACTCGCCGGCGCCGCCGCCCCCCGCTATTTATTTTCTTTGAAGAGACTCGCATTTCGGTCGGGGTTAAGGGAAAAACCGCTACTGTATCATGAGCTCAATGTGAAATGTCTTGTTCCCATCGTGCACTGATCATGAGTATTGTGTAAAGGATCTACTTGAGTGTGCAAGCAAGGAAAGAATCTACATGCTGCTATATGAATACTTTTAGAACAAAAAAACAAACTCCTAACCTGCGGGGGGGGGCAAAAAAGAAAACCCCTTCTTTATTCTTTCATTGTTGCTTTTACAGTGGTATTGCGCATGCAAACAGGAGCATTTTGTGTCTTCAAAAAAAAAAAAAAAAGGAAAAAAAAAACACTTAAAAAAATAATAAGCAAAAGAAAAACCTTACGGAGAGATGGCTGTAAAAATGACACCCATGCACAAAGACCCGACACCACCCCGATACCGCAGTCTTGAGCTGGAATTCCCCTATCAGGCCTGGGGACTGAGACCTTCTTTTGGGTTTTATTTCGGTTTTTTTCTCCGTGTGCACAGTTCTAGTTTAGTTCTGGTCCATCGGGCGTTAAAGTCGCAAACGAGAGGGAGAAATGACGTGCCATTTATTTTTATTTCTTCTTTTTCACTTGAAGCTCGCCATCGCTGTACATGGACCCTGCTAATGATACATGTGTACGTACGTTTTTTTAGTGCAATCTCTTCTGTAGATCTTTGTTGACCAAATCGGTGGGTATTGTTACTTATTAATTTATATTTGTCTCATTTTGTATGTATGTGTATAGTGTGTTTGTAAGTATGTGTGGTTTATAACCTGACCGACTGTGTCATGGGGCTCAGTGTGCCTGTAATTTAATCCCCTCCCCTTATTTTTATTTATTTTTGTACTGTGCTGATTAAATAAAAATGCACTGACCATCCATTACACGGCAGCGGTTCGTGGCGGAGTCTTTTCTGCAGCCCCGACGCCCCTGCGCGGCGCTGGGATTTGCCTCGACGAGAGCGGGCTGTAGCGCGGCCGCGGGGTCGTGGCGTCGCCGGGGCCTGGCGGGCGAGGGGAGCGCCCGACGCGGCACGCGAGAGGCGGCACGGCGCGGCACCGCGCGCCCAGACCCCGCTTGCCACCGGCCATCGCGAGCGTCGCCCTCCCCGAGCCACCGCCCCGGGCAGAAACGGGCGCCGCCGGAGCGGGATGCAACGAACGGATTGGTTTGGTTTTTTTAAATTTATTGCAGTGAATTATGTAAACAAAAACCCAGATCCATGATAGTAGGTCTTTTTTTTTTTTTTTTCCTGCTCTTTTACATGTTAAAATATCAGCGATTAAAATAAAAAAAAAAAAAGGGTTCATTGCATTATCGCCCCAGGCTGAAAATCGAAATTCAATTTAGAAACAGTTAATTTATGGGAAAAAACAGGAATATATATATATATATATATTTTTATATTTTTATATAAAACCAGAGCGGGAACAGATAATATATTTTATAAAGACACATTTCATCACATACAATATTGCCATCTCATAGTATGAGACATTTCCTAAACCTGCGATTTATTGCCATCCGTCGTGATTCGCTGCAACCATTTCCTTGGAGGGATAGTGTATAAGAGTGCCGATGAAATCTCCCGCCGCTGCCTGGCCTGGGGGTTAGTCTTACGGGGGGACGGCTGGAGCAGTAGATACAAAAAGCGAGAAAGTGCAAACAGAAAGGCACAGCGAGGGCGAGGATTTTCCTTCTGCTGCTTCCCCGGGAGGACGCGGACGGGAGCTGGGCTGTCCCACGGCTTCGGCGTTGGCCGCGCTCCTCCTGAGGAGCAGGCGCTGGGATTAAAGGAGGAGGAGGAGGAGGGTCCCGGTGGTCCCGAGCCGCCCGCGTGCGCCTGGCGAGGTCAGGAGCCGTCGCGGGGGGTGGGACGTCACCTTGGGTGCTTGGGTTTGCCAGCAGCTGGAAGAGCTTCTTCCCGGGGACGCGGGGCCGGCGCGACGCGCAGAGCCCTCCGGTGCGGGAGCCGGCCGTGCAGCCCAGAGTGGCTCACTGGGAGCGAGCGCCGGTGGCCGGGATGCGGCGCTGGGATGCTGGCGGGCGCTGGTCCGAGGCCGGGGGCCACGTGAATGGGAGGGCTCTGGCACGGGGCCTCCCCAGCAAAGGGCACCTCCTGTGGATTAAGCTTGTCCCACCCAAATACAGATGGAGAGCTGCTCTCCGCTCGAGGTACCCCTTAACCTCCGGTCTCGGCTTCGGTGGTTGGGTACAAACGCCGCAGTGACCCGTCCCTGCTCCCCGTGGCCATGGCGTGGCTTTGGGAAGCCTTTCGTTAACGGGTCGTTAGGTGAAGAGCCTCTTCCAGACTTTGCGATTCCTAAAATGCTCAATTAAACGCGTGCTCCCTGTTTGCGGCTGGGCTGGGACCTGGCGGTCCCCAAGGTGGGGTCACCACGCAGACCCCCCGCGTCCGAGGGGCTGGAGATCCTGACCTGACCAGCAGTGCCAGGACTCGGTACGTACAACCCCAACGTCACGCCTCCGCTCAAAAACCACAGCAGCAGCCCGCTATGCAGTGGAAATAAAAAGCTTGTTAGTATATATGGCCCTCCCGTAAACACCGAGTTCAGGGTTATCTGAGGCGGGCAGACGCGGGCACCGTGCATGGGGGACCGTGATGCCACCAGACAAGCCACGGCAACGCACGACGCCCCAACATCCAACACCCGCAGCCGGGACGACCCAGGAAAACGCTTCCAAGGGCACAGCCGGGATGTTCGCAGCCGGATTCGTGCTGCTGCCCCTCGCCTGGCGCGGACGGACGTGCCCGGAGTCAGCGTTACGTAGTGCAAAGCGAGGGAGCCGTGGCCTCGGCTCCCAGGCTCCCCATGTTTCTCCTTTTAGCCCTCCCTGAACCCCAGCGCTGGGCCTAACATGAAGCCACGTGGATCATCTAAACATTCAGCAAGGCCACTTGGGCCAAATGGGAACCCACCGGATTTTTTAGGCGACCGGAGAGGGAAATTAAGGCAAAAGCAATGCAGGATTAAAAAAAAATAAAACCTCTGCACTGTGAATCCCACTCTCCTTTCTGCTGGTGGACCTGTCTCCGGCCAAGGTGCCTCGATGGGTTAATGAACTCCAGGCAGGAAAGCAGCAAGTCTAGAGGTGCGCGTCCGTGTACCATCCCGACTGCGCGCGGAGGCAGGGCTGGAAGAGCGCGGAGTGTCTCCCCGGCGTGGGAAGCCAGCCCTCCTTTCCAAACCTGGCTCTGGTTCCATCGGGATTTGGTCTTACAGAACCAGACTCCCTGAGTCGGGTATCTTTGGTTCCTCCGGTGGAGGCTGCATAATATTGCAAAAATGACACACAAAAAAGAACCACAGAAGGGAACAGTGGAGAGGGTTTAAGAAATCGATGTGGGAAAGGGAGGGAAGGGTGTAAGTACCTATAAATGCTCTTTTTTTGGACTAATTGAGAAGCACCTTCCCGATTTTCTGGCCTCTTTTGTAAGATGGATACAGGTCACTGGCTATTTTAAGCCTTCGTTGCATGTGGTAGTAAAACCCTCTCCTGAATTTGCGTTTGCTAAACCTCTAGCCTTAGTGATCTTTTTAGGCGCCTGACCAAGTCACAGCTGAGCATCTCTAAATTCATCCCCCTGAAAAGTCCAAGGCACGGGGAGGGCGACCAAAGCCCCAGTCCGTCTTCCCTCCGCTCGCTCGCTCGCTCTCTCCGGGCTCGCTGCGCCAAGCGGCGGGGGATGCTAATTCCCCGGCACGCAGAGGATGAAACCGGAACGATGCTTGGTGAAATCCGGTTGGGATTGGTTAATCTTGGTTTCCACGGAGACGGTGCATTTTCGCCCGTGCAGGCTGCACTGGACCGGGTTGGTGACGCTCACTTGCAGAGCGCGTTTCTCACTGCAAAGGCAAAAAGGAGAAGAGTCAGGCAGGAGGGCTGGGATGCGCTTGGCACCGCTGCTGAGAGCTCGGTGCAAGGCAGGGAGAGGTGTTGTCGGGTCAGGATGCATCCTGCATCAAAGCGAGCACACTGCGTTAAGCCAAGCTTCAGCTCTAAGCCCAGCTTTCGGGCTCGGTTGAGCCCTGCTCCGCACGCGAAGGTCTCCCACGCAGGGAGCCGTGTGCCCAGGGCCTTCGGCATCGGGATCGGTGCCGATGGGGGGGGCATCGCTGCACGGGCAAAGCAAAGGCCGGGTTGCAAAAGGCCTGGGCTCTGCTGCCAGCTCGGCCAGCCGCTCGCCGAACGACCTCGCCAGCAATCACACCTATCGCTATCATTACAATAATGCTGACGACATCCCTTGTTCTGAGCTCAGAGATTAAAAGTACAGCATGAAATAGCTAAAAGAATCACAGGTAGGGTTGGGTTTTTTTTTTTTTTAATTCCCTCTCCAGGCAGACAGACAGACAGACTGACCATGCAGCCTCCTGGGGTCGGAGCGCCCCGAGCGGAGGCAGCGGCTGGCTGGGCACAGGCGCTGGGACAAAACTGTCACTGCAAACCATTTCCCAGCTCTTTAACCCTTTAACCCAGCCTTGGTGCTAAAAATGATTCTCATGAGTGAAATCAGGAGTTTCTACCACCCAAATTGGTTTTTCCGTGGCTGTTTGGGTTGCGGAGGACATCAGGACAGCACGGCCAGACGGCTGTCCATCTCTGCTCCAGCCGAGACAGGCTCAGGGATGGCCAGCAAGGACGCTCCCCTTTGCTAAAGGCCATAAAAGCTACTATTCTATATCACAAATAACGTTGCTTGTACTGGAAGCAGAGACGTGCCCGGGCGCTCCCTCGGGCTGGGGATGGAGATGCGGGGTGGCCAAGCCGACGCACGAGCCCCAGCCACGAGCCCTTGGGACCAGCAACGCGCGGGCGTCCTGCGGCAGGAGAGGGGGTTTGCAGGGGAAACGCCTGCAGCAGAGCCGTCCCCCAGCCACCGCCAGCCTGGGGAAGCGGGAAGAGCTATCCAGGGACTTGGCCTGTGGGAAATCCCTCCTGTGACCTCACCCGCATTTCAAATTCCTGAATTTCCAGAATTTCTTAGTATAATATTGAGTGGTTTAAAGACTCGTTGGCATCAACTCCACCGCCTCCCTTGGTGCTCTAAATACACTGAGGAGGATGTGCTGGGTTTTGCTGCGTTTGGCTCCCAGACCCGAGGTCTCGCCTTGCTTTAGCTGTTACAGCGTTCTCACTGATGCAGCGTAAGTCCTTCAGGCAGCACAGGCTTCGTTTTCACTTCGTTAAGACCGTTCAGGACGCACCCCATCCCACAAGCCGCCTTTTTATGCTGCTTCCAAATAATTAAGATGTTCCCCGTGTCCATAAAAATGAGCGGGTGTTCGGCTGGGGGGGTACCGGCAGGGGAGCAGCACACAGAGCCCTCACGTTGTCCCAGGTATTTAATACTTATTTACTCCTGCCTCAGTGAGTTGAGGCTAAAATCCCTGCTTAGTTGGCTATTTTTACCGTGTCTTAGCAGAACGAGCCGCACACGCAGAGGAGCCTCGCAGAGATTCCTGCCATCGTGTGCTTGGAAAGCAGGTTTAGCATCAAGTGCCTGTAATGAGGATAAGCGCTGACGACTTTCCCTCTCCTCTCCCACAGCCCTCATCAAATTATAGGCAAGAAGAAGGGTCTGTGGCTGTTCATCGTCAAACCCTCCTGACCCTTTTGCACAGAGATAAGCAGCCTGAACCAGGGGAGAGGAATGTCGTTAACCTGAATTTTGACCACAAGCAGGACCCATGCCTAGAAATCAGAAGGGCCTTGACGTATTTTGAGCCCTGTGGCTGTGGGACCTTCAGCAAGAAGCTACATCTCTCTGGGTCCCAGCTGCTGCAGGAGTGAGGAGAATCAACTAAACACATGGCTACGTGACGCTAACGCTCTCCTGGGACAGCGGGCTCTGGAGAAGCCGCTCTGATCTTCACTCCGTGTATTTCCATTAAATAAGGGCTTCACCTCCCCCGCCGTGTTTTCCACATCCCACCGTGACGGCACTCATTCACTCTTGATCATACGTTGCTTTTCTTCATGTGAGAAGAGGTTTCAGCCTCAAAACCTTTTGCTGGGGGAGCAGGACAGTTCGTGAATGGCACCCAAAGAGCAACCCACAGAGGGATCTGCAAGTCCACAGAGGGATTACAAACCCTGTCCTTGGTCTTCCTCGCCAGGCAATGCAATGCTGAACCCTGCCGCCAGCTCCGCAAGCAGCTCGATGTGCTGGGACCTTGAGTCTCTTGGGTGCTGCTCCTGCGCGTGGTCAAGGGCCAAGAAGGAAGAGGTGGGAGGAAAGGTCAGTTTGGTTTCCAGTCCATCAGTCACATCAGCATCACACCTCTTGGTGCAGCGGCAGAAAGGGGAGATGGCAGCTGCTGGCTGCCCTGGAGTAAGATGGTTTATTTATTGACCGAAAGGGAGAAAACAGGTGCCTGCATCAGCCAATAAACCAGACTAAAAGCCCTTCCAAATCTCACTGCTACAAGGAGATTTTACGAAGCAGCACAGCTGGGGAGATGCTTCCCCAAGTTCCTGCAGAATTTAGATCCCAAAGGAAGAGTCGGAGATGGAGACGGTCCAGCGTAATCCTGGAAGTCCAACAAAGTCTTTCATAGACAAGGGCAACACACAGTGACAAGACCCTTTGGGGATCACTGGTGCTCTGCAAGACCCCAAGCAAGACCCCGATGGCAGCAAAGACAGAGACAAGTCCCACTCCCACTCAAACTTGGGCTAAAAACTGAGTTTTCACTGTATGATCCTGTCCCACCATGGTACTTTTGCTCTTCCACCTCTCCATCCCGATAAGGTGATTCAGTCAGGAAAAGGTCGTTAAGGTGAAATTAAGGTGGAAGAAAGTTTGCACTACCAACTTTCAGGCTTGGAAGCACACATCTATTCACCATCCATGCTTTAAATTCCTTAAGTATTTCAATGGTTGCTACTGTTTAAGGAACATTTATGAATTTACTAATTACTTACGAATAATCTTCTGGCCTTCTGACAATTTAAAGGACCAACTGCGTTTCATATTAGAGGTGGAAGATCTTGTCATTTAAAGGCTTCATCAGGGCAGAACTGAATGTATTTATGACTATTCTGCAGCTGAAGACACAGCCACAGCACAGAGAGCTAAGCGAGATGCCCAAGGTCGCAAAAAACAGCGTCAGAATTAAGAGCTAAACCCAAATTCTCCAACTTTCAAGATCTGCCTTTAAACCGCAGATGAGCAACCCGCCACAGCAGTCCAAATGCCCGTCTCTTCTTTCGTCCTGTGGATCTACTTGATTCAAGGATCCTGCGTTGGTTCAGACCCGGTTCCTTATCAAGAGCCATGTCCAAGCTCACCCCTCTGTTCGACAGGCAACGACTGCCTGCATGTTACGGCCTCAAAAGACAGCTGGAAAGTTTTTGCTGCCTGGAGAAGACCCTTGCCCTCATCCTTTTGCTTTCATCCCCCTCGCACTTGATGCATCATCTCCCACGGAGGTGCCGTGTCTGCCGGTGGGAGAGCCCTCTCCTGCGGATCCGGCGGCGGGATGGCCGGGAGCCCCCGGAGCTGTCACTAGATTGACCCTTACTACAGGCTGCGTAGGAGAATTTGTTCCAGACATCAGCCTCTATTTTAGTAAGTCCTTAACAGGCTTCCGAGACACGTCTGCCGTCTCTCTTGTACAGACATGCGTTTAGGAGACCATCGACAAGACGTCAGAGCTCGTGTGGGTACCAAGCACAGCTCTGCCCGAGACCAGCCCCGTCTGATGGCAGGTTTGGCTCTTCACCAAGCCCCAGCGTAACCGGCACACCGACAGAAGTCAAGTCAATTAGGACAAAATGATGGATGCTGCTGCCAGGCATCTTCTGGGAAAGAAAATTACTTGTTTTTAACAGTGATTCCATTAGAGGAGACAGCGAGATGCAAGGCTCTGCCAGCCCCCAGCATCCAGGCCTGAAACTGCCTGGAAAAGCGTAAAGGAAAAAAAAGGGAGCTTTCATGGGAAAGTCAGGATCAACCCCAGCGCTGCTCCAGTCCTGCCAGGGAGCCACGTGGGAAGTTCGGTATGTAATAAACCACACGATAATTATTTCTGTATGTAATAAACACCAAGGCGCTGGTGTTTTCTGAAAACACAGGTCTTTTTATATGACTGCAAACAATATTTTTGGGTGGAAACAGCCTCTCTCGACATCCTGGTGGTACAAGCCACGGCCACCGATCTCAGCTGGTTGTGCGGGCAGGGACTTCTCTTTGCTCTTTGGATTTCATGGCTCGGTGAACTCTGCAGGACTGGGTGCCTTCGCTTCCTTCATCGCTCCAAACCAGCCCGGCGTGCAAACTGCCTTTATCAGCTCACTTCGCTCATTAGCGGAGTTAATGGCAAACAGCCGAGGCGACGGCTCTGGGGTGAGCGTGCGTGCGTGCGAAGCACCGCGAGCGTCGCGTGAACGGTGTCCGCGTATACGGGAGAACCACATCATCGTTAGAAATACAGCGTGAGCTGATGAGGCACCCGGGTCAACGCTGGCAAAAGGGAAACCAGCGGAGAAGAGAGGACTCCAAGTGGAAGCAGACTACTGGCCCATGAAATATGAGAGTTTTGACTGAGCATTTAATCTAGGACCTCAGGGAAAACACAAGCCAAGTAGCGCATAAATGGCCACAGACATCTGTCAGCACTGTTGATAATACAAAAGCATCCATGTCGCCAATAAGTGGTGGGAAGCAAAACGGTGAAGGGAAGGAGCGGAGAAAGATCAGAGGGAGTTTCTGTGAAGACGGCGTGTTAAGACTGGAAAGTTAAATAAATGTTAAACACACGAGATGCTTAAGAGCAAACACAGATGACCTGGAATGCCTTGCAAGGAGCCGTAATAGGCACGAAAACACAGCAAAGCGCTCGGCGATGAGACGTTCTTCCCTGGTAGGTGTGAGCTCCATTGGGAAGCACAGCGGGATGCAGAGAGCCAGGAACAGGCCGTGCCCGGGGACAGCGGGAGTCGGCCACGGCCCGGGCTGCTCCGGCGCTGCAGCCCCGTCACTCCCAGGGCCGGGAAGAGGGGAGGAACGGGCAGTGCACGCAGATTTTCCAGGGTCTTTAAATGAGGTGCTGCCTGCCTATGGCCGGACCCAACGCACTCGCGGAGCAGGAAATAAGTTAGGAAGCAAAATTTGGGTAGAAGATGGCAAAGCCAAGTCCAGTAAGAAGTGCCTGATTTTCACGACAACAAACCAGAGGGATTTAAATGAGGCTAAGCGTGCAACGTGAAACCAGGGCTCAGCAGTAATAAACCGAATGGGATGTATTCCGGAGGGGATTTTTTTAAACTATCAAATCTTTCTAGAGTTTAGATCAAGGCCTCTTTCTGGAAAGGCAAGCGTCGCTGTGGATTACTTGGTTACGGCTTCAGGAGAGCGTGCAGCTGCAAACAAGCTGTTAGGAAGCATTCGGAGCAGGACGGAGAATACTGAAAAAATTGTAACACCTTATGTAAGTCAGTGCTGCAGTCTCATCTGGATACCGGCTGCAGCCTTTGAGGGGGTTCAGTGATGAAAAAAAATACAGAAAGGCTCACAGATGAAGGGAGGCTATAAAAAGGAAACCAAAAAAGCAGCAGCTATATTCTGCATGAAGAAAATACGTAAGAAGCGGAGAGAGAAACTAGAGAGGTCTAAAAAAAGGCGGCTTTCAAAGCTCTGCTTCCTAACAACAGCCAAAGAGAAAAACAGTAATACTGAGAATTTCAGGGTGGGTTAAAATAGTTTTCCAGGCAATGTGGAATCTCGCCGCTGTGGATCACTCCAGGCTGTGGCGCTCACTGCTACTGGGTGGCACAGAGGTGAGGAAAACCGAGCGGGGTCTAAAATGACATCGCATATAACATAGGTAATAAACATTTACGTATCTGAGTTACAACAGGTGTCATTTTTGGAAAAGATAAGTGTCTTCTGCACGAGGATTTAAAGCACACTGGCTGTGCAGGCTGTGTGTTTGGCAGGGGCAGATCTATCTCGTCTGAGCACTCGTGGTTTTCTGCACCTTGCAGGACAATGATACTGGGGACATTCGGGCTCAAAGGAAAAGTTATAGCTCTCACTGTGAAAATTAACCCCACAATAGCTTAAATGGAGAGAAAAACAGGAACATTTAGTTTCTCAACACGTACAAGGGGGAAACCCGCACCGAAACCTCGTGTGCGGTTTCTGTCACCCCGGCTGGAACTCTCAGCTTTGCACGAGGAGCAGAGCGCCGCGCTGGGAGAGCCGCGCCGTGCGCAGGACCGGCGCGGTCCACGCTGTCGGCGGCGGGCTGCGAACAGAAGCGTCCCCTGGGGAGCCACGGCAGTAAGGGCAGCACACGTAAATAATCCTGGGGGGATATTTCATTCCAGGGAGCGGGACGTCCTGCTGCAAGCGTTCAGAGCTCCAGCACACTTCATCTTCCCTATCCTGCCGCTGCCTCTCGAGGGGGCAGTAACGTTTGAAGTGTGAGCAGCTTCAAAGCACTGGGTCCCATTTCCAGAAGAGATTTACACACTTGGAGCATAAATTTCCCTAAGTAAGATGCGGATGACTTTAACAGCATCACCCCCGTGACTCCTTGGCACACTTCGTCCTTCTTTGCTCTGCTCAAATCCGCTGCCATCAGAAGGAGAAAACACCTTTTCCCGTCCAGCTCTTATTAAAACACCCTGGCTCATGTAGCTGCAGGTTAAAAGCAATGATTTACTATCCCGTGTACCCAAGAAAATACTCTAACCTCCTCTTTGCCTCCTTGCACTGGCTGCTGGACGGCATTAGCACCCAGAGGAAATCCCCCTCCGTCCTGCTGTCCCTTTTTAGAGCAGCCCTGAAGCTGCACCTGGCAGCACCCTTCATCCCATGGGTTTGGTTACCAACACCGAGAAGCCCAGGGTGAGGAGATGATTAACCGGGACCCATTTTCGGGTGCAGATCACTCCTCTCTGCTCATAACTCAAGAGCAGCTGGATCAGCAGGAGATGAAGACGCGCGGTGGGTAGCGTGCCGCTCATGCAGCGTGTGCTGCGTTACTTGCACGTGCGCCCAAGTGACACGACAACATCCTAAACCACAACGAGTTTTCAAAATCCGCCTTGCGAAACCCTCTCCGAGGTCTCACACAGCGAAAGCACGAGACAAACAGGATGTTTTCTCGAACCGTCACTTGCTTTTTAGAGACGTAGGGTTGTTTGTGTTGTAGAGTCTTCTGGATCAGGAGGTCTTGGTGGAGGTTAGACATTAAGATGGATCAAAGCTATGGAAAAGGGAGACTACAAGGAAGTCAGACATGAATGAAGGAGATCTCAAGTCAGGATCAAAAGGTAAATTTCCATAGTCGAAGGTCAGAACAAGTCCTCCAGGCATTTTAATGCCGAGAAAGGTCAGCTGAGTTAAACGCGGCTCTGGCAGGTCCTTTCTCACTGTACGATTTTTCAAAATTATCTGCAGTCAAGTGACACTTGATACCATGAATTTTTTTTGGCCTTGAAAACCAGCAAATGTTGACGGTGTATTTCTAATACGGTTTTGTACCTTGTGGTCTGTGTTCAGGCAAATCACCTCAGAAGCTGGAAGAAGTGGCTTTTCAAAAGCAATTTTTTAATCTGCAGGAGAAGGACCAGGCTACAAACTGCAATCCCATGTTGTTCCACTGAAAACTCAGCCGCTCCACTTACTTAAAAAGTGGCTTTCAATCTTTTCTGGCTCTGACATGTGTCATTTTTCTCTGCAGCTCACACTGACATCTATTTACCAGCGCAAACCACAGAGCCGCTCGCCTCCGGTTTTGGGAACCATACATCCGTATTACAACATCATGCTAGCGAGCTGCGTCAGCAACTCTATTTTTGCCCTTTTTAATGAGAAACAAGATTTGTTAGCATCTGTATATTCCCAAGGAAAAGTGTTACATATGTCCAATGGCACATAGCAAGGCAAAAGCAAAGTCAGCTATTAATACTCTGGCCTGCTGGCGTCCCGCTGGTGCACTGAGACGGTTCCTTTTATTCGTGTCTGAACCGTAAAAGCCACTTTCCTAAGAAGACAGCAGCTGCCACAACACTGATGTGCTTTTTTCATGATGTGTCTGCGGTAGATCCAGGTATATTCCTTCCCCTCCAGCCGAGGTGTAAGCCTAGTCCATTAAATGTTTGGCTTTCTCATTCTTAAAATGCATTTATTCCTGCTTGAACCCAAGGTCAGGCGGTCCCAGAGCAGCGCCGGCGAGCTGCGGTTCGCTCTTCATTTAGTTAGTAACTGGGGCATTTGTGCACCCATCCTCGCTGGCCAGAGAGCGCTTTCCGGAAAGTCAGCGAGATGTAAAATATTTTTGTCTCTTCCAGCAAAACCATTTGATTCACGTGCTTCTGGGCAAAGGAGGATCCCCAGGGTGATGGGGCAGGGGCTGCTCCTCCCCTCTCCAGGGCTGTTCGCCTGCATCGGGAACTTGGGATAACAGCCGGGTTTCAAAGAAAGACATAAGCAGCTTAAAAGCAGGTTAACAGGGGTCAGGTCCCAGCCTCACTACCCATGGGGACTGCACCCCAAAGCTCTGATTTTACGGTGGGAAAGCCCCAAAAAGTGGTTTTCAGACACCGCTTTGCAAGCACACTGCATGGTGTACCCTAACATCCCCGTTCCGCCATCCCTGGGAAATCGGATCGAAATAAAAAGTGAATGTAATTAGCCCGTATCACATGAAATTCAAGAAAGGGATCCAAAAGTAATCGGAGCTTCATCTTCCAGCTGAACCGGGGCAAACGCTCATCACTCACCTCCCACACCCCAGCCCTAACACAACCACCTTCTCCAGGCTGAAGGCGCTGGATTTTGGGGTGGGAGAGGGGCCGGTTGGGCACCCAAGCTCAGCTATAAACCCTACCCACGCCTGGGCCCCTGGCTGCGCACCGCGAGGCGCGGGCAGCACCGTCCCCCTGCCTGCAGCGGGCAGGAGGCGTCGGGCTCCTGTAGCCGTTGCTGATGGTCCCTGAGTTCTGCTCCTATCGAAGCTGAGAATTCATCTACACACTTCAAACGGAGAAGTCTCAGTCTGTTATGCTCTCCTCGTGTCATCAGCATTCAATGCCTGATGTAATTTATCCCTTACGAAGCACTCGCTAAAGCTGGTCAACGGTTTTCTGGATGAAAAACGTGCATTCACTTAAATAGGGTATTTCCCGGGAAATCTCATCCACAAAGCAGCTTTCAAAAAAAAAAAAAAAAAAGCACAGACAGCGCGTTAAATTTTTTACTCCAACAGGCGAAATGAAAAATTTCCAAACCCGGGATTGAGGGTGGAGAAGGCAGCTCCCAGCCGCCGGGGGGGTGCCACGACAGCACCCACCAGCAGGGCTGTGCCTACCCAGACGGGCTGTTGATCGGACAGCCTCCCAGCAGGCACCCCGACGTGCCGCACGCCCAGCTCGAGCGCTCGGGACTGCAGGGGACTCTCAAATCCACTTACGGCTCCTTTTCCCTCCCTTGGTTGCCATGTGCGGTTTGATACCGCAGGAATTAAATCCCCTGCAGAATTCAGTACATTTTGCCTTCTCTCTACAGCTACAATTGTAAGTTTGGCATGAAGTCTTCAGCACGCTCAAGATTTACAGACTGGCGATAAGCATCCGTGTGGAGGAAAGTGAAAGGATGGGGAGAGCTGGGCCTGAGCCACGTGGGGTTCGTGGCACCCGCTGACGTGGGAGCGGGGTGGCAGGAGGGAAGGTGCCCCCGTCATTTCCATCCTCTCAAACGTCCATGAGGTTTCGGCAATAACGTGAGAAGAAACGTGGGGCTCCCCCAGCAGCACCTGCCTCTGCACGGAGCGGAAACCAGTTCTGGCACAGAATTACGAAACGAGTGATCTCGTTAGGTAAGAAACGATTTCTACGGCTGCGTAACATCCTTACCGCCGCGCTTCGCCCTGCCTGCACGCGTGGTTCCGGCGTGCTTTGCCTCTCGGTTTACATCCTACTTATTTTTGGATAAACAGAGGAATTGCGTTTCTGCGGATGACGGTTACACAGGTTACTGTCCGGCGACGCGTGCCGCCTGCCTTCATCTACTCATACCGACCCAGTTCTCACCATCAACAGCTTTCCCGGGGTGCAGCACCAACATACAAACTCCAGCTTCTTCTGAAGCTTCCAATCAGTCGTATTTTCTCCGCTATTCTGAGTCCTGGCAAAGCTTTTGAGAGTCAGCTCTCATCCGGCTTTCTGCTTTAGTAGGAGCAAACGTGGCCACAAGACGCTGGAGCGTTACATATTTTATAAAAACCACTACGCCAAAAATATGATTCAAAGTCCTTGGCTGGAGACAGAGTAAAAGCAGAACATCGGCTCATTCACGGGGTTATGCCAAGAATCCTGCATTATAAATGCACCAGCACATAAATAAAATAAGACCACTTAGGAAGATGAGCGCAGACTTGCTTCCCATGTAGGACATCACGGACCCCGATTCCCGGGCAGGCTGAGAAGCAGCGAAAGTCTTTCCTTACATTTTCTTTTTGGCTCCGGTCCTCGCTGCCACCCAGGCCGGGGGCTGAATTCACCAGACCCCCATGTGCTGGGGCGTCCGCAGCCCACATTTGCAATGTCCCTCCTGAAAGGACGCTTTTGGCCTGGTTAGCAGATGCTGATAGAATTCTGCTGGCTGAATTTTTGAAGTTTAAGGAAGAAATTTGGAAAAAAAAAAGACTTCAAAGGGAATCCAGCACGTTTCAGTCATCTGGGATGTATTTATTCAGCTCCTGCAAGAGTGTGAGGCACAGGGAGCTGATGGTGAGGACAAGAAGTATGGTATTATTCAACTGTTTACCACTCCAATTTACACGGGGGCACCAATTTCCTAGTATCAAACAGTGGTTGAAACAGCTGACGGGTGCGTTACGTTGGAAAACGGCGCCACACTGAAGTGCTGCTGTTGCCCCATCGTTTCCCTTCGATACAGCCATAACCTACAGTCGTCCCGATGGGGGAGCAACTCTGCCTCCCCCACTGGTACAGGCAGGGCTGTGAATTAAACAGGTATTTTTAGAGTCTGGCAGAGGTCCAAAGTCACAAACCGGGGGAAGCTGCCACTGAGCTTCATAGAGCTCCCCTAGAATTAATATTAAAAAAATCAAAAGTGTGCACGCTTTTGAAGTTCTCTCCTCCTTTTGTTTTTTTTTTTAATCATTCTTTGGGATCGACCCGTGTGAGTGAAACTGCCGGGAAGCCAGCAGAGATAAGCAGGAGGGCAATTTGCTAAGGCGAAGCCACAAGCTCGGCTTCTGCCGGCACCGATGGCTGTGATGCCACCGGAGCTGCGGGAAACAAGCGGATCCGGAGGCTCGCAGCCACGAGGACGACGGCACAGGGGCCGGGAAGCGAGGTTGTGTCGTCACATCCCACCCGTGGCTCCGAAAGCTTCGGTTCAATAAGGCCTCCGCGGGGCGGCTGTGCTGAGGACCGGGCTGTCGTTGTCCCCAGCCGTCCTGGCTGCGCTCCCGCCCTGCGGCCCGTGAAACGCCGAGCTGCTGTGCAGGCAAACAGCTCAGCTCCATTATATTCTGCACACATCGCCACTGAGCTCATTAAAGCCGGAGCCGGGAATTTAATGGGAGGGCTCTGACATCCCGGGGAACAACCACCGCCAGGTGCACTCGCTCGGCACCGCACCGCGGCTTCGGCATGGGCATAATTCACCCGGCTGCCTTTGAACGGCGTGTGACAGCTCGTGTGTGCGTGCGGGGAGGGGGTGATGGCGAACGCCTGCTTTTAGCGCTACAGCTCTCAGTCACTATAGCAACCTGGATATTCATCATCCCATCTGATGCTTCATTTCTGCCAGCCAACCAGGGGCTGACGCAGAGCAACGAGAGATGGGTTCATGTACTGCCTCCTGTGATTGCTGCTCGCTGCACCCCGGATAACCCCTGCATAAGCTAATTCTGCATGAATTCCCCTTTCGGAGGGGTTTTTTTAAAGTTTACAGGGGATGGTGCTGCTCACCACCGCTGCAATAGCAGAAGCGCCGGCGCAGAGGACGTTCGGGCAGGGTGTCACCATGACCTACTTAGCGCAGGATGAGGTGACATCACGTTAAATCGCCAGTGGCTTCCCGGTCCTCTGGACCACTCCGTCCGGCAGCAATGCTGAACTAATCCGACCCCGAAGGCAGATTTCCGACAAGGAGGCACCTCTGGCCGCCGGTATAACCTTGCTCTGTCAGCACGAGAGCTGTCTGCCCTCCTCGGCTCCTCTGACCTGGAACAGCTGTGCTTAATCCTGCCTCTCTATTTCCAGATCTGATCTGAAAACCTAGATTTTTCTCCTTTTCTAATAGAAAAGAGAGAAATTAGCTAAAGCTTCAGGGAATAGAAGAATACCACATAAAAAAGAGGGGTTATTGTACTGTATTCTCTTGCACCTTTTCTCCCCGAGAGAAGCAATGTTCCTGTTCGCCCTCCCCGTGCAAAGCAAGATTTTTATCACGTAGCACCTGATAAAAGGTCACGCTTTCACGGGCAACCAGCGACGCACATGAGCCTTTTCCCCGATGATTTAGGCAGGCAGGATCAGGGCTGCCCAGCCGGCAACC
Organism: Nipponia nippon; assembly: GCF_047370975.1. Classification (NCBI taxonomy): domain Eukaryota; kingdom Metazoa; phylum Chordata; class Aves; order Pelecaniformes; family Threskiornithidae; genus Nipponia; species Nipponia nippon. The sequence continues at coordinate 5,536,248 of NW_028262350.1, forward strand.
ACCAGCTCGTTCCTGAAAGCCAAACCATGAATTTTGATCGAAGGCGAGCGCAGAGCGGTGGGGTGTGCCGGGGTTATCACGGCGTTGTGCGAGCGAGGAAGACGACTCCTCCTCTCCCAGCATCCAGACTGTGACATTTTAGCTGAGGAAGCTGAATCATCCTTCAATTAACGACAGGCTTTTAACCCGATGCTGAGGAGTCTCGCTGAGGTCTCCCTCTTGTTAAAAACACCTCTCTCTGTGGCCAAATAAAGAATCACTCGAGCACAGCGATTCTGCCACCCGTCGGGTTTATGCTGTCCCCCCTTGGGAGCCGTTTGCCGTTTGACGGGGAAGGACGTGGCGGCAGGGACGCTGCAGGCAGCACGGTGTTTTCTCTGAACACAGCGCCCTGCCAGGTGCCGGCCAAACCAGAGGCAGTTTAAGACACGTACCAGACCCTGCGGAACGAGGCAGGGAGGAATCACTGGGCAGGGAGGAATCACCGGGCAGAGGATGACGGATGGGAAGGGGAAGGGGAAGCAACGAGTCAGGGTGACTCAGGGCACAGACCTCTCGATCGCTTCATCATCGCGTTCAGGTTTTAGCTTTTTAACCAGCTGCTACTTCCCTCTTATTTCCCGGGGCCAGAGCACAGCCAGGGCCTTTCGGAGGAGCCTGAAGAGATAAAGCAAGTATGCAGGGCTTCAAAAGAGATTTTAAATATGAGGGATGCTCAGAAGGTGAGAGGGAAGCTTAGGAGCAGATCCGAGGTTGGTGCTACTGAAGCAAACCACCGAGAAGAGGCTGGGGTCTGAGGAACAAGAGCCCAGATCACGGAGTGACTTGGGGCGTTTGGTTTTGGCTGCCAACATCCCCGCGGGCTATCAGCAGAGTCCCAGAGGCGGACGGTATTTTAGGGATGGTGTTTGAACAGGTTTACAACTGTTCTCAGGACGTCAGGGGCTGACGGACCTCGTCTACACCAAACTTCCCCAGCAACACTACTTTTTTTTGAAGTCTTGAGAAAATTTGGCCTGTGTTTCCCAGCACAGGGTGGCCAAAAGACGGGGATGGTTGGTCCTTAACCCAGAGGAGAGTTTAGATTTCAGAAAAGAGGAGACAACAGCAATAACTGCAGCAGGCAATCGTGAGGTGAACAAATTATGGAGGAAGTGGGGCATTTCAGAGACGTCAGGAAGGAAGAAAGAGGATGGTTGGACCGTGCAGGGCTGGGAGCAGCCTCCGTTCCCGTAACGTAGGGAAAAGTTGCTTCTACTGCCTCAAAAGCTCCATTGCATAAAATCGTCCATGCAGGAAAGCCCAGCACTGACATCACCTCTGTATCAGCATTACAGCATCCCAATGAAACGCTTTGGGTCTAATCAAATTTCAGACATGATGGAAGTCGTTACTGCTCCGGTCGAAAGCATGGGAGTGAATCAGGTTTGAAGCCTGGGGAGAACAAACGATGAAGCGGATTTTGTACGAAAGATTTTCCTTCCATTACAAAACTTAAAAGTCATGAAACAAAGTCCTTCCAGTAGCGCACAGGTATTTAAAGAGAGGAATTTAATTCTGGACTCCTAGCGTCCTCTCCCAGGACCAAGAGCAGTCAGATTAGCCTAAAACAATGTGACGGCCGACCTGCCAGCAGCGTGGCATCAGCCACAGGCGCTCCCCGAGCAAAGAACCGAGCTGAAAAATATCGCCCCATAACTAATGATTAAAGGCAGCCTATTTCTCTACATTTCAAGCCAGATGATTCCTAAGAGCACCAAACTTTCACTATCTTTCCTTACTATTATGGATTCACGATGCCCTGCAAGGTATCAAGGATGCTTCTTAGAACCAGGACCTGGGCTATACCGGGAAACCAATTTTTTATGTGATGGCAAAACGACGGGCAGGATTTTAAGTGGGTCTGTATTCAGAGAGGTTGGCAGCCAATTCAGTTTTTATTATTTCAGGAGCAGTTGCTGAGATGTTCCAGAGTGGTCTCAGTACCGCTTCTGCAAAGTACAGGGCTCTGAAGCTGCAATCCCAGAATAAAAATGCTGGCACTTCTGCTTCCCTTTGTTCTCCCGTCTTTATTCACTGATACATGAGCACAATTCACATAGGCAGGAAAAAAAGCAACTTGCTGTGAAGAGAGACAACTACGTCTTATTTAAATACCTGACCTATTTCTGCTGTTCCTTTGCCTAACTTATTCGACAAGAAGTTTGGATTTGCAGAAATAGCTGAAATAAATGTGTCGGATCATGTGAAAAATAGTCTTCCTTGCGGCAAAGCCAGCATGAGAAACAGGTGCATAAACAAAAAGATTTTTGCTTATAGAAATTAAAAGTTTGGATGGGAAATGCACATTGCCAGGCTGCTTCCCACTATATTCAGCATTTGCATTTTCATTGTGACAACATATAATTTTCATTTCAGGGTATTACGTGACTCCACTGGAGGACAACACCTATGTAAACACAACGTGGACCTACACATTCAAACGTTTATCATCAGCTGGAAACACAGCAAATCCCTGCTGTCTCAAATTCAGCGGCTTGCTCAGTAGGCAGGGTGATCTCATTTTGGAAATCACAGTCTGTATCAATATCCCTGCCCTATTAGACAGGCTTTTAAATGATCTCAGGAGCACATCGCCCAGCTTTTGGCAAGGCGAGGCCCAGGGAAGGTGCAAGAGCTGATTCAGGCCGAACGGAGGGAACGCTGGGGAGGGACGGCGGCGGGCTGAGCGAGTGCTCGTGACCCGCCGGCGAGGCTGCCGGTGCCCTCCATCTCCCTGGAATAAAAAGGGGTCTGTTCCCAAGCAGGCTTGGGATGCAAGCTTTAGAGCGCAGACACGTTACTAGGCACAGTTAAATGCTTTTAATTACTGTCTGGCACAGTTTGCATTCTCAGCTGCAAAAGAATCGATCCTTCTTCCTATCTTTCCTTGCAGCGGAGGGTACAGTTTTTGCTTAAATGCTATTTCTGTTGATGAGCCTCTTTCCTTCCCACCCCCGACCTGCTGCTTCATGTAGATCGGAACCAATGCCAAAGGCTGGAACTGCTGGCAGCCGCAGGCAGCGCCGCTGCAGCGCCTCCAACAACGTCGCCATTATAGCCAACAACTCGGGACCCTCCGTGCCTTCGGATTCATCCCTCTCCTTCGCAACCCCCCCCCAGGGACTCTGCGATGCACTGCCGCGGTTGCAGGAAAATGGACCCGGTGACCTACAGGGTCTTAGGCGCCTACAGAAATTTCTCCAAATACAGGCAAGTTTGGCAAACCGGAGTTATTCTAAGAATAAGACATGGCTTCCTATATCCTTAGGTTTCCAGTCTAACAGGGATACTAATCACTTCACGGGGCTCTGGCAAGGATGAATAACTACAATCCCCGAGCCACGTCGAATGCTATTTGGAGGTACCAAACGGCGGTAGGCTTACCGTTATCGTATCCATCTTTCAGTAGGCAGAATTATCAATATTTTATGCTTCTATATTTCAGAGTCTGTGCTAGGAGAAATCAGCAGATTTACACATGGCACTGAGCAATTTGCTACATCAACCAAATGCCTGCAAAGCTAAAGCCATTAACAAATCAAATATCTACGGCTCAAGCATTCAGTATTAATTTATTTTGCTGCAGTCATTCCAGCTGAGCAAAATATCTTCCCCCACCCCAGTTTCTAATCAGCTTCCATCCTCCTCTGGGCTTACCAGAGTTAAATCTTTCACATTGCTCTCTGTGATAAATTGAAAAATTGAGCTGCGAATGGGGAAAAATGAGTTGCAAAGCAAATGCTTCCACTAGTGATAGATTAACTCTTTGTTCCAAGGCTATCACATCATTTCAAGAGGCTTCCTATATGTTTTCTGAAGAGCCATTGCACTGACAAGATAAGATGCCACCACTGTGAAATAATCTCCGGGAAAAGAACCATTCCTCTGGTCTCCAAGGGTATGCCCGCACGTGAGCCGGCTGCGGAGCTCCATGGTGGCACTACCAAAACGGCAAATTAATCTCTCATCTCAAGGCACAACCTGCAAGAGGACTATCTTACCCTCATCTTAGCACTTTCAAATACCTCCCGCGAACATCACAAACAAGGAATATTCTCCAATCTAATTTAAAAACTTCATTTGAGGATCTCGGGTTTTGCAACGTCATTTTTTGTGTGCGAGTGACAGAGGTAGCTGATGAGGGGTTTCAGTAAATAAGACAAAAACAGTCTTTTTGCAAAACAGATCTGTTTTGAGTCTCATGATTCTCCCTTCCTGTCTGCAGTGGAGTGAACTGGTCTTCTTCCCCTTCGCAGTCCCAGAGCTTCTCTTTTCTAGCTCCAGCAGCTCTATACGCAGAACATACTGACAGGAAAACAGCTGACGACATCCAGGGCATCCGTTAATACAACAGCCAGAAATAAGGAGGTGACGGCAGAACGATACGCAGCCAGATCTCTTAACACACGAGCACGCGGTCGCTGGACCACAGAGCTTGGAAACGTGTTATACACAAAACTAAAAACCCGACATGAAAAGCCAGAGGATCAAAAGGAGTGAGCGTAGGTGCGACCCCTCGGGAGAAGAGTGCTAATGCCCTCCCTGATCTCGTCCGTCTTGGCGCGGATCCTGCTCTTGTCATGGCGATGCACTGAACGACGTCCGTATTACGCCAAGGTATTAGGCAACCTTCTGTATTGCTGGGTGAATTTCCAGAGCTTGTGCAGTGCAAGCGATTAGGTTAGACGATTAGAAGAGTCCGTCTGACCTTGAGATCAATGAAAGCCCTCCTTAAGCCATGCAAGTTTCTCCGGGGCTAAAATCCCGCCACGGACGCGAGAGCCAACAGGCTTATTCAGATCACCGAGAAACAGAGGTCACGGCAAACCCACCGCTGCCAAGTTCAGTGCAGCATCGCATGACAGCCAGCGTGAGCTACTTAGTGAGCCAGGCTGCAAAAAACCTACCTGAAAATGATCTGGCAGCTTATAAATCTACTTTTATGCTTTCGTGAAGCACTGCCTCGGCAGCCCTGCTTATATGCAGCGAGGTCAAGCTTGTGGTGTACTATTAGCACGCCCCGGTCCCGATGCTGAAAGGAGATGACAACTCTTTTCAGCCCAGCATTTCCCAAAGGTGATGATACTCCCTTGACTCTCTTCTGGGTGTATGCACCTTCACATGACACTTGCATTCAGGGAAGAGCTGGCTACCTTTAAATTGCTGCACACAATTATCTTTGAATTCCTGCAGCGCAAGAGGGAAACAGCTGGAATTACTGGCTCCATGTGTAAACACTTGTGACCAGGAGAAAGCAAGCTCCTGACAGGTAATTAAGTGCTCCTTAGCTAGTGTAAACACTTAGGTCACTAATTGGAGCTGCTCCTTACTCTTTTGCTCTCCCTGTCCCTCCCACAAGGAACTGAGCTGCTGCCAGCAAAAAGTCAGCATAATTAAAGCTTATTAATCTGCAGTTCTATACGCAAAAAATAAAACCTTTGCAATGATTTTTCATATGCTCCATGATCCCTGAGCTCTCTGACACTGTGACCCAGGTGCGCTGTTGCGAGGAGGAGAGGCGAGGGTCAGTCCTTGGAGAGGCCGCGGTGATACAGGAGCGGGCCCAAAGCCTCAGGACCCAGGGAGCCTCACCCGGGACCGACCTGGTTCCCGGCGAGCGCGGCTGCAGCCAGCACTTGCCAGCCCGCACATACTGCTACAACTTTCAAAGCTGCATTTTTTTGCTATGTTACTTAAATTACAAGCAAGTTCTGACTTTGACTTTATAAAGGCGGTTCTCCCCGTGCACACAGGCAAAAGCTCCCCAGACTGAAGAGTCCTGCAAATACGATGCAATCCAGCGCCCTCGCTTTTTGGAAGGTACTTCTAATAAACCCAAGCAGGGGCTATATTAACTTGTCCGCCGAGCACAAGGTCCCGTGGCACCAAATCAATCCAACTGTAACAAGTACTTCAATATTCTCGGGCCAAGCGGACAAGTCATACATCCAAACGCTCACAATTACCAGGATTAAGCGTTTGAGAACGGAGGTGTGAAGGGAGAGGCGGGGAAGGCTTACCCTGCGGATTTTGCCCTGCTCCTTGGGTAACCACTGGCTAATTATCACATTTTCCCTTACACGGACAAACTGTATCACTGAACCCTAAACACTCTAGATCTGCTCCAGAGATAACTTCTACTTCAGATAAAGGAGCAAGTGGTAACAGGAGATGATTAACAGCCTAACATGGAAAGTTAACCCGCAACAGCATGGCCAATGACTTACAAACTGTTCTCCAGAGTACGCCGGAGTAGGAGCCCGGCAGTCCTACACCAGTTAGAACAGCTGTTACCAACAGCGTAACCAAGCACTTTGAAGAGCTGTATTAAATTTCAAAGGCATTCTGGATGAAATTGGGCTGGGCAGCACGAGAGGCAGGGCTCCTGTTCCCATCTCTGCCAAAGCCCCTTTCTGCCATCTCCTTAGATATAGGCACGCTAGCCGCTTGCCTGCGCGATAAAAGATAGAAGGCATTCAAAGAAATGATCCGAGGAAAGAGAAGTTAACTTTCTGGTTGACTTACACCCTTTCTACTCCCCAAAGACAAGTTTGACAGCCAGGCACATAGCATCCTCCCAGCCCTCCGTAAAAATATACACCGACAGAAGGCAGGACTAGAAAACAGAATTTGTTCCAAGCCGCCAACAAACAAAAAAACCCCCTTTGCATACACTATAAATTTAAAAGAAGCCAGTTGCTTTTTGGAACTGAAAAAAGCCCGAAGCAGACGGGACGTTACTGCGGAGCGGCGCTAACTGCTGTCTCTAATTGGCGGCCCGGGACAGGAGAGCACCCGAAGCTGTCGCGCAGCGCTGGGTTTTACACAGACCACAAGCTTCACTTTAGTTCCCACTGTCATTTAACAGAATCTCAGAAGTATAGTAAGGATGCAGTTAGTTTGTGTTGGCCTATTAGTCTTTATTTTCACTGCCGAAAGCATCCGTGTGCTCTTCCTATTACAGCGAGAACCATCTTTATATGCTCTCTCGGTCCGTTGCAAAATCCTCGACCTGCCTTACTGATCCAGCGTTCCCAGTTGAGTTTGAGAGGGGAACTGGAGCCTCCCGTGCTGCAGACGTTTCCCTGGGGGGAAGCTGGACAAACTGCAGAGCCGCTCGTGTCACCTCTCCGCTGGCACCGGCTGCTCTGCCTCCCCTTTCGCAGGGGAAACCGCAGCCCACAGCCAGCCTCGCTACAGACTCGCGCGGCCACAGACTCGGAGCTGGCTCCCATCTTTGAAGAGTTACGCTGTTTGGGCCTGCTTCTCTCGGGGGGAGGACTATAACGTGGGCTGTTAACACCTGCTACCGCTCCTGACTATAGCTCAATCTGTTTTTTTCTTCCCAGGTTTATTTGAAAAACCAAAATGCAAGTGATGGGCTGCAGTTTGGCCACGAGCAGAATGACAGCTTCGAAAGGGATTTTTCCAAAAATTCCACTTTAGCTTCTATATGCAAAGGTCAGAGCAGGAAGGAAAAACCCGATGGTGACACAGGACTTGTGACGAACCTGAAACCCTCAAGGGCACAACCCTGCTAGTATCTGTCTGTGCTACCCTGCTCTCCCAGGGCAGCAGGAAAGCCCGAGATGTCTCTCCAGCTTTTTTCCATGCGTTTTTCATTCACTGGCTACAGGTTATTTTTCCATCTCTGGAGGACAAGCGGTTCCTGCAGCCCATCAATACTGTTCAGCTGTCCAGAAGAGCTGTTATCGACGAGCCTGAGCCAGCCACCCGAGGCTGACCGTGCACATTTACCCGCCCCGCGCTCCAGCGCCTGGCTGACCCAGAAAGCGAGAGGTGCTCCAGCGAGGTCTGCGCCCAGCCGGCCCCAGCTCAGTCCCGCTCTCTCTGCTCTTCCACTGCCGGCCCTCGAAAAACGGGCTCGCAGAATAATTCAGGCTGGAGGGGATCGCTGAAGGTCACCTGCTCCAAGCCCCCACCCCAAATGGGGTCAACTTGAAAATCAGATCCAATCTGGGGACTAAGCAGCAAGCAAATCCTATTATAGCTGATGGCTCGGGGCCGCTGCTCGGGGCCAGCTGCCCCCTGAACTGCTACGGCAGCCCTGGCTGGAGGCATCAGAAGACGACAACTTGTGAAAAGCCGTTGTTGTCTACTAGCTGCCATGTCACAACCTTTAAGGACAAGGAGATGTTGATCCTAACACAGATGAATTTAAGATTTTCCTAGAGGCTTCCAGACACAGGACTGCTAGACATCGACAGCCTACAAGCTCCACAAACGCTGGAGCCAGGATGGGACAGAAAATCTCTAGAAGGAATACCCCACATCACCTGGGATGGAGGCACAGCCAGCTGCGCAGGGGAGCACCTCCCGTCTCCCCAAACCTGCGACAAAATAAAAAGCAGTAGGGTGGGGAAATGGAAGTGGCTGATGGATTTACTGCTGCGACCAGGCAGCCACCCCGGCGCTCTCCAGAGACAGGGATGTGCCAGCGCTCATCCCTGGTGCCCTGAGCATCTCCTGAACCAAGACCATCACGGAAGGAGGCAGGGGCAGGGCACGGCCATGGCTCTCGGCAAAGAGGGACGCCCAACTGGTTTCAGCAGTGAATGGCAAAGCCTTCAGCTTCAGGAGGACCGGAGATTGCCGGCATCTCCTCCCTGTGAAACTCTAGCCTCGGGGCGGATCGCGACAGTGGAGGCTCCTTCCTTTACTTCATGCCTTTATCTCTTCTCCTCATCTGCAGGATCCAAAGGAGATGAAAAACAGAGAGGATGAGCTGCCTGCTGCCTGGTTGCACAAGGACACAGACAAAAGGGAGAAGAGGGTGCTGTGCTATTTAAAGCTGCCTCCTCCTCAATTCCTAGGGGTGGAATTTTACCTCTGGAGTGTTGATTGCTTTGTAGGAGGGATTTAAAGACTACTTATACAAAAATGATCATTAAAACCTAAATTAAACCTATGCCTAGGCAATACTTTCCATTTCAATTGTTCGCAAAATCCAGAAGAACACATCCAATTTGCCACAGAGATTTACTGCCATTTTTCTACCGTTTTACTAAACCAAAATCAAAATGCTGTTTTTTAAAAATTATAAGTATGTAGAAAGCCCCTTTGATAATAAGCTTACAGCACGATTCCTTAACTCCACAGCATATAAAATGACTTCAAATTAAAAGAGTTTTGAAGTACTGTGATTAGTTTGATTACTAAATCAACAACTTGATTTAGTAAAATCATTGGCAGCTCACAAAGTATTAACAAGAACAATTAACAACTGTTGGCAGTTTTCAAGTCATATTTACAAACTAAACTCAGACTAGAATAAATACAGCTGAAACCCTACCTTCTCAAAGTCTTTTAACCTCTCTGGTTTGACTCTGGAAAAGTAGAAAATGCTCAAAATAAGCAGCATATACTCTCAAGGTTAATGCTAATTACCTGGGCCAAAATGCCTTTGGTAAAGCAAGAGTCCAGAAAAATACCATCTCCCAACAAAATTCCCTTTTTTTAGGTCAAAGATGGCTTTTAAAACCCCAAAATAGACTATTCCAGCCCATCTGCCCTTGTGCCACTAGACATGAGAAATTAAATTAACACTTGGATACCTAAATTTGAAAGCTGGGGGCACAAGGCGCAGCAGAGGAAACAGCACGTCGGAAATGAAGACGGCTTTAACAAAGCGCGTGCCGGTTCAGCGCCTGCTCTGGTTAAATTTAATGAGTCATTGGGTTTTGATAATGTGAAGGCAATACAGCGTGTGCCTCCATCTATAATCTTAAGTGTAAACAGATTTCGTGAATAAGCATTTTCAGGTCATAAATGGGCTTCTTGTTAATAAAATGTCAAATAATAAGTTGCTGTAGCGGTGGTGATTGATGGCCAGTGCTGCCTCTGGCTACAGAAAGAGAGGGCGCAGCGCTTGCTGCGTGTCAGCTTTTTTCTTTGCACAATTTCTGCCCACCTGGTTTGCAAGGAAACCACAGAATTAAGGGAGATGCTTCGCACTTGGGTCTAGGAGAGCTTCACCCAGCCACGAGCCCGCACCACAAACCCCCACGTGAGATACCAGGAGGGATGCAGCAACCCTCCGCCCCGCCGGTGCTCCCAGGGACGCATCCCATGGCTTCCCGGGCAGCAGTAAAATTTAACTGCTCCACTTCTTTCCTCCTGAGTTGCTGGAAAACTCATCCGTGCCGCCAGGCACCCGGGGGAGCTGCGGGAGGGCTGCCGGCACGCCGGCGGCTCTGCTGCGTGCACAAAGCAAGGAGGCTGTCGGCTTGCGCTGCCGCTCGGTTCAGCTGCGGCCTCCGATCGAAGGTGTGCAAACCCAAGGGGGCTGGCGAAGGGGCAATACCTAGAAGCCACATTAACCGTCCTCGGGTGACAAAAGCCTTGGCCAGGCAGCCGCTGCAGGCGGGTGAGAGCAGACAGGCTCACACTCGGCACTGTTGCCTTCGACGGCTGCCAGCGCTGTTTAACCCAAGCGCCGAGCTACGCTCGTAACCAAAATCTATTTTGAAAAGTGATAAAGCGGGGCCGGCTACGCGGTTTAACAGCAGCTTGATTTAGCTCAAGTAGCTTTTTTATCAAGTAAAAACGAAACCAGGCACAAAGCCAAGCAAGTGCCTCTGCACGGCTCTGACGCTGCTCAGGTGAATCTGTTTTCACGCCCATTCAAGGTGAGTGCAGCACCAGGCTCACGTAAAGATCTGTTTTTTTTAAAAAAAAGAGTGAACGTGGTTCTTGGACAGCAGGAGAAAGGAGCAGTGGATAGCGAAAAGCTGGGAGTGCGGTGGGAAAGTGGGGAGGAGGGCGAGGGTGGACACGGTGCAGGGAGAGGAGCGATGGGGCCGGGGGCAGGCACGCCACGGCGCTACCGCCCCACGTTCTCCGCCCCTGCCATTCTAATGAGCGTTGGCCAACCGATGGACGCCAGCATGGAGTAACTCGCCCTCTGCTCCTGCTCAGCTCATCCGAAACCACTCACGTGGCACCAGAGAAAAAAAAAGGACAATTTTCTCCCTGTCCTCCAAAGACGATCTGAAGCTCCATCCATCTCCTGCTTCCACTGCCTGCTCCTCCTCTCCTTCTGCAGTGACAGCTCTTCTTCACCGGCTCCGTTTTTAAAGGCAAACCAGAGGGCTTTTTGGTAACGCAGCGTTGCTGGGTTTTATCCCAGTGCTCTTCTCTTTCTTGCAGGCCAAAGCCGCCTCCTGACCCCGTCCCACCCGGCACTGCCAAGTGCATGAACTGGCACCCGAGCATCGCAGCCGAGGCGTCACCGCCTTTGCACGCTGGTTGTGTGCCCGCTTTTCCTGCCAGCCCTGACCGGGTGACAAACGGCATTTGAGACAGAGCGCCAATGCTGCACAGGCCTTTTGAAAGCTACAGATTTGCTGAAGAGCAGATTAATAAGACGAATAGTTGAAAATAAGGATATTACAGTTGAAGGAGAAGTGGAGATTTTTGGTACCCAGATGCTGGCAAATTCTCTTTTCACAGGAGGTTTGCTGTTCGCTGGCAATGTGCACCAGCCAGTTTATTGTCATCATCTGGGCCAGGGCTCCTCTTTGTGCGCAGCAGCGGCTGGCATAAAAACCTCATTGTTGGTGACTACAGCACTCGTGTAAGTAATACCAGCATTGCTTTGCTCACCCTGCCTAGGCCTTCCCGTTTTTTTCCGCACAATATTCCTCCCCATCAAGACTGCAGATCATCAGAGAATTGATAGGGCCAAATTTGGACTCCAGTCCAAATTCAGATGAATAAACCTTTTCCTAGATCTCTATCAAGGGTGCTGGACACCTGATATTTCCAGAAGAAATTCCATGTTTCTGACTGATCTCTTGAAAACCATTTCTGTTTCTGCACAGCACTTGCCAGCTAGGAAGGCAGGGAGCACAGCCTGGCCCAGCACGACGGGCGGGTTTTTTGCTGGTTTTATACCTCCATGCCAAGGTCTTTGCAGAGAGCTGGTGGTGGAGCAAAGAGAAGAAGTGGCTTCTCCTAAGACCCTTGTAAATGCTCGGTAGCTTCAGAAACTGCAGCAGTTAATCGCTGTCAAAGGAAGAAGGCTCTTCAGCTGAAAGGAGAGCAGGACTGCCAAGGTTATCACAGTGGATTATCAGGACAGAGAGCAAGGAAACCGGGAACGTGACAACCCTGCGTACTGCTGGAGGCCTGCCAACAGTGGTCTCCTGGGACCTGCAGGATTGGAGGCTTCGTAGCCCAGCTGCCCCTCTCCTGCCCCTCGGTCTGTTCCAGTCAGGCCACCTCCGGCAAACTTCAAAGACCTTTCCTTTGTCACCATCTCTCAACACACTAGTTGGTAGATCTTATCTGAACGACCTGAAAAGATCCTTCTGCAGTTTTGCCCCAAGGTTCAGCAGGGAGATTATCACCACTTCAGGACTGGCTGGCATTCCCCGTCCATCAGCAGCACAGCACCTGGGGCAGACTGTGGCACCCGAGGGTTTTGAGGCTGGAAGACTGAGAAATGGAAGAAGAACGTCCCATTCCAGACATGACCAAGGCTGCTCCTCTGATTTCAAGACTTTGCGCCAACACCCCTAAAGAAACTGCGCCACATATTACATACACAGGCAGAAATGGTTTTGTCTAGCGTTCGTAACAATCAACCCAACTCTGAAACTAATCTTCTACAAACTGATATATTGACCTTATCAAGTGCTAACCGTAGTCTGGTTTTCTGCATTTTAAATCATTCTTGTAGCTCTTTTGTGAAAACATTTCCAGCAAGTCATTTTCTACGTTTAACAGGAGAAGCGAGTACCACCTTGCTTAAGTAATGTCTCATTACTGTGAGTAAATACTCTGCTTTAGCAATCATCCCTCTCATAAATATATAGAATTACCTTGGTCATATTATCAGGAGACCTTTTTTTGCATCCTTAAGTTGCAGGAGCACAACGCTATGAAGGTGGATTGCTGGTTTGAGAGCTCTAAATGATGTGCCACCGTTTCTCTGTGAAGATGATTATCAGGGACTTCCCAAATCATGCATCTTCACAGAATTCTCTCTCTCTAAAGGTATCAGACTGGATACTGCGTTTAATTTCCTCCAGTTTTGTCGGCAGCATCGATCTGGCTTTATCCTTGCACACAGCACAATGTTTTAAGGAGAGGGGGTGCAAGTTCAACTTGATATCCTCCTGCCATCCTGGAGAGCACTTCAGGATTGCCTCCGGAGAGCCCCGGGAGATTCCCTCTCGACTTCACAAGCTCTGACTTCAGCAGGTTTAGAGTTTCCAAAGAAATCAGCCTTGGAATGAGTCAGGAACGGTTACGCTGGCTTCTAAAGGCATTACCTGTGCTTTAGCTTTTGAAGAAGCAAAAGCTTCGGTAGAGGACATTCACTGAGGCCAACTAAGCTGAAAGTGTTTTGCTTGAAAGACGGGAAGTTTTTTCTTTCCCATCCCATGACCTTGGCGCCTGCGCCTTCTGAGCCACCTCACCCGCCTTCCTCAATACCCAAACCCGAACGCCAGCCCGAGCTGCGAGACGCGAGCAGCGTGCTTGAACCCAACGGCTGCAGCGAGCAACGCGCGTCAGGGTAGCACAACCCAGGGGAAGGACCTCCGGCAGCCTTCGCCGCCTCAGCACGGGTCTTTTCAATGCGGACTGGGAGCAGATTTTCCCTGGGGATACCACCTGAAAGACAGCCATGAGACCCTGCCGATGATGGGGTAGCCACAACTTCTCTGTGCCTGGGACCCTGTGATGGTGAGAGGGATTCAGCTGCTTTCTCCTGCTGCTGATTCACAGCTTTGCTGGCTATGGGGCCGCCTCCATATTTTCTTCTGATAAAAAGAAGTCGATGCCTCCAAAGAAAAGAATTTAGCTGAAAAGTGAAATTGTGAAAGCTCAGTCCCGCAGCAGCCCAGGAGTCCACGGTTGTGACTCTGGAGGCAACGGAGTCTGGAGAGGTTTTTCCAACACACGGCTTCATGACCAAGTTTGCAGCAAACACTTCATAGAATCACAGAATCGTTAAGGTTGGAAAAGACCCTTAAGATCAACGAGCCAACCGTTAACCTAGCACTGCCAAGTCCATCTTACCATGTCCTCGAGCACCACGTCTATCCGTCCTTTAAATACCTCCAGGGATGGAGACTCAACCACTTCCCTGGGCAGCCTGTGCCAATGCTTGACCACCCTTTCGGTGAAGAAGTTTTTCCTAATATCCAACCTAAACCTCCCCTGGCGCAGCTTGAGGCCTTCTCCAACCCCAGCCGTTTCTCAAGTGGCCCTAACCCATTTCTATTTTCGGGGTCGGGATGCTGAAGGAATAACTCACAGTGGAAACACTGGAAGTCTAATATCAGAGCATTAACATTTGTTTGAAAAGAGCAGCAGCGACAGGAACAAAAAGCCCCCAAACCTCACGCCATTCACAGCCAGCTGTTTTTTTACTTTTGACTCCTAATTTGCCAGGAAGTTTTTGTACCACAAAAGCTGCACTGACTGCGCCGTCAGGAACAGCTCACCAAGCTCACGGCTCTACCACGAAGTCTTGCTGTATTTCAATTCATATTACCCCAAAGATACCACTTAGTTACCTAAGATGATGCTGGAGAGAAGAAACCATTTCCTCAACATGCCTTTCCTAACGCTGAGGGATTAGAAACGGGGACTCTACCTTATCCCATCTTTTTGTTTGATGCTGACAATTAACATTTATCATATTAATGCAGAGAACCTATATGCCATATTATGCTTCAGTTCAAACAACCGGCTCAAATTCCAGGAGCCAAGGTTTTTCTATCAGTGTTGACCGCGTCAGCCGCAGCTCCCTGCGGGATTACCCTGAGGATATCAGTGATCATCCACGTGGGTTTACATTTCACCAGGGAAAAGAAAAGATCCGACCTTGATCCATGTCATGTGGCAAAGCCAACGCTGCCAAATCAAACTCAACGGGGGTATCCTGCACGTACCTTTGTGTACACGTGAAACAGTATTCTTCTGTCCAGCAGGAATTTAAAAACAACAATATGAAATACATTTCAGTCTTTTCGTACCTAACTGATACTAGCTGTGAGCACCGTACTTCCCCAGCTCCTACGTGTAGTATTTTGGGGAAGGGGGGAGTGTGAACAGGCTTCCTCCGGGCAGTTCAGGATCCTGTTCTGAGCAGCTGACCTTCCGTTTGCATCAACAAATGGACATTCGGTCATTTTTACATATTCATGCAAGATATTGCTAAGCAAATGCCTAAATACCCAAGGTAAAACCATCTACTGCGTGTTCTTAAGCTCTACTCTACTTAAACCAGACCCTGGCAGGCAACCAAACAGATTTTGGCCACTGATCTCTCAAAACCTCCGTTTTGGGGGTTTACTCCAAGGCGCCATTTTGCTCTGAAACACGACGGAATGACTCCTGGAGCTCTTCACGCACAGGGTAAGCCTCTGCGGCTCATCCCGTGCCGAATGTCTCGGGAGCAAACCCCAGAGGGTGCCAGGAAGGATGCTCCAAACCAGCTGGAGCACGCAGTGCAGTCCTACCAAAATCTTCTTCTGGAAAAAAAAAAGACCCCAAAGCCGGGCACAGCAATAACGCAAAGAGATCACAGTGACGGGGGATAACTTGAGCACTATCCAAAAGTGGAGAAAAAAAATGAAAAAAAAGAGAATTTGCCATCACCTCAGGCAGCACAGGAAACTTTGCTGGGGAAGCACCTTCCACCAAGAGATGTTCCCTGGCACTGGCCTATCCAAAAGGCTACCGGGGCTATTTATTTAGGCAGCCCAGTCCGACCAGCGCTACCTGTACTGTGTCTTACCGCGCCGACACGTGACGTGCTCAAACTTGCAACTGCAAGTGTTTCAGAGAGGAGCTATGATGCATCCGAAGTGCATCACTTCTGACAAACACGCCACCTGCTTTCATCTCAGCACGTAGTTTTACTCGCAGGTCAAATCAAACACGCTAAGTTAATTGCAGGGACAGAGAAAATCACCTAGGAAAAACATAGTATTTCGCCAGGTCTGAAAAGCATAGGCGTATCTGTCATCAGATGTGAAAATAACGCAGACAGACATGGTAACATGAACAGAAGGAAAAAAAAAATGACAGGACAATAAAAACGTAATACGGACTGTTTAAAAATAGATTGGAATTTATATCTGAGCAGCAATTTCCCCTTAGCAGACGTATTAGCTGAACGCAAACGTGGACACGGAGCTCACATTTATTTCTTGAGTGAAACCCTCAATGAAGACGTAGCACGAGGCGAGGCAGAGAATACTCTGCGTTTCCACAACAAGAATATTACACAGAATGAGATGCAGCGGAAACAAGCAGGCAGTAAAACATTTCCACTTCGAAGCTCACAATACAAGAGAAAAAGAGAAATACTCTTACGCTGCAACCTGCCGGTCCCACTGCTGCTGGGTGCTGCGACTCTGCCGGGTACGAGACCACCCCGCGGGGACCCCTTCCTAAAGCTCCCCGCCGTTCAAGAAACAGGCACGTGCTAACATGCAGAAAGGAAAATTTGTGAATTAAATTCTTTACAATTCTTTAAAATTAAGTCTTAGGCCTGAGCTTGAATTCTGAAGTGAAATAAGTCAATTAAATAGACTTCAAAGTATTTCTCCTGTCTTAGACTAAATCACTGTTTTAATAATAGGTTTGTATGCCAGGAGTTTAATGGCTTCAGCAAAAAATATCTAAAATGTACAAGATTATATATGTTCTTGTAGGAGCCTTACAAAGTCCAGCCCACCTTCTAATAATAAACTGTTTCAGGCTTTCATTTTCTAAATTGTATGTGTACTTTGGAGAGAGGTTTTCTTGAACCTGCCGCATAATGAAAGATCTCAATAAATCTTGTCAAACCAGACAAACAGAACTAAATTTTAATTTTACTTTTAAATTGCAGCTGAGTGCTCCAGTACGTGTATTTTTTCTGTAATTGCCACATCACTAAGGCGGAGGAGTTTGCTTATTTTTAACAAGATAGTGTTATTGTCTCCATGCGTTAAAACATTCAGTTGTCTATAAAAATTTAACCTTTATAGATGCAGAAAGAGATCTGTCTCCCCTGCTCTAGCTCTGGCCACTAAGGGAGACAAAATATTACAGGAGGGGAAGGGAGAGAAATATTGCAATAACTGGAAAGGACACTTTAAGCCTGTGGTAAGGCTCAGTATGGAAAATTACTCTATACGTTATCACATCATATGGTGCTGGACAGACTTACAGCCATGGCTAAAGCTTGGCTGTAGTCTGAGAAGCAAGACAACTTTTGTTGTTAAATCACACGCTGCGAAAGAAACCACCAAATTCGTGGTACTTGTGAGAAATGGGCTTTTTGGTGCTATTTCCCCATTTCTGTACGGACTGAAGAGCCTCCATCAACTCACCGCAGCTGCGTATGATGAGGGGGAGTTTTCAAAGCACTGAGTAATTTTCATGTTAAGGGTTTCTATCCGGCACGCTGTTCTGAAGCACACAGTGCTAAAAATAAGAGAAAATGCCCTCCCTCCCAGCCCACGAGGACGCAGGCGGGTTACCTTCACCGCCCTCCTCTTCCTCCTCCCCATCCCCGCTCTGGGAAACCCGAGCGCGGCTTCTGCACAGAGAAAGGGGCAGCGGTGACCCCATGGCCCCTCTGCCGCCGACCGGGGGCTTCGTGAGCCCCGCCGCTGCCGCCGAGCCATTTTCATATTATTATTTTTGAGGATTTGGTAAGGAACTCATTAAATCACCAACGCGGTGTGACAGCGAGTGGCTGAGATGCTGCTGCTGTAGCCATGGTAACCGTCCCCCGCTCAGGGGACCTCGCTGGCCCCGTAATTACTGTCACCCCCAATCCAGCGCGGTGCCGGCCGGTGGTCGGCGTACAAAGGATCGCCATTTTCCCCTCCTCTTCGCCGGGGGAGCCCCTGGGCACATCTGTATTCCCAGCCCAGGCTTTCCCCCTGTCCCGTCCCCCTTCCCATCCCGTCCTTGCTGGCTCTGCTCCAGCGGTTTCCTAGAAAGGATGAAACAAAAGATGCTCTGGCTGCGTCGCAAGGAGATCCTTGCAAGGTGTCGCTTCTCCTCGGCCTTGCCCCCCCTCCCTGCGGGTGATGCCGGGGGGCTGCTCCCCTCCTGGGGTGGGCCACGGCGATGGGGATTGCTCCCAAGGCAGGCAGCAGCCGTCCGACCCACCAGGCTATTTGGAGAAAAACATTCCTTGCCAAGGTTTAACTGGCAGGGAGTGAAGTCCTGTGTTTGCACAGTTAATAAAGCTGATTAACATATTCTACAATATTGAGGGTTTTTTTTAAAAAAAACCCACAGCTTGAGTTTGTATTTACATTTAAGTGTACCTTAATTCACGCTCATCTAAATGGAACTGAGCACAGCGAGCACTGCAGTGGAATGCATCGGACATACCAACACATCCCTGCAGACAGGTAGAAAGGACAAACGCTGTAATGCTTATGCTGCAGAGGAGCTGGAGACAGGCAGACTGCAGGCAGGACAGGCAGACTGCAGGCAGGACAGGCAGCAGCTCCTTACCCAGAGCTCCTTACCCAGTCTGCAGAGCCCAGCTTCTGGTGACTAGATCAGAGGAGTTTATGATAGTATCATCTCCGGTGTTGGGATCGGTTAAGTTACCGCTGCCATATGAGGAGGAAGTGAAACATTTGCATAAGCTAAAAATTTTATACTTTAACGTGCAAGGAGATGAAACTGCAGCACGCCCCCACCGCCACCTTCCTTCCCAAGGAAACATCCTCTCCCTGCTGTATCATTTCTATTTGTGCTCTAAATCACCACGCCTGAGTCATGGGAGAACAGAACAGCCTTTCTTTGCAAAAAGATATTTTCCCAACACATGCAGTTACAGGATGTGCTCGACTCCACAAGCTCCCTGAATATTTTTAATGACGCTAAAAAAGAATAAGTCAGGAGTCACAATTAAGATGCCCTCAATCGTAATTCTTACTTTCAGTCAGACCTTGACCTCTAATTCCTACTCTCTCGAGCTCGACTGACAACACATAGCAAAACCAAACACAGGACGCGGACGCCGTCAGCAGCGCGAAATGAAACCCCCCCACCAGAAGTTCGTCAGACGTTTCTCTTCAGAAGCGAATTTTAAAATTTGACGTGGCACAGCTTTAACGTGCTACTTTCCGTGTGCTGGTGAAAGCCCTTTCCGAGCCAAGCAGGGGAGCTGAAAGGCAGCCTGTCAGCAAGGGCGGCGTGTCTCCTGCTGACGAGCAGCCTCGGCTCCCTGGCTTTTTCTGCGTACAGCATTTTTTGGCACTCCTTCGCTAAACACTCCCGGGGCCAACCTTGCAGCACAGTATTGCTTACGGCCTGGGCAGAAATGCTGCAGGGCAGTTTGCTGGAGGATGCTGCCGCTGGCTGCTGTCCTGAAACTCCCGGATATATTTGTGCCTCTCTCCCCGTTCCTGGTAGAGGACGCTCCTCAGATGAATATTTAAACACCTTGAAAGCAAAGGATTGATTCTCGGGTCAGGTCTGTACTATCGCGCATATTATTCCAGCAACAGATGGGAGAGAGCATCCCTTTTCTGTTCCAAAGGCCTGTGCCATCAGCCGCACGACGCGATAGCGGCAGTCGAGAGAAGCTCCTTTTTCTACCCTTATTTGTCCACCAGCGGGGCTCCAATGCCACTTCCCTGATCCCGCTCTTCCAGACAAAAGCAGCATCTTGTGTGAGCCCCGGTTCAGGATCTGGCTCAGCAGCGTGAAAGCCGAAGCCGTCAACTACAATTACTTCTGATTTAGCTGTCCTTCCGAGCCGCTTTCCCGAGCCGCTGCTCCTCTGACAGACTCTGCTGCTGACTCTCTTCCAAGCCTGCTGAAGTACCCAAGGATTTTAGGATATTACAGCCTCTCTCCATATCCATTTCGTTTCCCCAGACAAAAGGTTTTCCACTAATTTTGGGTCTCCTCCCTCCCCAACCTTCTCATTCTCATACAGTTTCTAGCCTCATCTGAAGACCACGTTATACAAAAGAAAAGGACTAAATTTAGCTTGTAAGGTCGCTGTAGTTTTTTCTATGTTTATCGCTGCTGTATTTAATTGTCTGCATCGCAAGGATCAAAGACGGATGAAGTGGGAAATTTAGTAGGTAGCAAACAAGTGCCAATATAATTTGACAGCTGACTTTCTGCTTGCTGCTTTATGCTCATTAACCCAATTCCTTTGAACTCAAGCAGGAGATGCAATAACACATCATTGGCAACCAACCTCCCAGGGATGCCAAAAGGGATGGGTCCCGGGCGAGCTGGAGAGAGACAAGCCGATGATGTCAGAACTTCCCAGCCTACACACGGGCGAGCGAAGCAAAACTTGGGGAGCGCTGACCCCACGTCGGTCTGCCGGAGAGGCTGCCGACACGGGGAACCTTGCACGAACCCTGCGTTCCAGGCACTGCCCTTTGCCTCTCCTCCTCTTTCCTTAGAAAAGAGCTTGTGAATTTAATTAACAGATTTATTGATATTTTGTATCATTACCTACAAGATAGGGTAAGATCAACAATATACTGTTTAAAGACGCACCATAACCGCGAATAAAATTCCTCCCTATACCATTGTCCTCGTGCCCATCTGGTATGAATCAGGTAACGCAGATGAACAGAAACCCAAGCTGATGATCAAACTCTTCTGCATCTTAGGAAAAGAAATGGAATCAGACATTGGTCCTCAAGCCTAAGACAGGCAAGCATCACTTGGTGTGACCTCCTGCTGGGTGGCAGGATGAAAGCTGGTTGCGGCTCGCTCCATATGATAAATGGCCACTGTCTCGGAGGCGCCAGCAAGATGGGGGCACGAAGGGAGAACGTGGGTGGAAAAAGCCTTCTGCCTTTCAACTGCTCTGCAGAAAACACCTCTTCATTTCTCTTTTTGAAATTCATGACTTGGAAAAATCAGCAGACACTGCTATGCATAATCACACGTACATACCTGCAGTCTGAAAACAACCCGATCTCTTCCTAGTCATTGCTACCATCAACAGTGACAACACCCGCTGACACCGGCCAGCCAAAGGCGTTTCAGCTGACACAGCCAAAGCAATCAAACTCATTAGCAGCGAGGATGCCTCAGAAGCTGGAGAAAGGGCAGCTACACATCAGGGATCTAATTTGCTTCTTTCCTCACCTTCATTTCATCACCTACCACCTCTTCCTTGGCTTGTTAGCTTTGTTTAAAAATTTATACAGCCCCTGCTTAAACATGCTGGTATGCTTCGCTTATGGGAATCTGTGAAGATGTGACTTGGGACTTTATGCATATTTAGGGATATTCCAGCTGGGCAAGTACCTTGAAAAGCAGTTCTGAGTCTGCTGGAAACAAAACAAGGAGGATGACAGAGCTTCAGATGAAACACCGAAACAAAGCCCATTAGCCCTCTTTCAACAGCGTCTGGGTAAAGCACGGCACACCTCACATGAGACGGGGCAAGCGCGTCGTCCCAAGCAAAGCTATGCCTGAAGATCTTTCACTAACTGGCTGCACAATGAAACCCACCTGCATTCACAACCTGTCTAGACACAAAGGAACTCCGTTTTAATTAAACCTGTTTAGCTAACCCGGTGCAAACCCTGTGGAGGCATTCAGTTCAGTAAGGCTTAGACTAAATACAAACCTACCCAGGAATAGCTGTCAGCAAGAGGTGGGAAGATGCACAAAGCGACTGACGCGGTGCTGAAAAATTTCTATAGACACAGCTGTACTGGCGCAGCTTTTTTGGCATGGAGGAGGGAAATGTGATGTTCAAGACAGTTGTCCGCATAAATAGAGGGCACAAAGCCTTTGGAGAGCTGGATGCTGTCCCCTTCGCAGCAAGTCCCTTCCACGCCACAAAGCTTCAAGCCTCCATCTCCCCTGAGATTTATACCTGCTAAGTCATTTGAGATCCCAGCCTGGACGCCCAGGTCCCCAGGTCCGGTCACTGCTCTGAGAAATGGAGATAAGCGCGCTGGCAGTGACGATCTATTTGAACAACAGGGCAAGTTAGGCAGCAGCCCAAGACCGAATAGGCAGGAATTCAGACTGACCCATCGCGACTCACCAGGAGGTTGCCCCGGGAAGGGCAAGGGTACAACGGACCGCAGAGCGCACGTGGGCAGCTACAGTGAGGCTGGCGAAGGCTCAGACTGGAAGCAGGACTTCACAGCAGAGATTCGCACCGAGGACTGCTTGCGGGGGCAGCTGACCTTTTATAAGCGCAGAGGAAAGTCAGGAACTTTCCCCTGAAAGTTTATGGTTAAAAATAAGCTCTTGACAAAAAAAAAAACAAACCCCAAAAGCTGTTGTATATTTAACCTTTTCCTTCCCAAATTCCCCTCCACTGACGTTTGATATTTGGATGGCTTGGGACTGAAAGAGGAAATACAATTTTGTCTTTTGAAAAAGAAGGTGCATTCCAGCCTGGTTACCTTTGCTGGTACGATCGCGCTTGCCTGTCCATCTGTCTGTTCCCACTCCGCCCCCAAGTCTGACAGAGAGAGAGAAGACTAATAAATAAACCAGGTGAAAAGTTAACTGCTGGAGATATCCAAGTAAATACCTTCCTGACGGAAAGGCAAGTCAAACTCAGCCCTTCCACGTCCTTTTTGCTGACTGCTGTCAAGCAAGCACATGTATTTCTCTGCACTGGCCACGTAACGCGCCGTCTCTTGCCTGGGAGGCTGCCGTGGGAGGACGAGCAGAGAGAGGAGGAATCAGCTGTTATGCCCACAGTGGTGGTATTTAGAAGAGAAGGACCCAATCCTTAGGCAACCTGGTTTTATCTGTTCCACTGCTGGGAGCGATGGACGCCTCTGTTAAAAAGCACAGCCTCCCTAAGTAAAAAGCCAAACGCAACGTTAACCTGTAAAATGTGCCTTTTTCAGGCTTACATCTTAATCCCTTCTCTCCTTACTATTCATAAACCACCTCTGACCCAGGACTGAAGATGTTTTTGCTCTGGGTTAATGAGCTTTAAAGCTAGAAGTGAATTCATTTCCACGCATCCAACGCTCCCTGCGTGAGCAGACCCCGGCGGGCAAGCACCCCCGCTCAGGTGCTCCACGACTTGGCTCGCTCGGGTATCGACGGGGGCTTTGCGTGTCCCCGCTTGGGGGGCCGTCCCCGAGCAGCCCCGTAACCTCCCCAGCAGCAACAGCAAAGCAAAACACGGGCTATGACAGGTTAAAGGGGAGAACCTGTGCATGCGCAGTAAATGATCTCGGGTTTTGCTACAGAAACTCTTGCACCTGGGCTATGCTGAATGCAAGCGGCCAGACCTTGGCACCAACCGCCTGAGTGAACTGTGTAACACACAAAAATACTTTAGGTTCCTTCTTCAGACGAAGGCTTTAAGCTGATTTACACATATAGGAAGAAAAACACTGGGCGAACTCTACAATGAACAGAGGATTGCTGAACTTCTTACAAATTTCCTTCCAATCTGCCGTCAAGTTTGCACTGAGCTACATTTGGTTGAATCCTTTAACCAAACCCAAAGGAAGCTGGCTTATCAGGAACACCCTCCTGCAAACAGAGCATCCCTTAGAGGCTAAGTTGACAGGCAGACAGCTTTTATCTCTTTTACTCAGTCTTAAAAAAGAAACCAACCAAACCACCAACCCCAAAAACTAGGTCAGTGTTGGCCATCCTGCCATTTCACACTCTGTATTTAGCTGTAACTACTAGCACACAACAAAGCGAATACATTGCTATTAGCTATAGGAGATGTGTGATCATAACTGACACGCGACTTTCATGAACAGTCTACCCTACACGACGAATCCAGAGTTCCAGGGAATTTATAAACACTGACCCACCAGCACTAACCTCCTCTGTGTTCAGATAACGTTCATTAATTTTGCTATTTTTCTCGACGTAAATATGAACAAAACACACCTCTAATCCTGTGGACAAGATAAACGGTTCAAATGTGAGTTTAACAGCAAAACTCCCTAACTTACAGGTGCCCCCAGTAACCGCTGGGAGCACACGCACCCACATTTACAGCTACCTGGCTCTGAAGATGAAATATTGGAGGCCCACAAGAATACCCGGCATTTAACATCTTTAAAGCCACACATCTCCAATCACTTACTGGCTCCATCCCCGTCCTCCCTCGAGCACACACTAGCGCGGTACAGCATTGCACATCTGCAGAGGGTTACGAGCAGCAAGGTCATTAAGAGAAGGAGATTTGCTTGGTGGTTGGAACGTGCTCACGGCCAGGTGGAAGGGTGAGAAGCAGCTCAGGCCTGGCAGTCACAGCTAAAAGAGGTGGCAGCAGAGTTTTGGGTGTCACCTCAAAGTACCTCAAATTTCATAAGTAAAAAAGCACTTCCATTTATTTAAGGTAAATATGTGGCAACAGCCTAGAGAGGAATAACAGCGATGACCTTGCCTTGTTCACCTCATTATCCGCATCAAGGCTTTTCCCATCTTGCACCCCACCAACACCGCTCGTAGGCAGCGATGGCAGCAGCTCCCGGCTCTGCCTCAGACTGGGCACAGCCACAGAAAACACACATCTCCCTTTTCCTCTTGCGTGTCCCATGGCTCCCTAAACCAGCATTCAAACGAGTCCTGCCGCTTCCCGTACGCACGCACCGGGGCTCCCGACGCCTCGCGCCCTTCGATCTCCACCTCGCCCTGCCTCGCTTCCCCTGCGGGTCCTGCAGGTCCCAGCACACAGGCGCTGCTGGCAGTCCGGAGAAGCAGATTTTCCTGCCGAGCTGCCGCTACCGGCAGCACTCCTTTTCAGCTTAGCCTGCACAGAAGAAAAGTAAAGTTGAAGCCCCCAGCACCGAGAGGAGTCATCAGCACTAATCATTCACCCTGCAATTACTCAGCTACTCAACCTCCAGCTGCAGCAGGTATCTTCACAGCAGTGGGAGATCCTGGTTATTCACCATCAAGCACGACGTGACAGATCCCCAACATCTACTGCGTGCAAATGCGTACCTGAGTACAGTGTGGAATTAAGCTGGGGCACTTAAGTCCCACTTTAGTCACACTGAGGTGTCAGGACTGGACTAGTCTAACCTTTCCTTAAAGCACACTCCCTCCACGTTGTTTTTTCTGTCCTGTTCCTTTGTCTTGTTGTTCATAGTTTCTCCTGGCCAATTTGCAAGATACAGTACCAGTGGAACTGTAGGAGAGACACAAGAGGACTATCAACATTCAAAAGTCTTTATGTAAATCCTTATTATAAAGCAAATTAATTCCAGTCTGAGCCAAACTCAACCCAGACCAGCAGCTGGGCAAACACATATGCCTCCAAACTGCAAGCGTACAACTAAAGCAAATATAAGGAGCTGATGAACGCGTTGGGAAATGGCATCACCAGCCCACTTGCCCCAAAGTAGTATCAGTTACAACTGGTGGAGACATCTTCTGCTCGGATTTGAAGACGGGTGGTGGCATTAAGGTCCTAAACGCAGGCTTCCAGTGCCGTTTTAGAGAGGCTGGGGTACACCCCCTTGCCGCCAGCTGCCACTGCGGAAAGGCGCGAGTCTCCTTTAGGTCCTGTCTCCCACCTACCAGCCCTATGCAGATTCCTGACATGCCACAAGGCCTTTAAAAATGGCGCTGAACACCCCTGCTTAGGTAAATGAATTCCACTCCCATTTACTAGTTCAGTCTACTTCAAACCCCCACTTCACGCCTGAGTCGAGACACGACAGCTCGTGCCCATGGTGGGGATGCACCTTACGTGGACTGACTCTGGAAAACAAGGTCCTCTCCTGTATCGCCCTCAAACTGACGCTCTCAGCACGGCAAAACAGAACGTGTGCCGGCTGCTGATGTGCCAAATTTATAATTCAGCGTTTTACTCACCCGTTTTACCCTCTACGAAAGTTCCTGGGAGGAAGCGGCACTGCTTGGATTTGGGTGCTAACACCAAGCCCCCCAGCGCCTGCCTGTCTATCTCACACGTAGCTGAAAAGTTTGCAGCAGCCCAGGGCCACTGGGTTCAGGCAGCAAAATCTCTTTCCTTTCCCCTTTTCTACATTAAAAAAAAAAAAAAAAGGATCCATTCAGCAGATGCTGCAATGTCCTGCACATGGCTGGAGGGCACCCCAAAAACATCTTTTGTGCTTCCATTAAAACGATCAAGCAAGATGCTCTATGAGCGGAGGAACGACTACAGCCTGCTTTCCTCAAAAACAAAACCCTAACAAAACACGGCTGGCACTCCTCGCACCACCGCCTTGTCCCTCAGCACCCTTCCCTCGCGCCCGGCGCTGCATTTCCATGCTCTGATGCTGGTGGGCTGAGGAAGCAGCAAGCCAGCAGCTCCCCGCCGGGACGGAGGACGGCCGAACTCCCCTGCCCTTGGCTGCACAGAGATTTGAGTTTGTCTCTTTGCTCAGAATGAGTGATTTTCATGAAACTTAGAGAGACTGATCTTTGCTACCTCTCTCCCTCACTGTCAAATCTGAGGATACAGCAGCCACATAAAACCATGTTTCCCTGGGAAACCAAGCTAAAAATAGCCAGGCTGGCTGGCTGGGGAGACTGGTCTGGAGTTTTTGAAATTGCAGCTAGGACAAGATAGCACTGGGGGTTAAATATCTGCATTTCCGACCCTGAATGCTAAAGGCCCCAGTGTACAACACCGCCGTCCCCTGTCTAACACGCGGTCACCGGTGCCGAAGGCTGACCTCCCTCCCCAGCGCGGGAGGAGCTCGGCCCTTCCAGCCAGCAGCCTCTCTGCCACCCCAGAGCAGCGGGTGGACTCCGGTCGGCAAAGCCACGCTGGGGGACAGAGCCTGGTTTAAAACCATCTTCAGCCTGGGCTCAGCTTCCTGAGGCTGAGGTTCCTGAGGCTTCCTGGGCTGAGCTTCAGCTGAGGCTGAAACCAACCTGGCCGCGAGCTGATGCAGCTCAGCGGTGATGGAGCGCATCGCCAACGGCTCGGCGGGGGGACCCGTCCCCGAGGCGCGGAGGTGGTGTCAGCCGAGGGCCGCTGAGCTGTCGTAACTCTCCTCCCATCAGCACCTCCACACCGAGATGAGTGAAGGAACGAACGTGCTCCAGGGGATCGGGGCTGGGGCGGACTGAGGGGGGAGAAGAGCATGGACGGGGGCTTGATTTTATTGCTTTTGGCTGTTCTCTACCTGTACATCAACGAAACATCTTATACTGGCAAAGTGACCCACGCGAACACAAACATAACATATTTCTGCGAGAAGGAACAGTCCCCCCCGAGGCCCGGCTGCAAATCAGTAATTTCTGGAAGGGAGCCCGCTCGGCGAGCAGTCCCAGCAGGGCGGCGGAAGGACGGAGCCGTCCCTATAAATCTGCCCGTAGCCTGCCCCAGGCGACGGCCGAGCAGCTACCAGGACGGGGTGATGGAGAGGGAAGAACACGTCCCCTTCTCCACTATCAGCTCATCTTCCGAGTTCACGCAAGGAAACGCGAGAAGGAAAAAAAAAATCTTTTGTGCATTTAATTCAGAATCTAATTACTTTGTATAAATTAGTTAGCTGGCTTCCACCTAAGATTTAACATGTAATAGCCTATGAATCACATCTCTGTTACAGGATATATTGCGCCATTTATATGTAAAAATGCTTTATGCAAGGCACCCTGTGGACTAGGGATATTAATTTATACCACGGGCTCTGGAAGATTAAGTGAAATTAAAGAAGATAAGGCGATAAGACACTACTGCTGATCAATGCTTCTTAACGAGGAACATGCTCTGCGTGCATTTTAAGGTGAAATCAGCCATCAGAGCCTACGCAGCCGTAAGGTCAGCTGGTATATATGAAGATATTAAAACCCTACTGGTAGTAAACAAAGACTCTCCAGTCACCAACACCGAAGCTGTTTCCTTCCACCCGCTTTGCCGGCTGCTTGCTCTGTATGCTTTTAAATACTCCATTTCATCTGCCCAGAGTCACTCCTGTGGCCACAGACCCAGGCAGACCATACTCCTCACTGTAATCTGGATTTTTCTTCCTTCCAGCGAGCCACGTTCTGTGGCAAGAACTTTTCTGGCAGCTCTTGCAGTCAATCCCTATTTATTGCCTGCCGGCTTGTGAGCGCCACGGGGAAGAGCGACGAGGACTCCCATGCCGTGCTCTTCGTGCCTGGAAACAGGCACATGCACCCCGATTTCCCTAACGAGGCAGTGACACCCACTCCAAAGGCTTCTTACTCACGTCATAAAGAGCAGTCATCGCTCCTGAGTTATTCCACCCGAAGGACAGGGCACGGCAGCCATGGGCAGCGGCTGACTAAGGAGTCGCACCAGGAGATGAGGTTCCTCCTCCTGAATCAGCAGTCTGCAACTCCAGCAGCACAAAACTGTTCTCATGTTTGTGCTCCGTCCTGACCAGCTCCTCCTCATTACTTAAAAGAGAACAAAACATTACTTACAGTCTAATTTTAAGCTAGCACCCTGGAGCCAGAAACTGAATTAATTTCCATAGATACGGAGTGGTTTTACCAGTATAGTGGTGCTAATTACCGCTTCTCCCCATCTCCATTAGTACTGTCACCTCCTGGAGGGACAACGCAGAAGCAACGTCCTACCCGATGCAGCACACAGCAGTAACCCAGGACTGGCTGGGAGGAGATGGTAAACGCTCCCTTAGCATCTCAAATACACCAGACAGCACACGGAAATAACCCCCGAGGCAAAAGTGTTTGGTGAGAAAATGAGAACTACCTGGACTGGAAGAAGTCAAATTTATTATATGTGCCTAAAGACAGCAGGGCTTAGCTCCAATAACGCAAAGTTATTAGGCGCCAAGAAACACAGAAGCCACCCAGCGGTAATTTTTTTCATGTTGTGTTTTTATACACCTGCTTAGAAATTCTCTTTTGATTAGAAATAAGGGAATTCAGGCTGGCATGAAAACATGGCGTGCTTTATGCGACTGACGTTATAAACCAGAAGGATTCTTGAGTACGAACGAACACTTCAGGCGTGATCCCTTCTACACGCGTTTCAGTGGATGTCTACGCCAGCCTGTTGATATTCTTGGTAAAGGTAGGATCAATTTATCCATACCGCGTATGCATTCAACCACGAGCATCCAAAATGGACAGTTTAAGCACAGGATCCACGCAGACACGTGTCCGTGCCAGTATAACTACGTTCCTTCCGTCTAACAGCACTGCTCTCGTGCACGGGTGAGCAAGCAGGAACACCCAAACCTTCCTCTAAATGAATTTGTGAAGAGAAAAACTAGGAAGAAGAAAACTTGAGAGCTGCAGTATGCACAATGCTGATGATTTTCTACCCTGGCCTGCAAACCCATTTGTAATAACCCTACAAAAATATACCAGAGTAGGTACAAAGCATGTGTTAATCAATCACTTCTGTTGGATCATTTTCACCAGAAAAAAAATGATGCTCAACACAGGCCTTTGACAACACAGCCCAGGCTCTCCAGCATGGAGCTAGAAGCCTCATTTTCCTCAAAAAAAATTCAAAAGAGTAAGGCATCCCGTGATTTAATGGCATCTCTTCAAACAGCAGCACTGCCTGCAATCAGAACACAAAGGTTTCTGAGCAGCGAGACCGAAAATGGGAATAATACATCACAAGGAAAAAAAGTCTAAATGATGCAATAAAAAAATAAACCACGTCTTTTCAGAAACTACCGTTAAACAAACGAGGGGCCACATTTTGCATTCATTATCATTCTGCTAGCAATTCCTTGGAGACTGCAAGCCAGCCAGCATTTTAGCACACACACCAAATGAGGATGAGGAAAGAGGATTTTAAGTAGGTCACCAGTAAATATGATCATGATGGATCTTTTTCTGCTCTTGTTTTTGTTTGCTGTCAGCCACTGGAGTCCTTATTTGAGAGAAATGCCGGAGAAGAAAAGAATCCGTGCAACAGCAGCAAGGTGGGCAGCGTATCCAGAGGAGAACGCGCGTTACCTTTCTGAAACCGGCCTCGTACCTCTGCCACGGGCGAGTCTTCCGAGACGAGCTCGCTCGGAGCCGCACGCACATCCCCAGCGCCGCTCGCCGGGCAGAGAAACAGAGCGCGAGCCCTCCCAGCATGGAAATGGGTACTTCGAGGTAGCTGCTGCTGAGGAATGTGGGGAAATGCAGGTTGTGATTTTATGCCAAGGGGGTTTAATGGAATCCGAGCATTATGCTCTTTCCTTTCTGATTTCTTTTCCCACCTCTCAGGTTTCTTGTGCTGAGGAAATCAACCTCAAAGCGCTCCTCCCTGCCCCAGTCCCCTCCCTGCCCAGTTCTACAGTGTGATTTCGGGAGAAAAAAAGAGAGAATTGGGAAGAAAACCAAACTCTCCCTTTGTTCCACGAGCTCTGGGGATCACCGTGTGTTTGCATAAAGATGGGACAGAGGAGGGATGGGTAAAGGAGCGGGAGGATGGATGCCCATGGCAGTAGTTGCCTCCTCTCAACGCCGCTGTGCCGGGCAGCCAAGGCCAGCAGGGCCAACGGAGGGACATGCCCGGGCCAGAACGGAGGGACATGCCCGGGCCAGAAGAGCAGCTTCACCACATGGACAGAGGCCCAAACTGCGGCGGCCACTCAAACCCCAGAAGAAGGACGAAAACCCATCAAGCAAAGCCGCATCATCTGCCGTCTTCTGACTGCGCCGCAGAGCAGCCTGCGTCGCTCACACCGAGGTCCAAGCGCAGCACACGCAGGACCTAAGATGCTGCTGTGTCTGGCACAGGATCCCACCGGCTTCAAGGCGCGACCACCACCGCAAGCTGCTCAGGTTCCACGCTTGTGTGACCGCTTCCCCTCCGGCACAGGGATACCGCGTCTGCCAGCCTGCGCGGGTTGACTGGCACCAACACGGCTCAGCCGGAGAGGGAGCTTCGAGAGGGGAGAGAGGGGAAAATAAAGGGGAAAAAAATATTCCCAAATATTCCACAAAAACTGGATTGTGGTTGCATGAGCAGGAAGAAGGGACTAGCTCGGGTTCACTGTCAGAGGCACAGCAGTAATGCTGTTGTAATGCTATTTCAAACCCAAGTTTATATCCTACTCAATTCTGCCTTTTAAAAAACAAACGAGCACGTTGTTTCTAAACCTTGGTTGCTGAGAAGTCTGAGAGCAGAATGCTGGTTTTCTCGAGATCCTCAGGGATCTAAGCAGAGATGGACATCTTAGAATATGATGCTCCTAGAAAGTTTCAGCACTTCAGGAGTTTTCTGTTCCTGGAGGAATATCTGGCTGTTCCCAATGCCCAGCCTGGACCTGGAGCTCCTTCTACCGCAACTTTCCCCCAGTGGGAAAAAACAAAGGCCAATGAAAACAGACAAGCTCCTACAGCTTCGAGGCAGAGCGCAACGTTGGATGGGATCTGAAGGTGGAAGCAGCCGGTGCTATTTGGGCTTTTCCTAATTTACCTCTTTTTTTTTTTTTTACCTCTCAGCGCTGCAGCTAAATGAAACCCTTGAAGGAAGCTCGCTGTAATGAAAGAGCACAAGCCACCCCCTCATCATGCGTTCGACTTCTTCCCTTGCCTACATGGGTAACAAACCCATCACACGAAGCGCCTTTTGCCAACTATTTATCAAACCAGCGAGCGTCGCTTGAGGAAAATGGTTCATTGTTTTTCTCTCGGTAATAGCTGTTGGCTGAACACCGCAGAGATGCCGAAGGCATCTATAATTGCCGGTACTCCCACGTGAACTCCCAAGATAAGACAGGTTGCTCTAGCGTGCCCGAAGGACACCGCGGAGCTGCTGGAGAGCCAGCTACAGCGCGATTAGGCTCGAGCTGGGTGGCAAGGTAAGTGCCAGAGCCACTGACTGAAGCATTAAACAAAGGGATTGCTATGGCAGATCCTCCTTGCAACAGTTCAAATACCACTGCTCAGCTTTGAGCTCCTTTAGTCCCTCGAAAGGAAAGCAGCAGTTGTGCTGGGAGTCGCCTGCCGTCTCTCCCCACACACACATCTCCAATTACTTGATGTTCTGCCTCAAAAAACCTGGGTTTTAAGGCAAACCAGCATGTCACGTGGATCATTTCCAGGCTTTACAGCTCTAAGTCTGACCTGCCCCATTAGCCTGGTACCAGCAGCACTTTTTGAGGCCAGATTCTTTAAGGTGACATTTTCTAACATGGAATTTTTTTTTTTTTTAAAAGCGCCTCGAAGCGATAACACAGCTGATAGCGCAGCGTGGCGCAGAAATCGGGAACAACACAGCTCCCGTCAGTGTTATCCTTTGGAGCCTGTGATGCACAAAGGCATGATCCAGCCATCGCATCTGGCGGGGAGAGAAGTCTCGACTCCAGCTGGCTCCGCTGAACGGAGATTTATCCTGGACACACGAACTCCTCGGGATGCCGCGCGCTCTGAAGATGCAAATCGAACCGTATGCATTTATACACAGCACGCACACGACTCTACTGGAAGATGAAGAGCAGTAGAAAGCCATGGTAATGCCCAGTGCTGAAGGAGAAACCCTTGAAGCAGTCCCAAATCTCACAGCACTCTCTGCAGGGTGCCAAAAATGGCATCGCAAAAATTCTACTTTCTAAGAGGTAAAACTGGAAGGGGCTTTGCTCAGAGCCTGTCCTTAGCAGTGCTGTATTACAGAAACTCTGTATTACCGAGGGAGAAGCCATCTGGGGCATGATCTGATCTCCTGATGGATGCCACTTATCCCCAGACACAGTTCATAGACTCACAGAATCCCAGGTTGGAAGGGACTGCAAGGATCATCTGGTCCAACCTTTCCAGCACGGTCTAGACGAGATGGCCCAGCACCACGTCCAGCTGAGTCTTAAATGTGCTCAGCGTGGCGGAGCCAACCACTCCCCTGGGGAGATTATTCCAATGGTTGACTGTTCTCGTTGTGAAAAATTTTCCTCTCGTGTCCAGTCGGAATCTCCCTGGGAGTAACTTGTACCCAGTACCCCTTGTCCTCACCATGGGACTCCTTGTAAAAAGGGAGTCTCCGTCTTCTTTTTAGCTCCCCTTTAAGTACTGGTACATGGTGATGAGATCACCTCTAAGCCTCCTTTTCTCCAGGCTGAACAAGCCCACTTCTCTCAGCCTACCCTCATATGGCAGGCTTCCCAGACCCTTGATCATCTTGGTGGCCCTTCTCTGGACCCCCTCCATATGTCCACATCTTTTTTGTGTAACGGGGACCAGAACTGCACACAGTATTCCAGCTGTGGCCTGACAAGTGCCGAGTAGAGTGGGATAATGACTTCTTTATCTCGCCTGGTGATGCCCTTTTTGATGCAACCCACCATCCTACTGGCCTTCTTGGCTGCAGCAGCACACTGTTCACTCCAATTGAGCTTCCTGTCCACCAGGACCCCCAGGTCCCTCTCCATGGAGCTGCTCTCCAGCCAGCTGGATCCCAGTCTGTGCCGCACTCCTGGATTATGTTTTCCCAGATGCAAGACCTTACACTTGTCTTTGTTAAACTTCTTAAGGTTCTTGTTAGCCCACTCTTCCAGCCTATCCAGATCTTCCTGCAGGGGGGCTCTCCCCTAGAGCGTCTACTTCCACACTCAGTTTGGTGTCATCTGCAAAACCAGGTGAGCATCAGTTGATGCTCTGTGCCTGGAAATTCCCGATTCCAGCACGGCACCTTCACCCCGCGCCCCGACAGCAGGTTACAAACCACCCCCAACACGAGTTACCTCTGGCAGAGAGGGTCACAGGACACCGGAGCCCTTGGAGTCGCGCTGCAGAGAGCCGCGAGAGGGGACAGGTCGCGGGGGAGCGGGACGGCACCGGCCATCGGTCTTCCCGCGTGCGGGGCTGGACACATCAGCAGGGTTACGTGTGTTGGAGACTCCCGCACGAGTGCTGGGTAAGAGATGTAAATTGAGGAATCCACACCAGCACTCTCCTCTTTTTTTTTTTTTTCGTCACTTAATTTAGCATTAAAACATCCTATTTGGATAATAAATTATTACATGTAACTACCGAGCTACGAGCAAGAACAAACGGTTTCAACCCGACTTTACGAACAAAGCAGATTTACAGGGAAATTCGCCTCAGATCATTCTCAACGCATCTGTTTTGAAAAAGGGGAAAAAAACAATGTTTAAGCAATAGCAAATCAAAACTGATTTAGGGATCTGAAGGACTGAAATGAAGCCAACACATTAAAACTAACCACAAAAATTATCATAACTACGCTTATGCAAATCTTTTTCATATTACATAAAAAACCCAACACAGCTTTATTTAGGGATTTGGCACGCTAAAGGGGAAAGAGGAGAGCCACGGACAAACCGTGCGAGCCCTTCTTTCACTCAGATATTGGGGTAAGAAACACAGCAGCAGAATTACAAGCTGGCAAAGGAGAATTTGTAAGGAGAGCAATACACCAGGCTCAATGTATTAAGTAGATATACTTCAATTTTATACTGTGAACTTGATTCCGCAGACTGGCTTTTCTTTTTCCAGACTGCTTTTTAGCATGAGCTTTAAAACTTGAGCTCAGACATTAAATTCTGGATCCGTTGTAAAAAGGCAAAATAAAAGCTATAAAGCCTATCAAGAAAGAAAAGGTTTGGTCTTTGGTTTGGGGTTTTTTGCAAAGTCAGGTTAGTACAGCCACATTTAAATACTAATTTATTTGACCTTGGCTTCAGAAGGAATTGTTGGGACCCAATATTTGTACCAAATATTTAGTCTCTATTTAAAAATCGAGTTCCTTAGCCATTTCCATAGAAGTCAAGCACCAAGCTAGGGGTCTTTACCACATCCATATTTTAGCAGCTAGATGCTCCACACTTTCCAGAAAAAACAAAACCAAACCTACCCCCTCAGCATTAAATGCCAGTTATGCACAGAAGTCACCAATGACTTTTGAAAGAGCCGTCTCGGAAACATCAGGTGCCTTTTTGAGAACAATTCAAATATTGAGTTCACAAGATGAAATGAACTGGGCAAGAGATAAAAGGAAGGAAAGCAAGCTTAAAAGACAAAATTTTGGCTCTGCTGAAGATGCTATAAAGCAGAAAACCAGAAGGGAAGTTTTGTTAACGGGTACTTTTACGATACTTTGTTTTACGTAAGAATGTACAAAGTAGCAGAAATATTTCTGATGAGGCTTATCAAATACCCGAAGACTTCAAGAGAAAAATGCATATTTTTCCTCATTGTTTCAAACATAAGAGAAATGTAGTGAGCCTATTTATTTTATTAATTTTTTATCTCTTCAAAAATATTAAAGCCTTAAAAATAATTGTCCTCATCTTCACAAAAACACCTTTGTTGATATTTAGCAGCTCTCTGCAAAATTAAACGTGCGTAGTATAAAGACAGAGCTGTGCAGAAGCTTGGATCTGGGCTGGGGCCCACAGAGCTGATGAACAGCAGCCACGAAGCACCGTTAATCAGAAATAACGAGACTCCAGGTAGGAAAACCACCCCGTGAGTGACTCACTATAAACAAATGGGGAACGCATCAACTTGTGCTAGTATTTAAGCATCACCTATGAGGCATTTTTAGTCTCCGAAGGTTTGTAACCACTAGCTCCCAGGTGCTGACGACCCCGACCGGCGCCGTCGGCAGCAGCATCCCACGTTCCAGGGAAGGAAGAGGTTACACATCTGGAAGAGCAGGCACTAAACACACCCGAATTTGAACAAGTCTGAAGTTATGTGTTGACACCCAAAATGTATCTGCATCCATTTTGAGGCCAAACCTGTATGTTTTAAAACTTGCTGGCATAGTTATGGCAGACCACAGACTACGAGGGGAGCGTAAAAGATTACTTCTCTCGAGTAGCTTGTTTTCAAAGGTAATATCCCCTCGCTTAAGCGCATGAGGCAGATGGCATGAATTACAACCCCCTCCCCAAATTAAAACAAAAATTTAAAAGTTTTATATGCCCGAGATTTGCGAAGCAGGGAGGTTCCCAGCGCACAGACCGGCGGATGCCAGGACAGCTGCTCGGGGCAGATGGGTCCTTTGACAGCTTGATAATACCGACTTGCTGGTGCGACTAAGCCCTGGTAAGGCCAGCCAACGTGGGGCCATCTGTTTACTGGAGAGGAAAGGCTCTTGGAACAGCAGGTAGCCAATGCTTTGGTTGAGAATTAAACCACCAGCAAGATCATCAGTATTTACAACCTTTACTTGTGCAAGCACATACGTACAGCTGGCAGCGTAACTCTGCCACATCGGACTGCTCCTGCGGCGCCGCGCTCCGTTTCAAGATGCGGCTTGGGATTTTTGAGCTATGGTTTGTACCACCAAAGGCTCCCTAGAAGACGCTTTCTGCTTATGTCAGTTTGTTAACAGCGGGCTCGTGTCAAACTCTCACAGTCTTGAATGAATGCCAAGAGCTGTAGTTCAAGACTGAAAATAGTAATAGGGTCAGAAAGGTGTGCTAATGAATACGCTGAATATAGCAGATAGCCCATCAGAAGCATTTTTGGAAGAGGAAACATTCCCATCCCCCTGTTCCCAGAATAATACCTCCTCTGGGGAAAATCCACAGCATGCAGCACCAAAAGGGAAGCTGGACGGGGAAAGCTGGCGCGGTAGCTGGGGAACGCAGAAACTCCCCGTCGCTGCACCACAGCCACGGCTCGGGTGTGATTTCTTTCCTGTTTTTATGTTCTAATCATCAATTTCTCAAGGACAGGCGGGAGCTGGACGGAGCCTCATAAAAGGGCACAGAAAATGTTAAGTGCTCTAAGATATTAAAATGCTCATACTTCTAAGTTTGATGGCTTCTGTAACACCTAGAGAGAAGGAGGAGGAGGAGGATGGGTTTGAATTTTCTATTCTAGGACACTGCAAAACACGTATCACAGCTGCTGACAGTCTAAATGCTATTTTTTTCCCCCAGACCACAAATAATCCTTCCAGTTTCACACTGCTGCTGTAGACTGTCCAAGAACAGAAAGGATTCACCTGTTTCAGCCCAGTAAATCCACTAGGCTGGAGACAGGGAATGAAGCGGGCAACTCGAATAACGCTTTGCAAAAGGCCAATAAAACAAAACATCATGTGTTAGTAATACATCACACCGGCGTGGTGGGCTGGAGAGGACCTTTGGGCCACTGCAGAGCTATTTTCATAGGAATAATAGTTACTGTGGAAACCTGGTTCTAAATTTTCCAAGTAATCAATGCTTTTTTAAGCGCCCTGAATAAGCCTTCCCAAATACAAAACCATTTCAGAAAACCCCAAGCAACTAACCATCAGAAAAGCCAATCTCCTTCACAGCGCATCAAGCTCCAGTAACTTCTCATTTCCACCAAGATCTCCGTCCCAGGAGGACCCCGAACATTTGCACGGAGCTTCAGCCCCTAGGTGCTGCTTACGGAGCAGAAAGCATCCAAGTTCCAGGGAGACGCTGGTATAAAGCAACTGGGATGTGTTTCAGCCACAGCAGAGTCCTCTTTCCAGGGGATTTTAGACAGAATTCATGCTGACAATGGGAGTAGGACACGGGCAGGCTAGGGAAGGAAAAACTGAGCAGTAAACCTCTTCGTACGCAAAGGAAAGCCATAAAATACAATCAATTGCTACTATTCACGTTCTCAGACAACAGAATTGACTTTTAGATGTAGAGGGCAAGTGCTCAAGTAAAGGATTCACAATTTTGCTGCAAAAATTAAACTCAGCCTCTTGAAAGCTCAGGCCCCTCTCCAGAGCTCATTTTATTCTCAATATTACAAATCCAGGAGACAAAGCTTTTTTCCCATGCCAGGAATATATTGAGAAGTGTATCAAAAAGCTCCTTTGCCACTGGAACGTGAGATGGGGGAGGCTTCCCTGGCCAGGGGGTTCAGGACCCACTGCGGAGACGGCGAATGAACTCTGCCGCAGCAGCGTCGGGAAGATGAGTCGTAAGAAAGGAACCGATCCTTTCCCGAGCTCCGAAATGAGCTCCCTTCCAGCAGGACAAGTGTTGGGAAAAGCTCAGCTGCATCAACAGCTGAAGAAACGTTTTCCAAAATACAGAAGAATTCAAAAAGAGGGTGTGCATCATTGGGGTGCTAGCGCTCCTCTGGTTCAGGCCCTGGAGTCACCGAAAGCAACAAATCCTCAATCTGTGCAACGTATTTTCCAAAGGAAAACTGTCATTTCTTAAGCCAAGCTACAGCTGTGAGGTCGACAAACCTACACAGGAATTACCAGAGATGATTATAAAGATCACAAATTAGCCAAAGGTAAATCTTAGCTCAATCCTAGGAAAATTTTTTAAGTCACTAAGACAAGCTAAGAGAATTAAGCCAATTTTTCCAGTTTACGTATTTTTTAAAATTTATTTTGTACAAGGAAACTATTTTTCCTTTTGCCACTACCCTTCCGCAGGGCTGAGTACCTGGTGCTTAAAAGCTAACTGACAGCTAACTGTAGGTTAGGGCTCCCCCCAAAACACAGCAGAATTTTACTAAAAATTCATTAGGAATAGAAATGCTGTATAAAAACAAAGCTCAAGCACTGAAAGAAACGTTAGGGAAGAGTCTGATGTGAATAAAGTCTGGTCCTTTGTCAGGCTCCAGCCGCTGCTAACAATGGTGTCAGCCACTGGCACGGCTGAATCAGAACTAAACACGGGTTAGCTGGCAGTGGTGACAAAGGACAAATCGTATTAAATAGCAATTTAGAAGCAGTTTGTTTCCAGCCCGCTTTTCCGAAGCAGCGCTCAACTCCTTTTGATCTCATCCAGCCTACAAGAAATCACCAGAATCGATGGAAACTTCCAGTTAAAGAGTGCTCATCACCGGCCCGGCCGCCGGCGCTGCTGACGCCCATTGTCACTTAAAGGATAATTTTCATAGCGTTCACAAAGCTTAAGTGACAGATTAATTTGATACCAGCGGTTGTAACACCCCTCCTTTGTGCGGAGGCTTTCTGCCTTATGAGAGGGTTGTTTCCTTGGAGGAAGGCCGCTTTGGGACCAGTGCACCATCACGCTTGTGGTTCCAAATACCAGTTTGGGCTCCTCTTCCTCTCTTTGTCCCCCAAACCCAAGAGTATGAATCCCCATCGTCTCCTCCAGATTGTTGCTGACGACAGACAAACTTCTGTTTTAACTCGGGTGTAAATCTATTAGTCTCAGCAGTTAATCAAGGTTTCTACAAGAGAAAGGTAAACAGCTTTAAAAGAAAGGAACAATTTTAAACTGATTAAAATCAGCGCAGTTTTGTTACGACAGGGCATCTTTCTGACAAATTGAAGTGTTTTCAACCTCTCGCATGATACCTGGGCCAGAGCGGGAAGGTCTGTTTCTTCATATCAGTGGAAAAAGTTCAAATAAAAAAAATATTGAATCGATTTTAATCAAACTGGGCTCCCCTACTTAATGATTTGTGTTCCAGACCGCGCTCGTAATTGAGCTGAGGATTTTCTCCTAAAGAAGAAAAATGAAATCATGTTGAATCTCCTCTGTCTTTTTTTACGGACAGCATCAAAAACGTGTAAAATGCTTGTCCTCACCCATGCACAATGGATTGAAAATGTGTATTTACAGACTGTTTCCTTCCATCTAGCTGACAAACATCGCAGCATTCATCCTATTAACAAAAATCACCCAGCAGGCAGCACTCCTGGAGCTTAACCTTAACCACCACTATTTAGATAACGGCGAATTTTAAAATCTTTCACTTAAACGTGTTTGCGGGAAGCTTTGTTTGTCACAATACGAACTGTTGCAAAGAGCAAAAAACCCGAAAACACATTTGTGAGTTCTTTTATTGGTACCAAATAGATTTAATCTCCCCAAATTGCCTGCAATTCTTAGGTTTTATTCTGATACTCGATTTATGTCATTCAGGGGGATTAGGGGCATACTGCACTCATCCACATTTTTAAGCAATTCTAGTGAAACCAGTGTTTATGGCTAAAGCTTTGAATACCAGGAAAGCAGTCAGAAGTCTTTTTTCCCCAAAGAAAGGCTTTTCGGAATGCCCTAAAGCAGGGCGAAGACGAGCGGTCGCCCTAGGCTGGGCGTGCTGCAGCCCACGGGTGCCGCCGCTCCCTGAGCCCATGAACTCTTTGGACCAGGATCCGTTTGTTTATCGCATTTAGCACAATAAAGCTTTAAGGCCAGATCCGTCCCCTGCGGGCCACCGCACTGCTGACGGCAGGCGAAGAAAGGTGCGTTTTGTGAGGACGCGCTTCCCCGCGCAAATCTTGCTTGATGCGGAAGCCTGGGCAAGCTCTGCACCTTACACCAAACGTGTTTCTAGTTCAGTTTGTTTTGAAGGGCTGATGGCACAGATTTTCCCCCATTTCTTTTACATATATGTATATATACATATACTTTCCACATTTTTACACAGATACATATATACACATATATTTTCTCCAATTTTTACATATATGCATATATAAATATATGTGTATACATGTATTTCCCCCCGTTTTTTACTTATGTATGCATAAATTATACACACCCACTCACCCTCCCGTATTACATACAGACGATACACGTGCCCGTGACACAAGTCCAATAACCAAACCTCTCCGCTTCCACAATCAAATAAATTGCTACCATCTCAGCTAATGCAATGCAATGCACAGATGGAGCAAAATGACAATACATAAGGCACGTAAAAGGGAAAGCCGAGGAATGCAATCTTCCTAAAGACACCTTCGTGCCAAGCTGAGAGAGCGTGGCGTGGAATAAGAGCAGGGTAAGGGGTTTTAACGGAGCCTACAGCCCATCGCATTAGTTTCAGACCCATTTTTATGAATTACTGCTTGGTCAATAGTGTGGCAGTGCCAATGCAACTGGCTCTAAGGCATGCCAGTTTAAGAACCCAGAACTAAAGAAAATTAATCCAGTGCACACTAATGATTAAAGTTGGCTGACAGGTCTCAAAGCGCAACGGAAAATACAAAATTATCCTTAGGCAAGTGATTTTCTGCTGGAGTTCTGCAGGGATTGCTTTTTACTGTTCTTTTAACTCCCCCTTCCCTTCAGCAATCCTGGAAGAAAACCAGCAACTGTGGTTGCAGACAATACGGGGATTAGGGGAACAGAAAGCATCGATGAGCAGGCCACTGATACACACTGATCTGAACTGCGTGGGTCAGTTAGACAGACACAGTGTGTTTTAACGGACAA
This sequence comes from Nipponia nippon, assembly GCF_047370975.1. NCBI lineage: Eukaryota > Metazoa > Chordata > Aves > Pelecaniformes > Threskiornithidae > Nipponia > Nipponia nippon. The sequence goes on from NW_028262350.1 coordinate 5,577,290, forward strand.
CAAAAAATAAATTCTTTAAGTTAGGGTGTGCTGCAGAACGGAACACCGTGCGTGGAAACAAAGGATGGGTCTTGGCCACCGCCGGTGATGACAGCTGAGCTGCCTTTACAGTCCGCGGTGTTTAGATCGTGACACTTGCACACTGCAGGGAGGACCGGGCACGGAGGTGACACACGCAGTGTGAGCGCCACACGAGGACTAGAGTAAAAGCAATCAGTGCTTTGGAAACCGGCTAGGATCAGGTCTTCTCTGGTGCAGTACAGCTCTGAAGTACATCCAGAAAGAGTCCTCAATACATGGGAGTGATCAGTTGAAACATCTTCTAGAGGCTTAAGGACCATGAAGCAATGGGGGTGGCAAAAGATGGAAAGGCTAAGTCCTTTCCTGGCTGATAACCTTCCCCTTTCATGTCCACCCTCCCTCCTCCAAGAGCTCCTCGGGTCCCTTTCTCCTGAACGTGGGCTCCAACACTTGAAGGGACGCTGTGGCCACAGCCACAGCTTCCGAGAGCTGCGTCCCCTGCACGGGAAGCAAGAGCTCTGGCAAACCAACGACGAGAGCAACCTGCTACCCTCGTCCCTTCAGAGCAGCTTTTCCTCCTGCCAAGCAGCGTAAGAGAGCCACGCGATCCAAATTTCATACACCTGCTCCTACAAGGGACGACCCAACGCACTGAGCCGCTAGAGGATTTTTCCTGCTGTTTCATACACTCTGCTTAATCACAGCTCTTCTCACCTGGCACGCACGGGGGCTCTGAGGCAGCCACGGCCGCAGAACAGCAAGGAGAACACCCAGGCGAACTCAAGGTCACGGACACGTCTACACATTGTGCTGCAGGCAGGCACGAACTTACTGTGGCCCTTACTTCAGCATCTCAGCCGGCTTTCCCGTCATTTCTGTTGGGAATTTGTTACCTAAATAATTGCATTGTTAAAAAAACCATAATCTAGCCGATATATTAGGAATATGACTCAAACACCCGTTAACTCGACTATATTCAATTCACTATCTTAACCAGCAGAGCTGCTACTCCAAAATTTTAGAGCTCATAGAAGCATCACGTTAGTTTTACGCTATATAAATACTAATTTGTGACCACAATCTGAAAGTAAGAAAACTCCTACTAGGAATAATTTTGAAAAGACACAGTTTCAGATAGATTTTCGTTGGCAAAGGGAAAAGATGTGAACTCAAGCGATACGTTCCCAAAATTGAAGCCTTTGTGCCTGGGAAGAGGACCAGTGTCACTTCTCCAAAAGCAGCTGCCAGAATACAGCATCTAAAGACACTACCTCGAAACTTTTTCTAAAATGTCTAAACTATTTCTTGCTGAAAATTTCCAAAATTCCCAATGCAAGATGTGTCAGCACTGAAGTTTCCGGTTTGGAGAAATAATAAAACCTGAAACAAAGCATCCGAATGAGAAGGTTTAGGTATCCTCAGCATGGATGTCCCCACCAGCCTCCTCCTCATCTTTCCTACACGCTAACACAGAATGGCATAGAATTTTACATCATTTTATTACACAGTATCATTACCCACTGTGCTACACATAACCAAGGGCAGCTGTGCAACCTTACCCTTGCTAAAACCTCATAACGGGGGTTTCAGGACTGGTATCAAGATGGCTGGCAATTGGTTAGGACCTGACGTGAGCCCCCGCCGTAACCCAGGGAAGCCGCTCCCCAGGTCCCAGGCGGAGCAGCGCTCTGAAGTCCCATTACGGGGTCACCCGGCGATTGAACTTTCAGGCTCAAGGTTTTACTGCTGGATCCACTTTCTTTTCACAGCAACCACCTTGGGACAGGCAGGACAGAGAAACCTGACACTTGCCATCAGGCACACGGTGACTTTCAGCTAATCCCATTTAATGAGGAATTCCCAAAGTGCCTCTCAAGCAAGGGGTCAGCTAATCCCATTCACTGACAGCATTTTTTTCCTCTTAGAAAATGGAAAGTGGATGAAAACAATAATATTTCCTTAATTTTGATTTACAGATATTGCTTTGAAGAGGGAAACCGTGACATTTGGATATTTGGAAAATTAAATGTGAGCTGTTCCTGTACATTACCGTTAAACCAGTAACTTTTATTAGATGCCGGAGGAAAAGAGGCTTTTAGACCAGCTCTGCCATTTCACCAGTTGTGCTGAGAGCTGTCATCTGAAGCAGTAAAAAAATGCTAATATTGCGTTAAGTGAAGATTAAACAGCATATAAAAGTATTGAACTGTCATTCTACTACAGTGATTGGATAAAAACCAATTCTTTTTAAAGATAAAAATGTCGTTGTTAAATCAGTATAAGAAATTGAAAATCAATAGTTTATACCCTTGTATGAAAGGTGCAATATTTCAGACTGACGGCCACACAATAGACTTTCTTTAAAATGAAAAACATGTGCCTCAGACCGAGCTATACCGGATCCATGACAAAAAGGCTGGGTACTTCGGAGTAACGTCCGAGCAAAAGGAACAGCAAACCAGGGCAGTCTGAACGCTGAACACACAGGATCTGGAGTGTAATCAACGGTTTCACAGCTCTTCCCAACATTACAGACTTGTTAAGGCACTGAGGAGCATCAGCTGCCTGAAGAAGATGTCACCTGTGTTCAAAACACGCCAGACATGAAAGAACTCCAGCTGCTTCACAGGCTTCCCGAAACGAAGTGTGTTGCTGTACAATACCCGTATCTCCTGAGCCTTCAAGAGTAGCTACCTTTGAAATTAAACTATATTCAAGTAAAAGCAAAACCAGGGAATGTTTTCTGTTGCTTTTCAGCATTGAATTTCCCCAAACAAGTTATGCCGATACTGAGAATTAATTTCAAACGAACTTAGCACCTACCTCCAGCAGTGGCTAAACCGGCATGCTCCTCCTGAATTCATGAAAAAAAATTACCCAGTGACCTAATGTAACCTAAATCCACTCTCATTGTCCTGCCACTTGTAGCTCTGTATGAATATCTACCTATAAAGACCCCTCTTTATGGGTCATAAATGAAGCGTGATATTGTGGATGGCAAAAGCCAACGATCCATGTGATGCTGAACATCAATCCTCATGAGAATTGGTTCTGGAGGAGTAAGGGAAGAGCTCTGAAGGTCTGTTCACTCCACACACCATTTCTCCACAGACTGACTTTTACGTGCTTGCCTGCAATGCAGTCACTGCTGTGATGCTTGTCTGGACAGTCCCAAACTTGCTCTGTGGTATCAAGGTGATTATTGCTAGTTCAGCTACGAAACAAGAAGCTCAATGCAAGATAACCACTTCAGTGTTCAGTCCACCGATAAAACAGCTTTTGCACATTGATTTACAAGAGAGAGAGTTTTCAGGAAACAGAGATGACATTTTACAATTCAAGCAATAAATCATCTACTGATAGTGGAGGCCGAAGGAGCAACTGGGGAAAGGAATAGCTATATCTTAATTTTACACATTAAGAGTTTGACTGTAAGAAGCGGTCAGGAGACATTGTGACGCACTCAAAATGCATCTTCAGTGATATCTGTCCCCAAACACCCATGCTCTAACACGCACAGAGGGAAGGTAAAAGGGGCAAGCAAAGTGTTGCAGCTAAACACCATGTCCCAAAAACACAAGGAAAAAAGTGTTGCTCTGGTATCCGAGCGATATGGTGAAGTAACAGATAAAGCTCAAGGCTAGCATCAAAATGACTTCAGGGGAAGCTTCTGATTTGGCACGCTAGACTGAGTTTTCAACAAAATCCATCCCCATCACTGACCTCTTGAAGTGGCTGGCCAGGACTCCCACCAGCTCTCCAATCCTGCTGTCGTTAGAGGGCTCTTTACTGAAGAGACAGACAATGAGATCCTTGCTGTCTTTCGTGTGGAAGACCACGAGCTGGTCCTTTCCATTGGAGACACTCAATCCTATCAACTGCGAAGAGAAAGCAAGAACAATGTTATGCACCTTGATTTATCTTTGCTACTCGCCAGGCTAGTTCTGTCCTCTCCAGGATGCCACGCTCCCTCTCAACGTCTGCCTCTACCAGAGAGCTCAGGGCGATGGCAGCGTGCAGGTCCTCCCGCAGGCTGAAAACGTCAAGGTGAAACAAGAGGGCTTTTTTTGAAGTTAACAGTCTCAAAGGTGCGAGGAAATTTTACCTGGGTTCACCCTGAGCAACCCTCACCAGAAGCAGCACAGCCCCTGTTACTGCAGTGCCCTTCTGCCTGTCCGGGACCACCACCCACCAAAGAGCGCACCGGGCGGATGGCCAACAGCCGAAGCGTGCCGTCCCCAAAACCTCACGCTGGCTGACACCACATCGCTCAGTGGCAGAGCCACCAGCCTGCTTTTTTTTTCCTTTTCAAAGGAATCCAACAGTAATCCTGAGTCTGGCCAACAACCACCTTCAAATTCACGTATGCAGAGCTGGGAACGCAAGGACAGGCAGATAACGTAAGAATGACGTTTTTTACTGAAAGCCTAAACACCTTGATGAATAATGTAAGTTGCAAACCCCACAAAGCCATGATGATTCCAGTATTTAGGCATTGATCAAGGTCTTCCTGTCCTGACAAAATAAAAAGGTGTGGGGTGTTGGTTTTTTTTGTCTGTTAAGTAACTGCTGCTTGGCACATTAAAAGCTTTGTCCTCATCGTCTCACAAAGCAGAAGCAGGAAATTTTTAGGAGTGGCAATCTGGGTACACAGGCTATTCAGATAAATACTAGAAAAAGCAAAAAATGAATCTGTGCTGGGGAAACAAAATATAAGGATGGCAAAAGAAACATCAAGAGGCAAGTACATTTAACAAACCAGTGCTAAAAAATAAAATTTAAAAAAAAACGAGAGAGAAAGGCAAAAGAATGATGAGTACAGAGAGCGAATGCAGCAGACCTCCCCCGTCCACCAAAGGACCACACGGCTCCTTTGAGTCATCCAGAGATTCCCAGAGAGAAGCCACGTTCTCCTAAAAGTGCGAGGCACCGATATACCGTTTTGTGGAAATGAAAGTCTCATTATTCCCTTCTTAAAGAAAAAAGCCATCTACGTAACCCCACGGCCTGTGTCGGGAAGGGTATTAGCACAAATGGAGCTGGAGACTACTCACTCCCTTCAGAAGCATGAATCAGATTCAGAAACAGCCTGGATCCGCGTTTTTGCTTCAGCAGTCACAACGCATTACTTCCAAGAAACCTGTTCCAGCTCTGGATGTCTACCACATCCCCGACAGCAGCAGCGTCCCAGAAACGCACGCCGCGGCCAACATACAGCAGTGCGGTCTATGCCCTGTTTTCTGGATAAAACACTACACCGGTTTAGAATCACTCATATTCTGTCGGCTTATTATGACAGTACCACAGCCTGGCTGCGCTACTGCAATCGCTGATATTTTAAACACCGAGCAGAGACCTCCTGCTACCAGTAGCATACACCCAACACAGGTGGAGTTTATTCTCTTCCGTTCACGCTGTTTTGAGGTTGTGAAATACTTTAAAAACAAGCTACACTTCATGCACAGACGTTAACAGCTGCCTGGGTTTATAGCATCCCTTAAAATTAATTTGCATGCTTAAATAACGTCCTGAGAGCACAATAGCACCACAGGGACTACTGCCATCAAGGTTTTAAATGTGCACCGAGTGTGAAAGACGAACAAGTTGAAATATCTGGATTTGAAAAGCCTATTTAAACATTAATTATTCAACAGAACCATGTTAGAAGCCCAAGAGCCTTTCAAAATTTTCCTATTTCACCCCTCCCCATAAGACTATCTGAACAAATAAATATAACACAAAAGAAATAATTTTAGAGAAGGTGCTTATCTCAGTATTTACAAACACTAATATTATTAGCTCTGCTTGAAGATCAGGAGAAGATTCTCAGCATCCACAGAACATCCTTTATTGTGTTCACCACTGCAGTGGGAAAGGCAGTTGCAAGATCCTTTCTGCTGCTCAGTCGCCTTTTAATTCCTTGCTGCCATTATCGGTTTATTTTCTCTCCGGGTAAGAACAAAAAGGTAATTGTATATCGGCACTTCTGAGGCAACTGCCAGAACGCTTGCACACAGAAAATCCCCTAAAGGATCATCTCAAGCCAGTGAAATAGTCAGGGTTGAAAGGAAAGTTATTGCTTTGTCATCGTTTGCACAGAATTACAGATTCCTGGGACAGGACACGAAAGAGCAGACTGCCGAGCCCGGGACCCGAGCAGGCAGGCGCTACGGGCCAGGCTTCAACCATTTACATGTAAACACAGTTAAAGGAGAGAGGGAACTGTAGTGTGATTTCTTCAGCTGCAAACAAGTTTATGGTGGTAACAGACATCAGCTGACTGCCTCCAACGAGATTTCCATGGAAACCCCATCCCTAAGGATGCTGCCGTGTTGACAGGGTGCTTTCGAAACGCTGCTAGCGAGCAGCACAGCTAACCGGCAGGCGAATTTCCGCTGCGTTCACCTTTACGTATCGGAAGGGCAATCCGTCTTCCCCCGTGAATGCACATCTTTCTAGCGGGACAGGCTCGATACACCGATATACATCACGACTGGTGTAATTATTATCCATCTGCTTCCCACATATCTTCCTATCGGTTCAAACAATCGTTCTTTCCCCGAAAGGACAGGAATCTCTGTATCGCTAACTGGCACTTACGCCGCCTCCCTGTGCGCTGTAACAGGGCTTCCACACAAGAAGGGCTCAGGCATGCGGAAAACCGAGCGTGAGCGTGCAAGGCAGCTCAAGAGGTGAGCGACAACGCGTATTCAAATCGCTAAGTAACAAAACATAAAACATAACTACGAAAAGGAAGAAACAACTGCATCATAGCATCAGCCATTTGCCAGAGCTCAATTTAAGAAATCCTGGCAAAAGAAATACAAATATTTCCTGTGCTGGGTATGAACCAAATACATTTCCAAACCCTCTCCTCGTCTCCCCTCCTCCTGCGGTGCGGAGAGGGGTCAGCAGTAAATCAAGAGGATCAGCGAGCGTGCCCTAGCACCGCCATGCAATCCCGGTGTGTACACGGAGATTTTCTACTGTTCCCCAGCACCACGGTGCAGGAAAAGCAGGTAAAAGGAGAGGCTGTGGCCAACAGAGCAGAAATTTATCAGTACAGCATTTACAGAAGATAGCTTCCATCCCATTTCCACTCGGGAATATGATTCTGACACCTGTTTGAGTCAGCGAAGGCTCTTTTGGACCCATCCCTCCTCTGCGAAGTATTCCAGGACCACCTGACACTTGCTCAGGTCAAGAAATCTGTTCAGTCAAGAAGCCTTGTGGTAGGTTGCTAAAGGGAATAATCGCAGATCTACAAATAAAACTGATTTGTATCTACAGAAATTTACGTGTTCTAAGGGCAAGAGACCTATATGCATAGACCACGAACTGTTTTGCTGCCAGAGGGAACGCAAAGCGGACAGCCAACATACAGCCTGCGCTACAGCACTCTGTATGAATGGATGCTCTATTTTAGACATCCATGTTTTGTGAAAAAACAATAATTGCTAACATTTCTAAGTAACAGGTATTCCATAGGCAACCTACAAATTGCACCCGACTTGCTCGCCTCCTTTAATTCATAAGGCATTAAGGATTTCAGAGGAAAACGTTCAGGCTACCACCACACTGACCTGGTCTCACGCTGTGACCTGAATGGAGAAGCTCCACCTTTAAACCCATCAGACACACAGGTAAAGCAGATGCTTTTCTAAAGCTGTGATAAATACAGATTTACCTGTAACTACTAAGGTAGTAAGTGAACTGAAGTGGCCTAGCCATTTTGTATAAGGTAAGAGTGCAGAAAACTAATAATGAGAAATTGTGATAGACAAAATCCCCCCTTGTCTACCTGAGTTCACCTTGATACTTCAAAAACACCCGCCCGTCTAGGAAAAACACTCTGCTCAGAGTCTCTGCGTATTTGAACAAGCCGGTTTGCACAAGCAGGAGTCAGCCATTTAGCAGCGTAATCTGCTGACAATTTCATTTTGCACAATTAAGAGGGAATGTCAGTAGAAGAGAACATCAGCTGAGGAAAACGACCTGCAGCTGCTAACTCCCTGGCAGTAACGCCTTTTCAGAACAAGAGGCACCGCCACGGAGACACCGCTTTGCTACAGCGAGTGTTCTCAGTAGGGCAAGCAACCGAGGCAGGCGAGCGCGTTGCGCCACGCACGCTGCGGCGGGCGGTCGGGGCACAGCTTCGGTGGATGGCCAGCAAGGAGGTTAGCAGAGGAGCTATACAACCAACGTTACGGCTGCAGCCTGAGCTAATCGTTCACTCCACGTTTGCAGATTAGATTTTACCACTACCCTAATCCCATCTCCGCTGTTTTAGCAATATGGGGCTGCCAGATATGTTATTTCTCCAGATGCAAACGACCCAACAAATTTGTGTACGACATTTCCAAGCAACCCAGCCAGGTTCTGGAGGTGTAAGATAACCGCAGCGCTGTTACCTCAGGCTGAGGAAAACAAACAAGCAGTTGAATCCACGCTCCAGGATGCTGAAGAGCTAAAACGAGGTTTTCCCCCATCCTCCTTCCTACCAGCGATAATCTGCTGCTTTGTCACTGGCAGCTAAACTCTGCTACCCCAAAGGCCAGATACCTCGCTATAATTCCAAATTTAGCTTTGATAAGATTTACATTAAACAGGAACACACATAAAAAAAATTCAAACCTGACACGAAGGATCAAACAAACCCCCAGAGACACAGAAATTGTGTCATCAGCTGCTGTGAAATGCTAACCCCCTTACGGGGCCAAGATCTTGCGGCGCACAGCAAATAAAAAACAAAATAGAAGAAGGAGCCGAAGAGAGTGTGATAAGCGGTTTGGTTTTTAGCTTTTATTTTATGCACTGAAATTAAAAGCTAACGTGATGCATCACTGTTGTAGATAACTGTACTACAACTGTTTTAAGGACATTAAATATATTAAAAATTGTAAACCAAGGTCTTTTTCCATTGTATGGATATGAAAACGGAGCTAAACAGCAGATGCACTGCCCATGACTAAGACAGCCCAAGATGAGATTCCCCTGCCCTTGTACTTACATTATAGAGGGGGATGGTCTTCATCACTTTGTACTGCTTCATGGGGTCCATCTTATAAAGGTGTCGATCAGTAATGAAGATTGCTCTGTCCTCCACCTTATTAAAGCGATTGACCTGTAAAGAAGCAAATTTTCAGTCCCACTAATCACCGCAAGAACATGCAGAATAAAACTTTGCAGCAGTAAATACGCAAAACTCACAGAGCAAATAGGCAAAACTCACATAGCTCTTAGACAGGTTTTCTCTGCAGATCTTGAAAGAGTGAAAAGGGAAGATGGACCCCGTAATCCCATTTTAGAAACAGAGAAATGCAGAGTCTCAGAGAAGCAGAGTTGTCCAGCAGGGCTGAGGCAAGCTGGGAAAGTCCACAGCCTCAATCAAATAAAGGCGAGATGCTTTCCTCTAGCAACACCCAACCTGCGCCCCTGTCCACTGGCAGACACCGAGCCCAAGGCAGATGGCTGTTGGTCCTACCTTATGTACGTGCCTTTGTCACCCCAAAAGCACGGGGCAGAATACCTGCCCCGCAGAGCCAAACGGGGCGTCACCAGTGTCCGTGACAGTCCAGACCTCAGGCATTTGAAAGCAGATGCTTTGGCCCATCCTAAACTGGAGCGGGTCCCATTTCCCTCTTTTAAAACATCTGTGCCCTGGACGTAGCTCAGCAACTTGCCCAAGAAGTGGAAAACCTGGACACCCACCCTTCCCCTGCCCATTAGGGGACGCGTTAGCTGAGTACGGGCACGCTCCACCGCTTTTGCTGAAGTTGTGCCATTCTGCAAGAAGGAAAAAGAGACTGCATGGGCCAGACGGAGCCCGGGAGAGCCAAGCCTGTATGCTGGGACCTGGGCAACCAGCTGGTGGGAGGAGGGCAAGGTTGCCTCTTGGCATGCAGAAGCCCTCAGGCGGCAGGCAGTATTGAACACCCCCTCGCCATTCCTAAGCAAGAAAGAGAGCAAGAACACAACCAGTCTGGTCTAAAGGCTCGCTGCCATCGAGAACAGCATCCTGTCGCCCCTTCCAGGAGGTCCGAACCCCGTGCCCGAGCCAGCTCTGGTGCCCATCAGTGCTCTCAATTCCCTAACCTGAGCAAAACCTGCCCTTAGCGAGGGAAGGGCACAAGGAGCATCAGAGCTGGGGCAAGGGGAGGAAGGTGAGGCTCCGGGTAGTGATAAACAGGGGAAGACACAGGACAGCTCTGCTCCGTGGCAGCAAGCTATGAGACCAGTTCAGCTGTGCCAGACCTGTACTGTACAGCAGATTCTTCTATAGATTTTTCTATTTTTCATCGCTCAACCCATATTTTAACTTGACTTTGTGTTCTGTTAAGGACATGGTATTCAAGGCAAGGACGTCTAAAGATCACTGGTGGGCTCAAGCTCCTCAAAAGAAATGCTTTGAACAGGAGCTCGCTGCCCAGCTACGCTGCCTGGGGCTATTCCGGCAACACGCTGAGCAGAGCTACAGCATCCAGCAAACTTCTAGACCAAACAAGAAAGCACCCAGAGGCACCTGTGCACCTCTGAGGTTAACTGACCACGGAGTGAGATTTGTTTGGTTTGGTTTTTGTTAAATGCTTGTACCGTTCTCAGGTTATTTTGAATCCGGACTCCGGTCTCCGGACTCCCACTCCGCTCCTGTGAGGTACTTACTACTAAGAAAATCACACTGCACTTCAAACAACTTTAATACTGGCTTCCAAAAAGAGGCAAAGGTGTTTTAATCTCCAAGTGACTGTACCCTCCGACAAAGGTAGCGTACAGAGATGGAGCTAAACTTCTCGAAGTACAGCAGAAGGAGAAGAGACAACGGGCAGAGGATGCAGGAGCAGAAAGTCCAACTGGACGTAAGGGGAAAAAAATCTCCCCCGGCGGGTGGCAGCCCTGGGACGGGGCTCAGCGAGGCCGTGTAAGCCTCATCCTCAGGGAATTTCGAGCCTCGGCTGACTGGGGGTCTGAGCAACCTCCCCAGCTCTGCGGCTAGCCCTGCTCGGAGCAGGAGGTGGGACCGCAGGCCTCCAGGGCTCCCTTCCCACCTAAACCATGCGGGATTTCATCAGCCCCTATGCGACCAAGAAAAGAGACTTCACGGGATCTGAAATATTCTGACAGTTTCTAGTTCAGCAAACACAGCTCAGTGTCGCCACTGGGAAACATTAATATCTTAATATCTTAATGTTGTCACTGGGCTCTACAGCTGTAAATTTAAGACCAATTATAGATACATGCCGTAATTCAGTGAAGAACCATTAGTTGCCTGCTGAGGCAAACACTGTATTATCACCTGTAATCTCCCTGGCAGTCAACAGCAGCAGAGATTATCTGTATATATATGTCCCAACCCTCACGGAATAATCTTAGGCATGCTCAAGAAGTTGGTTCACTTCAATTTGAACTCAAAATACTATCCACCTTGTTTGCATAACCAGGCACTCAGTGTATGGGGAAAATAAGCTCCGTCTTGTAATGTACTTATGTTTTTTGTGGGGATCAACCCTGAAACTTTTTTTTTTTTTTTTAAAATACCAATTCTGCGTAACAGCTCTGATAAGATAAAAATTAACTGATGGAAGATGGCAATATGGGAAGCCCTCGGCAAGCACAGTGGAGAACAGCCAAGCGCGCAGCCCCACAGCCCAGAATTGTGTTGCGCTTCATGCACCCGGTTTCCACGTAGCGACGGGAGCGCAGGTTATTTAAGCACCAGCCAACGATGCAAAGTAACAGACGCGGCCCGGCAGCAAGCCATGTACAGCGCATACATAGTCATATAATTTCTCTTAATTCTAGGTATTCTGGCATTCTGAATTCATGTCTATTTTTGGCCACCAAAGAGATCTCCAGCAACAGCATCCTTCCAGTACCTGACAAATTAAATCACCAAAACTGCTGTCAAATGCCACACAAGCACCTCTGGAAAATTATTGTCTGGAAAATTATTGTAAAAATATGCAACTGTTTATTAAAAATGTACTCATTCAAAGGATACAAGCTACTAAATGTTGTACCTTCACGGTAACATCTGATCGGGCAAGATCCAGGAAGACTGTAGACAATAAATCACTATTCCACACCTTATGGAATTAGTGTGATTGCTTACAAAAACAGAAGTGGGAGGATCACGTAATGGCAGGAAACAAAATTATATTTTCTCTGGAGAAGTGTTTTATACCCTGGGATCATGCCTTTATTCATATCTCCTTTCTAAACACAGATCATTTCAATTCCCCCCATCCCACCGCAATTCATCACAAATATTCTTCTAGGCTGCTGCTAACGTTAGGCTCCAGCAAGTGGGGTTTTCCCAGAGGAAACACGCGTCTCGCTAACATTACAATTAATTTGTCCAAGAAATACCACCCCAAAGGAGGACACCTGATGCCATCTAGACTTTCAGATGCCCCAAGAGGCTGGGTACTAAATAGCCACCAGGCAAGATGCAAAGTTTTGTCAAAAACAAGTGAGAAAGTAGGACACAAAGTAGAAAGTATTTTTCATTAAGGCAAAACCGGAGTCATCGGTGTATCACAGTCACGGAGGTATTTATTAATCAACTGAGGAGGGCAGACAAGGGTGAGACATGATGAGGCGTATGAACATAAATAGGATTTTCCTAGGTGCAGCCAGGAGACAACGGGAGAACTTCAATATTCTCAGTCAACAGGCAGCAGAGTGGCAAAGTTCAGAGCAGATAAAGGCAAAAAATGCAAATTGGAGAGCTCTATGACAGCTTTAAATTAACAGCACCAACTCAGAAAAAGTAACTGAAGATGATTTTAGACAGCTCTGGATAGATCTTGGCACAAACAGGCGAGGCAGCTGAAAACAAGCAAGGCATTAGCATGCGGTAAAGACTGGCATGGGGAATAATGTCCTGGGTGCCACGGTCTCCCATGGAATAGTGCGAAGCACTGGGACGGCGAATGTGGAGACTATAATGGTTCAGAGAACGTAAAGAAAATGATCGAGGGCCTGGAAAATCTCACAGGACGAGATGCTGAATAACTGGGATTATTTTAGGAAGCAGATGAATGGAAAAAAAAAAAAAATAAAGGCTCTGAAACACTGAATGGCCCAGAGAAAGTAGGTTAGGAGTGTCTGGTGCCTCGCGTTGAGCTGTTTGAGCAGAGGAGCACAGGCTCCTCAAACCGTAATTTGGCTGTGCAGCTTACAGCAAACCACGCTCCGTGTCCTGGGAGCTCAGGCAAAGGCTTCTGCAGTCTGCTGGGCTGTCATCTGCCCCACACAGACCTCAGACCTGATGCTGCGTGGCCACGGTTCCCAAACACGTCTTCTTGATTTATTGTAATTTTTTTTAAAGAGTCTGACAACACCACCTGTTCGCTGCCATGATCCTGCTTGTTGCTCCCGTCTCAACGTCCTCCCCGCGGTCCGTGCCCCCCTCCAGCGCGGAGCCCACGGTGGCAAAGGGAGCAGAGCTCCCCGAGCCGCGCGGCCAGAGCCACCCCACCGCAGGAGGTCCCGCAGCCGCCGCCCCGAGAGCAGGGACGGGAAGCACGCCCAGCTTTCGCAAGGCAATATAATATTGTAGGAGGTCTACAAGCGTGTTTTAAATTCCACTTCTTCCTTGTGGTTACCCACTGGTTTTAGGGTTCACGCTGAACAACAAATTCAGCTCAGCAGCTAAAGAGACGTACTGAAGGGGAAGTCCAGCAGCTTATCTTATGTGAGAAGCAAATTCTCGCTGCCCTGGAACTCGTCCTTTTCAGCTCTTTCCAAGCAATCGCTTTGCTTCAGGTGTCTCATGCATCTATGGCATATTTATGTAAATAATACATGCTGTGTTTTTAGAAGTAAACTGTCACATTGGGAAGCATGCACAGAAGAGAATCAGGCAAATGCCAGCACTGTTGCATATGCCACTATTCTTTTGATTTTGTAGGAGTAGAGACAGGCCTTATGTTCTCAGATACAGCGTATACCCTCCCGGAGAACAGCCCTTCCTAGCATTGTGTTCTCTGCACCTTCTGGGCACTTTTTATTTATATCTTCGTTGATCCAAATGTGAATCAGTCTTAATTTAGCTTCTGGACTAGCTTATGGGGAAAAATGAAAGTCTAGCCTATAGCAGAACAACCTTCAAATGAGCTTTTCAGGTCTCTGCCAGGGGCCTCTAGACAACGCAGGGCACCGGCCTTTGGAAGAGATGGTCCTCGCAAGGGAGCCTGGTGCCACAAATGACAAGGTAGAAAGTGCGAAGGAAAGCTTTATTCTAAAAAAAAGGAAAAAAAAAGCAACTGTTGTTTCCTAGGTGATACAACAAAACCTGGTGGTATGCGTGAAGTTTCTTCCCGAGGCAAAAAACTTGAAACTTCCCTTTGAAAAAATGAAGAGCCCCACAATTCTCAGAAAACATGTATTTTTCCATAGGCAGAAATGACCTGCTTCTACCCATACCTACTGCGAGAAAGCGAGCACGTGCACCTCCCGTCAGCGAGAATTCAAAGTTTCTTCAGAGACCTTCCACAAAAAGGTCTATAAAAGCTTCGGTCCAAACAGATTCACCCGTTATTATTCATCTCAAGCTGTTGAAATTAAGACCCCACGCACTCAAGCTAAAGAAAACTTTACCAGCAGTTATCAATACTTCAAGAGCAGTTCCCTGGCTGGTGAGAGTCGCTATTTCTTCACTAGAACGATGTCAATCATCAGCTAAAAAAAACCTGTCTCAAAGAATTTAACAGTTAGCAAATATCTTCCAGGTCATAAGATATATTCTACACATAAACTTTTTAAAATACATGAACTCCAGGCTTAGCTTGTGTCTATTCAAGTTGGCCGGTACTTATCCTTCTTGTTTCTTTTCTTTCCAAGGGAAGAAGTGTATTAGACTGCAATTACCTGAAAATTTTAAAGAGCAGACACCTAACATTGCTGTTGCCAGTCAAGAACTACGTCACACGTGGCGTGATGATTCGGTACCTTACCGAACGCCGCAAAGGCAGCCCGACGCTGCTCCAGAAGTAAAACATTCACCCCAACTCACCAAAGCGCGCTCTCCTTACCAGTACCGCCTTTCTGCCTAAGGCACCAGCCCTAACAGCGTATTTTTTGCTCAAGAATCCTCAGATAAGCTGAATCATGAAAATATACCACGAACGAAGTTGAGCAACCTTATTCTGTGGATTGATGCTTTGTTAAGGAGTGCTATTTAAGGGAAGCAAAGAAATCACCTGATAATTAATTACATTTTCATTTCTACAACTCACTCTTCAGTCCCCTGCTAAAGCTTCACGTGAACCAAATTTCAGCTGAGAAACAAACAGCAACAGCCAATTTGCAAACCCACCACAAACCAGGTTTAGCAGAAGAAATTTGACAAACCTCCCTGCGGTGAAAGTCGCTTCGTTTCAAATGCTCTGACCGCCACGAGAGCCCGCACGTGCAAATAACATTTGGTATTGCATGGGGGAGTTAAAGAAGGGCTAAAAGGAAGACACTTTATGATTTATTTTTTTTTTTTAAAAAGAAAAGGGAAGAAGGTAGCAATCAGAAGAAATTCCCCCCACCCCATAGCACTGAAGGCTGACCCTCAGGCCGCTGTTACTTTTTGGGTAAGAGGCAGAATGCTACAGCTTGCATTTCTGAGAAGAGAAACACCTTTCTTTTAAAAAGACAGCTTAGGATATAAATTGTTTTATGTGAAGAGTAAAAGGCGGCTAATGCTGTTTTTAGGGTAAAGACTGTTCTTGCAGTCAAAACAGGGAGCTGCTTACAGGCTCCACAACAGTTTTCACTGTTGCTTAGTCTGCAAATCCGATGTTCAAATTTAAGGCATAACGGATTACCTGAAGGAGCGCGTTGGTTGGAAAGCGAAACGGTAAATCTTGAAATGTCAAATCTTTGTCTTGTTAGCTTTCAAAGTTCAGGATTGTTTGTCTTCCCTCCTTTGTTCACCTTAGGCTTGCCTGGACATTTCTTGTCCATACAAGAAGGAAGACAAACGGTTCACTCAAAAAGACACCACATCCAAGCATGGATTTGAAAGGGGTCGTTTGCTTTTGAGTTTAAACATGGAGGTGTACTGAAATCGCCAGGCTTACACACATCATTAAAGACCCTACAAAGTTGCAGTCTTGTCCTCAACAGCAAGGCTGACATGATTTTATCCATTTGTCGGAGAAGAGGTGCTCCAATTTGCTTAAGACCATCGTTTTCCAAAAGGAGATGCTGCATTTTCACTAAATTTAGCTATATTTTTTCTGTCTAACACAGATCCTTAAGAATGAAGACCAGAAACAGCATTAACGCCCTCAAAGACTCGGGCGCAGCCGGGCTGTGGGTGAGCAGCAGCTCCCCCGCGCCGGCTGACCCATCGCCCATGGCTTTGGGCGCATTTCTCCGTCGGCAGCCGCAGGTCGCTCGTCTCAGCCCCGCTCTCTCTGCACGTACATATTCCACTGCCATGCTCATGTGTGCGCTTCCTTGACTGGTGACTTCAAAAGCCACGCAAAGGTATCCCTAACTAAGCAGGCAAGAGGAGGATTAAGCCTGACCTCTCTGATAGAAGAAAGCGACCAACAATTTAACCTTTAAAAAGATCAAAAAAGTTACAAGGTCATTTAAAAACCACAAGACTGCAAGTCTATAACCTCGCAGTCTCTGCAGTATTTTCCGATTTCAGCTGAGCTGCCTTTTTTAAGCACCCAGGGTAAGTTAAAGCTTTCTTCACCTCTGAAAGCACTGACAGTAACCTTGCAGGCTCAGGAAGAAATCCACGTTCGGATAGGTAACCCCTCTTCCATCTCCAGACTGCTCTTAGTACTGAAGTCCTGGGACACCAATGCAAAAAACCCCAGCAGAGAATGGATTTTTCCAGCAAGTAAACACAGTACCAGGATGTACAGAAACAAGGCCTGCTCCTATGCTCAAGGATTTCTTCATACACCATAAACAAAAAGGGACAGCTCAGACACCTGCCTAAAGGAAGGAGCTCTGCGCTTGCAATCACCGAACCGGGTAAGGTATGGATCTGTGTTTCAGAAATCTGCTTTCCCCCGTGCTTGCACAGGAGATTGTCCTTCAAAGCTGAATCGGGAGCAAGCGAGAGGAACACGAGGACTTCAAAGCTTAAAAGTTGCGTCACAGCGAGCAAATGAAACTCCTACACGGGTATACACACAATATACACCCTCCGCACCCCGAGTGATTCCTCTCACCGTCATTCCCATTCAAAACAACAATTCCTATAATCACATCTTTAAGAACTGAATATTGTATTTTTACAATTAATCTGGTTTAGCTAGAAACAGCGACAATCTGGAACGAGGTCATTAAATGAATTAGAAGAGGAATTATTTTGTTTTCAGCCTAAAGTGAAAAAAGCCAGGGGGAAATTCTCCTGTTTCTCCTTGTCCCTAACGGAGATCCCAGCCAAATTGCTGCAAGATTGCGAAGAGGAGGTTTGGATCCAGAATCACCCGATCCTCCTTTAATCCTAACAATATAAAGCAACATTCACTCAAACCGCTCATTCAACCAGCAAACCATGCGCTCAAAGAGAACGCGTTAAAAGCAACAGAATACTCCACTGAAATATTTTTGTTTGGAAAGCAATAAGAGATTTCTATTTTTATATACACAAATCACTGTTGAATAAATAATATAACTCACTACCACTAGCAAAGAAGTTTTGTTATAAAGTGAGATTTTATGCGGCAAAATGAATTTTGTTGTTACTGTTAAATATAATATTTGCAGAACCATAAACAATAATCATGCACATGTTCCACTTCTGGCAAGCGGAGACCAACTGCAATAGCACATTTTTAGAAATAAAAAGAATATACAGCTTCTTAAAAACACTTGAACATCAGCAGCCCCGGCCTGCCATTGAAATTGGTTTTATCTGTTGGCTTTGTAAAATTCAAAATATCCTCTCCCGACAGACATTTAAAACCAGCATCATTTAGATCATTATGAACTACCCATAAAAAATTATGCAAGCACATTTTTCTAATTCGTTTTTAAACCTTCCAACCAATTTAACAAAAAAACCATTCTGCTATGAAAAAAGTCAGACCCAAACCAGTTACACAGAATCCAGTCAATTCATTCACGCCTCCGACGTGAAGAGGCCACAGAAGCCACTCACACCAAGCACCCCTTGGTGCGACAGCTTGAGTTACGTATCCATCAAAAAATCACCGATACTGAAACAGGACGGCTTGAACCGCCCTCTGTTAAAGCATCTCCAGGATTGTCTCCTCGCCCTCGGCTTCCCAAGATTGCACCTCGACCGCAAGAGGTTTCCCCCCCCCAGCCCGTGTGTCTGCAGAGCACGCACACGCCGGTTACCTTGCGGACGTGACAGGAGAAGAGAACGTTCATGTACTTGTCTTTCCGTTTCAGCTCATTGGCAACGGGGATGAAAGAGCCCGTGGTCTGAGGGTTATCTGGTTTCTGAAAGAGCAAAGACAGGCACATAACTCTTCTTGCTTACTGAAGAAAGTAATTGCATTACGTCACGGCAGGCCAGAGAGGACGGCAGCTGCACCACCTCATCCGAAGGCTTCCTCCAGTCTCTGCCTCGTTGAAGAGCGGCAGAGCATCTGGAGTTTTAAATGCTTTCTGAAAAAAAAGCCTTAACAAAACAAAATGCTTAAAGGAAGGATGGAGTAAAAGGAAGCAACGCAACTTGCCTAGAGAGAATTTCTTTGTTCCTTTTCATTTTATGCTATTTCTTAACATCCCATTATATCTAGAATTTTAGTTTTACATTGACTTTTTCCTAGCTTTGGCCATTTGAAGAGCCAGCCGATGGCACTACTCATTATCTTTTAATGCTGCTTGCCATGCTTAAGCTAGGCCTAGTATTCAGGAAAATCACTCCTAGTGCAGTAGAAGTCAAAGACTCTGAAACTGTATAAGCCCATTTACAGAGGAAATTTCAAAGCACTTCTCCCCCCCAAGAAACCAACAGTCACTTTTTCAAATTTCTGCCCTTTCAGCATCCTAAGCCCCAGCCCTTGCAGTGATCACTTCCCTCGTACTCACCAGTGCGATGTAATTTCCCTCCCAAGCTCTTTGTAGGCCAATATCAGCTCTGTGACCCTTCAGCACTTCCATGGCAGCAACCTTGGCCCTCAGCTGAGGTAGGACTTCTGGTGGGACGCTCCGGATGAGTTCACCTGCTCTCCACCTGCCGCGAAACACCTGAATCAGTTCCACACTCTGCACCACGCACTAGGAAGAGTACTTCTGCCAGATCAGCACGACAAGGACACCCCTAGACTATAAGTGGCAGGGGAAAAAGAAGTCCTTCCACTGCGTGCATAAAGCTGGAAACGTCAGTTATCATTTTAAAGTCACATATCATCTCTGACTCCTAACAGGTTTGGCTGGTATACTCCCCGTCCCGTTCCCAGAAGCCAACTACTGGCACATCTGTTTGCAATAAAGTTTTTGCAAGCCCATTTTTTGGCTTGTTTACAACATCATTCTCCTTTAATAGCTAAATTTGGCCCTACAACTGAAACCTAACCAACTGTAACATGAAGCAGGGCAGGGTAGCCCATCCATTACTGCACACCACACTCCAGCCTTCAGCAGCAACACCAGGTCTCCAAGATTAATGCTATGAAAAGTCTTTTAGCAACTAAAATTTTGTAGTTATGATAATTGAGCTTATTCAGAAAGCAGGACTCTCTACTCAGATAGGTTGTGGATGGCTTTCAAGAGACAGCTGGGGAAAAAACCAAGGCTGACTTGATCTAGTGCTGGTGGTAATCCCCCTTCAAGCAGATGGCTGGACTGGAGATCTCTAGAGGCCCTATCCAGCCAACATTTCCTTGTGCAGTCATTTTTCAAATTGGAATTGTAACTTCTTTGTCTACAACTTACCAGAGAAAAAGTCACTGGCTTTTAGATATTAGGAGGTTGTAATAAAGGTATAAAACACCTCTTCTGCACACAGAATATGGGTAGATGGCAGAACATTGCTTATTCTATTGCAGAAAAGCGAACGAAATGGAAAAAGTGGCTCCCCCCAGTCTAACAGCAGCTGCTCTTTTCTTTTGAAACCAACCAGAAAGGGGCCAAGGAAGGAAATACAACGTCCATCCTGATTAACTCTTTGAAACAGAATAATTATTTGCCTGGTCAAGGGTACCGAAAGGCACGAACATCTTCACCTATGATGTCCAGTTAATGTTCTTCAGTCATTTTTCCAGCTTTTATGGAACAAGCAGTAGCTGTTCACTCTTCTAGGTTAGACTGAAAAGACAAGAGGTTTTCTTTGTACCTATGGTAAATGGTCTGGAGTGCCTCTTCAAATCGGCGCAGCACTTTCGGTGGAGTGGGCCATTGGATGTGCTTGCCATAATCCTTCATTAGCCTCACATTGTGAAAGCGCCGGGCAACCTCATGGATGTAGGCCTTCACTTTGTAGCGGCGGTAATACTTGAGTATCGTGAGGGCAGCCTTTGTCCTCTTATAGCGAAGGCGAGCCAAAGTGCCCCTCCAAACCTAAAAGTCAGTGGAAAAGACAGTTTTAGCAATAAAAAGCAGGATGTTTTTTTCCTGTACTCCTTCTATACTGCTCAAATCCATAAAAATATTAGTTTTACTTTAAAGGAAGTGACTTCTCTGTGCCAATCAAATACAATTAAAACATCACTGAAAAAAAACAGTGTTTACCAGTTTTACCAATTTTAACACTGATTAAAAAAAAATTGCTTTGAAAATAGCTTGGGGAATATCTATTCAGGCCATGTGCTGAAAAGCAAGTAAATATGCCATACAAATGATATCCTCCCAACTTGCCGGACGGGAGGCCAGCTCCGCCAGCACCACAGGCGGGAGACACGCCATGTTCTGGACTTCTCCTTCTGACAGCCCGTGCGAAGAGGCACTCTGGGACCGAGCGCGGGAAGACTGCCTGCAGTGCCGACGTGACGGCACAGTGCTACCAGCTCCTAGCTCGAAGACCCGCTGCGCGACGAGGCACGGCATCGCTCGGCCAGGCTGGGCAGGCTGTGCTGTTTCTATCCTGTAACCAGAGAAATGCCTATTCACCTGAGCGCTCTCAAGCTGACGTGCACATCCCCGAGGGATTCGTCAACGGCTGTACTTTCCCTCTAATATAATCCACCAAGATGAAGATTGTATTCTTGTTTCCTTGTAGAATTAAACTGGAAGGATAATGAGTCTCCTGCATACAAAGAGTTCTTCACTGCTCGCTATGGGCCCTACTGGAGAGTTTATTTCCCTCTTGAGAAACATCCCATAGCACTGTTGATGCATATCAAGCCTTCTATTTACAGAAGAATTAATTAATTACCTGAGGCAATTTCCAACATGATACTCACTTTATGAAGCTGATGTCAAAGGTTCTCTTGACAGCTTTACTGATAATCCTGATATGTGGCCAAAAAAAACTATCTGTAGCAAGCAGTATAGCAGATGTGAGGGGCTGCTCTTCTCTATAAATTCAACATTCAAAGAGGAAATAGAGATTTTGGGTCCCAAACCCCTCAAAAGCAGAGGACTCTCTTCTTTCAACCTTTGTCAGAGTAACCCCTCCTCATTCTCCTTTGGCCTCACCGTCCTTGCATGGGATATCTCCCGTTCACGACAGACGTGATCCACGTCGCTCTGGCAGAGCCTGGGCAGTTGCTTGAGCACCCACCACTTCACTGGTGCGTTTGATGCTCTGTAAAGCACATCTGTGTTCTAGCACGGCAGAACAGAGTCAAGGCCCTACGCAATGCTGCCCAAACATCTGACAGTAAGGCTGAGCCAATCCATCCCTCAACTTGTATTTTAGCATGTCAAACTGACTGTAAGCCTACAATCTCCAACACTTTCTTGCAAGATAGAAACCGGTCTTCGAAACAGCATGAAATCACCCTACACCCTACCCCTTTCTGTGGATCATGCAGCATGGTGAAGACCAAACTGCAGCTAAGTCCCATACAGCTGAGAAGCAGCTGGAGCCCAGCTCACTTGTACGCTGTATATTGTTGGTAGGAAGAGGAGGAGGGAAATGATGCTGGACAGCAAAGTGTAGGAAAATGAAGCACAGCGAAGAACCAGGGGAACAACTCAACACACAAGGTGACCGAAGGCAACGAGCTCCTCGCCAGACCCCAGGTCCTGCCAGGAGCCACCCTCCTAGAGACTATTTTGGAGAACACAAGGAGGAGCTGGGGAAGCGAGGCATGAGACGGGACAGCGAAGGGAAAGGTAAGAGCAAGAAGCACAAAAAGCAGTCCCTGCGACCACGGCAGAAAATCCGCACTGCTGTACTGACGTGACGAACAAAGCTGGCGAGAAGAGAAAGCGCCCGTTAACCGGTGAACAGTGGACTGGTACTGAAAATCTCAATGCTGCATGCATATAAAATCATATATAACGCTTCCCTTATTTATTCTTTGAAATCATTAGAGAGACTGAGGGAAAGCAGCATCCTCTGCATCACATATGCTGTTCTTAGTAGTCACTTTTAGCGCACTCAATTATAATCGTAGTTTTACTGCTACATAACCTGCATATCACAAAGAGATACAAGAACATCGCTATAGAAAGGGCATCAGAGCTCCGGAGAAGCTCAGGGTCTCCTGAAGCCACAAGCTAAAACCGACTTGCACAGGACCTGGATTTCACCCAAAGTGTGTAAGGCTGATTTAAACCTAGCATTTCCATGTCTGAGGGCATATCAGATTCAGAAACTGGATGAATTTGACAGAATCAGCAACTAGGATAAAATAATTGAGCATCTAAATAGTACTGAAGTAATTTGTGCCCTTTTATAAAGAGAAGTGAAGAGGACTTGGATTGCTTGAGACATTTAAACATAGACTGAAGTGTCACAAAATGTACCTGCAAGGAACGTATGGACAGTAAACAAGACAAACTGGGTAAAAACCCGCTGCTAACTTCTCATTTTTTAATTTAATAAGAATAGAAATGAGAAACAAAGGGTTCCAGGCCGCAGCTAAACAGCCTTCTGAACGTTATAAAGGATCTCAAGAAAAGAACATGCACGGCAAATTTGTGTAAGCTGCTCGAGACTTTGTAGAGCTCCCCTTCTGTCGGTTTTTCCCAAAAAGGTTTTGAATTGTTTTTAGATACAGAACAAGGTCTTGATTTTGCTTCCTTGTGCCTGAAGTAGGCATGCTCTTGAGGAAAGTCTCTTGCTGTGGTTATTTTTTACACCAGTCAGACATCCGTGGAACAAAGGCGCTGTAACAGATTGCCCCGATGTTGTATCAGCTGCATCGCTGCAGAAATTGGCTTCGCAGCAAGAAGTGTCACACTTGCTACAAACACTAGCCTTCCAAATCCAATTATCCAGCCGAGGCATGCCCCTTGGCTACAGGCAAGCAGTAAACTATTAATGAAAAGCATGTCCTCAAATCAAGTTGTCATAACTGGATAACCTCACTCCTAGTAAGGACCTTCCTAATAGCCACAACGCAGCTCCTCCCAGACGTGAGGGGAAAGCCAAAGATAGGAACAAACTTCTCCCAGGGAACGGGGTACAAATATTCTTTAAATTAATTGTTTTTCTGGCTCGGCATTTTTCTTTTCAACCTCAGGGCTCAGTGCTGCTCAAAGCAGTCCATCAGTAATGTTGAACTGCCGAGGCAAGCTGACTGCCCACTGGCCTAGCAGCCTCTTCCAGAAACATGGACCCTTCAAACCTACAAACAGGAGGAGGCTGTCAAAGCAACAACTCCTTGTTCGGCAGCCGCTTTGTGTACTCTGTGTTGTGTAGCTGTGAGCAATGGGTCAGAACCAGACACAAGACAAACGAGGATGCTGCAGCGTTTCCCACCAGCACACACCTTCCTCAGACCTGAATATTGGCAAGCACCACCTCTCCCAACGTACCTTTCCAATTCTTCCCCCCACCTCCAGTTCATAACTCAAGAACATTATAAGCACTGTAAAATGAAATAAAAAAATCAAATTTCCAGAGCTAAGTTTACCACGGCATTTAACAGATTCTCATCTCGCAAAAGCTCCTTTTCTGTTACATGCTGGAGGGCAATGGTAGAGCCATGGCCAAATACGGGAGACCAGCATACCAAAACTCAACAGAAAGACGACCTGTGCAAGCGGGATTCTCCTTCCTTCTTTGGGCCCTCTGCACGCAAGATACTGTCCAAGTCATTTTCATACCTAGTTCAGAAAGGACTCAACAGCTCACATGCATCTCCTGTCTGAAACTCAACCACCAGCGAGCAGCTTTCAGCTTGAACTTAAACCCAAGCTACACGCCAGCAAGCTGGTCATTTCAGCACTTGCATTTAGCAAATCTTGCAAGGACAGGGTGAACAAGCCTGAGAATCGCAGTGCCCCGTATCATTCTTCCTACAGGCAAGAATAAAATGATCCTTCCTTTGCCACCTTTCTGCGGCTTTCACTTCTGGTGAAACCTGGCTTCTCATAGAAATGAGACTAAAGACAACCCTGTCCCCATCTGACCTCTTGAGATTGCCCTGATATCTTCTGAATCTCTAGCCAGCTTCAACCAAATCTGACGGAGGAACAGAAGAATCAAACAGGCAAGTCCATACATCTTTCAGGAAAAATCAACAGCAGCGTAGAGAGCGCCTCAAATTAGAGTGACATTGCTGGAAACGCTTCAGAATGAGCTCAAGAGCCATCTGCCTTCCCCGATCTCCAAATCCCAACCAGCACACGCGAAGCTCCTAGCCAGGCACAGCCACACGAGACTGCGTGCCAAGCCAAGCAGGGAGAGGATACCGGGAGGATCTGGCAGTATTTCAGGGGGGTGAGAAGGTGGAGGTGTGTGCAGGACACAAGGGAAGGAGTGGAGGGTATGATGAGGAAGGCTGGAGAGTACCGGCAGTGATGGGTCACAAGAAGAAAACCGATTGTCGTCATCGCGGGGTGTCAGCAGCGTAGGACAAACCCATAGGAAGCCAGGCTCGCAGAAAACCTTGTTTGATGACAATTTTCAAAGGGACACACTGAAGAGCAGACTCCAAAGCAATCGATTTTGTCATCAATTAGCGCAGTGCCTAGTGACCAAGCAAGAGCAAGAGACATCGTGCAGGACACGCTACGGCATAGATTGTCCTCTACAAGAAGGGCTGCCCAAGGAGACAAGGCAGGGCAGGGCATTGGAAGGGGAATAACCAGCAGCATGTGTTGGCTCCACAACGTGTGTACGCAGGGAAGGGGACCACGCGCAAATTAAGGACTCAAGAGCAGAGACTTGTAACTATGGTTATGCTGAGAACGGAAAGAAAAGGGAGTTTGTAGGTTTTTTTTAAAAAAAGAAAACAAAGAAGCAACATTTCCCCCATCCACTCCCCACCCATGGTCTCTCCCCATCTCTTTCAACAATTCTGCCTTCTCCTCTATGCTTTGTCTTCCTAAAGGTCAGGTGAAAAAAAATTAAGAGCGCAAGTGAAATTATGAGTAAAGGGCTAGGAGGATGGATAGGGAGAAAGGAAAGGCTTGGAAAACAAAGTCTGAACAACACAAGAAATTCAGTCAAAACTCTTGAACATTAGAAAGCACGTATATTTCTACAGTTGCTTCCAGTGAAGAGAGCTCCTTGCTGTTTCCTTTACCGCAGTCCCTTTTACTCCTTCAGTTATGGCCAGAGAGGTGGAAGTGACCACTGGGACCATGAAAAGCTCCAGACCAAGAGAGATCCATCCTGCTCTGGGTGCTCAGTGACCCCATCCGTGGTCCCCCTCCTCCCAGTGCAGCAGCTGCTTTGGCAGCTTCTGAAACCGGGGCTTGCACAAAAAGAAACAGAGCATTCACCCAAACCAACAGCCATGCCTTATCTTACGGGAAGTACGGAAATCTTTTCTGATGTATGTTTAATTCAGATGTCTTTTGATTAAAATTTAATAACTTAAAACATCATATGACTGGAAAAGGAGATCTGGACACGCCTTTAGAATCAGCTTAAAAACCTCGGTGAGCTTCTAGCAAAGTTTCTAAGATTAAAGAAACCTAACACAGACCGAGTCCATCACCTTAGCAGAAAATCCTATATATCAATCCATGTATTACGGGCTTGTCTGCAGACGGCAGCCTGCTTCCAAGCTCAGAATTTCCCTTGGAAAAACAAAAAAAAAGGAAGAAAGAAAGGAAAACAAAACAAATGGGCCCTGCAGAGCACAGGGAAAACCAGCAGACCAGACAGGGTGGACCCAGAACGCCGGGATCGCCTCGCCTGTAGCTCTTCCATGGAAAAAGGGATAATCTAGATTTGACCTAGATGCCGCAATCTCTGCGAATGTGGAAGAAAACCCACACAGCACACAATCTAAACATATGAGCAAGCAAACAAATGCTCAGAATTCAGCAAACAAACCGGGCTCGTCTAAATTAAAACACCAGTGTTGTATTTTTGAGCAGTTCTGCAACTAACTAAACCTTGGAAAACCATTTCATGCTTGCTGTAACACAGCTCACCTCCTCCCACCACGCCTCCTTCGCACTAGCCTGAACTGCTTCGTGATCAATATTTCATGCTGCCCTAGCACAAGCTGCCCTCCAGGCATCCAAACTGAAAAGAATAAAACAAAACCTAGCTAGAAATTCACACAGGCATGAACCTTCCTGCACAGCTTTAAAGGATCCCAAACGGGAAAGGTTATTAAATATTTAAGTCGCCAGTGCAGCGCAGAAGCTGCGTGCAGCTCTGCCACGGGGACCTCGGAGGCACTGCAGTTTGAATAAACGCTCAAACCTGCAGCGAGCTTTAATGATACTATTCCTGATTGCTTTTGAAAGGGGTCATCTCCTTGCAGAGCACAGCTATGACAGTGGCTGATATCCACACACAGCACCCACCGGGTACTTGCACACACAATTTGTGATCTGCCTTTTCCCAGTTCAAGTAAATCCAGGTCCCGTAGAAGGTTGGAGGCAAACGGTTTTAAATCAAAGCCTCCCCGTTCTAACAGATCACATTACAGAGCATATAAACGGCGAGTGGGAAGAGCTGCTTAATTTACTAAATGCTGTTTTCTCTTTTCACATGAGTCAGCTGAACAGTATTCATTCTATCGCCCTGCTTAATAGAAACAATATTGCACGAGCTAGGGAAGAGAGAAGGGTCCCACCCGGAGATTAATTAGATTGTACTAATAAGATCGTGTCCAATAATAAACGTAACCATTATCAAAGGAAGAGTGGCTATAAGCAAGTCGCGCACGTGAGGCTCAGGCACGTACAGATGGCGCGCGGGCTGCAGAGCCCTGCCAGAGCTGGTCTGGGTTTCTCCTGCACCTTGTTCTGCTGCTCAGCAACGGCTGCAGCGATGTCAGACTCCTGCACCCATCTTCCTTCGAGGCCGAGCCTGAGCCGCTGCGGTTCAGCCCGAAAGCCTCAGGAAGGCTCTTTGCCACCCTACTCGTAAGGAGCCGCTAGGTCCGTTTGGTGCCCTCAGCAGCGCCCCATTGGCAGCGCCCCGCTGCCCTGACACAGGGCATCCTATCGCTCCATCCTCCTTCCACGCTCCAGAATTTCCTGCCTCTGGCGCTGACCAGGGAAGGGAGATGCTGGGAGAAGGGAGATACGTTTATAGGAGCAGATGAGGAGAATTACCAAAGCTCCTGCGTTAAGGAAGCAGAGAAGTTTGCAATCACCAGAACAAGGTTGCTGCCCTTAGGAGAAGGCAGGAACCTTCTCTCGTCCCATGAAAATTCAAGGTAAGAGTTTTTCTTGCTGAAGATATAAAATACAGGTCATTTCATGATCTTCAATGTTTTATTGCTGGTAAAGACCGCAAGGATAACCAGAAGCACAGAACAATCTCCAAACATGGAGAAGTTAAATAAGCTAGGACACTTCTCTGGGGGAAAAGAGGAGCGAGAGGGGATGTCACAGCCGTCACAGAGGCCTGAGCAGAGTCCTGCCTTGTCGGTACGGGAACGAGCGGGCAGCAAGTGAAGCAAGGACTCAAACAAAATAAGATCTCTCCGCACAGTGGTTAACTGAGCTCGCCAAAGGAGGCTACAAAACCTAAAAGCTGGTGGGACATGTTTGAGGACAAGTTCAGGGAAAAGAAATCCAGTAGGTGCTACTGAATACAAGAAACCCCATGCCCAGCTTAGGTCAGGCCAAGTCCAAACACCTGAAGGGACTGGGAAAGCGTTAAGGAGAGGCATGATGCACACTCGCCCTGCTGCTGTCCTCCTGAGGCATCTCCTGGAGACACGACTGCGGTCCCGACGGACCTTTAGGCTGACACGGCACGGCAGCGGCTGCAGTTTAAAACCTACATCTAGTCAGTGAAGCGGCTGAGGATTAAGCTCCAGCTGAGTTTCCGAAGTTGCGACAGCAACGTTCTGCCTTTCTGGAACAAAGAGCAGATACAGGGAAAATAGAGCCATGCAAAGACCTAGAAAATGTTACTTACCTTTGTCTAAAGGTCACAAATACCAATAAAACCTGCATTTCTGCTAGGGAAGACAGTTTTAATCATGGTGGGAAAAAAAAAATCCAGAAATATTTCAGCAAGCACAGCTCAATCACTGTATGCTTATTTTTGCCCCAAAGCCACAGAACCAGTGTGAGTAGCTCGCTACCCATCCCCATGAAAGAGCAGCAAACCCCCTCGCAGGGCCTGGGATTTATACTGCAGTGTCCCGTTGGGAAGAAGATACGCACAGGACTCGTCTGTGCATCTCTGCCTTATTACAGGCACAGTTCACGTGATCCTGGTATTTTTACTATCACGTTAAATTAAGATCTTTCCCAAGTTAAGGCTGCTGAACGCTATTTGTGCTTGCTTTGCTTTACACCACACTGGCAGCGCGTTTACCGTTCAAACAAGGCTTAAAGGCATCTTGAGGTGCGCCAGATCAGTACCTTTTCAAAAATGAAATGCTCAGGCGCAACAAAAAATAATTCCCTTCCACGAAAACAGCAAGGAAGCATCAGTAGCAATGGCTGCAGAATCTGGTCTTCCCAATTTGTCTGTCATACACATGAATGAGCAGGAAAAAAACCCAACCCAAACCATGAAAGGCCAGAGTTAGAACCTGAAATACTCAGTTTACAAGGTCAGAACTACAAAAAGTTTGTGTAACAAACAAGGGACTGCAGAGACGTTTGCTGAAAGAAGCCCATCCAAGAGGAGGAAAAAAGCCACGTTTGAGACTGGGATTTCCAGAGGGACACGGGGACGCAGCATTCCCCAATTCCTCTGTCCATTAGGGAAATCAATTTAGATTCTTTTTGAAGTCCTTCCGACAGGTCCTGCAAACTGAAATCAGGTAAAGCCAAGCCTGCACAAGCAGGATGGGGCGAGCGGCGGGCAGCGTCCACACCGGCTCTGCAGCTGACTTTGCAGTCGCCGTTGATGAGAATTTACAAGCAGCGCGGCGAAAAGCAGGAGAGCGAGACGAAGCGTTGACAGACCCGGGCAGTTGCCTGCTCTGCCGCTGCTGCTGGGCGCTTGGCTTCTGGCTGGGCTTACTGAAGCCCTTCATGCACTCACCAACGCACAAACGCGCTCCCTGTGATGCTGGCAACAGGCTTGGGGAAGGGTTGGGGTTTTTTTTTTGTTGTTGTTAGTGTTTTTCCCCACGTGCACGGGAGTTAACAAACCAAGTTTCAAGGTGACTCTAACAGCCACGAGGCTCGAGGTCTCACAGCTGGGACACAAGAGCCCTGGAACTGGCGGTCGCCCTGCCATCCGTACGTTGCTGGACCATATTTATGAATGGTGATGCACATACACCATATCCTCTGTCCTCCTCCCTTGCTCGAGAATAAATGGGGATTTACATTTATTTAGATTAGAGCACGTTTTCACAGCGTGTCCTGGAGGAGGACAAAGATAAGCAAGCATGCAGAGCCCCACTGCGCCTGCTACTGAAAGGGCAGGATCCAACTCGCCCCTTTGTGCTTTCCCCCACGGGCACGTCCCTGACTCGCCTTTTTACCAGCGTGAACGTTCATCTGAAGGACGGGGAGCTGGCTGTGCAGCTAAACTGGCAGAGAAGAGGCTCTTCTCTTTTCTTTTTTTTGGCAGAATTTGGGGCTTCGTTGTTGTTTTGGTATTTTTGGGGGGTGGTGGGGTTTTTTGAGTTTGAGATGCCCCGATGCCTTCACTGCAAGCAGAGGAGCGATGTTGCTAGCACAAGGGAGGCAAGCAGCGCGGGAGAAGCGGTCGGATCAGGCCGCTAAGAGATCAGCCTGGCCGTACCGGCAAGCGGCACTGTCAACACAGCGGATACATCCAATTCTTCGTTTTCCTTGGTCCTTCACAGCACCCATGTGCTGCTCCTTTGGAAGGAGCTACAGCATCTCCTTCCACAGCTTCTCCCTGCCAAAGCCTCTCAAGATCAAAGCCTCAGTTGATGGTCCAAATCCACATGTAATTAGATACCTATTTCCACTTATCTTCAAAACTTCACAAACACATTCCCTTCAAGATGGTAAATGCCTTGAGTCCGGATGGCAAAGGTGTTGCATCACCTTGTATTTGGGTCACCGAACAGAAGCCCTCATCAGATGACCACTGCCCGTCCATAATCTGACATGAAAACGCCGCCTTTGTCAGAGCGAAAGCTTCCCTTTGTGGTTAATGCTTCCCAGCGCGCCGTGCTTCAAGGGCTCGTGGGGATGGAGAAGAAAGGGAAGGTGAAACATTAAATTATGAGAAGTCACCCGTGGTTCTCTTTTTCTGCTCTTCCCCGCCGGGGTTTGGGGAATGTTGCCATGGTGATTGCAGCTGTGGGGCTGCGAGCCACAGCTCTCCCGAGAGCAGCCTCCGCAAACCCCAGCGCCCGCGGCCGGCGGCACGCTGCCGGAGGACGGGCACAGAGGGGACGCTCAGCCGCGCCACGAGGACGCGTTACGATACCCACGGCATTGCGCCGGGGCCAGCGCCGCGTCCGTTCAGCTGCGCCGACCTCCTGGGCTCAGAGGGCTTCTGCACACAAGGATTTTTGTCCGCGGAGGTGCTGGGCTGCAACGCGAGGCCAATTCTTGCTTCCTCTGCATTAGGCAGTGAAGATTTAGTGAAGTGATTACCATATGCAGCTGTACTGGTCTGATAAAATTACACTGAAATAGCGCACTAAATTATATTGACAAGATACATCATCTTTGCATACCGCACGTGCTGGCTGGCTGGGCTTTTTTTCTTGAACAAAGCACTGTTCTGCAAAGCTAATGAATATGTGGGAATGCTTCCAAGGGCAGAAAAAGCAACCGGGTTTTATGGCAGCTTTTTTAATTTTATTTTTTATTTTTATTATTAACATTAGAGCTGCTCCATTTGCATTCATGAAGACAATCATATAGATGGCAAAACCACAGGTATAGTAAATAAACTCAAATGCACCAGATAAAAAGCAGTAGTGTTCTCAGCTGGTGCTCCTAAAATGACCACTGGAGTTGACTCCGACAGCGACGTCTCCACTGCCGTATGGGTTTTCTAATACCGGACAGCTCTCACTTGCTAAATTCTGCTGGAGCCAGCAAGTTGCCACGGTTAAATCACATCATGTCTGCTTACCGACTTGTTTCAGTCTGAAGTAAAATCACAGCCTGGAATCCCACTAACATTTTATCACAGAATAAAAAGGAGCATTGAAGATAAAGCTAAAGGAGATGACATCCAGGAGATGTGGAACAAAAGAAAGTAAAATTATCTACTTGAACTGGAAGTCAGTTTTAATTCAGCTTAACCAAACTCATATGAAGCAAATTCTTATCGTTGCTAAACAAAGGAACCAGCATTATTTTAAGGGTTAAGGGCTACTCACATGACAAAGCTCTTAAGATAATTACTGAATCTCTTTTTGAAAGTCTTGTGATTTGTAGGAGAGCAAGAAACCGCATAATATATATAAATAGAAATGAAGATGTACATTTAAAACTACCAAGAACCAGAACTGCTATATGCATTATATGCAGATCCGTCTTTCATTTAAAAGCATTCCTGTGCAAAGAAAAACGTTACTGGACCCCAGGCTGTGATCAGCCGCTCTTAGGGCTACGCCTTACATTTCCCCGCAGTTTTTATCACACAAGCGCCTATTGTCACAACAACACATTTTATCTCCAGTTGCCTTCTCCTTAATTCAAATGTGAGGAACTCCAATGCAACAGAAGGCTCAATTATTTTTTTTTAAATCAAGTTAATCTCTCTCTTTCCTTTTAGATATAATCTTGTGACTCTCAGAAGTATCACAGTTTGCCTTACTCGGCCTTTGATTCTTCTAGGCAAAGCTGAAGTAAGGAAAATGCAGCAAGAATTACATTTCCGTGCGAGTTTTTCATGAACAGTTGAAAGCAAGTTGAGAACAGAAATTAAGATACAGGCAAAGTTGCCTTGATGTTTTCAGAGTACAGAGAAGGCCTCTTCAGATCCTTACTCGGATTTTCTTTTTTATTGTGTTGATTGCTCCTTTTTCAGCACTGCCCGTCTCCAGCTGCCCCATCTACTGGCAGCAGAGCAGGGCTGGTGCACGAACACAGGAGTGATCTGACACAGAGCAGAGAATGAGATCTAATGGTGAAACAAGAGAAATACAGAAAATGGAAGAAAGACTCAAGCATTTGCCAGACAGATTTAACACTGTACGAGGTATCTAATTACATACCTACAGACATCAACCCAACACCTGCTCTTTTGTGGGCGAGCTGTTTAGTAAGCATTGAGATTCATTAGCGTTTCTTGCCTTTAGCTGCAAGTTCCAGGGCTGTAAAGAGCTCCTCTCCATCACTTTGCAAGCATTTTAGAGCCTGGCTGAAGAACATCCACAAAGAATAACCAGAAGTACAGGTGAACCACAGCGGGGTTAAGCTACAGAAAAGGAGCTCTGGCCATCCGGTTTTCTTTAAAGTCTTCAGTACCTTGAGCACTTGAGAAGGAGCTTGTCTCTTCCCCAGAAATCTCTTATTAGGTAAAGCAGAATCTCACTAGAGGTTTCTCAGAGCGAAATAACAAAAAGATGACTCTCCCTGCCCTATTTCGATACTTTGTGCAGAAGAGAAAGACATCTCCATGTAGACGTATATTAGTCCCTCTCCACTCCAGAGAGAGGAGGAAATAGGGGAGGGAGGTTTGTGAAGCCATAGGACAACGTGCACCAGGAATTTAACTTTTGTCACTTTGGCTATTGTCACAGTAAGAGAAGCCCCAGAAGCGCAACAGTTATTCTCTATCTAATCCAGCATACCTGATGCCACACAAAACCATCCAAGCAAAATCCCTCACAGAGCCAGGGAGCTGATCCGTTATTCCTAACCAGGGACTTACCTTCTAGAGGCAAAAAGTCTTTAGCCCTGCTCTTCTCCAAGGTTGTTGAGCCCAGTCCAGATCACAGCCCAGGCTATACAATTCTGAAGTCTCCATCTAAAGGAAAGGCCAGCAAACTCACAAAAACTGACATGTTGCTGTCAAAATGGTGCCTCACACTGTTCGCTGGATTTTAGCTGAAGGAGGAGCTTCAGTGCTCACCTTGCAGTGAGACATCATCTGTTTCCACAGCAGAGACAGGCCGGGTCTTTTAAATTATTCTTCAGGAACTGCACCTTTCAATTTCAAAAAAGGTCACCTCTCAATTCCTCAGACATTTAATATGAAAACTGGGGTCACCTGGGAGCAAAGTGTCCCCCCGCAGCTTTATTCAACAAGGAACTCATTAGCTTGCCTTATACCACTACGGGGAGAAAGAGAGACTCCAGATGAAGGGCATGACCCAGGGAACTTGCTGAATTCACCAAATAAGACCAAAGTGCTTGGAAAAGTGGCTGCAGACTGGGGAATTCCTCCCCAGAAACCAGAGTGAGCACGGTGGAAGCGCAACTAAGAATCCAGAAAAACGTTAGCAGAGGTGTATGAGAGGGGCCCCACAGATCAGCACCGTTTCACTCCGAGAGAGTAAGCCAAAATACGCTTTTGGAAAAGTATGCTGCCATTTCCAGGGAAAAGACCTGGAAGAAGATGACGAGTAGCCCGAGAAAGCTGCTGTGAAGCTCATCAGCAGGGCAAGCAGAATACTGCTAAAGAAAAGGAGAGAAAAGACTGAACCACAAAGCTCAGAAACAGACAGGTCCTGCATCCTTTAAGCTTTGCATTTCCAGAAAAACTAATCACACATACATATATACACACAAAAGTTACAAAATTCCTTACTAAAGATAAACCACGCAATCTGGCACAGCAAATACCAACAGAGATGCAGCCCTGGACTTGACGCTTTCTCCTTCCATACCGGTCAAATTGTTTCGCTTTCCAGAAAGGGAATCAGATCAAAGGCATTGGAAACACAAGAAACGTGAGCGTTTCGCAAAACTATTAAGGCTTGCAGTGGATAACTTTTCCTTCAGAGTCTTACTCTTCACCAAAAGTCCACCAGGTTTAGGAAGTTTGTGCAAACTTATGTTAACTGCATCGCTTTAGAGCAGGTTTTTTCTCTGTGAAGTTTTTATACCCATCTGTCAGCAGTTTCTATTTCTGACAGGCAAAAAGGGTTTCAGAAGTTCTGTTGTTTCCCAAGTTCCAAGAATGACAAAGGAAAAACGTGTTTTAAGAAATACATTTCTAAAAATCTTGAACTAGCCGACAACCCCTGTCGGTTAGGACCAAGTCAGTTCCACCACTTCTGTGGCTGCACAAGTCAGAAGTCGTTGCTCTCTTGCTAGACAGATCACGCTCTTACAGAACACAGTTTTCAGCAAGTACTAAAATGAGCTCTTCTATTTTTTCCCCTCTGGTGTGTGTTGCTTTTGAGGTTACAAAACCAGCTTCTACTGTGGTGTTGCGGCCCCAAAAAGCACCTAAATGATTTAGAAGCCAGCCAAGTCACAACAAACTCCTGCGGCTTACCCGAGTACCTCCGTAAGCAAAGTCTGAGAATGTGTTTGCCCTGAAGTCACAGAATGTAAAATTATTTATCCTAAGGGTAAAACCAGAAAGATCTCGAGCTCAAATCCCATGTTCAGAGAGGAAAGACAAGTGCACAGGTCCTGCTGCACAGTGCCTTAGGTGTCCTGCTCTTTGTCATGCTAAGGACCTTCTGTTTTCTGCTGGGTAGACTGCCCTTCCCTCTGTTACCCTGTCACCCAAGCTGCTGGGGCAGTGTTCTCCAGAGCCTCTGCAGCAGTCTTTGCCCTTGTTCCTGCGCTGTAACTCTCCTAGGCTTGCACCTACAAACCCCAATATTGCATGTTATAGCAGGTTCTCAAGGGAAGTGATTGCCACTAGTGTCCGAAACACTTCTTTCTGTACCCCTCGGCTATATTTTTTGGTTTACATTAGGGGACTCAATAATATGGATGCCCAAAGCTTAATAAACCAATATGCACAAGCATCTGGCCCCAGATCTGGAGCTCAGTCCTTGTATGCTCCAGTCAGCACTAACAGTATCATAAGAAAAAACAACAGGGATTTTGCTCAGGTCCTGACAAAAACTCAATAATTATTAATGGAATAGTAAGATGAGGCAGATCGCGTGCTGCACCAGAAAGGACGCTCTGGGAGGATGCTCATTTGGGATCCTGTCCTTTCTCTTCCTAGCTGGCCACCGGGGAGAGTTTTCCCTGTCCCTTTTCTCACTCCGTCTTCCCCTCTCACGCCTTTCCCTGCACCCCAAAGAGTTCTACCATCAGAGTTGATGTACGCCATCAGCTATGGATCCACTAACAAACTTTTATGCATGTAAGCCTGTCTCAACATCCATTGTGCATCACTTATACATTCACCCATAAAAGTTCCTCTACATTTCTAGGTAGCCTACTTTCACGGAGTGAAGAGCAAGTTTTTTAAACAGCATCCAATAATCTTATAGGTCCTACAGCTCACGGTACCTCACACCACATCAAGACACTACAGGGAGTGCTACTGAAAGAGCTTTAAAAAAAATCAAGCAGTAACCAAACTGCAGTATTCCAGAATTTGTGCAGACATGTCACTTTTGCAAGTGAGCCTGAAAAGGCAGCAAAGGCATTTTAAGGAACTTGAACTCAGTTTTTAATGCAGTAAACTAAGCTTTACCTTCTGTAGGAAGAGGACAATCCTCACAAGCATCTTGGCATGCAGGTCCTCCAAGGTGAACAGAGTTCGAGGCGTGCGGATGAAAATCTTGGTCTTGCCATAAGCAACGTCGTGCTGAAATCCATGACACTCTATGAGCTTCTTCACAGCATCTTTGTCCGAAGGGAGGTCATGGTTTGGCCAAGTGAATTCCGAGATCATCTTGTACCTGGAATTACAAGGTACAAGTTGCAAATGTAAACTTGTCATCTAGGTTCTCAAGAAGGCCAACCTTCAACACATTTTAAAAATAATTATGATCTAAATTCTAATATAACAGATTACAGACAGAAGAGCCTCAAGACGTCCTATGTAGGAATCACAATCCTCAAAATTCAAGGAAAATTAATATGAGAGGCATGATTTTGTGAGATGCTGGAAAAAAAAAAATATAGTGAGATAACAGTGAGAAGCTCACTTCAATGCCAAACTCATGCAACACAACAAACCTCACCATTGCCTTCCTGCAGATTTGGCAGTTCCATTATTCACGCTTTCAGCATTTGATTTTAATTTTTTTTTGTGAGGAAGAAAAGCTTTGGTTTGCTCCCATTCTGCATAAGAAGCCAACTGTAATCAATTGTTTAGTCAGAAAACCGAGATTTAAAAATTCTGCAAATAATGCTCTTGTTCATCATTTTGGTAGCCATTTCTAACACATTTATTATTTACCAAAGTAGCAGATAGTTGACTGCCACAGTTTGTGCAAACACCACTACTGCCTGTAATCATTCTTCAATCATCGCCTCCCATCCTCACTCTCCAAACTTTTTTATACTAAGAGAGAAAACGCAGATTGGAACTAAGACAACTACGAATCAAACACAAAAATAACGGCATCAGACTCTGCTCTCTGTTGAGATTTACATCCTTGCAAAGTGCTGATGAAGTGAATAGCCATTTGCAAAAAGCAACAATGAATTTTCTGCTTAAGATTTATGGACATAATCAAAACCATAATAGACATTTTCACTGTAATAGTACCCGCATTCAGGTTCTAAATGAAACAAGCATGCAGCAATCTTAACCACTTCTCTATTTAAAAGCCCACGATCCAAGCCAAGCATCAATCTCAATGTTTTAGACATTCAGAATTTTCAGCTACTATTAAATGGATGCAGCAATAAACCTTTTTACTGGGGAGTGGGTGCACTGCAGGAGTTACTAAACAGACTAAAATAAGCCTGAATGGAAATACATCACACCGTCGCTTTCATTCATCAAATTAGCCTTTCCGAATAAGCTGTTCAAGAGGGGAAAAAATGGAGGTGCGCACAGGGTCTAAGCAGGGAACACCATTGGCAGGAGGGCTACAGCACGCAGACAAGGGATCTTGCTGATAAATAAAAGAGGTATATTGAAAAAACCCTCTTCAGGCTCACAAAAAATAAGATTTTGCATTTATACTTGGCTGGCAAAAGCATTCCTTCTCTCAAATACACGTACACACAGGACATAAATATTTTACACTGGTTTCTCTTTCCTGTTCTCATCAGGAAAATGTTCTGCAATAATTAATTCACTGGGAAAATCTTCTACCTTGAGACATTTACATTAGGAAAAAACAAAAGACAACCAGAGTGGCAGTGCAAACCCATGCGTTATTAAACAGCCCTGCTCCACCGATGGGGCCAGAAAAAAAAAAAAGGGATAAGATGTCAGAGAACTGGAAACCTGCCCAGAAGAAATGTTAAATTTTCTTCCTCCTTTACCACAAAAACAGGGCTATGGTGTTTAAAGGCATCCCGAGGCAAACGGACTACCTCCCTCCTTGCCCACAGGTGGCGGGACCGGCAGTGGAATATCGTGGCATCCTTTTGCTCCTCCCGTGGCACGTGCAGCGCGACGCCACGAACGCCCTCCCCGCAGCGGAGAGGGCGACCTGGACGCCACAGCAAGTCAAAATCCCAACCTCGCTGCTAATCATAGCGAGGCAGAACCCAAAATAAACCTGCTCACTGACACCACAACCCTGCCCCTCTCCTGCCTGGAGGCCTCAACAGCTTTCAAGGTCACTTATACATTAAGCATCCATTTCTACACCACCTTTCTTTCTCCTTTTTCTTCTCCATACTTAGCTGTAGAAACACCCGGCACACGTCAGGTTGCTCCCAGAGCTCCCAGTTCTCGGTATGCTCTCCTAAGAACCCAGATTTTTGCAAGCCACGAAATTATGAAGCTTTAATGAAAAATATCAGTTCTGCACGTGAAGCAGGGTCATACTTTTCTCGTAGCACTGTGCGGTTCACAGCTATCGGTGTCGGTTACACGCTATGTTTAACGTTGCCCGGGAATAGGCATGTGGATGCCTTCATGGTGAAAGTGTTGGATTACGCTCACACGCGGCCATGCCTGCAGATGCCTCGCAGGCGCCGTTCTTCCCCCTGCCTCCCCCCACATCCCCCTTTCCGAAATCCAATCGGCTTTTTTTTTGATAGTAAGTTATATCTTAAAACAAAAGAATGCATCACATCTGTTTAAGATACATGGTCCTGACATGCATTCCGCGCAACTGGAAGACGTAGTTACCAAGTGAATGCACATCTCTTGGTCCAACAAAAAGATATTTAGATTTTACTTTCTACAGCTTGGTAAGGGCAGACTGGTTTGCACAGAGCTCAAATAAAAGTTTTCTTAACTTCAAGGAAAAGGACATTTATTAATGGTCTTAACTATGCTTTTTCATTTCCTACTGGTAGATATGAGATATCAACTACCTTACAGTATTTTAGGGCTAAATAGCAACAAACTCTTTTCCCACAGAAAGGAAAGCTATTTTTCATACGTTTTTATATACACACGTACATACACATATATAAAAAAATAGGCATACACGCACTCACACAGATATATGCGCATATACATATGTATATGTATCTCTATATATCCTGATATGTATCTCCTGTCCCCTCTAAGAGGGATCAGCAAGAGAAAACCCAGGTATCTGTTCTGGGCTCAGAAAATCTGAAAGCTTCAGGGGCCTGCGAGGGAGTTAAACATCTGTTTGTGGGACTGAACTTTTACAGTATCTTTTGCAAATGGAAGCAAAGAGATGACAAAGTTATGCCCCCAAACAGCCTCTCACTGAGTTACTCTAGGTCTGCCTTCAAACGAGCCCCACATGCAGCGCAGAAGTCCAGAGCTGAAGGGCCCGGAGCCTCCTCCATGCTCCCAGTCTCCCGGTAAGCCTGTTAAATAGAAAGGAACACAAATCCCTTGTGATCCCTGTTGAAAAACCACGCAAAAAACGTGCAGCTTGTACCACAAATCATATCCCCCAGCCCCTTTAAGAGGGGTACGTCTCACCCAAAGACAAGGAACAAAGATTTTTGGAAAAAATAAAAACAATATCCAGGATGGAAGATTTTTTTTTTTTTTCTAATTTAGAAAAATCAGCGTAGTCTGGACTCGAAGCAATAGTTGGTATGCAAATACAGGGTCTGATACCTTACGCTGGAGGTGTTTAATCCTACTCCAGGGTCTGGCAGAACAAATGTTACGATAGCCTGAAAGCTCTACCAGTTGCCATGTGCTAATTTGGTTTACGGGCTGTAAACACCACTTCTGGTCTTAAGCTTACAGGAGCTCATCAAACATTCATTAAAAACAAAGCAGCTGTTTATATTAATAGTAATTACACAAATCTTAAGAGTAAATGGTAATGAATTCCACATGTGAGGGCAGAAGCACACTCTAACCACTGCATAATGTTTAAGAAAACTGATAGACAACACTGAAGGCTGTATTTAGTAAGCCAGACCCTTTCATTCCACTTCAGGTGTCCTGAAATACTCAGGCAAATCTCCACTGTGAACAGCAAAAGATCTTTCAACAGCGCTTTGTTTCTAATGCATGACATCCCACCTGCTTGAATAGTTTGATTTTTTTCTACCCTCAGGGCCTTTTCCTTACCTGGTTCAGTAACAGAAGTAAAAATCAATTCACTATTTCATCAGCAAGAGGTTGAATTCTTAGTACCCATGCTAATTTACTGAAGCCATAAGACAAATTTCAATCTAAAACATTTAATTTGTCACAAGTCTGGTAGGAATTAAGAGGGCAAGTAGTATCAAACCCATGTTTTAATGGGGTCATGTTCCTATCCCGTTTTCAGATGTCTGGATTTAAAGTTCAGAGGTTTCCTCCTGCACACGCGTAACGTCACTGCGTGCCATCAAGCACTTCCCAAGACACATGATGTCTGTCTGACTCTCTCACGGCAACAATTAGACAATGTTCAGAGAGAAAACAGAAGTTAATTAGTTCTGGTTTTAGGGTTTTGCTCTGGGGAAGAACCTCATTACATGTTCCTGCTGCAGAGTAATACGACAATCGACTTTTAGCACAGAAGAAGTGGAGCCCGAGTGCCACGTGCGCACCTCTAAACACGTCTGCTGCCACAAAACGAGAGAGCAACCAGAGTCCCTGTTAGACTCATGTTTTATCATACCCAACAGCAGACATCAAACCAAACACCCCACCGCTCGTGCTCAAGAACGAGGACCACAAGCCCAGAGGACTTAAGGCTTACTCTTCGCTCAAGGGGAGCCAGCCAAATCACACACCTCACTCCAACGTCCCAGCTGTCCTGCGAGGAGCTGAACCGAGTCACTTGCCAGCACCCTTCTTACCTGTGAAGAAACTTCTCGTACGTTTGGCGGTAGGCAAAGCCTGCTCGGCGGACTCTCACGTTCTCCAAAAGGCCAAGGTATTCAACCTGATGCCTGCAACGCTCCTCATCAAAAAGCTGTGGTGACTTCTTATCGTTGGGCTTAATGCAACGGACATAATAGGGTTCCTAAGGGGACAAATCAAACCGAGTTTCACTCAGAAAGAAAAAGGTCCATGTAGACACAACTGTTTCCTCCTCATGAAAACATCGCGGTGCCAGTCCACCCCAGTCATCCGAATGAGGTTTAGTTGCTTAACAGGAGTTACAAGGTTAGAATAGAAATGACAAAGTGGCACATAACACGTTCTTCCCCTTAACACCCTGCAACAACGTGTTACAGGGTCAATGTGTCACTCATTCGAGTTCGACTGTCCTTTGCTATATATCAGAACCAGTTCCACATCCCCCTTCTCTACAGACTTTGACGATA
Source organism: Nipponia nippon (assembly GCF_047370975.1). NCBI lineage: Eukaryota > Metazoa > Chordata > Aves > Pelecaniformes > Threskiornithidae > Nipponia > Nipponia nippon. Next base: position 5,618,441 of record NW_028262350.1, read on the forward strand.
GCAAAAACAGTCTTCATAAAAGACAGAATAAACAATGTAATTCACTGCCCTGACTGTTGGATATGGCTTTCCCAGTATCGACATCTAAAAGCAGCACGGATCACTCCATAATATTTAAACTATGCTGAATCAAGTCCTCTGAAGCCTGTAGCAACATGCTTGAATGCTGGAAATCCCTGAACGCTACCCTGTGCAGGGCAAACCCCAGCCACCTTCCATCCCAGTTCACCACCTTCCACAGGACAAACACAAGCCACCAGCACCCGAGTTCCCCTTTCTGCACCACCTTGGACTCGCAGGCGGCAGCGATCGCTGCGCAGGGACTGGTGGCTTTACTCCAGCCAGCAGAGCCCGGGTGCTCCAGCCCCGAGCTGGCTGGGTTGGCCCTGGATGCCCAGGTGAGGGTCTCACACCCTTCCCTGCCAGCCTGCACCCGCAAGATGAGCCCCATATACAGCCCTGCTAGACTGTTTTGGTGTTTACTTTTGGTTTTGTGAGATGAAAGGCAACTTTCATTTAGGCCAACATGGCCTATAGCTAGCACCAACTTGTCAGGGGTGGCTATAAGTCTTTTAAACTCATGTCCTTTCATCACACTGGGTTTTGAAGTCTGTTCATTTCTTTCTCTTCGTTGTTAGCCCTTGCTCTCCCACTTTTAACTTCATTGGTGGGAGGAAAAGCAATTAATAAGCGTCATAAAGGCCCACCTTGGTTTTCCAAGGTAAAATTGTATTCTTATAACATTAATATATATTGTTTTTTTAAGTAGCCCTTGCAAAAAGAGTGGCATATTCTGCAGGCTGGCAGAGCCTACTGCCCACCAAGTCTCATCGCTAGCCAAGGAGAGAACTCCAAAGAGGATCCCAGTCAGCTCAGAAGGGCACAGTATGTCCAGAGCCTTGCTTCAGAGGACATGTCAAAGAGGCACCTCAACTGCAGCATTTCAAAAATCAGTTTACAGCAATGCTAACGTTATGATAAAGGGAGATAAGCAGCCTGGCTGAAATCTTAACATTAGAAGATGCCAACTTTCATAATCACAACCGGTAATTAAGAATGAAATTTCAGCAGCTTTCCCCCAGATGTAACCAAAGGCCCCTTCTCAAAAGGGAAACCCCAAGGGTTCTCCAAAGGAGTCTGCTCTGTTCCAGTATTACCGGATGGTTTCAACAGTGAGTTGAATAAAGAAGTGCAATGTGGGTACTAAATCTGCAGGCACTATAAAGTTTCAGAGTGCAAGAGCCCACAATGTTAACAAATGGGAGAAATGGTCTGGAAAAAAAAGAAAAAGGGATTAATTTAGTGAGGACAAATGCAAAGTTCCACATTTAGGCAGAAATAATTGTATAATAAAAGAATGAAAAACTGATTTGACACTAGCGCTAAAAAAAGATCTAGTAGTTCCAGCTGAACATGAGTCAAGTTCATGTTTTGCTAAGGAAGGGGCACAGGAACAGGAAAACTGTAAGACAAAAAAACCTAACAGATTTCTACTTATCTGAACCTTACATTCAGTTTGGGGCACTGCAGTTCAAGTGGGATGCAAACGGCGGTGAGTCAGTTCAGGGAAGAACAAGAAAGATCAAAAATCCAGAAAATGTGACTCAGAGGAAATATGGGTTTAGTCTTGAAGGACTGAGGAGCCACATAACCATCCCGATGTCAGATTTCATACACTTAAAGGGTAGATATGAAGAAAAGTAAATATTCAGTTTTAGGACAAAGAAGCACTGGCTTTGACTACAGTATAAAAATTCAAATTAGGCATTAGGAGAACAAGGAACGGGAGCAGAACACCTGCAGAAAGGAGGGGAACCTCCAGCACTGGAGAGGAATAACCTGAACAAGCATCTGCAAAGAGAAGATAGAGGCAGAGGTGTCCTCAAACAGGAGATGAATTAGGTGCGTTCCCAAGGTCCCCTTTAGCCCTATTTTCTATGATTTGTCTATGATTTAGCCCTATTTTCTCTGATTTTAGGTCACTTACCTAATCTCAGGGTAACATGAAAGGCCCAAAATTGCTATTTTCCCTTCAGTAATATTGAATAAACAGGATCATCCTTGACTATCCTGGCTAGCCCTGACGTAACCTGGAGGTACGCAGCAGTAATGACAGGCACACGGAGCTTCCACTCACCGGTACGAATAGGCTGAATACGAGTAATGAACAGGCTAAAATACGGAGGCCTTGGAAAAGCAGAGACTCGTATCCTAGAAACTGATACAAGCCACCGGATCTTCTGGGGAAGGTGTTGGACTGGAACGTTTCCCTGCTTTCTTAAGCATGCAATCGGTAGCATCAGGCTGTGCTTTTCTCCTGGAGGGCTTTCCCTGGGGTAGGAATATACGGCATCGAGGAGAGCGAGCAAAATGTAAGCCAACCACCCATCCAAGAGCTGGCAGCATCGCTGTGCTGCCTGCCCTCCATGCAGCAACCCACGAGTGCGTAAGTAGGTACGGGGAGTGCGTGGGTAAACAGAGGGATGGGCGGGCAATATCCGTTCTTACATCATCGCCCTTCTCCCCTCATGATGTCATCTCTCCCCACGAAGCGCACCAGGGATAGCTCTTTCACGGTCTTGTCTGGCTCCTTTCCTTACCAGGGAGACTGAGACAAAGCTGCACGCAGCGGAGAAAACTGCCCCGCTTCCAAATAACCGGCTGAGGCCCCTGGTAGGGCAGTGCTCTCTTCATCCTGCTCTTCTTTTCATATCCTCAGAGAGCGGTGGGCTCAAAAAAGGAAGGAACACCACGGACACAGCTTCCCCAGGACACCAGGCAGCCGAGCGACAGCTCTGTTCTGCGTGACGTCTTCTACCAAGGTCACCACCACGCTGAGCCCTTTCTTTTCCCACAGTAACTCAACACAACCCATCCCTATTCTATTTGTTCTCCTTTTTTTAAGGAGAGAATGGTGAAATATAACGTGCTGGTACAATTCAAAGAGTTTTAAGAGATTTACATATTAACTTTTTTGGCTTTCTCCTGAAAATTCTCTCTGCACTGAAGGTAAGAAGGTTTACGGGGCCTTTATTCACTTGACAGTCTCCTACCAGCTCTCCGAACTTGCAATCTGCGTGGGTGATGATTTTCCCCTCAGTTCTAGAGCTCGGCTGTGCCATGGGAACGCAGCTGTCATTGGCGCTCTTCACGCTCTCTCAGACATTGTGTGTCAAACTATGAAGGTGGAAGCAGCCCTTTCTAAACTTCAAATCAGTGTTGAAGTAGGTTTGACATGGTCATGGCAGCTATGACTGATGAGGAGTAGGAGTTTGCTGGACCTGATGCCTGCAATTTATAAGCTCTGTATTGTAATCGCTCAGTTGTATGGCAAGAAATGAAGGCCAGGTCATTCATCTGCTAGAACAAGTCTCCTATATGACTGGAAATAAGTTATTTAGGGAAAAGGCAGGCTATACAGAGAACTCCCTGAATTACACCTGAACTTAGAGGCTGTGAAGAGTCTGCAGTTGTGAAGGTGAATGGTCTGCAGTTCTCCCCATCACAGACCTATCCCAGTGTTACCAACAGTCACTAACATCAGAACAACACCAGACCGTGCTGGATCTGCCGTCAATACCGTTGTGTTGCATCTGATGTCGAGATGAATATAAATCCTCTGATGAGATTGATATCACAAATATTCCACATTTGATCCACAGAACTGCAACATCTTGAGAACACAGGAACCAAATTAAAGAAGTCATTAGGAGCATGAAGTCGAGAAAGTGCATCCCACCCCTCTGCCTCAGGGGAAGCAGTGTCACTTGTTCATTACCGACTTTACAGCATCCAGTTCACAGCGATTCATTATTGCTAACACATAAACTCCCCTCACCACTGCAAAGCTGGCTGCTCGCGTTGTCATTCATGTCTTTGCCGTTCAAAAACGCAACAAACCTCAAGGCAAAAAATCTGTGCCTTCAAGGCCAGCACAAAGAGGAGTGACTGTATCTGCTTTTGATATAAAAGGCAGAATTCAAGATGCTGCTTTCCTTTTGGAAAACAGAAATAGGAAGTTCCTGCACAGACAGGAGATCATCTATCAGTGTAATTACAGTGTAATTAAAGCCTCTCAGCAACGACAGCTACTAGGGTGAATACTGAAGTAGATTATTCCATGCGTACAATCCCACCAGCCTCAGCTCTTCAGGGGGATAATTATGCAGCTCCCATTATTGCACCACGAGGCTGTCAAGCCTGGGAGCTGCATTTTATAAATGGAAGAACTGAAATACAGAGACACAAAGGCCCCAGTTCTGAAAGCTGTTTAGATGCCTAATTGCAACTATTTTTTCTTCTTAAATCAAGCTGAGCGATTCTTAGATTTTTAAGTATTAAAAAGAAAACAAACCAATTTAAAGTCATTGCACCCTAAACAAACTCCTCCTTGAGAGATTCCTTCTCCATAGTTTATAGCTTGTTAGATGAGGAAGGGATAGGGGACAGGACTGACAAATTTGTGCTGGCTATGTCCAGTCAGTCACAGCGATGACATTATAACTTACTAGAGATGAAGCCTGTCAACCTGGATAGGAGAGGAGAGGTACGGAAAAAAGAAGAGTCAGACAAAAGGAGCTACAGAGAAGGAGGGGGGAAAAAAAGGAAAGAAAAATAAAAATAAAAGAGATGCATGTCCAGAGAGAGTTCCTAGAGAAGCTCATCATTTACAGCCATGTCAGCCAAAGGATTTCCCGTGTCAGCATTTAAAAGAAAAGCCACCCAAAGTAATCCATCACACAAAGACCAAATCCTCAAGAGAACAGCACGGGCAGTAAAACATGTGCTTGAAAAATGTTACAGGGCAACTCTGTAAAGCCGGTTTTTGGTTTGGTTGGTTTGTTTTTTGAAAAAAAAGCACTTTTTTCTACCTACCAGAGGTTTCAGCCCAAAAGACGCTCAGTGTAAGTCTGGAGGATTACAGTATTATTGAGATACCGGTACTGATAAGCGCCACTTCAACTCAGCATCCTCCAAAAACATATTTCCTGAGTCTTCATACTTGTATGGACATGCGTATACACAAGCTGAAGTTAAAACCGTATTTGTGAACAGCTCCTGCGGTGTTAACACCACTTTTATGTTACCGACCCTAATGGAAGCCTCTGACACCCTAATCACACCGCCGGCCCCTTCCTCTCAGGAAACGCAGAACTCTGCTTTATCACCAAATTCCAGATATAAACCAGAATAAACCAACAAAAGAGAATTTTAAAGGTGGTTATTTTAAATACCAGAAAAGTTAAAAAAAACCCCAAACAACTAATGCTGTAGGTACTGTACTCACAGACTTTGAGGTTTGTTTCTGGTATTATTATTATTCCTGCCCACCAAATTAGCATTTTTGAGACTATGCCCACAAAGGCCAGGTTTAAAGATACAGTTGATACTGCCAAAAAATCTGCAGCTTTTCGAGAAAGGCAAATGAGCATCAGTGAAGAAGAGCTCTTGGACTGCCATTCTGTTCAAGGACTGTAGAAAGAGAGCACATAAATATGGTTTAAAGCACTTTATGGAGAAACATTTAACAAGCAAGAACAGCCCAGGTGGAATGGGAGGCCAGGATGGGAAAAGCAGCACTGAGTGCACTTATATACTGGGCACGCTCCGGTAACGTTAATAAATCACCAGCTCAAACTGCAACAAAATTCAAGCGTATCTTCATCTTGGTTTTTTGAGAAACAGCTGAGAAAAACATGAACTGATATTACCTCTCCCTACGGAACCTTATTCCTCTGACATCCGTAGACCACAGCAGCTAACACCACTTGTGCAACGCTGTTTTCAGAGAGCTGATTTCATCAGCTGTTACCACAGCCTTCCCAAAAAAAGTCCTGCAGGGTCCAAACCGCAGTCAGACACACAGACGTTGTGACTGTTGATCCCCAGAAGTGCAACTCCGGTCCCAAGTTAAGCACGGGAAAAATGAGTAACACGACCCAAGGGAAGAATTACGGTACCTGTAACTGCAGTGAGTGGTGTCCCCAAAAGAGACGGTGGTTTTACCAGCCCCGGAACAGCAACTCTTCACCCGCTCTCCAGCCCCCAGCAGAAGTAAGAGAGCCGAGACAAGTATCCAAACTGGCAATGACTCAGAGGCAGAGTATCCCATTTATTTGCGCATAACCAGTATCTAACAAAGCATAGCTTGAATGCCCAGTTATTAGCTTGCTAATCACATGCACATATTATTAACTATCCGAAAAGTCATCTCGAGGTGATCTTCAGGGCACAACGGCCAAACAGAAGCACTGTATCTCAGCGCTCTGTTTTACCGCTTGACGTACACAATGATTGTGTTCAGGACCCTGATCTAAGCAACCCCTCCTTTCTAGGACGCACCAAAATTTAGACCCTTTAAAGTAACATAAGCTTGATTTCAGGATGGGTCTCACCAAATTTGGGGTTTTTTAAGATGTATAGCAGCCAGGGTCTCCACTAAAAATTGCTAAAGCTCAACTACATAACTTAGTTTGCAAGCTTAAGTACCTACAAACGCTGTTCTGCAGGGAGCATTAGCCATGTAAACTTTTAAACGGCAGGCTCCAAAGTGCAATTTTCACCCCCTTCATCCCAGCCCTCCATCAGGCTAAAGGTTGGCCATAAAACACTGCGCAACCAAGACAGCCCTTGGCTCCTTCCTGCTTGGCAAGAGCCCTTGTTAAGCCCTGAGAAACACGCCTGTTTAATGAGAGCCTTCTCTTCGCTGGGATCCATAACTCTCTGGGAAATACAATGCTCTAAGACAATTTTCTCCATTGCTATTCAACAGAAAATCAGGAAAACCCCAACATCTTCAATACAAGTTTCTCCATGAAAATTTAGGAAAGGTAAAGAACGGGAAAGGTGCGTACTGTGGCGCACATAGGAGCCCCCCAGGGAATTCACGAGCTATCCTGAACACGGCCTATCCTTGGAAAAGGCTGACATTTGTGATAGAGATACTGATGATAAACGGAATAAGCCATATCCATAAGCTCAGGATGGATAATGTGCGATTTAAACTCTTCATCTCCTACTGTGAGTTGCAGGAATTGTTCAAACCACCACAGTGCATGGCATTCTCCTGACTATTCCAGTTTTATAAATACCAGGTGGCCTAGAATAATTTTTCCAATAAACAAGCAAATGAAGTTTTTCCACGAACGCTTGCCGAATGTCCCCACAAACAGCTCCCTGCTATCCCCCCTTGACCACATCCCTCCACTACAACACCCCAGCAGTTTGTGTCCGTATTGCTTGAAACACCTCACTGCGGTGCGTCAGGTTCCCTACCCGTTCGGCTGGGCAAGAGATAACGTGACTGCTCCGTACGACAGAGATCTGCATTAACAACAAGTGGCATCCATCAGAATCTTTTGCCTTCCCCAACTACTCTTTTTCACGGAAGTCATTTGGCATTGAAGGCCAGAAAGAGAGAATCTCTCCACCATGAAACTACATCCTCTGGGCCCTCTGCCAAAAAAGCTTTGCTAAAGATGATGATTTATTTGATATAATAATTATTACCTAAGAGAGACTGGCTTTCCTACAAGTGAAAGATATACTGGTCACAGAGGAAACAAAAATCCACCTTCTTCATGCGGGGATGGCAGGTAAGTCTCCTATGAGATCTTCACAGCTGCCCATTGTCACGACCAAAGCTCATCTGCCATTGGTCAGCTCGGCTTTCCGACTGATTGCAGCGATAGGAAGGTGGGAGTCTCTCCATGGAGAAGCTACACCCTACTCATCAGAAGTTGGAGTCAATTTTGAAACAGAAGTATTTACCTTCGATGCCAGGTTGTCCACTAGTGCAATCATGGAGTTCTTGAAAAGAGTAGCAGCTGTCAGAGGTCGCTTGGTTACCTCAGTGATGCTCAGTTTACCTTCAGGCCACATCATCTTCAACACAGGGTTAGAGCTAAAAGACAGTCTCTTTAATTGCACCGTCTAACAGCAGTTCCATTAAATTTAAAATTTACCAGCTTGCTTCTGTCCAGATCTACTGGTGTTTTCAGCTCAAAATGTATCAGCCAAACCAACATGACATTCCTGGGCAAAATATGTGTTGTTCTTGAGCAATATACTGTTCAAGCTTACAACCGAATATTCTGGAAAACTGACAAGCGCGTTCTCCTCTTCTGATAAGATGTGCAGTAATGGGATAGTAAAAAACCCGCAGAACTGATCTACCAAAAGTAGAGTCTGCCTTACTGACACAAACATAACGAACTTAATCAAAACAGAAAAGAGTAAGGCCATAGCCTACAACGTCCTCCCCTGAAACTTGCTATCTGATTTGAAGGTGTATTTCTGCACCATTCTTGATATATAAAATAATTTATAGATTTCAGCCTACATTTTCGTGAAGGGTTGAAGGCGAGGTAAAATGGCCATGATGGATGGTAAGAGCTCTGGAAGAGACAAAAGCTGAAAGCAGTTACAGCAATCTAATAGCCAGTCTGTCACGTGCTTTAATATGCCGTAAGTGGCCTGTGTGAACAGTCTTTACCAGAGATTTAACGGAAAACAGAGGCTAAATTTAATAAAACCTCCATACAGCAAATATTTTGCAGGTTTTTGGTTAACGTGAAGTTTTGAAAACATGAACAGCAAGGCTGTTGAAGGGAGTACTGAGTAAACATCACAGGAGTGTAAACTAAGTTAATAGCTGTACTAGCTTTTCAACCAAGCAAACAAAGTTGTCCAAGCAGCTGCAGGCTATTTTTTTCTGACTTCCACCTCTGAGCAAAGTCTCTGAAAGGTTGAGACAGGCCACAGTTACGAATGAATTAGAACACGGTTAATGCCAGCCGTCAAGGAAAACAGCTTTGCGGGGCACTTACACATACACGCACGTTTTGATAGGATTTCAAATTTCCTCATCAAAGGCAGCTTGTACTTGCCTAATTAGTATTTATAACACGTGACTACATGGTTTAAATTTTTCACATCGTGCACATATGAAAAGGATTCAAATCTATTTGCCCATTTTACCCCTCAACCCTAAACTTTCTTCCAGAACAAGGACTTCTGGCTGGGGCCGGTGATATCTGTTGTTGACCAAATGCTACTCAGTCTCTTCAGCATTGATTAAAGAGAGATCGGTAACGGTACATTTGCAACTGGTCCAAAAACCTGGTTAATGACAAATCAAGCAGCACAGGTAATCTCTGCACAGCTATCTTGGTTGCACAATGAGTTGGGTTCAAACAAACACTTTAAATTTAGTTAAATTAAAGGTTATATCAGAACAAAAACAACATATACAGAGTAAGGACTTTATCCTGAAAAATCAAATTAACAGCCTTCAGGTCGCGGCAGATATAGAAAGATCAAATCCCAAAGCAATGTGTTTATTCACGTGCACTGCACACACAGTAAAGACAGCATCAGTGAAAACATCTCTTCTAGCATCCACTCTATAAGAAAGGATTCTGACAAGTCAGATTGAAATTCACTTCATTAATATTTTTATTCCTACCTGTTGTACATGAGGCGCTTGAAGTCTTGAAATAAAGTGTCCTTGTTTTTGTCAATAAATCCAGTGACTGAGTAACTAAAAAAAAAAAAAGGAAAATAGAGTTAATTGCAAAGCAGCAAAGTCCGTCTCTGAGCTGCTGGTATCAGTGTGGAATCAGCATCCTTGCACTCCTACAGACACAGCAGATGCTAATCAGGAACCCAGCTCTGTTTCCCAACCTATCACTAATTTGCTGCACAAGCACTGTGTGAGACTTCGATCCTTCTGCCCAGCTTTCCACCTCCAGCGCAGGAACAACATACATCTAGTTTTAGAAAGCTATTTGAACTATGCAGGTGAAGAGCATGAGGGCTGAGACACCCAGCAGGACTTCAGCAAGCTGTAGACGGCCCAAATTCCAGAGTCCCACTCATGACTTCTACCTCCAAATTCAGAGCATGTGTTCGTGTTAAATCCTACAGAAATTTTCTTTGTCAATATGTCTAGTCTGTCCCTCTCCTGGTGTCAAGGAAGATTCTCTAGTGGGAGAGCACCTAAAATCAAGAGCAGCCTAGACCCAGTGACTACAGAACTCTCCTGGAAATCAACACACACACACACATATTTTGGACTCCTTCCTTCCTCTCTTCCCACAGAAACGCCACCCTGAAAGATTATTGTTTCAGGGTTTCATCTCTTCTCCAAGACTCGAGACAGACAGTGCTCTGTCCTCAAAGAAAAGGTCCAAAACCTCCCCATTCAGTGGCTCCCACTCAGTTGCTTCCTGAGCTCCAGATCCCCCCGGGAAGCCTGCACCTAAACCGCAGGCACTGGGATCCAGAGCCCAACAACATCCAAATCCCTGCACGGAGCCACCCCCTCCACACAGTTCAGGCTCAAATATTATCTGCAAATATTTCCACATTTCAGTTTTCTTTTACCAAATTTTTCAGCCACTGGCGGTACGGAAGGTTCAACCACTAATATGGCACCTTCTATTTTCTCCTCCTTGGCAAAACGCTTTGAAATCAGGGATGTCTATCAGCCATCGCTCAGCAAAGACTCCAGAACAAAACCTAGCTGTGGAATGGGCTCCAGTATGATCACACTGGTTACCGCTATAAATTAAGGGTAAATTTAAACTCAAGGTAAAAGAAATCCTAAATTATTTCCTCATTAACTCCCTTTAGATTCTGCTGGCATGGGGAGTTACACAAATCCAAAACCATTAAATGACTCCAGTGATATTCCAGACAGCAGTTTTCCCAGTGAACAGTTTCTAACATATGGGCATCTTCCACTTCATCTTCCTTCATATTACTCTCACATACTGGAGACATCTTTGTAGGCTTCAGGTACGGAAAACTTTTCAACCTGAACGGGGAAGGCTTCTTGCACTGATACTTACTTCAGTTTAACGCTACCCTTGTATTTTTGCTCAAATCGATTTGAGCATTTAAAGCCAGAGAGCTATATAATAATACTAAACAGATGTCTAAACCAGATTTTATTGGCTCAGTATAGCTTTCTTGCATAAACAATGCTGGCTTTTTTTTTTTTCCCCTCTGTCTTTTTTCCTGAAGCACGGCTCTGCCCTCAGCCCCCCTCCCCATATTCTCCTTTGGTTTCAATTCCAAGCACAAAATCATATGCTGTATAGCAAGTAACCAGCATAAGATCTAATTGATAAGCAACTGCTGCACTCTGTAATTCTGTATGACAGCTATTCTGGTTCGTACCAGAAGCAGCATTAAATCAGAATATTGTACCACTTCAAAGCTGGCTAAAAGACAAAAATAGAAGGTGCAACTTTATTTCTGAAAGAGACTTACATCACATCTCCGGCGTAGTGCTTGATTCGAAAGTCTCTGTCAAACTCCAGCGTTTTGTCAGTCGCACAAAGCTAAAATAAATTCACATACATTCAAACGTCACCTGTGGACTTCCAAGTTTCACGGAAGAGCAATATGTATTGGAAATAGAAATGGAAAGTAGAGTTATTCCATTTCATATATGCATGTGTAGATGTGAAATCCAGTTATAACACTGCTTTATAATATTTTTTTCATGGATGCATTATAAGAACATATATTTGTACAAAAATCAGGTTGCAAGAGCCTATAGTTTTATTAAAAAATTGATACTATCTCAAAAACACCATTACGCAAAAAGAACATTTGCGCACGTAGAGAAACATTGCACCTAAGAGTCAATTTATGACCTTTTTTTTTTTTTTAAAGTCTTCCTTTCTTTCTTTTCCCTTTGCAATATCCCTCCTCGGCAAAGAAATGAAGCAATCAAAACAGGACAGTTAGAAGAGCAACGCTTGTTCTGTCCCAAATCACTCCAGAGCAGCCAAGACCCCTCAAAGAGGGACGGCCCCTGCAGATCCACCCGGGGCGCTCACAGCTCCGGCCCTCCGCTCATTCCCTCGCTACGGCAGAGATGCCAAGTACCCACGCGGCAGCCGTTCAGTAGCAGCAGCCGTAATACGCTCATCCCTTCAGGAATAACAGCAGCCAAAAAAAAAAAAAAATCCATCAGGCTCAGCTTAATTAAAAAAGGAGAACGAGGTAAAAATGAGGATTTTTTTTAAAGCCAAAAGGGGCAGGTAGAAGAATTAAGGCTTTGCAGGGAGCATGGGCACCATTTAGAAACACCGAGGGCTATGAGCAAATATCTACTCCCCACCAAAAGTCTTTGGAAAATAAAAGAGGAAATTAGCACGGTTAATCTGCAGGGCAGGAGAGGTTATTAGAAGCAGAAAGATATCCTCCAAAAAACTACCTGTGTCCAAAAGTAGAAAATAGATTGGCTCAAACTGACAGAACAGATGTAAAAAAAAGAAAATAAAATATATTTTTAAAAAAATCAGAAGGAGGAAACCAAACAGTCTGAGTAACAGGGTACACAAAGTTACAAAGGTACGAGCGGCCCAGCAGAGCGGGAGCAGGAGGCACGCCGGCGGCTGCAGAGCTGAGAGATGACCGAGGTGCAGAAGGAACACAGAGAAAATGAAGAAACGAGGCCATGCCAGGAAAAGAAAGTAATTTTTCTTTTTGCAGCTCTATTCACCAGCAAGGGGCTATGGAGGATGCAATGCCTTTTTTCAGCCACCCAAAACATACATCTCAAACCAACGTGTCAATAGAAGAGGTACAGGACAAGCAAAACCATAATGAAACGAAGCAACTGCTGCTACCAGACGGGACACGGCTGCACGAGCTTCTGGCTTAAAACTCATCCAGCACCGGAGAGACTGGAAGGCAGCTTAACATGATGCCAGGTTGCTGGGTTTTTTTAAAAGGATTGATTCTCTCTGAACTTTGTGTCTACTGGGCAAATCAGTTGAAATTGTTAAAAAAAAAAAGACTAGCAAGTGTTTTGATACAGTTGATAGTCTGCTTGGATTTCTCTGAGCCTTTTCACAAGGTTCCTCACTAACAACTCAAAGAATTTAAGCTGCTATGAAAGATAAGAGCAAGGCTCTTCACAGAGATGACTGCTGGAAAGATGGGAAACAGGAGTCCTGCAGGGGCCTGTGCTGAGGTCTACGCTGTTAACATCACCTTAAAGGAGCCACGATCTGAGGGTAATCGGAAGGGGATCAGGCCTGGTGGTGGTACTCAATTATTCAGGGAAGTAAAGACAAGGGCTGGCTGTGAAGAACTGCAGGAAGACATGGGAGGCTAAAGGAATGGCAAAGAAGAGCAAATGAAATTCAACATAAATACAGTGATACACCCAGAAAAAAGCCAAAGTTCATAGCAAATGATGGGCCCCAAACTGTCCATTCCCAACCCAACAAGTATCTTCACTACCCTCCATCTCAAGAAGGACACAGGAGAACTGGAAGAGGCTTGATGAAGGGCAAAACCAATCAAGTACTGACTGACTGCTACAGGAGGAAGGGCCAAATAAACTAAGCCTCTTCAGGTGAAGAAAGAAATGCCAGGAGACGATGGCGAATGACATGGAGAAGGTGTACTGGAAGACACAGTGAACTGTGGGTTTTGCTGTTCAAGAACTAGGAGGCAATGGATGTAATCGAAAAGGGAAAAGGGAGAAGGGAGGAAAACGGGAAGGAAGGAGCTCTTCACGTGAGTATCTAAGCTGTGGAATTCTTTGTCAATTTAAAAAAAAAAAACAACAAAAAACAAACCAACAAAACTGTGAAGGACACCAGCCCTGATTCAGGAGGTTCCCGGACTGCAGATCACTGGAGACTGGGAGCATATCAAATTATCATTACGCATTTGTCCCATATTCCTCTGTCACTTAGACCTTCACTATTGCCTACTGTCTTGGAAGACACTGCGTCAGGCGGACTAGAATGGACCTTCTCATGCTCTTCCCTTCACAAGCACTTTGTTGAGATTGACACTAATGACAACTTGCCACTATTTGAAGATTTAGGAATTCTTAGACTATCACTGCACTTGATCCTTCAAAAGTGTAAGATCAACTGAAAAAAATCAGAACTCAAAGAGGTTAAGAAAATGAACCTGTGATGTTGAGAAGTACTATCAGAATGGTTAGCGTGTCTACAGATCTAGATTAGCATTAGACAATTCAGAGAAGGCCGACCCATGCTCTGGGAACATAAAATTTTGCCACAAATGCTCATGGGGGAAGCGTTTGCCAGTCTTTTTCCTGGTTGGTTTGGCTTTCAGCAGGACAACCAAGCAGGCAGCAGCAGATCAGACATGCAGTACACAAACTAGGACACTACTATTTAGGGCACGGCAGGCCCTTAGAGCTTATCCACACGGAGCCAGTGTGCAGCCTGCTCTACAGGGGAGCAGTGAAGCATTAACTCAGGCTGAAAGATGGGAGCTGTTCCCATAACATAGCACATATACTTTAACTCTTTAGGAACAGCTTCAATCTATGCTGAACTTTATAGTATCTGGACAGAACTACAGCAGTCTACAAAAGCAAATTATGAAATGAAACCAAGTCCTTTGTTTTCATTCAAGCCAGAAGAGGCTGGCTTAGAAAGCTCAGGTTTCCTACAGCAGTTCTAGATGGGACTGAGAAAGATATCTTAGATACTGGTAAAGGACATCTGCAAACACGTGAGAGGGAGAAAAAAATAATTATGTTGCTGAGAGTTTTATGGGTCAATTTTTTCAAGGCTACATTGATTTAAACTAGAAATTAGCAAGCCAGGAAGATACATCATACCCTCCATAAACATTATTTATAGCAGTATTCCTTGTTTCCATCCTAGCCTGTGCAAACAGTTTTCTGACAATGCCACCCCCTACTGAGGAACGCTGCAACCGACAATATTTTCTTTTAATGTTTCCTATGCTGTGAAGGGACTCCTGAAGGTAAGGCCTCAAACAGATTTTTTTTTTTCTTTAATTTTCATTTTATAGCCTCCCATATACTTTATGAAACTCAGTCCTCTTCCCCAGCGTATCAAAGTACCACCTGCTCTCTCGGTGATGGATCCACGCCACCTGAGGAGACGCAGGACCAAGGACAGGATGGGAACTCCTTTCTCCACCAGCTCATGTCTATTGACCAGCTGGCTCCAGAATCTGGCCCACTTCCCACACTGCCCCACTGCAGAGGATTTCAGACTCCATCCCCCCAGGCTTCGCTACTCACAATCATTAGTACTACTAAAGGAAGGAATTTGCATTAAAATGTAGAAACCCAGACCAGGCTCCATGGAAATACTTGTTTTCAGGTGAGTTTACTCTGACCGTGCTATGCATCTGCTGGGTTGAGGAGGAGAGCAGGGTGCCCCGTTGCCCTCCCTCAGCTAGGGTGCATGTGGCAGATGAGACGACAGACGTGCTGCAGCTAAAGGGCACTTAAGGAAAGCCACATCTGGGAGGAAAAAGTGGTTATGTTATTTTCATCCTAGCCTCTACCCAAACAAGCCACATCCAGATCTATTGTTTATATCCAGCCTCCCTGGAGGCAGCCTTTAGCACATATCTTATACAACCATGCTAATTTTGTATTTCTGACCTACATAAAATATTGTACTGGGGTGGGAGGGAGAAGGGGGGAACCGGCATTCTGGGTGATGTATTTCAAACCACATTTCTCAGTAGAGAGACATCAATAAATTAAAGGCCCATATTTGATTACTCAGTGTGGAAGATTCTCAAATTAATGAGGTTGGTGACCGTGTTTTCAATATGCTGCCAAGTGAGGAATAAATAAAGCCTTTTAATTCGTACAGTGTACCGAAAACAAAGCGAGTCGAGGGGCCTGGATGATCATAGGTACAATCTGAGATGAACATGTTCTATAGCCAACGACGATTAAAAAAAAATAAAATAAAAAAAAAAATCACAGTGCTGTAATAAAGCAGAAGTGTGAATAATTTCACTGTCACTATGTATTAGAGCAGCCTGGGAAGAACGTCACGTGGGTTGAAACCGCGCATCGATTGGTTACAGATGACATCATGATATGTCAAGGCACGAGCTCAGGCTTCTTTTATGCCTGGAATAAAACTGATCTCGCATTGGACATACTGCAGCTCCCTCTGCCGGATACGGGGCCGCCCCAGGCACGGCCTAAACCCAGACCAGACGGCCTGTTCTGTGGTTAGGAGCTGCTGCTGCGCCTAAGCATTTCATTTCATACTCGCTGGTCATGATTCCAACGCCAGCAAGTCTTTTTCCTTACTCTGTTAAGTCTAACAAAAATAGAAAAGGCATCACACAGGAAGGGACACAAGTTTTGAGGAGAGAGAGGAGCACGTTACCTTTCTGCTGGAGAAATGAGCATGCTTCCCTAGCTTGTTATTAAGAGCCTCGAGGAACATCTCGTCTGTAACTTTTCCAACATTCATGCAGGCATCGTCCAGAATGGCAATGATCCCTTTGTGCTGCTGCTCCACCAGGTCGACGATGACCTGATTGTTAAAGTAATCAATCTGTAAAAAACAAAAAAACGGGTATATTTGTGACTTTGGCTAGTGAAAGAGAGGAGTACCAGTGCTGGCCACTGATGAATAGTACCCTGTGTCTGACAGAGAGAACGAGGTCCACCATTCACAGCAGAAGCAATCAGCTTTTAATATGTCGATCGCTAACTCAAAATTAAGCAGGCTACTCTTCTACCACTGAACAGCAGAGACGGTGATCTTTCAAACACCTCACACAAATCTTGAGAACTCTGCTAAAAATCAACGGCTGCAGAACACACTTTAAAACGTGTTTTAAAATTCAACTGCGCACAGTCACCACAGTTAAAACTGTGCATCTCGTCCTCAGCATTATGAAAGGAATTTGAACAGAAGAACTCAAGATTTTTATGCTTGAATATCTACAACTAGACAAAATACGGAAGCTCTCAGAATAGCAACACACAGCGATGTGTGTGGCATCACAGAGACGCCACAATATGTTTTAACTCAGACCTGGAGTCACTTATTTTCCCAAACCATGGCAAATATAGAAATGCTGTGAGATGAATGGTTAGCTTCTTCCACAGCCTGATTCCCAGACAGCAAGTCTGACAGTACAGCTGGCGCGGACACAGATGTCCTATCGACTTCGACAGGAGCATACATGTGGAGCAACTTTAGATCTGGGACTTATTTTGGTACACTGACCTCAAAGCGACCTCTCCCTCCCTGCCAAATCACTCACATGCTTCCAGGGAATTCCCTCTCGCTGGTACTCCTCCTGCTCCTGCTTTAGAACCAGCTGAATAAAGAGCTGCTGTAGCTTTTCATTGCAGTAATTAATGCAAAATTGCTCAAAACTGCAAAAACGTAAGAAAAAAAGGGGATGAGTTTTCTGGGAAAGGAGAAGGCTTTAACACGGTGCTTAAACGACAAGGCTCACCTGTTATTGTCAAATATTTCAAAGCCATAGATATCCAGGACGCCAATGACGGTGTTTTTCCCATGTATCGTAGTGTCATAGTTCTTC
This sequence comes from Nipponia nippon, assembly GCF_047370975.1. Taxonomy (NCBI): domain Eukaryota; kingdom Metazoa; phylum Chordata; class Aves; order Pelecaniformes; family Threskiornithidae; genus Nipponia; species Nipponia nippon. The sequence goes on from NW_028262350.1 coordinate 5,635,796, forward strand.
ACTTCAATCACATCATTGATGTGTGTCACAATCCAACAGAAGAGGCGCTCGTATATAGCCTGCCAGGAAACAAATGCTGAGGAATTTCGCCTGCATCTGTCTCAGTTCTTTCTGGTAAATGCAACACATGGTGCTGCAAAGCTTCATTCAAGATGCCGCTCTAACTAAACAAAAGCTACAGATAACAGTCTGCTAAAAGCAAACAGCTACTGACAAGAAGAAAATATTCTACGAAAATACTATTTTTCTTTCTTCTAAAACTCATTTCCACAAAGTCTAAATCCTAGTGAGGTCACTAGGTACGGTGGTTCCCCTCATTTGATTCCCGTCTGCTTTTCAGCTGCCTAATAACTTCCATACCTGAGGATAATTCAACAACACTGAAGAGCAAGTGAGAGTTCAGTTATAGAAACCTAACAACCGAACACAACGGCAGTAAAATATTCCTGATCGCTTTTCAAAAAGAAAATGTTCTGTAGGCATAGGTGTCTTTGCAGTCTGCATGTTCAAACTGTACCACGAAGCTGTGCAAACAGATAATCTTAGAAAAAAAAAAAGTCAAGTTAATAAACTTGGTAACTTCATCTGTTCTTCCCTTGTCATTTGATTTCTTAGCAAAGGAAGGACAATTGTCATTCTTTCAGTCATCAGTATCCACCTTTCCAAAAACCAGACAGCACTTCGGGTTTCCAACCCGAGCTCTAGATGTTGCAGTTCCACTCTCTACTCTTTGAATTCAACTGCTAAACGAAGTCAAGAATTGCATTTCGCAAAATATTCAGCCCTGTACAATGTATTCCTTTTGCAGATGCCATGAAGCCAGGCTTGCAGCTCCCTCCCCTCGCTCGTGTGCCGCAAGCACTGCTGGCGGTGGTGCGTGCTGTGTCGCAGCCGGGGAGGGGTAGGGACGGTGCTGCTCTGCAATGCCCCTGTAGAACGCAGTAGCGCATCCATTCAGAAGTAAATCCACGGGAAGTACAGCCTTCCCGTGTCTCAGGAAGCACTATACTTACTGATCCACCCAGGAATCCTACCGGGACCTGGGCATTGAAAAACGTGCAATTATGAAGGCCATTCAATACTGAATGCCTTCCTCGGGCATCACCATGCTTTGCTGCACCAAATACAGCTCAACCGAAAGGCAAAAGAAACGCGTCAGTTACTGTCGTGTACAAAATCAGATGCAGAGAAAGGAAATTCAAACTCACTTTTGCAAAGGCATCTCTGCCGTAGGTGGCTTCTTGTTCGGTATGTTGCTTGTCGATGACATCGCGACCCGTAGCTACAGTTCGAAACAAAAGAGCCTTCTCCACCATGTCAGATTTTGTTGACAGCAAGTCTGCGATGATCGACACAACCTTGCCATTTTCTATTACAGGCGTATCACCATCCACAAAAAACTTCAAGTTCCCCTGCAATAAGGAGCAAGAAACGAGATTTCTCAATCTGTCTTTTATTCCTATGAATCAGTACACCCCAAGTTCGTCCATATTCCACCTGCTATTCAAGTCAGTAAAGCTCCTAACACCTTAGAAGGGTGGGCCGTGCATATCCACATACCCACAAAGCTCTCACGTCAGTGGAAGCAGCAAAGCCTGACTCAAAGAAAAGCATTCCTGCTCAGTGTTCAGCTCCGCTTTTGGAAAAAAATTACATCAAACACTTTCAGAGGTTTAATCAAACACTGTCTCAAGATTCAGAGTCTAGTGGTGGGTAATGACACCAAGCACAGAAACACTGGTTGTAGCATTTCATCTTCACTGCAGCTCGCCACAAAAGTGCTAGGCCGCAGCTCTGACTGTAATGCTGCTGCCCGCAAAGGTAATGTGAATATTCCAGGGAAGCTGAGAAGCCAGCACTGCTAACGGGGCTGGACTGACAGCGCGGTGCCTCGACAGCTTTGCTACTGAACACCTGCAGTGCCAGCGTTAAGCAGCAGCACCACTGCATTGTTTGCAGGAGTGGTCTCACGCCCTGTCTGCATGGCCTGGCTCTGCCTCCGTTCCCTTCCCCAGCACTGGGGCACAACTACTCCACGGAGGGGAAAAAATTGGAGAAAAGCTACTGTTTTCTTTGCCACCTTCCTCCTGCCCACCTGCGGTGCCTCTCTTCTCAAGGAAACATAAGGTCTGAGGTACAAGGACGCTGCGCAGGGGAGGAGACTCTGTGGGTGCCACGAGAATATGGGTGAAGGAAGGATTTCCTTAGCATCAGAATACAGAAATTAAGAGGCCTCCTGTACCAGGCTGTGCTCAAGCCTCCGCCATGAAGTGAAGTACCATCTCTCCAGCAAAACCACAGCGGAGATGGCGAGTGCGAGGCTAAAAGGGGACAGAAGGATGGCGAGGTGAGAGCTCCCTACCCTCTCACTGCCAAATCCAAACCATTCCCGTTCAGAACATTTAACAGCTCCCAGTAGTTTGTGGTATGTCTGGTTTGGGATCTGGAATACGCAGGAATAAACGTGATCTTCCATCGTTACTGCAGTGTCCTATTTTACCAAGGATTTTCATTCACCACTGGAAGTCGTAACTGTATTCACTTTTCCAGCCAACAGATCTTCCAACTGCTTTTGCAGCGAGAAAATTAGAGCTGCTGGAAGTACCAGTGTACGCGACCCCTCCTGAAGAACAGCCTACTACCTGCGGGCAGAGCGCTTACCAAGTGAAGAATGGCTGCCACAATTTTGTAGACAGTCTGAATCTCCTCTTGCTTGAAGCCTATCACTTTCATGGCATCAGCAACTGCTTTGAACTCGGCACCGTCATTGATGGAACACTGATGGGAAAGAGATGTTTGGGACATGAGGGACTTAATGGAAGTCAACTGTGAGAAAACAAAGATTTTGCAAGCCCGTGGAAATAGATATGTACTTTGCTATTCTTCAGATGCAAGACACTGTCGTGAGATTTCTCAACTTAATCTAATGCCATACCGTACGCTTGTACGCCGAACCCCGCGTTGGGCACCATGTATGCTAGCAGCAATGAGATACAGAAATCCACCGCAGCACGACTAAATAGTTCAGTACTTTCCCAGTGGAATTTCTTGTGAAAGAGTAGAAGCGATTCATAAAAAAAATCAGAACAACAGTTACAAGTAGCGTGGTCACAGACCCTCTGAGGTGAAGCTGCAGAGCACCGGCAGTGAATTTCTGGTCACCATCTTTCCCAAGATGAGCCTCTGCCCCGCTCCCCTCCTGATCATCTGGGTTTGTTTTCACTGCAGATTTCTAGAGAAGCCGATAAAGGTGTCTGAGAAGGCCCGTGGGTTGGTTTGCCAAAGAGCATCTCGAGAAAGCAATTAGGAAAGCTGGGAGCCTTTTGGCTGGACCCTGCTTCAGAGGGACAACACTAGGGACAACTCCAGACATATTTAAAGTGTTCAGGATCTTATTGTCCTAAAAGCTTTATGGGTTTGTTCCCTTCTTTCCTGCTCAGAGGCCCCCTTGAGGATAAGTCAGATATGAAGAATGAATGCTTCAGTAACTTAAATGCTCCTACTGTAAAAAAAAAAAAAAATTAGTCCTTATGGCTTTTTGGTCCAGAAAGCAGCTGAAGTTACCCATTATGAAGCATGAGAAGTCTGTCACTGGTAATAGGTGAAATATCTATGCCTGCATTTGTTAACAAAGATGATGTCTCTCCTACCACATTTGATCGTTTTTTACAAGCAGACACAAATGTAGTAGGCACAAGTACACATATGCTTGTCTTCTAGGGCCAGAAACTCCATTAAAAATAGCACATTGGTGTCACCTTTCCATATTCATCCTGTAAATATTGGTCTCAGCTTCTGCTAGCTCAGCAGTACTTTAAGTATTTCAAGAAGCATTTACAATTTTAAGACAAGTTACCTCTAACTGACTAACACCCCCCTCACCTTTATCTGTGCTCCAGGACAGATATAGTTGTACGCAGATGCATCCTTCTGAAGATGTAGAGAACGTAACATCTGGTCAGAACCCCCCTGGAGGAGCTGTACAAAGAGTATTTTAAGAAACAGCGAATGAAAAAAATAAAATCCTTCCTTCTTCTGTTTCTTACTCATCTGCTTGACAAGCGAAATCATAAAAGCATTCAATTACTGCTACAGAAGAATCAGCTACAGCATCTGGAGCCACAAGCACAAGATGTGCAAAACACAGAGTCTGCACCGTTGCAGGGCTCTGAGCCGCAGGAAGAGGTTACCTGAATGACTGTCCTTTTGGGTGACACAGCCGTTTAGAAAACAAGGCTGAACCTCTCCACAGCCCAGACACGTTCACATCTGTGACATGCCACAGATGCGTCTTGCGAGCACATTTACCTTCTCCGCTGTACACAGAGACTTTCCAGTAGGAAATGACACGCTCATGAGAAAGGTGCGAACGTGCCATCATGGAGTACCGCGCAAGTGGGAAAAAAATAAACCAACCTACGTTTCCTTCACCGCAAAACTGAGAATAAAGGTTATACTAATAAGCTGACCATTTCCCCCAGAGGACGCACAAGGGAACCACCATACAACATGGAAGACATTAAAAAGAACCCAAAGAAAAAAAAGAAAATCAACTCGGTGTCATAAAATTACTTCCATATGGACTAAGGGCCTCAAGAGAATATAGAGGGATTAGACTTATTACAAATAAAACAGTGAGTCAAAGTCCAATATTCTACCGTATTTGTTTAGTTAGCCTCCTTTTAAGTTTACAAATGTGTTAATACGGGACTGGAGGACAGAAAAAAATAAATCTTCCCATGCTCCTTCCCCAGACCAGGCCTATTCAAAGAACTAAAGAACCTAAGATCACCCAAGATGCAACAACAAGGGAACCCTTTGCAAAAGACATGAGAGGGTGGAAGCTTTAGACATTTCGCCTATCGTGTCTGGGAAACTTGAGAAAAGTCATTTATTTCAGCAAACGAATACAAACCTGGTAAAAAGAATGAAAGCTTCGTTCTCCCGGCTGTTGCACAATCACACGAGACTGCGGGGAAACAAAATACAAAGATAGGTATTTGTGGATGTGGACGGCCTGCTTCCCCAGCACCTTCCCTTAGACACTGAGGCATCAGTTCACCACTGCCAGGACACCTCCAGACTAATCTGATCTTACAATCAGTCTGTTATGAACATTATTAGCTAGGCACGAGCATGGAGTTTGAAGTCTATCATCAAAAAGACCAGCTTGCATAACAGCTGCAATATCCTCCTTCCAACCAGGAATCCCATGTGGCAACTACAGAATCGCTTTCAGGGAAGAGTCAAATCAAACGTCATTTTCGTTTAAGAGTTATTTAATTGCTGGAAATGAAAAACAGGACTGTGTGCCTACAAAAAAATGATCCACAGGCCACAGTTAGGGCCTTTCGGTAACCCCTCTGACAACCCCAGGACAGGCTGACCGACAGCACCCAGCCACTCTACAAGCGAACGCTCTGCGCTAACACAAGGGCATTGTTTTAGGGAGCAAGCGACAGCTCCATCTTCAGAGCACTCATTCCAAATCAGGGCGAAACAGCACAAAAAATAAAGTTAAATGCAGCAGAAGTTCAGTCAACAAGCAACGTAGCCTTGTTTTATGCTACAAGTTTGAACTATGGAGAGCGAGGAGGCATGTGTTCCTGCTGCAGTGCAAAGTCGCTGCGTGTTAACTGCTTGTGTTCAGGCCAGAACCTCAACTGCTTTCAAAATGGAAACAAATTTAACTTGGTAGAATTCAAGAACATGAAATAAATGATCAGGATTTAAGTCACAGCAGCTGCAGCCCCACCCCTTTTTTGCATGAAAGTATCACATGTGAAATGTTTGGGTTTGTTGTTTTGCTTTTTAAAATAAAGTGTTTATTCTGAAAATAGACTTCAGGGAAATAATGGGAAAAGTAAAAAAAAAAACACAAACAAAAAAGCATGTTAGCAGATGTGGTCAAGCATAAATTAAAGCCAGACGTGTGTCTCACACATAACAAGAACTGTTAATGGATCAAGCCCAGTTTCTCCACAGTTTTACATATTTCAATGTTTTCAGCCACCACTTAATGACATGAAAAAAAAAAATTACACTTAGGATCACTTGGAACATATAAAAACAAAGTTACTAGAAGATCACACAAGGCCGTGCCATTATTCCAGAATAACACTTCTCAAGCATACCGTTGCTACTTACAGACCTAGATATCTTCTCCTTTTATTCACCAGTGAGATCTCAATGCGGGAACTTACAAAGAAGGAGTTTTACAGAGTTAAATTAATCTCAGCTTTTATTCTGGATACAAAGTTCATACACGTATATGCTCATAAGCTTTTGCGTAACACTGCTCCCTGACATGGCGAGCTCTGAAAGCAGTGGTGGTAAAGTAAGAGGGCAGTGCCAGCAGCATTTCAGTTACTTACAGTAATTCTTGGAGAAGAAAAAAGCCCTAGGTTTAAATGAGGTTCCGTGCCCTCATACGTAACGTAACGACATACCACATTTGAAAGGAAAATTTTCTATTGGGAAAGCACATATTACAAAAGTAACTACACAAAAGCCTCTAACTGAAAGCGAGCGTGGCTTACCTTTTCTAGTAAGTAATTATTGATATGCCCACCTATCGGGTCTCCTTTAAAATCAAAGTTGATATCCATATATTTTCCAAACCTGCTGGAATTGTCATTACGGTTTGTTTTGGCATTGCCAAAGGCCTCTAACACACAGTTGGATTTCAGCAGTATGTTCTTCACTCTGTAATACAGATAAATGGCAAAGAGAACGGGGTAAGTCCAGACTCGCATACTCAAACCATTGAAATGTTTTTCTCAGGCATTTCTCGAGAAGAAGCGAGTAACAGCAGAGATGCTCGTTGATGACATATTTGGGCAGATGTGTACGACATTAGCAATCCCATGGGAAATCAGCTGGGAGCTTTCCGTAACGTTCCTTACAGCCGAGCAAATGGGAACCAAAGACCAGATCCCCCCCCACTGAAAAAGGCATCAAAAAATCAGTTCCTTTACAGATATAAGTTTTGAAATCAATTTCTTGAACTCTTTTGCAAGTAATTTTCAACATTTTTGCTGGGGTAGGCACGAGGTCTGTTTCAGCAGAAAGCCACATTCTTTGCTCAAAAAACTTTTACTCTAAGGCTGACGGGCACAGTTTGCAATTCAGGAGTATGCAAGCCTGAAAGGTCGTGGCGTATGTTCTTTGCCCTCAACATGCTATTCTAACGTATGCGTATTTCAGGCAATTTGCCACAGGAAATGTGATGTCTAGGCACTCTTTTTATTTCCAAGTTTGAAAGCTTGAGTTTTTCCTAAGCTTTTCCTATGCGAATTTAGCAATCAATATTGCAAAATTCCCAGAGTAAAAGCAGTAGCTGAAGAGTTAGGTCAATGCTGTAAAATCAGCACGCAATTAGCACAAGAGACCATCTAATAACACGGTGCTACGCAGTGCACAGAGAGAGAGCCAGAAACAACACAATTTCACTTTTTTTCCCTGCAAAGCCCTTACCTTTCCACCTCTGCTCTCTGACCGGGGTTGGTAATGGCTGCTATGTACTGCATAATATATTTACTGGCCTCAGTTTTCCCAGCCCCGCTTTCACCTGAGGGCATAAATACAAAGATGACACAACAGACCAAAAAAAGCAAAGCAAATCACCCAATAATATATCTTAATCCTACCCCACAGCGTTTGGGGTTTTTATTATTGTTTTTTTAAAAGCAATCTTATTTGTGTGCACTTTGAACGTTTTCTAAACAGAGCCATAACCCTGCCTGGTTGCTGCTGCTATGCTGAGTTAGAAGCAGTTATGATGTAAGATTTCACAGGTCGGTAAAGGCCTGGCACACAGAGGATCAAAAGGAATATTGTTAGAGGAGAAAGACTGGCATGCAGAGGCTTAGCTAGCAGCAGTGCCGGGAACTGCAACACAAGAGGCTACTGTTCGGCACACCAGCTCGGGTCTCTCGCTTTTCAGAGCTGCTAAAGCACGGGAACATCAAGGAAACGAAGTGCCAGGGTCCAGATAGCGACCGTTCATGGTACAAGCCCTGCTCCCACTGTCAGAGCCACGACAAGCCATCAGTCCGGCCATCGCAACAGAGAACAAAACGTTGGCCAGTCATCTAAGGGACAAAAATCAGCAGCTCTGCAAAGGGAGACAGGAACCCTGTCCTCACTGATCGCCATTCACCAGGCGCAGCAAGCGGGGGACTCAAGTTATCCCTCTGCACGCACACAGTAAGCGAATGACTGACACCAGCTCTTGAATTAGATAAGGAATAATTGTTAAGGTCTCCACACACGGATTCAAATGCAAATAAGCAGTTTTAAGATTAATGAAGTTTTCTTTTATAAAATGCTGTCATTAGCCAAATCCTTCTTCTTCTGCCTAAAATTTCACAAAGATCAAGTGCTCATCATAATGAAAAGCTCTTTCAGCTTACCTGATATTACAATACAGGTGTCTTTTGATCGCCTCTTCATCGCTTTGTAAGCGGCATCAGCAATTGCAAAGAGGTGAGGAGGCCTCTCGTACAATTCCCTTCCTTTGTACTGCTCGATCATGTCACGCCCATAGATGTTCAAGTTTTTGTAAGGATTCATGGAAACGACCACCTCCCCAATAAATGTGTAAATTCGGCCTTTTTCAAACCTACCCGGAATGAGACAAAAGGCAGAAAGGGAATTAGTCAAACGTAGAGCTTCAGAATACGCCTTCCAAGCAAGTTGCCCATTTCATCGGGCGAACTCTTCAATCCATCGTTGTACCGAAACGTTGACTACGGTCAACTACGTCGTTGTACCGAAAACATTGACTACGGACAGTATCTGACCAGCGTGGCCCACGTTAGCACATCACGTGGAGACCTGATGTTACAAGGACTAAGAGCTAGGGCTAGCTTTGAATCTTACCACCTACAAAGGAAACTTGTAGTGCTACTTCCCGCAGAGGCATGCCCGATCAGATTACTGAGGTACAGACACCGACTACGTTTCTGACTAGAGCAAACTTCTGCTTTGCCGATGCAATCAAGCCGGCTTTCTGCACATTCAGGTATTTCTGTTGCCGTTAACATGCTGCCAGAAACAAATGTTTCTAAGAAATTCTTTAGCAAGATTTAAGTTCATATAATTTACTGTTTTGACAACCGACAATAAGTAAACGTGCGTTTGTGGTGAGCTTATATAACCTGCTTCATAAAGGGGATTTAAAAGCAGACTCTTTTTTCCCATTCTGCAGTTGTCCGTAGCCCAGCGCAGGCCAGAGAAGCAGAAGTTTTGAAGCCACTCACTTAAAGGTCTAATCACATTTGCAAGAAAGTAAGCAAAGATACAAGCCAAGAAGCACCTTACAGCCCTTCAGCTCTAGCAATGAGCTCCCACTCCATCCTTTTCGCCAGAAGGCACTTTGGTATCATCACCGCTGCTAAACCAGGAGTGAAAGCTTTTTAAGAACGTGTGAAAACAGCCCTGCGCTACACCTTTCCTAAACCCTACCCGGTCCTTAGTATCCCTTCTGCAAACAAGACAGAAAATAACTTCATGTTTGTCTAAAAAAAAAAAAAAAAAAAGCGTTTAAGTTAAAAGATGTTTCCAAAGAAATTCACGTTTTATTGAAAGGTATCTGGCAGAAGAGCACAGAAGGAATTTCAGTTTAACAGCTTAAGAATTCATACAGCATTTGCTTCTCGGGAGGAGAAAGGATGACAGCAGATGTAGAGATCAACACGCACCTACAGCATCTCTACATTAAATACCTGTCTGCACCCTGTCTTTAAGTCTTACAACATTAGATGGCACCCTAACACCTCCGCCGAGCACAGGGCCTCCCCGATCCTCGATGGATGCCGGCACAAATTCTAGCGTTACTTTATTGAATTTATTACCACCCCCATGTGGTGACAGGCTTGACATTTTCTATTGTTCATTTGAGAATTTTCTGCAGCATCTTGGCAGTGTTAGTTTTTAGCAGGTGTAATAAAACTCAAGAAATATAATCTAGCAACCAGCATTCCACTTTCTAAAAGCCATTTTGCCTCTAATTCCAGCTTCCTCCAGAAATACTTCGCTAAAAGGACACAAGAATAGCAAAACATCTTTTCGTTCCTGCGTTCAGTTTTAACTGAAGGTAGTCCTGACATGCATTTCCCAAAACAACAGTGAGCTTAAAATGCAAAGATATTTTCTATTTTAGAGATATATGCTGTTTGAAAGCTACCAAAAATGTTTTAGAAAATATAAGGCCATTATAATCAGCAATACCAACTACAGCTCAGCAGCGAACTGTTGCAATAAAAATGATGGATAAGACGTCAGCAACAACACTGAAGTGGGCACACAAGCCTGGTACGAAACACAGAATCCCAGCCGAATTCTTAGGCCAGACTTAGGTACGCAGGAAGCCTCACACACCGAGTCCCCGTCATTTGCCACCCCTCATTTAACTCTTTGAAGCACAAAGCAGCTGGGGATTGTGGTATTTGGAAGATGCTAAATACGCGAGAGGCTCGTGGGTGCAGAGATCGTATACCACCAGGCTGCTGGTCCTCTGCCCTCTCAGGAGCACAGGAGGGACTCCACGCATAGCTAGGAGAGCTTAAGGCAAACCACACACACCCCCCCCGCTGTTTCAGTGAAGGAGATCAAATCACTCTGGGACATACATACGCAATGGGAACCATTACAAGAACATCAGAATCAGCAGAATCTGTCCCCTCTGTTTGGAGCTGGGCCATCCGAAAAGGTAAGTTGCCCAATGGAGAATACAGAGACAGCTCTTCAAAAGTCACGGCATGTAGCCACCGCTAAAGGCACTATTAATGATAAAAATAAAGATACAGCAGTTTCTGGAGGAGGTTTTAAGTCCCGCTGTACAGCCAGACACATGGCCGGAGGGTTCATGGTCAGCACAGAGAGGTTAAGGGGGTTTCTTTTAGCCGCAGAGAAGAAAGAAAGGAAAAAAAAAAAAAAAAAAAAAAAAAAGGACATCCCCACTACTGGAGTGTGGTGCCAAGTCACCATCACAGGACCCAACACCCTGACCTCTTCCTTAAGTAATGAATTATGTAAACTTTCAGTAGCAGAGCAGTTTAAGTTTCCTCCCTTGACAGTTCGGCGTCCCCGGCTGCCTGGTAAGCAGAACCTCCAGATTGCCCACCGCCGGCCCTTCGGAGCTCACCGCTCCGGAGCAGCCCCCGGCCGCGGCGCAGCTCGGCCCTGACGCTGGCACGCAGCAGCTTGCCGTACCGCCTGCCTGCTTCCCCGGCAGCCCGGGCTTAGACCACAGATCTCGCATTTGGCCTCCAAGTCAAGTTTTAAAAGGTTTCACTAGGCTGACAAGTTGTATCTTCCATCTCTGCAGCAAAAGGCAGATGGAGACAAGGGAGAAGGATCCAGCTCTGGGCTTGACAAACAGGCCTCTCTCAAGCTTGGCTTTAAGGATACGGAGGTTATGAACAACTGACATCCCCGTTTACCTCTCTGTTAATTTTTTTTTTTTACTTCTTAGCACCAGAGTTAACATTCCAGAGCTGTGCTTAGATGTTCCTAAACGGAGCCGTCGCTCCTCGCCCCTCTTTGCTGATAAAGCCTCTTTTCATCAGGCAGCGCGGCTCAGCCCAGCCGCAGGCCAAGAACAGCAGTGGCTGTTTTCCTAGCTGCATTGCTTCGCTGTGAGATTCTTGGTTTGCCTTGCCCAAGAAGAACTCATGAAAACTTAAGAAAACAACCAGTGACGGCAGTCCGGACTGGGAGGTACGAGCTGTGTTAAATGCACTGTTCTACTGCAAGGCAAGGTCACAAAACCAGACAAGGAAGCTCTCCGGCGCTTTTCGGAAAGGCTCATCGGTCAGGGCACGCGCTCCGTCAAGGGAAAGCTCATCAACGGAGAGGCCGGTGCAATCATTTCAGTACCCAGCGTGTAACACATAGGAGTGGATTTTGGGTATTAAAAGCAATCTAGAGCACACTTGATAAAAGGAACCCCTGTACCTGCTCCTGGGGCTCGACACCCCCGCGATCAAACCTCGTCGTGTACGTATGAAAAATCACATCACCTTGTGCTGCAACCCGGAGGAGAAAAGATTTCCCCGTAATGATGCTATTTGAATAATTTCTGTATCACTGTCTTCTGAATTTTCCACGTATTACTTTGACATCTGAAATCTAGCTCAGCAGCCGAAAAGAAGAAGTCACAGTATTTAATCTTTGTGTGTTATTTTGATGAAGAACATCAGCTCTTTCAGGAGAAGTTTTTACACTAGTTTTTATTACCTTGTTAAAACATGGATTGATAGTGAGAAAATATAAACCAATAGGTCACAGAATATAAATCACTTAAAGGGATAGAAATGATTGTCTAGAGAAGACGACTGCCAAGACTTTGTTTAGCAGTTTTTATTTTTAGGGAGTTGAAAATAAATACATCCTTATGTCCAGACGTCCTATGTTCACATGCAATTCCCATTGGAAAACACACTGCAGAAGTTGGAAGACTGAAGCAGAAATCTTCGCCACCAGAGAGCACTCACATTTAGGATTTCTCCCACCTGACAAACACTCCAGGCAAAAATAAAACTGTTCTTACCGAGGAAATGATGCAACTTCAAATGCACTCAGTACAAATAAAGAAAAGAGTTAGTTGGCAAGACTTGGAACCCATACTCCAAAACAACATCTGCAGAACGCAGACCGTTAAACAAAGGCACCCTACCATGCAAACTCCACTCCAAATGCTGCAATTCAAATTATAAAGGGAATTTCTAATTAATCATTTACATGGCAATTCCTCTGTACCGAAAGATAAACAGAAACTTGCTGGGATCACAGGCAGCAGGCAGCACTCCGCAGGCTCGCTCCTATTTCCAGAACCCAGCACCCTCGCCGAGATAACCTACGCCAGCTTCCAGGGACGGTCCGCAGCGAGATCACGGGCTGGGCTGCGCTGGGGTGTGAAACAGCGCCTCAGAAACACATTTCGCCGGCCTTTCCCTCCATCTGTCTAATATCTGAGGAGCAGAGCAACTGCTGGAAAAATCATGTCAAGTCACCAGTCGTCTCATTTTCTGTTACTTTATGAGAGCTGCAGTGTAGCTATTGATACTCCGGATTATTTTCTCCCAGGGAGCTCTCTCTCATCTGGAACTACTCCTTTCTCACCACTGATCACAGATTGACATCATATTCTGCTCCACATAGACGCAGACACACTAAAGCTTTCCCACGTTAGCAGGTGCTCGGTAAAGCTCCTTGCTCTCGCCCCCTCCTGCTCCCTGGTGCTACACCGATGCTCCAGAAACACAACGTCTTCACGGCAAGAAGTCACAGCACAGCCATCAACTGAAGACGCGCTTTCAGTGTAACTGTGCAGCGGTGGCTTAAAGTAAAGGAAACCTTAACAAAAAAGGCAAAAGCAAATCATTCAGGACAGGTACAGGAGCACTACAGATGCATCGGCCTGCGCTAGATAGTCAACAGCTAACCTAGTACCACCGAAGGTGAAAAGAATAAAAGCTGATGGTTTCAAACTGTTACCTATTTCCAACTTACTCGTTAACTCCAAAGCACAAATCAAACTGAAATATTTAGTATGAGCATACTGCTTTTTCTTCCTTCCTCCTCTGTGCGCGGGAAGAAGAACGATCTAGCAGCCGCACACCTCTCTGGCACGCACAAGAGGGACAAACCCTTTTCCTGTTGCTAACGCCCCGTGTGATTTGGGTTATCCCCCCAAAGGGGGTCGCAGTTCTTAGTTATTTCTTCCCACCAAATATATACGTTAAAAATCCATTACTGCAGGCTTTGACTCCATTCTCATTGCAAACACACAGGAAAACGTTAATTAAAACTCGTGTTCATGAAGAGATGTACATGGATAGTCAGGGATGGGCCTTTAGGATGCGTTCACTCAGGAAGGGAATTTAAGTAGACTTCTGGCAGTGAAATTGTACTTACCTGTTTTTAAATGCAAGAACGTATAGCCAGCTGTGCTGGCACAAAGGAACAGCTATTCTTCCAATGCTCTGGGCAGTAGGATGACTTTGCTTAAGCACACTTCACCCTGTGCGTGTCAGACAATTGTGCCTTTTACACGTGATAGCAGGTCTCTCTACCGAGTCTTTGGTGCTACTTAAAAGACTTTATTTCAGGTAAATCTCGAAATAAACTCAGCTGTCAAGCAGGAAAGAATGACTTTCAAGTCTTTCAGTAAATTGCTCATAAACTGTATTATAGCAAATCCTCCTCATCACAAGACAACTCAGATAAACAGGATTTGCGTTGGCAGAAGGATAGCTAAAATATTCTTGCTGCGCTTGGAAGAACAGACCAAAAACCGTCCAGTCAGTATTACCTCCCCGCGCTAGGAAAATAATCCAAGTCTGTCGCGATTCTGAATATGCACGTCCACAACGTTTTGATCCATCCTGAGAGCCAGAAAATCTGGAATTTAAGTTCATTTAATGTGCAGGTGAAATTTTTGCTTGCAGTTGTCCTGCATGGACTCAGTTTTCAGATGCTGCCAGTTTAACAAAATAGGAAATGCCATTCAGCGCGTGTTCTGCACCACTCCTTTCCTGTGCGGGAGGGAGCAGAAAGGGCAGGGTGAGGAATACTTCATTCATCTGCAATTTTCACAGTCAGCTTTGGAAATAAGGTTAGAAGAGTCCTTTGTAATGATGTAATTTTTTTCAAAAGAAAATAGTAAACTAGGAATGACTGATGCCACATCTTCCCCAACAAACCAACGTTTAAGCAAAGTGACTGTAATTTGACAAGGCTGATTCAGCTCCAACACAGCTGACCCTTGAGCCATCCACCCAGCTTTGCAGACCCACTAGGTAAGGCCAGGGGAAAGGAAAATGGACGATGGATGCTAATCCAGCTCTAATGAACGCTGAATAAAGGCTAAAACTGTGAAATGTAGCTGGCTAGCTAGAAACTGGAATAATATTAAAAATCCCTCTCCTTAAACATGAAGTTAAATTACTAACCTTGCACTGAAAAAATGCCAAACCACTAAACATAGGAGCTGCTGAACTTTCATTTCTATTTGCGTCAGACAGGCTGAGCTGTCTCTCCTACAGCAGGGAAGCACTGCCGACTCTTTTTACATATCTAGAAGCGTAGCGAAGGCGCAAGCAGACTTGAAGCAGATGATGAGACGAAAGGAAGTTCTCTGAAAAGCTTCCAGGGACAACATAATGCTTTGTGGTTTTTTTCCAATCCACACAGGAGAAAGTTGCTGTCGAGCACAGGTAGAGGAAAAGCAGCTTGCTCCTGATTGCTCTGTGTAGAGCAGTAAAACACACTGCCACTTCCCATGTGAAAAGTCTGTAAAATCCTAATGCAGTAATCATATTACTCTGCTCTGAGCAGGAGGTTGCCCTGAATGACCTCCTGAGGCCGAATTATCTCTATCTAGGAAAGAGTAGAACAGGCTTGGGATAGCAACAAACAAGAGACCGCCATCTACACATCATCTCTAACTTTTTAATCTGTCAAATAAAAGCACATAATATATAAAAGGATAGTAAAAAGAAAAAGAAAGCTCAGAAGTCAGGTAGGTTCTTCTATCTGCTCCCATCGCACGTGAAGTCAACTGGAGCACGTGTGCAGAAGAGCCTAGAGAGCGGACTTAAATGCCTAAGACTCATAAAACTACTAAGGAGTAGGAAAGGTGAAAGCAATCACTCTATAAATACGTTGGTACATGAATATCATCTTGCCAGGCAACCAGAAGAACTAATTACACAAAAAAAAATACACAGGCCCATACAAAAAAAAAAAAAAAGGGAATGCGCTCACCTTGGCCAATGTAAGCTTGAAACTAAAAGCTCGCTGTCAAGGGAGCAGAGCCCTGGAAGAGCATTTCAATAGAGGCAGAAAGCACGAGTGAACCCCGCTGGATATTGCAGAACTTATTCTATAGATGTGTTCAGAAGATTTGACCTCCTGCACTGACCAGCAACTGACTTCACGATCCATTACGTTCCTTCCACTCTGATGTTACAGCATTCAGGTACTTCAAAGAAGATGCTTTACCTTCCTTCACCTCCTCCCCTTTCCAAACCCTCTGTCCATATTAACTGTAACCTGCCGCACCACGACTATCTCAGCCTTCAATTTGGGGAATTCAGCTTTCTTAATCGGATTGTACACCACTGTGTTAAAAGGGTATGCTACCTTCAAATGGATCAGTGGACAAAACTGCACCACAAAAGGCAAAAACCAGACCAACGCCTGGTGGTTGGAGAGATTTGCATCGTGCAGAAGATACCGTCTGATTTCATCTCTCTGGTTCAGTGGTGCATGCATTCCGCAGCGGTCGGTTTGTCTGAACGGTGTCCAGACAAGGACTAGCTTACACTTCTGAACAGCGCCCGTTCTTTCAAGGGATGCTGAAGGAACTATAAAATCCTGCAACCCAACAGAAAGATCAAGAAATATGCAGAAAAACAAAGACCGTGACCGATACCCTGTTACTTCCCCCCAACTTCTCCGGTAACTTCAGGAAACAAAAACCAGTCACGTCGCTGCCGATGACCCTGACGCAGCAGCATCCTTGTGTACACAAACAGAACCTGAAGCCACATCAGCAGCTGTCCTGATGATGACTTCCAACCTTATTTTCTAAGCCACCTCTTTCCTATGCTATACCACCTTCCCAATTTTCTGTATACACTGCACACTTACCAGAACTTTGTACCGATGTCTAACTACACCTCTATTTATTCCACAAGCCTAGGTGCCGAGGTACACAGTATTTCACAGTTTTTCTTTGTAGATGCTTGGAGACTCCTTTTGCAGTCAGCTGGCCATGAGATGCTGACGTTCAGATGCCTCATTGTTCTGCTGTAAAGGAATATTCTGCATTTGTCAAGCTCATGCCCAGTGCTGATCTGCGAATGCTGCTGGAGTCTCCTGAATACAGCATTGTTTTGGTACAGGGCTCAAAACACCCAAGAATCATCTTGCAGTATTAAGATACAGTACACCATCCGTAAGCACTCCAAAAGCCTTGCTTAGTCCTTTGGTAACACTAGATCTAAAATAAAACGAGATGCCTTATTTACACTAACGCAGGCCATGCAAATCATGCAAAAATAATAATGCAAAATATGCAAGTAAGGCACAAATATGGCTTATGTTTCTGCATAATTAGGGTTTCATTTAGAGTTGTTATGGTGATCTGCACCATCTCACCTAAAAACAAATATTGAGTCTGTAGTCCTTAAACAGGACTGTTTGTTTTCTGGCCATGAAACCAGGCAGGCTTCCTTAGGCATTTATGTGTTTTACAGCATAGTGTGACTTAATGCAGCTCTTGTGGTTTTGGCTTGTGAACTGTCCAACCAAGGGCTTCGGCAGACAAACTGCTGAGTCTCAAAGCAGCAGATGAAGATATTCCACCTCCAGCTGCCCATCCAGCTCCTTTGCCAAAGATTCCCTTCTGCCACGTCTGCCGAAGGGACAGCGATGGACAGCCGGGATCTCAGCCACCCCACGTCCCGATCATCGCTGGCACCGTTCCCTGTGGGACAGACACCAACGCCTTCAGGCAGCTAACGTAAAGAAAAGAGCCATGAGCAATGGAGGGGGAAACTGAGTTTGCAAACCACAAAGCAAATACGTTTCACCACAATATGTCCATTAACTACTCAGGTTGAAAGGACGGACTTTTCCTCGTGCTTCCTTGAAAGCATGTCTATTTAGGAAAAGCTTCCACTTCTTGGTCATAGATTTAGCTCAGGTTCATTGTTGGATTTTTTTCCTTGTATTTTCTGTTTTGTATTGGAAAAGCGCCATGTCACCTAACGGCAATCTGAACCAGAATGGCAGTGAAATCCCCCCTTCATCTTTCAGACTCTCCCCCATTAGCAAGAATCGAGCAGCAGGTGCCCTGGAAGACAAACCCTCCAGCCCTATAGAAACGAGATTAAATATGCATATCAGTGCTGAAAAGGCCTAGTAAATACACAAGGTTTGTTCTTCCAATTAAAGAGCAAGTAATATTGTACAGAAAGCTTGGTTTAGAAATAAAGGGTTTTTTTACTACAACCAAGGGTAGTGCTTTCAGTCGAAGCCATGAGTGTGACTGACCTGGCAGATCCAATCCCCTCGCTGAAAGGACAACTTCAAAAAGGGAAGGAAGAAAGGAAAGGTCCAGAGACCTCTTCAAATATCCTTCTGGATATGGAAGTGCAGGGTAGGATAGGCAAGATAAGCAAATGAATTTGCACAACAGTCTTGAGTACCTCACTTTCCATTCTTTGAATGGAAAAACATCTGAGCAGTAGGAGAGCTGTTATTTATGCATTCATCATTCATTGCAAAAGGAGTGAATTTCTAAATGCCAACTGTACTGAGCTGTTAAACAATGATAATGCAAGGGGAACATTAGCAATATGGAAAAGTACTTAAATGGTTTGATTATTAAAACAGATTACTTGATTTACATGCCGCTTGTTCTATCATTTTAAATTATCACTGGAAAGATTGTGTTCATTTACTTCCTTTAGATTTTACATATTTTTTCTCTGTCAAAATAGCTCCCACTCAGAAGCTGAAAGCCTATTCACACAACACTGAGACAGCACAAGCACCACTCGGAATTAATAGGCAGATAACCTGTAAAATATCCACAGCTCATCTTCCGCAAGCCACGATGACTTTGGCCACACCGGCGCATTTTTAATTCTAGGCCAGTGGAATTCAGAGCTAGTGAAATGATTTAAAACGGGATCTTTTAAGATGATGTATCAGCCCAAGAATTCAGGCAGGCTCCTACTTCTGTAGAGTATCATTTGTTAGGTAATGAGCATTAGTTAGTGACAATCGCCAAAAGTCAGAGCAATGCTACACTGTTTATCAAAAAGTTTAATAACAAAGTTTTCCGCCACTAATTATTTACTGAAAGCACAATTTTAGCCTAGAGTGGTGGTCAAGTGCATACTCTCAGCTTTGGCAGATGTAATTACACACCCAAAACCAGCAGCACAGAGGAAACCTGCACCGCTGGTTATTTCCAGGATTATCACATTCATTTTTGACAGGTCTAACAAAGCAGTCGGCCCAGTTTAAAGCAGGGTGCCAGATAAAATGACCTCCACTGGTCCCTTCCAAACAACATTACTACACGGCTATGGCATAGATGTCGCAGCTTCCAATAACGGCTGAAAGTAATTGTTATTTCCAATAATAGCAGCAGAGGTTTTCAAATTAAATTTGCTATCGGCCCTATTTAGATTAACCTCTTTTTTTTAGAAATCAGTTTAATTAACAGTTCAGAGCTATGACACATCCTCCTCCAAATGCAGCTATGGTTCTCTTTTCCTCCTGTGAGCAATCAGCTGCTGAGCCCCTGCAGAACAGCAACACGCTGCAACGAAACACAAGGAAATACACTTTGAATCAAGAAGTCTGGCAGTCACAAACTGTCAATCTCTTTAAACCTTTAAAAATATATATGAAATTATCTATTAGTGGACGAATTCTTTTCTATATTATTTTTCCTATGTATTTTAAGTTAAGAGGTTTGTATTACCCTTCCCACATTCATCCCATCGTCTCTTTGCAGCAGGGATATCTCATCAATACTTGTACAGTTGGAATAACACAGATCGTACTAGATTGCTAATAACTAGACATGTTCACGTATCAGCTCCCCAGCACCCTTAGCGATCATCTTCCAGCAGGCAATAACAAATGAGGGAAATGGATCCATTGCCAGTTTTCCAAGGACTCCTGAAAACAACAGAGCGCTTCAAGTTTCTCAAAATATTTTGCGTTCTTACTTGGAAAGCATTAGCAATCCGTACATGCAGGTGTCTGCTAGCAATCCATAGTGGAATACAACTGTCAACCATTATATATCAGTACACACACATCGTGCCTCCAGTTCTGTAAAACCCACATAAAATGCACCCTTCTCCGATGAGAAGCGGCAGCAAAGCTGCCATCCTCACCCCAAAGTGGCCGTTTGTTATCTAATGAAATTCTGTTCAGATCTGGCTCAAGCGCAACACTCTTCACACCTATTAACGAAAGAATTTAAACCCACAACACATACAACCCTTATTACTTGCATTTTAAATATCTGATGTATCGTGATGTAGTCACTACTACGTTACTCTGTGTGTACATACGGCATGCACACTGAGTATAGTATTTTCATGCTCTTTTTTTTATATATATAAACTAACCATTAAGGTTTATATTTACACAAGGCTCCTCCTAGCAAATACTGCACACATTCTTCTGGCCTGCTTCTAACTGAATCTGATTAATAAAATAATCACTAATAAAATAATCACTAATAAAATCCATCTATAGCTTTGGGATACAATGAACCGGTTTGAGGGACTTGCAAATAAGGACAGGGTTCAAGCGTTTCATTCACAGCACTTTCATGCAGTGCCAACAGAATTACTACAAATCCTGGTTTTGTCAAAAGGAGAGTGGAATGTATTTATGAAATGACTCTTTTCCTCCTAAATATATTCAAGAGAGACTTACAGGAAAAGAAATAAAGCTTAGTTATTTCCTGTTCGCATCTTTGTCCTTTGAGAAAGGGAACAAAGGAATTTGACACTTCTTATCTACACTCATCTTAAGCACCCATTCTTTGGCCTTTTAACTGGAGTACAAGCTTGCGTTAACAGTTAAGGAAATAGCCCTACATATAGAAAAATCACAAGCTTTGGTAAGTTGCTGCTAGGGTGCACAGGTCGTTAACGCTGATAAGCAAACACCAGGAAATAAGGACAGTCCGTATCTTCACTTCTCTCAAAGTACCAGGTCAGAGTAGATAAAAACCAGCTAATTATTTTTTCGACTTCTCTCTCCTGCAAGCAAGCTTCGTCTTTTGAAGCTACTTGCTTGCGTAGTGAAATTCTGTCTCAGTCCTAAAAGAATTACAGTTCAGCAGCAAAAATGCCAACAGTTCTAGGAAATGGGCCACGCAAAAACCCTTCTAAACTGTCCAGTAACCTGATACAAGAAAATCTTTTCCTTAGTCCAAATCTGTTGATGCAACCTCAAGCAAGACACACCAGGGATCCGAAACAGTTTAACACCACTTGAAGCGTCGGTTCACCCTGAAAATATCTCATCCGGGCTGCGGCTCATCCGATTCTGGAGAAGAGAACAATAGATACCCACTAGCCAAAGCAGCGTGCCAGGACCAAGGATTCCTGCTCTGCAAACGCTAAGTGGAAGCCCTAAAACACAGGATCAACGGGTTCAAACGAACAAACCGACCTGTGCAACCAGCCAGCGACCATAACTCACGATTTCCCCTCTACCACCTAGTGCTGCTTTACCAGTGATACTCCTTAAATTCTTTCTTTCCCCTTTTTTTGGTGGGAATAGGGGGGAGTGAGGAGAAGTGGGGGGAGAAGGAAGGCTGGAGGGAGAGGAGATAACAGGAAAAGTGTAATTCCATCAGCTCGGGTTTGGGGGTTTGTTTCCGCTTTTAGTTTAATCAAGTCAAACTTTATTTACTGTCCTTGCACAAACCACTGGTAACTAACTCTTCATCACAATAACCATCTCTCTTTCTTCGCATTTTTCCTGCTTTAAATACAGAGAAACAAACCTGTTTATAGTTATGAAAACAAAAGCCTGCTAATATTTTATGAAGTCATACCAACATTTCCTTGTCCTTCCTGACTGCATCTCCTCCCACCGCATCCTTGAGCCTCATGAGTGTTTTCCAGAAGCACCCTGAACTGGTGGCTGGTGTCACCCAGCGCATGTAGTGTCCTCTAATCCTCCTCTGCCACCGATCCATGACCTTGCAATTTACAGCACATTACTCATCTGTAAATGAATGGCTCAGCGTTTTGTATAATTGGATTTCATCCACGAGGAGATCCAGGCATCTTCAGGAGGAGCACCGCCATCTCCCCCATTCGTGCCATCACTAATGTTATGAATCTTGCTTTTACACAAAGACGACCTCAGCAATATCTGTACCAGCTTTGTGACCTGCTGCGGGGAGATTCCTGTTCCACAGGCCAGTTGATGCAAAGCAGCTCACAAGCACAGCGTCCTTGCCAGCTCCTTGTCAAGCAGACGTTTTGCCAGCCACACTGCCCAGCACCTCCAGCAGCGTGGGGATCTTTCTCAACAGGTCTTTGCACATACACTCCCAGAGCTCTCCAGCAGACCTCATTCTGCACCACGCCCCATGGCTGCTCCCACAGGGCACCTTAACATAGGCCAGGTTACGGTTTTTTAATTTGAGCAGCTCTGCAGGACAAAGCCAGCTTGCCAAACCCCTGCAGAGAGCAGCGCTTGCTTTTTCAGCCTGCCAGCCCTGCACCTGGGTTAACCAGCACACTGCCACAAGCCTTCCACTAGGTACCTGCGTTCAGACAGGTGAAATTTTGGGGTTTATTCATCAACAGCACTGACCAGGTCTCCACTGACTGTATAAAAGAGATCTTAACATCTCTAGGTCCCGTATGGTGTCCACTGCATAAGTGGGGTTCACCTCCTGCTCAGAGATCTCTGCAGCTTCTTCCCTGGGATCCCTGCTTGGAGAACACGGTGGCAAAGGGCAAAAGTCAGCTCTGCACAGAGCCACCTCAGCGCTGCAGCTTTGTTCGCTGGAGCTCCACGGGGTGAGAAAACAACGATACGACTCCCCAGCCCGAAAGCAGCACAGGCGCCTTCTCCCAGCACCACGCCTGGGCTGCTGTGCTGTGCCAGGATGGAGCTCACGTAGGCCGTTATCAATGGTGTGGTTAATCTGCAACCAGATCATCCACTCCAGGGCAACTGAGGATGTCCAGGAAATAAAACAGATATTACTAAAATGCAACATTAACTTCCTGCTGCTTGACTATCTTGTTTTTAAGCCCCCGATCTCCCTCATTAAGTAGGGAAAGAAGATGGTGCTAACACCCAGGTGTTACTGACAATGTAAAGCACCATTTCGCTTTCAAACAGTGTAACAGTATACGTAACATAAAACATTACCTCCACAAACTAGGGAGACAGTCAGAAATTTGGGATTCTTTTTGATCATTTATTGCCGGCCTCCTTACCTACAGATCACCCCCTCCCAAAGGAGGGCAGTATTCATATTCCTGTTTTAACTGGGTTGGTTCAGATTGCTTTGCTCCTGAAGTCCCTCCTTGATGATCTGCTTTAACGCTGTTTCCAAAGAGATGGCAAAGCAGAACGCATAACTGAGCTCCACGGGTACGAGCAGCAAGGTGACACCGCACTGCCTGCCTAACACACTGCTTTCTTCAAAGGTGCATATGCAGACGGTTCTTTCTTCTTGTTAACAGCAGCCTCTGTAGGGTAAACTAAGACAATCATGGTACCATAGGCTGCAGAATACACGGACCAACTGTTAATAACAACAACCCCATGCAACGCTACAGGCTGGGGGAGGAGTGGCTGGAGAGCTGCCTGGCGGAAAAGGACCTGGGGGTGTTGGTTGACAGCCGCCTGAACGTGAGCCAGCAGTGTGCTCAGGTGGCCAAGAGGGCCAGTGGCATCCTGGCTTGTATCAGGAATAGTGTGGCCAGCAGGAGCAGGGAGGTGATGGTGCCCCTGTACTCAGCACTGGTGAGGCCGCACCTCGAGTCCTGTGTTCAGTTTTGGCCCCTCACCCCAAGAAGGACATCGAGGTGCTGGAGCGTGGCCAGAGGAGAGCAACGAAGCTGGTGAAGGGTCTGGAGCACAAGTCTTATGAGGAGCGGCTGAGGGAGCTGGGGTTGTTTAGTCTGGAGAAGAGGAGGCTGAGGGGAGACCTTATTGCTCTCTACAACTACCTGAAAGGAGGTTGTAGCGAGGTGGGGGTCGGTCTCTTCTCCCCAGTAACGAGTGACAGGACGAGAGGAAACGGCCTCAAGCTGCGCCAGGGGAGGTTTAGGTTAGACATTAGGAAAAACTTCTTCACCGAGAGGGTGGTCAAGCATTGGCACAGGCTGCCCAGGGAAGTGGTTGAGTCTCCATCCCTGGAGACATTTAAAGAACGGATAGATATGGTGCTCGAAGACATGGTATAGATGGACTTGGCAGTGCTAGGTTGACGGTTGGACTCAATGATCTTAAGGGTCTTTTCCAACCTTGACGATTCTATGATTAATACACAAACTACCATACAGCACATACCTCGCGCACCATAGGGCACGTTCAAAAACTGCAGATCTGACTATTTAAACGCAGGCTCTTGCTGCACTTTGCAGTTTCTCCGCAGCATTGATTGCTTTGTAAAGGTGTAATTACAATGCAAAGGCTAAGAAGATGGGCACGTGTGATGTTTTCATCACATGCTAAGCAGATATAAGCAGTATATAACAAAACGAAGGTATCAAAGGTAGTATTTTGGAAGCTGCTAAGCTGTACCACCACATTGGCCAAGCAGTGGTACCCATTTTCAAATTACAGCTTGTTGGATGACAATCACTTCAACACCGCTGCAATTACTGAGGCTGTTATCATCAGTTTGATCAGAAACAGCAGTGTGCTGTGCAGCTGACTGTTATTTGACAGCTTTTGCAACTATTAAAATGACCCAGAGAAATAATCAAAAATTCACAAGGGACCAATTCCTCATAATCAAACTGAAAGGACTGTCAAAATATCTAAACAGATTACAGAGCCGTTATTAAATCAATGCTATCAACCCAGTAACCTACATTAGCAGATTGCAAGCCTTTACAAGCCATTGCTCATTTATAATAGCATCTTTATTGCTGCTTCATGAACCCTGGAATTGGTTCATGGCCCCCTCACGTTCCTCTCTCCCCCTCACATTGTACCCAACCTTAATTTAAAAAAAAAAAAAAAAAAAAGAGAGAGAGAGAGAAAAAAAATTGTTAGACACAACTGTCTTCATGCCACAACTGCAAGAAACGGAAAGAGAAGTCCAGCTAGTCTATGATTGTTAGCTGTGGTCAGCCAGATGTCAGGCAGGTGGTCTGCACTGGCGTTCCCGTTGTTAAATCCCCCTGGAAGCTCACAGGTTCACAAGGAGCACTGGAGGAATGAGATAACCCCAAGCGTAGACAGCCTTGGGTTCAGAACAGGAGAGCAAGCAGTTGTTTGTATACATTACATTAACTGGTAACCAACCCAATTCGGCCAGCACACGCAGATCTATAGTGGAAAGGGCAATTCGGGAGCAAAACGGGCTGCAGCGTGAGCAAAGACAGTTTCTTAGCTGTGACCGTGGAAGTAGCCAGACAAGCAAGCAGGATTTCTGGCAGCACCACGTACCCTAGGATCAAGGTTTTATTTCAGCTATTGACAGATCGTTCAGTGAGGCATCCAAACAAAAGTCTGTCTCAAGTGAAAAAGTCTGACATTATAGAAGGACACATGCTGCCAGGCACTCCCAGGCAGAATTGCAATTACAGGCATTGCCTCCTTCACAGCTGGCACTCACAATCTATAATCATAATAAGAAGTAGGACATTAAAAGAACAAGCATCCTGTATAGATCTGAAGGAAACGAATACAATAAAAATAGCTGTAAACTAGTTCCAGTGACCTGTGGACCACAAAACCCTCCAGCAGAAAGACCTGTACCTTCCTCCATAGCAAAATAAGTCTGTGCCAGGCTGGTACCTTCAGTAAAACAGACATAACTCTGAAAATCAGCCCCTCAGCCAGGCTGTCCAAGGTTTGTGCCTCCTGTGCAGATGCCCACGGCTGCCAAGGGAGCAGACCTGAGCCCCAGGACCGCCTTCAATCCCTCTTCACCGATAGGGACATGAATGCTGGAGAGCTCAGAGGAAACCAAAGTTTACGTTCAGCGCAGTCGTGAAACATCATTTGAACAGTTTGTACAAATCATAAAATGAGTTAAGAGGGGGAAAAGGAAGTAAGTTTCCGAAACAGGATTAGACACTAATGTGAAACGCCAGGATGCATTCGTGAGCGCAGGCCCAGCCTTAGCTGCTCCTGACACAATCTAGTTCTCGTCCAGCTTTGCTTTCCCAGAATTCGAATGTGCGAGGAAGGGGTCAAGAGTGACCCAATGAGGAGCTGCTCTCCAGAACCTTCCCTGGTGCTGCACTAAGGCACAGTTTCTACAGAACTTAAAATGTGTCCAGGATCTTGGGAAATCCTGCGTCTCCAGCGTACTTCAGGGAACACGGAACATTTTCAGCGCCAGACCTTTTCTCTTCTCTCCTGCTGGAGCTGAGCAGGAGGCGAGCAGGGCGCTAGCCCTTAGGAGTCACCTGCCGCTGTGCTGGGAACGTCCCACGGACCTTCTCGCCCCAAGAGCTGCTTCTGCTGCCGTCTCTGCCGTCGTCTCTCTGAAAGCAGTCCAGTTTACAGTACTTTCTGTGTACGGTTTTGGAGGACACACAAGAAAGCAATTTACTATCAGCAAACAAACATTCAAAATTCTGATTGTATCTAAGCCCCCCCCCCCCCAATAATATCAAATAGTTTAAGGATTCCCTAAATGGAAATGCAACTAACACAAGGATTAAAGGTCATCTCAAAGGAAAACTGTATGCAACAAAAAATGGCCTGTTGATTCCACACACATTATTCCAGACTGCCTTCACTCCATTTAGGGCAAAGAAAAAACCCAAGGAAAATGAAGTAGCTGGGTAAAAGGAATTTAAGGAGGTTCTTAACAATTCTTTTCAGTATCAGCGAAAAGGATTTAAAATCACCTCAGCTGTGGCTACTGAGCCAGCAGTACTAGCCCTCTTGATCCCCTGAACACAGCTCTGATGGCAGGCTTGACCCCACCTCATCCTGGGCCAAGCCACACAAAACGTCCTCGTGGGCTGCACCACACTGACCGCGCCGCACCTCTCCCAGTTCTTCCACAAGAGCAAGACACACGGGAGCTGCAAGCTGCAGCCTCAGAGCGCTTTGGATAACGTGAAAACAGAAAGCTTCTCTGATTGTTTTCTCATTTTCCTGGCTGCTGGCACTCAGGACAGTCACCCATCAGCGAGGTAACTGGAGGGAAATGAGACACAGCTATTGTGATACAGTAAATAAGGAAACTGTGCCTTTGTAAACACACCTCACCTGCGTCTTATTCCTGGATGCACGGACACTTCGAATGTTGCTGCCACAACAGAGACCACAGCAAGCTTTAAACTCTTTCCTTGTTAAAATCACTACGTTGATGCCAAATAATTACATCTTACATAATGTGGCCTGTATCCAAACTAACAAAAGCTTTCTGAAGAAATCAACAAGTCTTAAATTAGAGTTGCTTTAAGATTTTAAGTAAACTTAATAAACTCTTTAAGCCATACCAATCTCTCAGCTGTTTCAGACGTATGATATGCCTTAATACCTTATTTAAAAAACAAGTAAAAGAGCCTGCCAGCTGGTTCTTTGCACTAGGAACCACAACTATCATATGTGGCCATAAAATGTGACTTGGAAAATTATGTACAGATGGGCCTACACTTTTAGTATTTTTAAGTTCTCTTGATGGCCTACATTTACTGTAGATAAAAAGCAAATTACAATCTTTTCACAAAGAACCTTCCCTTGAATTACTCAAAAAAGTACCTTAGAGTCAACATCAATTCAGCACAAGGCTAGTGATGAGCTTAAGCACACACAAGCCAAAAGGAAACCAAACTACTAAGGAAAATGGAATTACATCCTGCCAGACCAACAACTCGCCTGTTTGCAGAAAGACTGACTGTACGAAACATATGCTATTATTTTTTTTACAAGGAAGACACTCACTCTAACACACAGTCTTCAGCGGCTGTTCCCTGTCCACTGACTACGTTTGCTTTCAGTACAGCATTGGTAAGAAAACAGCATACATCGCACCACTTCTGTCGGTTAAAGAAAGAATTAAGAGCACGGGACGACACCATAACCAAAAATAGTGCCGTCACTGTGCCTGCAGGTCGCATGGACACCATAACCAAAAATAGTGCCGTCACTGTGCCTGCAGGTCGCGTACATCTTGCATCTCAGGCAGCACCAACATTGTATAAACATTCAACAGTCATGTTTAGTCCTCCTACCTAACCATTACAATCGGAGAGAGAGGCTGAAAGTTTGCTAGAGCATGTAAAATGTAGGTTCAGGTAAGTGCTTTCTGCCCTGAACAGAGCCTCAGTAAAATAAACAAACTTCCATGAAATTTATGGATGCACTAACAGTCACTCTTGTTGGCCGACAGGGACAGATTAAAAAAAGAGAAATGCCAGCAACCTGCTTCTGTAGTTAAAACTAAATTCCTGTTCAAAATAAAATACAACAGTAGAGCTGCTGAGAATTCAGAGCTTTTCAACCAAAAATAATTCATGTCTCAAATATTGCTAAAATTATCACAGTAATCAATTCTCCCTTATCACGCACTTCTCGAGGATCTTTCAAACGTGTGTTACTGTCTCACTAAATCTAAAAAGCTCAAATCTTAATCCAGAACACTCTTACAGAAATCTCTCCGATAAACCCAGTTACTTTTGCACTTTCAGAAAGGTTATTACAAGAATATTCAAAAAATTCAGTCTGGCAGGCTGATACATCACTGTATCCCCTACAGTCTCACAGAGGACCTTCAGAGTTATTTGCAATGCCAGTTCATATGCCTTCAGAAGAGAAACTTCAGAATAAAGCTATAGCTGTCACCATGTCACCTCCAAAGGATATTTTATTCCTTATCCATGAGTATGTACATTGCATTCTCTGAAGAAAGCAGCAATGGTACTTCTGATGTTTAGTGAGGGTCTAAACCAAGCCATTCCACATTCTCACAGGGACGGCAAACATGTTAGAAAGATACCTGTAAAAAGGAGATTTCAGTACTGAAACTCTCGCTCTGGTAAAAGTTTGTGACAGGAGACAGCATGAGAAAGTGTCAGAGCAGATAAAATGCGATTCTAACTCTTCAGAGTAACACTCCACTACATGGCAGCAATGACTTTCTCAGTCTCCACCTGCCAAAATAAATTTACTGCCATTTAAGGCTGTTAAAATTTTTCCCCAATTAATCATTGCTTCACGGCAACATCTGTCCAAGATGACTGTTTTGCTAAAGCTGGTTAGCCCGCTGCAGTACGTTATGCAACCGCGGGCCGTGCCAAGGCTCTGGTGTAACCGTAGCCCGTGCCAGCCACCAAGGGAAGAGCAGCAAAAGGAGTGGAAGCTTTCAGGGGTGGAGTGTACCGACTGATCACAGGGCTGAACGGCACCATCCCTCCCCGTGACACGACCAACCTGAATCCAGTGAAGCTGGGCCACCACTGGGCAGACAGGATCCTGCTAAAACCACTTCCCTAGCCAAAGTGTTACTCGCATTTTGACAGAAGGAATTTAAATTGAGAAGAATGAATCCGTTTAGGTTTCCTACAGGTCACCCTGTTGTTGAAGCCCTGAGGGAGCACTAGAGCATTGATAACAATCTCCTTTTAGGAAGTAATACCTGTAAATATTAGGAAGTAGGTCTGTAAATTACGGAACCCCAGAAGAAGGATCCTAACAAGGCTAACTTCAGTCTGGAAATATACAGCTCACACTTTTATTTAGGGCCTAGTGGTTAGCTTCACTCATTTAATCCGTAAGTGGAGACAACTGCCTCCCGTTTAACCTTCTCATTAATTTCAAAGGCAATTCTTCTTTGGACACCTGTCTGATACACACACAGCGAAGACGACTGCTCCTGGCTCCAAACAAACTGTTTATAAAGGACAAGACAGGCCAGAGGACAAAGATGTTGGCAACAAAACGCTGGGGAATGGAAAAGAATGGGAAAGAGTGTCTTGAGCAGACAAAAAACCTGAAACTACAAATCTTTTTAACTTCTTCTATTCCAGTTGTGTGTTCGAGTTCATCACACCAGTATTTGAGAACTGCCACACAAGACTCACCTGCAGACGCTGCTATCGGTGATAAATTTTCTGGCAGGAAGATCTTGCTTTGGATAAAGCATTAGGAACTTTCACCTTCCTTCTGGATGTTTCAGCAGATGCTCTCAGAAGAGATCACAACGCTAGTAGCTGGGGTACTGGTGTCTGTACCTGATCAGACCAGTTGCTTGCTCTCTGGAGAATCCGCACAGCACAGTGCAGGATTAAAAGCGGTTTTCCTCGGTTCTCTCCTGCCCCATCCCATCAGCTCCGAGATCTGCACAGCCCCTGCGAAACGCAACTACACAGCAGTTCACCAATACAAAACCAGGTCCTTGCTGCAGCTGTAGTTTTGCAACAGCGAAACTATCATTGAAATGGAGATTACCCAGGCACTGTCTAGGAAATTAAAAACCGGGACTGGTGTGGCTCGCAGTAATTAACCACCAGTACTCCCACAGGCTGCAGCAAGCAGGAGTCTGAGGTCTCCAGAAACCAGCTGAGAGGTAGAGTCAATGGCAGGAACAACACGTTATTGCTTTCAGAGAGATGACCTCGGGCAATTTCCACTCCCAGTTATAAAACCAAGGCAGATGGGAGGGGAGGGTAGCAGCAAAAATATTCATGGAGACACACTCCAACTTCACCTGGGGTTTTTGTTTGGCTTAAGTAGACAAATGGGGGAAGAAAAAGCAAGCTCACAGATAAAGGCTACCAGGTAAAGTTCAGTGACTACTGGACAAAATATGAAGTAGCCTAAATGATACACATTGTAATGGCACATCCGATTTTTGCTATATGTGGATCTGGCAAATAGGAGTCATCTTTGGAGGAAACCCCAAACTGCTCTGCTAGCACGGTCATAGCTGCAGACAGAAAAGAAGGGACTACGACCATAACAAAAAAAAGCCACCTCCACATCAACACTGGTGTTGGCCAAATCTGTCAGGGAACTGCCGGCTGGACAATTTTAAAGCAGATGTTGATTAAGATCACAGGACGGTTATATTTGGAATAAGAAGAACAATCTCAGACACTATCTTCACAAGTATGATCTAATAAATAAGTTTTTATGAGATCCCAAAATACACTTGGTAAGAAAGCAAGTCAAACCAAGACAAGTAGATGCTATCTACTTAATAGGAAGGTGATTTATTAGTACTATTTCAACTTCTTCTCTGTGACGTAATTCAAGGCAATAGCAAGAAAAACGCAAGCCACATGAAGAATGGCTAGTTACACTCTGCAAACGTGAAATCCAAAAGGAAAAGAGTGACAAACGCTGCAGTGGGATCCAGAAGCACCAGAAAATTATTAATAGCGTGCATAATTCCACAACGTAGCAGCAAAGCAAAGACTTGGCACCAGGGTAAGATGAGCGATGCTTTGGTGGCTTCCAGAGGGCCAAGTGCTGGCTAAACAGCAAGGCCCTTGAGAACATTTCTGAGGACTGAGAAGTAAGGTAACTATGCCAGAAAGAAAAAACTTCACACAAATATGCTCTGCAAAGAGCATTTCAATGGACACCTTCTCCGAGCTCTCTGATGGGGCAGGCTGGAGCAGGGGGGTCAGTGAGCAGACGGTGGGCATTGAATGCTGAGGGAAGGGTAAGGGAAGGAGGAGGTCTGTCACCCCGAGCGAGCAGGAGTCCCAGGACCCCCAGCATCACCTTGTGCCACCGGTTCCCACCCTGGAAGGCTCTTGGGGATCCTGAGCAGAGAAGCAACAGATCCTTTTTCCAGCCAAATCAGTTCCCAGGCACTAGCACGAGCACCTGAAAGCACCTAAGGGCAGGGACATCCCCACTGAAAGCCCTCAGTTCTTGCATCACGTTAAAGTTCCCATTCTGACATTACCTGCTCCACAAAGTCCTTCTATTGCCGGTACCTTCTCTGTGTTCGCACAAAATTTCTGTGAGACTGAAAACTACTCCACTCTTCCACTCTGAGCTAAAAATGTAATTTCAAAGGCAAAATCCCTGACGCGAGAACTCTAAGGCAGGAGAAGTTAATGCCGGACAACCCAAGGGGTCGGTGGCGGTGACAGCAGCACTGAGCCGGGAGGTAAACACAAGGCAAGATTACAGACTGAGGAATAATATTCAGCACTGGCACTTGTGAGTTATTTCATGGGTCTCATGATAACTATTGTTTTTTTTTAAATACATCCTCCTAGAGTAAAATGAATACAACCATCTTCACTCTTACTAAGAGAGGCTTTTAGCTTTCATCACTGCAAAGAACATTTTGAAAGCAACCACAGCATATCCCAAAGGCCTAAGTGTCAGAAAGCAGAAAACAAAATCTGTGAATGGTTGAGTTTGTCAGTGCTGCTCACTCACCTCTTGCACACAGTGCATGTCCTTATTGATAAGTGGATGGCTTGTTCATGACACAGGATCGGATGTTTTTTCATGTTATTTCCTCCTCACATTAAAAAAAAAAAAAAAAAAAAAGGAGTATTTGGCACTCATAGCACTGGAGCGCACAAAGAGTACCAAAACCCAGCTCAAAACTACAAAGAAATTGCTGCCTTCAGCGACACAAATTTTTAGCTTGCAAAATACCCATTGCACTCTATTACTCGGAGAACGATAAAGTGACAGTGTCAAAGGCTCCCGCTATCCATGTGGGCACCCGGTGATGACCAGATGGGGGGGCACAATCGTGCAGTTTTCCTACAGGCTGTTACACAGCAAATCACTTGGGATCTGGCCATTAGTGCTATCAGCTTCTACATCAAACGCCTCATTAGGATAAACAGAGGCTGCTCATTTATCTTAAACTGTTTTGGGCTAAGGCAAGCCAATACATCTACATATGAAAGGTTAGAGGGTTGGGGTTTTTTTCCCCTGAAAGCTTTCCCAGATTGGCTATGGGGCTTACCGTGCTCATCAAGAGAGACAAGAATTGGCACTTAAGGTGAAAAATACTTTGGCACTGCCCAAAGGATGTGAAAGTGGTGTGGGAATTACTATTAGAACAAGATTTCTGACACATAACCGACGTACATGTATGGAGGAGCCTTCAAAAAGGCAGCAAAAGCGTCTTGTAAAAATAAGCCATGATACTGATCCTGACTACTTAAATGTTTGAGCTCTCCGAGGTCTTCCCACATCCCTAGTACAACATAAACCAGACCGACCAACCAAGCCAGTCTTTCTGTAAGAACCTGGTGATTTGTTGCCATCCTGCAATTTATTTTGGTTTAACAGTGTACATTAGTACACTAACAGTGTACATCTGTAACCCTAGCAAATTTTTCCTTTAATTTAGTCAAGGTGCTACAAAATGTCTTCAAAATTCACTAACTTTACTGTATTTAACTTTTGTTAAATTTTTCCAGATACAAGGACAATACAGGAAAGGCAGAAGGTTAAAATGTCGTATCAGATGGAGTTTAACATTTTGAAAGATTATGACCCAATTCAACAGCTTCCATGATTCAACTACGTTTGCTACACAATACATTTTTACTGCTCCCAAGCTAGTTTGTACAATAAAACAAGTGAAATTACTCTGATCTGTCTACCTGTACGGGGTCTACTCATTAACTTCAGCAACAGCCTCTCAGCAAAGCAGCTGAATTGCCGGGTACAAGTCAACTATGGAAAAAAACCTCCTGGGAGGAGACCAAGATCGACTAAAGAGTTTTTTCCCCAAATTCAGTAGCAACAAATCTGGACTGGCCTCTGAAGTTAATCATGGTCTATGGTGTGTCACCAGAGCCCCAAAACAACGTCATCACCTCGAAGAAATCATGGAAACAGTGAAGATCTATCTGCTCTAAGCCAGCTGCTTCAACTGTTCCTTTGTACAGTGAGCAGCAGGTACCACCTTGGCTCCTCGATGAGAGGATCAAAGATCCAGAAACCCAACAGAAGCAGGAAAAAAAAAAAATCAGGCATTCTTTAACTAAATGAAAACGTTGAGATTTACATTGCTGCTTGCTTCCTGCATGACGAGGGATGCTACACATAGCATCTTTTAAAAGATGGGTGTCTACCATCACGCTTGCCTGGCTTTCATACTTCTACCTACCAGCTGCATTCCTCTCCTCCTCAGGGCAGGAGCACTGAGCATCCAAACCCCACAACACCCATTGCTTCAGGCATTCGGGGTGACCGGCTGCACCAGCCACCCCTCCACTACCCACAGGAATGGAGTGACAGTACCTAAAAAGAAAGAAGGCAGCCAAAATGTTTTGGTTAAAAACAAGACTCGTTTTGACAATGAGCAGCCCCCCTTTAAGTCTCCAAAAATGTAAGCCCTTAATGGGAAACATGTTTGCTATCAACTGATCGGAAAAATTAAGCAAAATATTCCCAATTATTTCAAAATTGTTCATCTTGCCTTCCATTTCCTATCAAGTCTGGCTTGTATAGTTTTATACCAGGTTTAAAAAGGTTTACACGTATCTACTTTTTCTGGGCGTTTCCTCAAAGGGGTTTAAGTTCAGTGTAACTAATAAAGATTCAGAGAATTAGCTGCCAGAGACTGGAGATGTCTAGCTTAGGAATGTCTGCATCCTTGAAAGCCAGGATACACTACGGCCCAAAAAACAAGTTAAGAACCAACAAAGACAAGATTTCTATTGTTTGTTTTGCTAGAGACATAAATGCTACATTT
This sequence comes from Nipponia nippon, assembly GCF_047370975.1. NCBI lineage: Eukaryota > Metazoa > Chordata > Aves > Pelecaniformes > Threskiornithidae > Nipponia > Nipponia nippon. The sequence goes on from NW_028262350.1 coordinate 5,670,210, forward strand.
AACAGGAAAAAAAAGGGAAACGAATATACTCCTTGTTATCTACTGATGCCTGCAGGCATACACAAACGTCGCTGTTAGTGTTCTCTTCACCTTAAAGAGGTCAGCACATAAACCACATAAAGCAAAGTTACTTTCTTACTGCGACACAGACGAAACTCAAAAAAGGAAACACTTTATTATCACGAAGCATTGTCCACAAAGTTATACATCTAACCCTCGGTCTTATTTTAGAAAGTCTCCCTGGTAATTTGCCTGTGCTTTTGAAAAGCAAGTAATATGTTTTGAATTATAAGAGGTTACAGGGACATTTTTGTGGTAAATTTGGATTTTCATTTGCAAAAAAAACCCCTCAGTGCTACAGAAATCCTTTCGGAAATAACATTTTTTTGTCATTGCTAAGCACTTTTCAACAAAGTTTAATAGCTACTGTTCCAAGGAGCTGTTTACATCCAGCTTTAAAAGAATACCGAGGTACTTACGTCCCTGCAAGCAAAAGGAAAAGCAGCACGGCGTCTTTCCGATATTTTGAGAAGCAAACAAAAGCGAGTATATTCTCCGCAGTGTGCGGGGGCAACAATTTTTCTAAACAAGTTCACTGAAAGACTCCCGGTGCTCAGGGTCTCGTATTCTGGGATTTTTCTGGAAGCCTAAATGGTACTTACAGCTCTTTGAGTTTTCTTTCACTCGTTCCCCTGGCCTTTACACCCAGGATCAAGAAGGAACAAAACGCCAAATAAGCTGGTTTAAGAAGAAGTGGAAGGCACTATTTCTAGCCTCGGAAGTTTATAAACTCGATATCCAGTTGCTTTATAAACAGTGCATGGGAAGAGAGGCCTTCAAACAACAGTAGCTGGATTTTTCCTTTGAAGGTGAAACTTACTTCATCATTCATTCTTGTAAACAAAATAACCTATTTAGCTGAAGTTTAGCAATATGAATAAAAGCAAAAGTTTTACTGTAAACATCTAAAAGATGTCTAGCCACATGAAAGCTTCATTGTGCTCTTGATAACCGTGATGGAAAGGCTTTTACAACCACCAGAGTTTTTGCAGCCGACACGCCAGATTTTACCACCTCAGTATAGCATGGAAGAGCTCTGCCGAAAGAAAGCCGTGCTGTTCATACAGTGGGAAAAGAGAATTTTTTGTTTTAGTTTGTTTTTCTTCGCTATTCATGGTGAGACAGCCTTTGCTGCCATCCAGTAAGCTGTTAAAATACGGGTTCTCATTATTCCTTGGCTGTTTTGCTCCCTGGACAGAATGATGCAGTAAATTGCTCGAGCCCCCTTTAGTTTCCCTACTGCGAGTTTGTCCTGGGCCCCATGAATAAAACCCAGTACAATGATGAAGGCACTGGCCAGTCTGATGCTTATAATGGAAGCCAGATATTAAAGGGAACCTTTTTGGAAAGTTCCAGCTGGTGCCCTGAAGTATACTTCATTTGAAGGGCAGCAATGTATACCTGCTCTACAGCAGAACGAGACTGAGAACCTTTTCATCAGGAGCCGCGTGATAAGAAGACTTATTCAAAGGTCGTCAGAAGCTCCAGTGAAACGCTGCTTAAGTTGGCTTGATGTAAATAAAGCATGCAAGATTGCCTGTGTACAGGGGCAAGCACAGAACCACAAACTTAAAACATTCTGTTTGGAGATGGAGTTGGATACACTACCCTAAACTAAACATTCACCTCTTGCAGCACATCATATACCACATACTGCGCTGAGTCCTGCCACAAATCTCCAATTTTTATTTCACAGGAAGACGTAGCGAGCCTTCAGGCTTCCCAAATTAACTTACATCAACCTTAAATGGGAACAGATCACAATACTATAAGCAAATTATTCTCTACCTGAGCAATCTCAGATAGGATAGCATCGGACCAGCCTCTGCCCAAATCGAAGAGCACAGGAACTCCCCCAGGCATGGATCCAGTATGGAACCAGGAAACTACTTGAACAGATCAACACGATAATCAGCAGTTACAGCATACCAAGCCTCCTACCACGACAAAGTTTGTGTAGGCTTCATAAACTAGGCATTTAAGGAGGCGGCGGTGTCTTTGTTGAAATTTATATGGCGTTTCTTCCATGCCAGAAGAAGCAACTGAGGGAAAAATACACGAACGCTCGTCAGAAAGTTCTCAGACAGTCATGTTAACAGATCAGTGCTGTGGGAAAAACTGATAAACATTGGAAGGAGATAAGCTGTGTTTCTGAGGTCGAATAGGAAAGAGGCGAAGAGATAGGTGAAGCAGATAAAACAGAAAGTAAAAACAATCTCTGTAGATGCATTTTGAACAAGCGCATGTGGGAAAGGGGGGTTTGCCAAGGCGTAAGACAAGGAGCGAGCACAAAAATCAGCGTGAAAGTGACTCTAGGCAAGAGATTCAGCTCTGCGTATAGCTCAGGCTTGGGTCTGATATGCTGCAGGGGAAGCAAGGAGGTTTGACTTCGAATGCAAAGGCCTAGAAAGGACCGCGCCAGATGGTGCAGGCACAACGAGTGGATTGCTGTCCAGAAGAGCTCGCTTGCTCCAGCCTAAGGGAGCTCCAGCTGACTCGCTCGGCAAGGCTGAAAAGATCCCACCGAGATCAGAGAAGACATCTCCGCCGTTGGGAGAGCTGAAGGCACATGAACAGACGCTTCAGCAAGGGGGAAAGTTGGGCAGAGGCGTCCGTCTGTATAAAGAAGGTACTGAAGGCAAGAGGAGAGAGAAGTCACCGAGGATGACCAAGAGGATACTGCAGTTATAAAAATATGGCCAGCAAGAGGAGAAAGGAAGGCTCAGGTGGGACAACACTTCTCGGAGGCACAGTGAGAGTCAACAACTGGCAGCCTGGAGTGCAGCAAGAAACATTCAAGGACGAGAAATGACATCACAGCAGGTAAGCCACTGTCTAGGGACCACCTAACTGGTTTAATGCCATATTTTCACTTTTTCTGGAATGAATGCTCTGGATCAGACCAGCCCAACAGCCACACACTAACTGTTCTCTGAAGTCTCATGTATCTCAAGGCTGGCAGGTCAAAGCGGGCAAATGGCAGCAGCAGGGCAGACCACTGCCAACTTCTAAATCTAGAAGGGATGGCGAGCAACATCACAGCAACCAGGAAAGGCGTGCTGCGAAATGCTTCAGCAGACAGGTAGGGCAGAACACGATAGCGGTGAGAGACGTGCATATTCCAACACTGTTCAGGGAGAAAATTCAAAATTTGCACAGATAAATACTTTGAAATTTGGGGGGGGCAGAGTGGAAAGTACCATCACCATCAAGAGTTAAAGCAAGAACAGGCTCGTTATGCCCCAGCACTAGTCACACTTGTACGGATGAGCCTGAGAAGTAGTAGAGCACCGCAAGACCATCCATGATGACAGGGTGGGTCCTCTGGCTTATCATTAACAACTGTTTTATTTAAAAGGTCTTTACATGATACCCCCCTCCTCCTACCTCAGCTTCTCACTGCCAGGCTCTGGTATCTGTTGTCTATCTAAACCACTACTCACAAACAGAACCAGTCCGCTGTCCCTGTCAGCTTGCAGCAGCTGGGCCGCACGCAGGCCAGGTGAGAAGAACACTAGCTGAAACGAATCCCAGGAACGAGAAAAACCTCATTCCTAGCAAAAGATAGAGGTTATCTGAGAAACAGTTTAATGGTTTAGATTTGAAGAAAAAAAGTCTTTTCACCAGGTTAAAGCTATCTAATGCCCCTTTTTTACTCCCAAAGACAGAACAGTCTCATATCCAAGCTGCTCTCTTAGGATTTGAAAGCCCCACAATGAAAACTTACTTCCCCTCCTGGTCTGTGTAACAGAGACAGAAACACCAGTACATGATAGCAGTAGTGTGAGCTGAGATCTCATCGGATCTAACTGAGAAGCCCTGAAAGAACAGAAATCTTCTTCCAGAAATTGTATTTCTGCTTCTGAGAACTGGAAATGAGCATTTGCCACAGAGAGACACACAGCTCCTTATTTAACACTTACAGGCAACAGGCAAACCTGTGTTCAGACATCTGCTTTCTTCTCCCCCCTCTCAGAATTTCTTCATTCCATAAAAAGGTGCAATCATGACCCAGGGACTGAGAAAGAAGAGCGATGATGTAACAGTCAAATATCTAGCGAGATCTGCATCTATAAAAGGAATTTGAGTAAGTGTGACGAAAGGGGAAATGTTCAGGTATGTAAAAGCTTGCTCAGCCCAAAAGGAATGCAAGGGGCGGTGGATCAGTAAAACCATCTAAAGAGGCAGATTTTCGAACAGAAGTCAATACAAAGGACTCTTGACTAAAGGACACCACGAGACTCGTTGGAAATATTAGCTAATATTTACTATAAGGATTTGCCAGATCTTAAAGCCAACCTTTAGCTAGTGAAATTCAGAAGGTGATGATAACTTCAGTTAAGAGGACGCAGGTTATACAAGCCATCTCCAACGTGTGGTAGTCAAAAACAAGAACAGGATTCTACTTTACAGCCTCACAAACAGATGCACTGCCCACTCTGAGGGTCTTCAGGACCCATATTACTTCCTCAAAATCTACAAAATAATTGCAGAGAAGAGGCAAGGATGAAAGCAAAAAGGCTGGTGAGGAGTTCCTAAAGTAGCAGCTGACTTTTTGTAGATATCCTTTGTGTAAACAGCAGAAAAAATAATTTACTAAAAAAAGATGCAATAAGGAGCATCTCCGATTGAGCTAGCTCACAACAGTTCTGGTTGCCAAACTGATTCCGTAAGGCTTTTTCTGCACACCTGACGCCATGTGACATGAATGTCCCTCCCCAGCTTGCTGCTAGCTAGCGACCTACAATTAAATTTTGTTATCTGTGCTCTGACAAGTCCCATACAGGCAGCTCGGCATCAGCTGGTAAGCCAGGACCAGCAGGTCCGGTGCACAGCATTACCAGCCTAAGAATTAAAACTGTAAGGTACCCTGAAAGACTAATCTCATTCATAAATCTGACCTTGTATATTATTCAACACCCATGTGTTAAAATTATTAAACACTACCTCACCCACGGTGCTATAAAAAGCCTACTGTAAAATTTCACTCTGAGAAAAGAAGGTATTCATAAGTCAGGGAAGGACAGATGTGCAAAAGAAGATTCAGTGAAACTATATAAATTCAGCACATACGGAGGCAAAACAAATTCCATGCGGGACATCATCTCATTCAACGCTTCGTTCATACGAACGCTGTCAGGAAACACAGAGCCCACCTGTAGCAGCTCTTGGTTTCCTTAAGTCCCTGCAGAAATCGGAAAGCTGGCCTCGATCCTCCCTTTTGCTACTTGTGTAGTTAGGATTTGCTTTTTAAGTGAGATCGATGGCCTTTTGCATCTACGAAGATCAAGCTGGACCCTGTCCAAGCTCGTAAGTCAAATTTTGATGGACTAAGGGGAATTTTCATTCCATTCATTCCGAATTCTGACACAAGACAGCTCTCTGCAAGCTGAGCAGTTCTGAAGAAGCCAAGAAGAGCTGACGAGACTTAACTGCTGACCGCCCGAGCAGCAGCGAGGAGCGTCCCGCAGCATCCGCGGTGGCAGGCACCCCTCTCCGGGAGGAAAGCAGACTTCTCCCAGCAGCTTTTTAATTCAACACCACATGAACAATTCAAATATTCATATCTATTTAAAATGAGGAAATTAAATGGCTTAAAGGCATGAAAAGCTTGTTTATTAAGCATGATTATTTCATTACCAAAAGCACGAATGAAAGCAAGCATTCACATAATATTTCCTCTGCCAGGATTAAAGATACTTTACTACCTAGCATGAAGCCAAACCTCTCCCACCACAAATTCAACCAAAAATATGAATGTTTAAGATGGTGCTCAAAAGATAAGAAAGCCAGTGTAAAAACCCCAGTACAATACAGACAGCACCCCTTCGCTCCAACACGTTACGTAAGATCGAGTCAACGGAGGAGCAGAGAAGGTGCTATACAGATGAAGAATTGAATGCTATCACTGATCCACATCCCTGCTGAGGAAGAATTGTTCCTCATGTATCTATGGGGACTCTGATTTTCTGAAGACGGGAACAAATGAAAGTGTTTGGTCAACCCCAGAACTTGTGCATGTTTTGCCAGACCTGTTGAGCACAGATCAAAGGAAAATAACCCAGTCTCCAGATCCAGAGGACACTAAATTGCAGAACAAGAGTTTGGCCTTTCAGAACTGTAGGATGAGTGAACATCTGTGTAGTTACACCAAAAAACCGCCCGTTAGTATCACCTACTGAAAGGGGCTGCTAACAACTGCATTATAGCTTCTTTTCAGGTCACTGGGGCAATTACGAAGCCTATACATTTTCGGCACCATCTTCAGCTTCTTGTATCCAAAACGGCCTCCAAAGGAGCTGCTGTAAACCCAAGAGGCTAATAGCTGTTACACAAAACAGATCATTTTTAAGACTGACAGATACTACGGACTCAACCCACTACATCATCCGGAAGAAAAAGATGTCTTTTTTTTTGAGAGAGGCCCAAAAGGTATAGCCTACACACAACTGTCTCAAGAAAATCCCTTCAAGATATCCCTCTTCAGCATTGGAAACCCAATTCCTTGTTTCAGTTTGCTACAACCTTTTTACAGGACTACAGCCTACGCCTCACCCTTGCTTGCACAGCAAACACGCCTCAGCAGCAAACACTTACAGAAAATTCTCAGAGGAGAACCAGATTTTCTTTACAGGTTCTTGATACCAAAGATATTATTAATCATAACAAATATGGTCAGTCTTTCAAAAGTATCTGCAATAAATATGAATTTAGAACTGCTGCCTTAATATAGGATAGCTGTGAAAATGCTGGGGTTTGCACTGTAAGACATAGTTGAGAAGCAGTAGAAAAACCACTTTTGCGTATTTTTAACTAAATGCAGAGCTGTGTTTTTATTAAGTGTTGCTTTAAGAGGTCAGCAAACACAACGTGTCCAGGGAGGCAACTACAAGGACTATTAAACTGTAGTCCTTCGCATCACATCCTCAGGCTCGGGTGGGCTGGAATGACCAGGAACTATCTGAGCAGCAAGTACAGCCTTCCACATCAGGTTTCAGGCTGGAACTAGTTAAAAAAAGAGGAAAACAACCCAAAATTCATTTTATGATCATTACACCTTACCACGTGCTTTCACAGTCTTTCTTTCATGCGTCCTTGAATTCTTTAATAACCGCGACAAAGATCTATTATATTCCCAGGAGGGGATTTGCACAATGCTTACGAAAAATGAGCAACTCGCTAGAAATCAGGAAGAGATGAGTCAAGCAGCACCTGCTCACGACTTAGATGTGAGAACAGAAAGACCTTGAGCACACAGCTCATACGGGACTACCCCGAATGCTACCCTGCCGCTGCGATACGTAATAGTCCGCTTTCTTCCTGCCTTTCAACGTGGCTTTCCAATTACAGTTCATTAAGAGGCGTTGGGTTTATCCACAGTGGGGCTCCACATCATCTCACCGCCTGGCACGGCAGGGATCACGTCCTACTCTCCTGCAAAGCACTCGAGACCTTGTGAGGAGAAGCTAGCTGAAGTTATTCCTGAAGTTATCACTAAGACTGCAAAACAGATAATTCAAGAAATCAAGCGACCGCTTTGCATGCCGTAGATACCGTTTTTAAAGCTCTGAGTTTTGATTTGTTTATCAAGATAAATGCTAGTTGTACAGGATAGTACAACGAGCGGTCTTTGCAGGAGAACACAAGAAATCATATATAAACCAGAATATTTCACACTTGTGAAAAATAACCTTCTCGCCCTCTTCCTTACAAGGAAGTAAATTAAGAATGGTAACTTTTATCCCTTGAAATTTTCATTACGGCGTGATGAAAAATGAGGTGATGCACAGTTTTGCCTTTCTCTTACTCAAAAGTTCACACCGCAAGTTTCATCTACGCCACAATTTCTGCAAAACGTCAGCAACTCCTGCGAGACCGCTGCTCCCTTTCCACAAGCACCGTCTCGCTCCACCTGCTGTGGAATAGTCACAGTCACCTTAAGTCAAAACCACCCACTGAAATGAAAGTGTTTCAACAAGTCCAGAGCAGGGTGTTCTCCCTTAGATTACAGGCGGGTAACAGTCGGAGTACAACTAAATACTAGCCCCTGAATGCCAGTGAGAGGACCCGAAAGCTGTTTGACATTAAAAAGATTCCCTGGTTTAAGGCGTCTCTCAATTAATCTTATGTCCTCTGATAGGAACTGAAATGCCAGTGACTACTGGAATAATCAACCTGCCCACAAAGGTCAACACGGAACTGATTAAAGGGAGTGCCAGGCTATCTGCTCAAGTGCAAACTGCTCAAATACAGCTGTTTATAATAATTCATACTTAGGAGCACTTACAGAACAATTATCTGTTAAGGCTTTGGAGGTTTTCTATAAAGAAACAAAGCTAGCTACTGAGTCCACACTAACTGTTCCAATACTCCTGCTTTTTTTTTTTTTTTTCCCCTAATTATTCTGATGACTAAGAATCACAACCAGACACTGGTACAAAGCCCACACAGCACTAAGGAATTCAGGGACCGGATGACTTTTATTTACAATTAACGTGTAACACGCAGTGACTGCCGGAGCGTCCACATGAACTGGCCTATTAAGTAGCTGTAAGACATGGCCATGAAAAAATACTAACACTATGAGATCCTTGCTGAATCACTACACAAACCTACAAACAACAGGGCATGAAGCACAGGGATTGGAAAATGAGGTAGTAAATTCACATTGCATCCATCCAGCTACCCAGGCGGGTATTCACATCGACATCAGCCACGCTAATCCAGCCCATGTCAACACCACTAAATTCAAATATTAAAGTAATAAAAAGTGCAACTTCACCGTTTCTCTTTTTCCCACTAGAGACATCCTTGGGGAAATATCCTTGCATGCACCGAAACTGGTATGACTTCAGTTCCACCCACATCTGGGCTCACTTGGGAACTAAATCCAGCACAACCCGTCTTGGGTCAGCCAGTGACCCCGAACAAAAATAGCTCTGGCAGAAAGCTGGATTTATGGAATAGGGTGGAGCCCATCCAAGCATAAGCCGAACAAACCCGCCACTTGAAGTTAATGATGGAGAAGCAACAATTTCTCCATTCTGTTCTGCGCGTGACGAGCACAAAGGTGACTCGTGCCATCTACGCAACGTGACAAAACGCAACGTGACATAATCAACCCTTGAACAGGTCAGAATCTCGGGTGTAATTTGGGTCTGACATAATTGAAAACGTATCAGCAGCGAGAGTTAATTACCGTCTCCAAAGCAGTAAAAATAGGAGAAGCAAATGTTGCTTGAGAAGTGTAATAACACCAGCGGCGAAGCTGGATCAGCAGGCCAGGGCCACCGCTCTACCAGCAGCGTCAATCAGGGCTTAGCAGAATTTAGCAATTTTACTGAAAAGCCACACTTTTGGTAAATTCAGATCAGCTTTCCCAAATGTCCCAGTGCAGACAAGCCTAAAGTCAGGGGATCATAGCACCAAGGTTAGAAAAATTAACGGTATCAACTTTTTTTTAACAAAAGAGTCTTCTGCCCACAGCACAGACACAAGACAACCTTGAAGCGCAGGCAGAACTCTGCCTGCAAACTGCAGATTACGGCCGAAGCAACGCATGTGTTCTCATGCAGAAGAAACCAGACTTTGAATTGGTGTCACAAGGAAAAGCCTGTGCTTAAGTACCAGTGACCAAGGCATCAGAGTTAAAGGGACACCTGATGGCATATTAGATACAGCAGGGATGTCCACACAACATCCTTAGGCACGATCAGCACCCAACAGGACAGAAAAAAAACCAAACACAACAACAACAAAAAATTCAAACTACATATCAGTTGTAAGGATCCAGAATTGCTAGCTTGTTCTACTCATCCTCTTTCATACAAAATTAGCAAAGTCTACCAGTGCAAGGCACCTCTCAATTAATTGATTCCTAAACGCAACCAACATGCTACATTGATCTTTAAGTTATCTAACAATCCGCTTCCAATACTTCATTTAAATTTCTAGTACACATTAACCAAAGAATAAAAACCCCAAGAACAAACTGCTACGTGCAGGTTTCCTGCTAATTACAATGACTTTGTTTGTAAGCCCTTTGTAATACAATTAGAGTGTCATGGCGTGCACAAATGAGAAACAAATTCAAGCTTTTAGAGGCACCGCAAAATTTATTGAAATCTGACGTTTCCTCATGTTCAAAGCTCAAATGTTCATATTATGTTTTTCATAGCATTTAAACACAAATGCCCTCCCTACCCAAACAGAAATCCAAAATATAAGATAAAAAATAAGATTAAATATGCTGGTTGTTATTGTATCTGAGCCCTGAATTTGCAGCCCCACAGAAGACAGGTACACCCCGGTAGCCACTTGCGTAGCACGATTCCTGAGCACTCAGCGGCTGATGCAGCCAGACCTCAAAATCTACAGATTTCATCCGGAGGAGACAACACAGTTGCCTGAAAGAGTTTAATTTTCTCCTTCCTCAGTAGTAGTTACTGATTTCAACTGTCTTCTCCAGAACACAAGTGGCAGGAGGGGAGCAGTCTTTAAAGCCTGAGTAAAACTGGGGGGGGGGGGGGGGGGGCAGCCAATAAGTCACATTTTCATCCCAAAGGCTTCCCTTTGGTAATTATCAAATCCTTGCACAAGCAGGGGCATAAGAGTTTATCAGGAAGAGCTCACATGAATCTTTTATAACGGAAAGTGAAAGACAGCCGCAGACTTAGGGCCCCCACCGGCTGTCCTCTCTATCAGTGCTGCTCAGGATTTAATTGTACTTCACAGAGAAAACAGGGATGAAAAAGCCGAACTTTCCAAAGCCCACTGCGTCTAGAAGGGAAATAAAACCATAAAGATCACAAAATGTTAACGCAGCGAGTTTGCACAGGTGAACGGCTGTAATGCTCTTACGGGGCTGGAGCAACCTTGGACTTGGTGACTTTTACTGCTGGGGTTTTTTTCCATCTTAACTTTGCATGCGTGTCAGCGGAGGCGAGATACCTGTACGAGGTGGAGACTGAAGCAGATGAGGTCTGATGAGCGGGAGAAGCGGGAGGTTTTCCAAAGGGGTGACAGAAAGCCCTCACGGACCCAGAGGCAGGGCTTGGTGCTCCCTGGGCACCCTCATACTCACCTGGCTCTCCTGAGTAGCTCCATTTCATAGAAAATTCCCCAGTTTCGTGCTGGGTTTGCTCCACTGTGGAGCTGGCAGGCAGGGGCCAAGGCAAGGCAGGCTGAGGGGGCCGCTGCCCGCGACGCCTCCCTCAGCGCGGGGCCGGTTCAGCTCACTGAACCGGCACGGCGCACCCCCTCCCCGCACCCCGTAGCCAAATTAAGGCGGGGGGGGGGGGGGGGGAGAGAAGCGGGAAGACGAAGCCTCACAGCCCCTCACACACCCGGAGGCGAGGCGGGGGGGGGGGGGGGGGGGGAGGGTGTTCCACCGCCCTTCCCGCTCCTCACACCGGCCCGTTCCCCCCCCACCCCGCAGCGCTCACCGCAGCCGGAGGTTAGCCATGAACTCGGGCATGGTGACGGCGTCCATCAACACAAAATCCGCTTTGCCGAACTCCAAGCTCTCCTGCTCCGCCATGGCGGCGACGGGGACGGTTGGGCTCGCGCTGCCCCGGGGCGGCGGGGGGTGGGGGGGGTGCCCGCCTCGCGCCCGCCGGCCCCGCCTCACCTGCGGTGAGGCGGGGCCGGCGGGCGCGAGGCAGGCACCGGGCAGCGCCCCCTGCTGGCCCGCCCCGAGGACGCAGCCCCGCCCCTCGCTGAGGGCGGGCGGGAGCGAGGGCGCCCTCTGCCGGCGAGAGTCGCGCACTGCACCGAGGGGGGCCGCATCCTGCACCCCCGGGACCCCCCCCACACACACACACACTCAGCCCCCTCAGGATGGGGCCAGCACCCGTTGCCCCCTCTCCTTTTGCTGTAGCCCAACGCCTTGCGCCACAGAACATGGTCCTGCACCCGGAGACCCTCCCCACCTTAGGGTGTCACTGGGCAGGGACAGATCCTGCACCCAGGGAACCCCCATCCCAGGATCCCCCTGGGCAGGGACAGGTCCTGCAAACCAGGGGACACCCAGCCACCCCAGGATCCCAGTGAGCAGGGCCAAATCTTGCACCTAGGGATCCCCCCACCCCAAGATCCCAAAGCACAGGGTCAGACCCTGCACCTGGGGACCCCCCACCCTAAGACCCCAAAGCACAGGGCCAGATCCTGCACCTGGGGACACCCCTTCCAGGATCCCAGTGGACAGGGCCCGATCCTGCAAGCCAGACGACACCCAGCCACCACAGGATCCCCCTGGGCAGGGCCAGATCCCGCACCTGGGGACCCCCCACGTCAGGGTGCCAGTGGGCAGAACCTGATCCTGCACCCAGGAGAACCCCCACCCCAAGATCCCCAAGCACAGGGCCAGATCCTGCACCTGGGGATCCCCCCACCCCAGGGTCCCACTACACAGGGACAGATCCTGCCCCCAGCACCCCTGGGTGCCCCCCCAGACCCTGCTCACTGTGGCGCTTACAGAACCCCCAGAAACCCCCAATAAATGCAGAATAAAACCACGCAAGAACCTCCCAGCAGAACACGCGGGTACCACCGCAGAGCGGCCACCCCGGGCTAATCAGCTTAATGAGGCTAATTAGGGCAAGAAGGGCAGGGGGGGCCGGGGAGCAGGCACAGCCTCACCCGAAAGAGCAATTTGGGCAAGAATTGCTGGTTTGGGTGTAGGAGCCAGTGGGTGTGGGTGCGAGGTGGCGTGGCCATCCCTGCCCTTGTCCCCGTCCCTGTCCCCGTCCCTGTCCCTGTCCCCGCAGCCCGGCGGGTGCTGATGGGCTGCAGCCCTCACCTGAAAGCAATGAACCCCCCTGCTTATAGGCAGCAGGTCCTGGCTCCCTGTCTGCTCCTGGGGGAGGCTGGGGCTGGGGGAGCTCCTGGAGGTGAGTGGGGGGGAAATAAATCCCACAACCCTAAAATACCCTATTTGTGCTTTGCTTCTCTGGGGTGTTTGGCTCTGTGGGGAGGATGTTTTCTGGTCTTGTTTTATGCAACGTGCTGAATATTTTTTGTGTTATTGCAAGTGCCTAATTTGCGTGATGCTAATTAAATGCCTGTAAATGCCCTGGGAAATGCAGGGTAAGGTGGAGGACCCTGGTGCGGAGGCAGGACCCTGGTGCGGAGGCAGGACCCTGGTGCGGAGGCAGGACCCTGGTGCGGAGGCAGGACCCTGGTGCGGAGGCAGGACCCTGGTGTGGAGGCAGGACCCTGCTGCTGGTGCTCCGCTCTCCCGCAGCAGAGGCGTCGGGGCTGCAGCAAGTGTGTGTGAAACCAGCTCCGTGTGCAGGCAGCAGCGATGGAGCCTGGTCCCCCTGCCCTCCCAAGGAAGAAGGCAGCAGCTGGGCAGGCCTGGCAGAGCCTCCTCTGCCTCTGTCCCCGCAGGCAGAAGAAGAAGGTGGCTTATTCCTCCTACATCCATAAGCTCTTAAACCAGGTACGTCCTGATTGGGCTTGGGTGCAACCACCTCCTTTCCAAGCTCAGCTTGGGCATCCCTGTATCCAAGCCTGGGTGCTTGTGTGTTAGCTGAATCTGGAAGGTTTTGACTTAAAATGAAGGGGTGGTGGATGGTGCTGGGGGAGCTCTGCCGGACCTGTGCCTGCAGGCAGCTCCTCCAGCCGTGCTGCCCCATGGGTGGCTGTGCTGACGCTCTGATGGTTGCCGTCCCTGCAGACGTGGTCCACTGGAGCCTCCTGCCTGGCGGCTGCTGCCCTTGCCTGGCTCGGCAGCCCCCGGCTGCTCGGGGACGTGGCGCTGGAGGCCGCCCGGCTGTCCCGCTGCGGCAGAAGAAGCCACCTCAGCCACCGGGAGGTCCTGCTGGCCATGAAGCTGGTGCTGCTGCGTGAGCTCTCTAAGCCTTCTCTGGGATCCTCAAGCTGTGAGCCACTACTGAAGGGACCGGGCGAGACAGGACAGTCTTAAGAGTATTTTAATGTGGTTTTGGTAAATAAAGTATTTATTAGCATTGTTTAATAGAGCCTCCTACCTGGGCTGGTAGTCTGGTTACCTGCGTGCCCCGAGAAGGGGTGTGGGAGGGAGGGTGCTCGCACACATCCACCTCAATAAATATTTGCGGAGCAGCCCCGCCAGCGGGTGGATGGTCCCCAGAGGTCCAAAGGGCGCTGCCCGGCCAGGGAAGCCTCTGTGCTCTGACAGCCCAGGCTGCCCGGGGGCTGTTGGGCAGCTGGATACCTCTCTGCACCAGATTTGGCCAAGAAAGGGGAGGAAAGGTGGTTGTTATTCCAAGTCCTGGGGAAATGTCAAGCTTGGAGAGCAGCAGATCCCCTGGTGATGCTGTGGTAGGTGGTGGCACCGAGTGACTTGTTCCCAGGCTCTCCATGGAGCCCCTGCGGATGTCGGTCCCTGCCGTGCACAGGGATGTCTCCAGGTTCTCCGGCCTCCTGCCCGCACCTTCAAATCCAGCCATGGGGACGGCTGGGGTGCCTGGCAGTGCCTGGCCACCCGCCTTCCCTTGTAGGGGCTCTCAGTCCCAGCTAAGTGCCACCAGCTCCTGGCAGTACTGGAACAACATCCCTGCATCAGCCTTTCCAGGTGTTGAGCTTCTCCTCCCAGGATTGTGGGCAGGAGGCTGGAAAAGGGACAGATCCTTCCAAAGGGATCTGGCCCTCGTCACCTCGTGATGCTGGCATGAGCTGAAGGTTGTGAAATGCCTCTTCAGTGGGTTTGCAGCGGGAGGTGGTGACCAGTCTACCTGCCTCTGAGCCGCGGCTGCTTCGGCTGGTGGGCCACCATCGGTGTTTGGGGGGACTTGCTGGACCGTGTGGTGGCAAGCACGGTAGCGGGTGTCACTGGTGTAAAGCAGCTCGTGGTTATGGCTGACGGTAGCTCTGGCTGTGTCCCCGAGCTGCTCCTGTTTGCTCTCTCCATTCTCCTGTGCGTATCTAGACCTGTGTAGCGTGAAGGACTGTCACCTCCAACGGCCTTTCGCTGTTTCCACAGTAAATGTCGGGGTAACGGTTGCCTTCAAGGAGCAAGCCCTGCCCAAGGACTGAGGGTTCAGGAGCTGCTGCCCAGGAGAAGGTTGACTTTTGATGCCCCACCTGCTGTCTCTGCTGCATGCGATGCCCTGCCTCATCATCGTCCCTGTGCCAAGAGGCTTCAGCTTGCCTCAACCCTTGCTCTAGCAGTCCCGACTCTTTTGGTTGAATACGGTTTGCTCCAATTTGTGGATCTGGGGTCAACTCCTATAGGGGAGTCCCAGCTCCTGTAGAAGTAAGAGCTGCAGGTGACCTTGAGAAAACAGCCAGGCCATCCCACAGCCCCAGGCAATGCTGACCTTACCTGCAGCGTTCCTGGCCGAGGTCTATTCAATCTGCCCCAAAAGCTCATCGCAGGGGTGTGGAACCCTCCTCCTCTGTTACCGTCTGGTTCAGAGCTCCATCGTCCCCTGTCAGGGTGTTTCTCTTGTGTCACAGTGAGGAAAAACTGAGCTGAACGTTCACTTACTGCTGCTCATCCCTGCAGACAGCCCAAACCACTTGCTCTCTTTCTTCTCTTCTGCTTTATTTGTGTATCTGGAGCCCTGGCTGCTGCTGAAGAGTGTCTGGTGTCCTGCAGACCGCAGGCAGCGTCATGTTGACACATGGAGCCGCTCTTCTGCAGTGCTGCTGTTTGTTTAACTTTTTTAACCCCTCCACTAATTGTGCAGATGATCACTCCTGCCTGGAAGTACAACTGAGCCTAGAGCCATTGCCAGCTCTCTAACAGAAAGCAGCTGGAGCAGGGGAGCTCTAGTAGACATCACCAGGGGAGGTTCCTGGCCAGGGCAGGTCAGGAGAGCAGATGTTATCAACGTTGTCTTTTCCTGACTGAAAACCTATAGCTCAATAGCTCACCTGGGCTTTGGAGAGCCAAAATGTGACCCAGGGTGAATTCGCCCAAGGCCAAAGCAGCTCAGCTTTGACTTTGTGCAAGAGGTGGATTGAAAATAGGCACCAACTGGAAATTATCACAATACTCAATCGCCCTTGGAAATTCTTCAGATGTGCTACCAGCATCTCTGGCTGTTGCATTAAGGTCAGCGTTCCCCGCATCAGCGCTCAAATCCCTGTGCAAATCCCTGCTCAAATTGCTTTGTCCTTGGAGCAAATGTTGCTTCCAAATCTCCTCTCGAGCAAAGACTCTCCCGTGTGGAGCTGTGCTCCAGCACAATCTGGGAGCAGATATAATAAAACTACTAGTGTCTGGAGCCGCTAGAGTTAATGATTCGTCGCCCCGGCCCCTCGTTTCCATCACCTTTGCTGTTTAGTGCTTGGGTGCCCTGCTCATCTCATTTCTTTTTGGCCCCGGTCTATAGAAACTTGGGCCCATCTCCAGCGAGGTCGTTGACACCGATGCTGCTATGTCGTCCCCAGTGCAGATCCAGCTCCAAGATGCTGATATCAAGGCGGCTTCACGCTGGGGAGGGCCAGAGCAGCGCGAGGAGCTCTGCAGCAGGACGGCGTCCGCAGTGCGGCTCTGCCGACCTCACTCAGCCTCACCGCTGACATGGTGGATCCTCGGCTCTCTAGGATCCATGCTTCAGCCTCTTTATTTTCTCCTTATTTTCCATTTATTTTTCTCCTTATAGTCTACCCTGCTTTTGGAATTGAGAGTTCTTGTGTTACAAATAGGGACCTGAAGCCCAGGGTGAACCAAGTGACTTCCCAAAAAACCTTCTGGAGGGTCCGGGTTGGGGGAAGAGGGAAACGCGCTCCACCGCTCCGGCGGCAGCAGCAGTTTCTCCGGCGCGGGCAGCTCCTGGCACATGTTCACCCCCAAGCACAGGCACGGGCCCCCTGTACCAGACCACACCAGCTACACATAAAAGTCCATATTTGTTATTTCTTCTGCATTTGCGCTCTCTGTTCTCAATTTCAACTTCCTCCCTCCAATCTATTAATGGGGAAACATCCGGATGTAAAATCCTGGATTCAAAAACTGAGAGCCATGATTTATTCCTCGAGGGAAGCGCCCCGTTGAGGCTGCACGCACCACATGGACACCCATTAAAAAGCCTCTCTGCCACCCCAAAAAGCAGCTTTGGTAGAAGCAGGAGGATGAACCCCCAAGTAACTGGGCCTGAAAGGGCTTTTCAGGATGGTTTTTTTGATAGTGTCTTCTATTTTTAAATATGTTGGTGATAGAAACCTAGGCAGACTGAAGAAATGGAAGGGTTAAACATAAAAGAGGTGCTTTTTCAGTCTGTGGATCCAAAATTAACAGAGAAAGTCTTCTGCCCTTCAAGAGCTCTGAAGGAGGACCACGGCTCTCACGGTTTGCTACTCCAAAGGATGGCCTCGTGCCATTTGCATTGCCTTTGCTCAGCGTCGCGGTGGCCTTTCCAAAAACAAGATCTGAAACCAACCCAAGTCTCTCGTCTGCAAAACACAGCTGTGGGTTTTACAGCTCCGGCTGGAGATTTTTAAGCAGATGATCCTAAATTCGGCAGCAAACAGCTTTTGAAAAACAAGCAGCGGAGGCTGCTTCGCACTCCAGCATAGCACAGCGTGAAAGGACGGGGAAAAGCCATTAAAAGTTGCTTCCCCTTGTCCCAGGCGTAAGGAGGGACGAGCACGCTTCCCCTCGCCGGGGTGCTGCACGGTGATGAACCGAAAATTGGCTTCGGAGCACATCCCGGCGCCTGAGCAGGAACCTGCCAGGGAATCAGAGCCATCTGATGGTTTGCCTTTAGATATTTAATTGCGTTTAAGCTAATCATAGACACGAAGCAGGGCAGGATTGGGGCTGTGGTTTCTTTGGGCTCCGGGAGCCGGAGCGAGTCGGCGTGGGAGGTGCGTGTCGGTCGTGTGCCTGCTCCAGGCACCGGCAAAGAGCCGTGCCGTGGCCGGCAGGTTGCCGGGGACAGCAAAAGGGATGTGGTGTGATGCCGCTCTGCCCGTGCAAAAGAGACGGGAGCCAGGAGCAGCCAGGGCGCCCACGTCCCCCGTCACCGCGGTGCCCAGACGAGCGGTCGTGGGGGCTCCAGCATCCTTGAATCCACCCCGAGCCCGGCCGGCGTGGGTTGAGCGGGGGTGAGCTCGGGCCGTGCAGCTCTGCCCAGCGCAGGGATGTGCGCTTCGAGCGCACGATGGCAGCTGGGTGCCCGCCTGTGTTTGAGTTCAGCCGGGGCGTCAGCCTTAAAGCCCACCCGGGGGGGGTCTGGACACATCAAAATCGCATCCCTGGAGCACACCGGAGACTGGGCACAGACTTCCCTGAAACCTGGCTTCTCCCTGAGACGGAATTGAGGACAAAACAGATTACTTAAATCCAGAGATTTCTCTGCAAGATATTCTCTGATGCCTTAACTAATCATCTGCCTGGGCTCCCTTTAAAAGCACGAGTTTCGCTTTTGATAAATTGTATTGATACTTCATTTCTTCTTTTTTGTATTGATACTTCATTTCTTCTTTTTTAGTTTCCTCCAACATCTCTTCTTCTATTTCATTACTCAGGTCACCTTCCTCCTTTCTACAATTTCCCTGCTGGTAAATGGCCACCGTGGGCCTGCCCAGCATTAACCATTTGTGAGTGGGTAACGTATGCCGTTCCCTCTTCTCTGTTTTTTCAAAAAGGGAAGTAGAAAAGAAAATTACACATCACATCAAAATTTCCAGTCTGTCACATACACAATAATGTGATGGTCTCTAGCCAACGAGGAGGATGTTAAACTGTAAACAAAGCTAAATATTGAGTTCCCAGGCTTCTTGTAATTATATAAAGTGGATACTGTCTTGTCTTTTATGGAGTTTTCCAGGAAATATTATGAAATGAGGCTTCCCAAGCCTCTAATGCGACTGTTGCATAAATACGTAGCGATTTATACTGGGAGAACATTATTAACATCCCCTGTCAGGACAGACTGCAACAGAGCAAGACGTGCTGTAAAGGAAAGCAGATAAAGCACAGTCCATAACACCTTTGCTTCTAATAAGGGGCAACCTTTCCCAAAGCTCTTCCTGAGAACACTCTTGAGGATGTTTTTCCTCCTGGGAGGAGAGGGTGGAGGACCCGGAGGCAGCATGATGGGCTACAGGACTGCCTCGTCCCTCAGCAGAATCCAACATTTTTATTTTCTCCTTCCTGGAGAGGAAGGAACATGCCCGATGGCAAAAGCTTCGCCATGAGTCACATCGTATCTACATACGTGCTTGTGATTCCCCAAGCTGACGTGAGGTGGGAATCCAGCCAAAACCACCAGCCTCGTCCGAACCAAAGGGAAACATCTTGAGATGTTCACCAGCTATGACTGCAGGAGATTTTGCAGCAGCCTGGAGGAAAAGGTCATCCCTCCTTGCCCGGAGACGGGGTGCTGAGCCTGAACCAGCCCTTACGAGCACACAAGTGGTGGAACGCCAGGCTGACTGTTGAAACCCCCAGCTCCCGTGCTCTGGCTTCGGCAGTGCGGGGGGTTAGTTACCCTGTTACCCCATCGTATGGCAGCCAAATGGTTTCCATTAAAACTCTTTAAAAAAAAAAAAAAAAAAAAAAAGAAGCTTTTTGGAGTCCGGAGATCTTTGACAAAGCTCAGCTGGCTCCATGCTCCCTCCGCGATGCTCCCAGGGCAGTTCTCCATCCCTCCCCTGCCCCACCACGGGCCTGCGGCCGCACGGCGTCGCACCGCTTCCCCTGCAGCAAGGCGGCTGGGTCGTCACCTTGATGGGAGCGAACACCTCGTCCAAAAATCTGCTCTTGGAGAGGAGGATCTGGTTCCAGGCTGGCTGCAGTTAAGCGACTGCCTGAAGCTGTGAGGCTGTTGAAAACAGTAGAGAAGCAGAGAAAACAGAGCCGGAGGGGTGCCTTGACAAATTGTCTAATCCCCCTGTTCCAACGCAGGATAAGCACAACTTAAAGCCCTCCTGATGGATGTTTGTCTAATCTGTGATTTTTCTTTTTTCCCCCGCCCTGAAACTCCCACTACTGGAGAGCTGACACCAGGCAATCTGTCCTGGCGCATTGCTCTATTTACATTTAGTCAGTCCCCAAATGCCTCGCTAAAGCTCTCTTACTGCAGCTGCATCCCATGATTTCTCATCCTCTCCGGGCAGACAGAGAGAAGAGTTTACTCCCTTCCTCTTCGTGGCAGCCTTTTATTTATTGGAGGACGGTGATCGCAGCAGTGCAGGAAAGCCAGCTGCCGAAAGAGAGCCTGGAGGTCAGCTAGTCCACAGCTGGCTCGTCTTCCCCAGGCTTCGCTTCTCTGGACCAAACAACCCAATTCTTTCATTCTTCCCTCATAGATCATATTTTCTAGACTTCTTCTAATCCTTGCTGTGAGCAAAAATGGGAAGGTTTTTCAGGACCAGTCGTAGTAAGGAGCAAGTCCCCCGACCGTGGAGGAGAGGAAAGCCTGCCGGCTTACGCGGCGTGAGCTGTGGTTTGTTTAGTGGATTCGCCGGGGGATCTGCCGAGGGATTGCAGACTCACCCGTCATCGTGTGAGCGTTGCAGGAGCAGGGGGCTAGGAGAGAAGCCGGCAGTACGGCAAGCAAAGGCAGCAAAGCAGGAGTTTTGGAAGGACCGACCTTTTGTCCAGTCTTCAGAAACCAAAAGGGTTGCACAAAATAAATATCCAGCTCCATCAGAATTTCTCCTCCCTCCCAACGTGACCTGAAAGATCCTGAACTTGGTTGCTTTCATGAAAACAGGTGAAATATTGGGTCTTCTCTATCCATCAGCTCTCCCGCTTCCTCAGATGTCTCAGGCAATGAAACGGCAGCAGCCGCTGCAGCAGCAGCCACTTGGCCTGCCCTCCTCTGTGCAAAGGCAGGAGGTGCCCAGGCCACGCCGTCGTCCCCGATTTGGGGCTGCTCATCCTGAGCCTAAGAAAAAGCAGCTCCTGATTTACCTATCAAAAAGGCTTTGAAGGCTAATTACAATCTCCCTATATTGCTTTCTTCCTGGAAGTTATTCTATTCTATTCTATTCTATTCTATTCTATTCTATTCTATTCTATTCTATTCTATTCTATTCTATTCTATTCTATTCTATTCTATTCCATCCCATTCCATTCCATTCCATTCCATCCCATTCCATCCCATTCCATTCCATTCTATTCAAGTTAAACCAGCTGCAATGGGACACAGTTTCCAAGTGGGAATTCTAATTTAAGGGGCAGGTTTCCAGATATCTAAGCTGCACGAAATGCCCAGGAAGATCCCTCACAGACACCTGGGCTCCCAATGCCAAAAGAATGTAAAAAATCTGCATAAGTATTTCCCTTTATCTCAAAATCTTTAAAATCCCTTTATCTTCAAAAAACTGGCACAGTGACTTCAGCTGCATGGTATCAGCATAACTCAATACGACAGTCAGCCATTCATCACCAAACATCTTGCCGTTCTAGCAAAAGGACTCCCGAGGGCATGAACTTTCCCAACCAGTCATCAAAAAACGTGTTGCAACTGTTAACGAGCTTCCTCCCAGCTCCTGCAAGCGCCGCAGCCCCAGCCCGGAGCTCTCCTGGCGGCGGGGGAACAGCCCCAGACATGAGTCAAACGCGGCCAAGCGCAGCAACGACCGTGAGTTCCTCTGCGCTCCTGTTCCTGGGAAAGCTATGAGTGGCTACGTGGAAGAACCAAAAAAAAAAAACCCAACCCCAAAATCAAGGACTAGAGCTGGGTGTAGCTTAGCAGAGATTCAAAAGAAATACAGCAGCCAAAGACAGGTCCTGGATGTGCACCTCAGTGGTTTCCAACCAAGTCGGCATGAAAGAGCTTTCCCTGGACCCTGGAGCTCCCTGGACTTGTCTGACTTTACTTCTGGCTACCAGAATTTGTGACCAGCAAATCTGTGATGGGCTTGGACAGAGAAGAGTTTTGCGGATTTAAAGAAGTGAAATGATTGAGGGCTTGTTGTTAGCCCGCCACAGCGAGCCCCTTTGAACGGGAGCTGGGCTCGGCCTGCCCAGGCCCACTTGCCCACCTCCTGGACACCTCCATGGGCATGAGTCCGGCAGCCAGAGCTCACTGTCGTAAGACAAAGCAAGGACATAAAATTTGGTGCAGAAAGGATGCAAGGACAGCGAGTTTGACCTAGAAGAACCTGAGGGCCAGAGAAAAAACAAAAGAGAAAAGAGATGTTGAACCGCATGAAGCTCCTGTAAGCCCATTTCTCCCTCTGGATGGCAGCACGAGCCTCTGGTCTATCAGCCACGCGCCCAGTTTTGTGTCATCGGTAAACACTGCCCCATCATCTAGATCATTACTGAAGGTATTTTCTCAGCAGGAAGCTCTAGGGAAGAGCAGGAGGAAAACGTTTAAGGTAGTAGGAGTCAGGAAGAGGGTGCAGGGTTGCTGTGCTCCAAAACCAGCCAGAACCACCTGAGTGGCCAGTGAATGTCTTACCATCGCCCAGCCAGCAACTCCCACAGCCTCCCCACCACAACTCCCACTCCCGTTTGGGGTCACAGGGTTGGGAACTGTCGAGCTGTGCTGGCAGGACAGGCAAGACGGGTGACGCCGCACCGCCCTCGGTCCTGCTACAGGCGCCTGCTTCCTAGTTGACAATTCCCCAACCCTGTTGACTGCCTTCTACTCGGGGACCTGTTCTTGTCCTACAGCCACGCTCTGATCACAGCAAGGCCACCCAAAGAGCACAGGAATATAAAACATTCCCAATATAAAACGCACAGTAAGAGTTTCTCCCCACACTTTCTTCCTCCTGTCTCCTTTCTCCCGGTACCAGTCCGACCACCACGCAGCAGCGACCAGAAAAGGCCCAGACCCCTCCACTGCTCCCCAGCGCTCTGCTCTCTCCTCCTGACACTCTCCCAAATTCAGGGAGTCCAGGGGAGCATGCTGCACGGCTGGGAGCCTTCATCCTCACTAAAAGAGTCAGGAGAAGCTTACACAGCCTCTTCCTCGGCACCGTCTCTCTCTGCCACCCCGTGATGCCTGCAGGGATATAGATCACGGATAGCTGAACTTGGCCATTTTGAGGGGATAACACCCAGGAGCCGAGCTGCTGAACATGTCCTGGCCTGGCCCAGGTCCTCGGCTTGGCCACCCACGAGCCGGGTGCTGTCCCACCCGGTGGGGACAAGCACTAGATGGAGCCACTCAGTCGGGAAAGCGGGCCCCGCTCCTGGCAGCAGCACCCCCGCCAGCCCCTGCACCCCCAGCCTGGGACAGGCCCGGGGAGAAGGGTGCCTGGGGACGGGGACGCCAGGGACCGTGTCTGGATGCGTGCTACGCGGCAGCAGGAGGCTGGAGGTTGGAAATGAGGCCGGTGCCACCTCCATCACTGAGGGAGCTGGATGTGAATGAAGAGAAGGTGTTTAAGAGGGTCGTGTATAGTTGCGTAGCTCAGAAGAACAGATGAAGGCCATATAGGATAGGATAGGATAGGATAGGATAGGATAGGATAGGATAGGACAGGACAGGACAGGACAGGATAGGATAGGATGGAATGGAACGGAATGGAATGGAATGGATCAGAACGGATCAGAACAGAACAGAACAGAACAGAATAGAATAGACCAGACCAGACCAGACCAGACCAGACTATTTCAGTTGGAAGGGACCTACGATGATCACCTATTCCAACTGCCTGACCACTTCAGGCCTGACCAAAAGTTCAAGCATGTTATTATGTCCAAATGCCTCTTAAACACTGACAGGCGTGGGGCATCGACCGCCTCTCTAGGAAGCCTGTTCCAGGGTTTCACCACCCTCTCGGTAAAGAAATGCTCCCTAATGTCCAGCCTAAACCTCCCCTGCTGCAGCTTTGAACCATTCTCACGCATCCTATCACTGGATCCCAGGGAGAAGAGCTCAGCACCTCCTTCTCCACGTCCCCTCCTCAGGAGGCTGCAGAGAGCCATGAGGTCTCCCCTCAGCCTCCTTTTCTCCAAACCAGACAAACCCAGAGTCCTCACAGGCCATGGCCATGCCTTCCAGCCCCGGCACCAGCTTGGTTGCCCTCCTCTGGATGCGTTCAAGCACCTTCACATCCTTCTTAAATGGTGGGGCCCAGAACTGCACAGAGTTCCTATAGGATGGGGGGTTACTGTGTAAATGTGACGTAGGATGGGGAAATCGGGATCTAGAAGGTGGGATGAGGGACCACAGGCTGCCTGGGAGCTCCCATCAGCAGGCTGGGGAATCTGGAGCGGGACTGGGATCCCACACCCGCGGTGCTGCCCACGGCTCAGGGAAGACTTGATCTCTGGCAGTTCCCGTGGGGGAACAGAAGTTTGACACTGGAGGGTTCTTCTGTCTGGCAGAGAAAAGAAAAATGCAAGCCAGCGCTGCTAGCCACCCGAGGCGTACTGAGACTGGAAACACAGCACATGTTTTTAACAGGGAAGGTAATTAATTGTTGGAGCCACGCATTAAGGTATTGGCAGGCTCAGTCACTGACAGGCTGAAATAGGGTTGCATACCTTTTCTTTAAAATGGTTTTCTTCAAACATGAGTTAATTCAGGGCTGTCCTGCATCACCCAGACGTCTTCTTCAGAGTCAATCCTTCCGGGTTTAAACACTGGGTTTAAGGGCGGCGTTCGGTGTTTGGGAATCACAGCTGAACGCGATGCCTGCGGGCGTCATGCCCGAAAGCACGGTGTCCTCCAGTGATGAGGTGGACAAAGGCGTTGCACAGGTCTTTACGCCATCCCAAAGCGGGGGAGTCCTCTTGTGCTCTCCTTCAGTCCCGCTGGGGTGCAAGCACGCGGGATCCTCACCGAGTGACAGCAGAGGCATCTGTGAAGTCTCCTCTCGTAGCATTCGCCTGACGCTATGCAGCGTGAGCTGTTCCCAACAGCGCGGCACTAACTCTTGGCCACGGCCACTCCGGCCTGGATTAGCCCCTAGATCATATATCCATTTCTCTCGTGCTCTTTTCTTGTTTTTGACACCTGGCACCACACAGATGCTGTCTTTACGCTGGCCATCATGTGAGACTGTGTCCAACCGCGTGGGACCTCACAGGTCTGCGAACAGCCGCCTCCGTGCCCAGTCAATGGTCAGAAATTACCCCTCCTTGGTCAGAAAGGTGGGAGAAACAACACACACCTGATGTTTCGGGGATGAGAGGTTTTGCTGCAGATGCATTACCCCTGCCCAGGGCATTTCCAGTTAACGGCTTATTTGTGAGTGCGAACACCAGAACTGCCACTCGGCGAGGTGAACTGCGGCTCCCCTCTCCAACACCGAGCGTCGGTGCCAAGAGGCTGCACCTTGCCAAGTGTTTACAGTAATCCTTGGCAGGTACCCAGGGTTTCAACAAAGACATCTGCTAATCCGCAGGACTGAGCTTTCAGGAAAGAGAAGATTAAAAGCTTCAGGAAACCTTGCTCCCAGCCAGGCTCTGCGAGTTGCAAACTTGCCTGTCCCAGCTGGGGAGGCACACCTGAGTCTCCCGAGACTGGGATTTGTCTCAGACAACAGTTCCCAGTAGGTTTCCTCACTTGGATTTGTTATTCTGCAGCGTTTGTGGCCTCTGTCCTTGTTTCTGCAGCCTCCTCGCTGTGCACGGATCAAAGGGGATCCTTGTGAGATGTCCACGTGGGACCTGAGTCCGGCCAGGCACTCAACGCCCGAGCAGAGCTGCTCTCCACCCCCTGCACTTCCCTCCCCTCAATCACGAGGCTGCCGGAAAATGGGACAAGGAACGGTGGCGTTGGCGAGAACACGGGCACGGCAGAAAGCCTCGTCCTGCGGCACCGTATGCCTCGTGTTGCCGTAGGAGCCAGGCGCTATATGGTGCGTGGGGTTAAGCGAGCTGAGATGTCCTTGCATCCCCTAAACCAGGCAGGTGCATCCACTCTGCTCCCATTCAAACTCCCTCTTTGGCAACATGCATCAATACTTTCATGGCTCCGAGAGAAATAAGCCAATTTCCCAGGAAACGGGCTTAAAACCTAAAAACAGATCAAAAGTTTTAAGTGTTTTCCTTCGCCGAAGGCTGCACCCTGCCTTCCTGCGTGGTGCTTCAGGGGTCCCATCTCCTCTGGCAGGGGTCCAGCTTGAACCCACCCTCCTTGGAGAGCGGATACCGCCTTTCCTCCTCAATCCCAGCTGGCTCTTGCACACCTTTTCTCCCTTTCCTGGAGAGAGGCTCCTTTCAGTTTCTGGGCTGGGAAATCACATGCTTGATGGCTTCAACATGATGTAATTGTTTTTGGAAGAGACCTGAGCGCTGGTTGGGTTGGTTTGTTTTTCAGGCACACACCGACGCTGGGAAGGGGCAGGCAGCGTGACCGTGACCAGCCTGGCCTCCCCTCCTGGCGCCCCCGGCAGAGCCGGCTGACCCTGCTGCACCGGTGAAAACATGCAAGTGCCGATTTTCAGCATTAATAATTCCTGCAGAGGGGAAACCGCCAAGAGCGGCTGGTGCATGCAGCGACGCTGGAGAATGCCTCAGCGTGGGTCACAGAGACCTCTCTGTCTGCTCCTGTGCGCTTGTCTCCAAAAGTGGGAGCTGCCACGGGGGCTGATACACCAGTCCAGAGACAACATCCAGTGCAGAAAGTCCCGAAGCTGCAGATTGCTGGAAACCAGGCGGGTTTGCTGGGAAAGGGCCTGTCCTCGGGCTCCTTCCCACGTACCCTGTTCACTGCTCAGGGTTTTCCCCCCGGCACAGCAGTACCGGAGGTTACACGTAGAGCGGCTGTAGCAAACCCATCCTTCAGCTCCAGAAGGCACTGCTGGAGAGCCCTCGCTCCGACACCAGTTGGTGACAAGGCGCTTTGCCAGATAGATCTTCGATCTGCCTCATTAATGGAACATTTTAATCTTTAACAGCCAAGAACATGAACTGGGGCGCAACCTCCCATCCATCTCTGTTCCCAGTTCCCCGGGGTATTGCATGGGTTTGTCCTCATCTGCTTGAGCTGTAAAGCGGCAGCACGGGGAAGGATGGCCCGGCCGGCCATCTGCCATCCCTCAGCCCCTCTCTGCCCCAGCCTGGAGCCATTGCAGTGACCAGAAACTCAACAGCCAGGCCACAAAATGAACCCTGCAATAGCTGAATTAACCCCGCTTGCTCAAGACCTATGGTGGGGAGCTGGAGTGAGCCCAGCTCAGAAGCTCGTCTGACTTTCCAGCACCATCCTGCCCAAAGCTTCCTTACGCTTTCCCTGCAAGGTAAATCCTCTACAGTTCTCTCAGAAAAACTCGAGGCAACCTTGGAACAAGTCCTTGTGCCATGTGCACGCAGGCTGGGACAGACACAGCCCACGCACTCCACGCACTCCAAGTGTCGGGCGCCCAGACCTGCTCGTGGACTGAACGAATCCAGGTGAGCGACGCCGCATTTGCGGCGGGCAAGAGAATAGAGCCTGCCATGGTGAGCTCTGCACTCTTAACTGGATAAATACAGAGCAGATAACAGAGACGCTGTTTCCTAAGCCCAGGAGCGGAGGGACCGGTCCTAAAAATGGCATCACTGACAAAATTGATCTTTGAATTTTTTAAAATAGCCTGTGCAGCCCTTTGGTGAAACAGGCAGAGAAACGCCGCTTGCTGCTGGAGGAACGGGGGCAACGTGTGGCTCCAGGCGACGCAGCCCTGTCCTGGCTGGCAGCACCGGCTCCTTTACCCAGAATTATCTGAGAATGCGAGTGCAGGGGACAGAATGAGTGTCCTGGGGGTGGGAGGGGATGAGAGAGGCGCTATATTCTCCTTAGACCTGTTTTTCTTAAGAAAGACATTGGTTTCTTTTTTTTTTTAGAAGCGACTTTTTAAAGTTGTGCGTTTATGTTAAAAAAGAAGAACCTATTTATCATCTTCACAGGGTAGAAGCTGCTTTCTAGCTAATACGAGTGCTGTTGCTCTTATCTATAATAATTCTTTGATCAGTTAAGACATGTCTAAGCCTGCGTATATGGAGAACAGAATTAGGCTCCCATCTAAACTTGGCAATGCAACAGCCTTTCCCCGTGATGTCTGTCGCAAGAGCATCTTGGGATCCTGGCGATGAATAGGGCTCTTTTTGCATCTGATGTGCTATGAGCCAAACCAAAGAGTTTGTCTCTGAGTCAGCTCCTTTACAGTGTAACATGACACAAGGCAGGGACAAGCTGTAATGATGAGTTTATCTTTTGTTGCAATTCCGTGTTGTGGCACGACCCATTTATTTTAATGCAGGAATTAGTGCGGGAGATGGTCAAGCCTGCAGCTTAGACAGACACTTGATTTGATTTCAGGCCTTCGTTGATGGAGAGCTGTTAAAGAGGATCCAACGAGCCTTTCCCGCTCTTCATGCTAGCCTGAATTTGCCTCCTTTCTCCTCCTGGCTGCTGGCACTTGTTATTTTTTTATTTGTTAAAATAAAGATCTTCTAACATCAGAATCTTCATTGGAAACGGTGATCGAGTCGCTCCTTAACCTTTTCTTAGTTAAACAAACTCAATATAGCGTTGCTTTAGTCGGTCAGGCGGGTTTGTCCCACCTTTAGCCACTCTTGGAAGCCTTTTTGAACCCTTCCCAACTTGTTTTTTGCAGTGGCAGCACGAGACCTGCACCGTGTTCCAACAACCCCGTGCCCAGGTCTGGATAGTCCCTTCTGATGATATTCAAGGGTCAGGCTCAAGTGGTTTTAAGCATCTGACAGTAACAGAAGTTCATTACCGAACGTACCCTGGCCTC
Organism: Nipponia nippon; assembly: GCF_047370975.1. NCBI lineage: Eukaryota > Metazoa > Chordata > Aves > Pelecaniformes > Threskiornithidae > Nipponia > Nipponia nippon. The sequence continues at coordinate 5,698,866 of NW_028262350.1, forward strand.
TTTCATGGTCCTGAGCCCACCTGCCAGAAGAACCTGCCTTTCTCTACCCAAACAGTGTAGGGGCAGGAACTCAGCTGGAGCCGAGGTGGGAGCTCGGCCACGAGCGTGCCGCTGGCCGGAAAGCCCTTGTTGACTCCGTTTCCTTTTCCTCCAAAACTTCCTTTTGGTTTGATCAACAGAAAATACACATCTGGCAGAGAAGGACCAGCTCGATCAGCCAGAGCCCAGCGGGAGTTTCTGTTCCCCTCCTCGCCGGTGCAGTAGGACTTTGCACCCGGTAGATGCGTCACATCAAACCCTGCAAAGGACTGGATGGAAAATTTGAAGTTATGGTGACCTCCAGAGAGGTTCCCTAAAGCTCAGCTTGAATCTTTGCAAGCCTAGCTTATGACAGCAATGAATCAAATACAAATGCTGCTCCCAAACTTTGCCTGGAGAATTGCATGGATAAATGCTGGATGCTTTCACTGAGATTGGGGGAATTTAATCTAGCAGTACTGCTTCACTTCTCCACGCTACAGACCAGCAATGTTTGCTGTGAGGGCTTCACCCTCTTTTCAAATATTGGTCTTGGAAAAAGGACTCCCAAAGAAAACTGTGTGGCAATAACAAATGTCTAGGACTACTGGAAGGCTTCTGATTCGTAACAGTCTGAGCTGACTCATTTCTGCATTTATTAAGTGACCAGCCTCGGGACGACAGTCGGCCCTGTGGGGAACATTTTTATGACCGAAGAACCCCCTGGGCAGGAGAGGTTAGTCTAATCAGAAGGACATGGGTTTAGGACAACAGAAACAGTGTGGGAATGGGTTGGTTTAGCCCTAGAGCTAATACTACGTCCTCTGAAGAGTGTGAATTTGTTTGGAGATCCAGCAGCCTCACCACAGGGTTTCTTGTTGCGTTTTTCAAACCCATCACTGTGTTGTTGCTCTTGCTACTGGATTCCTCGAGTGAATAGCACGCCCCACGAACGCGAGAACTGCGGCTTCGCAAAACCCAGCGACAGACAGCGACGTGCCACTCCATCCATGTATGTGCGCTGTGGGAAACCAACAACTGCTACCCTGGTTAAGGTCTGGAGGCCGGGTGTTTGGGGCGGGCTGGCGTGCTGCAGCTTTAACCCTTCAGGCTGTTCTCCGCAGGCATGACCAGCCCCGAGCTTCCGCTGGGAAAAGCAGAACAGGTCATGGAACCACCTCTCTGGTGCAACCTTGCAGCAAGCACGTTTTGATCTCACCACCAACTCTAACCCGCACTAGTAACATCAACAAACGAACGGTTAGGCACGCGTTGAGCAGTGCTCCAAAGAGCAAGAGGAGGAACTTGAAAGGTTTGCAAAGGCTGAGCTGTTGCACCCACCTCGCAGGTACTGATCGTGCTGAAAGGTGCCCAGGCTGTATCACAGAATCACAGAAGGGTTTCGGTGGGAAGGGACCTCTAAAGGCCACCCAGTCCAGCCCCCCGGGGCAGGGACATCGTCAGCTAGATCAGGTTGCTCAGAGCCCCCTCCAACCTGACCTTGAATGTTTCCAGGGAGCTATATGGGATACGTGGGAGGGAGACAGTGCGGAGGGAGAAGCTCTGGCTCCTGCCGAAGCTGGGAGCACGCGAGGTGACCAACTGGTGGCTCCAGCGTAGCAGAGCCACCTCTGCTGCTCTGGGACTGACGGTGCCAGGCGAAACGGCGCGGGACAGCCCGATCCGCAGGGGACGGGCGAGCCGGACCATGCCCTGGGCTGCCTCCCGCCCCAGGCCAAGGCAGCCAGGCCGCGCTGCAGAAGCGTGAGCGACCGGCCTCGGCGCGGGAGCACGAGGCGCGGGGGCGTCGCAGCTCCGGCTGTGCCCCACTGCCCCGCGCGTGGCGGAACGGCTGCGGCAGCTCGGGCCGGCAGTCCTGGGGGCGATGGCTTGATGTTGCCTCTGCCATTTAGCTGCTATGAATTCTCTTTTTATCTAGTGGATGGATCATACCTGAAAACAAAATCTCTGTCCTACAGCATGCTTTAAGGGCTTTTGTTATTTTGCAACAGATTAATACATAATTAACTTTAAAGCATTGCATGCATTTTTCCGTCAGATTAATACCAAATGTCTGATTGAATTTCTAACCCATTTCCATTTATAGTTTTTTTACAGTCTGGTTTAATTTGATTAGAAATTCCAGTCCCTGACACTTTGGATTTAGCCTAATTAATTTCATAAGCAAAGACTGAGCCAGCGGCTTTTGCTGGAGCACTATTGCTTTAAGGCAGAAAGCGTGGGACCTGTGGAAAGCCCTGCTCTGGGCTGTGCCCCTGCTCCATCCTGCCGTCTGTCTAACGAGGATTCTGCCTAATTGTTGCTACCAGAATTTCCAAGGCTGGAGCGAAGAGCAGAGGCGAGGGGCACTGCCTGCTTCCTCCTGCGGGTACATTGAAGAAATCCCATTTACTGGCACAGAAGCTCAAGGATCCTCACAGGAGAGCAAAGCCACAGGCCCTGCATTTATCAGCACAGATAAATGGTGCCTGTATGCTTGCGGTTGAGTTTGTAAAGGGCACTTTCTGTGTTCGGAAAGCAAAGATACTCTGGGTGTTGGTTTTTGCATGTTTTGCCAGGTCCTAATATTAGCTGCAGCCTGCCCACCTACAATAAACCCTGACTGATCTGTCCGTAAATACTTAGCTAGTCACCCCCCCATCTAGCTGTCAAGCCTGGTGAAAGAAATCTTTCTCCTTTTTAGGGATTTTGTTTCAGGAGGAGGAATGTCGTCTTCTCCCACGGTCTTGCAGATGAGATGACTTTGGACGCGCCTGCACCTTGTTTCATGCCGGTTGCTCCCCCTGCAGTCGTGCCTGCTCACCCCTGGGGACAAGCCGTGCAGAAGGAACCCCGTATGTATTTCTCTCCAGCTCTCTTCACACACGAAGGTAGGGATGGAGCCCATGCCAAGCTCGGCTCCCTCCACCGAGATCATCCTTCTCCTGGGAAGTGAAAAATGAAAGGTATCATGAAGAGGGAGTTGGAGCTCAGGACTTTGTGAGGGTTATCTTATCTTATGGGCAGGGTTTTCACTGGGAAATAAAGGGCTGAAGGGATGGGTGGGTGGGTGGGTGGAAGGAAGATTTTGAAAGCAGGAGATCAGCAGAGCTGCGGGGGAGAGCATGGATGCCCATGGAGCGGCACTGGCCCGAGGAGCTGGGTGGGAGGCTGGGGACATCAGGAGAGGGAGAAGATACCCAGAGTAAAAACTGAGTAAAGCACTGGAGACAAGACGTCTGTAGCTGGACCGTGGCTGACCGCCTTTGCTCTTCTGTTCTTTTGTTTCTCAGTAGCCCTTCCCACCACATATGAGAAATAGGAGAAAAAATGTGAATATTTCCAACATTTTATCCTATTTCTAATCTGAGAAAATCAGTAACTCACATTAGAATTGCACAGAGTCGTTTTGTTAATTAGTGCCAGAGCAGCAGTGAAAGCAGCCAGCGGAGCTCCCGGGGTGGGCGGCAGGGGCGCTGGGGCAGGACGACAGTCCGGAGCGGTGCGAGAACCTGGATGGGGGACCGGGATGTACCAGCTGGGCAAAGAAATCTGGTAGAAGGATACAGAGCGTGGCAGCTCCCCGCCACTGCTGGGAGGGCTGGGAGGAGGTGTGAACATGGAGCTATGCCGACCTTCTTGCAAGGCAGGGGGACGGCCGCTTTGCAGAAACGAGGTGGAAGTGCAACAGAGCAGGCAGCAGCTGCTGGTTTTTAATTCAGACCATCTGAATGCCTGTAAGAGGAGAGAGCTTATCGACCGCTTGGGTTTTCTGAAGGTTCAAGCGGAGGACGGCGGCTGGGATGAAAGGGGACATTCCAGAAGGGAGGCTGCACAACAGCAGCCGCCGACAGCTGAGTCTCCTCGAGGGCTGCCCGTCCCGACGCTCTCAGGATTTCCTCTCTGCTCCCGGACCACATCGCTGGATCCCTTGCTGTCGCAGGCAGCGTGTCCATGCTTCCCACCCTCAGTCGGTGTGATGGCTCTGAACGTTTCAGCCTCGCAGGAAGCCGGAGCAGGTCTTCCCGACACGGCAAGAGGCTGTGCAGAGGCAGGGGAATCCTGGCTGCCTCGCAGACACAGACCTCCGGATGTTTCGTAACAAGATTCCAAATTACGGCATTCGACAGAGACTGCAGAGTGGAAACGCCTGAAGCAGAAGTTTGGGGTCAGGCCCACGCTGTTTGCCCATTTGTTCCAAAGCCTCCATCTGTAGTGTTGGGAGCAGAGGTGCTTCCAAGCCCCTGGCCCCAGAGCGAGCCCTGAGGCTGCCGGCTGTATTCAGCCTGCCAGGGAAACAAACTGCTGCGTACAGTAAGAGGGGAAGTGTCCTCTCGTGACGGCACCTGAAGACACCGCACGTGGCGGCACGCGCCCGCCTGCCTGCTAGAGACGGCCCGGGTCCGGTGCCCGATCCCCCGACCGCGCTGCCCACCGCTGCCTCCCCCGGTCCCTCAGCGGCTCTGCTCCAGGGAGCACACCAACCCTGCGCGCCCCGACCCTTAGAGAAGGGCATCGTTTCCTCAGCCTCGTTGGGCTTCATTGCCCAGCAGCGTCAGTCCCAGGACGCTGACAAAATCTTGTCTGGGCTGTAGGAGCACAGACGCGGTGCTGCGCACCCTCCTACCCTCCCCGTGTGCTGAGGAGAGAGGGTGACGCACACAAAAATGGTCATTTACAGACTACTGCAATTTGGAAACTTGGAAACCTGAGTAAGCCAATCAGTTTTTGTCCACATCCTATGGATTTTAAAAATTGCTAACTAGATTAATTCTTGTAAATGAATGCACCTGCACCCAGACTGCCCTGTGCCTACGTGTGCTCTGCTGGGGCCCGTGGAAAGAGCAAGCCAGCAGGTCTACTGGAATAAAACCAAGGCTTTCAAATGTGAGGAGCACTGCGAGGTGCTGCTGCAACGCTGCAGTGAAAGGTAAGCCACCAGGTCGCTTGGCTGAAAGGCAAAGCCAAATTCTTTTTGCCAGGCGTCATGCTTGCAACAAGCCGTGTATTATTTTGGAATGACCTGCGCACCACAGCTCGGAAATCCAGCAAGTCAACATGGCTTTTGGACTCCGGCTACCATTTCTTAGCTTGGGAGTGTATAACATTAACTGCCAGGGATCTAAAAATAATTACTGTTTTATCTGCATTGTGTCACGTAGTGAAATTACAGTGGGATGTGACAAGACCGGCTGTCTAAGAACAAAGTCCTCTTTCTACACAAAGCAAAACCTGCAGAGCGAATATCAACTCTGGCTCCTCCTTCTGCTGAAGGATCCAGCCCTGGTCTCCATGTGAGCTGCTGGGGACAGGCGTCCAGTAACTGCTCGGTTCCTGATGTGAAGAGATCGGTCTTTCTCCATGAAGTCCCTCTAGAAGCCAGTCTGAAAATCCAGCACAATTTTTCCCCCAAAAAAGTCCTGGCTATGTAGATCTACGTGGTAATGAATAAAAGCTGCAGCTGGGATGTATTTTTGACAAATGGCTACGGTGAGTTGAATTACAGCCAGCTCCCTCAGAGGAAGCTGTTGCTCATTTTGGGTTAAGGAGTTACCGGTTAAAGCAAAGAGTATTCCATCAAAACAGTACTGTCAACCTCGCAGCTTCTCAGAAACCAGGAGCTTGATCCCGCCAAACTACATATAAAGAACTTCTTTTTAAAAAAGCAGCATTTGAATTTTTCATTTACTGCTTAAGTCTCAGAGCTGGGGCTTAAAAAAAAACCCACATGGATATTGTGATATTCTGACAAAGATTTTGTGCTTATTTTTTAATATGTCCTTTGGTATCTGAGGTGCTGCAAGGCTTCGGTGAGTGGCATCTCTGCTTCTGATGCAGCCTGTGACTCTCAGAAAAGTGATTTTTAGGGAGCAGAGTTTGGAAACTCTTTAAGCCCCCTCCCAAAAGGGAGTCTTCCCTACCAGAGCAGTCCTGTGATCTACAAGAAAAAGAACGCTCAAATTTCCTCCAACTGAGCAGCCAAGACCCAAAATCAGGGGCTGCTTTTAATAATCTTGGCTTTATCTTTCCAGTGCTCATTTCCTCTTTTTATACGCTAGCGCTGGTGCCTCTGCAGAAGAATCTGATGAAGATTCAGCTTCATGAAAGTTGGTTGGTGAAGTGCTGAAGTCCTTGGATGACCTCCAGAGCGGAGAGGCAAAATCAATGTTTACTCGATACTCCTAACCATAAATGAGCAAACGATAGCTGGCCCTAGCCCTGCTCCGTACGCACCCATCTCGGAGCGAGCGCTCATTCCCAACAGGACACCCAGCTGTTAAAACGCCGACATGTGTTTCCTGATGATAGACCAGAGCCAAAAGCAGAACTCGTTCAAAAAGACAAGCAATTTGATCATATTTTGGCAAAGATAAGAGGAAGCTGTACAGAAGCGTATTCCCTGCAGGGGCCCAACTCCAATTAATTGGAACTGCTTGGTATTCCAAAGAGCTGATGAAAAACTTTTGCAAGCCATTGAGGCTGTTTCTTCTCCCTGGCACAAGCCACGAATGTGCCGTTCAGTTGAAAGGAATCCCATCAGCGTTGTGTAACCGAGATCAGGATCAGACCCATTCCACAAAGGCCTCAATCTGTTTGTTTTCATTTCTCCCACCCCAGCCAGAGAACAAAACCAGCCCATTTCCAACGTTAAGATTAATTTCCGTGGACCATTTCTGCACAGCCTGTTAACACCAGAGAAACAGCCACGTGCCAACGTTATACAGGTCAGAGCTCTTAATCTCCTGGGCTCCGTTCCCCTCAGAGGTACCGCTGCAGTGGTAGACTGCTCTGCTAACCTTGCTCAAGTTCAAGTCCGGCTGTGATACGCGGCTTGCTCGAAGTCATGTTATGCAAGAGGATGAAATAAGATGACCCATTAATTTTTAAATCTACCAAGCTAGGTGTCTTCATCTCTTTTTCAATAAGAAAGGGATGTTACAAACCTACTTCCACTGAGAGAGAGAGAGAGAGAACGCATGTATTTATATATTTATATAGGATATTTATAAAACATCGGTACCTGAGTGCACCCTACACAGGACAGAGCCTACTGTTTAAGTTTCTAGTATGTATACACAACCTACACAACTCATAAAGAATGAGAGAAAAGCAGTATCATGTTTGACATGGGACTGAAAGCAAGGAGCTACGGAATTTGTCAAGGATCATAAATCAGTAGCAGAATCGGAAATTCAAGCAAACTACCTTAAGTACTTCTTTTGGTTTGGGCAGGAAAGCGCTCCGAGATCTGTTGATAAGAGCGCGTGTAAAGCACTGTTATTCCTAAGGCAACATCTTTAGCTACGTGATATCCAAAGAGCCTGAAGAAGTGAGTTTTTCCATGCTAAGCGCAATAATTCTGGGTGCACTTCTGCTCCCGTTTACAGCAACCTGCACCAGCTCGCAGGCAGCAACGTGAGTCTGTTCCGCAGAAGAGGTGGGTTCCTTGCCTTGTATTTACTCACAGACAGCTCAAGGGTTAAGGCCCGGCGTATGCGAGTTACAAAGCATGCTGTGTCTCATGTGTGGGAGTAAATGTCATATCCCACTGCACAGGGTATTTATAGAACAGCACTATTTGGGAAGTGAAACTTTTTAATGGTGAAGTTTTCAACCAGTTGCTTCAGGTTTAAGTTCTGAAGAATGAAACAGCTAAGAACCCCATTTTACACTTTCTGGCTCTAGTTGGCTCCAAAAGTTACAGCGAAACAAGCGGGGTCTGAGTCCGGTTACCTCGGGTGTAGAAGCTCCAGTCTCCACACTAAAGGAGCGTTCCCGCAGCTGACACATCAACCCCGTGTCCCCGCCGGAGGACAGAGCGCTGCTTCGTCATCGTAACCCACACTACCTGCTGGAGGAGCTCTTCCCATGCACGAGGTACACCGCCGTCCCTGTACGGGTCACCCTCAGACAGGCGTGCAGCTCCCGGGGGATGCCGTTCTCCTGGCGAGCCGGCTGGCTGAGCACCCCCAAGCCCCCGAGCTCCTCCATGCAGGTTCTCCAGCGCAGCTCCCCACAGCCAGACACCGAACTTCACCACAAACTGCAGTAGGTGGCCCTCATTTCAAGGCAAGACCTTGAACCAAGAAGAGCGACTCTGGGAAAGCCAGCAGCAACCTAAGGCACCAGTGACTGCCACTGCGAGCTCAGCAGCGCACAAGGGCTGGACCCAGGCTTCGAGAAGACGGACAGGGATGAGAGAGCACGGGCTATAGCCGTGTAAATCCAGGGGTGGCGGATAAATGGCTGGGGGGCAGGGAAAGTGGTCAGAATTCTCCTTCGTTAAAACAGCGACGTGCCACAGGGGCTGAAGCTGGGTCGGTAGGATGAGGCTGAAGATCGGCCAAGGTGGTATGAGCTGTCCCCGCCTCCAGAGGCGGACTGGAGCTCGTGCTGCCAAAGGCCTGCCTCGTTCAAATTCTTACACAACTCCCGATTTGTAACACACTGCTCTTGGCTCACGCGCAGGCAGCGAGCACCAAACATGGACTAACAGATTGAAAACTCCAAGTTAAAAGCTTTTTTTGATCAGTGGTCCCAGAGTAGATCACCGTAATCACGGCAGGCAGGAACAAAAGGCCTTTTGTGAAACTAACTGTGCTCTCTGAGCTGTAACTATAATCACAGCGCATATTCCGAGAAGCAGGTCTTGACATTATTGGGTCACCCAAAGGAAGGGCTATGCATATTTTGCACCCATTATTAATGCAGCTATTTGTGTTACCTCTCCAAATCGAGTAACCGATACACCCTGTGCAATTTACATAAATAGGAACGCAGTTATATTTGCATTCGCTCCATTTGTACTCACGGTGACAACTACTTGTGGGTTTTATTGCCGCAATAGAAACCGGCGCTCGGCCGTACGTGCTCCTGTAACTACAGAGCAGGGGCAGAGCAGGGGCCGGGCAGCCGGTGCCCGTCTCCCTGCCTTGCCTTCACCAGCCAGGTTGCTTCTGCGCTGGCGGGTCGGACGCGCGGTGTTCTCAGCCTTCTCCAAACACACGTTTTCTGCTGGCGAGGCGTCAGAAGCGCTCCGACACACCAGTACGTGCTCTTGTTATTTCCAACAAATGGACGCTGCGCCTCTTTGGGCTGCTACTGCAGGCCAGGAGCACTGCTTGCTTACGGGAGCAGTCATTATGACACTATTTACAATTTGTGTTTGTGATTTCAAGACATTCTTTGCAGCTTCAAGAGTGACAAACTTCTCTACCAGTAAGCTGATTGAGACCACTGATTCATTTCACATACCTTAACCACAAAAGAAAAAGCAGAGTATTCTGGATTTCAGTATCGAACCTGGGCTTGTAACACGTTCCACACGTGCCTCGCAAACTCAGTCCTGTATACCTCCTGTCCCCCCTCCTCAGACAATTACAGAACGCAGCTTCAGTGGAAAGTGTGGCTTGTTCAACACCCACAAAACCAGCATTAAGGCCCATTATATTTTGTCAAAAGCTTTGTTTGATCTTCTTTCCGCTGTGATAAAAATGTGAAGGTCATAAATACCTCTAAATGCAACATTACGATCACCTCAACTACTCTGGCAAAAATAACCTAACAAAGACTCCCTCAGATTTTTAAAGGCAGAACTGTTGTCAAATTACTTCAACTTCTGAAAAGCACCACCTTGTAAAAATTTCTCTAATTGTTCTTTACCTCGACCAGCAGACATCCCACATTCTTTAAGCGAGCATAAGATAGCAAGAAAGGTTGAAAAAGATGTGACCAGCCATTAGCACAACTCCTTGCAACGCCTTCCTCACTTGAGGTTTTCCTACTGCTTGAAAGCAAGGATGATTCTTTCCTTAGAGACCGGGTGGATCTCGGGTTCTGTGACCGTAACGCGTGCTGCCTAAGCGCAGGAGCACACAGACCGCGAACCTGGTCCCGAAGGTCGATTCTCTGCGTACGCCCTACTCGGAGCCGACCACAGCCCAGCTCCTCCAGGACTGAAAACCACCCGTAATTACTGGCTACCTCCTTGCGAGAGCTGACCTGACGACAGCAGCCCCGCTCCCAGCATCCTCTATTTCCACTTTAATCATTTCCGAAAGTATTGGAGTAACCTGCAGAACAGCCTCTTGACTGTAACACACCACGTATGATAGCGACCTACTGCGACAGGTTCATTTCACTCTGGTTTTGTACTATAACCGGGCAACAGGATATTCTTCTGCAACACGAGACAGCTCTCTTCTCTTCAGAACGAGCTCTCAGGACTGCAAAGTTCTCTCCAAACTACGTGAAGAGCCTGAGCAGAAGAGGCACCTGCACGGAGCCCGCCCACACTGAAGGTGAGGGATACGGGATCCTGCTACTGCCGATTTTCAAGGTGGCTCAGAGCACCGCCGCAGCGGCCGTCATACACAGACCCGGCCACAACCGCAAGTCATCCCCCTGCACTGCATGGCACACGAGGGGTGCAAACCCAGAGGGACTAAGCAAGTGTATCGGAGGCCTTTCCTGAGAGCTCTGAAGTCATGACCTCTGAAATGATTTATTTTCCATGGCTGTCAGCTCTCTGAGGCGAGGACCAGGAGGAGTCACCTAAGCTGACCCCTTCCTTTAGTGTGAAAGCAGAGAATAATGCTACTTGGGCAAATTAAAATCTGAAGAATAAACTGTCACTTACTGGAGAGCATCAGCGACTAAATGAGGGGAAAAAAAAAACCAAACTATCAACGCTATCACAAACTTACACTACTCAAAAATATTATCTCCAGAGCAGGACTGAAACCCTTCCCATCACCTCCCCAGTGACTGGGGATGGAGGCTCATCCTCTTCTCTCCCACAGCCTTGATGCAGCTCTGACGTCAGATGCAGACATCCCTTCTTGCAGCCTTTCTCCTAGCATTTAACTGGTAAAAGGTAACGGAGTCTTAGAACGGGGAAAGAAAACAGAAGTCAAGAGGAAGTCTCAGCTTCTTGAGCCCAAAGCAGTTTAATTTGTAAGTCAAGTAAGTCGCAAAGGAGGCAGCTTACAGACAGAACGCTATTCCATAGCGGCCCTGGTCTCCTCCTCCAGAGCCACACGTTCCTGTAGCACCCGCACAGCCGAGTCCCGCTCCCCACGTTTGCTCGGGAAAGCCTGTGCGGCCGCTACCGCTTCACACCAGCGCCCTTCCCGCCGCACAGCACGGCGAGACGGCTACTGACGGGGCGGGCAGCCACGCCGCGAAGCCCGGGGCCTGCCCGGCGCCGCTTCGGGACGCTGCCCGCCTCCCTTCCTGAGGCGGCGGGGCCCGGGGAGGCGGCGGAGGCGGGCAGCAGCGCGGGCAGCGAAGCAAGAGACCAAGGCCGCGGCGCGACCAACGTGAGGAACGATCGTGACGAGACCGGCGGCCGTTTAACGGCCCCTCGGCGCACGCGCCCCGCCCGCCTGCCCCCGCGCCTGCGCACTGGACGCCTCCGCGCCGCTGCCCTGGCGGCGCCCCCCCCCACCCCCGACCCGGCCGTAAGCGCATGCGCGGCGCGGCGGCGGCGCCCGAAGGAAGCGGGGCAGGGCGGGGAATGCTTGGCAGGAAGCCCCGCCCGCTTCTGGGAAACCCGGGCCGCCCCCGGCCGCTCGCCGCCCGCCCCCGGCCTTCCCCGGCCCGCCGGGGCCGCGCCGCTCCCGGGGAACCGGCGGGGCGGGGCCGGGCGGTGGTTGGGCGCGCGCGGGCGGCGGGGCGGGGCGGGGCGGGTGCGGGCGGGAGCGGGGCGTCGTCACGCGGCGCGGCGGGGGCGGCGATTGGCTGCGCGGCGGCGGGAGGGGCGGGGCCGGCGCTGGCCGCCGCCTGTCAGTGAGCGGGGCGCCGCGGAGGAGGCCTGAGGGGCCGCGCCGGGCCGGGCCGCTGCGGTAGGTGCGGCCGCTCGGGGGGCGCGGAGCCGCGGGGGCGGGAGCGGGGGGGGGGGCCTTCGGGGCGGGAACCGTGGAGCGCGTCCCTCCGGTAGGGCCTGGGGGGGGGGGGGGCCCGCTGCTGCCGCGGCCGCCGCCGGGACGGGGGGTGAGGGAGCCCCCTGCTCGCCGCCCGGCCCCGGCGGGAGGGGAGCCCGCCCCCAGCCGGCGCCCGCCGCGGGAAGGGCCCTGGCCGCCCGGGAGTACCGGGGAGCGGCGGGCGGTTCCTGCCGGCTAACGGGCTCCTCCCGGGCCCCGCTCTCCGCGGCGGCGCGCACTGCCCCCATCGCCGCGGGGCGCTGAGGCTCCCTCCGTCGGGTTTTTTGAAAGCGTAGCTGTCAGTTGGCTGCTGGGACGCTCCTCTGCTCGGCCCCTGGGCTCCCCGGTTCCCTGCCAGCCGCGCCGGTCCCGGAGCAGCCGCCGGCGAGGGGAGGTGAAGCCGCACTCTGCCGTGGCCGTGGGGTGTTGCTGGGCGCCGCTTCCCAGAGCGATCCCTGGCCCCGGAGAGGGGAGGGGGAGGCAGGCCTGAGATCAGCTCATCAAAATCCACAACTGAATAAGATCCGAAGTTCAGTTAAACTGCCCGTCTGCTCGCCTCGCACGTTTAGCCGTAGTGCTTCTCTTTGACGCGACTTTTTTACTTCTTTTTTTTTTTTTTTTTTTTTTTTCTGGCAAAAGGTTAAAATGCTTCTTTGCTGATTAATAAGTTGCTGCTGTGGTTGATCTCAGATGCTTCCTGTCTACTTTAATCGGTTACATTAGAAACATGTGTTCAGTGCTTTGCACATGTAAGAAGCAGCAATCTGAAACTAGCATCCATAAACAACGTCTAAATTTCTTTTTCAGCTGGCTTTCTGAACTCTTTTATGAGTAATAACTCGCACCTTCTTTGCTGTGACATTAGTGATAAGAATAATCGAATCAGGCTTTGAAATTTGTGTCTGTAGTGTGCTGCTTTATTGCTTTTTAACTAAGTTAAAATCTGTTATTGGCACAGCCACTAGATTCTTTTGGAATGAGTCATTTGCTATTAACTATTAAATTTTAACTGCTCTAAGAGAGTGAATCTTTGTATAGCATGCTGTGAAAAAGGACTATAACAAACAGACATGTAACAGCCAAAAAACCTAAAGGATTTGCGGGACCTGATCCAACATCGCTGGAGTTAAAGAACTTTGCCACCGTCTGTCCCAAATCTTATTTCAGCATTAAATGTGAGAAGGTAGAGCTGAGCTTTTGTTGTAACACTGATGTGGTGCCTAACTATTACGCTGGCCGCTAAGAGGACAGAGGCAAATGTGACCGTGCCGGACCTTTAACTTTCCTTCTGCGACTTTTGAAGTTTGCTGGCCAGTGTCAGCAAAATCTGTCAGTGGAGACAGAGGGTTAGAGGTCTGGAAGGGAGAAAAATCTCCAATTTCCAAGAAGAGCAGCTGGCTCGGGGTAAAAGAGACCTGAGTTAGGAAAGGATCTGGAGATGCTGGGGAAGGGAGATCAAGAGGATGCATGGGGGGACCAGAAGGAGGCCTATGAGGGCGAGACATGTGGGACTTTAATCTGTAGGAAACTGGGCTTTGCTGGTCACAGTTTAGTGACATCAGGGCCCTGGGCCCTGAAGAATATGGACCTCGTCTTGTCTAGAAGGCAGTTGCGGTTCTCTTCTGCAGTTAATAAGAGAGTTTGTCTCACGGGAGTTTGCTTGAGATGGGCTGTTAGAAACTACTCTGCTCAGTTCATATTTTCAAAACTTTTGGCTTTGTCTGGCATTTCAGCCTTTCTGCTTCCTTGTAGGCTTGCATGGCATTTTATAAATGTGATTGAAAATTTCAAGCTGCAAAGCAATGTGTGGTAATCACTGGTGAAAATCACTCGGTCCTGCCTGCTTGGGCAGAATTGATTTTAATGTGTGCTTGTGGTTATTGTTGGAAGTTGTCCATTTAGGTGCTTTATTATATCATCTTGTTATAATTTAGGAAATAGCATCACTCTACAAGTGGGTCTTAAAAATCAGGATGTCGTTAAGCAGTGTCCTGAACGCCCGCGTGGGAACAGCTAAGCCAGGCCGGAAAGCAAAACCTTATCAGGTTGAAGTTTGTTCTGATGCTTTCTGTTATACTTGTTTGCAAAGCAGTTGGGGAAAAAGTAGCCACTTCTGTGAATGAATGAGGTTGCGGTGATGTTTATAAACTCTGGGCAAATGGTGTTGTTCGTATCTTTGTTCAACAACATGAAAAGAGTTGTTAAGGGGTGAGTTGTACTCAAGCTTGTACTTGAGGAAATGAAAATAGGTGTGTTTAGATACATTTAGAAATTCTGCTGATGGTTAAACCCAGTCAAATATTTTCCTGCAGACTTTGTAACCAAACTATTGCAATATACTGATGTCTGGCAACTAAAAAGACAGTTGAAGCTCATTATCCTGATGTTTACAGTAAGCAATACCAATGGCTGAAACACGCTTTTGAAGCATTTACTATCAAACCACTTTAAAGAACATGTTTACACATTTATTATCGTTTGTAACATAACTTACTCATGAACATAAGGCTGATAGTGAAGTCCTTCAAACAGGCAGTTCTGTGGTGGTGTAGATAGAAGGCTTAGCTTTACCTGGCGATCTTCAGGTAAACCCGCGTGCAGCAGGACTCGACAATACGCGAGAGACCGAGAGGAACCAGACAAGATTGTACAGGAGCCCCTTCTACAGACGAATGGATAACACTGGTTAAAGAAGACGAGGTGAAGGCTGTGAGCATCCTGGAATAGCAACTGGTGATCTGACTCACCAGTATTTTAATCAGTCAGGCATTCTATTTATTTTTACTTTGGAACTCTTAGATACGCAAGGGAAGTCTTTTTTTTTTTCCTCTTAAACATGCTAACTTAAAATGGCTTTAAGTGTGTTTTAAGGTAGGGGTGTGTGTTGAGTGCTACAACTTTTTCTTTTTTTTTTTTTTTTAAGTCCCTCCTGACACAAATTGAAACTTCTCCTTGCTGACAGCACTGAGCTTGTTTAAATAACCACCCCAGGCCCATGCTACAATAATATGCCTTAAACTGACACAGCCGAAAACGGAACCGTCTTAATTTCAGTTCCATCTGAAACGTGGGCAGGCAAGGAAGCTCATCGATAGCATCCAAGCAGAGAAGGACAACGGCGAGGAGGCAGGGACAAAGGGTGCCTGGGGTTTGAAAGGGCTGTACGTAGATATCTACTCCTTGGGGCCCAAACCAGATCTTTAGTGTGATTCATTTTTTTAACAAGTGTCATCTTTTTTTTTTTTTTTTTTTTTTTTCCTTTGGTGAAACGTGGTTTTTGACAAGGTTTGATGTCTTTGTGTGATGATTTTGTAGCTAATACCCTGGATAGGTTCTTTTGGCTGCAGGCTTGGCGCTTTCTCGCTACCTACCGACAGTTGTTAGGCCTGGAAGGTCCCCAGAAGGTGTACGTTCTGCTTCTCGGTTGACATTCCCTGCTCTAGCGATGCATAAATTCCTGGCTTTTCCCAGCTGCTGCTTTGTTGTAGTGGTCAGCAAAGCAACGTTGCTAAAATGCTAGTTGTGTTGCTGTAAGAAACCAGTAGCAGCTGCAAAAGAGAAGGCTAACCTAACTTAATGCATTGTTCATAAAACTCTTCTCAATAAGGAAGTGGGAAACCTCACTGAGACAACATGATTTTTCTTCTTTTTTTTTTTTTTCTTCAAACTAAATGTCAATGTGAAACTGCTGCTGAACGTCCGCACTCAGACTAGGAGAAGAAATCTGCATACTTTGAAGCTGACTTATGAAGTCTTATGTATATTTTAAAACTCTTTCCCTGGTCTTTTTTAACCGAATCTGTGGGCTACTCCACAAAATGTTAACTGAAATTCTCCAAAAAGCCGTTGGCAAGGGAGATTTGACCTGGGCAGACCAAGCAGGACCCTGTATTACGGTGTGCTGCAGAGCGTTTTAGTGCTGGAGAGGTATTTGCATTACTTTTTTCCAGCTATGAGTCTCTCTTTCTATATACATAGTAGCTTCACGAAACACAGAAATGTTCTTTTAAGGTCCCCGCTACAAATAGCTTCCCGTTGAGATGGAAGAGCTGAAGAGGGTGACCAGGCACTTTTTTAGAGAAGGGTGGAGGGAGGAGGTTTTAAAGGAGCAGAAAGCACATGGTTCTCTCTTATATTAATAATGTTTGAGTGTCTCCTTAGTTCTGACTCCCTACAAGCTTCGGATGACCTTATCCAGTATATTAGTTTCTCACAGGAGCACAAACACTATTTGAGGGAGGAGTTGCCGCTGCCATCAGACCAGTGCCTCTACAGCACAACTGATACCGTGTTTGGCTTTCATTCTGTAAAAACGGACTTTCTTTTTTACAGCAGTGAGAACTAACATTAGTTAAACAGAGGTGAGCGTAAAACATAAGTGAAGATAAGGAGTGGTCCTTAACGCTGCTAGCAAAAGCCCATTGTGGGTTAGGGGTGTAGTATTCACTTTTATCTACTGCATCATTACCCGACTTCCCCTTTCTTCCTTGAAAATAATGAGTCCATACACATGTCTACAGAAGGAAGAAAGCCAGGGATATTGAAATCAAGAATTACAGTTGAATCTAAGTGACTTGGATGAGGGAGAGGAGGTTTTGAAAACCAGAGAAGCAGTTTGGGGTATGAAACAGCCACCTTCCAGCTCAATAACTTGAAGCTCCTCATGTTGCACATACATAACTTATGTCTGTACAGGAAGCTGTGCTCATCCTGGAGCGGTGGCAAGTAAATAGGCAGCCGAAACCGCAGCTCCAGCGTGTCTCATGTGGGTAAATCCTGTTCTTAGTGGTCTTGCCCTGGAACCTCAGGTGCCCATTTACTGCTCCCAAGGCTCCCTTTTATCTAGAGCTTCCCTGAGCAGGGCTGCGCACGGGGCCTGGGCCTGAGAGACCGAGTGCCTACGTCCAAATTAACGGGGCTTACGAATGCTTTGCACCTCTCTGGGTTGCCGCCCCCTCCAAGTGCACAGAGATGAGTCTAGCCTGTTCAGTTCTGAATATGTAGCTTCAAGAGAAGTTGTGCTTCAAAACGTATTTAAAAGTTATGATTTTTTTTTTTTTTTAATCACAACTTCTCCCAACTATGCTTTGTTGTACATACCATAAAAATAGTTGGGGTTTTGATTCCTATAAGGACCTGAAAATTGTGCGGCAACAGTTAAACTGGGCTGGGCTCGCAGCTTCTGTGCCTACACAGCCTTGTAGACCTGAGTCACACATTAAACTGTCAGAGCGCTGGCGGCTGCTGTGTTAGAGGACGTTGCTTACAATAGCTACCTCTTTTTTCTTTTTTTTTTTCTTTCAGTCGGCAAGTGAAGTATGTGCTTTGTTGACTTTAATCTCAGTAATGTTTCCTTGTTAATTCTTTTCCATTTCAGAGGGCGACAAGGACTTGCAATTTTGCTTCTCCC
This sequence comes from Nipponia nippon, assembly GCF_047370975.1. Taxonomy (NCBI): domain Eukaryota; kingdom Metazoa; phylum Chordata; class Aves; order Pelecaniformes; family Threskiornithidae; genus Nipponia; species Nipponia nippon. The sequence continues at coordinate 5,716,218 of NW_028262350.1, forward strand.
CTCCCTCTGTTGTCTTTTAACTAAGCTGAGGATCGACTTGTAGAATTACAGACTTTTTGGTGATGGGGATGGGTTTGGGCTGCAGACCTTGAAGGTCCTTGAAGGTGAGGGGAGGGCAAGGAGAGACAGAGTTAATGCAAATCAGGAGAGAGTGAGTATAAAAATAGCTCTGAACTTGTCAGTTTGGTCACTGGTGGCTTGGGTTAGTCATCTGGCAGGCTCTCTTTCTGCTGCTCCAAGGGATTATTTTACAGCACTGAGATTTGACATAATTTCTGTAGAGGAGAGGGAGCGGGTCGGGCGTAATGAGTGGGATACTGTCATCAGCACTTCTTTTGCACAGCAGCTGTTCTCTGTTTAGCCGCTGAATGTGGTCATTGTTGACTTGCCTTGTATACCTGCCAGGTTGTTAGGTGACTCATTTACACATCACACCAAGGTTCATGCACTTGGCTCCCAAACGCCTCCCTTCCCCTTTCTTTGGCGGCCCTTTAGGCACCCAGCACCCACTAGTTTTGTCATTTTCCTGATTGATCTCTGTGTTGCCAGGAGCCTGTTAGAATAAATGTCCTGTCACCCCAAGCAGCTGTTCAGAGGGGGTGGAAAGGAAAGAAAAAAAGAAAAGAAAATCCCTGGTGCAGATTTGAACTGATGAGCCTCAAAGATGTGCTCCTGTAATAGTTCTGAGATCTTGTTTTTGCTGGCCTCGGATCAAAAGTCCCTCCTCCTAGTCTTATATTGGGTTCGTGGTACTTAATGACTGTAAGTGTTTGCTAAGGTTTTTGAATTTTCATGGATTGTTTAGTGACAGAAATGTTCATTTTAAGATTTTGCACTTGAGCTGTGAGAGGACTGGCTGGCACGAGGAAGTGACCTCTACGGTGAAGGGGCAATAGAGCATATACCAGTTTAAAAGAAAACAGCTGTTTTTACTTTTCTGAAATCCAAGGTGAGGCTTGGATGAGCTTGAGGCTCGGTGAGCCCCCATCGGGGGCTAAACCAAAGCCCTTATTTGCTGTGGGCTTGTGTTCAGCGTGGCTGTAGGGAACCCCTAACTCCCCGCGTTCCCGACTGCCACCCCACGATATACCCCCGTCCTGTCCCGCAGCGCCTTGCTTCCATGCTGCTTTATGCTTCTCCCTTCCCACCCCTGGCTCCCTTCCACCTTCCTCTGCGCTGCCAACTGGCCAAGATTTGGCATGTGCTGGGACTTGTTGGGAGCTACATTTACGCTAACTGGTCAGCGAGCAGCCCGTGCTGATTGACTCGCCAGCTGCTGCCAAGCCGAGGGGATCGTCTTTTCCAGCGCCATCGCCGTCCTCTATCCAACACCAACTTGCGTTAATCTGATAGACCATAAGAGCTCTGCTTTTCTTCGGGCTCGACCAAGTATTTCAAAAGTTATTGGTGATTAAGGGGAAGGAAGGGGAGCGAGGGAGGAGTTATGTATGGGCAGGCTGATTGTCTAGCCCTGTTTCATTGGAAGGAAAAATGAGACATGGATTTGAGGGTGACTGAGTACAAGGAAGAAAGCAATTAGCAGGCTTTTATGGCCATTTTATGTGGTGTGAGAGCATAACATAATTTCTCCTAGGTGCACTCTAGGAGAAAATCTTTCATGCCTTCTCTTTTTTTTCTTTTTATTGGTGAATATTCTTCCTGTTTAGTGACACAAGAGTTCCCTCTTCTATATGGTTTCATTGTTTGTATTTAAGCTAAGGGAATATACCAAGAAATAAATTTCCCTTTGAAACCTGTGTGGTCTCATATTTTTAGTACTGAGAATAACATTGATTATTCAGATCTTCAGTGGCACAAGTCAGGGATGGAGAGCTGTCAGTCTTGGGTTCTTTTTCAGCTCCGTGCTCAGAGGTTGGGTAGGACCTTGATTTAGTTGAAATTGTTTAGTAATCTGATTCCTTCAGCAGCCTCCTGATATTTCTCATGAACTTGAAGCTGCTTCTGCCTGAGAAGTTAAGTATTTTGACAAGTGCTGTGCTTTGTTTTTTTATTCTTACTCAGTGACTCTCTGAACCTGTGAAATGGCAGTGATGGGAATTACATGCCAAGGAGCTCCTGATCCAGCCGTCAAGCACAAGAAGGAGCTCACAGCTACCAAGGGGCTGAACGAGACAGTTAGTGAAAAGCAGAGCAGTGTTTGCAAAGTAGAAGATTCAAAGAAGGTCATCTTTCACAGTCAGTGGAAAATCCTGAATGATGTAATCACCAAAGGAACAGCAAAAGAAGAAACAGAAGGAGGCTGTGCATCAATTTCTATTATTGCCCAAGCAGAATGTAAGTAGCAGGGCGGTCTGCTCTTCATTGAGAAAAAGGAATGTGGAATGCAGTATGAGATTTCACTCACTTCGCACTCCTGGAGACCTGAGCTGAAATCTATTTGTAATCCCAAGTGGGGTGGAGTTGGTGACACATCCCAGTCTCTATTTAGGAAGCTCATGAAATCTCCTAATAATGTGGCAGCATCCACTGAAGAAAGCATAAATAACAGAACAGCATGTGGCCGTTGCACCTAGCTGCTTTGACTATAAATCTGTGTCCTGCTGGGTCATCTGTTCTTGGCTGACTTCTGAAAGGTGTTTTAAAAGAAGGGGGAAGAGCAAACGAAATAGAGCTGTCAGGTGGGAAGGAGCCGGGGGATCAGGAGATCACAGTGCTGGGAAGCTATCGAATGCTGGGGGAGGAAGAACGTAGCGTGGGTGATGTGGCACGACTGTGTGGTGATTTGTCTGGGTCACTGCTTGGTTTAGCAAGTTGGTAGAGTTGTTTCTTAGTCCGGTTGTTACCAGGAGAGACTTTGCCTGATATTGAAGACATGTGATGATCCTGTTTTCTTTCACACAGGTGAAAACAGTCAGGAGTTCAGCCCCACTTTATCAGAGAGATCCTTTATTGCTCATAGTAAGCGTTACAGGTGAGAGACCCCTTAACACAACTACCCACCTTCACTGTTGTCTGTGCTGACTTGTTCCAAATCACCCTGGTTCTGTGTGCTTACAATAATTTTTCCAAAAGCACTCCTGTTTGAATTAGCTTTTCTGTCTGAGGTTTGGGAAGAGTGTGTCTTTCCCCAAACATCTTCCTCAAAACCTGTTTGTGTTAGAAGAAAATAGAAGTTTTAAGCACAAACCACGCAAAACACCTTGCATTGTCTTACTGTCAATGCCTGCTGATTGTCTTCTGCCTCGATTTCTGGGTTGTCAAATTTGTTTTGAAATGACTGAGTCGTTTTTTGAGGTTCGTGGGCTTGAAGTAGAAGGATCCAAGGGAAAGCTTTCAGTCTTTTTTAACTGAACTGTCCTGATGCTTTTGAAACCACGTTACACGATCCCCTTTGAAAAGTTGTGGGAAACTTAGGCTGCTGCTAGAAGTAGTCATGAGAAAAAGGAACTACTTTGTTTCTGGGGAGGATAAACAAAAGGGGATGAGAGAAGAACCTTTACTTAATGACAGCATCAGCAACAGAAATAGAGTTGTGAAGAGAAGCTGAAAGTGGTAAAGGGGGAGTAACAGTTGCGATGGACAAACGGAGGCCCAGGACTTGCTTTTCTGAAGTCATCTGGTAGTGAGCCAGTTTTTCTTCATGAAGAATGTGTGCCCTATTGGGGCCCATACTGGAGCTTTATTAAGCCCTGGAGCTTTACTAAGCAGCTCCAGCGCTCCCTGAAGTGGGTGACTGGGGTATAGAATTAGGTGCTGCCTGTTTTCTGGCAGCTTTCAGACACTGAATCTGGCCTCGTGAGCTACATGGCTTGGCACTGCCTGCTGACTTTATGACGTTGTCCCATGAACCAACCGAAGAAATGCAGAGTGAGCCATTTCTTAGGGGTTTTATGTGGAATGCACGCCAGCTCTGTGTTCAGGTTCAAGGCACTGTGGTAATGCCGTCACCTAGAACTCTACTTATTGGATGTTGTAGTGCTCAGTGGTGCCCTGAAACAGCAGGAAAAGATGGAGAGAGCAATGCTGGCTGTGAACTGCATCGCTGTTCAGTAAAGGCAGATGATATACTGCATGGATCAGCAGAACAATTGTGATTTCTTCATTTGAAGATCAAATATCCTGTCTTCTCTTACAACTTGAGGAAAAAAAAAATCTAACTCCTGTGATTGGTATTGAATAACTGCAGGCAAATGTTCCTCCTGAGAGTTTTATCTATTTGTACAGACCCCCAGTTGGTGTGCGGGCCAGTGCTGTTTTGTATATATATGCATTCCTAGAAATCGTATCGATTGAGCTGTACGTGCCAGAACATTTTGGCTTTCTGAAGCTATTTTATTTGAGTGCACTTAGTCATCCCTTTTCTTTGGTGCAAAGCCTATTTTCCTTTCAAATAGAGTAGACGTTTATATTATAAGCACTTTTATTAATTTTAACAATTTTTAAAAATAGATTGCATTTATACATAATCTCTGTGTTTGCTATAAATCATAGAAACAAACTGTCTCAAAGCAACCTGGAGACATTCAGTTCTTTTCCCTCTACTTTGCTGTCTAGTCTTGCTGTTCCTTGCAGAATTTGCAAATACTGCGAGACTTAATGCTTTGCTCCCCTCCTCACCCCCCACATTTCTGTCTCACAATGCCAGATACACTACTGTGCCTTGATATCGAAGTTACCAATGCTGCGTATTAGAAGGCATGAAGTTATGTTGTCGTTCTCTATTCTTTAAATCTCAGAAGGCAGAATTGCTAATTCTCATTCTTGTTCTGTTGGTCATAATTGTTAACTGGAGGTGTGCTTTCACCGTCAGATCTAAGAGACTTCATGCATTTTGGTTTCCAATAGCCGGTCAGACAGTCTCGACCAAATCCCTAACAATGTGGCCCACGCAACGGAGGGGAAGATGGCACCTACCTGTTGGAGGGGGAGGCATCGTGGTAAGACGAAAAAGAAACGTCACAAGAAAAGATCCAAGCTGAAAGTACCAACAGTGGCTGCTGGCAGGCAAGGTCCCAGAACTCCAGAACAAGAGAGCTGCACCCCAATTCCCGTCCAGGTGAGAAGCCTTAAACCTTCCTTTTGTACTGTTGGGACCCCTGCAAACTCCGAACAATGCTTGGTTGAATTTTGGGTGGCTATAGTGAGGTTCCTGCTCAGCTGTTTTCTTTTGTTTTATTTTCTAGGAGGATGAATCACACCAAAATACTCTTTACAGAAACAATTTTTGGGTTTCAGAACTTAACAAGGATTTGGCCTATGACCCGCTACCGTTTGAGAAGCCCGAGAAAGTTCTGTCCGCGGGCAAACTCCATTCACCAAGGAGCCAGTACAAAACAGAACTGCACAAGTTGATAAGCCCTATTCAGTGCCTTAATCATGTTTGGAAACGGCACTATCAGAGGGACAGTGTTCCACAGCCTGAAACTCTCCATCCTTTTCCCTACAACATAATACCCCCTCATTTCCCACATCTGGACAGTCCTCTCCATGCCATGAAACTTAATGCTCTGAAGACGTACTTCCACGGTGACCTCAACTATCAAGAAAGTGAGCATCGCTTCTCTGGCCTAAACTTAGAATACAGTTTCCCCAAATGCGTCAACCAGTCCATGAAAACCAGTTTGGACAAGATTTCTGTGGAAGAATACTTGGTGGATGCCTTGAAGGGGAGCGTGAGTCTTGGTGAACCACAGAATTTAGCCAGCCTAGCCAAGACGTGGAAAGGAGGTGGTCTGGACCCGAAGGAACAATTTCATGAAGCAGATGAAAATGAAGGCGTGCTACTTAATGAGGTGATCTTCTGACCCTACACACTAGTGTCGTGGAAGGCAGAGTTTCTTGATATGGTTGAAGACTGCCAGTTAAAGATGCGGTTTTGTTTTTTGAAGGATATGAAGCCCTGTCTTTGATTGGTGGCTCTAATTTGTTCGCTCGTTCACAAAATACGCGTGCTTGTCTATGAGAACCGTTTCTGTGCTTAGTCAGTCTTCCAACATGTCTTCTCTGTTTGTCTGTGAAAGAACCCAATCCATTCAGGTGAACAGGCTGCAATATTTTACTGGCTATAGATGACCTTGCCTGTGACACAGACAGAAACCAGGGACGTGTAGATGGTGAAGGTGCAAAAAGCACGTCTGCTGCCTCTGGTAGGAAGCCAGCAACTCGCCTGTTCTCCCTTGCCAAACGCAGGGCTTGGGCATAGCAAATGAATGTAAATCGTAGAGGCATGATTCATTTCTTCTGAATTCGGTTCTCCCTTGCCACCTTAAACTCCTCTTAGAGGGCTCTTCACTGGAATCGGTGTGGCCCTGTCGGTATTGTCGGTAGAGTTCAAGCTGTCGCTTACCTGCCTGAATATGTTTACACTGGGACCTAAGGCACAATCTCAGTCTACTGACTATAAAAAAGGTTTAGCTCACACATAGATGTCTACATTTAGTCACATGAATCTTGTTTTGTTTGGAGGATTTAGCTTCGTAGTTATGTCCTGCATGTGAAGGGAATGGTTTGGAGCCCCAAAGCTATCCAAATACTGGTGGCCTTTCTTACAAGAATGGGGGGCACTCATTTAGATCAAACAGAGCCCACAGAAATCAAGTAGATCCTCCCATATCGTTTCGTCTCAAGCCCGTGACAGAAGTAATTTTGTGCAGGGATTTTGAGAGAGCTGCGGCGGTATATATCATTGTGCTTTTTCTGAAAATGTTGGTCTGTGTCTGTGGAGCTCAACAGTTACATGTTTCTGTCCTTGCTTCATCTTGTTTTCTGATTTTAACTTCCAGAAACTAAAGCCGGTGGATTATGAGTACCGAGAAGAGGTTCACTGGACCAAGTGTCACGGTTCTTTGGGCATTGGCTCTTTTGGAGAAGTATACAAAATTGAGGACAAACAGACGGGATTTCAGTGTGCTGCCAAAAAGGTAATTATGTGTGAGAAAGGGGGGGTTTCCTGACACGAGAAGGCGTATGGAGAAAAAGTCTTCTTCCAGCTGCCGTGGACTGTAGGCACCTTATTGTACAGTCACAGTGAAATGCTGCTGTGGTTATGTCCAAGGAAAAAATTCAAGGTGATGGCATGGAGAGAAGCAGCAGATGGAGAACCTGTATGTGCACGGGGGGTCAAGCTTAGCAGCCAGAAATAGGTTCGTTTGGCCTACAAAGCGTGCTACAAGGGATCTTGTGCTGAGACAGACCGAAAGAGTAGAGATTTCAGAAAGACTGTGTCCTCCTAGTGACTGCGGGGGAGAAACGGCTGTGTGAGTTCTCTGCTTATCTAACTATTCTCATCTTAAAACACGTCTAGTGCAAATGGTGACATGGCAGGTGTTTGTTGAAAAAGGAAAGAAGTAGGAAAAAAATAAGGCGGTTGGTAGGCACTCAAAAAACGGAGAGAGCTTTCCTCTGCTCTGTGAGCGTCATATGCAATACTGGCACGTTGTAATGGGGTGATTCTGTTACAGGTGCAGCAAAGGATGTATATTTTCCAGAAGTTGGCATAATAATCTATTGTACGCCAAGATATGCCATTGTCATACGATGTATGAAGCGTGTGGAATATAACTTGAATCGGGGTATTGATTTGTAGGCAGCCATGGGGGGGCCTCAGAGCTGAAGGCAGAGTGATAATGCAAGTAGATGATGAGAATGTAAACTATTGTGTTTGAACTTAACACTTGAATAGTTTCATCACCTCCGTGAACTGATGTTTCTCACATTACTCCAACAGAAAACTTCAAAAAGTGAGTGGGAAGCATTTGTCTTGAGTACAAAAATATTATATGCAAAAAGAATTGGAACTTGCGTTTTTCAATTTAAAATGTTTGCTTTTTCTTGATTACATTGGTCTCAACTTGATGTATTGCCTGTGGAAAGATGCAAGTGGCGAGGCTAAGCCAGCTTGTCCAGTTTTTTAACCATTTCATTTGTCAGCTGTATAGAAGCAAACATATTTAAAGCATGTAGGAAATTATTTCCTATTCTGCATCCTCACATTTTAGATGTGGACTTCTGTGGCAACATGACCAGCTTGTTTTTTGACAGTGTGTAACTACTTAAATTTATTATCCATTTTACAAATACGCAGTCTTAGGAGAAACAGCTGTTACCAGTGGGGTGTGTTTTCAGGAAGGAGGAGTGGTTGTGCTGGAAAGGAAGACATGAGAGTAGGAGAAGCCGAAGTCTTTCAAAATGTCAATTTTTTTTTTTTTTTCCTAATCACTGGAGGATTTCAAAGGATACTTCTGTGGATCAGAAATACATCTTCTCAGACCAAACTCTTAAACCAGTGAGTTCTAACATGCAAGTCGAACACTTAACTGCGATATATCTCATTTTACGTCAGTAACTGTCTTCAGTTACTGCTGTCTGCCTGTGTTAGAAGGGGACTACCTGACCTTTCACCATAGGTGGTGTTGTAAGCACCTGCTCTCCAAATTCTTGAGATTAAAGAAAACTGGCTACAGCTGGATTGCTGTCAGGGAAGAAACCTGATACATCCTTTTCCCACCAGAATCTTAATGACTCATATTTTCCTTCTGGTCTTTAGCAAATTCTTGTTTTATTTTGTTTGGCTGAACTTGGTGAATGGAGTTTTTTCTTTAACCGTTTTTCTGTGCAGGCCGAGTACCACCTAAAAAGGTGATAGTGGAGATCTCTGCTTGTGGCCATATTTCATATTCCCTCCTGTTTTGGGGGAATTTTATTTTTGCCAAGTACTGCACCATCCTTAATTTTTTTTCCTCTTTCATGAAAGCAGAATGCTTAAGTTGTCAGTGTTATCTTTTTAACCAAGACAGAAATTACCTTCCTCCTGAAGATTACCAGTACTCAGCTATAAGCCGGAGGTGTTGCAACCTGGCATCTTTTTTGACAAATCTTCACTTTCCTCAGACACTGAGGATTTAGGGACTCTCATCGTCCTTGTTCAGAATCGTTCTGAGTGTTCCCACTTCTTGCTGTGCCCACTGATTTCTGTTAACGAAGGTCATCCTTGTGCCTCCGCTGTTAAACAGCACAGGACACTCTGAGCCAAGCATCAGAGAGGGACAATGCTGTCAGGATTCGTCACAAAATTGGTTCAGTGCTTCTTCTTTGTTTCTCTAGGTACAAGTTGAACACTTCCGTGCAGAGGAGTTAACGACGTGTGCTGCAATAACAAGTCCTAAAGTTGTCCCCTTGTATGGAGCTGTGAAGGAAGGACCTTGGGTGACCATCTTCATGAAGCTGATGGAGGGTGAGAAAGGAACAACCGCAATGGAAGCACCATTGTAACTGCTGAATGCAGTGGCCATTGATCTCCTCTTCCTCCTGCCCCAATTTTAAATCTGTTAATTCTTTGATGTATCCAGAGCGTTCCTATCATTAATTCCTGAGTGGGTTGGGGTAGGTATGTGTAACCCCTGCTGGTGTGTAGCAATGGGGGGAATAATTTCCAGTTCTGCCTCACTCGAGTTCAAGATGTGTGTCTCTTAACAGCAGCTACAAATTCTCGCTAAAACACACAGCTGATGCTGTTTTTTGCTTTCATGTTTGTTTGCATGGCACCATGTAAAGCACATTGTACTGGGACGGGCGATACTGTATAAGAAAAACCCAGGACCATGGAAAACACAGCCTGTGAAGAATGGGCTGGTGATCAGTAGCACCTAGAAATGTTTGATCTGATCACAGCGTAGTTGCACGGTTAATTGACACTAAGCAAAAGGCTTCATGAAAGAGGCCAGTTTCTGTGGGCAGTAAGAACTCTGGGAATAAACAAAAGGAACAGACCCATGTGTGGAAGATAAGGGCTGTCAGACCTGGCAGTTCTCATTTCTTCATCAGAAACAACGAGGAACGCTGATGATGCCGGGAAGAATTTAAAGATAAGCTAATGTGGACTTTCTGGATTCCTTTCTAGGTGGCTCACTAGGTCAGCTAATTAAACAGAGCGGCTGCCTGCCAGAGGACAGAGCCCTCAGTTATTTGGGCCAGGCATTAGAGGGTTTGGAGTATCTTCACGCGCAAAACATTCTCCATGGAGATGTAAAAGGTAGGATGGTGCTTAAGGTACCTTGTTCTTCCCTTTTTCTTACAAGAGGCAACCTGCTTGGAGATTGTTACTGAGTGGCAAAAGGTTATGTACTAGATTTTCAGCTCTGCATTGAGATTAGAGCTTAACTTGGTTCTAAACAGCTGGGCATATCATATTTGTCACCTCTTTCTTTCTGTCATCCGGTGGGTCTGACAGGCCGTTTGCCCAGGCCGCCCCGCCACTGGGATAGAGGAATCTCCAGGGCAGATAATTGGTAGCTTGTAAGTAGAAATAATTATAGCCGTGTACTTGCTTAAGCCAGTGACACTCCACAGGAGTAATAGAACTTGGTTTGGGCTCAAAAACCTGTAGTTCTGTGGGCTTTTGACTTTTTTTTCCATCTCAGTGACCATAATACAAAGGAGACTAACTAATTAAAAACTTCTCATTGACAGCGGAAAACGTGCTCTTGTCTGATGATGGAAGCAGGGCTCTTCTGTGTGACTTTGGTCACTCTGCTCACCTTCATCCAGATGGCCTGGGAAAGTGCTTGGTCACAGGTAAGGATTTTCTGCTGCAATTCTAAAGAATTGCCCTACTGACTCATTCTTTCTTTTTGAACATTTACATATGGCTAATTTGCAAGCAACCGTATTTTCCAGACTTAACGTTGCTCATAGTGTCGCATTTATTGATATTACTGTAATGTATCCCGCTGACAGCTCAAATGAACTTACGGTTGGAAGGTGGTCCTTATCTCCCAGTCTAGAAGGCTGTATGTCAGCGTACTACATTCAGTGTTTTGTCCCTGCAAGAAACCACAGCGAAACTTAAAAATCTAACTCTGACTGGTCGTGTAACCTCACTAAACAGCTGGGGAGGAATCCTGACCTCCACCAATGCAAAATTCCTCACTGACTTTTGGGCAGTTAAACTTTTCAGTGCTTCTTAATGCAGCGTCATGTTTTGCCTCCCAGATTTACTGGGAAGGGGAGCTTGATACCTATTCTGTGTATACGGGATGAGACTGATACGGAGATGTAGCCTTCGAACAGCTTATAAGAGCAGACATTGCTGCTTTTTGGGTTAAGGTGACTTGTTTCGCACTTTAACTGAAAAGATAAGGAGGCTTCCCAGCAGTCGCACTGAAACAATCGTCTAGTTTACATGCAGTGAGTTTTCATTTGAATGGTTTTAGGGAACTATGTGCCTGGCACGGAGACTCACATGGCTCCAGAGGTGGTCATGGGAAAGCGTTGTGACTCCAAAGTGGATGTCTGGAGCAGCTGCTGTATGATGTTGCACATGCTTAATGGGTGCCACCCTTGGACCCAGTATTACAATCACCCGCTCTGTCTAAAGGTGAGTGAACCAGCAGAGCTGCAGTAAGAGGTACGTAAGCCTGCAAAATCTCATTATACCTAGCTAGAGAGCAGTCATTTCAGGAAGGCTGGCTGAGAGCCAGCTGGGCATTTACGATGATGCCAGCCTTGCTTTGGAAGCTGATCATTTCTTACGCCTCTCAGTCTGCTGTGTATTACACATGCTACGGCTGTTTCTTTCATATCCTGCTCATGACTTGGGTGTGACTTTTTAGCCATTCAGCTGTAATAAAATTACTGCTTAGGTCTCTCATTTAATTTCAGTTGGAAACGCTCTCAGGGTGGGAAGAACCTTTCTGAAATCAAATGAAGCCTCTCTGGTCTAACTTCTTTCACTTCCTGTTTGTTACACAGATAGCTAAAGAGCCACCTCCTCTGAGGGAAATTCCACCTTCCTGCAACCCTCTCACTGCTGAGATTATTAAAATGGGTCTGGAGAAAGAGCCTGTTCAAAGAGCATCTGCGTCTGAACTGAAAACTAAGACCAGCGTCGCACTTGAAGAAGGTAGAAACGTCCTGTATCTAAAGCTTCTTGTCCGCACTGGTAAAGTGGCCAGTGCTAGTTATGTCAGAGTGGTCCTGTGGGAAATATCAGCATGTTTTACTGTTCAGTATATCATTTGCACAGGCTTCAGCATTGATGTTTATTTTTGGGTTGATAGCTTTTGCCCGCACCCGGGTGTTTCTCACCCAAATAAATTTAAATTTCCGGTGTGCTTGTCACGTGCTCTTTCTTCCTTCTCTGCTTGAAGTAGATGATGTTGTGCTTTATGTGGGTTTATTAAGGTGTGTTCTGTGGCTGGGCTCATATTCAGCTGAAATATCAACTGCATCTTGTGAGCTGGAGCCTGGTATGCAGCAAAACTGAAAGCAGAGGTTTATTGCATCCTGAACCGTAACTCATACTTGTGGTCCAGCCTTGCCTCTAAGACTATCCGTAATTTATTTCAGCTTAATCCTGCTGAAAGGTTCTGTAGTACAGGAAGAATTTGTAGAGGTGATCTGGTTTTGGCTTTTGAAGAAGCTGGGCGTTTTACAGCAAGATACGCTTCAGAAACTCTTATTGTGAAGGAAAACTTTTGCCTCTTTTTATTTTCTTTATTTGATCACGTTTATATGCTTTTTGTTTTTATAGTGGGAGGTGTAACAAGTCCCTGGAAAGGCGAATACAGAGAGCCTAGACATTTATCTTTGAGCAAAGAAAACAATCCACAGACGTCCCTGTCCCCCACAGTGAGCCCAGTTTCTGAGACTGGTTCCGACCCAAAATTGCCAGTCAAAGTTTCTTGTGTGAGCCCAGTCCTACCACCACCGTCTCTGGAGCAAACAGAGGAGGTCGAGGGAACCCCTTGGAACGTGTGCAAGGAATTATCTGAGACCTGGGATCCTCCACCTCTCTCCTCGACTCCTCTTCCCCTGAAGAGCTGTGGCCATGTGGAGAGAGCAACCACCATTTCAGAACAAGAGCTTCAGCAGCTGGAAATAGGTAAGCGATGTGCTATGTAGGGAATGTAGCTTTTTGCCTGAGAGCATGATGAAAATACAGCTGCTTTCTTTTGGCCTCTTGACAGTTGTTTCTGGTTTTTGAGCTTGGATGTCATTTTGTTCGTAGTTTCTCTCTCGTTACACGAATTGCTCAGCCTTCCTTGAAATTACCAAAACTAGTAGTTCTTAATCAATTAAATGTGCCACAAAGGTAGCGGTCAGGATTTCCTTCCACTCTCTGAACAGTGGAGCGAACTTCTGTGAGCGGTGCAGGAACCTCTCAGAAAACAGCCAGTTTCAGACTTGTGCTTATGTGCACCGAATAAACAGTGTCTGCAATTCCATCTTCATCTGAAATTTTAGGTTTTCAAACATAACTCTTTTAATAAGAGGATAAGCCTATTGGATGGGAGATGCCAAACGAAGCAGTGTAGTTAAAATCACTCTGCAACTGTTTTGTTCTGGGCATTGGAAAACCCGTAGCCACCGGCCAACGAATTTGCTAACCAGCAGCAATCCAGAATTTGAAAACCAGCAGTAAGTTCAGTGTGAAAATCAGTGAAGTACTAGTCCAGTTCCATTGCCTCAGTAAAACTCAACCTTTCACTTTTTTTATCCCATATTTTCTAGTCTTTGTAAATGAATCGAAAACTTCAAGCTAGGAAAAAAGTGTCTTGAAATGTAACTTGCCACAGAACTCAGGAATGGCATTTTAGGGGTTGCTGAGGGCCGGCTTTCTTCCCAAATGGCTTTGGATCTTCAACAGCCTTGTCAGGTCTGGATATTATCAGTGCAAGTTACTGCAGGAGTTGAACACATAAGTTTGACTTTTCCCTGGGTATGATGTGGATGGATCTAGGATGAAGACTGGTAGGGGACATAATAGGAAAGAACTGGGAAATTCTGGGTGCTGGTCCTGTCCCTGGCGTTTTGCATGTCGTTGCACAATTCATCTGTCCTCTCTGGCTGAGGTTCCCTATTTTCACAGTGGTGGCCATAGCCTCTACTTAGCAGAGGAATTGTGTGTCGTGTGTTTTGCGAACACTAATATCAATGTTCATTAGATAATGCTGAAGAAGCTTTGGGTATTAATTGCAGTAACTGATTAGAGCAGTGAGGCATGAAAGGAATCACTGGAAATGTCTTCCTTCTCTTTCCCTTTGCTTGCAGAACTGTTTTTGAACAGCCTTTCACAGCCTTACTCGCTGGAAGAGCAAGAACAAATGCTTTCGTGCCTCAGCATCGACAGCCCGTTTGTGTCAGATGCCAGTGAGAAGGTATCAGCGGATGCTAGCCGTGTTATTGTGGTGGGGGGTGGCAGGGTAGCCACCGCAGGGAGACTAGGAGCTGTGAGCAATGGACATCTGGAGTTTCTCACGTTTGTTGCTGCTTTTTGACACCCAGTTTGCTGGAGAGTACCTTGGGAAGAAATCTTTGTTCTTGGACAGTAGTATACTCACAGTAAGCATCAAGTGTGTGGAGATGGAAAATCTCAGCAGCCTTGGCCCTCTTCATGCAGAAGAAAGCAACTAAAGAAGCAGTGATGAGCGTAGGAGCTGTACCAAGGTGGACCAAATGGCCGTGCAGCCCAGGGTCTTCTTCCTGGCCATGGCCACTGAAGGGATGTTTAGGGAAAGACCAGAGAATAGGGCAGAAGAACAGAGACCCAGCCTGTGGATCTGTTCTCCATGAACAACTTTGAACCCCTTCATACTATGACTTACATAGTCGAAGTTACTTAAATACTAAGTTGAATTAATTTTGTTTGCTCTGTCTCTGGTGTTCATAAGGTAGGGAATACCAGTGAGAAACACTGAATAAGCCTTGTTGAACCAGGGAAGGACGTAAGCCCTTCAATCATTGTTTTCAAAGACATAGAGTCCAAAATTGTGTAGCCTGCCATCTACAGGAGTCATTTCGGACTGTGAGCATCTCTGTTTCCTATTTCTGTTCCCCTTCTCAGCCTTCTAATGCTTTTTGAGGAGGATTGAGCAGAGTTCTGTACAGTAGCTCAGCTGTTGACACAGCGTGGTGTACAGCTGGGGATGCGACTCTGCTTTTTTGCCTTTTTTTTTTTTTTTTTTTCTCCTCCTAATCTGACCCTAACATTTAATTTGACTCTTGACTGGTACTTACCACTATGCTGATGTTGTCAGATCGACCTTCTCTGACTCTAAGATAGTATAGACTTTCCTAAGCAGTACAGCAATGTGGGGTCTGTAGTTGTTTTTGTACATTTAACTGTTTTTCCTGGGTGTCACTTGTCACTTATTGATATTAGAATTTTATCTGATGCTTTACTCTCGTCTCACTAAGTACAATAAAGCCCTTTTTTTTTCCTCATCCAGCTCTTCAGCTGATTATTCATTTGACCATTGAGAATAACTTACCATGTCTGCAAACTGTTGCATTCCTATTCATCCCCTTTTCTAGATGGCAGGTAAATGTTGAGTAACTCAAGGCCCAGTCTAGATCCCTGCGGATTTCTACTTTTTTCTTCCTGAGGTTATTTTAATGTTTATCTCATGCAAGCAAATTCTCTTTAGGAGCCTCTAACAAACCTGTGCTTTCTTCTGCAGAACTCCATGAAGGCTTCTCATAGCTTGAGGGACACTATGAGCTCTGGGATTCATTCCTGGAACAGCCAGACAGATGGACAGAGCTTCAGTTGGAACAACCTGCTGAACCGCAGTCGGCACACAGACACTCCCAGCTATTTCAACGGTGAGTCTGAAGTTCTAAAGTTTGGCTAAATGGTCAAGTATAATTTTCTCAGTATCTAGAGGGTCTGGGACACGGAGTCTTTGAGCTCTTCTTATCCTTCAGTTGCTGTGTCAGCACAGACCCTCCTAAAAGCACGTGGGTTGTCAAGAGGCCCAGTCTGCCCCAGTCATAGATGGGTGAAGGCACTCAAGTCTGTATAGTCTGGTAAAAGCCAGAGAAGTTCCGGAACACACGGAGTCTGGTTCAGCTTTGTACGCCTTGCCTCGTGCAACTGCTATGTGCAAGAATACGTGCTTCATAACCGCAAATGTCTACAAAGTCATTTTGAGGGCATGTTGTGCAAATCAATACATCTCTTCAGCTGCTTTCTTGCTAAATCCAGCTCTGCTCTGTGAGTCACTTTTGTCTTCGGCAAGCCTCCATGCTCAGCAGAAGACCTACATGAATTAAATGCTTAATGACAAAAATGAATTCTTCTGATGTATGTGCCTTGCTAGTCAATTTTTCTGTGTTGGACTGTGAAGTCATTATGCCTACAGCAGAAGTTAATGACTTCTCTTGTGCGTTACAGGAGTGAAAATCCAGATCCAGTTGCTAAGTGGAGAAAATTTACACATCAGGGATTTCCACAGGACAAAGGTGGGAGACATTGCCACTGGGATAAGCAGCCAGGTGAGACACAAGGCTGGGGGTTAAGTATGGCATTTTGTCTGAGAAGCACTTTCTTCCAAAATGCAGCCTCACAGTGCCTTAAAAACAGTGACCCAGACGTCCATTCAGGGATCCTAATGACACATTTGGTAACGTAACTTCGGTGCTGCTGTTACGAGTGTGATACCAGAAGATGTTTTCTGAATCATAAGCCATTGCTAACTGTCATAGGGACCATAGGGATCTCCATCTTAGAAAGTACCTATGCTGCAGCTTAAAAATCCTTCTCCTTGACTACAATGATAAATTCTTTCCCCTCTGCCTAAAGAAGAATCACCATATGGCTTTTTCATCAAGAGCAGTAATGTCAGCTAAGGGAAATGGGCTGTGTTTGGCTGTGATGCTTCCAACTTCTTAGGTTGGAGGAGATACTGGCAGACTCCAGGGAACCTCACTGTGGGTCTCTTTGGCAGTCCCTGAAAGAAGCTCCTGAGTGTTTGTGGGACTGTGACTCATCTGAGTGTAAAACATGGTGATCGTCTCTAAACAAAGAGGTTGCAGAAGTCCAGAAAATGTGTTAGTGGTTCTCTTTGGCGTACTTCATTCTCTTGGACGTTGCAAAGCAAAATATCGCTAGCCTGCAGAGGAATTCACAGTGCCCGAACATGGGCAGTTCAGGAACGACCAGCAATGGTCAAAAACTTGGGTGAGGCGATTCGGCAGCAGGGTGAATGCTACCTAGTTCAGTTTCTGAGATACTTTCTTAAGAGAGAAGGTTAGGATGTTCCTGCCAAGCACAAGCCTCTCTCCAGGAGCTTTTCTTGGGTTGGGAAGCTATTTGCTGGGTTTGGCAGAGGGATATTGTGTTCTGAAAGAGACTTGAAGTGCCGCTCAGATCTGTTTGTTCTGCTTCACAGATACCAGTCCCTGCTTTCAGTCTGGTTACTAAAGAAGGCCAGCCAGTTCACTACGACATGGAGGTCCCCGACTCTGGTATTGAGCTGCAGTGCACCCTTGCCCCTGACTGCAGCGTCAGCTGGACATGGCGAGTCAAACACGGTCAGCTGGAGAACAGACCATGAAGCCGTTCCTGTTTTGGAGGTTTTTACCTTGTTGAAAGAAGGAATTGCAAAAGCTTC
Organism: Nipponia nippon; assembly: GCF_047370975.1. Taxonomy (NCBI): domain Eukaryota; kingdom Metazoa; phylum Chordata; class Aves; order Pelecaniformes; family Threskiornithidae; genus Nipponia; species Nipponia nippon. The sequence goes on from NW_028262350.1 coordinate 5,733,572, forward strand.
CAACCACCCCTGCCGTGGAGCACCAAGTGCAGTTGCTGGTGTTTTGTGCTGAAGTAGGATAGTGGTTCAGCAGCTCACTGCTCTCGGGCCTCACTTCTGTTGTCTGTTCTGATCCAGTTCCAAGACATGTCCTGAGCTTAGACGTTCCCCAGAACAGTGGGAATTACTTGTTTTGGGTGTGAGTGTTAGGTTCAGCTTGAGAATGGTGGGTGGAAATTCCTGCTTTTCAGAGGAATGTGATTGTGCTTTTCAGGAGAAGAGGAGGATTGGATGAGAACTGTTGCTCAGCCTCTGAGGTGAAGCCAGTGGTTGCTGGGCTTGCCCAAAGGAGGAGGTTGGGTATCTTCAGTGCAGCTGTGGTTGTTTGTGCCGAGGGGAGCTGGCTAACTTCCTTCTAGCTGGAGGAAAAACTTAACGTTTCTGTAGGCTTTGGGCAGCATCATCTCTACCTCAAGCCTTTTGCATGGGGAAAATCGACAGCAGTAACTAGCTGGGTTCTTGGTTTCACCTCCCACCCTTCCCCGCAGACGCTTCCTTCTTGAATCAGAAAAGAACTTTGTTCCCAGAAAGAGCTTTGCTTGCAGCTCTCATCTTCAGGTCTCCTCCCCGGCTGACGAGCTGGTGCTCTCTCTGGTGTTGCTGCCAACGTGGTCTGGCAGGTAGGGCAGGAGGAGGGTATTCCTTGGCGGGCAGGGTGAAGGGCTTGTATTCCTCCATCCTCTTTCCACGCTGACTTGGGACTTCACCTGAACTGTCCCGTCCAGGCAGCTCCCCCTGGAGGGGGAAGGACCGGCGGCTCAGTCAGCTCAGACAAGGGCTGAATTTTGCTGCGGCGTTTATAAAATCTCACTGCCAGCTATCAATCCGGCTGGCCGCTCGGCCCCTCCGCTGGAGATCAGTGCCCCAGTTCTGCATGGTGTGTTAGCTCAGCCTGTCTTCACCAGCACTTACGGACTGGCACGAGGCTTCGTACTGCTCCCCTTATGTCAAAATGTGTGGGATGGGCAGCTGGGCCCGCAACGCCGTAAGCTTGGAACTTTTTTTTACTGATTTGTGAATTGTTTGGAGTATACTGAAACTGCACGGGTCAAATTCAGACAGGCAGGTGTTGTCAGCCCTTCTGTAACCCAGAACAAAACCGGCGGGAGGTGTAAGCTATGAGTGTACCCGGTCGGGACTGCTCCAAGTCCTTGCACATCTGGAAATCACGGTCGCTTGACGATGCGCTGTGGCTCTTCCAGTGTGCTGTAACTGCAGCAGCCTCTGAGCAGGGGCTGTCTACATCCAGGCTGAGTAGAGGAACGGTTCCCAAAAAGCGCGGTAGGCCCTGCCGGATCTGTGCTGGTTCTGGGGGACACAACGGGGCAGGAATGTTTGCAGTTTTCTCAAGTGAAGTTCACTTAGAAAATAGCTGGGAAAAGTTACACTTGGGCCTCCCTTTTTGAGGACCGGTGCTCCTTAAGCAACTGATACTCCTTCCCTTTGGTCTCCCAGAACATCAGCTGGTTTTCGTACACAAGGCAGTGACATCCCTAATCAGAAAACTAAAGTTGTGATGCAATAAAAAAGTGGAACTCTTGAAGAAAAATTAAACCTGTCACCACTATGGGTATAGTTTTATAGCACTTTTTGTTCTAAAGCACTTAATACGTTGTCCAAAATAGACATCTAATTATAGCTGAAATGCCACATTAAGAGTGTTTTTAGTAAACAATTAACACATTACGCACATCTCTTCCAGGAAGGAGTGGGGGGGAATGGGTAGGTTGGCTAGATTTTGTTTTTTCAGATGCCATAAACTACTAAGAATTGTAGTCTCTGGAGCAGGAGGGATCAAAATGCCTTCCCGGGAGCTGCCAAGCTCAGCGCACCAGCCGGTCTCCCCACGCCTGGCACCCTTCCTAGGCTGCCTCTGAGGGGGGGAGGAAAAAAAACTGTTGGTTGTTTCTAAGAAGAGTCTGTTGGTGATGTGTCAGTATGACACATTGCTGTTGGTGATGTGTCAATACGAAAGCATAGTCTGTTCCCTTCCCAAAGGCTGCATCTCGTGGCTTTCACTGTTGTCTGCAAAATGCTTCGATGTCCAGGTGTACGGTTTTGTACATCGGGGTTCGACTCAAGTTCTGCCGAGCAGCAGGGCAGGATGCAGCAGCCCTCTGTTGGCAGGACTTCTGAGCTTTACGTTTCATCTATAGCATTAAGGTTAATCTCAGGCCACCGACACGAATGGGTGAAAGGCAGTAAACCCTTGCGAACCCAGAATGTCTCTGTTGGGTAGATGGAGATGTCCGTGTTCTCCTGTACTCTCACACCAGCATTAGCCAGTATCTCCATCCTGTTCGTTTTGTCCAAAACCTTCAGTCCTATTTTGCTGCCACCTCAAGTGAGAAAGTGAGGCTGCGGATTTCCACCTAACAAATCTCTTACGTGACAGCCGGCCAGACAAGCGGGCTGTGGCGTCAGCAGTCCCTGACGGATGGGAAAGACGCTTCGGTTGATACCACAAACCACTGGTGCTTTCTTACTGTCCTGAAATGTGGTTCTGCTCTCAGGAGTATCTCCGGAGTTTTCATGGTGTTGCTACCTACCAGCTTGGGATCTCCTCGACTCTCTCCTGCTGCCAGGACAGTTTCCTCTTAATTTGGCTGGTCGTTATTGCTGTGACAGGCATAAAAAGTCCAGCTTCCAGACCGAGGCTGGCTGTGCAATACTGATGGAAGAGAAAGTCAGGAAAGCTTTTCGTTATCCACATTAAAATTTGGCTGAAACTGTGTGTAATAACATAACTAGTCTTTAGGACAGAACCCCACTTCAGGGTAGGGAGGACAAATAGCAGTAGGAGTGATAAACACAGATGGCTCTTGTCGTGTAGCTCCTTCTGAAAGTCTGGAAAAATCACTGTTGGCAAAGCAATATGAAGCTGATAATCTCTTTGGGATGGGCAGGACTGGTGTGGGTGAAGGCGATAGAATGACTAGCTTGTATCGAATGAATGACACTTTATAAAACTGTGATTTCTTGAAATTAACATTTTGACCTGCATTTTCACAGGAAAAAAAATAAAGCTGGAAAAAAAAGGTTCTTCGTTCTCATTGCTAGTGTTTTGATACGTCATCCCAGAGAACAAGACTGGTGCCGAGTAAGGCATTTTTCAAGAAGGGAAGCCTGGTCTGGTTGAACTCTGCTGTATCTTACCCTAGTTTTGGGGGATGCAGGGAGAAGTCGCTTCTGGGTGTGAAGAGGCAGCAACAACTTTGATGGATCTGAGCACAGGATTTGCTAAATATACTGGCATCTCTCTCTGTTTCCATGTAGATAGTCCCTTTTCCTCCTCCTGTCCCAGTGCAGGCAGGGGGATTCGCTGTACTGGGAGCTGCTGAGTCTTCCCCTCGATAGCACCAAAGTAGGTCTGGGATCCAGAGGCACCGGGTTGGGCAGGCAGGGCTCTGGAGATTCGCCAGTGCTTCTGCTCGCTGTTGGTGCAGGAGCTGTTTGTCTCCACTTGGATGGTGCCTTTCTGTTAAATGGGCGCAGCGGACTGGAGGTGTGCTGGTGGCACTGCCAGGGAGCGTGCGAGGTCAGTTATCCTGAAACGTAAACCCCAAAGTGAAGGTGGGGTGGGGGCTGCTATCAGGTACCCGCTTGTACTGTGAGCACCGAAGTCGGATCAGTTGTCGGCAGAAGGAGGTGGGTGTTTTGTTGCTGTAAAGCTACAGATGGGCTTAGGGAAGCAGTAGGCCGCCTCCTGTCTCTGAGGACAGCCCGCCTGAGCAGCAGTGTAAAATCACTCGTGCTGGGCCTTTGCCCTGGGCCTTTGTGCTGGAGTTAGGCCCTCCCTGCGCCGCCTGCTCCTCGTGCCCTGGATGGCAGAAGCCGTGGCCTCCTCGCCCAAGTAGCCCCGCAGAGATGGGCACGTGTCCGTGCAGGTGCCCGGGCTCTGGTAGCCTTCTCCTCAGGGACACTTGTGTAGTCAGAAGTGGGACTGCCCCTTGGAAGAGCCACACGCCCTGGCTTTTCCCTTCTCTTGTCCTCACGTTTTCACCCATTAGATCACGGCTGCCTGGAGGCCGCCAGTCCTGGAGGGAGCTGCAGGGCCGAGCAGAGCCTTGAAGTTACCCTACCCCCAGCCCCAGGCCGGGCAAGTCAGGAACACATCTTCCACTGGAAAATGTTCAAAGGAGCACGGTCGCCACTCCTGGCAGCCCTTCCTTACGCAGGAGGTCACGCGTTGTTAGCGGAGCCTCAAGCAGTAGCTTGTGCATCCCTCCCTTCCTCCCTCCATCCTTCCCTCCATCCCTCCCTTCCTCCCTCCATCCTTCCCTCCATCCCTCCCTTCCTCCCTCCATCCCTTCATCCTTCCCTCCCTCCCTCCATCCGTCTTTTCCTCCTTCCCTCCCTCCTTCCCTCCCGCCATCCTTCCCTCCATCCCTCCCTCCATCGCAGCATCGCCCCCCCATGCAAAGCTTCACCCCGTCTCACAGACAAGTGCTTTATCCTCGGAGTCATTTTATTTCCAGTTCTGCTTTAGATTAAACGGGATTTTAATATATAAAAATAATGTATACAAATTAGCAGTCAATGTTTTACATTTCTGGCTTAAAGGCATTTATAATTTACACATTCCTTTCCCTTCCCTCCCCTTGGAGCTTGTGTGTGATACGGAGCCGGCTGGCGCTTAGCATCGTAATTACAGCAGGAAGCCGTCGCTGCTCTGGCTCACAGCGAGGACTTGCCCTGGCCTAAAAGCTGGGGCTAGCGAGAATGTACACGGCAGCCACGCGCCCTCGCAGCAGGGCGAGCGGGGGCCGTTTAACGATGTAAATGCGCTAACAGGTTAACTGGGACAGCGCGCGGTTCGGCTGTACGCAGCAGCAGCAGGGCAGGGGAGGAATCGAGTCCAGTGCGGTATCTGGAGGCTCGTGCAGCTCTGGCCTCTGTCTCCTGCGTGATTTCAGCAGTGCCCCTGCAGCGTTCGGGATCGTGGTGGTGGCTGCAGGGGCCGGAGGCTGCCTAGCACCAGCTGCATGTTGCGTCCTGCAACCGCTGGCTAACGGGGAGCAGCCTCGGGCTCCCCGAGGGCTGACGGGCACCCCTGTGTCCGAGCGGCTCCAGCCCCGACAGCGAAAGCGGATGCCAGGGCTGCAGGAGGGCAGAGCTAGCTACCAGCTTGCAGAGACCTGAGGATAGGAAATCCTTGCCCCTGCTGCTGATGTCGTAGCTACGGAGCCTCCCCTGCAGTGAGGAACAGACTCACCGGAGCCTTGGGATCCTGGGGAGGTCCTGTTTATGGGTGTTCCAGTCCCTGCTCCCGTAGCACAGAGAAATTTTAAGGAAGACGTATAAAATCACTGTAAAATAGCACCCCTGCCAGCTCCTGGGGTACGGGAAGCGCCCAGGGTGGGATCTTTGCAGCAGGTTCCTCGCTGGAGAGCAGGCGCAGCCCATGCCTGCTCGGCTCTGCAGCGGAGGAGAACGCGGGGCTCAAGGGGCCGGGGGAGATGGGGGAGATGCAGCCCTCCTCCCCTCCTGCAGCGGGAAATCAAAGGCACCAGCAAGCTGAAGAGTGGGGCACGCCGGTGCGCGGGGCTGACCCCGAGACAGGCGTGCGATGGAGCAGCTCTGGGGTAGGGATGGGGCAGCCCCTCGTTTCCTTCCGAGACAAGTTGGGGCCCTTTCTGTGCCCCCCCCTCCCTGCCCGTGCCCAGGAGGGTCCCCCAGCCCTGCCAGCCGGGGGGAGAGGAGCTCAGAGGCGTCGCTAAGCAAGCGCCGGGGGATCCCTGCGCCGGACCCACGGGCATGCGGGGTGGGAGCTGGCACGCTAAGCAGCTGGAGCAGCTAGGAGCAGGCACTGTCCCTCCGCCCCGCGTCGTCCCGGGCTGGCAGGCTGATGTCCTGGGGTCCCGTCTGCGTCGGGAGGATGGTCCTGCCCCGGTCCTGGCAGCTGCAGGGACGCCGCCGGTCACAGCGAGATGTCCGGCGTCGCCTGCAGGCTCTGCCCCGCAGCCCGTTTCTTGGCGCTGCCGCGGCCCTTGTCTGCGCGCCGGTAAGGGTTGTTCCGCAGATCTGCACCGGGAGAAAGCGCGGAGGCTGGCTGAGCTCCACCTGCCCGCCCCGGCGAAGGCTGGGACCCAGTCACCCACCACCGCCCAGGAGTCCCCCACTTGGGTACCAGCCCGGCCCGCTGCACGCAGAGACAGGAGGAGCAGCAGCTATGGCCAACCAGCCTGCGGGACCCCCTCTCTCGGCTCTTTCGGTGCCCAGCACCGCGCCGTGGGGCTGGGGCTGATGCCGTGGTGCCCCTTGGGGTTGGCTTTTGGCACGGAGCAGGGTCCAGCCAGCCTGCCACGCAGCCAGAGGTGATGATGGGCCGAGAAACCCAGGAGGGTGCCAAAGTCTGGCAGCCCCTGCCTGCGCCGTGCCCTCACCCCCAGCCCGGCTGCCCCCACGTTACCTACAGAGGACCCTCCTCGTTGAAGCTCACGTCACAGAAGAGCCGGGACGAGCGCTTGCCCGTCCGGGCCGTGAAAGGAACAGTTTTCAGAGCTGAGCAGAGCAATCCAGAGAGACAGCGAGGAGGAGGAGGGAGGAGGAAGAAGCAGAAGAGGAGGAAGAGCTATGAGACAGGGCAGAAAGCGCTCGGCAGCTTTGCCGCGTGGGATGGGAAGGTGCTACAGGTGGGTTTGGTCCCCACGATGGGGCTTGGTGGCCCTCGGCTCCAGGCTGTGACAGCCCCCCGCAGCCCCCCAACCCCGAGGGTCTCCTCGCTGGCACCGAGCGCTGGGTCTGCTGCAGGGGGACGCTCGACCGCGCACCTGAAATAATCCCTCACCTGAAATAATATCCTCGATGGCCCCGTCTTTTCCTTCGTAGATGAGCGGCTCCTTCACCATCTGCTTCTTCTTCAGCTCGGCGATCATGTCCATCTGCTGCCGCTTGGCTTTCTGGATGGGCAACTGCGGTTGGGGACAGCGCGGGGTGAATGGCGTGGCCTCCCCCACCAGCTCTCCCCCACCGGGACCTGCGTTGCCCTTCCCACCACGCAGCCCTGCTCGGGGCTGGAGCGGAGCCGCCCCACCAGGACAGAGGGACGTGTGGGGCACCTTTACCTCAGGCTGGTCCTTGCTGCCGGGGGGGCTGGATTCTGCCTCTTTGGCCGCAGCTTCTTGTTTCTTCCACAGCTCAATGTCCTGCTCTGCTTTCTTGGGAGAGGCGCAGGGAGGGTGTGCTGAGCTGGGGGGGTCCTGCCGCGGGACCGCAGCCCCCCTTCCTCCCCTCGGCAGCCCCCGGCTCACCCCAACCCAGCTCCAGCATCTCCGACCGCCCCGACGGGCAGCACTGAGCCCCATGGTCCCATGTGCGGCTTTTTCTGGTTACCCCAAAGCAGGGTCAGACCCCCCCAATCCACTCCCAACGCCCAGGAACAGGGCACCCCCCCATCCCCTCCTACCTTGTAGGCTCTGATGAAGCGCATGAACATGGGGAAGAAGGTGGTGGGGGGGCTGGTCTTGGGGTTCTCCCCAAAATACTCCACCGCCGACTCGTACGCCTCCTGCAGGCAGAGACACCCCGATCCGGGGGGCTGGGGCCGGGCAGCGGCGCCCCATCGCCCACTGCCTCCTTCCAGCCTCTCCCACCTCGCCGTCCCCCTCTGCATCCCGCCGGAGCCACGTCTCAACCGGGAGCCTCTCCCACAGGGCGGAGGTGTGAGCAGAGGGCACCCCGGGGTGTCCCCACGTAGGAATGGGGGGCCCAATCCTGCCCCACGACCCCGCGCTACCCCCAGCACCCACCTTGGCGGTTTTGCTGTCAGCCTGCAGCTTCTCCATCACCTCTGAGTTGACCTTGAGGAATTCCTTGAGCACGAGGCTGTCGTCCTGCCGCATGAACTCCTTGCGGGTCAGCTCCATCCCCTGCTGCAGGCTCCGCACGTCCTGCAACACGCTGTCCAGGGAGACTGCGGGGAGGGCGAGCAGCGCCGGGGTCAGGGCAGGCTCCGAGAGCCCCCGCGCCAGGGCTGCAGCCTGCCGCGACCCCCCCCAGCCCGGTTCCCGCGGGTGCTACCTGTGCCCGCCTTGTCGAGGAAGTGCAGCTCGGTGTGGAAGCCGGTCAGCTCGGGGTACTTCTCCGTGATCACCCGCACCAGGTAATGCAGCAGCGTTTGCTTGCGGTCCGTCGACTTCATCTCCAGGAGCTGGGAGAGAGCAGCGTCAGCCCCGACCTGCATCCCACCATCCCACCTCACCCCTGCTCAGGGCAGGCTCTGGTGGCCCTCCATCCCCACGGTTCTGCATCGCTCCGTCCCCACGGTTCTGCATCCCTCCATCCCCGTGGCTGGTTCCCATCTTCCTCCACCCCCACAGCTGGTCCTTGCATCCCTCCATCTCTCCATATCTGCTCTCTGCATCCTTCCATCCCCACCGTTAGTACTTGTGTATCTCCATCCCTTTAGCTCCTCCCCAGCCCTATAGATGGTGCCTGCATCCCTCCATCCCCACAGCTGAATCCCATCTCCCTCCATCCCCACGGCTGGGCCTTGCATCCTTCTGTCCCCACAGCAGGTTCCCAAGCCCCTCCATGGCTACAGCCGGTCCCTGTGTCCCTCCGTCCCCGAGGCTGGTCCCTGGGCAGTGACAGTGCTCCAGGACACCGGGCAGCCCCGCGCCAACCCTACCGCATCGAGGCTCTGCAGCCGGAAGCCGTAGGCTGCCCCGCGCTTGCTGCTGTTCATGTAGTTCCCGAAGGCCAGGACAATCTGCGGAGACACAACGGCTCGGGGACACAACCCGGCACGGATGGGGCACCCCGGGGGGGGCACAGTGACTACACGCACCCTGCGTGCACCCGTCCCAGCCCAACGTCCCCCCATCAGGGCCACCGCCCCCCAAACTCCTCACCTCAAGAATGTTGCGCAGTTTGCTGGAGGACTTGAGGGACATGGAGGCGGCGATGATGGCGTTGAGTTGCTGTGGGTGGGAGGAGAAGCGCTGAGTCTCGCTGCAGATGGATGCCACCCCCTCGCAGCCCCCCACCCACAGCCACCCCGTGCCCCCCAACACCCACCGGCATGAGCAGCTGGGCCGTGTCATTGAAGTTGCCCAGGAAGATCATGACGTTCATGCGCTCGGCCAGGCGCGGGATCTTGCTGAAGCGGATCATGAACTGGTCCTCATCCGAGAGCTCCTCCAGCGGCTTCTGCTCCCGCTCGAACTTCCCGATGAGCGTCCGCTCGTACTCGGTGGGTAGGAAGCGCAGCAGCAGCTCCAGAAAGTCGAGGCTCAGGGCTTGCTGGTCATACCTGCGGGTGGTGGGAAACCACCCTGTCACCCATGGCTGGTTCCCATCTTCCCTTCATCCCCACAGCTGGTCCTCGCATCCCTCCATCTCTCCATATCTGCTCCCCGCATCCCTCCGTCCCCATGACTGGTTCCCATCTGACCTCCATCCCCAAGGCTGGTGCCATCACCCCTCCAACCCCAGCACACCCTGCACCATCCCGACCCCTTGGCATAGCTGGGCTCGCGTCCGACCTTCTCCTGATCATCTCCCATCAAGGAGGGGACACTCACATCTCGATGGCTGTGCAGATGTCCTGGATGCTGCGGCCGCCCTTGCGGAGGGTAATGGCCAGGTTCTTGGCTCGGTTGGACTCCATGAGGGTGACCTTGCTGGGAGCCTTCTGCGTGGCCTTCACCTTGAGGGCACTGATGTCCAAGCCAGGGCCTTGCGCCTTGGTCTTGAACTGCTCCTCAAAGTCACTCATGTCCAGCTCCTGTGGGGAGACAGGGCTGAGGGCACGGCAAGGAGGCGACACAGGACATCTGGGATGGGGACGGGGCCAGAGGACCAGGACGAGGGGGAGAGGAGTGAGAGGATGAAGGTGGGGCAACTGGATGAGGTCAAGTTGAAGGGATGAGGATGGAGCAAGGGGACAAGGACAGGGACAGGACAAGGGGACAGGGAGGGGGTAAGGAGGGGATGAGGGGACCAGAGGATGAAGATGAGGAAGAAGACAGGACAGGCTGTGAGGATGAGGATGGAGCAAGGGGACAAGGATGGGGTGACAGGAGAAGGATGGCAGACCCCATGTTGTCCCTCTCCACGGCCCCAAGGAGCTGCTCCAACCTCCAGCTCCTCCAGCAGCCACGTGGCACCACGGATGGGTGCAGGGTGGTCACGGGGGCGACCTCAGCACGGGCGCGGTGCGGACGCTGCACCCGGACCCCCCCCGGACCCCGCCGTGTCCTCACCTGCAGCACCTTCTCGTCGTTGAGCTCGGTGAAGACGGTGCCATCGATCTGGCTTGGCTTCAGTGCCACCCAGTTGAAGACGGGCATGCGAAATTTGGTCTGGATCGGCTTCTTCACCTTCACTGCAGGGTGACGGGGAGGGGGCACACGTCACGGGGTGGGGGGGTCCCAAACGCACCCCAGGGTGCCCCCAGCCCTCGCCTGGGGCCGTCCCCACCGTCCCTGGGCCACACTCACCTGAACCGCCGGCGGCTTGGGGGGCACCCGGCGCGGCTGGGAGCTCCCCACCGAGGGGTGGGGGTGGTGGAGGGGGGGGACGGGGCCCTCCAGCCCCCCGGGGGTGGTGGGGGTGGGGGTGGCACTTGGGCACCCGGGAGTGGAGGGGCTGGGGGGGGGCCGGTGCCCGCGGGCAGCGGGGGTGCGGGGGGCAGCGGGGGGCCGGGTTCAGCCCCCGGCAGCGGTGGGGGGGTGGAGGTGGGGGGGCCGGGGGGGCGGCGGGTGCCGGGGGGGGAGATGGGGCCGGAGCCAGAGCCGGAGCATCTGCAACGGAAAGAAGACGTGGGTGAGATGGCGGCACAGCAGGGCACGGTGCCACCGCCACGTTCCCTCTGCCACCGAGTGACGCCGCGTCCCTGGGCACATCCCCACACCCCTGCCTCAGTTTCTCTCCCCAGAGACACGCTGCCACCCCTCCTCTGTGCCGGGTGTCCCCACTGGGAAGGGGACATCATGGGCTGCCACCGTCCCCCCGCACCCGTGGTACCTGTGCCGGTGGCAGTGCTGGTGGCGGTGCTGGTGGTGGTGGCCTCTCCGGTAACCACGGGGGCTGCTGGGGTTTCTATGACGACGGGGACAATTTCGATGGCGACATCTCCATCAGGCCCACGCAGGATCTGCACCAACCCCTTCTCCTCCAGCTCCGCCAGCCGCCGCTCCAGCGCCAGCCGGTAGGAATCCTGGGGCTGCGGGGCCGGTGGGCTGGGTGGCCGCGGTGGGCTCAGCTGCTCCTGCAGTGGTGACAAGCCCCGGCACATCACTGGTGTCCCACTGCACCCCTTAAACCCCGCTCCCCCAGGCACCCATCCCTTCCTCCAGCACCGTAGCACCCACGGGTGCTCACCCGCAGCGCCTCCAGCTCCCGCCGCGCCTGGCTCAGCTGCTTCTCCAGCTCCGCTATCTTGGCCATGGAGTCGTTCTCCGCATCCTGCAGCTTCTCTGTCAACTGCGGGGGAATGAGGTGACGTCGCTCAGCCCCATCCCCGTCCCTCCCTCGGGGCTTGCGTCAGCAGCTCCTGCCCACGCGCCCACGTCCCACCTGGTTGACGTGCTCCTGCAGCTCCTCCATGTGCTCCAGCACGGCCGTCTTGGTCTCCGAGTCCTCCAGCATGGCACCCACGTCAAAGACGTTGTCCAGGTAGGCTTGGATCTGCACCTGCAGCTTGTCGCTCTCGGTGAGACGGAGGGTCTGCCATGGGACAGCCGGTGGCACCGTCACGGCCAATGGCAACCCCCCCAGCACCTACCCCACCTCCGGCATCGGGGCTCAGCACCAGGGCGGTGCAGGATCACCCACCTCCAGGTAGTGGTCCAGCCCCAGGTGGGTGAACTCGTACTGCAGGAAGACGCGGAAGTTCATGTTCTCCACAGAGTGCACCACGATGTTGATGAACTGCATGCAGGCCACCTGTGGGACGGGCACAGGCTCAGCACAGCCACTGGCACGGCACTATGGCCCGGTAGTCCTTGGGGACACGGTGCCCTGGGGATTGCGCAGTGTTTCAGTGGCCCCTGGGGACACGGTGCCCCTGGGGAGTGCATGGTGGTTTCACAGCCCAGGGGACATGGGGACCTGGGGAAGGACGAGCAGCTCAGCAGCCCTTGGGGACATGATGCCCTGGGGACAGCACAGTGGCTCAGCAGCCCCTGGGGACATGCCACCCTGGGGACAGCACGGCAGCTGAGAAACCCTTGGGGACGTGATGGCCTAGGGAGAGCCTGGTGGCTCAAGCAGCGCTTGGGGACACGATGCCCTGGGGACAGCACAATGGCTTGGCAGCCCTTGGGGACACAGTGCCCTGGGGACAGGATGGTGGCTTGACAGCCCTTGGGACACAGCACCCTGGGGATGGACCCAGGGGACACAATGCCCTGGTGATGGCGGAGCAGCAGCCCCGCCAGCCGCTCACCATGAAGTCGATGTTGGTGTCGTCATTTCGGAAATACTCCATCAGCTTCTCGAAGCGGTTCTTCTCCCCGCAGACCTGGGGTGGGAGCATGGGCCTGAGGGCCAGGAGGGACACGGCCAGGGTGGGCACCCAGGGGGTAGCGGGGCAGGAGGCACCCGCTGGTGACACCGTCCCAGCCCTGCCGGGTGCTGCCTAGCGCCTGGTCCAGCTGGGACATGGCCCTGGGGACACGTGCTGGCATGGGGACATCAAGCCCAACAGCCAGAGCATCCCCGCGCGAGTCATGGGATGGGCATTTTTAGGATGGAGGATGCCCTGATGCTGCAGGGCTCTGCCACACATAGGGAAACTGAGGCACAAAGCCAGCCGGAGCACGCGCGTCAGCGTGGTGACCACGTGTCCCTGCTGGGGACTCACCTCCTTGAAGTTGTCGAAGGCGGCCAGGATGATGTCATGGCCACCTCGGACCAGGCAGACGGCGGCCAGCAGCTCCAGCACCAGCGCCTTGGTCCTGCGGAGACACGGGGCATGAGGGGGTCGGGGCCATGGGGCGGGCAAGGGGACGGAGGGACAGGAGGACAGAAGACAGGTCCTACCTGGCATTCTTGTTGTTGAGGCTCAGGGTGATCTCATTGACACAGGCTGGGTGGTTCATCACCAGGCTGAAACCAGACTTGGGGGGGGCGCGGAAAGAGCATTAATGGGGTTGTGCATCCTCCTGTCCCCACCCCAGGGATGCTCCAGGACCTTGGGACGTCCCCATGCCACGTCCCCACCAGACATGACGTTGAGTGAGGACATCTCGGAGCAAGGGGATGGAGAACGGGTCCCATCCCACCCCAACCCTGACCCTGAAGATGGTCCCGCAGGCTTTTGGGGAGCCCCAGGTGGGTCCCCAAGGTCCTTGGGTCCCCAAGGATGCTGCCCTCTCACACCTGGTAGTTCATGATGGCACGGAGACACATAATGCAGACGTGGACATCGTCCTTCTGGCTGACGAGGCGGGAGTTCCTCAGCGCCTTCTTGCTGTGCGAGGGGTTCAGCCTGGGCGGACGAGAGGGCGGCTGAGCGGGGGCCGGGGGACAGCCGGGGGGCGCAGCGCAAGCGGGGAGGGGGCAGCGCATGGGTGGGTGGCAGCAGGGGCTGAGGGACACCAGGGGACCTGGGTGATTGCACCCCCACAGGACAGAACCCCATGTCCGTGCCCGTCTACAAGCCCTTGGGCTGGTGGGGTGGTGGTGGGGGTGGGATGGAGGTTGGGTGCCCCTCGTGCACACAGGTGGTCTCGGAGGCTCACCGGGGCGGGCAGGAGCTGCCGGGTGACCTGGGGCTACTGTCCCCATCGCTGCCCGGGGCGCTGCAGGGGACGCTGGGGTGGACGTGGCGGAGGAGGGTGTGGAGGTGCTGGTTCGAGAGGCAGCAGCTGGAGGCACGTTAGAGCCTGCAGGACAGGAGGGAGAAATGGGGCTCTCATGTGGCCCCTGGGACACCTGGGCTTGGGGACACGGGTAGGGGACAAGGGCTGGGACCCCCCGTGGGTGCCACGTCACTCCTGACCTGTCCCTGGGGCTCGGGGGGACACCCCGGCTCCTCCGGAGCTGCTGGCAGGCGGCAAGGGACCCCCGAGGTGCCACGTTACGGCTCCCGGGGTGACCGTGGCTGAGTGTCCCCTGGGACCCCCCTGCCTGCCGAGGATGCCCCACAGGCACCGTCCCCAACACCGGTGACCGGCAGCGGGGTCCCACCGGGGCGTCCCCGTCCCGCCAGCGCCCCGGCCCCGTCACCTACCGTCAGTGCGTCCCCCGGCAGCGTGCAAGAGAAGAGCGGGGTTAGAAGGGGGCTGCGGGGGTGAGAGGCGCCAAGCGAGAGCCACCGGCCACCGGGACCGGCTGCGGGGGCGCAGGCCCGTTCCTCCGCCCCGGTTTTAAACCCGGGGGTTTTGGGGATTTGCTCCCCCAAAATCTCAAGCACCTCCAATTTTTGCTTATTCATGGGTTTTACCCAGAGCATCCCACAACCGTGGCGGTGCTGAGCTGGGGGCACTGATCCAGCCCAGCTCCAGGCAGGGTTTATCCCTTGCGCACACACATGGGGACGTGGCTTTGTGTGTGTCCCCCCCCAGCACTGTGGACCCATTTTTAGGACCAGGCCTGCATCTCCCTGCCAAACCCCTCTCCGAGCACGGCGCGGCAGGGGGTGCAGCGAGGCAGAGAGCGGGGGGACACGGCGCAGGGATGGGGGGACGTGGGTGGCACAGGACCATGCGTTACCTGACGGTGAGGTGCCGCACTTTGGAGGAGCCCTGGGTGGGGGACAAGGAGTTGCTTTTGCTCAGGTCCTCCAGCGACCGCTCCAGGACCTTGCCCTTGTCGGAGCCTGGGCTGCCGTTCTCGGTGCTCTCCATGTCGTACCTGGAGGCCCATGGGGACATCGGTGCCTGCCGACAGGGGCAGGCACCCCCCTGGGGTCCCCAGCGCTGGTGACGTTGGGGATGCTCTGCTCAACCCCAGCCACAGAGCATCTGTAGCTCCATCGCTCCGATGGTGGGGTCCCCCCAGCCCCTCCGAGTCCCAGGGGAGGCTGATCCCAGCCTTGGGGAAGGGGCGCCCGGTTGGGGACATACGTGACGGAGCACTGGGCGAAGGCGAGATACTCCAGCAGCACGTCCAGCCCCTTGTTCTCCTCGTTGAGGAACTCCTGGACCCAGCTGGGGGGTGCAGGGGGTTAGTGGGCTCCGCCAGCCCTCCTCATCCTCCCTTCTCCCTTTCCAGACCCTCAGCGAAGCCACCCCCTGGTCAGAGGTCCCGAGCGAGGGTGGGACACCCTGGGGACAGGAGGTGGCAGCATGAGCTGGCATCTCTCCGAGGCAGGTGGGTGCCATAGTGACCCCTGCTCCTGATGCCTGGGGGGACACAGCTGCCACCACTGCCACTGCTGCCACCACGACAGGACAGCCCAGCCCTGGGTGGCACCCACGGCTCAGCACGCACCACACCGCAAGGGGCCAGGGCACCCCGGGTGGGGACCAGAGAGACAAAATGGGGTTCGGGTCCTACAGCGCCCATGGCACAGCCAGCTGCTTCGGCACCCCCGTCCTCCCATCAGAGCCACCCCAGAGGGGCAGGATGAGGCCACCAGCCTCCACATCCCGCTGTCACCCCAGCACGCCAGTGACAATGAGGCCACCCCCAGGTCTCCCTTCCTTACCCAATGTAGTTTGTTCTCAAGGAAATCTCCAGCTCCCGGAGCACCTGCGTCGACTCCTGCACTCGCCTCTTGAACTGGGGGACGGGGAGAGCCGTTGGCACCGTCCCTGCACCCAAGCCGGGATGGGGACAAGGGGCAGAAGGGGGAGCCCTCACCTTCCTGCTTACGCCACCCGTGTCCAAGTAGCTCTTCAGCTTCTGGATGTAGGCGGATGGTGGGTTTTTCACCTGGAAACGCTCCTACGAGCCCCGGAGAGAGGCTGAAACCGGGCCACCCGTCCGTGGCACGGGGACATGCCACCATCCCCGCGGCAGCCACCGTGTCCCTGTCCCCACCCCTCGCGCTGCACCAGTGTTTAATCAGGTTAATAAGGTGCTGTATCGCTAACGGAGATGGATGTCAGCGCTCGGCACGTGCCGGGTTGATGCCCACACCACGAGTAGCGCTTGGGGACAGGGATGGCACTGGGGACACCGTGACGCCCAGACCTCACCTGGTCGCAGATGAGCTCCCACTTCTTCTCATTGTCGTACTGGTTGAGCAGCTCCATCTTGTCCGGGGGCAGGTTCATGGAGTTCTGCGGGGTGAGGGGTGTCAGGGCTGGGGGTCACCCCCAAACACACCCCCCGGGGCTGTAGCGCCCGCTGCTCGCCCAGCACCGGGTGTCCTTGCTCAGCGGTGGGGTGATGGGGACAGGGGTGGGAGGACGGGGGTGCTACCATTCCCAGGATGTTGGCATCCCACCAGCCCATCAGCAACGTCCCCACCTGGGGTTCCCCGAGGCGGAGGGCAGGGGGTGTTAGTGGGGGACAGAAGGGAAAACTGGGCCCATCCATTCATGTCATGAGTGCACAACACTCCTGGCCTCAGCCAGCCCAGTTCCGGCAGAGCCACTTGGGGTGAGGGACAGGGACACAGGCTGGTGACACAGCTGAGGAACCCAGGAGTCTGGGCCCCGCTCGAGGGTGACGGTCACCTCCGAGTCCCCCCCGCTGCGGGTGCAAGATGAGCCTGGCTGGTGAAATCAGTGTTTCTTTAAAGACATGATGTCAGGGCAGGGTCTGGCGTGTCACCACATCCCTCCGTGCCACTGTTGCACAACCCTGGCCCCCGCCGCTCCCCCAGGGCCGCCCCGGCAGGATGCGACATGGTTTCCGCTCTCCGAACGGCACGGGGCAGCTGCCAAAACTGCTCTGCACTGCGGCTGGGGGCTCCGGGAGGCCCTGGGTGCAGCTCCTGCCTCTGGGTGCTCGGGGACACAGCGCGTCCACCATGGGGTGACCAGCAGAGCCTTTAATGGGGCACCCACCATGGAGCTGGGAGCTCAGCTCGGGTCATGGCTGATTTATTTTCCCAAAAGACCCATTTCTTGGTGATCCGGCCTCCAGGGAAAAGCAGGAACTGAGGCTGCTGCTGGCCCGGAGAGCCTGGGCAAGCTGGCACGATGGCACGGGGAGGCGATGCGCCGCCCCAAGTCACCCTTAACCTCCAGTTTTGGGGTCCCCTGATGCTGAGGATGGGGATGTGAGGTGCACGCACCCCTGGGACACACACATCCCTGGGGAAAAGGCATCTCGCAGGGGTTTGGTTGCTCACTGAGGAGCAGGTCCAAGAGGAGAGGTGCCACAGTGACGGGCCTGAGAGGAAACCTCACCACCCGCTTCCACCAAGGACCTGTCGAGCAGCTTTCACAAGAAGCCAAAGCCAGGAGACGTGGGTGGAGAGGAGCCAGCGCTGGGCTGGATTTGGCCGGGGATGGCTCGCACAGAGAGCTGGGCAGGGAGGGTAAAATTAGGCTGCAGGGTCAGAAATAGCCTCGTTGCAAAGCCGTCGGTGCTGCATCGGAGCTGCCAGGTGGGTCCTGGGACCGGCAAGGTGGCAGCAGCACCTGGATGTCCCCTTTGCTGGGGAGCCCTGTCCCCGTGGTCCCCAAGCTGTCATCCTTGGGATGGATGAGACCCCCCAGAAGGGTCAGGCCAAGGGGCAGGGCTGTGCCAAGAGGGACCACACACCCAGACACCCCACCCAGGGCTCTGGCAGCACCCGTGGCACCCTCTGTGGGATGCTCTGTTGGGTGCCCTCAGCAGAAAGGGGATGGTGGCACCCACCACGTGGACCACCTCTTCCAGAGACCATGTGTGGGACCCGGAAAGACCAGGACCAAGCGTCACCGGTGGGACAGGACCTCCCATGGGCCCCCTGCCATGAGGATGCAGGCGGGGCAGAGGGATGCCGGGGACATGCCTATGGAGGTGGCTCTGCCACCGAGCCCCACGGTCCCTTCCTCGCAAGCAGGGCTGGGCCGGGCAGCAGGATGTGGCACGGTTCGGGTACAAACTGGGCGGTGGCTGCATCCCACCACGGCCCCGGGCAGGCACGTGGTGCCGGCGGGGAGGAAGTGGCTCCGTTGTGGTCCCCGGCGTCAGCCGGCAGCGCGAAGAAACTGGTTCTCATTTCCTGCTGGGGAGGGGGGAACCGGCGCTGTGGGAGGTGTGGGGCAGGGTGGGGAGTGTGGGGCAGAGCGGGTGACGTGGGTCCGGGTGGGAGACGTGGGGCAGGGCAGCAGCCCAGCACCCCAGAGGTGGCAGAGGAAGGACTTGGCCTTCCTCCTCCTTGGCTGCCAAAGATGGAGGGGCCACGGGGCCCCCAGCAGCCACATCCCACCTCCCGTCACCCAGCACCCTCCAGCCAGCACTCAGCACCCTCATCCCACCCTGGCGTGGGGCTTCCCCATCTCCCCCCACAGCCTGCCAGCAGCGTCACAGCCACCGCGGTACTGAACTGCCACCAAATGTCCTCCACCAACCCTCCTGGGACACGAGGGGCCACGCAGCCCCCGGTGCCATCCCACCCCTGCCTGCCGCCAGGATGCGGCCGGCCGGGACCCCCCCATCGCAGGGTGGGTTTGTTGCAGGGTTGAGCTGGGCTTAACCCAAGACCAGAAACTAAGACTGGGGGAGGCAGAGCAGCTCCTACATCATTTTCCGGTACGAAAAGACCTTTTCATATCGCAGCACCCACAGCGCCGGGGCTGCCGATGGCGGGGGGGTGGAGCTATTTTGGGTGTCAGACACCTTCTTTTTGTTCCGCACGCGAGCAGGCAGAGCTGAACAGAGCCGGGCTCTGCACCAAACCTCAGCACAAAAAATTCAAAGCATCCTTTACGGAAGTGTTTGCTCTGCAAAACACCGACGGGCTCGAGTGAAAACCACACTGAACCACGGGAGCATCGTTTCTGGGGCACGTGGGGGATGCGCATCCACGGAGCGGGGATGGAAAGCGTCGATGGCACGTGGCACCGGAGAGCATCCCGGTGCGGACATCGGGTACCAACCCTGCCCGCCGCAGGGAAGGGGCCGCAGCAGCCCCGAGATGGCGGTTTAGGGGCTTCCACCAACCGGTTGGCCACGGGAAAGACTAATGTCACCGAGTGCCCGGGCTGGCGGCTGATGGACCACACCACTCCTGGGATGCCCCATCCCTCATGGCCACGGAGCGCGATGCTCCCACCCAAGGGGGTCTGGGGCATGCCCAGCCCTGCGGTGTCCCCTACAGTGACCCCGACTGCCACCAGACCCATCCTCCTGCCTCTTCCCAAGGCTCAGCACCGGGCATCCAGCAGGATCAGGCCCACCCAGGGCTCACCCAATGCCCAGCGTGCAGCAAGCCGGGCTGGGCAATGCTCCCAGGACCAGCTCATCCCACCAGGGAGTCTCCCTGGATCCAGCCGGGTCCCAAACCCGCCATGTGCCAGGCAGGGACAAGCCGGCGGAGGAGCAGACGGGTCCCTGCCGATGGCCAGATCCTGCTGCGAGGGCGGCGAGGAGCGGGCTAAGGGATGAGCGGCCGCTACCGCCTGCTGCTCCCGGCTCTATTTTAAGAACAAGCAGAAGCTGCTGTCAGCACAGGCTGGGGAGATGAGCCTGATCCAGCCACCGCGCCCGCATCCCCACCGGGTGCCTGCCTGCCCACCCTGCGCCCGTGCCCGGGGGGATCCCTGCGCCGGGGTGCGCCCCTATGTCAGCCAGGGCTGGGTCCAGGCATCCGGGGGGATCCCTGCACTGAGACGCTCTCCTGATTCAGCCAGGGCTTGCTCCGGCCCCGTATGGCAGCCCTCAGCTCACAGGCCGCTTCCCTCCCTACCCAGGGCACGCGTACCCCGTGGGGACACCCCACCGCCGCCCCCCAGCCGGACCTGGCCACCATGCCGGGATTGGACTGGGGATGGATCCAGCAAAAAGCCGAGCATCAGTTTTCTTTCCTGGTTGAGCTAAGGCCAACACCACGGCCAGGGCTCGCTGGTGACCAGTCCCCGACCACTGAGGCCAACAGCACATCTGCAAACATCTGCAGCGGTGACGTTTGCCGCGCTCTCCCCCAGGTCCCAGGAGAAGGAGCAGCAGCAGAGCCCCTGCCAGCAAAACCTCCTGGCCGGAGCAGTCCCCGTCCCCATCAGCCACCGTCCCCAAGGCTCCAGCCGAACCCCCCCAGCTATTTTCGGCTCCACCACACCCTCCACTCACAATTTCGTTTGTATATTCCCGATTGCTACCTCTTGACCTGCACAGAGGGGGAAAAAATCCCGACTCCTCCAAGCGGGAGCATCCGAACATCCCCATTCCGGCAGCAAAGATGCTCTCCTTCCTCTGCTCCATCCCAAAAAGCCACCTTGGCACATCCCAAACCGCTTGGCACGGGGACAACCCTCCCGTCGCTCTGCCAAAGCGGCATCTGCCACGGCACCCTCACTGGGAAGAAGCCAACTTTTGGGGAATAAACCTAAATTCCCCATTTCTCAGCATGTGGTGGGTTATCCGTCCTCTTCCCGGCGGCGGTCTGGATCCCCCAGACTCCACCGTTGACTTTTCTGCCAGGCTTTGCCCCACCAGCTCTCCCAGTTTGGGATGTCCAGCCCAAAACTGGTATGCGCTGACATGCTCTCACAACATCGCCATGGCAACATGCCAAATCCGGATTGTGCCCCACCGGGAGATTCCCAACCCATCACCTCCTGCTCCATCACTGATCTCACAAGCTCAGGAGGTGGAAAAATTGAATCCTGAGTCAAGGAACGTGGCCGGGGTGGGTGAGGGCGGAGGGACCCCCCCTGTCCCCGACCCCCGGGAGTCCCGCTGCCCCCCCGGCCACGGTGAGGGGGAAGGGAACCTGCGAAAGGAGGAAGCGAGATTGGGACAGCCGATTTCACAAGATGTTCCCGTCTGGCCAAAACTCAGCCCCCTGGGTGCCCCCCGGCTCCCAGGAAAGGGCTTTCCCTCGGGATGGAGGAGGCCCGGGTGGCGGCGAGGGCCTAGAGCAGCGCTTTCCCCTTTTTCTGCTCATTTTTTGGCTTAAGGTTTCCAACCTGCTGCCACCCAGCCAGACGGAAAGCGCCGTTTCCTGAGGCCTCGCACAGCAGCGGAAGCACCCCGAGGTCCCCGGCCACCCGTCCCCGCCTGCCACCGCCGCTGCGGCACCCAGGAGCCATCACGGGTGCCGCCACCCAGCTCAGCCACCCACCGCCCTCCGCACCCCCAGCGACGGGCGTCCCACGGCAAAGCCCCCTCCCTGGGGACTCGGGGGGTCCCATGCGGATCCCCGCCTTGCAAAGCCCTTCACCATCATCCCCCCACGGCCGCGCCGAGCCGGAGCTGATGCTGCCAGTGGCGGCGAAGCGGCAGCGGCTCCGGCTGCGATGCCTCTCCCCAAATAATACTCCTATAAACACCACGAGATAAAAAAAGCTTCCAAATAATTAGCACTCGGGGCTGGGATGGTGAATCCCACCGAGCAGATCCCGGCACGTCGGCATTGGCGGGAGCTTTTGCCCACGGCCGCTCCCGGCACAGGGTCGGCAAACGGGCTCCATCTCTCACCGGGGGGCCAAGGGATTAAAGCAGCAATTTTTTTCCCCACTCCCAGGCTGATCCTCCACCACGGAGCATTTTTGGGGAGGGCATGGCTACGGGATGGAGCGCTCCCCGGCTCCCGTGGTGGGACCGCAGCCGGCACGGCGCGAAGGTCACGGCCGGCCGGCCCCGCTCAAGGACAGAGGGGAGCGAGCGGGAGCTGATCTCCTGCAGCTCCGAGCGTTTCAAGGAGCTGCCATCCCACGGGAACGCGGCTTCGGCATCGCCCGCTGCTCACCCCACGGCCGCAGCCAGGGAGGCCGGAGCGATGCCGGTGGTTTTCCCCGGGGAGAACGGCACCGGGGAGGAGGTGAGCCGAACGCTTTGACATCCGCCGCACCGGCTGCCTGCGGCACGCTGCCGACTCCGGGCCCTGCCGCCGCCGGCTCCCCGCCATGGCGGAGCGTCCCCGGGAGCCGGGGTCACCCCAACAGTTTAGGGCCGGATCCCCCCCCACCGTGAGAGCAGTGGGGGAGGCAGCGCCGGGTACAGAGCGGCCCCTGGGCAGGGCCGAGCATCCCCGGGAGTAGCGGGGTGGGAGGGGGGAAATTATTGTTAATAATAAAAATTAATAATAATAATAATAATAATAATAATAATAATAATAATAATAATAATAATAATAATAATAATAATAATAATAGAAGAATAAAAGACTAATAAAAGAAAGACTAAAAGAATAAAAAGGAAGTAATGGTAGGATAACGAAATGGCATGCTAATTAGCCAGTAAGATGGAGCGGGGCTGCCGAGGCCGCGGCGCAGCGCGGGCAGGGTCCCCAGCCCCCCGTCCCCGCTCACCAGGACGCGGCCGAAGCGCTCCTCCAGCTCGGCGGCGGCGGGCATCGGCTGCCGGGCGGGCGGCGGGGCGGCGGCGGCGGCGGCGGGGGGGGGCCCCGGCAGGCGGTGGTCGCGGTGGTCGCGGTGGTCGCGGTGGTCGCGGCTCTCCCGCCCCGCGGCGCCCCCCTCCATGCCCCCGGCCGCGTTGCCCATGGCGGGGGTGCGGGAGCGCCGGAGCGGCGGGGCCGGGGCCGGCTGCGCTTCGGGTTAATTCTCCTCCTTCCCCCGCCTTCGCCGCCGCTGCTCCTCGGCGATCGCAACTTCTCCGGGGCGTTGTTGCGCCGGCAGCGCCTCCCCCCGCCCCGGCCCCGGCCCCGGCCCCGGCCCCGGCCCCGGCCCCGGCCCCCGCCCCGGCACCTGCCGCCCCGCCCGGCGCAGCGCCCCCGCCGCAGCCCGGCGCCCCCGGCTCGGCTCCTCGGGGCGCAGCTTTTATTTCTTTTAATTTACTTTCATTTCGTTAAGGAAGGAACTGGGCTGAGTTTGATTTTTATTGCCTTTTTTTATTTTATGCATTTCTTATTCTAGTATTTTACATTTTATTTTATTATATTATTTATTTTTTATTTCATTCTTTTATTTATTTTTTTAATTTCAATTTTTATTTTATTACTTTATTCTATTTTTTCTTTTAAAAATATTTTTTTATTTTATCATATTATTTATTTTTTAATTTTTTAATTATTTATTTTATTATTTTATTTTATTTTACTTTATTCTTAAAATCTTATTTTTTATTTTATTATTTATTTCATTACTTCTTTTATTTTATTTACTTTCAATTTTATTTTATTATTTTATTTTACTTTTAAAAATCTTTATCTTATTATTTATTTTATTTATTTTTTTATTATTTTGTTATTTTATTTTATTTTACTTCATTTTTTAAATCTTATTTATTTATTGTATTATCTTTATTTTATTTTATTTACTTTTTATTTTTTTAATTTTATTTTATTTTTATTTTTAGTTTCTTTTTTTTTTTAAAGGGCAGCTGGGAGCAAGGAGGGCAGCCAGGAGGGGCTGGGCTCCCTCCCCTCTTCCCCTCTCTCCCCACCTCGGCCCCTACAGGAGGGAGAGCTGAGGCCAAGCAAACTCATTGCACCCTGGGCAGGGGACCTCTGGCGCCCGTGACCCTGGGCGCGGGGGCTCCCTGGGTGAGGACACGCACCCAGTGCCGGCGTTGGCACGGGGTGGGCAGGGGCCGCCGTGCCAGGAGGGCCAGACCCTGGCGGCCTGGGCTGCTCCTGCTTCGCCGCCGGGCCAGGATAAAGCCGGATGAGTAGAACCACCTCACCCAAGGGTGCCAGGGGCAGGGGCGCGCAGGGATGGAGCCGCCGTTGGCACCACGCTCCCCGCCGGCTCGCCCAGGGGAGCCGCAGCACCCGTCACCCTCGGCAGAGCACTGCCATCCCCATGGCTCCCGCCACGCCGGCTTCAGTAACCATAGCGCCGAACCGCTGCCAGGACACGAAGTGCATTATTCCGCTGAGATTTGGCGAGATTTGATGAGATTTACTGTGATTCGGCGAGATTTGGTGAGATTTGATGAGATTTACTGCGATTCAGCGAGATTTGGTGAGATTTGATGAGATTTACTGCGATTCAGCGAGATTTGGTGAGATTTGATGAGATTTACTGCAATTTGGCGCAATTTGGTGAGTTTTGCCAAGATTTGGTGAGATTTGCCGAGATTTGGTGAGATTTGCCGAGATTTGGTGAGATTTGCTGAGGTTTGCCAGGATTTGAGATTCAAGGAGAGATCTGCTGAGGGATGGGCGGAGGACGGATCCAGGTGGGATACTGGGACCCCCCAGGATCCACCGTGGTCCAGACCCTCCCCGCGCAGCCCCGGGGCCAGACGCCAGCATTACCGCATCCGTCCGGCTCTCGTGGCGTCTCCTGTTCGGCAAGACCTGCCGAGGTGTCGGGGCGAGGCGCTCGGCCCACAGAGACCGGGGGAACGCGCCGGACCTGTTCTGCCAACCTCTCCCACCTTCTGCAAACCCCAAATCCCAGCCGGGGGACGCGCGGCGCGAGCAGGCAGCTGCCACCGATTGCCGAGCTGCCCTTGGCGCGATGCCGCGCCCTCCCCATCATCTCTGGGGGTTTGGGCGGTCGGAGAGGAGCCGCGGGCGGCTCAGCGGCACCGAAATTGGGGTCACCCACATTTGGGTTCGTTCTGATTTTCCGAAGCTCAGTTTTGCAGTTGAAATCTCTCCGTTTCATCAAACATTTCAGCATCTCATTAAATATTTTGCATTGAATTCCCCGATGCCGGTTTTTAAGGGAAGGCATTGGGACCCCCTGTGGGGACGGGGACGGCCACCCCGACGCAGTCCCAGAGATGTGCCCAGGAGGGCAGATGTCACCAGGACCATGTGTGAGGACCAGGGCTTTCACCCAGCGCTGTCCCATGCTGGGGACAGGCTCCGCTCTGGGGCAGGGGGTCTGTGGGGACCCCAAGATCTGGATCCCCCCAGGAGCACCCTGCCTGCATGCTGGGGTGAAACCTGGGTGCTGTCAGAGCACCCACCTCCATGCTGGCAACACCTTCCTGACCACAGCTGGAAAAGGGTGCAAGGACCTCTCCTGATGGGAAACACCAGGGTTGGGATCCCAGCTGGGGACACAGGGTAGGAGCGGAGACCCCCATGCAGGAGACCCGGTGTGGACCGAGCCCCATGGGAGACAGGTGCTAGGACAGGTCCCAGGCTGCCTGCTGGGCCAGGCTTTGATCTCAAAGGTCCCACCAGGTCCCTCTTGACTTGGGGTGGGATGTCCCATGTCAAGGGCAAGTGCGATCAGAGCAGCAGGCGGGGCTGGGCAGGATGGGGTTGACATGAGGGACAGCTGTGGCTCTCCATCCCCAGGAGAAGCAGGGACAAGGCCAACGGTACCATCTCCTGGCCATGGGAAGGGCTGCGATGGTGGGATGAAGGCCGTGAAAGCAGGGCGTGAAATGGGGGCTGTGCATTGGGAAGGACAGGGCTTGTGGGCTCCTTTGCACAGGGAGGTGTTTCACCTCTTTGGGGTTGTGCTGGTCCCCATGGGCATGGAATCGAGCTGCAAAGAGGGAGCCCAGTCCTGGTTTTTGGGCTGCTGGAGGTCCTTGGTGCAGGTTGGACGTGGTAGTCCTTGCACCAGCGATATCAGGAGGACGAGGTGGGGGAGCATCCAGCTCACCCCTCATCTCAACCCAAGACTGAGATGCCTCTGGAGACGGCAGAGCCGCCAGGGTGCCCGTGGTCCCTTGTCTGGGGACTTCATGGCTCTTATCCGCTCTTCTCTTGGGCCAGCCCTGCACAACCCATCCTGGGCGCTGCACCTTGGGGTGATGGTGGTTGAGCTCCTGTGACCATGAAGGACCTCCTGACCCCCCCCAGGACCTGGCTGGGACCTGGCCATGCCCTTTGGGAAGTGAGGACATCCCGCTTCGCTCGGGGAGCTTCGCTGAGAGATGAGTGCATCACAACTCGGGTATCACTGATGTTCCTTCGTCACTGACAGCTTCTCTCTTCATTTAACTGCCTGTGCCTCTGTTGCTACCAAGTCCTTGCGCTCTCGTGTCTTCTCTCCTTTCACCACTTTTCCGGTGTTTGACTTGCGATACGTGAAGGCTTTTATCTGACCATTCAAATTACATGGTGGCTCTTCACTCCCTGCTATAATAGTCCTTAGAAAGCACTCCAGAAATGACTTGTTCAAATAATCGTCTTCGATACGTGCCCAGGGCTAATTATTTTTTTACGTTAAGGTTGACTTCAGACTTAAGCTTGTTTGCTTAATTAATTTCAATTCACTGGAAAACACTCAGGCAGGACACCGTACTCTTCTGGTTTTTCCCCTGAATTTGCAGGTCCACAAAAAAATACTCTTTCTTGCTGTTAGAGCTACCCAGGCAATATCTCCTCATCCAAATAAGCATTCCTAGACATAGATTGTGCAGCCCAGAATAAACCCGAGATTATCATGCTAACTTGGCACTGCAGGCTTAAGCTCCAGAAGCTTGAGGGTGTTTGGAGAGCTGACCCCACCTCACGTACCTCCAGGGAGCTGGACCTAGGGGTACCTGGGATAGGGAGGGAACCGTTTCTCAAGGTTCCCCGAGGGCATCGCTCCTCCTTTCCACCTCGACGGAGGATTTCTGATGATTTGAGGACCTACTCTGAAGTTGTGTGGCTGAAGTGAAGGTCGACCCAAGAGTTTTTCTTGATGGAAGGATCAAGATCTTAATTTCTTTGCCTCTGAGATGCTGAGATTGGATTTCTGTTTTCAGTGCTGCTGAATTTCTCGGTGGCTGTAACGAGTTCCAGGTATAACTCCGCTCTTCATTTAGTCCACTGCTTTCTCAAGCGCACATTTTAATGTGTTAAGCCATGGGAAGCAGTGGAAGGAGAAGAAACCTGTGCCTTCTGTCCGTAAATCAGCTTCTCCTGTAGGGAAATCAGTTTTTACAGTATAAAATACAGGATTATAGAGAGAAAGCTCATGTCCGGAGTCCTGGGACATGGATTTTCAGGGCTGCGAGGAGTTTGGAAAACAGATGAAGATAAACATAGTTCGCAACCAGAAATATTTTGGTAATGTCACATGGTAAATAGCTCATCAAGGGATTGATTATACGTAACTTGGTGTTTGCTTATCATCTGCAGCTTGAAGGCATTCGGCCTCCTTCCCAAGGGACGCGTGTGAGTTCAGAGTCTGTGTAACGAGGAAAACACGGAATAGATAACGGGTAAAAATGGGGATATGATGTGTGTGAACATCAGGAGAAGAGCAGTGGAAGAGAAAGGGGTTCCTCAGCCTCCCTCTCTTCCTCTGGGAATGGAAAACAAATGCTGTGGATAGAATATGGAATATGTTTGTTTGTTTATTTGTTTCTAAGGAGCTTCTACTCCAACTCAGAGCAGTGAATCCACTTCTCCCACTGACAACAGGGGAGGAACGGAAAGCAGGTGAGCTCTGCCAGGAAAGGTCCCACCCGGCCGTTAAAGAGCCATGGTCGAACCCTGTGAGGAATGACCTACAGCACGCCAAGCGATGAAAACATCAAGGTGGCCTCGCCATTGTTGGTGGGGTCCCCAAAAGGGCTCCCCGTGCTCCGGCTGGAGGTCCACGTGCCAGCTTCCAAATTAAGTTCCTTCTTAAGTTGCATCTACTGTTTCCAACAAGGGACGAGACCACCAAGTCCTGGGCAGAGCACGTTATAACTCCGACACACCGTGACCCCCTGCTTCCCGTGGTCAGATGGACCCAGAAGCAACCATCAGCCATGGGCGTTATTAACAGGAACAGGCTTTTGCCACAAAAATTCAAGGCAGGCCTGGGTGCTGATAAAGCCTTGTCAGCCGCAGAGTCGATGCCACAGTGACGGGACAGGAAGGCGACAGCATCCCTCCCCATTAGCCCAAGAGAAGAGCAGATAAGAGCCATGAAGCCCTCCTTCCAAGGGACCACAGGCACTGCCATCTCCAGAGGCAGCAGGATGCCAAATCCTGATATGGAAACCTCCTGCTGTGGTGGCCATCAGCTTCCTGGAGGGTTCAGCAAACTGTCCGAAAGCGGGTTTGTCGTCGCCGGTCCAGCAGCAGCTCTGATGGTTGGTGTCCAAGTGCTCCCAGCCAGAGCTCTCAGCCGTCTGTCCCCCCCGTGGTTGTGAGAGTGGGTGGATTCAGTTCTGTTTAATAAAAATAACACTTTCCTCCTACCCCCGGAGGCTTCGCCCAGCAGGGGTGGAGGAAGGGTCAAAGCTGTGCCTCAGCTGTGCGTTATTTGGCACAGCCGCACCCTGGCAGCGGGCACGGGGCTGGACCACTCCAGCCAGGGCACCTTCGCAAGTCCTCCGGTGTCGGCATGTGCTGGAGGAGAGCAGCCCCCAGCCCAGCTTCAACAGGAGGTGGGCTTTCACAGAATCACAGGATGGCTGAGGCTGGGAGGAACCTCTGGAGGTCACCTGGTCCATCCCCCTGCTCCAGCAGGGCCGCCTAGAGCAGGCTGCCCAGGACCATGCCTAGGCAGTTTTTTAATATCTCCAAGGATGGAGGTTGCACAACCTCCCTGGGCAACCTGTGCCAGTGCTCCATCACCAGTGAAAAAGTGTTTCCTGAGGTTCAGATGGAACCTCCTGTGTTTCAGTTGGTGCCCATGGCCTCTGGGCACCACTGAGAAGAGCCTGGCTCCATCCTCTCTGCACCCTTCCTTCAGGTGTTTATCTACATTGATGAGATCCCCCCCGAGCCTTCGCTTCTCTTGACTAAACCGTCCCAGCTCTCTCAGCCTTTCCTCATAGGCGAGGTGCTCCAGTCCCTCCATCATCCTCCACTGAACTCTCTCCAGTGTCTCTCTTGTACTGGGGACCCCAGAACATGACGGAGTCCTCCAGGCATGGCCTCACCAGTGCTGAGTAAGGGATAGAATCACCTCCCTCCACCTGCTGGCAATACCTTGTCTAATGCAGCCCAGGACACCATTCACCTTCTTTGCAGCCTGGTGTCCACCAGGACCCCCAGGCCAAGCTCCTTCCCAGCTGGGTGTCCCCCAGCACATACTGGTGCCTGGGATTGCTCTTCCCCAGGGGCAGGGCTGTGCATTTCTTGTTGAAGGAGAGGGGCTCCCAAACACCCATTTCTGCCCAAGCTGCCTCCTTAGGAGGAGGGTGGAGGTCACACAGCACTTTCTAGGCTCCTTCCAGCCCTGCTGCTACCAGAGTTGGCCCAGAAATGGAGAGACCAGGGTCCCCAGGGCTCATCCTGGCTCCTCCTGCCTGTGGGCTCAGGACACGATGCCAACCCCCTCAGCGATGAGGGAAGACTCTTCCAAACAAGGGCCACCAAGGGCTGCTGCTAGAGCCATCCCCACTCAGTCCCTGTCCCCAGGGCCAGCATCTCTCCTGGAGAAGACAAGCATGGTGGCCCAGGTGGAGGGAGAGCCTGGTGCCAGCTCCCAAAGGGTGGGCAGCTCTTTTCTACCCCTCCCAGTGATTTTTTGGGGAAAAAGGAGCAGCACAGGGAGTGCAGATATCCTCGGTGCTTTATTGGTGACAGTTCAAGCCCAGGCGGCCATGCAGCCAGGAGCACTGGTTCCTTGCTGGGGACAGCAGGTCCCACACCAGCACCGTGGGACCCCAGAGCTCACCCATGGGAGAGGAGCCCTGGGGCCTGGGTCACCGTGTGAGCTGCTGGGGGAGGTTTCATCCCCATCACTCCCTGCTCCTCTCTCACCAGCTGCTCTAGGTGGTCCAGGGCTGGGGTGGCATGGCCACACTGATGCTGCTTTCTGCCTCCCCTGTGGCCGCAGCGCTCCCACCTTCCTCCTCCTCTTGGTCCGTCAGCAGCTCCGAGAAGCTGGCACCTTGTTGAGGCAGAGACCTGGAGGCTTGGTCCTCCTCTGGGCTGCAGCCCAGGTCTGCAGGCAGATGGACAGGGGGAACGGTGAGGAGCTGGCTGAGTTCAACCACCCTCCTCTGCTGGAGGAACACGTGTGGCACCCGTGGGCCAGATGCCATGGGGATCAGCTCTGGATCACGCACAGATCCCAGCCCTGCAGAGCGGGATGTGCCTGTTCTAAGGCTGCATCAGAGATGGCCCCTTGGGGATGAGGATGGAGAGGACTTTGGGGCACTAAAGCTGGCCCAGAGCAGGAATGCCACAGCAGGGACATGCTCGGGTGTTTGGTGGCACCAGGGCAGGTTGGAGCAAAGGTGGGAGAAGCTGCCCAGGAGCAGGAGCTGGGGGTGACAAAGCAGGGAGAAGTGGCTTGGTGGGGTGCGTTGGGGATGATGCTGCAGGGGCCATCACCTTCCTCATCCTGAGCCTCTGACGCTTTCCTCTCCGGGCCCTGGGACAGCAGGGTCAACCTGTTGAGGGCCAGCAGAGCCTTGCCTGTTTTCTGGAGAGAAGAGAAGGAGCACTGAGCCCCACCAGAGCCATCCCTGTCCCCACGTCCTCATCTTTCCCCCAGGTACCTGCCACTTCCGACGGGTCAGGAACTGCTTGATCCTCTCTTTTGACAGCGCCTTGGTGCTGCTGGGCTGGGGCTGCTGCAGCCAGGGGTGCAGCAGAGCCCCCGCGCTGGAGAGCCGGTGGCTGGGGGAAGAGCGGGCAGTCATGCCGGGGCTTCTCCACCATCAGATGCTGGCACGGCACCACGAGCATCCCCTCCATCAACTGCATTCAGCGCTTTGCCCTGCCCATCCCCTTGGCACCCCAAAACCCAGCCCAGCTCCAGCTCAGCACCCCACAGCCACCCCCAGGTCCTACCGGGGGTCCTTCTGCAGCAGTTGGCTGATGAAGTCCTTGGCTTGCTGGGAGATCTCCGAGAAGGTCTCCTCCTCAAAGTCCCACTGGGCAGCTGTGACGTTGCTCAGCGTCTCCATGTCGTTGTCCCCCTGGAAGGGGGACTCCCCGCTCAGCCTGGGGAGGTGACGCAAGGACATCAGTGACAGCTCAGCGCCCTCCAGCCCGCCCTGCTGTTCCCAGGAGGCCACTCACAGGATGTAGCAGATGACACCAACGCTCCACATGTCTGTGGAGAAGCCCACGGGCTCAAAGGCGACCACTTCTGGAGCCATGAACTCAGGGGTGCCGTGCATCACCTTCACGGGGGTGTCTGGAGCTGCAGAGAAGATGCACAGGGCCGATGTGCAGCTGGGATCTCCCTGGGGCAGCCCAGCTGCATGCCAACACATGCCAGGCGGATGAGCCCCTGCGTCCAGGCAGAGCTGCCACCCTCCAGGACCCATCGCAGCTCTTGGTGTTCTCCTAGAGCATCCCTGGGTGTCAGGCACCCACAGGCACAGGGGTCTTGGGGGTCTCCACTTTGGAGGCAGGGCTGGGGATGTGCAGGTTTCCCCAGCGCATCTTACAGTGACCAGGAAGGGCCCTGAGGCGGTGCCACAGGGCTGCCCGTCCCAAAGGCATGGGCAGAAGGATGCCAAGCTCCTTGCTGACATGCCCAGCTGGATTGTGTCCCTGTGACGGTGACAGTCTCTGCCCTGGTGCCCCAGGACCCCCCTCCTCGCTCACCCAGCTTCCGCGCCAAGCCGAAGTCAATGATCTTGAGCCAGTGGCTGCCGGGGCTGATACAAACGATGTTCTCGGGTTTGAGGTCGAGGTGGACGATGGCCTGGCCGTGCATGAACTGCAGCCCCTCCAGGATCTGCTGCATGTACTGGGCGCTGCTGGGCTCCGTGTGCTCAAAGTCATCGTCCACGATGCGCTCAAAGAGCTCCCCACCTGCCACGCTGGGGGAGGACAAGGTGCTGGGGACCCCGCTGGGGTCTACCAGCCCCGAGGAGGAGAAGCCCCACCAGGGAACCCGCACTCAGCGCTCTGGGAGGATCTCGCCACCCGGATCTCCAGGGTCTGCAGGTTCCCCATCCATCCTACGCCCCATGCCAGCACCCCACGGTGCAGGGATCCCTCCCCACCTTCAGTGCTCTTCCTTGCAGGGTCCAGCACTGTCCCCACCACCCCTAAACTTGACTCTGCCCCCCCACTCACTACTCCATCACCATCACCAGCTCAGCGGGGCCCTGGAAGGCGGCGAGGCACTGCACGAGGCGTGGGTGATGCAGCAGGTTCATGAGCTCCACCTCAGCCCGAGCCGCCTGCTTCTCTTTAGCTGTCCGCGTCCGGAAATATTTCCCAGCCCGGATTTTGCCGGTGGCTTTTTCCTGCAGCCGGTACACCGTCCCAAATTTTCCCCTGGGACAGAGCAAGGATGAGGGATGGAGGAGCCATCACCACCCTGCATCCCACCCACGGCTGCGCATGGACAGCCAAGGCCCATCCCCAAGCAGCGGGGATGCGGGACCCCCACTTACTCTCCCAGCTTCTCCAGCTGCGTGTACACGTCTGAAACCTTCTCCTGGCTGTTGATGACCACATCGCAGTATTCAAACGTCCCCTCGCCGCCTGGGAGGGACGGAGCAGGGTGGTCCATGCATGGATCCCTCAGGCTTTGGGGACCACCCGCCTGCGCTTCCCCTCCAGTGCTTATCTCTGTGCCCCCCAGCTCCATCCAGATCCGACCGCCCTCCCCATGCAGCGTGAGGGGGACCTGGGGGGGACATGGGGACAGGGGGTACTGCTACAGGAGCTCCTGGAGCAGCCCAGCACCCTGCAAATCAGGGTCTGGAGCAAAATGTGCTTTTAGGTTCAAAAATCCAAGCAAAATGGGGCCATTAAACAGGATGGGATGGAGATTGGTGCAGATAGCAGGGGGTCACACCAGCGCCGGGATCCCTGTGCAAATCCTGTGCCTCCCCAGGACAGGCGGAGGGCTCAGCCGTACCTTCTGCCTGGGACATGGTGGTGCCACCAGCTCCTCGCCGGGTGCCAGCGCAGTCAGGACGGGGGCTGGATGCGGCCCCGAGGCTCCCAGCAGCCCTGCGCTGGGGCGCGGGTGCTGAGGCAGGCGATGTCCGCGTGTCTGCTCCAGCTGCTCCCCAGAGTCCTGTACCTTCTCCCTGCCACGGGAGACCACCAGCATCTCTCCACCTCCACCCGACCTCATCCTACCCGAGAGTTGACATCTTGATGGACCCAAAGAGACCCAGCAAGGGGCCAAACTCGATTTTAAAGCAAGATTCCTCTCCTCAGATGGGGACAACCTCTCTCCAGCAACAACTTAAGCTCAAAGCCACTGTTTTTCTCATGCCCTGTCTTGCATCAGCCAGGAAATCCCCAGGAAAAGCCACGTTTCTAGGGCGAAGGACCTGTTTTTTTACGCACGCCCCCTCCCCGCTCCATCCACGCGAAGGCTGGAAGGACAGGGCGATGACACCCAAGGGTGCTGGGTGGCAGCACCCAAGCCCCAAGCCAAGAGCCACGGCACTGACCTGTCGCCGTCCAGTTCCGTCCTGTCCCAGGCCACCAGCAGGTCCCTGACCCTTCCCGGTCACTGCAGAGCCACCAGGGAGCTGGAAGGGGTAGGAAAGGACGATGCTGGGGGGGTCAAGGACCGCTGGGGCCACACATATGCGGATGTCTCGGGGCTGCCTCCGGGCACAGCTGGGAACATCCCTCCTGCTCCGGTGCTGGGAACTGCCCCGGCTCTCCCCTCCCTTTCCTTCCCAGCGGAATGTTTCCGGACTTGGGGGATAAACAACCACCAGCATCACCACTGAGCCCTCCCCAGACTGTGTCCAGCACTGCGGTCCCACACCCCCCGACACCCCATTTAGCACCGTGCAGGGTCACGGGTCTGCAACGCGGGGATCTCAGACAAAGAAATCCCAAGGGAGGTCTGCAGAGACCTGACACACCTCATTGCATCGCAGAGAGCTCAGCCCTTCCAGCAACATCCAGACCTTGGAGCCTTTCGGGAGATAAATCCACCGGCAGCCCAGCCCCGGGCACACCTCCACCTCCTTCCCCACCCATGGGTGGGTTCCCGCACTGGGGCTGAGCACCCACACCTGCTCCCCTATTCCCAGCTCCGCCTGCAGCCAATATCCCACCGGAGCCATCGCTCTCCCTGAAACCCATCCTGGGCTTCGGCCTTCCCTGGGTGAGCTCGGCTCCGGGTTCAGGGAAGCTGGGATGAGGGTGAATGGGGTGTTGCAAAACTCCTCCAGGCTTCTGAGCCCAGCGGTTTGGAGGAAAAATGGGATTTCCCAGCCCTTATCCCCCAAAAGCGGGTCTGTGCAGCCACTCTGGCACCTGGTGTGCTGCCGTGCCTCAGTTTCCCCTGCTTTAAAATGGGAGCAACACCGTGATTTCCCCCCAGAGCTGACTCCAGACCCGGGGCTGGGGCAGCGGCACCATGGGGGGATCCATCCTCCCCGGGGAGCCCCGTGTCACCGCATCACCCCGAGAGGAGGGGATGTCACCCTGGTGCTACCTGCTGTCCGAAGCCAGGTCTTGCAGGCGATGTGGGGCTCTGTCAGCGCTGGCAGACATGTCACCGCCGCTGCTCCCGTGCTCGGCACAAAGTCCACGGCTGCTGGCAGGGTGTCGGTGACAAATGTCCCCAGCGCCAGGGCGGTGGCAGGGCCACCACGACCTCGCTGCTCACCCGTCCCCGTGACCTTGCCACTGGCGGGGCAGAGCCACAGGATGGGGGTGCCGTGGCTGGGGGTTCCCGCCGGTGCCCCGTGGGCGAGGGATGCAGTGGACGCTCCCGGCTCGGTGATGCCGTCAGCGCGCCGGGTTCGACCCGGCTGGGATATCGACTGCCGCAGCCGGGGACGCCGGGGACAGGAGTAGGACACGGCGATGGCCTGTCTGGGGACATGCAGCGGGGTGGCGATGGAGCAGGGCTGGCTTCGTCCTGCCTGGCGAGGGGGGACGGAGACCTGTTGGGGTGATGTCTGGCACCGCCGGCCGCGGCTCCTGACCCCACTTGGCTCCGCGCCCCTCTCCAGGGCAGGATGAGGCCGTGTGGGCGATGCTGGGCTGCTCCCAGCACAGGGAGAGGCAGGATGCGGCCCAGGCGTGCGAGGGATCCCAGCAGCCACTTGATGTCAGTGTTGGCCTGATGCTCGTCCCGGTGATGAGCAGCAAAAATGAGCAGAAAAAGGCCAGGAGGGGAAAAAAGATTTGGGGTCTGGGAGGAGCTGTGGAGGGGTGGCAGCACCCTCCATCCCCGCGAGGACAGGCCAGGATCCAGCGCTTAGCTGGAGGGCGAATCCCTTGGGAGCGGCTTCCCAGCCCCATCCCACCCCTCCAGGACCAGCCGGGATGGAGAGTTGCATCCGTGGGACAATCCCATGCCACCAGCCCGGGGTCCCTGGGGACGCCATGGGGCACCGGGGTGAGCTCACACAGTGACGGGCCACCGCCCTGGGCACCATCCAGACTCGGTTTCTTGTCACCAACAGATATAGATATATTTTTTTCCCAGCATCCGATGAGGATAACGAGCAGCTGGGGGCCAAGCACAGGTCTGGGACAACACGGACGTTCCCAGCTCCATCCCTCCATCGCGCTGCACCGGTAGTTATCCCACTCCCAGCCTTTAATTCCCATGGGAGCGGAGCCCGGCTCGGACAACATTTAATTTTCAAGCTCTAAACCAAATTTCCCCTCAATCTCATCTACTGGAGCATCCCCAGGAGTTTAAGATCAACAGCGGGAAAAGCCAGAAGGATTTTAAGGAGTGCGGGTAAACGAGGCGGTCCAGGGATGGACGAGCAGATCCATCCATCGTTCCGGATTTTCCAGCCTTCGAAACGAACCTCGTTACCGACAGTGCTTCGTTTAACGGCCACCGACCCCTGGCCCCGTCTCGCCCCTTTGCTTTTGGGTTTGGGAAGGTGGCCCGTGCGAAACGTCCAGCGGTGCATTACCCACCGCGGACATCCTCTTCTCGTGCCTTATAAATTTAATTCAATAATGAAATTAATTTATTAGTTGTTAGCACTCGCACCCAGGCACCCACGGTTCCCGCTTGGGGGATGACGTTGTCGCCCAGCCGGGATGGGGTTTCCAGGCGACCCCATCGCCTGGGGACGTGGCACTGGGTGGGTGCGCCGGGGCCGGGCGTGTGGGGACAGGGGTGACGTGGCGATATGGAGGACATGGGGGACAGGGGTGCATGGAGGACGTGGGGACATGAGGACACAGAGGACTTGGACACAAGGGGGCACGTGGAGGACATGAGGGGACAAGGGACATGGGGTGCACAGGGGACATGGGGGGACATGGGGACATGGGGTGCACAGGGGACATGGGGGGACATGGGGTGCACAGGGGACATGGGGACACATGGAGGACATGGGGACATGGGGGACACGGGGGACATGGGGACACATGGAGGACATAGGGTGCACAGGGGATGTGGGGACACATGGGGGACACGGGGGACATGGGGGACACCATGGACGTGGGGACACGGGGGGGTACTCAAAGGACGTGGGGGGGACCAGGGGAACATGGAGGGGACACAGGAGAGGAGGGGACACTGGGGATGGGGGGGACATGGGAGCCACAAGGGCGCAGAGAGGCCGTGGGGGGCAGACGGGGGGACAGGGGGGACACGGAGGACACGGGGGGACACAAGAAACACGGGGACACCGGGGGGGCACATGGAAGCCACAGGGGTCCTGGGAGGGTCCGGGGACACCTGGGGCACACCGA
Source organism: Nipponia nippon (assembly GCF_047370975.1). NCBI lineage: Eukaryota > Metazoa > Chordata > Aves > Pelecaniformes > Threskiornithidae > Nipponia > Nipponia nippon. The sequence continues at coordinate 5,770,038 of NW_028262350.1, forward strand.
GGCACCGAGGGGCAACGGGGGCGGGGGGGACGCAGGGGCACCCAGGGGACGGGGGGCGGGCGTGGGGACCCGGGGGGACCCGTGCGCTTTCTGGGCGGGGCCGGCTGCGCGCACGCTGTGGGCGGGGCTAAGGGTTACGGCGGGGCCAGGCCGTTGCGCAAGGCAGTGGGCGGGGACAGAACGCTGTGCGCCGCGGTGGGCGGGGCCGTGCCCGGCGGTGGGCGGGGCCAGGGAGGTGCGCGGGGCGGGCTCTGGCGCCCCGCTGCGCTCGGGGCGGGTGGGAGCAGCGGGGCACTGGAAGCGCTGGGAGACGGGACTGGGAGCGCTGGGAGACGGGGACTGGGAGCGCTGGGAGATGGGACTGGGAGAGCTGGGAGACGGGGACTGGGAGCGCTGGGAGATGGGACTGGGAGCGCTGGGAGACGGGGACTGGGAGCGCTGGGAGATGGGACTGGGAGCGCTGGGAGACGGGGACTGGGAGCGCTGGGAGATGGGGACTGGGAGCACTGGGAGATGGGACTGGGAGCGCTGGGAGATGGGACTGGGAGCGCTGGGAGACGGGGACTGGGAGCGCTGGGAGATGGGACTGGGAGTGCTGGGAGATGGGGACTGGGAGCGCTGGGAGATGGGGACTGGGAGCGCTGGGAGATGGGACTGGGAGCGCTGGGAGACGGGGACTGGGAGCGCTGGGAGATGGGACTGGGAGCGCTGGGAGACAGGGACTGGGAGCGCTGGGAGACGCGACTGGGAGAGCTGGGAGACGGGGACTGGGAGCGCTGGGAGACGCGACTGGGAGCGCTGGGAGACGGGGACTGGGAGCGCTGGGAGATGGGACTGGGAGACAGGGACTGGGAGCACTGGGAGATGGGACTGGGAGCGCTGGGAGATGGGGACTGGGAGCGCTGGGAGACGGGAACTGGGAGCGCTGGGAGATGGGACTGGGAGCGCTGGGAGACGCGACTGGGAGCGCTGGGAGACGGGACTGGGAGCGCTGGGAGACGGGACTGGGAGCACTGGGAGACAGGGACTAGGAGCACTGGAAGATGGGACTGGGAGCGCTGGGAGATGATGGATGCTGGGAGCGCTGGGAGATGGGGACTGGGAGTGCTGGGAGATGGGACTGGGAGTGCTGGGAGACAGGACTGCGAGACGGGGACTGGGAGCGCTGGGAGACGGGACTGGAAGTGCTGGGAGATGGGACTGAGAGCGCTGGGAAACAGGGACTAGGAGCAGTGGGAGACGGGGACTGGGAGCGCTGGAGATGGGGAGATGGGTACTGGGAGCACTGGGAGATGGGAAGATGGGTGCTGGGAGATGAGATGGGTGCTGGGAGTGCTGGGAGATGAGGACTGGGAGCACTAGGAGGTGGGGAGATGGGTACTGGGAGTGCTGGGAGATGGGTGCTGGGATGCTGGGGAGATGGGTGCTAGGAGTGCTGGGATGCTGGGAACCGGGGTGCTGGGAGCTGGGGAGCTGGGATACAGATGCTGGGAGCTGGATGCTGGGTGCTGGGGTGCTGGGAGCTGGTGCTGGGAGCTGGCTGTCGGGCACCGGGGCGCTGGGCGCTGGGCGCTGAGCACGGGGTGGCCGTGGCCGCGGTACGCGGTGCGAGAGCTGTGCCGGGGGATGTTGCACATCAGCTTCGGCCTGAAGAGAGAGACAGAGCGAAGGCAACGGCACGAGGTGGCAGCGGGGTCGCAGGCTGGGCTTTCGGGTGCCCTGGGGACGCGAGGGCACCCGAGGGCAGCGTGCAGGCAGGGCAGGCAGCCTGGCCCCGGGCGAGGCGGCACGTCCCGGCCACGCCGCCGGCTCCCGGTTGCCGGGAGAGGCGCGTTGGGAGCCGGGGCTGGGCTTGCGGCCGGGCCGGGGCTGCGAGGGCCGGTTGCAGACCTCGGTCGCCAGCGTCGGGCTCCCTTCGCTCCACCTCTGCCCCAGCTCCTCAAGGTTTTGCTCAAGCTCAGGCCGGTCCCAACAAGCAGCTCCCTGCCCCATCCAGCCCAGCAGCCGCCCTGCTTCACCCGGGGCAGCGCTATCCCAAAATCCAGACCCAAAACTGCTCTGGAAGGAGACACCCACACCCACACCCCCCCCATCACCAGTTTAAATCCAGCCTGAGGCGCTTCTTTCTCCCGCAAAGCCAGCCCAGAGGCTGGGGGCAAACCCAGCCGGGTCCGCCAACCCGCGGGAGGCCAGTTCGGCAAGCTCAAGGTTGTAAAAACGACATCTGATGTCCCCAAACTATTCCCGAGAGGTGCGGAAAGGGCCGCGGCACGCGAGCTTCCGGGTGGCACGAAGGGCGGGAGGACCCACGGGTGGCAGACGGGGCGACGGCTGTGCCCAGACCTGGCTGGCCGCGCTCGGCTGGACACCCCGGGTTGTGGAGGAGGCCAAAACACGGCTGGAAAACACCCAAATGGAAAAAAAAAAAAAAAAAAAATCGATCTGGGGCTATAAAACCTCCGGCAGCAGCAGCTCGGGCCCGGATCGGCGTGGGGCTGGCTGCCAAATCCTCCCGCTCCTCCGCGCAGCCCTGAGCGCCCGGCACGGCCGGCACCTTGCGCCCAGGCTGTTCCTCCGGCCCGGGGAATGCCAAGCAGCTCGGGACGGGGCTGCCGGCGCTTTGGCGGTGCACGGAGCACCCCTGGGAGCGGGATTGCCTCCAGCAACCCTGTGGGCCAAAAATTAAACACGCATGGTGACCTCGCCGTCGCTCGCACCGGTAAATGTGTCGTGCGTAAGGCGAGCAAGGGGCCGGAGCTGGGCGCTGGCTGACTCGGCACACGTGTGTGTGGGTGGCTCAGCTGTGCCGCGACGGCTACGGGCTGAAAGATAAGCTCAGCACCCCAGGAGGGGCGGATTATCGGCACGCCAGGCTGCTGCCCGGTTCCTGCAAACCCCTCTGCGCCTCCGCCTTGCGCTCTGCTTCGGGCAGCAGCAGGCAAGGGGAGGGCAGGAGCAGGCAGGGGGGCCCGTGACACAGACACCTGGGAAATGGGAGACGCAGGGAGCCCAACCCCGTCTGCAGGAGTTGGGGGCCGTCGTGTCCTTTAGTTGCCGATGCCGTAGCTGCCAAACCCATGCTCCCAACACAGAAACCCCCCAAAAAAGGGGGAACCTCTGGCTTGGAGGGGTGGGCCGGCACCAGGAGCACACCCACCGCTGGCTGTGAGCTCAGGGTGTGCCGAGGAGCGAGGACCGTGTCCGGGGAGCACGGCTCTGCCTCCCTCCTGTCCCCCGTGAAGATCCCAACGTCTCCCAGACGGGGAAGGAACAGGGACAAATCCCTCCAGAGGAGACGAGGGGCTGCGCCAGGGCCCCTCCTGCTCCCTGGCACCGCGTCAGCCATTGCCGCCGCCGCCGCTGAGCGGGGCAAGCCCGGGCCTGGCTGCCGGCCCTGCCTGCGCCTCCCGCCGCGGCCTGGTGCTGCCTCCCCGGCATGTCGGATCCCCTCTCCGCGGCTGGGGCACCGATGTCGCCAGCCTCCTGCACAGCCCCCCCGGTCCCTGCAAAGGGGGGTTCTGCCCCCCGCTGTCCCCCGAAACTACAGCAGGGCAGTACCGGGACAGGCAGAGGGGGAGAGGTCCCCCTCCTCCATACCCAAATCCCAAGATTTGGCCCATTTTACACCTTCTCCCTTCAGGAACAGCCAGGCCTTCTCCAACACTAACCCTCCAGACGGAAAACGTTCAGCACAATTAACCCCCGCTCACTACAATCATAAACAACACGGAGGGAGGGGTGTGATTCTGGCGTTTGCCAGCCCAGAAAACAACTCTTTTGTCTTTTTGTAACAGCAGAACTTGATTCAAAAAGCTTCAAGCAGCTGCGCAGGCCGATTCCCTGCATCGTTCTTCCCAAAATCACACAGGGACACGGCCTGGGCCCAGCCTGCCCCGCGCTTCCCTCCGGGAAAGGAAAGTCCAAGACGTCTGCCTTCGTATGGGCAGCCTTTTTTATGCTTTTATGCAAAACATATTGCTTATTTTTGCCTTTCATGTGTGCCGATCCCCAAAATACACATATTATTCCCCCTTGCAGACTGAAAACCCCATCGGTAACACCCACAGCTCACCCAGCGAGGCTGCCTGCAAGGAGCATTCCCGCGCCAGAGGCAAGAACGAAGGCTTTGGGAAAAATCTGAGGGAGCTATTTGGAAAAGCTCCTCATCAACTTTGCTCTTGGGGTCGCTCCTCTCCTTGAGATCCAAGATGGAGCCTGGGCTCGCCCTGGGAGGAGGAGGAGAGCTGGAAATGGGCAGAGAGGCAATTCGGGGCGAGAACCGCCACCGCCGGCTCTCACCGCGCCGGCCGAAGGGGCCGCGTTCCCCACGGGGGGACGTTTCTCCTAATAGTGATCCATTTCTCCTAATTGTGATCCGTGCCTGCTAACTGCCATCCCGGAGCGGTTCTGAGGGAGGAGAGAGGCATTAAAGAGTTAAGCTCCAGCCGGCTGAAGCCGAAGGCCGGGCCTAGAGGCGGGCACCCTCCCTTGGAGCCAGGGACCCTCCTGGAGCCGCCCTCCCCCGCCCAGGCCGCTTGAGCGAGGCCTGGGCCTCCTGTGCCCCCGCCAGGCCGGGCCGGGCCGGCAGCACCGGGGGCGGATTTCAGTGTCTCTGTCCCGGCCTAAACCCTCCTCCGCGGAGCCCGACGGGCCCTGACCGCCCAACCGAGGCGCTTCCCCCTCCCGGGAGGCCGGGGAGGGCCCGCAGCGCCCGGCCCCTGCCGCCCTGCAAGGCCCCCGGTGGCATCAGGGCCGGCGGGAGGCCTCGGCTCCGGGTCCCCCCGCCCGGCGGCGGCGGCGGCGGCGGCGGCGGCGGCAGGGCCGGGGGTCGGGGTCGGGGTCCGGGCCCCCTCAGCCCCGGGGCGGCCCCGCCTGGCGCCATGGCAACGCGCCGCGACCGGATGCGGCGCTCCCCGCTGGGCATGACGGGACAGCGAGTCCGCGGCCGGCCTGTCCCCGCCGCCCTACCGCGGCGGGGGACTACAGCCCCCATAAGCCCTCGCGGCGGAGGCACGCCCCGCCTCTTCCTCTACGAGTCTCGTTTCCATTGGCTCCGCCAAGCCGTCGCGCAGCGGCACGGAGGCGCCTGATTGGTGGAAGAGCGGCGGGGCCGAGGCGCCGGCTATGGCGGCCGAGCGGGCGGTGGGGGAGCGGCGGCCGCCATTTTGTGTGTGCGGAGGCCGGCTCCGGGTCTCGCTGCCCGCCGCGGAGGCGGGGGTGCCCGGCGCGGCGAGGCCGGTGAGCGGCCGGGGACCGGCGGGGGGGCTCCTCCGCGGCGCCGCGGAGCCGAGCCGGCAGCGCGGGGCGGCCCGGCCGGGCCTTCCTTCCCCGGGAGCGGAGCGCGGGTCTCCCCGCCGGCCCTGAGGTGGGCGGCGGCGCCGCGCCCGCCACCGGCCGCTCCCGTGTCAGGGCTGCGGGGACGGAGGGAGCCCTGTCCCCGCCGGGAGCGCCTCGTCTGGAGCCGGCGGAGGCCCGGAGCGGCGCCGGGGCCTTGTCCGGGGGAGCTGCGGCCTCCTCCCGGGGTCTGAGTGCGCGGTGGGGCGGGGGGAGCCCCAGCCCGGCCCCCCCCGCCTCGGCCTCCGCGGGCTTTCACGTCGTGGCTGTGCTCGAAGCGGCCCCTCGGTCCGGCCTCACCTGCGGTGCTGGGGGGGGAGGGGGTGTGTGTGTAACATTTTTGCAGCAGAACCCGCGTTAAGCAGTATCTGAGCGCTGCTGGGCAGCAGCAGCCCCAGCTCCCGCGGGGCCGGTTTCTGACTGACCCCGGTGGGAGCGAAGCGGGGAGGAACGGCGCAGTTTTATACGGAAAGTGAAATTTGGGTTAAGAAACACGTTTCCTGGAAGGGTGAAAGCTGCTCGTCGCCATCGTACAGCTCCCTTTTAATGCACGGCGTCGGGGGGAAAAAATAATCCCTGGAATTTAATCCTTTGTTTCACACGTTTCAGCCAAACCCCGGCCGGATTCGCAGAGGGGGATCTCCCTGGCTGGATCCAGTGGATCGCAGTTAACATGGCCTCCCCTCGCCGCCTGCCCAGGCAGCAATTACCGCCGTGGTGCTGGGGGAGAGTTAAAAACAAAAGCGTTTGCCTGTTGCCGGGGCCGAAGGGGTAACTTTTCAAGCTGATAATAAACCGGAGCGAACCTTGTCTTTGAGTTATAAATGCCACTCCTCTGGCTGGTGGAAACGAGGGCTGTGGAAATAACTGAGGGGATTTTTTTTTCCTGTGCAAAGTTGGAAAAAAGCCTGGTTGGTTTTTTTTTTTTTAACTAATTTTTTTTTTTTTTTTTAAAACCCTCGGCGCCAGGGAGGTTTTGAGCTGACGGCAGCCTCTGTGCTTGCTTCCCCCGATGAGCGGCGAGGCTGGGGGCAGCCAGTGAGGCTGGGTTGGGTTCCCGGTTGCCTTAGAGGCTGAGTTTCCTTAAGCAAATGCCTCGGCCACGTTTTCTTCCTTCTGCAAAAAGCAGATAATGCCGGCTCATCCCCGCTATTAATGGGACTTGCTTTAGATGTAAAACAGTGAGATTTTGGAGGCTTCTGGTGGAAGTGCAGATTGCGCTGTTCAACGTGGACTCTCCCGGTTAAAAACCGGATTATTTTACATTTATGCACTTGGTGCTCTTTTTTGGAAGAAGATGCTTTTGTTTTTATGACTCTGCTGACAGTTTTTGACTCCCACATTGCTTTATTAGGTCCTGAACTCCGAAGCTTTGTATTTTTATAAATTGCTGCGTTATAAAAGCTGGGAGGTTTATCGTCGTCTGCGTCTTCGCATGCGCACGACAGCTGAAGATCTAATTTCAAGTTGATTTTGCCAAACCCATCAGGGTTACGCTTCGTTCAAGCCCGATGCCTTGCACCTACCCGGGTTGTTCGAGGCTTTTTTGTGGGGTGGGAGGGAACACGAAGGGCCTGATCCTAACAGCCAGGGTTTGGTATGTTACAGGTGGACCAAAAGCCGCCAGCGTTTCGGCAGTGGCCTCACCAGCGAGCGCTGCGAAACCTCTGCCGCCTGCGGGGCTCGCCGCGCGTTCTCCTCTTTTTTTTTTTTTTAACAAAATGCCGCTTACGTGAGAGACCCGCCGGGATATCCCGAACGGCCGCGTGAGTATGTCCCCAGCACCTAAAGCTAACGAAAGCCAACGCAATTAGCGCGAGTTCAGTCGTCAGCAGGACAGCGGCGTTACTGGCAGCGCCCTGTCCCTGCTGCATAAAACCCGGACCACCAAACAGCCGGGTTTAACCGACTTCAGGGCCTAATTGCCGTGCCGGCAACCTGCTCCTTGAAACTTCTGCAGATCGTGGGGGGACGGCAAGCCGCACGTTCCCTTCGGCCGGTGTTAAGGGGCAGGATTCGGGTTTCACTTCACGCCAAGGTTGCGGCATTAACGGGCTGTTAAGATGGACTACTTCCCTTTTCTTATTTTCTTGCAGCCAGCGGCGTTTGCAGGGAACTGCTCTGTCCTTGGGCCGCTTCGCCCCTGCCTCGAAGAAGAATGGCTGTCACCGCAGGTGGGATACTTCAGTCCCCTTTTTCTTTTGCGTTAGCGCAATAATTTCTGCCTCTCCCCACGACAGAAACGCAATCCTTTCCTCGGCGAGCGGAGAACCCTCGCGAGGGGAGGAACTGTAAAGCCCTTGAGCCGCGAGGGTCCCTCTGCGCTTCCCGAGGCCGCTTGCCGCAAGGCCGGTGTCGGTGGTGTCCTCCCGCAGCCGGCGGAGCGGCGGCGAGCCTCTTCCAGCCGCTCGGCCCCGCGGTCGCGCCGGGCAGGAGCTCCGACGGGCGGATTCCCGCCGCCGCGGGCTCCGTGCCGAGGCACAGCCCGTTCAGGGAGATCGGAGGGGTGCTGCCCTGCCCGCGGCGTTCCCGGGCTCACCGGAGGAGCCGGAATAAAGGCCAGTTGGCTCGAACAACCCGGGAGAGACCAAAGTGGCGGCGGGGCGAGAAGGGATGCGCTTCCAAGGTTCGGTAGCCGCGGCTGCCTTGCCCTCCGGGGAGGTGCTTGCCCTCAACTAGTTAAGACAAGGCGCTGCCTCCTTGTCAGGAGGGACTAATTGCTGCCCTTTGATACCACATCACAGCCCCGCGCTGCGGCACCTTGATCTCTGGCGATCTCCAAGATTTTATTTGTACCTCTCCAACAGCTGAGCTGCAGCCGAGCCCATCTCTCCTGGACCGGCTCCGCGCCGGGCTCCGGGCAGAGCTGGCAGGGAGGCTCGGGCGGGCGAGCTCGGCCCTCGGCCGGGGAGGCGAAGCGCGGCCGAGCTCCCCGTCCGTTCCTGATCCGCAGGGAGGTTTCAAAGGTCCCCGAGCGGCGTCGGGCCGCGTCTGCCGGCAGGTTTGGACGCGGGAGCTGGAATGAGGCTTCGCAAGGAGAGGCGCCGTTCGCAAACCTCTCCTGAAGCGGGGGCGGGCGTAGCCTGCTCCGCGTTAGGGCTCCTCGTCGTTAGAACAGAGCGCAGAATAAAATAGGAAGAGTTGGTGGAGGCAAAGCGGGTCGGGGAGGTGATCGTTGCGGTACTTTTAGGGGGTTTTTAAGTTCTGTTTGTTAAAGCGTTTGCAGGGAAATCAAATTATTTACGGCTAGGAGTTAAACGTAGCGAGTTTGGGGTAAGTAGACGGAGGGCAAACCCCGTGCGTGCGCTAAACGTGTAACAGCCGTCGCTCTCTAACAACCACGGTGCTACGTTTGATAACGTTTCCCGATATTGAGTTTTTCAGGGTAAGCAGTGCTGCGAACCACGGTTCACGGTAACGCCGCCGGAGTTAGCGCCGTCGGGCACGCGCCTGCGCTTGTCCTGTCCCAGAAGAAAACAGAAATCACGGGCGGCAGGGATACGGAGAGGGAATCGCTCGCTTGGGCAAAGAAATCGCTGGGAAGGGGCGCCCGGGCCGGGCGCGGAGGACTCGGGGTTCGGCGCCGCTCTTCCCGGCCAGCGAGATCCTGATTAACTCGTTACCTCTCGCCGTGCCTTGCCGCCGGCCTGGCTCGAGGCGGCGCGGCGGTGCCTCCCTCCGCAGCCGCACCGGGCGCTGGCTCTGCCGAGTGATGTCATGGCAGAGGGGAAGGGAGCGCGGGTGGCTACCGGCCTCTTGAGCAAGTAGCCCTCGAACAGTTTCCTTTCTCCCTCCCCGCCGACGCCGGCGTACGCCCCGCCGCAGATGGTTCTTTGCCAGGCGCGAGTTAAAACCTCGGGGGCGAGCCTTGAAGCCGAGGCCCTCGGCCGCAGCTGCCTCGGCCTCCCCGATTGCCCCAGCCCGCCCGCGCTGCCCACCCCGGCCCTCTCCTCCTCCCCAGATCCAGCTTTTTCTCCCCTGAAAGGTGGGGTTTTGCCCCGCCGTAGCCTGCGGGGGGGCTACCCCAGCCCGTCCCCAGGTACCGCTGCGTTCGCACACGCTAATCCTGACCCCGGCCACCGACCAGAGCGGCCTCAGGCCCCGCGTTACTTTGCCTTTCCATTTCCCGGGTTTTTTCCCCCCAAAACCCCCAGACCCCGCACCTTCTCCTGCCTTTTTCTCCTCCCTCCCCGCCCAGGTGCAGCAGCAGGGCAACGCGAGGCTCGGCCGCCGCCTTGGCTCCCTCGTCAGCCATTTCAGAGGCCAAGTGCTGACTACCAAAACTTTTCCCTGGCCTGCTCCAGAACTTTAAGTGGTTTTTTTTCTCCCCCCCGCCATCACTTGCAGCTTAAAGTACCTTTTTTACGTGCTTTGGCCCTGATTTCCGCTGACCGACCTGGGCTCCGCCGGCCCTGGGAGGGAAGGGTTGAGTTTCACTGAGCCTTTAGGCAAACAGATCCACTTCAGCTTATTGGTACCTTGAGCGGGGGCCCGTTACGGACGCGATATTCGGAGCGGTTTCCCCTCTTTCCAGGGATTTTTTTAACTATTTCAGCTCATCGAGTGGAAAAGAAGGAGGGGGGGGGATAACAAAAAAGGGCTAAGTCGGGAATCGGAGCCGATTTTAATCGAGCGACGCCACAGACCAGTTATAACACCAGGAAAATAATTCCAAACGTATTCCCTTCGGGAATGCCATCCTGAATATTTTCTAGAAATCACACCGAAACCGTTACAGTTACAAGTAATTAAATTTATTAGACCTCTCTATTTTTTTTTTTTTGTTTTTTTTATAGTCAGTTTTGGCCAATTTACAGCTTTCCTGGGGATTTTTTTTTTTTTTTTGGTTTAGACACACAAAAAAAAAAATAAAAATAAACTCCCCCCCCCCCTCACCGGTACGGCCCCCCACCCCCACCCCCCCTCGCCCCCGTTAAAAGGGGCCGAGCCCCGCTCACTCCCCCAGCGGGCAGGGGCTCTGCTCCCGCCCCGGCGGCGCCCTCTCCTTCAGCAGCCGCAGGTTCTCGGCTCGCAACCTGTCCACCTCCAGCTCCAGCTGCCTCACCCGCGTCTCCGCCGCCTCCCCCCCGTGTTTTTTACTCTCCATCCTCAGCCGGTTGTTCTCCTCCTCCATGCGGGAGAGGCATTTCTCCAGCTCCAGGTACTCCTTCACCAGCTCCTGCTTGCTCATGTTCTGCAGGCTCTCCACATGGTACCGCTCGTAGGTCTCCGAGAAGTCCCGCTGCAGAAACTCGCTGCCGTCCCCCCCCATCCCGTCGCTGCCCCCGTCCTCCTCCGCCGCCTCCTCCAGGAAATCCTCCTCGCTCGTGTCCTCCGACTTGGCGGCCGCCCGCCGCGGGTACAGCCCCGTTTTCAGGTCGGGCTCCTCCTGGTCGTGGTCCTCCATCAGGAACTGGGTGGTGTTGTAGGGAGCCACCGGCTGCCCCTTGGCGAACATCTCGGCCCGCAGCCGGGAGGCGCGGAGGCTCTGCCGCTCGTCGAACTGCTGCTTCTCCTCCCAGCTCAGCTTCGAGTAGGGCTTCCAGCGCCGCTTCTTCTTCGACGGCCGCCGGCGGTGCTTCTTCTTCGCCGGCCACTCCTCGGCGCGGCCCGTCGAGGAGCGGCACCGCGGGCCCAGGCCGGGACGGGCCGCTCCGCCCGCCGCCGGCCGCCCCTCGGCGCCGCCCGCCGCCGCCGCCTCCTCCGCCCCGGGGGGCGGCAGCCGCTGGGCCTCGCCGTCCGCCGCCGGCGCGTCGCCGCGCTCGGGCTCCGGCTGGGGCTCGCCGCGGGGCTCCGCTTCGCACTCGGCGGGCGCCGCGTCGGCCATGGCGTTCGGCTCCGCTGCCTCGGGGAACGGGCGCTACCGGCGCCGCATGGGGCCGCCCCCCGCCGCTGCCCTCAGGCCGCCCGGGCCATGCCGCGGGGCCCGGGCCCCGCCGCCGCCGGTCGCCGAGGGGTTAACGCCGCCGGGCCCGCCCCCCCGCGCGCATGGCACGCGCCGCCGCCGCCTCCCCCCGCCACGCCCCGCGCCGCCACCCGCCGCCGCCGCCGCCGCCGCCCGCTCCCGCCTCCCGCTCCCCGCCCGCGCCCCCGCCTTAAGTAGCCGCACGCGCCCCGCCCCGCCCCGCGCAGGCGCGCTGCCCCGCCCCGCCCCGCCGCGCGCCGGACCCCGCCCCCGCGCCCGCCCCCGCCGCGCTGCCCTCGCGCGGGCGGTGCCGCTCCGGCGGCCAATCGGCGGGCGCGGAGGGCGGGCCCGCCCGCCGGACCCCGCCCCCTCGGCCGCCGCGGGGCGGGGAGGAGGCCGCGATTGGCCGCGCCGGACGTCACTCGCGCGCGGCGTCGCCAATGAGGAGGGGGGCGGGGCGGGCCGTACCACGCGCGGAGGGGCGCTGCCGTGCGCGGGGCCGCGCGACCTTCAGGGCCCCGGCCCGAAAGGAGTCCCCGCACGGCGGAGGAGCCGCCGCGCTGTGCTGTGGTCCCGGCCGCGGGCCGGAGGGGTTGCAACGCGGGGGGCGGGAGGGGGGGCGGCACGGGACCGGCGGCGGGCGGAGGAATCCCAGGGCTGCGTAGGGGGGGGGGTGTGCCGCCGCCGCGCGGAGGGAGATGTAAACAAACCCTGAGCGGAAAGAAGTCCGCCCTTAAAGGCACCGCGTCCCTTTTCTTCAGGGCGCCGGGGGCGGGGCCGGGGCCGGGCCGTGGGGGAGCCACGGCGGGGCCGGGAGGAGAGACCGGGTCTGGGGAGCTGGCGGGGCCCGGCCGGGGCCGGGCAGGGGCAGCGCCGGGGCAGGGGCAGGCAGCTGCCAGCACGGCGGGGGCGGCCAGGCCGCAGCGGGGTGGCCCCGGTGACGCCCCGCTCTCCCCTCCCGGCGGCGGGGCAGCGGCAGCCGGGGCTGGACCCAAAAGGCAACTTTTAATTGAGACGTTCAAGCGCTTCATGGAACCGGGCCCCGGGGACGGGGTCGGCGGCCGCCCCCCGCGGGCAGCCGGTCCGTCCGTGCGCGGCGGGAGGGGACCCCGGGCTCCCCTCTGGGGCGATCCCGCGCCCCCGTCCCTTCGCCGTCCCGGCGGTGCTGGTGAGGCCCTGAGCGTGAGGCTGGCGGTCGGCGGTGCGCGGTGGCTTCCCCGTCCCTCGGGGCGGGGGTCCCGGCCCGCCAGTGACCCCCTGGCTGGGTGAGGCGATGCCCTCGTCGATCCCTCGGGGCCGGCGGCGGCGTCGGGGACGTGGCCGTCACCTCTTTGCGCCCTGCCAGCGGCGCAGCAGCCACTGGGTGACGAAGGGCCAGGCGACGAGGAAGAGCAGGGTGCGCGGGGTGGCGGGCAGGGGCCACGGGGACGCTGCCTGGCGAGGGGACGGAGAGAGGCGGGGTGGGGAGGGGACGAGGGTGTCCCCACGCATCCCCCCCAGCCCCCGCTGACGGCAGCCACCGTCACAGCCCGACGGTCCCCGTCGCGCCCGTCACCCTGCGCGGATCTCGCATTAAAACCCTCGTCCCTGGTGCCGGGACGCTGGGGACGCGTCCCCAGGGATGGCCCCTGCCCCCCAGCCCAGGGACCCTTCCCACGCCGCGTCCCCGGCCCCCCCGGGCAGCCAGGCCCCTCGGGGTGGGCAGCGTGGGGTGGCCAGGCCATGGCGCAGCCCTGCCTCCACCTCCAACTCACCTGCGGAGCGAGCGGCCAGCCCGGGTCAGTCCCAGCTGCGTCCCCCTGCAAGACAAGAGAGCATTTGGGTTGCAGGCAGGGCTGGCGGGCTCCCTGCCTGCACCTCGGCTCCCTGCCTGCACCCCGGGGCGGATCGGAGCAGCACCGGCGAGCAGCACCGCAGCCCTGCCAGCCAACGTCGGCACGCGGCGGCTCCCTGCGTACCTGCGCGGAGGCCAGCGTCTCCAGCTGGCTCAGGCGCTCCAGCACTTGCCGCATGTCGTCCTGCAGGGCTCGGACAGCGCTGGCCACGCGGGCGTCCAGCTCCGCCGGCAGCTCCAGGGCGAGCTCGGAGACGCTCCCGGCGTCCTGCTCTGCCCCAGCGAGCCGGAGATCTGCGGGGCACAAAGACGGGCACTGCTGAGAGGCGGCGCGGCCGGCACACGGTGTGCGCGGCGGTGCTGCCTCCTCCCCGAGCACCCCCGGGGCTGGCAGGGCCCGCTCTGCGCGCTGTCACCCGACAGCGAGCCGTGGATCCCGGCGGGTGCCTGCACCGCGCCGTGGGCTGCCCGCACGCTGCCGGCTCTGCCCACGCCACAGCTGCTCCGGGCAGAGCCGGGAGCCCCCAGCCCAGAGCCCCCTCCACCAGCCGGCACTGGGCCTGTCCCCAGGGCCACGGGCCACCACGTCCCCCCAGCGCAGTGGCGGTGCCAGTGGGTGACCTCCGGGCCGCCACGCAGTGCAGGTGGGTCACCTCGCTTCCCGCGGCGAAGGCGGGATGCCGACGGCCAGGCAGGATGCCTTGCCTGCGCGGCTGCCTCCCTGCCAGGCCCTCGGGCTGAGCGAAGGCCCCAAACCCGCCCGGCCGGAGCCCGGCAAACGCCCAGACAATCCGTGCTGCGAGCGGGAGCCAGGCAGGGGCTCGCTGCCAGCCCCGCGCGCGCCGGCACCCCGGGGGACAGCCCAGCCCGGCTCTATCGGCCTCCTTACAAGTTAACTCCCAAGGTCAAGCAGCCCGGGAGGGTTTGCGGAAATGTTAACGGGGGGGAGATAAGCGGGAGAGGGGTGGGCTGTGCCACCCTGGAGCAGGGAGCCCCCCAGGATGCGTCTGGGGAGAGGCGCAGAGGCTGGCAGGAGGCTCCTTGGCCCCTCTCCGCAGCGGCACGGCTCGGGGGCTGGTGGGCCCCAAACGCCGGCAGCAGCGGCGGGTGGCGTTAGGCGAGGGGCACCACGGGAGCAGGGCGTCCCCGCACCTCAGGGACGCAGGGCCCAGCTTCACCCCCCCAGCACCACCTGCAGCCAAAGGCACCGGGCAGAGACGCCGGCGGCGGGCACCGCGGGCAGGAGCTGGGCGCAGGCAGCCGGGGATCCGCGCTCCCCGCCCGGCTGCTGGAGAGGAGCCAGCAGAGCATCCTCCAAACACACGTAATTTAGCACGAAACGGGCAACACAGCTGTGTCCTAGAGGGGTAAAGACACCGAACTGCTTGGGGACAAAGGGGTGGCGAGAGGGGACGCTCAGGACTTCTTGCAGCTACGAACAACCCACCCCTGGGTGCTGGAGCCGAACGCCGTTCCCTGCTGGGGATCTCTGCTCAGCCCCCCGGCGTCCGGCCCCGCTTGCCGGGAGGTGGGGAGGGAGCAGCGGGAAGGCGCGCAGGAGCCAAACGCTGCACCCACCTCTCTCGGAGCCGAGGGCCGCGAGGCCAGCGCTGCTCCTCCCCTCTAGTCTTCTGCCTTCACCCCGCTCTCCCTGCCCAGCGCCACGGGGCGGCAGCGGCTCAGGCCCGGCCTGGAGGCCGTTCGGGGAGAGACCCAGCGGCTGCCCAGCCTGCGCGAGGGGAGAGAAGAAGGGCCCTGAGACCCCCGCTCCCCTCCCCGGGGGCTGCGGGAGCACGGCAGGCGAGAGGCGGGCAACGCCAGGGTGGTGGTGGTCTCTCCCCCTTGCCCCGCGGTGGCATTTTTGGTGGCGGAGGGCGCGTGGGGCTGAGTGAAGCCGAATCCCACCGGCAACAGTGGTTAGCAGATGGTTTGGGAGGTGACAGAGCGGAGGCCGGGAGAGAAGTGAGGTGCCCAGGCTCAAGGTGGCGAAAGAGCTCCAGGGAGAAGCCAGGCAGCCGGGCGGCTTCCTCCCTCCTGCCCACCGGATCCGCCGAGCCTCGCCGCAGCACCTCAAGTGCCGAGCGCTGCCGGTGGCAGCCGAGCTGCCGGGGAGCAGGGAGCGGAGAGCGAGTGGCAGGGGTGCAAGCAGGGTGCCCGCACCCACCTCGCTCAGCGCCGGCAGCCCCCCAGTGCCCCGCCGGCGGAAGGAGGGGGCCGTGGGTGGCGCTGGGCCGCACCGAGGGCTCCTCAGCCTCGCCTTGGTGACGGGGACCAGGCTCCAAGAGGGACACAAAGCACAGAGGGGTGCAGCCGGGTGGCCCCGGAGGTTTTGGGAGCCTCACCGGGCTGCCAGGATAGCGGTGCCGAGCGGCAGCGTGGCGGTGCCGCGGTGGCGTGCAGAGCTGGGGGAGCTGACACTACAGAGATCTGCCTGCACAGTGCAGGCAGGGCAGGGTGGGCAGCAGGCAAAGCCTCCGCCGCGGTGCGGCAGGACCCCGGCGCTTCCCAGCCCTCCGTTACCTGCTCAGGCTCCATCTGCTCCAGGGTATCGCAGTACACGTCCCCCTCGGAGTCACTGGGCACCTGGCTGCCCTCAAGCGCCTCGGCGGCAGGAGCCAGCCCACCTCCTGGAAGGGAAGCACACGGCTCAGCCGCGGGCAGAGAGGCGTTTCGGCCGTGTCCGGAGGGCAGCAGAAGCTCAGCGCAGCCACAAGGCAACAGGTCCGCAAGCGGGCAGGAAGGCAGCGTCTGTGTGCAGGAGGCGAGGCAGGAGGAGAAGGAAACTGAGGCACAGAGCGGGAAGGAACCGGCTCTGTTACTACTCTCCGGATCGTGGCATGAATCCAAGGAGCAAATTCCCCCTTCTCCTGCCCACGGTGTCGCAGAGCCCCGCTCATGGGCAGGCACGCCCCAACGCGGTGCTGTTTCAGGGTGGGCTTCTCTGACCATGTGCGGCCCCCAGCCAAAACTCTGGCACGGTGGGGAGCCCCTCCAGCGGGATCCACGGCCCCGGCTGCTCTGGCAGGGAGCAGGTACCGTTCACACAATGCCAACTGCCACCGGGGTGGCAGCGCGCCCGCCGCGCAGGCAGGGACGCTGCCCAGCTCCCCGCACGCTGCCCAGCTCCCCGCACGCTGCCAGCCCCGGTGCACTCGAGGATGGGCATGGCCTGGACGCAGGCGCTCACTCGGTGACCATATACGCTCCTTGGGGGAGGGCCGGGCCGGCGGCGGGAGGAACGCCTCCCCGGAGCACCCTACCCAACCCAGGGCGCAGCGAGAGGCCCCTCCGGGCCGGGAGAGCCGCGCGTGCCCTCGAGGGAGGCACAAGGACGTGGGCGGTGAGCGTCCAGGAGCAGCCAGGACCAAGGCGTGAGCTTTGGCAGGGAGGGCTGGGGCTCGGCACCGCGGCTCCCGGTGCTGTGGAAGGGATGGGCTTGGCTTGAGCAGAGGGAGGACATCCCCTCCCAG
The DNA here is from genome assembly GCF_047370975.1 of Nipponia nippon. Taxonomy (NCBI): domain Eukaryota; kingdom Metazoa; phylum Chordata; class Aves; order Pelecaniformes; family Threskiornithidae; genus Nipponia; species Nipponia nippon. The sequence continues at coordinate 5,786,581 of NW_028262350.1, forward strand.
AACATCGACCTTCCAGGGCGACGTTTTCCCAGCCCGCGGGGAAACACCTCGCCTCCTCGCTGTGGTTTAGTGGAATCAGGCCCCTTTGCGCAGATAAGAGCGATGCAGAGTCAAACCAACACGCCCAGGGTTACGCCGGCATCGAGAACGGCGCCGAGAGCTGGACCCATGAACAGCTCCAGCTCGCTGCGACTCAGGCAACACCTCAAACACCGGCAGGGTCAGACCAGCCATGCCGGGAGCCAACAGCTCTGCGGGCGGACAGAGGCCCGGCTCTGCGGGGTCTCTGCTGGGTGCTGGCCACACCAGGGAGACCAACCTGGCACGTGCTGCCCGTTCCGCTGCTCCCCGGGCTGGGCGTCTTCGGGGCGCTCCGGCGCGGGGCTGCTTGCTGGGTCCTCCTGGCTGGGGTTGGCCGTCCGCTCCCGCCTGCCTGCATGGAGGGGAAGGGGCAGAGGAGAATTAAAGCGTTGCGGGTGCAGGCTCTCTGCGGGCTGGGCTCAGTGCTGCTTCCCTGCCAGCACGGCTGGGGGACACACAGACACAGTCTCTGGACACGCAGCTGGCAGAGGTGGAGAGGGGCCGGCTCCGTTTGCCGATGGCCCAGGAATCACCACAAACTCAACCGTCCCCCGGGTCTACCCCGTCTCGCTCCCCCGCGGGTGGCAGGGGAGTCCCCGAGCCCCTGCGGCAGCAGGCAGAAGGATCAGCGCTGGCTCGGTAAACACCGAGGGGTGACGGCCACCGTCCTCGTCCCCTGGCAGGGTACATGGCACACCCGCGGTAACGAACAGAGCCTAACGCAACAAGAGAGAGCCTTGTCCAGGCAGTGCACACCAAGAGCTTTCAGCAGGCAGCAGCACCCCAGAGAGGGCCTGGGGCAGCTGCCTGCCCGGAGATCCAGCCCCCCCCACCGCCCCGCGGAGCCCGCGGGGTTAAGCCCAGACAGGCAGCATTGCCAGTGGCCCCCGGGACTTTGCTCCCTGCTGCTGGCCGGGCAGGTATGTGGCAACGCTGCCCTGCCTGCGCCTTGCCCGCACATCTCCGCCATTCCCAACCTGCCGTCGCCATCACGGCAGGCCCAGGCGGTGGGACCCAGCCCAGGTGACCGAATCCCCCGAGGGGAACCAGGGTAGCCGCACAGGAGTTAGGGCCAGGGCTGCTCCGCTCAGGGACACGTCACCGTCCTCAAATCCCTCCTCAGCATGTCTGCTGTGACCCCGAGCCTGCCCCGTGGCGGGCAGGGTCCTGTCACCTTGCACATCACCGCCTGGCTCCAACACCGGTCCCCCGCGCCAGCGGGGCTGGCAGAGCGGCACCGGGCCTGCGCCTGAAGGGCTTAACCACTGGTTCCCAGTTGCTTCAGTCTTGGCCTATGCGTACAAGATGCTGGAGACCCAGCACGAACCATTCACGATTTGGCTTCCAAGTGCCACTTTACGGTGGGTTGACTTTGTAAATAAACAAAACCAAACCTGCCCGGACTCCCACCGTGCAGCACCTCTGTCCCCAAAAAGCTCCGCAGCCACCGAGGGCCCCGCGCCTGCCACGCTCCCCCCTCACCTGCCGCGGCGTCTAAAGTCACCTTTCTCCTCTGGATTATCAGTAACAAAAGTTGCAATCGCACAAAATCTGAAGGCAGGCTTGAGAACCTTTCACACAAATGACGCAACAGCTTAAGAAGTTCAGCGGTTTACACCACCGTTTCAGGCACCTTGGGCTCAGTCGCTCCACAGACGCTACCAGGTTTCGATTTAAGTGACAGTGTCATCTCTAAGTGACACTAGCGCGGGATGACGCTCACAAACGGGTAATGACCAGGGGTTTAGACCCACCTTTTATGTTCCAGAGAAAAATTAAGCCTATTTGCCTTTTAAAGGGATTCAGCATCAGAACGGAGAAGAGAAGCGCCTGGGTACCACAGGAAGGAGCAGCCATCCTGAGGCCAAGCCTTCCAGGCCAGGCGGTTGCAGCATCCTTGCTGGAAGCAGGGGGTGACAGCAGCTGTCAGACACAGGACAGACGCCTGGGGACAGGCGGGGAGCGAGTCTATTTGTCAGCGCTCTTCCAACGTTACCAAAGCACTGCCAGTTCACGCACCCGCTGCAAATACACCCCGAAAGTTTACATACCGCTGAGCCAATCTACTGGAGACGCAGCACAGCCAAACCTCCAGGCGTACAGCCGGCAGGCTCACTTCGCAGTAGCCAACACCTTTCTGAACCACCACATCCAGCCCCTCACACACTCGGACGCTTCTCACAAGTCAGATACACCGAGGATTGCCCTGTGCCAGGGGCGGGAGGGGTCCCCAGCCACCTCTCAGCATGAGGCGGCAGTCACAGGCATGGAAAGGGCCGGGAAGGACTCTTCTCTAGCACAAGGCGGTCCCGGTAATCCCATTTCCCAACCCCAGCTTCTCTGCACCCACTCCGCTGCAAAAACTGCCCGGCCTATCCCGATGTTTACATCGGATGACCCGCACTCCCTGCGCACAGCCCGCCCTGCCCGGAGGTGGGCCAGCGCCAAGAAAAAGCACAGCCTCCCTGCTGCAACACTCCACGGGAGCCGATCCCCTGCTCTACCGTGTACAGGGATTCGGGCCAAGCGGCATTTGGAAGCCAAATCTCAAGTTCTCTCCTCGAAGTTTCGCAGAGACAAAGCCCAGACTGAAAAGACACCTGCGTCACTGACGAGACGCTTGCTCGGTGGTGCCCAAAGAAGCACCTCAACCGCAGCTGTGCCGCGGCAGGGGAGTCAGATGGGAGGTGGTGCAGCCATCCTGTCCCCCCGCCCAGGGAGCAGCAAAAGGATTTGCCCTGGGAAAGAGCAGAGCCCAGAGGCGATGGCTGTACCGGTGCAGGAGCAAGCAGAGACAGCAGGAGCGATGTGCCGGGAGAGAAGAGTGTGGCACAGAGGTGAGGGATGCGCTGGGCACAAGCAGAGCGCAGAGGCTCCCACTCACCCCCTTTCCTCTTGAAGAAGGCCTCGGGGGGCCGGGGCATGTCGTGGATCACCTCATAGAGCGGCTCGAAGTACCCAAACATCTCCTCCGTCGTCTCGTCCATGGGCACCGTGTCAATGATCTGGGGAGGGACGCAGCTTGCGACGGGCACCACCGAGCACCCCACCTGCTCTCCCCCTCCCTGTTACCTTTTGGGCCACCTTCTTCATCTCGGCCACGTAAGCCGCCATCGCCTCCTCCTTGGACATCCTCCCCAGGCTGTGCCAGGCATCCCTGCGGGTGACAGCGGCTGTGAGACACGGAGGAGGGGGGTCATTCGGGCCCGAAGTGGGCCGCCGCCACCCCCCCCCCCGGGGGCCTTACCACTTGTACCGGCCGATGGGGTCCCAGAAACCGGGCCTCGGGCCTTGGCAGCACCCCGCCGTCGCCTGCTTGTAGTAACTGTAGAAACGCAGCATCTCCTCATAGGACGGGCGGTAGGAACCTGCGACGCGACACGGCCTCAGCGGAGCCGGGAGCGGGGCCGGGGCGCTGCGGCCGCGGCCGCCGCCGCGGCCGCAGCGCCCCGGCCCCGTTCCCGGCCCTTACTCACCGCTCCGGGGTAGCCCTTGGATAACCTGAACGGCGGCGCGGAACTGCGCCCCGCAACCCGCCTCCTCCATGGCGCCGGCGCCGACCCCGCCACCGGCCCCGCCACCGACACCGGCCCCGGTCCCCGTCTCTCTCCCTGAGGGGAGAGCGCGGGCACCAATCAACGCCCGCCTTCCATCGGCCCCTCCGCCCCGCGCCCAATCAGCGCGTCGCTTCCGAAACGGGCCGCGCTGCCCCTTTCCCGCCCCTCCGCTCCCGGCGCGCCGCAGCCAATGGTGAAGCGCGGCGCGCGCGCCCCCTGCTGGAGGGCGGGGAGGGAGCGGCTCGGCCCCATCGCGGCGCCCCCTTGCGGGCTGCGGCGGGCGCTGCAGCGCCGCGGGACCCGGCACCGGGCGGCCGGGGCGATCGGGCGGCGGGGCTGGGCGTCGCGACAGGGTATCGGGACAGGGCATCGCGACAGGGTATCGGGCAGTGAGCCTGGGCACCGGGACAGGGCACCGGGCAGTGGGGCTGGACACCGGGACAGGGCACCAGTGCACCGGGACAGGGCACCAGTGCAGGGCACCGGGATGGTGAGCCTGTGCACCGGGACAGGGCAACGGGCCACTGCAACGGTGCAGTGAGGCTGGGCACCAGGACAGGGCACCAGAGCACCGGCACAGTGAGGCTGGGCACCGGGACAGAGCACCAGTGCACCGGGACAGTGCAACAGGACAGTGCAACGGGGCAATGCACTGAGACAGGGCACAGGAATCGTGCTCTGGTGCGCCAGGACAGTGCACAGGGACAGCGCACAGGGATAGCGCACAGGGATAATGCACCAGGGCAATGCACCAGGAGAGTGAACCTGTGCACCGGGACAGTGCAACAGGGCAATGCACTGGGACAGTGCACAGGAACAGTGCTCCAGCACACCAGGACAGTGCTCTGGGGCAATGCATCAGGGCAGTGCACTGGGACATCGCAACAGGACAGTGCACCGGAGCACCAGGACTGCACCGGGACAGTGCACCGGGACAGTGCACCGGGACAGTGCACCGGGACAGCGCTGTGGGGCAATGCACCGGGACAGGGCGCCGTGACATTGCACCAGGGCACAGGGCGATACGCAGGGGCAGTTCACTAGCACAGCGCACGGGGACATCGCACTGGGCCAGCTGGGCTGTGCACCAGGACAGCGCAGCCAGGCAGGGCCCTGCGCCACGGGAGCAACGCCGTGGGGCAGCAGGGCTGCGCTCTGGGACAATGCTCTGGGGCACTGGGACAATCATCCAGCATACTGGGGCCACGCAGGGGGACATCATGGGCTGTGACATCAGGACAATGCACTAGGACAATGCACCAGGACGGGGACAATGCTCAGGGCCATGTACAGAGAGCCCCAGGGGAATGCACCAGGGCACTGGGACACTGCACTGGGACAATGCACTGAGGCACTGGGACACTGCACTGGGACACTGGAACACTGCACTGGGACAATGTCACCGGGGCACTGGGACAATCCACTGGGACATTGCACTGGGACACTGCACTGGGACACTGCACTGGGGCACTGGGACACTGTGCTGGGACACTGCACTGGGACACTGCACTGGGGCACTGGAACACTGCACTGGGACAATGTCACCGGGGCACTGGGACAATCCACTGGGACATTGCACTGGGACACTGCGCTGGGACACTGCACTGGGGCACTGGGACACTGTGCTGGGACACTGCACTGGGGCACTGCACTGGAGCACTGGGACACTGCACTGGGACAATGTCACCGGGGCGCTGGGACACTGCGCTGGGACACTGGAACACTGCACTGGGACAATGTCACCGGGGCACTGGGACAATCCACTGGGACATTGCACTGGGACACTGCGCTGGGGCACTGCACTGGGGCACTGGGGCACTGCGCTGGGGCACTGGGACACTGCGCTGAGACAATGTCACCGGGGCACTGGGACAATGTCACCGGGGCACTGGGACACTGCGCTGGGACAATGTCACCGGGGCACTGGGCAGGGGCACGGCCCCATTGCACGGGGCGGGGGGCAGCTGGGTCCAGCAGAGCAATTGGTCCCTGTAATTCTTATCAAACTTTATTAATTATGGTGGTAAGGAAGGGGCAGAATTTGGGGTCCCCGAGCCCCCGAGGTGAAGCTCGGGTGACGTGGGGACATGGGTGGCCTGCAGACACAAGGTGCCCTGGGGCCCTGCGATGGTACGGGCTGCCCTGGGGCGCGCCTGGATCAGGCCCTCGCCTGGGGCTGGCTGCTGGGAGGGGGATGCAAAGCAGCTTTCAGCAGCCCCGTGCCGTGCTGCAGCATCACCCCACGCTCCCGTTGTCCTACATTTTGGGGAATTCCCCTGAATCCCACCTCCAAAGCCCAAATCCGAGTGGGGGGACCCCCTCCTCAACCCCCTAATTGCCACCCCACGTCCCCTAGGGAAACATTTCCTCTATAAATTCCAGATCCAGCAAAAAAAGAAAAAAAAAAAAAAAGCAGCAAAGCTTTTTAAACCTCCTGCCATTTCCAAGCTCTGACTCAGGATTTCTGCTCGGGGCCGGCGCGTCGGGGCCTCGCTGGCTCTGACTCACTGCAAAAACCAGCCCCGAATCCCGAGCGCTGATTCACGGGAACACGTGCTGTGCTATAAGCGGCCGGGAATGCGAGTTGCTGCTTTCCATGGGGCTCCTTCCAAATCGCTCGCGGGAGGTAGAAAACAGCAACGCTGCGGGAGAGGGGGAATTGCAACCAGGATTTATTTTTGCTGCAGATTTTGCAGCGAGAGGCGTTTAGCCCGGTCATTTCACTGGGTCGGTGCATCCGTTGCTGAATTCCTGGCAGTGCAATTCCCACGGGAGGAAGAGGACTCGGAGCAGAGCCCAGTCATGGGGTTGCAAGCGGGTTTTTGGGGTGGCTGCGGCTGCTTTCCCTAAGGGATTTCGGCAAAGCAAGAGACTTTTTGCATAAGTAAATTCAAGATATTTTGCAGCTCCTGGGGTGGTCAAAGCCTCGGCCCAAACAGGAGGGGGCACTGCCCTGGGCTGGGCTGTCCCTGAGAAATGTCCCTGTGTCCCCGTGTCCCCAACAGATTCAGATGGCTGTACCCCCCCCCCCCCCAAACACAGCCAAGGGGCTGCCCATATGTGGCCCCAGCCATCCAGAGGTTGCATGGGTCACCCAGGTCTTTAACTGCAGTGCCTAGATGTTGCCCAGGGTGCCCAGATGTTGCTCCCGGATACTCAGATATCACCTGGCATGCCCAGATGTTGCCCCGGGGTGCCCAGATGTTGGTCCAGGATACTCAGCTACCACCCAGGGTGCCCAGAAGTTGCCCCAGGGTGCCCAGATGTTGCTCTAGGTGTTCAGATGTTGCCCCAGGATCCTCAGGTATCAGCCAGGATGCCCAGATGTTGCCCAAAGGTGCCCAGATGTTGGCCCCAGCTGCCCTGCCGTCGCCGCCGGGTGCTCCACCGTCCCACACTGGGGCTCACAGCCGTTGGCAGCGCCGCCACCGCTCCGGCACCGGGGGAAGTCACCGCCTGCGGTCGCGGTTTCCTCTCCCTGTGCTGCGGCTCCCGGTCCCCACGGCCCAGCCAGGCCTGGAGTGGCCTCTGCATCCCCCAGGGCACAGTGGATTTTTGCAAGAAGCCACATTGGGCCGTCAAAAATAACCCCTTGTTGCAAAAACATGGCCCTGTGCCCAGCTACGGGCTTGAAATCAAAGCCTGGCTCTGCCTCTGCTCCGTCACTCATCGCCCTGGCCAGGCTGCGGGTACGGGGACCCCAGGGTGGGGACAGGGGTCTTCCCCCGCAGCCACTCATCCGTCCCCTCCCCACCCGCCCTCAGCAAGCGGTGGCTGTGGGAAAGGTCGGGATGTGTAAAATTGCCGGGATTTGGAGCAAATTCATGCACGGGCTCGCACGGGCACATGCACAGGTACAGCTGCACAGGTCGGTGTACAGCTGCACAGAGGTGTGCGCATGCAGCTGTGTACATAGCTGTGCACACATGCACACACTTGTGTGTGTCTGCAAACACATAAATGCATGCGTACACGTGTACATGGCTGCATATCCACTATACGTGCACGCAAGCACGTGCACCTGCACAAACCCTCATGCAGGCATGCATATGCATGTACGTGGCTGCACATGCACACATGCATGTGCGCTTTCATACACACACATGCATGTGTGTACACGGTTACACACATGGACGCGTACCTGCACACACACACGCATGCACACGCCTGTGCACACAGAGACATATCCATACACATGTACACGGCTGCACACGCACATGCACATGGCTGCACACGCACATGCACACAGATGGATGTACACACGCACACGCGTACAGGCCCGCACACACGTGTGGGACTCTGGGACTGGGGACTAACCGGAGACATTGCCCTCCTCTCTGCCCGGCTCATGTTGCTGCCTGGATCCTGCTGCTGTCCCACCCGTGGGGACGGTCCCCTGGGGGTCCCACCCGTGGGGATGGTCCCCTGGGGTCCCACTGGCTGCCTGTGGCCCCTCAGCCCCGGTGCCACCCTGCCCATGCGGTGGGGACAGAGCCAGCGTGGCAGGACTGGGTCCCCAGGTGTGATGGCAGAGGGCGTCCCCTGGGTCCCCCTGTCCCCAGGCTGGCGGAGGGGGTCCCCTGGGTCCCCACCGGTGGTACCGGGGTGGCACCGGCAGCAGGCAGCCGTGCCCCCCGGGCAGAGCGGGGTCCCCGGCGGAGACCGGGGTGTCCCCTGGGCCAGTGCCCGGTGCAGGAGGACCCCCGGGGGGAGGTGGGGACCCCCGGTCCGTTCCGGGGCGGACCGGCCCTTCGGGTTACACCGGCTGCGCACCGGGCCCCCGGCCCCTTCCCGCTGCAGACCGACCCCCGGTGCAGCCCGGCCCCCGACGCGAACCCATCCCGGAGCAGCTCGGACCCCCGGTGCGGCCCCATCCCGGTGCGGCCCCATCACCGCCGGCAGCCACGGCTCGGCCCGGGCCGCCACAAACGGTTAACACCGCCGGGACTGAAATGTGGCTCCTCCCGGTACCTCCCCGTGCCCGGCCCCGGTCCCGGCGGGGCCGCCCAGCCCCAGCCCAGCCCCAGCTCCAGCCGCCGCCCAGCCCGGTTGCACCGGCCCGGGGCACCGGGGGCACCGGGAGCAGCGCCGGGACCGGGAGCACCGGGGGCACCGGGGGCACCGGGGGCACCGGGGGCACCGGGAGCGCCATGATCTGCGGCAGGAAGGCGCGTCTCGCCGCCGAGCAGCCCCGCTCCCCGTCGGACGGCTCCGGTGGCCCCCGCCGGCCCGGCAGAGCCTTGAAGAAAATGGGTGAGTCCCGGGGCCGGTCCCGCGGCGGGGGGGCGGGAGCGGGGGAGCGGGGGACCCGACGGGGCGGGCGGCGGGGACCGGGCAGAAACCCCGGGGGGCTGTGCCGGGGGGCGTCCCGGGAGGGGTCCCCGTGGCTGCGGGGGTCCCCGAGGTGGCTGAGGAGCCCCCCACGGCAGGGAAGGGTCCCTCATGGCCGGGAGGGGTCCCCGAGACAGCCAGGGTCCCCATGCAGGAAAACGTCCCCATGGCTGGGTGAGGTCCCCATGGCCAGGAGGGTCCCTATGCCAAGGAGTGTCCCCAAGGTGCATGGGGTCGCCCACAGCAGGGATGGGGTCCCCATGGCAGGGAGTGTCCCCGAGGTGGATGGGGTCCCCCACAGCAGGGAAGGGTCCCCGTGGCCAGGAGGGGTCCCCAAGGTAGCCCCAGAATATCTATGTATTGCCCCAGACGTTTGGGGGCAGCGGAGCTGGGGTTTGGCCACATCACAGGTGACAGGAGCCCTCCCGTGGGCCCCCGGGGTCGAGCCGCTCAGGGTATTTATTGTCCCCAAGGCTCGGCTCCAGCTCCTGGGGACACTAACATCCCGCCTCAGTTTCCCCACACAACGGTGCTGCCCACAGCGCCGTCGGCTCGGGGCCCCGCTGGCCCCAGAGCAGCTCGGGGCAGAGCTGCCCGTGAGGCGTGGGCAGGAGGAGCGGGTTCCCGGGAAGGTCAGGGCGCGCCTGCCGGGCGGCCGGGCCCGATCCTGCGTGGGCGCAGCGGGCAGGGCAGGAGCTGGCCCCGTGCCGCGGAGGGAGGGCTTTGCTCCCGCTGCTGCGCTGGCCCACACATGGCTTTGGGCATGTGGCTGTGTGTCCAGAGCTGTGTGGCCGTGTGTCTGCTGCAGCTCTGCGTGTCTGGTGTCCGTGCATCCCTGTGTCTGTGTGTCCATGGGTCTGTGCACCCATATGCTTGTGCATCCGTACATCCACATGCCTGTGTGTCCGTGCATCCATGCATCCATCTGTCCCTGCATCTGTGTGTCCATGCATCCATGTATCCCTATACCCCTGCTCCCGTATATCCATGTGTCCGTGCATCAGTGCATCCGTACGTCCATGCATCCATCTGTCCTTGCATCCATGTGCCTATGTATCCATACACCCCTGCATCCCTATGTCCATGCATCCATGTCCCTCTGCGTCGGTGCATCTCTCTGTCCATGCACCCGTATGTCCATGTGTCCATGCATCCATATGCTTGTGCATCCGTGTGCCTGGGTGTCCATGTGTCCTTGCATCAATGCATCCATGTATCCATACATCCCTGCACCAATATAACCATGTGTCCGTGTATCTGTCCATGTGTCCATGCATCCGTATGCTTGTGCATTCATGCATCCACATGCCCAGCTGTCCATGTGTTCTTGTATCAGTGCATCCATGTATCCATACATCCCTGCATCCATATATCCATGTATCCATACATCCCTGCATCCGTATATCCCTGTATCCATACATCCCTGCATCTGTATATTCATGCATCCATGTTTCAGTGCATCCCTATGTCCATGCGTCCGTCGGTCCATGCATCCATACACTTGTGCACCTGCGACCCCGTGTGCCTGTGTGCATCTGTGTGTCCAAGCATCCGTGTGTTCGTGCATCTATGTGCCCATATCCATACATCCATGCATCCATATGCTTGTGCATCCATGTGTCCGTGTGTCCATATCTGCCCTCTGAAGGTGCCCTGGATTCTGCACCGTGGGCAGGATGTGACCGCGCAGGAGGTGGTGGCAGCTGGTGGCCGTGGCCGTGTCCCTGAGGCTGTGGCTGGCTCGGGATGTCCCTGCTCGGCCCCAGACCTGCCGTTTCCCAGCCCAGGAGCAGCGTCTCCAGCCAGAGCAGGGACATGGGCGCTGGGTCTGTTCTTAAGACCTGGTTGCCAAAACAGAAAAGGAGGAAATAACTGCTTTTTGGAGAATAGACGGAAAAGTCCCAGCCCCGCCGTGAGCCTGGGTGTGGGCCCGTAGGTCCCCCGAGGGCACCCGTCAGCGTGCCCAGCCTGACCTCCGCTGCCAGCGCCGTCCCGGTGTTCCCCACATGGGATTTGGGCGGCTTTGCTGGGATTTAGCAGCTGGGCTGTGCTGTACGAGCAGGGCTCTGCCACTGCGCTGCGGTGCCCTGTCCCCCCCACCGGCCACGTGGTGCCCCAAAGGGGCCCGATGGCAGTGGCTTGTCCTGTCTGTTCTCTCCTGTCTGTCCTGCCCCAGTCCATCCATCCATCCCATCCCGTCCCGTTCTGTCCTGCCTGCTCTGTCCCATCATGTCCGCCCCATCATGTCCCATCCCGTCCCGTCCCATCCCATCCCATCCCATCCCGTCCCATCCCATCCCATCCCATCCCATCCCATCCCATCCCATCCCATCCCATCCCATCTCTCCTGGCCCATCCTGTCTGTCCCATCATGTCCCATCCTGCCCTGTCCTGTGCCGTCCCATCCTGTCCTGTCCCATCCTGTCATGTTTGTCCTGCCCAACTTTGTCCCAGCCGGTCCTGTCTGCCCCACCCTGTCCTGTCCCATCCTACCTGTCCCATCTTGTCCCGTCATGTCCCGTCTGTACTCTCACATCTTGTCATATGTGACCCACCTCATCCCATCCCATCGCCCTCTTCTGTCTGTCCCATCCTATCCTGTCCCATCCCTCCATCCTGTCCATGCCATGCCATTCTGTTCTGTCCCATCCCATCCCATCCCGTCCCGTCCCGTCCTGTCCCGTCCTGTCCCGTCCCATCCCATCCCACCCTTTCCCATCACATCTGTCCTGTCCCATCTGTCCCATGCCATTCCATCCCGTCCTGTCCCGTCCCATCCCTCCATCCTGTCCCATGCTGTGCTGTCCCATCCCATCCTGTCCCATCCCATCGCATCATGTCTGTCCTGTCCCATCTGTCCTGTCCTGTCTGTCCCATGCCATGCCATGCCATGCCATGCCATGCCATGCCATGCCATGCCATCCCACCCCACCCCACCCCACCCCACCCCATCCCATCAGATGTGCAGGGGTGTACATATGCAGGTGTGCATACAGATGTGCACCGAGCCCCCCTCACTCCCACCCAGTACCCCCAGTAGACCCTCAGAGCCTTCAGTACCACCCAGTGCCCCCCCAGTAGCTGCACAGGGTGCCCACGGCCTGGTCCCCCGCAGGCCTGACGGAGGACGAGGACATCCAGCGGATGCTGCGGGGCTCCCTGCTCCGGAAGATCAAGTCCCGGGGGGTGCCCAGGGAGCGGCTCTTCCGCCTGCAGGAGGATGGGGCGACCGTCTGCTTCGAGGGGGGCTTCGGGCACGCTCGCTCCCAGCAGAGCTGTGAGTGCTGGCGCTGGGGACCCTCCCCTGGGGGCTCGGGGACCCTGGACCACGTCCTGCACAGCCTCGAGCTGCAGGGAGGGGTTGGGACCTGGACAGTGCCCCAAACCTGCCCGTGGGGACCTGGGCATGAGCCGGGACCCAGACCCCCACCCATGACCTAGACCCCACCCAGGAACCATATCCCAACCCGGGACCCAGACCCCGCCGAGGACCTGGACCCCCACCCAGGACCCAGGACCCAGCCTGGGACCCAGATCCTCACCTGGACCCGCATCTGGGACCCAGACCCCAATCCAGGACCCAAATCCCAACCCAGGACCCAGGTCTCCACCCAGGACCTGGACCCCCACCCAGACCCCACTGGGTCCCAGACTCCCACCCAGGACCCAAACCCCCACCTGGGACCCAGATCCCAATCCAGGACCCAGACCCCCACCCAGAGCCTGACCTGGGACCCGGACCCCACTCAGGTCCCAGACCCTCACCCAGAACCCAGACCCCAATCCAGGACCTGCACCCCCAGCCTGGGACCCACCTGACCCGAGATGTGGACCCCCACCCAGGACCTGGACCCCAACCCACTGCACCCCAGTGCCTCCTAGTGCTTCCCAGTGCACCCAGTGCATCCCATTACATCCCAGTGCACCCAGTGCCTCCCAGTGCACCCCAGGCTGAGCCCCCAGAGCCCACACCCTTCCCCGTCCCCCTTGGGACCAGCACGAGGTCCCATCTCCATCCCGGCCAGACTCTGTCCCCACTCCCTGGTGTCACCCATCTCTTTCCACCCTCTCATCTGGGATGGGTGCCCGGAGCTGGCACCACTGCAAGACAGCTCCATCCCCCACCGGCGTCCCCGTCCCCATCCCCGCAGGGGACAGTGGCCACGGCTCCTGTCTCGCCTGGGATTAGTGGGTTAAGCCCAGCTGCGGCATCAACAGGAGCTGAGCCCTGGTCCCCTGGGGTGCCCCTGGGGACACATAGGGAGTCCACCAGCAGCCAGGATGCCTTGCAGGATGCTCATGGGTGGGGGAAATGCCGAGGGACCACCTCCATCCCCGGGGTGGCCCCATCACCGCACGTGTCCCTGCAGTCTCGGTGATGCACATCGAGGGGGTGCGCGAGGGACACCAGTCAGAGGGTCTACGCAAGTACGGTGCCGCCTTCCCCGAGCGGCACTGCTTCACCCTCGTCTTCAAGGGCAAGCGCAAGAACCTCGACCTGGCCGCCCGGGGCGAGGAAGATGCCCGCCACTGGGTGCAAGGACTCACCAAGCTGATGGGGCGGCTGCAAGCCATGAGTCAACCAGAGAAGCTTGACCAATATCCTTTGTCAGAGCTATGGGGGCTTGGGGACAGGTTGGGGACGGCTGTGGGGCATGGGGGTGACACCGGCTGGTTTCCTTACCCCCACATAGCTGGATCCACGGGGTCCTGCAGCGAGCAGACAGGAACAAGGACAACAAGATGTCCTTCCGGGAGGTGAAGAGCATGCTGAGGATGATCAACATTGACATGGATGATGTCTACGCTTACAAGCTCTTCAAGGTACCCGTCCTATGCTCTGTGACCTGCTGTCCCCTGCCGTTGTCACTGGGAGGGGATGCTGGCCCCTTTCCTGCCTTCCCAAGTGCACAGAACTGTCAAACTCGTCACACCCAAAGCCACGCACCATCACCAATGGTTGGGTCCATGAACTCCTGCTCATGATGGGGTGGAGTGAGCTGTCCCCTCACTGCTCTGTGGGTCCCCAAGGTGTGACATTTTCCCCCCATGGGCATCTCCCAAAGTCCCTTTCCACTTGGGGAAACTGAGGCATGGTGCTCTGCTCCCAGACTGGAGGGTCAGAGGGCTATGGGTGGGGGGAGAGAGGGGACATGCCCCTGCACTCCCCTAGGCACAATCCATCCCTGACCCCTCATACCAGTAGCTGAGCCCGCCCAAACTCATCACACACGCTGCCAACCCCAAGGGACAGGCAGGATGAGGCAGGGGGGTCGCCGTACCCCCTCCCCATGGGCAGGGGACGGTCCCAAGGTTGGGCTGCGGTCCCTTCAGGAGTGCGACCACTCGGGCAACGAGCGGCTGGAGGGCCGGGAGGTGGAGGAGTTCTGCCGACGGCTGCTGCGGCGGCCGGAGCTGGAGGAGCTTTTTGGGCGTTACTCGGGCGAGGACCGTGTCCTGTCGGCCGAGGAGCTGCGGGATTTCCTACGGGATCAGGGCGAGGACGCGAGCTTGCGCCAGGCCCGCGCCGTCATCCGCGCCTACGAGCTCAACGAGAAGGGTAGGGCTGAGGACAGCCAGCTTGGGTGGTGGTGGGATGGTGGGATGGTGGGATGATGGGATGGGCACTGCTGGAGCCAAGGGACGTCATGGATGGTGTGGGGATGGGGCTCTGCTTAGTGGTGTCACTCCCCCAAGCTGGTATGGGGTCCTCCATGCCTTGTGTCCCTTCCCCAGGGTGGCACCGGGTGTCAACAGTCCAACATGTGGCCTTGCTGGTCCCTGGTGGATGTGGCACTGTGGGGACAGGGGATGTGAAGGTGGGGATGGACAGTAGGTGGACCTCCATGTCTCCTGGGTGATGCAGTGCCAGCCCTAGCATGCATATGACACTGCCAGGGGACCTCTATGTCACTTGCGTCCCATCATGGCAGGTCCAGGGTGAACATGGCGCTAGGAGGACAGGGGACATCATGGTGGGGATGAAGGTCCTCCGTGTCTCTTGGGTATCACAGTAGTGCCCCTAGGGTAGATGTGGCACTAGCAGGATGGGGGACATCAGGGTGGAGATGGGACACCAAGAGGACTTCCACATCCCCTGGGTGCCACAGTGCCAGGTCTGGGGTGAACATGACACTGCTGGGAGACAGGGGACATCCAGGTGGGGACAGTCCCCAGGGTGCCACCCTGCCAGCAGCATGCCAGTCCTCTGCGACACCCCGCCACTGTGTCCTGCAGCCAGGCAGCAGGACCTGATGATGCTGGATGGCTTCATGATGTACCTCCTCTCGGCTGCTGGTGACATCCTCAACCAGGAGCACACCAAGGTGCACCAGGACATGAGCCAGCCCCTGTGCCACTACTTCATCTCCTCCTCCCACAACACCTACCTGACCCGCAACCAGATCGGTGGCACCAGCAGCACCGAAGCCTATGTCAGGTGGGTGCCCCTGCTCAGATGCTCCATGCCCGCATGGTCCCATGGTTCAAGGGTGCCAGGGCAGTGCAGGGACTCATCCGCTGATGTCAGGGCGCTGATGGCGGGATGCCGTTGCGTGGAGCTGGACTGCTGGGAGGGCTCTGACGGGGAACCCATCGTCTACCATGGCCACACGCTCACCTCCAAAATCCTCTTCCGTGATGTCATTGAGAGCATCCGTGACTACGCCTTCAAGGTGAACCAGGTGCCGGCAGCCCTGGGACGGGTTCTGGGTGCTGGGTGCCAGGTGCTGAGTGCTGCCTGTCCCCGTCCCCAGCAATCGCCCTACCCCGTCATCCTGTCCCTGGAGAACCACTGTGGGCTGGAGCAGCAGGCCACCATGGCCCGGCACATGAAGGCCATCCTGGGGGACATGCTGCTGACGCAGCCGCTGGAGGGACAGGACCCCCATGACCTCCCATCCCCGGAGGTAAGGCCACCTGCCCGCCCACCATGGTGTCCCCAAGTCCCCTCCGAGCCCTGAGCTCAGCCCTTCCTCCCGCAGCAGTTGAAGGGGAAGGTCCTGGTGAAGGGCAAGAAGCTCCCAGAGCCATGGCACGAGCCCCGGGGTGTCACCTCCCTTCCGGACCCCGAGGAGGAGGAAGAGGAGGAGGAGGAAGAGGAAGAGGATGAGAAGCTGCAGGAGAGAAGCAGCCGGCGGGTGAGGGGCTCTCCCAGGGCTATGGTGCCAGAGGACCATGGTATCCTGGTGGTGCTGGTGGACCATAGCGTCCTGGTGGTCCTTGAGGACCACAGCATCCCGGTGGTGTTGGGGGACAATGGTATCCTGGTGGTCCTGGAGGACCACGGCATGCCGGCAGTGCCATGGGGCCACCGTGTCCCAGCGGTGCTGGGGCCTGGGGCAGGTCAGCACTGCCAGCATCCCCCGATGCAGCCCTGCTCTCTCCTCTTCCAGTCGCTGCAGTCGCTGCAGGAGATCAAACCTCTGCAGGTGGGTTGTGTGATGGAGCTGGGTGGGATGACAGGTTGGGTACCGCAGGGGCGGCGAGTGGCTGTCACTGCCTCGCAGAGGGGACTGAGCTTGGGGACTCCTCGGCTGTGCCGCCCTCCTCCCCCATTGGGCTGGGTGCTCCATTTCTGGGGTCTCTATCACCTCGGGGTCTCCATCACCTCGCGAACTCCATGACCTTGGGTCTCCATCACTTTGGGGTCTCCATCACCTCTAGGGTGACCCCTCGGGGTCTCCATTGCCTTGGGGGGGTGTTCTGCATTGCCTCAGTTCTCCATCACCTCAGGGTCTCCATCACCTTGAGGTCTCTGTCACTTCAAGTTCTCCATCATCTTGGGTTCTCCATCACTTCAGGGTCTCCATCACCTTGGGGTCTCTAACATCTTGGGTTGTCCATCACCTTGGGTTCTCCATGACCTCAGGGTCTCAACCTGCTTGGGTTCTCCATCATCTCAGGGTCCGTTGCTCCATTGCCTCAGTTTCTCCATCGCTTTGGGGTCTCCATTGCCTCAGGTTCTCCATCACTTTGGGGGTCTCCATGGCCTTAGGGGTCTCAGTGCTCAGCACTAGCAGGGTAGGGGGGTCTGTAGACCCTCAGGCAGGTGGGGGCCACCAGAGCCAGTGTGGCCCTGACACCACGGTGACTCCCGCAGGCCAAGGACGCATCACAAGTGGCCCCAGAGCTGTCGGCTGTGGTAGTGTACTGCCAGGCTGTCCCCTTCCCCGGCCTGGCCCATGCCCTGCGCCACCCCCGGCCCTGCGAGATGTCCTCCTTCAGTGAGAGGAAGGCTCGGAAGCTCATCAAGGAGGCGGGTGAGAGTGACAGGGACGGGGCCAGGGTGGCTCCATGCTCCTGACCTCACTGGGGTGCAGGATGGGGCTGAGACCAACGGGCTTGGTCACCGGGGTGGCTCCATGGGTGGTGGTTGGGGGTGCGCTGGCCTTGGCCAGACTGCTTGGCTCTGGTGTCAGGGTCTGAGGCCAGAGGCCAGGGTGAGGGTCAAGGGTCCAGGATCAGGCTCTGGGGTCAGGGTCTGGGATGTGGCATCTGGGCCCAGGGTCAGGTCTGGGGCCTGGGGCTGGGATTAAGATCTGGATCAGGGTCCAGGGACTGAGGTCTGGAGTCAAGGTCTGGGGTTTGGGTCCAGGGTCCAGGGTCAGGATCTGAGGTCAGGGTCTGGAGTCAGGGCTTGGGGTCCAGGGCTGAGATTAAGATCTGAGTCAGTGTCCGGGGTCTGGCATCCAGGGTCAAGGTCTGGCGTCCAGGGTCAGGATCTGGGATCAGGGCTGGGGTCTGGGGTCCAGGGTCTGGGGTTTGGAGTCTGAGGTCTAGGGTCAGGATCTGGGATCAGGGTCTGGGATTCAGGGTCAAGGTCCAGGGTCAGAGTCTGGGGTCTAAAGTCAAGGTGTGGGGTCAAGGTCAGGATCCAGGGTCAGGGTCTGGGGTCCAGGGCTTGGATTAAGATCTGGGGCAGCATCCAGGGTCTGAGGTCAGGGTCAGGGGTCCAAGGTCAAGGTCCAGGGTCAAGGACAAGGGTTGGGGTCTGAACCTCAGGGTCCGCTTTCAGGGTTCGGGTCACGTTTCAGGCTTTGGGTCCACCCAGCCGGGCAGGCTCCCTCTGTGTCCCCAGGCACACGGGTGCAGGCAGGACACTGTCACTCGCTGGCAGGGCCCTGCACCGGCACCCATGGGTGCAGCGGCCCCGCTCAGCCATTCCCTCCCCAGGCCCGGCGCTGGTCCGGTACAACGCCCGGCAGCTCAGCCGCGTCTACCCGCTGGGGCTGAAGATGAACTCCTCCAACTACAACCCCCAGGAGATGTGGAACGTCGGATGCCAGCTGGGTGAGACCCCACGGCCCCTGGGGGACACCCCAGGACCTGGCACCCCCCACCCTGACACCCCCTCCCCCTGTCCCCACAGTGGCCCTCAACTTCCAGACGCCGGGCTACGAGATGGACCTGAACGCCGGGCGGTTCCTGGGCAATGGGTGCTGTGGCTACGTGCTGAAGCCCCCCTGCCTGCGCAGCCCCCCCGGAGAGGGGCCGCGCTGCCTGGCGCTGCACATCAGGGTGAGGGCACCCCGCTCCCCCCCGGCCCCACGCCTGGGTGGGTGCCACCCGCCTCCCTGCTGGGTGACACCCGTGACATTCCCATGCCTGGCCAGGTGCCACCTGAATCCCTTTTCCCAGGTGATGCCAACCCCACACCCAACCAGGTGCCACCCATGTCCCTTCTGGGTGACACCAACCCCATGTCCAGCCAGGTGCCACCCATGTCCCTTCTCCTTGGTGACACCAACTCCACACCCACCTGGGTGCCACCAACCTCTCTTCTCCTGGGCACACTGACCTGTCCTCACATCTGCTTGGGTACCATCCGTGTCCCTACTCCTGGGTGACACTGACCACATTCCCATGCCTGGCCAAGTGCCACCCATGTCCCTTCTCCTGGGGACATCAGCCCTGACCCTGCACCCAGCCATGTGCCACCCATGTCCCTTCTCCTGGATGGCACCACCCACCTCCCTCCTCCCCACCCCATCCCTGCTCCTGGCCGGGTGCCACCTGTGTCCCTTCTGGGGGCACCAGCCCTGTCCCCCCACCCAGCCATGTGCCACCCACGTCCCCTCTCCTGGGACCCGCCACCCCGCGTCCCCCCAGCACCCTCTGCCCCCAGGTGATCACGGCGCAGCAGCTGCCCAAGCTGAACAGGGAGAAGGGGAGCTCCATCGTGGACCCCTTCGTGCGGGTGGAGATCCACGGCGTCCCGGCCGACTGCAGCAGGCAGCAGACCCGCCACAAGCTCAACAACGGTGAGCGCCCGCCGGGCCACCGCGGCCTGGCCACCGGTCCCCAGGGACACCCCAGGGCACCCAGTCCTCAGGGGCACCCCAGGACACCTGGTCCCCAGGGACACCCCAGGGCACCCTAATCCCTGAGAAACCCCAGGGCACCCAGTCCTCATGGACACTCCAGGGCACCCTGATCCTTGGGGACACCCCCATCCCCGGGGACACCCCAGGACACCTGGTCCCCAGCGACGTCCCAGGGCACCTGGATCCCTGGGAAACCCCAGGGCACCCAGTCCTCAGGGGTGCCCCAGGGCACTTGGTCCCCAGGGACACCCTGATCCCTGGGAAACCCCAGGGCACCCAGTCCTCATGGACACTCCAGGGCACCCTGATCCTTGGGGACACCCCCATCCCCGGGGACACCCCAGGACACCCAGTCCTCAGGGGCACCCCAGGGCACTTGGTCCCCAGGGACGTCCCAGGGCACCCTGATCCCTGGGGACACCCCAGGGCACCCTGATCCCCAAGGGACCCCAGGGCACCTGGTCCCTAGGGGCTCCCCAAGGCACCCTAATCCCCGGGCACACCGTAGGGCACCCTGATCCTCAGGGACACCCCAAGGCACCCAGCACCCCGGGCACCCTGACCCCGGGGGGTGGCAGAGCCCTCGGGCACCCAATAGCCCAGGCACCCGCTGCCCCCTGTGCCCCACCCCAGTTGAGCCGGTGCCTGGGACATCCCAGTCCCCCCAGTGCACCCCAGTCCCTCAGTGCCGCATCCCCAGCACAGCCTGATCCCCAGTGGCAGGGCCCCAGCACGTCCCAGTTCTCCCCAGTGCTGCTCCCTCCTGCACTCCAGTCCACCCAGCCCAAGCCCAGTGTGACCCCTGCTCCCCAAGTAGAGCCCATCACCGTCCCAGTATGACCCCCATTCCTCCAGTATACTCCATCATGGCCCCAGTATAACCACCATTCCCCCAGTATAGTCCAGCCCAGCCCCAGTATGACCCTCATTCACCCAGTATACCCCATCACAGCCCCAGTATGACCCCCCATTCAACGAGTATAGCCCAGCCCAGCCCCAGTATGATCCCTGTTGCCCCAGTATAGCCCATCACGGTCCCAATATGACCCCCATTCCCCAGTATACCCCATCACAGTCCCAGTATGACCCCCATTCCCCCAGCATAGCCCAGCCCAGTCCCATTGTCACCCCCATCCCCCCAGTATAGCCCAGCCTGACCCCAGTATGACCTCCATTCCCCTAGTATAATCCAGTCAGGCCCCAATATCACCCCCATTCCCCCAGTATAGCCCAGCCCAGCAACAGTATGACCTCCATTCTCCCAGTATAGCCCACCACGGCCCCAGTATGACCCCTGTTCCCCCAGTATACCCCATTATGGCCTCAGTATGACCCCCATTCAACCAGTATACCCCAGCCCGGACACAGTATGACCCCCGTTCCCCCAGTATAGCCCAGCCCAGCCCCAGTATGATCCCTGTTTCCCCAGTATAGCTTGTCACAGCCCCACTACGATCCCTGTTTCCCCAGTATACCCCATCACGGCCCCAGTATGACCCCCATTCCCCCAATATAGCCCAGCCTGGCCCCAGTATCACTCCCACTCCCCGAGTCTGCCCCCATCCCCACATACCCCAGTGCAGGATGGCAGCTAAGCGGGGGCAGGGGCGAGCACGCTGGTGGGTCAAGCCGGTCCCTGCATCCGGGGTGGCGGGTGGCCGCGGTGGCTGCGGTGGCAGTGCCCACCCCCTGTCTTGGTGCCGTAGGCTTCAACCCGCGCTGGGAGGAGACGCTGAGCTTCCAGCTGCGGGCGCCCGAGCTGGCCCTGGTGCGCTTCGTGGTGGAGGATTACGACAGCACCTCCTGCAATGACTTCGTGGGGCAGTTCACCCTGCCCCTGGCCAGCATGAGGGAAGGTGGGTGGGTGCCCCCCGCACTGCCCCCAGGGACGGGGACGGTGCCCCGCCACCCGCTCAGCCGCCATCTGTGTCCCCAGGGTATCGTCACATCCATCTGCTCTCCAAGGACGGGGCGTCCCTGTCCCCCGCCACGCTCTTCGTGCACGTTCGATGCAAGAGCCTGTGAGGTCCCCGCCGTCCCGGCAGCAGGGACATCGTGTCCCCGTGGGGGGGACAACATGGTCCTCCATGGGGTGGGCTCCTGTGCCAGAGACACCCCACTCCCTGTGTGGGGACAGCCTGGGGACACTGCTCGCCTGGCCACGGTGACAGCAGGGCTGGTTGGGGGACCCAAGGGTGTAGGGGACCCCCGCCATGTCCCGTAGTGCCACCCCATCTGCTGGCCCGCGTGCCCCACTCCTCCCCTCCCTGGCTGGGACCGCGAGGGGACAGGGACACTGTGACAACCAGGATGGGGTGGCCAGGCCATCGAATGCCCAGCACAGCCCCGGGATGGGTGACAGCAACCCCTGAGCTTCACCATCACCAGCCACGCTCAATCCCAGCCCCGCCTTGGGCTGCAGGGACAGCGCCATCACCATGGGGTCCCCAAGGGGACCCTGCCACCGTGCCGTCCCCGAGGGACCCTGCCACCACGTGCCGCATCGCGCCCACGGCGTCAAGGCTTCACCTGGCTGCCAGCCACGTTCCCGACCCCTGCTCCAGCACCGGTCGCAGATTCATACCCTGGTGTCAAGCCAGTCAAATAAAGGTTTTATTTTAACAGAACCTGTCCCGGTATCCCTGTCACCTCCCGGGGCCCGCTGGGTGGGCAGGGGGGAGACGCCGGGGGGATAAGGGCTGAAGCCCCCTCCCCAAACGCAGCACTGCCCCGGGGAGCTGCCAAGCAGCCGTGGGTGCTGCACCCATGGGGGCCGGGGGGGGGTTGTTGGAGCAGCCCTCAGAACTGCCACGGGGACGGGGAGGGTCCCGCCAGACACCCCCCACCCACAGCCAGCCTCCCCCAGCCCAGGACACGGGGGACACAGGAGGGGACACAGAGGTACTTGCATAGGTGACAGAGGATCCCGAGCAGGGGGGATGTGATGGCGCTGCCAGGGAGGGACATGATGAGCTCCTGGTCCCCCACCGAGGCCCTGCAGGTCCAGGCCAGGGTGGGCAAAGCCCCTCGGGGTCCGTGGCGTGCCACGGGGCACGCCGGGGGCACAGAGGGCCAGGGAGGCGTGGGAGTGCATAGATGGGGTCTTGGCCTTGGCGTGCAGCTTTGGAAACCTTTGGCTGGGAGGGCAGGAGCATCTCAGAGCTCTTCATGGACACGGCTCATGTCCCAGCGGGAGGTGGCAGGCTGCCCGGGCGCTTGTTTCCCAAGATATCTTGATGGGATAAAGGTTTTCCATGTAAGAAAACATTTCCTTTACCTCGGAGGTTCCCATAGCACAAGACAACGAGCCTGGTGGAAGAGGCACCGGGGTGGCTGGAGAGGCTGAAGCCCCACGGCAATGCCGATGATGTGTCGCAGAGCAGCCACTTGCGTGTGTATCCGTATTTTCACGCTTCCAGAGAAAAGCAGCCGAGCACAGAGCCCCGAGGAGCAGCAGCGGCGATGGAGCATCCCTCCGATGCCCGCAGCCCTGGCATCACAGGGGGTGGCAGAGGGGAACAAGCCCCAGGAGTCCGAGCAGAGCGGGGTGCGCCGGACGCGCTCCGGAGGCAGCGAGGAGCCGAGTCCCCCCGTATCTTCGGGCGTTGCTGCTCCTCGGTTCAGCGCTTGCCCTGTTGAGCAGAGAGGGTTCGAGTCTCCAAGGCTGGGGAGGAGAAGGGACAAGGCATCGCTTGCACAAATAGCCCTTAGAAAGAAATTTCGACGTGCTCCCGAGCCCGTGGGGAGGGACGGTGCCATTCTCCCTCTCCAGGCACCCGCGGGAAGGACCGAGTTTAACGGAGGAGGGAGCAAAGCGGGGGAAACCAGCTGAGCAGGGGATGGAGCCCAAAACACCCTCCAGGCAGGCAGGAGGGCTCGGCAGCCCGGCCACCGCGTCCCGGTGCTCCACCACGCCGGCGCCGAGCTGCTCAGCGCAGCAAGCATCTACCTTGGTTGGCCCGGTTGAGAAAAGTCACGGTCCAGCGACCCAGAGGTGGCCTTCAGCAGACGAATGCAACTCATGTCAGTTTGGAACAGGAAAGATTTAAAATATATATAATATATACTTTTATTATTCACCCGTTAACTCCATTATATGCCAATCATGAGCTAGTTTCAGCAGTTACATTCCCTTGATCACGTCTTTACGAGGATGCAATTAAATCAAAACAAAGGAGACCGCTGACGCCAGCGGGGGAGCGGCGGCCGGCGCTGCGGGACGCGGTCGGTGAACCCAGGCGATGGGCGGCTACGCGGCTGGTTCGGTTCCATCTCTCCCGGCACAGGTCCGGCTTCGGCAGAAAGGATGAGGGCAGCACCTCCACCGGGCCCAGCTCCTCGGTGGCGCCGCGTTCTCCTGGCAAGGGCTCGTTTACTGCAACACCAGTCCGACCTGGGGGAGCCAACGGAGAAGGCAGGTCAAGATGGGCCCAACCGCCAGCATCCTCTGCCCCAGACACGGCTGCAGGTGGACGCAGCTTGCAAGCCCTTGCCGTGCCGGCCGGGAGGGCTCAGTGCCGTCCGTGCGGGTTTCCCCATCGGCTTTGGGAGACTCGAGAGCAGGGAGAGCCCTGGGCGTGCGGCCAAACGGGCGCACGGACCCTGCCCAGCTCTGATGTGGGGAGGTGACCAATGTTTGGGGTGTGACAAGCCTGGGCAGTCTGCAAGACAGCCTTGATTTACGAGCCAAGGTTGCTTCTAAGGTAAATAACAACAGATTTGGGAGAAGCTGCTTCCTGAGAGCCTGGTACCGGGACAGGCCCCTCTGCAGGCAGCCGGCACTGCTGGGTGTGATGGAACATGCTGGTGGCTGGTCCCAGGCTCGGCCCGCTGGAGCCACGGGCACCCCCACTGTGGGGTACGGCCCGAGAGCGGCTCCCAGCACCAGGCTCTCCAACCCACCAGCTCTCCTAGCAAGAGATGGGATTGCTCAAACCTCCCGGCAACCTCCTGGAGCTTTTTGAAATGCTCAGTGGCACAGCAAGGCCGGTTTAAGGCGCGTGGGCTTGTACCTACAGAGACCTGGCTTCACGCGCTCTGCGAAGGGAACCAAAGCCCCGTTACTGCCGTTAAGGCATTAATTAGCTGTGCGACGTAGCACGGGCAGGCTGCAGCACTGCGCAGTCAGGCGGCTGCTGGTTCTCAAGCACCGTCCTCTCCAAGGCGGCTGCGGACCGGACAGATGCTGAACCACATCGTTGGGATGGAGATGTGGTAGCAACCAGGTGCTGCCAAAAAATGGCCCAGGGCAGGCAGACAGGGTGTCTACAGCTGCAGCGTTTGGAGAAGCTGGGTGGGGAGCGAGCTGCTGGCCGTGGGGACAAGGTGACACCCCAGTGATCCCGTGGCTCAGCCGCTCCGCACATGCTACGAGTGACCGTGCTGGCAGAGCTCCCCATCGTCACGGGGTCCTGCTCAGCAGCGACCCAATGGCTCTCAAGCTCTAGAGGGGTTGTTGTTCGTCTCGTCCCCCCACAACAGCCCAACACACAGGCTACAGGGCCGCACGGTGACACCCGGGTCCTGTGCGGGCTCACAGAGCACAGCAACCACCTCCCAGGTATGGACAAGTGACTGTCAACCACCGGTGTCACATCTGTCACCCTGCAGAACCTCTGCCTGTCTCTTCTCTGTACCTGGCCTCCTTCCACAGAGGGAAGAAGTCGGTCGTGCGGCCGTGCGTGAGGGTAAGGACTCTGAACCTGCACTAGTCCAAGAGTAAAACGAGCCTGCGGAGACAAGCGGTGGGCGCTTTTCCCCAGGGACACCCCCTGC
Source organism: Nipponia nippon (assembly GCF_047370975.1). Taxonomy (NCBI): domain Eukaryota; kingdom Metazoa; phylum Chordata; class Aves; order Pelecaniformes; family Threskiornithidae; genus Nipponia; species Nipponia nippon. The sequence goes on from NW_028262350.1 coordinate 5,811,650, forward strand.
GCAGGCACAGAGGGGACAGCACAGAGGAGCCGTCACTGGATCCACCCGTCACTGTGTGTACTGCCGGCCCAGGAACGCCGAGGCGCGTGCGACGGCAAACTCATCTCCCTGGGGGCTGCGGGGCCAAGACCCCTTCCCGTGCGCTGGAGGACCCCACCGCCCCCAGGCACTGACCTTCTCTGGTGCCATGCTGGGACACTTCCAATTGTACAGGTAATACTGCAGGTTCCCATCCCCAATCCCAAACTTCAGCTTCTCCAGGAAGGTTTTGTTTTCCATGAGATCCAGTGCATTGAAGACGTCGAATCCTTTCTGCACGGGCAAGACACGAAGCCGTCAGCTCCTCCTGCTCACATGCTGGGAAGTTCATCCCATCCGCGAGCTGCCTGCCCCCTCTCCTGCCCAGCTTTGCACCCCCAGACGAAGGGAGCGAGGCTGATGGAAGAGAACTTAGCATCGGTGTACCCACCCTCAGCCCAAGCGCTACAGACGTACAGCGATACAGTTTGCTATAAGAAACAAGTAGACACCCTGAGCTCAGCTCAATGCTGCCCCGAGGGTTCAGGCTACCCCTGCATCCCTCTCCTGGGATCCTTTAGGATTTGGGTACAAGCCCTGCCCCGTGACCGGCCCTCCCCATAAATCCAAGGGTGGCCAGGCGAACGGTGAGCTGCCCGGTGAGCTGCCTGGTGCCCGGTGAGCTGCCTGGTGCCCAGCAGTGCCGCCCCAGCCCTGTCATCACTCACCGACTTGGCGAGTATGAGAGCATCGCTCATGAGGTCGATGAGAGGCGTCTTGGTGTGAACGTTGTAGAAGGAGTAAGCAGCTTTCAGGCTCTTGTGAGTCGGGTGGTTCATGATGGTGGAGGGCAGCGTGTAGAAGCTCAGGAAGTCTGTCACCTCCCCTGGGGCGCTCTGGAAGCCAGAAGTGACACCACAACACGTCAGAGCCAGGACAAAGCCTGGCCGGAGCCTCAGAGGGGCTTTGCCAGTCTGAGTGACGTGTGGGCTCCCTGCGAGGAGACTTGGGGCAGCCCGGGATGGAGAGGCACCATCCTCCAGCAGCTCAAACCTTCCACCCTGGAAGAGCATCTCACTGCCCAGGGCAGCAACCTCCCTGATCGCTCCCACAGCTCGCTGCACACTCCCAGTGGAGGCAGAAGCCCAGGAAAACACCCCCCCGTCTTGCTCCTGTCCCCTCACCTCTACCACAAAGGTGTCGATGATGTTCTCCTGAGGTAAGAACCAGTGCTCCACCTCCTCTCGGCTCATGACGGGCGTCAGGTGGAACTGCTTCAGGTACTCAGTCAAGAGTTTGTGCACTGCGGAGATATCTCTGTGCTCCATTGGCCGCAAGCCGGGAGTCTTGGGAGTCTACAGAAAGCAGGACAAATCGTTTGCGTTGCTTGCACAGTGGCTTTTATCACCCAAGGGCTCTCCGACAAGCAGCACAGAGATGCTCTCTGCTTAGATCAGCCCATTTTCAGTCCCACAACCCAGCACTCTCCCCCCAGCCCTGCTTGCCTGGCAGAAGGATGGATGCGATCGGCCGTGACACCGATGGCAAAGATCGCAGAGAAGCACAGCGGGTCCCAAAGCCCCACGTGCCAGGTCAAGTCCCGCTGGAAGTGGCCTCCTAACCACTAACGACACAGAATCTCTGCTTCCCTCCAGTTCTCTGCTCCTGCTCACAGCAGGGACGGGCTGGGAGACGTGCCCCAGGCACCGCAAGGAACCACCTGATGTTATTTCCAGTTGGACTCGATTTCTAATCTAGAGTTGGCATTGCTCAGCAAAGCCCACATCAAGCAGCACGGACTGCTTCTGGGTCTGGGTTTCTGCGCAAAAATCGGTAGCTACAAAACAGCAGCTGGTGCCGTTGCTGAGGCGGGAGGCAGGAGACAGGAGCCCAGCACTGAAGCAGCGCTCTCCAACCAAAACGAGCAGCTCTGACCAACAGAAGGAAGCCAACAAGGTCGGGGAAGGTGGTGGCAATTTTAATGCTTTGTTTGTCTTTTCTCCCATAACCAGCTGGGGAACTTCCCCAGCAGGACAACTGCAGTGACAGAACCGATCAGTTTGACGGAAGAATGAGGGACTGACCCAATTCAAGGTCACTCCGAGGCTGTGTTTGGACAGATGAAGGCTGTCATATCTGCGTTCTCGTTTTACCAGGAGGACAAGATATGACTCACCATGAAACAAAAGCTCATGGGGTCCTCTAGCTGCAAGAATTTGCCCTTAAAATGCAGGTACCCAGGCAAAAATAAATAAAGATTAAATAAAGCGCAATGGCTTGACAGAGTCATTTACCACATGAAACAAACCCCAGTTCTCCAGGCAGAGGACACGACCTCAGCCAAGACGTTTGTGTCTCCAGTTCCCAGCCTCACCCCTTGCTCAGCGAGGAGCAATTTGTGAGCTCTGCCTCCGCAGCTCACAGCCCCGGCTGGCACCCACCTCGGGCAACCGGTAAAGCTTCATGGTACGTTGCATAGTCATGTTCCTGCTCAGGTGGGAAAATTTGACCTCGATGAGTTTCCGAGGATTCAGAGACCGGTGCCAGTACCTGCAGAAACACACTCGCGGTGGGAGACTTGTTCTTGGGCAGCAGGGCGGCTGCAGGGGCACGAGGTTCTCATAGCTGCCATGAGAGGGCAAGCGAGAACATCACACCGGCTCCCGAAGAGGCCAGCAGCTCCCGCAGAGAAAAACAAGGGCGGCCTGAAGCGCTTGTGCTCAGAAAGTCTCCCGTCTTGTGATACATGAGCAGCTTAAGCAAAGCTACTGGACTTAATCCTGGAAGGACGGTATGGGGAGGAGAAACCTGGGCTGGAATGCTCTCTCCTGTCCTGAGGAATCCCCCACACGCTACACGCCACAGAGGGGATCCTGGCAGGGGAAGGTCTGCAGACCAAAATCTCTTTGAACCATAGACACTCACCTGCAAGTCCCCACAGGCTTTGGCAGCACCACTCCTGCAGTGTAAACAGCCTGAAAGATCCCCTCCAGATGAACCCGCCGCGTGATCTCGCGGATCAGAACTGGAGCCACCCGTTTCGAGCGCAACTTTTTGTGGACGCACAGGAAGTTTATCTCTACCATCTTCTTCTCTCTTGGGAAAGAAACAATGCAGAGCATGAGACCCGACTGTCCTGACCTGGGAGGATCAGTCCAACGCCCCAGGCAATTTACCTCCAGCCCCTTCAAAAGAAAGAGGAGTCAAAGCCTTGGGGAAGGCCAAGGGGCAAGGGCTGGGTTTGGAGAACTCTCCCTTAAGCTGTTAGCTAAGGTTTTCCCAGGGAAGATGGTCTCCATCCAGCCCTGGAGGATTTCTGTAAGCCAGAGCTCTAAGTTGGCCTCACTCATTGAGGAAAACAGCCTTCATGGCCGCTAACTGCAAGATGTCCTTGCACAGAACTTCACTGCCCACCTTAAACATCCCCCACCTTCTCCTCCAAGCAGCAAAGCACCTCCACAGCTGAACGGCGTAGGTCTGGCTTGGTTGGTTGGGGAGGACAACATAGCCAGACCTCCTCAGCATGCCCAGGAAGCCCCACATGCCAACAAGGGGCAGGATGAGAAATGCAGCCGAGCAGAACTCACGTGTCATAGATGTGGATAGTGGCTGGAATTGCGCTGATAAATCCAACCAGCTTCTTGCTGGAGACAACTCTGACTCCACAGTGCCACTGGGGCAACCAGCCCGGAGGACGCAGTGCCCTGGAGAAGAGACACACTTCAGAAGTCACGTCCCATCAAAGGTCCCCGACGTACCTGCTCCTGCCTCCCCACCCTGTCCTGGGATGCCCCGTGTCCTGCTCCAGGCTGCCCAATGCAGCTGTGGGTTTGCAAGCAGGAGGATGAGAGGGTGACAGTGATGTGACAAGGCAGGACTGCCGGGACCCGGGGCAATTCCTGCACTCCGTGGCCAAGGCCAGTTCTCACTAGTGACACAGGAGGAAATCCATGTTCCTCCACTCATGAATGCCCTGAGGAAACAGCAGCTCCGCTGCAACAGGTCTTCAAGTGTTATTGCTGGCAACATTACTTGGCAGCCACCTTCATCCTACAGCTCCAGGGCACTGGGAAGCTCCTCAGCTACTGGGATTTTCACAAACACTCCAGGGATCAAACCAAAGAGGAAAAAAATCCGGTTTTAGGCTCCCGTATCTCAAAGAAGCCAGAGGCAGGCAGGGCGGGGCGAGAGAGAGCCCTCTCACAGTGTACCTGGGACACCGCACACGCGCAGGGTGACAGATGGGGAAGGGAGATTTTGGAAAGAAGTGAGACGGGATAAGTAAAGGCAGCTGCAGCGCTGTCACCGGGATCAGGCTTGCCAGCATCCAACACCGTCTGATCCGTGGTCAGGATGCCACTCACCACAGCAGGAACTCAGGAGAGTAATCGAACCGGAACATGTTGTCGTCGTCCTCCACGTAGTTCTCGTTCAGAAGTGTGTACAGCTCTTTCAGCTAAAGCAGGAGAGACCAAGCAGGTTAAGAAAGATCTTCAGCCACCACATGCCCCAGCTGCCCTGAGACGGGACCCTGAATATGTTTTGTGTGGCCACAGCAATGGGTGCCACACGCAGCCGTGTCCCTGCTACCGGCACATCCCCCTGCTCCGGGCTCCTGAACCGGTGCCGCTGCAGAGCGGGGTAAGCAGCAGGACACACAGATAAGTCCTGCTGCCCTCAGGTCATCTCCCAAGGAGGTGGGTGACAGTCTGGAGGGTCTTCCTAAGGGAAAACTCCTGGCTTCAGGCATCCTTACATCCCCATGAAGAAACCAGGCCAACCTGGCCCACACAGGACGGGTGAGAGGTAACTGCATGGTGGGGGAAGTCAGACCCATCTAACTCCAAGGAGATGGCGTGACCACCAAGCTGGAGAGCTGCCTGGTGTGGCGAAGGACAGGCTGCCGTCCCCAAAACCATCTTCAGCAGTCCAAGCATGGAACTGTCAGCCATGCAACAGAGACGCCCTCCCAACACACACGTGCTGAGCTGCCTGTACTCACCACACCTCTGTCCCCAAGGTCCAGGGCATCCCAGGTGAAGCTCTGGGGCAAGGTGTATGGCTCCTGACGGATATTGTCTTTGTCCGGCTCAACGGGACCATGGGTGTTCACCACTTCTCCTGTAAGAGAGAGCAGGGAGCCATGAAGATGCTCTCTACCGTTTGAGGCCAAGCCTCCATGACACCTCAATCTGGTGACCAATGTGCCTCACGTCTCCCACCCCAGGCCCCTGGCGTGGGCAGCCAGGGATCGCCGTGTCACCCACCCAGTTTGGGACGTGCCACGCGTTCATTGTGACACAGGGGCAGAGAATCAAAACTCCTTCCAGGGCAATGGTGGAGCTGATCGGGCAGCAGAGAGGAGGTGACCAAATTGATCAGAGCATCAGGGCCACAACCACGTCCTCCAGGTCCGCATGCGATGCCTTATTCTTCCCCATCCCCACAATCCCAGCCTCGGCCAGCACTTTCCCATGAGCCGCTCCATCGGATGGCGGCTCTCTCCCTGCCAGCTCTGGCCCCTGCCATTTGGCAAGCGCCAGGGTCTCCTTCCCACTGCACTTAAAGAAGAGCTGCAGTGAACAAGACAACTTTTGTTGAAAAAACACTGACTCCAAAAGCCCCCAATTCAGCCCAGAGATGTCGGTTCAAACACTGGCTTTCTCAGGGATGTCAACATAGCGGCATCACTCGAGTGCTGCCAAGAGAAGCAAGCCGCGCTAATTAGGAATTCCCTTAGAAAGGGATTGAAAAGGTTTCCAGGCAATGGGGAGGTGAAGAAAGCCCAGAGCAAGAACTGCCCCCATCACACCCACCCAGGGCAGCTTCCAGAAACGCTCACCCCTGGCCGTCCTCTCTGTTTTGAGCAGGTGCTGAACTGCTCTGAAATCTGGCCCCAAAAATCCCACAGCACTTTTGTTACCCGACCCTAAACAGCCTCGCGTATGTAACGCCGTGTTCCAGAGAGTGCTCTTGAGCAAGGACCACGAGAGATGGCAGGACCCAGCGAGGGGCTGGCAGCCAGAGCACAGCCAGCAATTTGGTGTACGGAGGAGCGGGCTGTTTTGTGCTTCTCCTTCCCCAGAAGATACCTTCCACCCGTCCTCCAGGGTTTACCCAAGCAGAAATGATGTTTGCCATCTCCAGGATACTCTGGGAAAAAGGGCAAATGCAAGATCAGACTTTGCTGTCTCACATAACCCCGTGCCATCTCACTATGATTTTCCCAGCATGAAGCTGAGACCATCGCTCCCAGCAAACAGCCTTGGAGACCAAAGAAAGCCTCAGACTGGTGCTGACAACATGAAAAGGGAATCAAACACGGTGTTTGCAGCAAGAGGGGTCGGACACAACCCCATGAAGGAAATTACTGACGAGCAGCCAATTTGAAGCCATGACAAGCTTCGGGTAAATCTAGAAACTATGCGCTTGGACTCATTCTCTAGTTCTCCTCAGCTCTGCGTGGATTTTGCTGGGGGATGCAGGGGTGGAGAGACTAAGCAAAGCAATCCTGGGCACCCCGGGAGCGCTGCAGGTTTGCTCCAATTAGCTCAGGAACGAGCGCCTTCCAGCCACGCAGCTCTGTGTCAGCGTGCCCCTCTTCCTTTCAGAGCTGCGTGCTCCTGCCACGCTGAGAAACGCCTCACTACCGACAGCGGATCATTTTTGACGTAGGCTGACAGCGTCAAGAGCAAACTGCAGAAAGGGCTGGAGCAAGGACTAGAGCTGGGAAGCACAGCCAGGCTGTTTGCAGGGGGAAGAAGGGATGAAGAGATAGGATTCCCCATCTCCAGAGAGGCATGGCAGCTTGGGGGTACAGATGCTCGTGAGGCCTGTGCCTCCCCTCTCCCAGCTCTCCTGGCTCAGCCCCAGCGCCTGCCCGTGCCAGAGGCTGATGTGAGCCCAGCAAACCAACGATGTGGCAGCTCAGCACATGGACCTGCTTCCCTGAGCAGCTCCCATCGCTGGCTGGCCCTGTCTCACCCTGAGTTACCTTCCCTACCAAGGATCCCCTTGCTGGGAAGCTTCAATCCCCAGAAAGGGGAGAGCTGGTTAGCTGCCCTAGGACTTAGCAAGAGGAAGGCTGCCAACACCCCACATGAAGCCTGGGCACAGAGGGCTGGGGAGACCCATTTCAAAGGCTAAAGACTGAGATTAAGGGACGCCCAAATGCAGGAGGCATCAAATCGGATGTCTGAAATGGCTCCTCAACCCCCCAGCCGCCTGCACAGCTCTCCGGTGGCAGAGCTGGCCACTCAGGCCATGATGCTGAACAATAGACAAGTGTCATTGATGCCTTTGAAGCTCAGATAGGACAGCAGTGAGGGGCCGTCCAGGGACTTGCTTGCTGGCCAGAGACCAGCTTCTTTGAGCAGCCTGGGGACCACAAGGCTTCTCCCAAGGACCACGAAACGGCGAGGGGCTGTACGTACCTAGCTTGGGCACTGGCTGTGTGTCCCAGAACTGGTAGCTCCTCTTGCTGGCTTCCTCCATGGTTTTGGCAGGGCCCTGACCTACAGAGAAGAGCTCGATGGCTTTTTGAATCTCCTGGATCCTCTCAGCAGGTAAAGAGTTCACCTGAGGGCAGAAAAGGAGGGTGGAAAGACAAAATGAGTAAGCTGAGCCACCAGGTCTGTATTTCAGCTCCTCGTTAGGGGAAGCTGGAGCTGACCCTGCCAGGAAGGGGAGAGCAGGCAGAAGACTCACTTCCCAGCCTAGATTCCCTCGTAACCCTCTACGAGATGGATGAACCCTTTTACCAGGCACCTGCCACACACCTAGACCTGTCTTCTAGGCGCTCCTGGGTCAAAGGGGATAGATGAAGTGCCTTAAAATGCTTTAAGCTTCAGTTAAGGAGGGTGCTGTAAGGCCCAAGAGCAAACCTCCCTGCCTCACCTTGGCTAACACCCATGCAGAGACACCCTGGGTCAACCCACACCCAGCATTTGGGCTTTCTGCAGTGGCTTTTCTCTCTCACTGCCTCAGCGTCCTCCATCTAAGCTGGATCCGTATCCACAAACTGCAGCTTCCAGAGGAGTCCCTGGGCACCATGGACCAGGACAAGGTGGAGAGGCTGAGTCAAGATGAAGGACACTTTCCTCCTGCTCCTCAGGCAGAGCTTGGCAGGGTGGGCAGCTCTGCGCTGAATTCACAATCCCAGCTCCTCCCTGATTCCCGGTGAAGTTAGTTTGAAACGCTCAAAGCCCCAGTTTAATGCTCTGCACAGTCAGAAGAACAAAATATTAGAAATATTTGGATGCGAACTGGGCGTTGGACAGAAAACAGCCTCTGTTGATGTGCAAGACCTGTGTGTGTGTCCTGCCACAGGACCAGAGGGGACAAGAGGGGTGGCTGCCAGTGCTGGGAGGGACAAACCTTGCATGTCCCATGCTCCTTCCCAAAGCACTGGCTGCCAGTCAGGATTGGGCAAAGCCAAGAGGGGTAAGACAGACCCTGCTCTGACCCAGCTGCTGTTCTTATGTTAATCAAGCAAAAATCAACAACATCAGATGTCGCCCAAGAAGTAGGAGAAGGCGTTCGTTGTGCTGGCTGTGGGCAGGAGAGGAAGCTGGCAGGTGGCAGCGTGGCGGTTCCCTGCCTGCGAGGAGGCAGCTGGTGTCTGGAAAGAATAACTCGGAGGCACCAGTCTGACCCTTTCACCGCAGCGCAGGAACTGGCTGGGATATCCAGCCAAGGACCGCGTTTACCCTGGAGTGCTCCGCAAACACCTTCCGCAGCAACGGGAATTCCCACGCACGGAGCCAGGCAGGGAAATTACTCTAAACCTTAACTTTTTTGAGCAGCCAAGTGCCTAAAACCAGGACCAGGAGACTCCTTCCTTGCCCTAAGCTACATCGGAGAGGTTCAGGATGGGGCTGGCTGTTGTGTGGGGCCGCAACTCCACGAAGGGGTTGGTCACCTTCATCGCCTGGTCCTGAGCCTGGTCAGGCTGATCTCCTCCTTTCTCTTTCTTCCGTTTGGGTTTCTTTTTCTTCTTTTTGGCTCCGCTCTCATTTGCTGGACTCAAGCCGCTAGGAACAAAAGAAACATCATTGAAGCCTTGGGGTTTTCTCTTGGAGAACATTTATAGGGTTTCTGAAGCTCTCTAAAGAAAATACAAGCTCTCTGCTCTGAGTCCAAGTCTCCAGGAGGGGGAATACTCGGTGCACGGAGGGTGCAGCCGTGTACCCTCTCCCTGGCACCCCTCCCAGAGCGAGCTCCGTGCGAGCTCCCAGAAGGGGACCAGCACCAACATCTCCCACCCTGCAGGTTTGCTCAGCGGTGGGGAGCATGCCCCGCACCGGACCGCGTCTTTGCCGTCACATCACCCCGCTCGGCCGCGTGTGCCCAAATCCACCCTGTGGAGCGGTGGGGATGCCCAGCTCAGGCTTTTTCCTCCTCTCTGAGCCCAAGGATGGACGTGGGAGCAGCAAACACTGGTCTGGCCCTGGGGATAAGGCACCGCAGCAGGTCCAGGCGCCACAGAGGGGTCAGTGGCCAAGGACACTGCGCCAAATGTCACCCCACCTGCAGAGGCGATGATCTAGGGAGACGGGTGGCTGTTATAGTGGAAAAATATTACATTGTTATGCTGGAGCTGGAAAATTGAGACCGAGCAGCAAATCTCTTTGGGAGCATGGGGTGAGAAGCGCCTGTGCCAGGGCATCGCTCCTCCTTCCAGGGATGCAGGGCAGCCCCGGACATCCAGACGATGATGACCCCAAAGCAGCCGCAGGTGTGAAACCCCGCACCGAGGCCGGCCTTGCCCACGGGCAAGTCCGGCAGCGACCTGACGCCAAAACACGGGAGAGGTGCCTGCTCCCGGCATGGCGTATGTGATCTCATCCCTACATGAGACACCCTGATGCAGGACAGGCGACGTTACTGCTGCAGAGCTGGGTCACCACGAGCCGGGAGCCTCCCTGCCAGTAGCCCCCAAAACAAGGTTACAGCCTCCGAGAGGGTCATGGCTCAGGTGGAAATTCAACTCCAGGGACGGCTGGAGCGGGACCGAGCAGAGGGCTAAGAAGGGGGACACCGGGCCAGGGGCGCTTTGCCAGCTGCCGACACGCACGAGGGGTCTTCTGCAAAGCAAGCTGGGGGGATGGCGTGTACCAGCAGCATCGCTCGGCTCTGTCCTGTCCCTGTCAGTGCTGCCAAGTTTGTTTTGCAATAAAACCGCAGCATCTTTCCTCTTCTGTTTTCACCGAGGATGATAACCTATGTCTGGCTCGACGGGGAGAGGCCAGAGCGAGGAAAGCCACGGAGAATCCCGGGTGGGAGCTGCTCTTTGCATCAAGCACCACATCCACAGCACCTACAACCGCAAGGCCCACTGCTGGCAGGCACCGTCACCCACACCGGAGCGGGTCTGGCTGGAAACCAGTACGAGCTCTGCGGGACTGGGTCTGCCCCACCAGCCCCAGGGACCCCCCGCCAGCCGGGACGCTGTGGGAACGCGTCCCTGCCCTCCTGCGCCCGGGGACCTCGTCCTCTTCTCTCCCCAAATCTCTGCTTGGGGACCCAAACCAGTGTATTATTTACTCTATGATATAGAGGTGTCTCCTTCCTTGCACCCCAAAAACGATCGCCGCTTTCACAGCAGGGACCATGACATGGTTCTGATCTGCCCAGAGGCAGACGGTGAACCGAAGGCACCGGCCAGCCTGGAAACCCCCCGAGTACCACCTGCTCCCAGACCAGCTTGATGTCTTTACCAAACACAAGATAGCAGTGAAGAGGGTGGAGCAGGGAAGAGAAAGAACAGGCTGGAAAATATGTTGGAGCAGCATCCAACTATTTATTTCAGCAAGGCCAGGAAAAGAAGAGAGCTGGGAAGGGAATAAGGTTTAAAAAAAATCCCCGGACTGAGCAGCAAGTGAGTTTTGAAACCAGGGGAAAGTGGATAGAGAAATGTTTTTTTGAGGGATGCAGCTGGGAAGGCTGGCTGTGGAGATGCCTGCGGACAGCGAGGCCGCCGGCGCTCACGGCGCAGAAACCCGACGTGACGGGCAGCCATCGCCCTGCGGAGCAGAGACGTCTGGTTTGCAGGACACGGAGCAGCTGAGCTGGGGAAGGCTTTCCTCCGGACAAAACCCGAACAGCAGCACAGACTCTGCAGACAGCATTTGCTGGGGAAAAAGATTCCCGTCTATCAGCAGAGCCCCATGTGAAACACCGGGAGACAGCAAGCGTTTGCTCACCAGCACGGGGAACAAGCAGTTGCACAGGGCGAGCTGCTCCACAAAAGGGGGCTCGATGAGAAGCTCCCCCTCTTCTCCAGAAGCACACTAAGCGCTCGCAGCGGAGCAGAGAGAGCAGCAGCTGCGAAGCCGCAGCTCGGTGGGGATCAGCATCCCGCAGCACTGGCGACCCGTCCCTGGGGGGATGCATCTCACCTTTCCTCCCACCACCGGGAAAGGGCTTTACCTCCACCCGGAGAGACGCGAGCTCTGACATGACAGCAGAAGTAATTACGGCAAAGCGGTGCCGACACCGCTATTGATTTTGGTGACAAATGTGTGATGGGGTTTTATTTAACTCCTTGTGGAGGAGCATGGGCGAGACCTGGCAGATCCCCAGCCAGCTGGGACAGCCGCATCCAGGCCCTGGGATGAGCCAAACCATCCACCGCAGAGCTGCAATAGAGACATTCAACTGATTTCTTACGAATTTTAACACCACAAAGTGACGGCACAAGGAGGGTTTGAGAGCACATCTGAGGGCAGACGCTGGAAGCCGCCCCTTCCAAAGTAGACGGACACGTTTTCCCAGGTCACCTCCACGCTGGGATGCTGCAGGTGTCAGATGCGACAAACAAAATCCTCCCGGCCCCTGTGTATTCAGTCGGCATCGCTTTGCTTCATAAATCAGAGCTGCCAACTCCCAGCTTGCCGCTAATGAGTTCAGCCCAACCAATATCGCTTCAGCCCCACGTTGGACTTGCAGGTAAAAGCGCTGAGAAAAATCCTCCCTGATTTATGAGCAAAGCTGTCGTGACCTGGAAGAAATCAGGGTGGCATAAGGTGGGATGAGGTTTTGCATTCCCAGGCACTGTGGGAAAGGGCCCGCTCCAGCCAGGAGATGAAAATCAACCTGGCAGATGAGCCACCAGCAAAGGAAATGTAGGAAAATGCTGGAAAACCCAAAGGTCCCTCTCGTTACACCTAGGGAAGCAACAGTTATAGGTATTTTCTATTTTATAGTCCATTTAGGAAAGCAAATATCTCCTTCTTTACGCCCCAGCGTAGCTGCAGCCCCTCGGACGCTCCCCAAATTAACGGCATTGCCCCACCAGTGCCGTGGGACAGAGCCACCACCATCCAAAATCCCAGCTACCGCAGCCAATGCGACCCATGAAGCTGCCAGGGCTGAAGCCGGTTTCACCCCCCAGGAAGGGTTAACTGCCAGGCCAGCTCCTGTCCAACAGCCCACCGCCAGGACCGCGCTTATGGCTCTTGTTCTCCCGTTGTGTGAAACATCTTCCGATTACCCACGGGATGGCAACAGTTTGCCCTCCGATGAAGGAAAACACTTTTCCCTTCTCCTGGGAAGGGCATCGCCGCCGTCATGGCCGTTACCTTTCGCCGCAAACCCCTTCCCTGCTACCAGACGGCTCCTCGAGTTCAAGGGAAAGGAGCCGTCACCAATGACTACACAGAAAATAATACCCATAACCCGAGCGATCTTGAAAATAGACTTTTGGAAGTACCTAAATAAACCGGACGGGTTTGTTCAAGGCGAGACCCACTCAGACTCACTGACCTCCACCAGCTCAGCCCCTCTGGAGGCTGGGAAACACCAGACGCATCCAGTAACAAACTGGTGCTTGGTACCCGCGTATCTATCGCCTGGATCTGTGCACGCTCCCGCTGTATTCCCAGGTCCAAGAGCTTTATTTTTGCAAGGCGGGGGAGGAAAGCACAAGGGAGGACAACTCCAGCTGTGGCCGGCTCCCCACAGCTCCCTCAGCCGCGGTGGGAAGCTCTGGGTCAACACGGGGGGATTTCAACGGCAGAGGCTGGGAGTTATCTCCCATAGCGGACGTGCTGCGGCAATCAAAAAGCATCTTTCGTGACGCAAACTGAAATGCCACGCTCGGGCTCTCAGGCCGTCTCACACCTATGACAGCAAATGGTACCAAACACTGCTGGTTCTTCCTCAAAACCCAAACTGGAAATGCAGATTCAGACAAGGTCTTGTGCGGTTTGGAATTCCTCCACTGCACAGCCTTGCTTTCTAGTCTGAAAGGTGTCAGATGAGAAACAGTAGATCCCTGCTCTGCTGTATTTAGGTGCTGGAAAATCCTTCTGCCAAACCTGGGGCTAATCGGGCGCGGTACTTAGGCTGTAATCTCATTAGGGGCCGGAGCGAGGAGGGAGGCTCTGCAGATGGCAGAGCATGGGTCCTGAAGCAAAGCGTGCCATTACTGTGCTCCACGTAACACCTAAAACTAAATTCTGCTTGTTAGAGCATGGCGGTTGTCCCCAGAACATCCTCTCACGGTGTACGTGCAGGCAGGAGTTGCCAAACCAGGCAGCTGCCCACTGTCCCACCAAGAAAAGCCCCTTTGCTTTCTCCACACCCCATCCATCAACAACCCAGTTCGTGCCGCAGGACCGTCCCCAAGCTTTTCCCACCCAAACCCGCTTCCCCAGGTGGTTTTGCCAATGACAGAGGTGTTTCACGGGGCTGGGGCACTCAAATCCTCGGTCTCACCGCTGCCACTCGCTGCCTGTGAACCAACAAATCCCGCCGGGCTCGCAGCAGCTCCAGGGAGCAGAGCCTGTGCCATTGTCTCTGCCTTTCCACTGTCTTTTACCTACAACGGGAATAAACCCTCCGCAGACACCGGAGATGGGACAGAAGCCCTCTCCGCACAAAGGAAAGCGTGACAAATACGGAAGTGGGATTTTTCTTTGGGACATCAACTCGGGCGGCTGCAGTGGACAGCGGTGCAGCCACTTCCCAGTGCTGACACGGGACCGAGGCAGAGGAAACGCAATTCCTCTTTCCTGTCCTTAAAAGGAAAGGAAGTATTCCTCTCGCTAAGTAATATTTTTATGTTTGAAATCTCAGAGCCAAGATCTAGTGACTCTTAACACGAACTGGGCAGAGGCAGGACTCCAAGCATTGCTCTGCAAACCCCAGCGGCTCAAAGCATTTCCCCTGCCCCATTTTTGGGGACAGCGTTCAGCTGGGGTGACCAGAAACAGCCCCACACCCCAGCGTAACACAACGGCACAAAAATCAACAGAGCCGATGTGCATCAGGAAAGAAAACCACCACCTTTCCTACTGCTTGGTCTTTTCTCTCCTAGATGGATCCCCCATTAGGTTTTGGGGGGACAGGAGATTTGCCGGAGAGCTCCAAAGCCTCCCTGGCTTGCGCTCGTTATCACTGTGCCCGTCAGCCATGCTTTTAACGTTATTTCCCAAGCAAGCTGAACTCTCTAAGTATATTCATTACAGGACACTTCCCAGGCTGCCAGGTTTGCTTCTTGCACTTCAACGCTTGCCCTAGTCGGGGCAGGTAACTGCATTTTAACTCCTCGGGGTTGCAGAGGTGCAATGCCCACGTTAGGATATGAAGAGAGCTCAAGAACACACCTTTTCCTGACAAAGGGCAGGCTGAACCGCTGGGCTGGGAAATAACAGTGATTAAGCACCGCGTCTCCTCTCTGCTTGGCTCTGGTTTCCACAAACCTAATCATGTCAGAGGGAAAGAAAAGAAAAATCTCCCCAAGCACAGCTAAACCTATTAAGCTGAGACACGGTGCCACACCCGGGAGGGAAATAAAATATAAACGGACATCTGTGCTGCCATGAAAAACGCCTCTGTGATATTTCTTGCGTGACCTTTTATTCACTTCAGTCACTGGACAGGCGGGATGGCCACAGAAAGCTGCCGACGGAGGGCGAAGAGCTCCTCAAGCCAATGTGTCACAGGGCTGGGAAAGCAGCTGCTGGGGCACCGGGCGAGCGGGAAGAGGAGCCTGGTGAGGCTCAGGTGCGCGAAGCACAAGGCACAAAACCTCTGGAAACCTCTGGAAACACGTGACGTGCCATAAGCCACACGCAGCCGTGCCCTGCTGCATGCAACACCAGCGGGAACGAGGATGAAACCTCTCCTACAAACCACAGGCACGGCCAGGCAGCTCTGCACCTCATTAACCGAGGCAGCAAGGCGGGTACGACATCAGGGATTTTAGATCTTTCCTACCTAGGTAAGGCCCTGCCTCGCCGCGCGCGCTCCCAGCCCGAGTGTTGCTATTTCACCATTGCGTACCTCTGGAGGCCGCGCTCCGCGAACCACAGGATGATGTCGGCTGAGCTTTGCAAAACTCTGGTCTGTGTTTAGGATGGGATGGGTGTACAGAAGCCTGGGCTTCTTCCCGGGTGCAAGGGTGGCCGCGGGAGGCCACAGGCCCCGGCGAGCGGGAGAACGCACCCAACCATGCCAGCACCCTGGGTGCCACCGCGGTGCCAGAGATGGCGGGAGGGGAAGGGGGCTCGTGCTGGAGGACAGGGCAAACGTGGGGAGACACACCCTAACGCGAGGACAAGAAGAGCTGCGAATTGGGCTCGTTTCTCCCCCCCAAAAAAGGCACTCGCGGCCCATTTCTGGCTGCCCGGCAGACACCGCGCAAGCCGCCACCCATCCACGCCACGGACGGGCCCGACCCTGCTTAGCTTCAGGACACGCTCCCACAACAGGCGTGAATGGGAACCAGCGGGCCCGTCCCCCCCCGCCAGACTGACGGGTAGCTCGACCAATCGCAGCGCGGGATGCTGCCCGGCGGCCAATCAGCGCGCGCGCGGGGCGGGGCGCCGTTCACTTCCCGGCCGCTGAGCTCCTCAATGGGCCCGGCCGCCGCCGCGGCGGGCGGCCCCGGCCGCCGCTCACCCCCGGTTGGAGCCGCGCTCCGCCTCGTTCTCGCAGTCGCTGCAGTGCTCGTGGTCGTTCTCCTCCGCCGACGGCCGCGGAGGCCTCGCCGGTGGCCGCCTCACTGCTGTCTCACTGTCGTCCGCCATCTTGAAACGGGGCCTCGCCGCCTGCCCCACCCCCCGCAAACAGAGCGCGCCGCGATTGGGCGGCGGGCCGCGGGGCATGCCGGGACCGGTAGTCTACGCGGGGGGGCGGGCTGCGCCGGGGCCGGGACTCCGGTTCCCGTCGGCCTTCGGGGGCGCGAGGGCTCACCCACACCGGGGCCGCCACCCGCCGTGGCGGAGCGCCGCGGCCCGTCCTCTTCGTCCTGCTCCGAGGCCGCCCTGCCCGCGCTCCCAGCCGCTTCCTGTCCCGGGGGGCGGGCCGAGCCCAATGAGGGCGGCGTCGATTGGCTGGGAGACGGATCCCTCTTCTCACCAGCCAATAGGCGCGCGGGGCGCTGCTCTGCGCGTGAAGCCGGGCAGAGGGTGAGTGGGTGAGGGCGCCGTGAGGGGACCCCGGGCCCGGCCCGCTGCGGGCGGTGCCTCCGGGGCTCGGCCGGCCCTGCCCCGCTCCCCGGCCGGCCCCGCGGCCCTGGCCCGGCCTGGAACCCCCGCAGCCGTGTCACAGGTCCCGGGCTTGGGGAGGCCGCGGCGCTGGGCCCGGGCTGGGCCCTTGTGCAGCCAGGGCCCTGTCCGGCGAGAACCGTCGGTGCGTGGGGCTTCAGCAGCAGCCGAAAGGCCCGGGGGTCGTTCCTGGCGGCGGCGGCTTTTTCTCCACCAAGTTGATGATGTCTTTCATGTTTTTTTTTTTCTTTTAATTTCAGCCTCCTCAAGCCGAACGCCAGGTCTGTCTGTGCCAGGCCCCAGTCAGAGCCGCGGCCGGGTGTAGCATGGCGCTGGCAGAGGCCTTTCGGCTCCGTCCTCGGCCCCGCCGCATGGCTGGCTTCTGCTCTGCTCGGAAACCGGAGCAGTCGGGGCACGGGGAAAATTTGGGCACCTCAGTCTTTAAAAGCCGCTTCCTCGGGGCTCTGGGTTACGTCTCCCAACGTTCCTCACAGCAGGAATAACTCGCCGAGTTTTCCAGTCTCTGTGGCTCGTGTTTCAGCTTTCCCCATGTTCGATTTAGTTGGCACAGGCCAAATACGCCAAAAAACGGTGTTCTGGCTCCTGCCCGTAACATCTGCAGGAACGGGCAGGCCTCTCTACCCTCGTGTACAGTTCAAACCCAAGCTCGTTAAATATTTATACCTCGTACCGTGGGTCTTATATCTGTACAAGCCCTGTGACAGCGCAAGTGTTTTCAAACCCTGCTTGGCCACGGTTTCCAGACGAACCCTTCCAAGTGCTCTTTTACCCCTGCAGTAACTCTCGCAGCAGCCGCCTGCCTGCGGAGGTATGTAACGGAGGGACAGAAATAGCAGGTTTTTTTGGGACCAAGTCCCAGCTGAGGCTGGAGGCCAGAGCGTAGGGGTTACTGCAGTTAAAACCCTGCATTTACTCTACGCGGGCAGGAGAGATTTTTATGTATTTTTAAAAAACACGCGAGTCGAGCCTCCACCCCTGCAAGGCAGCGCACCAAAGGCCTGATTCTCCTCGTGCAGTGTTAGCCCTTGTAGGTTGTTGCAGAGGGTGTATAAAATCCTGCCAGGGAGGGCTGGATTTTAACCTGCAATAAATAGAGAAACAGCCCCTCTGTCGTGCCGGGAAGGACTCCCCGTGGGGACCGGGTACTCGCTTGGCAACAAAGCTTGAGATTACGTCACCTCCCGCAAAGCACTGATGTTTATTGTAAGTGCCCTTTCTGATTCCCTTTGAATTCCCCTTCGTTGTTGCTCGAGTTAAATCCATCTGTTCGCCTGGCGTCTTGGAAGGAAACGGAGCACGTGGTGCTGCTGCTGCGGGCTGGCGTCGGCTCTCGGCAGCCACGAAGCGAACGACGCTGCTGGCAGGTGCTGCTGGCTTTTGCTGTAACTCCCGGTTCCTCCCTCTGCTGAATTGCCTCCAGCTGCCAAAGGACTTATCCACCCCCAGACCACGGGTCTGGGTGCTGTTTGTAGTACCGAGTTATGACAAAAGTGTCTTTTTTTTCTTTTCTAGCAAAAAGGAAACAGTGCTGTGTTTTCGCCCATCTTCAGCCACCCTGCAGGCCCTGACTGCTGCCCTGGGGGGCAAAGCGGCGCGGTTCCCGTTCGTGGGGGACGGTGTGGGCAGTAGGTACCTGGTTCCTGCATGCGCAGAGTTTTTTGGGGCTGGCGGCTGTGGTGTGGGAGGGAGGTGTGACACCAGAACTGGGTTGAGCAGAGCAATGATTACCGAGATCGTTGGGTTTTTGGGGTATGTGGCTCATCGGGAGAGGTGGTGGGAGCTGGGTCTGCCTTCCTCTGGGCAAGAGGAAGCTGAGGTGCATCTACCAGCAGCCTGTGGCTTCTGGCCGAAGATGACGGAGCCAGTTTCTTCTCAGATGCAAGGGGCAACAGCCCCAAGCTGGGGCTCGGGAGCTTCAGGCTCCTCGTCTGTGAGGGTGGCGTCACCCTAGACAAGGTGACAGCGAAGTTGGAGGCTCTGCCCTTGGGGAATTGCAGGACTCAGCTGCACAAAGCCCTGGATGCCCATGGCTGGGGCCGGCGTTGGTCCATGGGGGCTGGAGAGGGGATGCTGGGGTCTGTTCCCCGCGCTGCCACGGCTGCCCAGGTCCTGCAGGACTCTTGCTTTCCCAGCCTGCCCTGGCTGTTGCTTTTTCAGGAATGCAGATACCACCTTGGTTGCAGGAGTCCCTGCAACTCCTGTCCAGAGCTGCCTCTGCGTTGCTGAGCCTTTTGGTGAACGGGCGCACGCGGGATTTAGAGGGTTGCAGGTTTTGGATGCAGTGGGGAGAGATCTTAGTGCAGGAACCGTGAGAGAAGCTGTCTGCTCTGGGTCGGCTGGGGGGTTACGGGCTCCCTCTCAGCCTCAAGGCCATGGGCAAGCGCAGACTGCGTTTAGCGCCATGTTTACAAGCTAACAGACACAAGTTTGCTGCTCAGAGCCATGATTTCTTGTGTCCGCTGGGCTGCTGATGACTGTGCTGGCTTCCAGGTGGCGTGGGGATGCGATTTACTTACTGGCTTGTGTGCTTTGCGTCCCGATTATGTCAGAGGTAGCTTATCTCCTCTTACAGCCCGGCTGCAGAGGTCAAGCAGGGCCCTCCCCCTCAGCCCTGGAGTTTCTCCATCCAGGTTGAGATGTTGTCTGAATTCTTCCCCTTTGTCACTGATCCTGGGTCACCCTCGACAACCCTGCCAGAAATTTTCCCTGATTTAGGGTGCTGTAGGTGTGACTGTGGCTTGATGGGTGCAGATGCTAAAGGGGAACGACTTGCATGGAGCTGCAGGTAAAACCAGCGGGAGGAACTTAGGGCTGGCTCAAGTTGCACATCCAGAGTTAGCAGGGTCCAGGGAAGCCTCATTTAACCCAACGCTGTTCTTCAGCCTGTAAAACAGGGGTACCCAGCTCAGCGGGGTGCCAAAATCATGCTAATGTCTCGGTAACGCCCTGAGAACGTATGAAAATGAGCTTTGAATGAAGTTGCCTGTTTGGGATAAATATTTGATGTGCACAGCGTGAACAAAACGGCCCTGTCCTGGCGTGTTTTCAGCTCTTTTTCTTTCCGTTTCAGAGCACAATGTTCCTGGTCGGACTCTCGGGTGGAATCGCGTCAGGGAAGAGCACCGTGGTGGCCGTACTCCGGGAACTGGGCTGTGCCGTGATTGATGCCGATGTTATTGCCAGAGAGGGTGAGTTTTGCATAGTTGATCTTTCTCCCTGAGGTTCCCCTGACAACTGGGATTGATGCGGGGAAGCGCAGACGGCAGAGGGTGCTCTGGGTACATTAGATAAGTGTTTCCCTCCCATTCCCCAGTTGATGAGGCTGCGTGGAGCAGCTGTCTCCGGGGGAATTGGAACTGGGATATATATTTAATAAAAAACAACAAAGAAAAGATCATGTCCTAATAAACACCATGGGGAGATCTTGCCCTGAGATTCCCTCTCCTGGAGCGCAATGCTTCCCAGCTTTGAAAGCCAACTCTGGGCAAGATAAATGCAGTTCTCTGTAAAGCGTGTTCCCTCGGCTGCTCTGACGTGCCCCCTAAGCCCCAGGACACCCATCCTGTAGCGTGGTTACGTTAGGTGGGATCACCAACACCTAGCTTGAAAGAGAATTTCCCTCTGTGCTGGATGTCGCTTGGTTGTAAATACCGAGAGACTGGTCCACAAAATGACTCGTGCCTTAATGCGCTCAAAAAAAAGAGGCTCCAAATATCCCAGATGAGAGGGAATTCGGTCTGTGCTTCCGCACAGCACACCTGCCTCTCCCTGCTCTGGAAATGTGCCGTCCTGGCTACAGAAAAGCCCCAGAAATCCAGATCTGTTCCCTCAGCAGGACTGGAGCAAACCCTGCTCTCTCCGATGACCTGCACGATGCAGGATGAGATGTGAATCCTGCCACGCTGCCGGGATAACAAGGAGAGCAGCGCTCGCTCCAGGAAGGGCTGCTGATTTTGTATGCGGAAGGTTTTGGGTCTGCAGCTGAGCGGTGGTGCAGGCGGTGTCATTTTGAAGTGCCTGCGCTTTTCTGTTTGGTGAAGAACTTACCGTGTAGCCACTCAAAGCTGTGATGCTCTTAACATTTTATTGCACTGTAATTCCCCTCAAGGTGTGGAAAATTTGCTGGAGGTGCTAAAAGCCCTCAGAGACGATAGGAAAACACTACAAATACTCCGTGTCGGTTTTCTACCAATCACTTAATTTTTCTCTGAGTCCTTTTTTTACATGTGTTTATTTACTATATGGATTTCACCCATCCTGAAACTACCTCAATGTGAAATTCCACAGGAGAAAGAAATTGGTCTTAAAAGACTTTTATTAGGTTGGCCTGAGGTTACAACCTGTGGCAATGTTCCTGGATTTTGCCGAGAAAATTATATACGGTCTGTCATGCTCTGTGGTTAGCCTCAGCTTGATCTTAGTTACGGTTTTATTACAGCATCCTTTTTGGTGGTGATTTTTTAGTGGCTTTAAAATTATACGCTCATGTAACGTCGGAGTCCCTGCAATTACTTATTGGGAATTGATCTCTTAGAAGGTTTCCATGTTCGTTCTCGCAAAGAATTTGGTGACTAAGGCAAAAGACAGTAAAAAAACCCTTAATAGCAGCCAGAGCCAACTTGTAGCAGCCAGGCTGTATTCACCTAGCGCTGAAGTTTTCAGCTAAAATAAACCTGACGCTGGACCCCGTCCCTTTAGGATTTCCCTGCTCGACTCCTGGCCCTGCAGGCAGTGGGAACTGGCCCAGGTTGCCTTGGCTGGTAGCCGTCAGCGAGTCCTCCCACCCGCCCTGCTGACTTCTAACCCCGAGCAGCAGCACGCACGAGGAGGGTTGTGGCGCTGAATTAATGTTTGCAGGATGCTTCGATCTCTCGGGTGTCAGCCCTCAAAGGGACCTTGGGCCGAGAGGGTTTTTTTTTTGCAGACGCTTTCCCGCAGCACTGATGCCAGGTGTCTGCCGGGCTGCGGCGCTGAGCCGCGCCGGGCTCGGTTCAGCATGTGCTGGCAGGCAGATGTGCTGCCCGCTGAGGAGAATAAGCTCGGTTATTTAATGAAGAAAACTCATTTGAGGCCGATCGCTGATGCAAACACCAACTGTGCTGTAGAACTGGCTCTAACCTCCGGCTGTTTAATGTTATCAGTGGTGCAGCCCCACTTCAAGGCCTATCAGCAGATAGTGCGTTACTTTGGCAGCAAGATCCTCTTGGAGAACGGAGAGATAAATCGTGAGGCTCTAGGAAACATTATCTTCTCCCACCCGGAGAAACGGCAGCTGCTGAACTCCATCACCCACCCGGAGATCCAGAAGGAGATGCTGAAGCAGATCTTGAAGTACTTTGTGCTAGGTAAGAGGCTGGGCAATTCTGGCGTCCCGGCACACCGGGACTCCTGCTCAGGCAGGAGCCGTCCCTGCTTGCTCTGCCTTTGGTTTTGAAGCGGGGAGAGGGAAGGGGAAGGAGAAAGGGAACCGACGTTGAGTGACGGCCTTTGTGCTCTGCCACCGGTGGCCTTTACGCGTTGGCGTTTGGAGGATTCGTTCCTGCCTTTCACTGCTGCCCTTCACCACCTTCTTCTTCAATGGTTTAAAGTACATCTGTAGGGCCTGAGAAAAGCATTGTGAGGCCTCTTCTGAGATTACTTGCCGGATAATGTCATACCTTCCGAAATGGCCAAATATTCTTCCCTGCCCGCCCCCCTCCCTGGGCTTCGATGAAAGCTGCGGAGCCCTTTAACTCTCAATAAGGTGAGAAACGGGCTGACAGCTGTGGTTTCCAAAGTCCCGCTTTTTCCCCTGATGAATATAACAAATACAGCTGTCAAACTTGGTCTAATCAAATGCCAGATAAGATCACCAGCTGTTTTGGAGGTCTCCGTGTAGACAGAAGGATGTCTTCATAGAGTCAGTCTGGTTTCGCGCAGCTTATCAAAGCTGAGCCCTGTGACAGCTGAATAGGCCTGTGCCGGGGCACCGCGGGGGCTGTGCTCTGCTGCCGGGCGAGGAGGAGGAGAAAGCGCAAAGGAAGCAACAGGCAGGAAAGCCGGGAGCCAGAGATGGAGTCTTGAACCCAGGGCTGCAGGCTGGGGAGGCGGATGCTGTCCTGCCCCTCGGCGAGAGCGCCGTGTGTCTTCAGCAGGCTGCTCTGTCCTCATTAGTCAGGTTTTAATGATTTGGGATAGCTGGATGTTGTCTCTAAGGACCGCTGTGTAAGGAAAGCTCTTATCGATCAAACCGTAGGGCAGCCAGAAGTCTCTGGGCGGAGATGCTGGTAAAATGGTGGCTCGTTGGATGATGATGTCTTTGTCAAGGCTTTTATTGCTGTGGCCAGCTCGGTTAGGGGGTTTGGGTTATAAGGAGGGGACACCAGCAAAGCTGGAGGTGTCCCCGCGGCTGGGACACACACGGGGGAGCGAGGTCCTGACTCGCTGCTTTCCCCTGCCCTCGCCCGCTCCTCCACGGGGCGCACCCCCGCGTACCCCCGACGCTGCCGTCTGGGGGGGAGCTGGCGCTTGCGAAGGGCAGAGGCGCGTGGAGAGCCTGGGGTGGGCTGCGGCGTCCAGGAGGATGGTGGCTGGTGGTTACGAGCTCTCCCCCGCCAGCTGCTCCGCGTGGTGACAGTGGTTTTGAACCAAACTTGGCCGGTTTTGGTGAGGTTTCAGGCCCTGGGGCTGTGCCTGGAGGCACCCCTGCGTTTCAGTGTCACGGCGGTGGGAGGTCTGCAAGGATTTCCTTGCTCCCCTTGGAAAAATGGAACTGTTTAGCCAAAGCTTTCCATAAAGGGAAGAAAACTGAGCTGGGAAACATGGGCTCAAATGATCGCAGCCTGGCAAAGTCTTGGACAAGTGAGAGAGAGGAGAGCAAACTCTGCTGTGGGCACTGCTCCCCGGGAGAGGCCAGCAACGACGGCCTGCCTGCCGCTCTCGCCAGCCAGGCACAGGCGCTTTCGTTTGAGCTTCTCGTTTCAGCTCCTCATTATATTTCTGCAGCTTCACCTTTGGTCTGAGATCATCCAGGTTAGGGTTTGTTTTTAGGTTGTGGGTTTTCGATTTGTTTTTGGTTTTGTTTTTTTTTTTTTCCCCTCCTCTGGAAACTTGGAATGAAACCATTTCTTCCCTCGGAGGAGGAGGGGAGGAGGAAAAGCAGGCTCTGCCCTCCTCGTCTGCAACCGCAGAGCCGTAGAGCTCTCCCGCTTGCTTTGCTGGAGCAGCCGTGGCCGCGGTGTGCGTGCAGCACGAGGGATTTGGGAATCTGAGTAACGCTATTCCCTTTTCTGGGGGGGGTGGGGTGTTGTCATTTCTGCAGGCTACCGCTACGTGATCCTTGACATCCCTCTGCTCTTCGAGACCAACAGATTGACCAAGTTTATGAAATACACGGTCTTGGTTTATTGGTAAGTGCCACGTTAACCATGAGGACTGGGACGCTGCCACCTCTCTTAGAGGCTGGAGGGGACCATCACATCCCTCCTGCTCCGGAGAGGATTTAGCTTCGGCCTTGGCGTGAAGCCTTTCGATAACGCCGCCTCTTTTCTGTAAGCGTGAGAAGCGACACCTTCCTTTATCCTAGCGTACGAGGGGCTTCTTACTGAGGTTTCCCCGAAACCTGGCACCATCGTACAGGGGGAATCTCTGTCTTTGAGCCCCTCACAACCCGTGCTCCGTTGGCTGGGGCAGGATTTGGGGCGCTGCCCCAGGGTTACGGGCCATGAGAATGCCAAAAACACCCAACGGGGTCAGGCTGGGCAGCGCTGCGGGTGCTGGCTCCACGGATCTGAGCGCAGGATGCCTGCGCCGGATCCGAAATGAAGCGGGGAGCATCTCTCCCCTACGCTTTACCCCGGCTTTTCCCCCTCGTGCCAAGGAAGGCAGGCAAACCCCATCTCCCATCCCGGCAGCGACCCGCCGACGCAGCTCTCTCGGCTGATGAAGAGGAACGGGCTGTCCCAGGCGGAGGCAGAAGCTCGCATCACCTCCCAGCTGCCGCTGGACGAGAAGCGCAAATTAGCGAGTCACATCATTGACAACTCCGGGGACCGGGAGAGCACACGCCGGCAGGTCCTGAGGCTGCACGCTCACCTGGAGGATTCCCTGGATTTCCTCTGGCTGCGGCTGGCGGCGGGCACGGTTGTAGCCGGGCTTGGAGGGCTGGTGTACTTCCTT
Organism: Nipponia nippon; assembly: GCF_047370975.1. NCBI lineage: Eukaryota > Metazoa > Chordata > Aves > Pelecaniformes > Threskiornithidae > Nipponia > Nipponia nippon. The sequence continues at coordinate 5,836,339 of NW_028262350.1, forward strand.
CTCCGGCATTTCATGTCTTAATTCACCTTTTCTTTTTGTCGTGGAAGAGGCCTGAATTTCCAGGTTTGAAAAGGGCAATGAAAGGCCACTTCTTTTAATGAGCTTTGCCAGCTGAATGCAGACAGCGGCGTGAGGCGTCTCCTTGCAGACTTCCCAAGGTGAACGTAGGGATATTTTTTTCCGGCACAGTCTCCCCTCTCCTTTCTTCCTGCTCAGGTTCTTACCCATCACCTGTGTCTGCGGGGCAGGACTGCTCCCTGTGCGTGGCTGCGGCCCGTGGAGGGGCCGAGACCCTCGTTACCCCGCCGTGGGTCTGTGGGGTGGGACTCTGGTGAATTTAGGCACTTTAACGTCTTCCAGGACAATCTCTTCACTGGTGGCCTCTCCGCTCCCGTTTCTGCTAGCAGGTGTCCCCAGGTTGATCCTCTCCAAGCTCGCAGCCCCTGCTAATCTGAATTTAGATGTGGGATTTCCCCTTCTTTCACGTTGATTTAATGGAAATGTGTTAAATCTGCCGGGGGGGGAGACAGAGGGCACCCCGTGTCACAGGGGTGAGGTGTTCAGCTGGCCGCTCGCCCTCCCTCCTGCCCTCTGTTTCTGCGATCAGCGCTTGTGCGTCGCCCTTGGCTTTGGATCTGAGGGTCTGATGCGTCCCGGGAGCAGGCTGAGACCTAGGACCTGCCCCGTTGAAACTCGTTTACTGCTGTTTGAATTTTCCTTTGGCGGCAGTTTCCCCGTGGGAGAGCCCGAGGAAAGCGGGCGCTGGCTCTTCACGTTCGTTTTAATAAAGTGCTAAACAGCAGCCGGCTCCCCGCGGCTCTGCAACCTGCGGGCTGCCGGCGCTGCTCTTTCCTGGCCCGCTCCCAGGTCGTTCCTATGCCGGGGCACGGCTGCGCTCTGTAAAGTTCACCGCACGCAAGCAGAGCTGACGAGTGCGCTCGTGCTTTTTCCCCGGTACGCATCCCTGTAGCGGTCCCAGGGAGCTTCTCGGAGCATCGGTGCCCGCCGTGAGCTCACTTAGGGGGGGCTGTGGCTTCGTGTCGGCTCTGGGCACCCCACAGCGTGGCTCTGGCTTCCCAGGATGCCATCCTGGGGCTCGCAGTGGTTTTCTGTGGTCAGCGCTTTCCCCCCCGCTGCCACCTCCCTGTCGCAGCCTTCTCAGAAAGCCCGTGCCCCTTTTTGGGGCCGGGAACCCTTCCCACCCCCTCCCCCGAGCCCAGCCACGCGCCTGGGGGTCCCGTGTCTCGCTCAGCTGGGGAGACCCCGTGGTCCCTGTGCAGCTACAGCCACAGGAGAGCACCCCCGAGCTGGGACGCCCCCCGCGTACCCCAGCTTTTCAGGCAGGGAGGAACCGTACGCGAGCGATAACCTTCCGCCGCTCCCCTCTCCTGCTTTTTAATGCTCCCTTAATTGCGGTGGTGATGGCGGGAGTCCCTTGCAGCCACCCATAAATCAGGACGGCCTCGGCCCGAGATAAGCTCTGATTGCCTTCCTCCCTCCCGGCTCGCCGCCTCCGCGATAAATGGGGCTGCGATGAGGCCGGCGGGGGGAAGGAGAAAGCGAGACGGGCACCTAATCGCATTTGGCGCTTCGCTCCTGCCCTGCTGACGTTTGCCGGCCGCTAACGAGTTTAGCGGGGCTGAGGGAACAAGCGGTTTCAGGAGGACGGCGAGGCGCAGGGCTCTCCGCGGTGCCGGCCGCGGCTGGCGTGGCCTTGGGGTGCCCGGTTTGGGGGTGCCTGGCGGCCTGGGCTGAGCCCCCTGCGTGGGCTGCGGGCCTGGGCAGTGGCACCGGCCGGGGAAGGGCTCCTGAGCCTGGCGCTTGGCCGCCACGTCCCCGTCGTGGGTGCTGATGTCCCTCCCGTGGGTGCTGCCCCAGCACCCTCCCAGCCAAACCCTCTCAGGGACGCGCTGGCAGGACGCCCTGTGTCCGCGGCGGCGGCCGTGTGGCTCAGCCTGCAGCCGTCCCCCGCTGGTGACAGATGGCTGCGCTCTGCAGGCTGCCGGGTGGCATCGACAGCTCAATCGATGGCCGCTGAGGGGGCCTGAAGGGCAGCGTGTGTCCGGCCGGGGCGGGGGACGCCCTGGCTGAGCCCCCCGCGCTCGTGACACGGACGCTGCCCCCCTCAGCTGCCTCCACGTGGGCCCAGGGACGCTGCGCCGTGTCCCCCAGCACCGGCACGTCCCCCCCGGCCCCGCGCGCTGAGGCCTCCCCAGCTCGCCGCGCCTCCCGCCATCGATCGGGCAGCGTCTGGAGCAGCCGCTCGCCGCGGCCCATCCGTCTCCTCTCACCGGGGGCTGTTGGAGCGGGGAGCCCGGCCCCGCGCCGCGCGCAAGCCAAATATTTAACTGCTGCAAATTGGCGGCCGGATCAATGGCGCTGCGGCTGGCGGGGGCTCGTGACGGACGGACGGACGGACGCCCGTCCCCGCTGCACCCCCTCCCCAGCACCCGTCGGGGGGCACCGCCGGGCTGGGGGCGTGCGGTGCGGATGTCCTGGAGCTGGCGCTTCCCCCACCACAGGGCCGTAGGGACAGGGTGACGTCCCCCAGTGGGGACTGTCCCCAAGGGTGGGCTGGGTGGGGGCCTCAATGGTGGGGTGGGGGCCCTGGGACACATGGAGGTGGCACCGCGTGGCACTGGTGTCACTGCGTGGTGCCAGTGTTGCAGGCGTCACTGTCCCCGCGTGGTCCCTGGGGCGTGGCACGGTGTCACTGTCGCTGCGTGGTGGCAGTGTCGCAGGTGTCACCGTCCCCGCGTGGTCCCTGGGGCGTGGCACGGTGTCACTGTCACTGCAGGGCCCCTGGGGCGTCACAGTGTCACCGCGGCTGCACAGTCCCACTCGTGTCGCGCAGTGCTGCCGTGCAGCCTTGCAGTATTGCACAGCGTCACTGTTGCTCCCTGGGGTGTCACATGGTGTCACTGTCACCACGCAGTGCACAGGGTGTCACTGTCACCGCGGGGCCGCCGGCTGCCACGCAGTGTCACTGCAGCTCCCGTGGGTTGTCACACAGAGTCACCATCAGTGCCTGGTGCATGGGGTGTCACATAGTGCTATGTCACCGCATGGCCCACGGGGTGTCACCCAGTGTCACCGTCACTGCCATCCCACAGCGTATCACCCAGTGTCGCTGTCGCTGCGTGGCCCACGGGGTGTCACCCACTGTCACCGTCACCGCATGGCCTAGGGTGTCGCGCACCATCACTGTGCAGGGTACCCCCCAGCGCCACCCCCCGCACGTCCCAGGGGCTGTCACCCAGCGTCCCTGCACACCCCCGGCTGCGGCTCACCCCGTCCCTGCCAGCCGGGGACCCCCTGGGGACACCACCGCAGGTCCCAGCAGCCCAAGCCCCTGCTACACCCGACCCCACGTCCCCCTGGGGGGGGACGCGTCCCCGAGCCCGTCCCCTCTGCCAGCCCGTCCCCGCCGCCGGCTGCTGCCACCAGGCGAGCGGCCATTTCCCATCGCTCCCCCGCCGGCCCCATCAGCCGGGCGCTAATTAAGTAGCCGTGTTGGCAGCCCTTAATTGCCGCGCAGCGGGAGGGTGGCGGGCCCCGCCGCGTCCATAATGAGAGGCAGCGTGACGGGGACAGGACGGGGGGATGTGTCACCCCCGCCCTGTCCCCCCGCCGGCAGCTGGGCTGTCACCGTTGGGCAAGGGATGGTGCCCAGCGTTGGGATGGGACGTGCTGGCACGTCCCCGTCCTCGGGGCCAAGGCTAGCCCAGCCGGCTGGCTAGCCAATCAGCCCACTGCTGGCCAGTCAGCAAACCCCGTGGGTCAACTGGCCAGCCAGCTGGTCAACTGGCCACCCAACCAGCCAGCTAGCCAAACAGGCTGTCCATCAACTGGCCAGAGAGTTAGCCAGCTAGCCAACCAGCCAGCTAGCCAGCTGGCTTGTTGGTCAATTGGCCATCCAACCCTCCAGCTAGCCGAACAACCTGTTGGTCAACCGGCCACCCAGCTGGCCAGCTAACCAACCAGCGTGTTGGTCAACTAGCCATCCAACCATCTAGCTAGCCAAACAGCCTGTTGATCAACTGGCCAGCCAGCCATCTAGCCAACCAGCCAGCCAGGCAATCAACCAGCCAACTGGCCAGCTAGCCAACCAGCCAGCCAGGCAATCAACCAGCCAACTGGCCAGCTAGCTAACCAACCAGCCAGCCAGCCAACCCACCACCTAGCCATCTAGCCAGCCAGGCAACTGGCTAGCCATCTACCAACCAGCCAACCAGCTGGCTGGCTAACCAGCTAGCCACCTGCCAGCTAGCCAATCAGCTACCAAACAAACAGCCAGCCAGCCAACTGGCCAGCTAGCCAACCAACCAGCCAGCCAGCCAACCTACCACCTAGCCATCTAGCCAGCCAGGCAACTGGCTAGCCATCTACCAACCAGCCAGCCAGCCAGCTGACGAGCTAGCTAGCCAAGCAGCCATCTAGTTGGCCTTCAAACCAACCAGCCAGCCAAGCAGCTGGCCAGTCATCAACCTGCCAGCCAGCCAACCAGCCACCTAGCCACGTGGCTAGCCACGTAGCCAACTGGCCAGCTCTCTAGCCAAGTGTGCAACTAGCCAATGAGCCATCCATGTGTCCAACCAGGCAGATAGCCATCTGGCCACCAGCCAACCAGGAGCGCTGCCTGCCCGTGCCTGCCTCACCTCTGTCCCGTGGCGCTGTCCCCACGTGTCCCCACTTGTCCCCGCGCGGCCCGGGCCTTGCGTGGCGTGGGGCCGCTTCCATGTGTCTGCGCCCGCACCGCTCACCTCCCTGCTGCCCCGCTGAGCCCTGACGCGCTCATCACAGCGAGCCGAGACCTGAGCGTTGGCTCCTGCCGGCGCCATCTTCACCTCGGGATCCATCCCTGGTGGCTTCTCCTGCTCCCGCGCTGGTCCGTGCTGGTGCCACATCTCCCCAGGCATCCACAACCTGGGAAACTCCTCATTAATTCCTCCTTTTAATCGCCGCTGCCCCCCGACGAGGTGGCCGTGGGGTCCCTCCTCAGGGATGGAAGCGCTGCAAGTCTGGAGGCTGTGTGGCCAGGGGTGGCGCGTGTCCTCTCCGGGGAGCAGGGGGCAGCCTGGGCAGGGCTCCCGGCCTGGTCCCCCCGCCCCGCTCCTGGAGGGGGCTGGTGGACGAACGGATGCGTGGATGGATGGACAAACGGATGCTTGGATGGATGGATGGATGCAAGGACATGAGGATGGATGCACAGATGGATGGACGGATGGATGGATGGATGGATGGACAAACAGACACATGGCTGGATGAATGGATGCATGAACACGTGGGGATGGATGGATGGATGGATGGATGGATGGATGGGTGGATGGATGGATGGACTGACGGATGAACAGACACACGGATGCATGGGTGCAAGGACATGAGGATGGATGGATACATGGATACATGGATGGACAAACAGACACATGGCTGGATGCACGGGTGCAAGGACATGAGGATGGATGGATGGATGGATGGATGGATGGATGGATGGATGGATGGACGGACGTGTGGGCGGATGGATGCGTAGATAGATGGATGTGAAGATGGATGGAAGCACGGACGGGTGGATGCATGGACGGGGGGATGGAAGCACGGACGGGTGGATGCATGGACGGGGGGATGGAAGCACGGACGGGTAGAAGGAGCAATGTGCAGATGACTGCATGGATGGATGGAGGGATGGAAAGAGGGATGGATGGAGGATGGATGGATTCCACCAAGGTGGTGGGAACCCGCAGAAGAAGCCGCAGGTGGGAGCTCAGGAGACCCGGCCCCTTCCCAGCTCTGCCCCAGCCTCTGCAGCCCCGGCCGCCATCGCCCCGGGGTGCCCTGCGCGCCCCGGCCGGGGGCCAAGGCCTAGTCCTGCCCTCGGCGCCCCCAGCTGAGTGTCCCCCTCCCGGGGACACAGCGTGGTTTGGGGGACAGCATCCAAACCCCTCAGGGACAGCTTGCGCGCGCCAGCTCCCTCCCCAACCTCGTCAGCGGGGGCCGACGCCGGGGTCGTGAGTTATTTCTGCCTCCGAGTCCTAATTACTGCTGAGCCGCCAGCGCCGCCCACCCGCGCTAACCCACGGCGGCGGGTGCCACAGTGCCACGGTGCCACGCGGGCGCAGGGTCTGTGTCCCCCCCGGCCACGCACGGTCCCTACGGGCAGCATCTGGAGCGCAGCTGTGGCAGCGGCTCCCGCCCAGCCACAGCACCAGGAGGGGAAACTGAGGCACGGCGCAGCACCGACCGCCACCAACGCCCCCGTCCCGACCCGGCCGCCCTCGCCCTTCCCCAAATCCTCTGTAACGAGCTCCCCAGTGGGCGAGGGGGCTACGGCCACCCCCCGGCCGAACCTGTGCCCCCCGAGCATCGATCAGCCCCCCCCCCCCCCCCCCCGGCCACCCGCGTCCCCTCGGCGTCGCCCACCCGCCTCCCCACGTCATGCTGCCAAAGCAAACAGCCGTGGGCTCGGCCGCGCATCGATTCTGCGGGAGCTGCTGTTTGCTTAACCTTTGCAGAGGAACGGCAGCGGCTGGCGTCGAGCGGAGCCGCCGCCGCAGCCGCCGCCGCAACCACTGCAGCCACCGCTGCCACCGCAGCCACCGCAGCCACCGCTGCCGCTGCTGTCGCCTCCCGGCTTTGTCCCTTTTCCCCTCCTGCGCTCCCAAACGTGGCCCTTCGCGCGCTGCCGCTCAGTTGCTCGTCCCCGGGTGGATGGAGGCGGCTCGGGGGCTGCGTGGCTCCCCCTCCCCAGACAGGGGTTGGGGACAGGGACAGGGACAGGGAGCACCCCGGGGTCTCCAGCAGGGTCACCCGGGCTGTTGCCCCCATCCGTAGGGTGCTGCCGCCCCAGGGTGGTGTTGAGGCCATCCCGGCTCTGCAACCAGGCTGTAGGGACGTGGCCTGGGGACGCGGTGGCCATGCCATGGGGACACAGTGGCCTGGGGATGTGGTGGCCATGCCATGGGGACATGGTGGCCTGTGGTGGTGAGGTAGCCTGGGATGGGGACCTGGTGGCCCAGGGTGGTGAGGTGGCCCAGGGTGGTGGCTATGACATGGGGACACAGTGATGTGTGGTAGCGAGGTGACCTGCAATGGGGATGTGGTGGCCGTGCCATGGACATGTGGTGGCCCGTGGTAGTGAGGTGGCCTGCGGTGGTGGCTGTGCCATGGACATGTGGTGGCCCGTGGTGGTGAGGTGCCTGGGGTGGTGGCCATGCCATGGGGACACGATGGCCTGTGGCAATGAGGAGACCCGGGGCTGTGGCCGCCCCACGAGGACGCGGCGCTGGGCCAGGCCCAGGATGTCCCCTGCCCCTCCAGGTGAGACGAGTGCCCTGATGCAACCAGGACGCGCCCGTGTCCCCTCCACGGCCCCGCCACGGCTGCCCCGTCCCCACACAGAGCCCCCTGCCCACCCGGGCCACCGCAGCACCGCGCCGGCGGGTGACTCACGCAGCCCGTGACCTCGGCGAGGCGTATTTTTAGGCGCTCGTTAAAAAAGAAAGATAACGAAGGGGGACACGCACGCACACACACACCAACGAGGGAGAAAAGCACCAGGGAAGGAGCCGGTGACACGACGGTGACAGCCTGGGGGCGGACACGGGGCTGGCAGCACCCCCACCCCAAAACGCTCTGCCCCCCCCCGCTCAGCGCCCAGCAATAATTGCCTCCTTAAAGGCGGCTAATTGATTTTCGCACGCTGATTAAATTAAAGGCTCTGCGGGAGCTGGGGGGGACACGGGGGCGATCGATGGGCTGCCAAGTGTCCCCTTCGTCCCCCCTCTTTGGGGCTGGGGGGCCGCGGTCTGTCCCCCGTGTGTCCCCCGGGGTTTGGGGACACCGCACGGGCGTGGCACTGGGTGGGGACGGGGGTTTTGGGAGGGGGGGTGTGTGACAATGACCCCACGGCCCCCATGGGTGCCACTGGGGTTGATGCCACCTCGGCGGCGTAACCTGAGGCCACCGAACCGCCACAGCGGGCGGCACCGGCAGCGGCCCCCGGGCTGCTCTACGCCCGTGTCCCCCCCGGCCCCGCGTCCTTCGCTCACCCCGGCGCTGGCGGCGGCTGTCGCTTGCCATCGCGTCCCGCGTCCCCGCCGAGGGTGACGGAGATGGCAGGCGACGGAGCGGGCGCAGCCGCGTGGCCCCGTGTCGCGAGCCCGCCGGCGCTCAGCCCCCGGGGACGGCTCTGTCGCGTGGCTGTCCCCCCCCGGCGCGGCCCAGCCGTCCCCGCGCTGGCACCCGTGGGGGTGCCCCGTTGTCACCGCGGCCTTTGCACCCTGTCCCGTGACCCCGTGGCCGGCCCCAGTGGGTGCTCCGGGATGTCACCCGGGGCCGTCCCCAAGCGCGGGTCCCCTGAGACCCCGACCGCCGTGGAGGGGAAACTGAGGCAGGGAGGAGGGAAGGGCGCCGGGGAGGCCCTGGGGACCCTCCCCCGTGGGAGGCGACGGCTCCCGGGGTGTCCCCAGCTCTGGGGACGTGGCCACCAGCTCCGGGGCACGGGAAGGGTCCCCGGGGGGCGGGGGGGCCCCACGCAGGGCCCGGGGGTCACGGGTGGGGCGGGCGGCACCGCGGCCCGCAGGGATGGGCGTGGCGGGGGCGCGGCAGCAGCGGGGTGGGCGTGGCGAGGGGGGCGTGCCGGTGGGCGTGCCAGGGAGGGGGTGGGCGTGGAGCTGGGCGTGGTCTGGGCGCGTGGGCGTGGCCTGGGCGGGCGCGGGGCGCACCGGAGCCAGCGGAGCGCAGCGGAGCGGAGCGGCCACCGCCGCCGCCGCCGCCCCGGGCCCCCCCGCCCGCCGCCGCCGCCGCCGCCGCCCTGCTCCCCCCCGCCGGCACCATTCCCACCCCCGGGCGACAGCGCGCCCCGGCCGGGCGGCGGCTCAGCCTGGGCCGGAAAACTTTACTGGCGGCAGCGGCGGGGGTGGTGATGGTGCTGGTGCTGGTGGTGCTCATCCCGGTGCTGGTGAGCTCCGCCGGTACCGACGGCCGGTACGAGATGCTGGGGACCTGCCGTATGGTCTGCGAGCCCTACGGCCCCGCCGCTGCCGCCCCCGCGCCGCAACCGGCCGAACGCGGCCCCCTCTCGCCGCCCTCCACCCTGGTGCAAGGTCCCCAAGGCAAACCGGGGCGACCGGGGAAACCGGGACCACCGGGACCGCCGGGAGAACCGGGGCCGCCGGGACCAGCGGGGGCACGGGGTGAAGTGGGACGACCGGGACCCCCGGGCTTACCGGGCCCGGGGGCTACGGGTGCGGTGAGCGCGGCTACCTACAGCACGGTGCCGCGCGTCGCCTTCTACGCCGGCCTCAAGAATCCCCACGAGGGCTACGAGGTCCTCAAGTTCGACGACGTGGTCACCAACCTGGGCAACAGCTACGACGCCGCCTCCGGCAAGTTCACCTGCGCCATCCCCGGCACCTACTTCTTCACCTACCACGTCCTCATGCGCGGCGGCGACGGCACCAGCATGTGGGCCGACCTCTGCAAGAACGGGCAGGTAAGGGCTGGCCTGCCTGGGCCACCGGCCCTGCCGCGGGGACGGGGGCTGCCGCTGCCCCCCGGGCACCCGAGAAGGGCTCTGGGTGCTTCCCCGAGGTGCCCCGGCCTCAGAGCTGCACCCCCAGGGTGCTCCATCCTTTTTCCCGGGGGTGCTGATGGGCTCTGGGTGCTTCCCCAGGGTGCCCCATCCTTCTCCCGGCCTCGGAGGTGCCCTTCCCGGGGTGCCCCGTCCTTCCCTGGGTCCCGAGGTGCCCCCCCGGGGTGCCCCGTCCTTCTCCCCGTGGCGGTGACGGGCTCTGGGTGCGTCCCTGGGGTGCCCCATCCCTCTCCCGGCCGCAGAGATGCACCCCCAGGACGCTCTGGCCCTCTCCCGTTGGCAATGGGGAGCTCTGGGTGCGTCCCCAGGGTGCCACATCCTTCTCCTGGCCGTGGAGATGCACCCTCGGGGCGCCCTGTCCTGCTCCCAGTGCCATGGTGGGCTCCGGGTGCACCCCCGGGGTGCCCCATCCTGCTCCCAGTGCCATGGTGGGCTCCGGGTGCACCCCCAGGGTGCCCTGTCCTGCTCCCAGCCCCGGAGATGCGCACCCAGGGCACCCTGTCCTTCTCCCAGTGGCAGCGGTGGGCTCCGGGTGCGTCCCCAGGGCCCCCCGTCCTCCTCCAGCCCCGCAGATGCTCCCCGGGGCGCCCTGTCCCTCTCCCAGCACTGGGGACACGCTCTGCCACCCATGCTGCCCCGATGCGTCTCCAAGGGTCCCCTCGGTCCCTTCCTTGGCTCCGGAGGCATGCCCCGCCGTGCCTTCGGGGTGCCTCAGGGTGTCCCCGCTGTGTCCCCGGGGTGCCCTGCCCTCCGCGGCCACGCCATAGTCCCCGCTGGGGCTCCCCGGGGGACACAGGGCTCCTCCGCAGGGGACAGTGCCTGCGGTGGCCTGGAGGGGGGCAGCGCCTGTCCCGCTTTTGGGGTGCTGCACCCCCAGCCCGGAGCCGGCTCTGCCGCTGCTGTGGCAGGAGAGACGTCCCCATCCCCGGCGGGGCTGCGTGGGGACACCCCGGGGGGACACCCCGAGGCTGGCTCTGTCCTTGCCCCCCCCCCCCGCTCCAGCAGCACCCCCGGTCCCATCCCTCTGAAAATCCCCCCGATCCCAAGGCGCAGCCTCCTCATCCCCGCGGTTTGCAGGCGATGCCCGAAACGCTGCCCCTTTCCCACGCCGCGTCCCCCCTGGGCCACGACTCGAGGCGCAAGAGGTGGCCGCGACCACCGAAATGTCACCCCGGCTCAATTCCCTTGGGTGTCACCGCAGCCGGCATCCTCGCCGGGATTCATCCCACCCCGCTCCCGCTTCCCAGCATTTTCTCCCGGGATCAAGCCCCGCGGCACAGCCCCGTCCCGAGGATGCGCGACACCGAATTAACCCCAAACTGAGTTATCAACCCAAAAAAAAGCCGGGGGCGCGGCGGGGGAAGCAGGAGCCGTGGCATGGCCACCGTGCTTCACCCCTCGGCTCCGAAAACCTCCGAGCCAGGAGCGCAGCGGGGGCAGGAACCGCTCGGCATTTTTTCTCCATCCAAACAGTTTAATTTTTCTTTTATTGGGGTTTTTTTGCCTCCCCCCCCCACCTCCAGCCCCAAATTTTGGGGGTCCCGGTGACGCTTGTCACCGCCGGCTGTTTCTCCTAAGCAGCATCCGTGTAACTCCGGACTGAGCATCCCCCCAAAATCCACCTCACCCCTTTTTTCTTCCCCCAAAATCCCACCCCCAAAATATTTTTGGGGACCCCCCCAAACCTTCCCGCCCCCCGCCGAGCTCCGACCCCCCCCAGCTCGGTGGGGGATCGACGCACCCGGGCGCTACCGGATGAATTTCCAGAAGCTACGGAGCCCCTCGTCGAGAGGAACTGCGCTCGGTCGGGCGCGCGATGCGGCTTAATTAACCGGTTGTTAATTACTAACGAGGTATTGCCGCTCCGATATTTATAAAGAAGCGGCTGGGGAGGCGGGGGAGCGCTTTGGCGGGCTGGCACCGGCGGGAGAGTTTAAAAAAGGGACCCTAAAAATGCCCCAAATAATTAAAAAATGGGGTTAATTAGGGGTTTGTTGCCAAAAATACCCCATTCCCGGCGAGGCTGGGGGGCTCCGGGGGTGCCGGGGGAGTTTCCCGGTGGATAAGGGTCGATCTTGGCATCCTCTGAGGGAATTATAACTTGGGGGGTCCCCTCTGACCCCCACTTTCCTTCGGGCGCTGCCGGTTTCGGGCGCAGCCCATCACCCCTGCGTCGGGGCTGGAGTTAATGAGAGCCAGGGGAGCCCCGGTGCTGGGCGGGAGCCGCTCCTGGGGGTTAATTAGCATTAATTAGTCTTATTTGTATTAGCCCCTAGAGGAGAAGATGCTGGATGGACGGACGGACGGACGGCGGGGTTTGGAGCCGGGTGGTTTTGGGGTCCTCGTGTCGCTGAAGGGCTCGGGGGGGTCCCAGCCCTGTGGGGGGTGGCGTGGGGACGGTCCCCAAGGGGCCCTGTCTGCAGGGACACGGGTGCACTGGGGGGTGCTGGGGGACACCCGCTGCCGTGCCCGAGCAGCCTGGGGGGCACCCGCCACTGCGCTTGGGGGTCCTGGGCCGCGGTGGCCCGCGGCACGTGGGGCACACGGTGTCCCCAAGGCACCGAGTGTCACCGCGAGTGGCTCAGCCCAGACGTGGCAGCGCCCCGCTGCCCCCCGTCCCCCCGACAGCCCGGAGCCCTTGGGTGCAGCCGGCCACGTTGGGGACCATCCCTGTCCCACAGTGTCCCCGGGGCTGGTGGCACCACCCCAGCGTTGTCACCGGGGTCGGTGACAGCGGCTGCAGCAGACCCAGTTGCCGGGGCCGGGGGCCGTGTCCCCCCCATGGTTCCCTGCTCCGGGGGCTGCGCCTGGCCATGGCCTGGGGAAACTGAGGCACAGAGCAGGACAAGGGGAATGAGGCCATCGCGGGGGGGACGTGGTAGCAGCCCCCACCTCCTCTGCCGCCGCGGTGCCGGGAGCGGCTCAGCCCGGCCCTGGCGCTGTCATTTATCTTCCCTGGTTAGCGCGAAGGGCTGGCGGGCGCGAGGTGACGAGGCGGCTCCTTAACGAGGGAAGACGGATGGCACCGGGTGGCTCTGGCTGCAGCCAGGAGGGATGATGGCGGCAGAGCCCGGCGCCAAACGGCTTCTCCTGGTTCTCCTTCCCCCTTGCTTCTTCCCCCCCTCCTCTTCCTCGGCATGACCCCAGTTGAGGCAGCATCCCCCGGAGACTGGGGTGCTGTGACCGACTGAGATTCACCATGTCCCCCCCCAGGGATGGGGACCCTCGTGGCAGCTGGGTAGACAGAGGGTGACTTTTAACGGGGTGACAGTGTTGGTGACGGCACAAGGGATATGGCTGCATGGGTGAGAGCAAGCCCTATGGGACCAGCTGCTGGGCCATCAGTAGGTTCCAGAGTTAACGGCTTCTGGCTGGTGGGTTACCACGACAGCACAGGCTGCCTGTGGAGTCGGGGAGACGCCGCTGCGATTCCCGAGGAGAAGAGGACCCCCAGGACCCCTGCCCCAGGGGTAGAGGACAGGAATCCATGGGGACACCCCTCCTTCCCCCGCCAGCTCTGGGACCTGCAGCCGCTTGGCGGTGCTCACCCAATTAAGAGCCTACTCTCATGGGTTATAATTAGGAGCGTCTTCTCCCCGCTACATCGCTTTTGCATTTCACTTGGGATTTTACCTGCCGGCTTGTCACTGTCACCCAGCACCGCGCGATCTCCCTGCAAGGCGCCGGTGTAGATTTGATTACCCAAATAATTCTGCAGCGGCAGCGGGCTCCAGCCACGGAGCTTCTTTGCCAGGTGGTTACGGCACCTCCGGCTCTGCCGGCACCTCCTGGCCTTGTCCTCCGGCACCGAGGAAATATTTATCAGCGGGTTGGTATCCGGGTGAGCAGCAATGGTTGTTTTTTGGGGGATTTGAGCTCAGCCGGCTCAGCCCTGGCCACACACTCGTGGTCCCCATGAAGCTCGTGGGAAGATGCGCGGGGATGTGGCAGGTTCATCGTGTCGGTTCAGGGCTGGGCTGGGAGACGTGGTCCCGTGTCCAAGCCGTGGTCCTGCATCTGAATCGAGAGACAGGGTCGTGTGTCTGAGCCGTGGTCCTGAATCCAGAGCCAGGGTCCTGTGTCCGAGCCGTGGTCCAACATCCTAATCGGGAGCCAGGGTCCTGTGTCTGAGCCGTGGTCCTGCATCCAAATCCAGAGCCAGGGTCCTGTGTCCAAGCCGTTGTCCTGCATCCGAATCCAGAGCCAGGGTCCTGTGTCCAAGCCAGGGTCTTGCATCCGAATCCGGAGCCAGGGTCCTGTGTCTGAGCCATGGTCCCAAATCCGGAGCCAGGGTCCTGTGTCTGAGCTATGGTCCCACATCTGAATCCAGAGATGAGGTCCCATATCTGAGCCGTGGTCCTGCATCTGAACCCAGAGTCGGGGTCCCATGTTGGAGCTGTGGTCCCACATCCGAATCTGGAGATGGGGTCCTGTGTCTGAGCTGTGGGCCCGTGTCTGAATCTGGAGCTGTGGTTCCACGTCCGTGCCACGGTCCCACATGCGAACCCGGAGCTGTGGTCTCGTGTCTGAGCCATGGTCCAGCATCTGAACCCAGAGCCGTGGTCCCACATCCAAACTGTCGTCCCACGCCTGAGCCTGCCGACTCAGGGAGGGGCTCTGGGCGATGCTCGGAGAAGCCACCTCCATCCGGGACCTGTTCACCCACGGGTGGGGATCCAGGGCACCCCACACTACCCCGGAGCTGGTGGGTGGTCTCCCTGGCTGTGGGTAAACTGGGACGCTGGGTATCCCATGGGATCCGAGGGCTGAGCTGTCCCCTGAGCCGGGTAACACGGGTGTCCCCTGTGCAGGTGCGGGCCAGCGCCATCGCACAGGATGCCGACCAGAACTACGACTACGCCAGCAACAGCGTCATCCTGCACCTGGACGCGGGGGACGAGGTCTTCATCAAGCTGGACGGGGGCAAAGCCCACGGCGGCAACAACAACAAGTACAGCACCTTCTCCGGCTTCATCATCTACTCGGACTGAGCCTGGACCCACGGCATCGCCCCATGGCCCTCCAGCCCCACAGCATCCCCCAGTGACCGCCCAGCCCCACGGCACCCCCCTGCTGCCATCCAGCCCCACGGCACCCCCCCACTGCTGTCCTGCCCTATAGCCTCCCCTTGCTACCACCCAGCCCCACGACGTCCTTCTGCAGTGGTCCAGCCCCACAGCATCCCCCCACGGTGCCCCAGGCCGTCTACGGTGCCCCAAACCCCCCCTTTCCCATTAGCTCACCCCACAGCTGCTAATTCGGGGCTGGGGGGCCGCAGGGGGCTGGGGTCCCCCCCACGCTGCCCCACTGCACCCCCGTCCCCTGGCTGCGTGCCCCGCTTGGCCCCACGGCGTCCTGCTCCCCGCTGCCTCCCCCCAGCCGGGGCGATGCCGGGGGTCCCCGCCGGCGTGTATATATGTACAGGATGCGCAGATGTCAATATGGGTGCCCCCCGCCTCGTCCCCGGCCGGCCCCGTGCTGGGGGGCTGTGTGGGGAGGGGGGAACTGCCCTTGCTGCCCGACCCCGGGGCGATTCCATGGTAAAGCAGAGCTGTGACCTCTCCCCGTCTGCTGTTTGTGTCCCCACGGGGGGCAGAGCCGGTGTCCCCCACTCTGGGGACGGGGTCCTCCTGCCACCCCCCTGCCAACCCACCCCACTTGGCTTCCCGAATCGGCCCAGCTGGGGGTTCCAGGAGGGGCTCACCTGTCCCCGAGCACTGCTGTCCCCTCTGCCACCTCCAGCGGGGACACTGGGGGTGCCACCACCGCCGTGTCTCTGTCCCCAGAGCCCAGGTGTCCCCACGGCGGGGTGTCCCTTCAGGGACGTGGCGTCCTCACTGCATGGGGGGGAGACACAGTAAGGCCATGCAGAGCCATGGGGACCCTCTGGCACGTCCGCCCGCCACCGCTGCCTCGGCACCAGCAGGACGTGGCCCAATTAGAGGTGACAGCAGGCGCCTGGGGCCACTGGCCGCCTCCTGAGTGGCTGCGGCGGGGTCAGAGGATGCCACTGGGGACGCATGGGTGGCCCTGGGGACAGGGTGCGGGGGTGAGTGTCCCCCAGCACGTCCCTGGTGCTCGTTTGTCAGTGCTAATTAACGGGGCCGAGGCGGGAGCCAGGCAGCAGGGTCTTGTTAGGGCCGGGGCTGTCAGCTGTGAGGAAAAGGCTGCCATTAAGGCCTGGCGCAGGTGCAGCCACCCACTCTGGCTGGCACCAGGGGGGACCCCGGCCCCCTCAGCCCTCCCCGGGCCCTTGGCTGGGCTGTCTCCGCTAGACAGCGCTTGGGCCATCGGTTCTTTCGCCCTCGGGGGTCGCCCCGGCCCGGTGGCCACGGCGGGGACGGGGGTGGGGCAGGGGACGAAGATGGCGGCCGGCCCAGAAACGGTGGGACTACAACGGCCGTGAGGCGCTGCGCGTGGCGGGCGGGGCGCGTGGCGGCGGGGGAGCCAATGGGAGGGCGAGGCGGGGAGAACGGCCAATCAGGAAAGAGGGCGTGGCTTGCGGAGACGTTTGAAAGCGGAGCGGCGGAAGTGGCGGGTGAGTGGCGTTGGGGAGGTATAGGGGCGGATATAGGTGCTCGGGAAGGGGCTATAGGGGCCTGGAGGCTTAGGTAGGGTTGGGGAGTATCTATAGGGGCTGGGGGAGTGGTCTGGAGTTCGGGAGGAGGCGGTGTGGGGGCCCGGGGGCGGTAGGAGGGGCCCTGGGCAGGGCAGAATAGAGGTCTGAGGGGAGTTACAGGGGCCTGAGGTGGGATATGGCTGCGGGGGGGTATAGGGGCCTGAAGGGGGAGGTAGGGGCGTGAGGGGGGGCCTATAGTGGCCTGAGGAGGAGGGGGACGGGCGGCGAGGTGGGCTATAGGGGCCTGAAGGTGGGGAGGCAGGGCTGTGTGGGGGCTGTGGAGGGTCGAAGGGGGTGTAGGGCCGTGAAAGGGGCTATAGGGGTCCGACAGGGGGTAGGGCTGAGGGGGAGCTATAGGGGCCTGAGTGGGGGGGGCTGGGGCGTGAGGAGGAGGGGGTCGGGCTGTGAAGGGGGCTGTGGGGACCTGAAGGCAGGGAGGTAGGGCTGTGAGGGGGCTATGGGGGCCTGAAGGGGGGGTAGGGCCGTGGGAGGGGCTGTAGGGGCCCGAAGGGGGCGTATGACTGTCGGGGGGGACTATAGGGGCCTGAAGGAGGGGGGTGAGGGGGGCTCTAGGGGCCTGAAGGGGGATGTAAGGTCGTTGAGGAGGCTGTGGGGACCTGAAGGGGGTGTAGGGCCGTGGGGGGCTTATAAGGGCTTCTATAGGGGCACTGGCTGGGGTTAGGACAGGGAAGGGTTGGGGGTGCAAGGCTTTGCCCAGCCTCGGGCTCCCCCTCCAGTGCTTCACTTCCCGGCTGATCCCTTCCCCCCCCCCAGAGTGCGTGAGGTTCCCGGGATGTTCAAGCCCAGAGCCGTGTTCTCCATCCAGCACTGTGCCCCTGCCCCAGCTTCCCTCTGTCCCCATGGCGCTGGGCTCCCCGCCCGAGGAGGGCACCGTGGCCGTCATGGTGCGTGTGCGGCCCCCCAACCCCTGTGAGCGAGAGCGGGCCGTGCACCCCGTCCTGCACGTCGTCAACCAGCACATCCTTGTCTTCGACCCCGAGGATTCCGGTGGTTTCCTGGGCAGCGTGCTGCCCACCCGTGGGCCCAAGCACCAGGGCAAGGACCTGAAGTTTGTCTTCGACCGGGTTTTTGGGGAGGGAGCTACACAAGAGGAGGTGTTCCATCATACCACCCGTGACGTGTTGGACAGCGTCCTCAATGGCTACAACTGCTCCGGTAAGACCTGGCGAGCACCTTCAATCCCTGTGGGAGCTCCTGCTGCACCTGCTCCTGGGCTGGGTGGGCTCAGCGGAGCCGTGGATTTATTTTGGAAGCTCCCAAGAAGCTGGGGAGAGGGGGGACACAAAAGCAACACTAGGACATATAGCTTTAAACTTTTTGGTGGTACCAAGCTGGGGCAATTGCAAGTGGGGTCAGGATGGGGATGTTCCTGACATGGAAATGCTGTCTAATCTCGGTAGGTAAATGAGGGGAAGCAAATCATGAAGTGCTCCTATAGAATCACGGGATGGTTTGGGTTGGAAGGGGCCTTGAAAAACTGTCCAGTCCGACCCCCTGCCATGGGCAGGGACATCTGTCACCGAATCAGGTTGCTCAAAGCCCCATCCAACCTGGCTCTGAACACTTCTAGTGATGGGGCATCCACAACTTCTCTGGGCAGCCCGTTCCAGTGTCTCACCACCCTCATCGTAAAATATTTCTTCCTTATGTCCAATCTAAACCTGCCGTCTGTCAGTTAAAAACCGTTACCCAATGTGGGGAGCCTCGTCAGTTTTTCAGTACTTAAAGGGCAGCTACAGAGAGGATGGAGGCTCTTCTGTCACAAGGAGAAGACAAGGGGCAACAGGTACACGTTGCTCTGGGAGAGGTTTCATCTCGGTATAAGAAAGACGTCTTTTACGGTGAGAACATTCACTAAAACGGCCTCCCTAGGGATGTAGTGGAGTCCCCACGGCTGCAGGTGTTCAAGGCGCCACTGAACAGGGTGCGAGATAATCTCATCTGGACTCCCTTTCCCACGAAAGCTTGGACCAGATGGTCTCTCCAGGTCCCTCCCAGCCTGGGCTGTTCTGTGGTTCTGCGATAATGGGGACCGCAATGGTCCTCGGCGCTTTCGGAGATGTGATGTAGAGGATGAAGGTGGGCCTTGGGGTAGAAAATGAGGCTCGGCAGGTGCTTTCCAGGCATTTCGAGGATGAAGATCCCTTGTTCTCCACCTTCCTGAGGCAGGAAGGATGGGAAGAAATCGGGTGGATCCATGGCACAAAGAGCACTGTGGTTTCGCCGTCCCTTCCTAGCCCAAATTGCTGTGACGGGCAGAGCTTCGGGAGGATGCTGAGTTTTGGAGCAGGATCTGTGGTGAAGCACACACATCTTGGGGTGCTTTGGGGGCTGCTGTGTCCCTTGCGAGCATATCCCAGGTTGGCAGTGCCATAAAGCCGGGTCTGGAAAGCTCCTCACCGGGTGTGAAAGCTCCTCGCCCGATGCCGCAGACCCTTGTGCCATTCGCAGGCTGTCAGCAGACGAGTGGCTTAACGAGCACATCACTTCTGCGAGGCAGGCTCTGAGCAGGAGACGACCGCTTGCCTGTCTAATCATGCGCTGGGCTGGGCAGTGGGACCGGAGGATGCTATTCCTGGCTCTCCGGCATGCTCTGCAAGCCGCTAAAGGCTGCCTCTGTCACCGTGCCCACCTGGCAGGCACGTCTCGTGTCTCTATCTGCATAAAATAACTCCAGGATCCTCAAATGAGAGAGTCACGAAGCACCGAGTGCTGCTAATGGGGAGAAGAGCTGAGGCTCTCTAGATTAGTGTGTCCTGCTCTGATGGTGATGCTTCAAAGAGGGTGTTGAAAGATGGGGAGGGAAAATGAGATGAATTACATGGTCTGGAAGAAGAAACACCTTCTGGTAAGGGGGAACGAGGCTGCTTGGCTTGTTAAAGGGAAGGTTCAGGGGTGACTTGAGCATGGCCTCCAAGCAGGTGATGATCTGGGGACTCATTCTGTCTCTGTCTGCTAAATTAGAGAGGCTGAAACGAGGAAAAAAAATTGCACTAAAGGATAGTGCAGCCAGCATGGAGGGTAATTAGCTTTGCCTCGTCTTCGCAAAGCCTGCGAGTGACCCCCGCCACAGGGGTTGCTGCGGGAAGCTCTCCTCTCCGGCAAGAAGCTGACATTACGCCGTTTCCATTAATTAATGATTGTTTCAGCCATCCACCCTTTCTCCTCCCAGTGTTTGCCTACGGCGCAACGGGAGCAGGAAAAACCTACACCATGCTGGGCTCAGAGAAAAGCCCTGGCATCATGTACCTCACCATGGTGGAGCTGTACAAGAGGATTGAGGCCAGAAAGGAGGAGAAGAGCTGCGAGGTCCTAGTCTCCTACCAGGAGGTAGGCTACAGGCGAGCCGCGTCCCCTCCTGCCTCCGGGTCACCGTCGCTAAGATTTGGGGTTGATCCAGACCCTGTAGTGCCACGCTCGGGGTACCTGCTGCGCTGCTAGCTGTGCCTGGTGTCCCCTACAGCCCGACTGTAAGCAGCCTGACCCACCCAGTTCGGTGAACTGGTGCTGCTGGTTTCTCCCATCTGGCGTTGGGGAATTTGCTGCTCTTTGCTGTGGTCCACATGGCAACGAGGGCTTCCTGGCTGAAAGGGCTTTAGGAAGTGGTAGCGCAGTGACTTGCCAGTAAAGCCCTCCTGAGCTGTCCTCTGCGTTTAGAGCACCATCAGCTGCTCTGGGTGTAACAAGGTCCCGGAGGTGGTGTTGGGGGGACACCAGGTTGTGCGCGACCCTGGGGTACAAAGCTCCTCTCCCTGCTCACCCCCGGGGAACCAAACCTCAGCCTTACATCGAGTTTCGTGCTCCAGGTGTACAACGAACAGATTCACGACCTGCTGGAGCCCAAGGGCCCTCTGGCCATCCGGGAGGATCCCGAGAAAGGAGTTGTGGTTCAGGGTCTCTCCTTCCACCAGGTGGGTATAAAAGTGGGCACAAGGTCTGGGCGACGCTGCGCCTACGCCAGCTCTGAATGTGGATGCGTGTCCTGGGGACGTGGGCGCATGTGAAGACACGGGGGGTGCTGTCTGCAGGGCTCCTGGCTGGCAGCAAACGTGACCCCGAGCTGAAACGAGCCCCACAGAGCTGTGGGATCTCTCAGCCTGAGTCGCTGTGGCTGCTTGGTGTCGGTTTGTCTCAGTGCCTGCATATGGGGTGCGCTGATACCTCCCCTCTGCCCCTTCTCTCCCAGCCCGTGTCGGCAGAGCAGGTCCTGGAAATGTTGGCCAACGGCAACAAAAATCGGACGCAGCATCCCACTGATGCCAACGCCACCTCCTCCCGCTCGCACGCCGTCTTCCAGGTGAGGGCTGGTGGTTATGATATCGCTCGGGATTTGCGCCGAAAAGGGGCTAGGGATCAAGCCTGTGCCCAGATCAGCATCGCAGGGTTTCTGGTGTGCCATGGGGAAAATCAGAGTGGTCGTGGCTCCAAAAAGAGAGTTACAGGGCAGGGCAGGCCACTAGCGTGTGGGAGCCATACCTAAAACCTGACCCAGAGCAAAGGGGGCCGATTATCGCTGGCTTCTGCTTGTGCCTCCCTGCAGGTGCCCTGGGCAGGCTGTCTCCTCCGTCATGTCCCCCTCAGCACTGAGCCAGGAATTATGCTCCCCCAGGGGTCTGTAAATTTGCTCCCCCCTGGTTTCTCAGTGCTCTCCTATGCAACCTGCAGTTGATTTCAATTCCAGCCAGGCCCTTCCCCAAATTGGCAGGGCCATCACGGCTGCGTGGGGAGACAGAGGGCTCTGACTTTAATTTCACTCTGAACCTGGTGCCTTGCCCGTTACTGCTTCCAGGGGGGAAGTCCAGGTGTCTGGATGCTTTCCCAGCCAGCTTCCCAGCTGGGCTTGTCGGTGGGTGCTGGATTCCTGCCTGCCATGAATCCATTAGCTGTGCTGGAAATCTGCCCTTCCCGCTGCTGGCTCTGTCTCCCGGCAGGCAAATCGCAGTCTGGTGAGGATGCAGGACCAGTTACTGGCCTCCAGCATCTCCGTGGCACCTCCAGTCCATGCAGGAGTTGCTCCTGGGGGGCCCGAGGGTGTTACAGGGCAGTGGGGGAGGCGTGTGCTGGGAGATCTTTATGGATGCAGAAGGGGAAGTTGTGGAGCGATGCTGCCAGGTGAGTCTCAGTGGCTGTGTCCCTGCTTGCTCGCACCAGCCGGGAACTGGGCTCAGCACTGAAAGCCCTGGCTGGATGTCTCCCTAGGGGCACTGCAAGACTGTGTCTAGGGGCTTGCAGCCCCTGTTGGCGTCTGATTTTCCTGGCAAAATCCACAGTCAGAGTTGGGGCTGGGGCTGCCGCCGTGCGTGAGCACTTCCCGGGTCACACCGGGGCTCTGGCTTGGCGTGTTGGTCCTTCGGGGACCTGAGCAGCTGCACCCTCCTCGCTCACCCAGCGTAGGAGATGCTGATTATTTTCTGTAGCTCTGTCACTTGTGAGATCCCTTCCGTGGATTTGCTGCTAGTGTCATCACTGAGTTTTTGGCTTGTCTTCTTGGTGTGCCAGGCTCCTTTTTTCCCCCTGCTCAGTCTCACGGCCTGTGTGATCCTCTTTGCCATCCTTTTATAAACATTGGAACTGGTGATGCTGGCTCCAACCAGCGATGCTGTGTGCCTCGTGGAGCTGCAGCTTCACCGACCTCTGTCCCTGCAGATCTACGTGAAGCAGCAGGACCGCGTTGGCGGCCTCACTCAGGATCTGCGAGTGGCCAAGATGAGCTTGATTGACCTGGCAGGCTCGGAGCGAGCTTCAGTCACCAACACCAAGGGAGAGCGGCTCCGGGAGGGTGCCAACATCAACCGTTCGCTGCTGGCCCTCATCAACGTCATCAATGCGCTGGCTGATGCAAAGGTAACGCTGTTCGCGTGGCCCCGCCGGGCTCTGGCTCTCTGGGGTGGGTGAATGTGAGGGGTGTCCTCAAGTGATGGTCTAGCCGGTGCGGCGAGGGTTGCAGCCTGGGCTGGGCTCTGAGAGGTGCTGCGAGATGAGCACAGCTGTCCCCTTGCGACACAGCATTTGGAGCTGAGCACCTGAGGGCCAAAAGCTGAGCAGAGCCTTGATCTCTTGGTACAGAGCAAGAAAACCCACATCCCATACCGGGACAGCAAGCTCACGCGCTTGCTGAAGGACTCCATTGGCGGCAACTGCCGCACCGTCATGATCGCTGCTGTGAGTCCCTCCGCGCTGGCCTACGAGGACACCTACAACACGCTCAAGTACGCCAACCGGGCCAAGGAGATCAAGCTGTCGGTGAGGACCTGGCATTGCGGCGGTGATCTGCCACGTGTATAGGAGCTGCTGGGGATGGGTGGGAAGGAGCCTGCTGCGTCGTGGGGGTAGATTAGTGGGTACTTCCCTTCTCCAGCTTGAGTTTTCCAGCTCTGGGCAGAAAGAGCTGATGAAGCTGCAGATGCTGTGTGCCTGGTCTTCTGCTAAAGCTCCTCAGCTCAGAGCCCAGAAAGGCTCGTGACTCAGACAGCGGGTCCCTGAGCACAGATCATGTCCACTGCAGCCACCCTGGGGACCCTGGCGGAGGCTGGGTAGCTGTGCTGCTCCAGTGTCCGCAGAGGGGTACGTGCTGCCCCAGTGCTTCTTTAACCTCTCCCTTGCCCTTGTCTCTGCAGCTGAAGAGCAACGTGCTCAGCTTCGACTGCCACGTTAGTAAATACGCCGTGGTCTGTGAGCAGCTGAAAGCGGAGGTGAGATGCTGACGGGGAGGGTAGGGCTCTCTCTTCAGCTGTGGTTTGCTCGGGATGCGGACCTCTGAGCTCCTGGGCGTCGTGAAACCATCTGAGCAACAGATGATCCTTCCTTGCAGGTGGCAGATCTGCGGGCGAAGCTTCGTGCCTACGAGGGCACTGCTCGGGAGGCAGAGAACCAGGCGCCGGCACTGCTGCCTCCCTTCAGCTCGAGCGCAGTGGGGCTGCCCGGGTGAGGCTGGTGGGAAGGAGGGACAGAGCTTGGTGTGACCTCCTGCTGTCCCCTGTGTCAAGGAGCCTGCAGGGTTTTAGTGCTGGTTGGAGCCTGAGTGTCCATCAGAAAGCAGATGAGCTTCTCTGCTGGTGTGCACCACCATCTTGACTGTGGTTGGGTGTAGTTATGAACCTGATGGACCACAGCATGCAAGCACCAAGGGAAACAGGGTTGCAAAGGCCAATTCTTCTGTTTTATCTATCCCAAAACTTCTTTCGCAAAATGAAGGCTTTGCCAGAGGATCTCTGGCTCAGTGGCTTCATCTTGGGCTTCTGTAGGTTGGAGGAAGCTGTCCCGAAGACATGCTTGGCTCTGGATGATCAGAGGGAGAGTGGCGGAGAGCAGCAGGAGCTGGAAGCTGGGTGGCCTGTTCAGCTGCAGGTGGAATCGGAGAAGGAGGTGAGAGAAGGGGTGGGCAGCGCGGGAGGGCTTGGCATGATGAGCAGGGCCCGGAAGAGGCTCTGGGGGGCTCACATACCCTCGTGGGGTACACTGGGCATGCTGGGAGGGGGCAGGAGCTCAACCAGTCTGGGGGGTCCTGGCTCAGCGGGTGCTGGGCTGTGGATTGCTAGCTTAACTTCCCAGCTAACAGGGAGTTTGGGGACCAAACTCAGCTCAAATATGGGCTAATCCTGGGCTTTTGGGTGATTGCTCCAGGCTCCAGAGGAAATGCCTCCCAGCAGCCCCAGAGCCACCTGCCCGACAGATGGCCAGCTGGAACCGAAGAAACCAAGCCACCTTCCACAGGGGTTGTCCGTCAGCCAGAGAGACAGGTGAGTGTCCTCATGTTGTCCCCATGTGCCACTTCCTTCTGTTTGCCTGTGGAGGGTGGGTTGCCCACCCCTCCCGTGTTGCATGTGGCCACCCTAGGGATGGTCTAGATGGATGTGGGACCAGGTCTTGGCTTGCAGATGACTGCCTGCCCTGTAAAATAAGGGATTTGGCTCCTGGGGATCTAATCCCATGGCACAGTCTCTCCTGGAAATGCCAGTAATGAAGGTTTCCAGGCATAGCAACTGTGTGAGCCTTAAGTGCGTGTTGTTAGTCCTGAAATTGCCTCTGCGAAGTCGCTCCTCCAGGTCCTGCCCTGGCAGAGCTCCCATGGCACCGTCTGCTGATGTCTCTGCCCCAAGCATCTTGGCAGAATGAACCTCTTTAGAAAGGTCTCTTGAGGGAGGCTGGCCCTGACGTGTGCCTGGATCTCTGTCTGCCTCTAGCCGAGCTAACAAGCGTCTGAGGCCCGGCAAAAAGTCTGTGGATGCCGTTTGGCCCCTTGTAACCAACAGGTGAACACACAACTCGCAGCTCACGTTCTCCAGTAAGAGATTTACAGCTTGGGTATCTCACAGCTTCAGAGTTTGCCTCTCTTCCCCCAAAACTCTGCTAACGGGTTCTGCCCCACCCAAGGAGGTGTCTCAGAGGTGATGCTGGTGGTGCTGAGCCTCTGGTACTGGTGACACTGGCTCAAGCTCACCTGCTAACTGGTTCTTGGGTCTGTCTCTCTGTCCCAGGCTTATAGCTGCTATCCTGAGCGTTGCCCGAAAGCAGAATTCCCTTCTGAAGGCTGTCAACCTCCTGACTCCTGACATGGCCTCTGAATTGGAGGAACTGGAGCGCCTGGTCCATCAGGAGACTGGTGTAAGCCCGGGGCAAGCCACATCTCCGAAGAGACCCACAGAGGTCAGCGAGGCCACCCCAGCCCAGAGGATGCAGCAGGGCTGCGACGGTGAGGATTTGGATTTGGGACAGTCAGCGCTGTCCCCTCGCCTTTGTCTCAGCGTGCGCTGGAGGAGCCGGGGGAGGGGGGCGGCAGCTCCTAGCCACGGGTGCAGGGCAGAGAGATGAGTTTCTCCTGACGTGGTGGCCAGCGAGGCACGCCGAGAGCGGCTCCAGCCTCGCTTTGTAGAGCGATTTAGGCTCGCCAGCATCTCTGGCAGCCCGGGGCACGGCAGGAGCTGTGAGCAGCCCTTTTCCCCGGGGAGCCTCGCATGTGTGTGCAAGTCAGCTTAAACGTGAGTGATATTTCTGCTCCAGGAGACCACAGCAGCAGTTCTGATCCTTGTTTTTTCTTGCCTTGTTTACTCCTCCGTGGTACATTTGCCCAAGTCAGCCTGGGTGTAGCCTCCCAGCTGGCAGCCTGCGTCTGACCGGGGCTGAGCTCTTCCTCCTCATCCTCGGTGCCAACACACGCACCCGATAGTGAAGCTGCGGGCTCTGCAGACCCTGTTTTCTGCAGACAGACCGGGCATTGCCACGGGCACTTGCTTTGGGAGCAGTCTGGTGCCTTTAGGCTGGCAAGGCGCAGGATTATTTATGCTGGCTCTTTTCCTCTGGGTTTAACACGGTTTGATGGAAGCAACCGCTGGCAAACGGCTGCTGTAGGGCTCACTGGGCAGATCTCCGCTGAGCTGTGACGGGGGGCGGAGGGGGATGCCCCGGGGTTTGGGGGTGCCTGGGAACTGCAGACAAGGAGGTGACTGTTTCTTCTCTGCTCCTTTAGCAGAGATGTCTGTCGCCGTGCCCAGCACCCCTGTGACGAATGCTGCCCTGCAATGCTTGGAGCAGCTTCCTCTGCTCTCCGGTCCCACACCAGTGGCTCCCAGTCCGATTAAGAAGAGGAGGAGGTCTGAGATGAACAACGCTTCCCAACAGGGAACTTCCCGCAGCCTCAAAGCACGGAAAAAACGCCAGCGGAGAGGTGGGAAAGCAGCAGAGACTCCCAGGGTGACACAGAGCCTGGGCTCCCCCTGTCTCAAAGCAGCAGCCCAGGCACTCCCTGTCTCCCCGGTGCCATCGTGTTGCACCCCCAAAATCTGCCCGCTGACGGTCACCAAAAGCCGCGTGCCCCTGACGATGTCGGCTGCCCAAAACCGCTGCAGCCTGTCCGCCCTGCCCGTCCACGACCTGAACGTGACTTTTGAGGTCTGCGAGGACAACGATTCACCCGGTGTGGCCAACCCAGCTGCCTTCAGCCTGCCTCAATTCCCTGCCTGGGAGAATGTCCAGAGCCTTCTAAACAAGCAGGATGGCCCCTTTGTGCCCAAGTAAGTGCTGCCCTGGATGGCTCACCCATGGTTTCGGGGATCTCCCCCTCCATGGTCTTGCTGTCTGGGTGAATCCTTTGTGGATCACTGCAGCTCTGCTGAGAGGGGAGAGTGGGCAGAAGACACTTGGCCTGCGGATGGGCAGCCAGCAGGCCGAGCTCCTGTGTGAATCGCTTGCAAAGATACAAAAAAGCATTCCAAGAAAATCTGTTTCTCCTTCTCCATTTGCCTTTGGATGTGGAGGAGCATCCTCCAGATGGCTTCTGGAGCCCCAAGTGCTGGGTGGGCAGCAGGTGGGGCACCGCCTCTCCTCCCGGTGAGGCTGGAGCAAGGGTCGGGACTGTGCAGTCTGGGGTTTTTCGTTTCAGTTTTGTGGGGATTTTTTGTTTGTTTTTGGTTTTTTTTTATATTGCTGGTGCTTTAAAGAGGCTCTGGCTTGTACAGAGCTGCGTGAATTTGTGTGACTGTCCAAAACCAGAGATCAGCATGCCCTTGGGAATGCAGGACACCCTTAGGTCTCCCTATCTCCTCCTGTAGCTCTAGGGAAAAATAGTTCCTCTGGCGGGTAACTGGGGAAACTGAGGCACAGGGGAATGGCCCAGCCACCTCAGGGAGCAGCAGTACCTGGGCGGCTGCCGCCTCCTGTGTGGCTCTCCTGAGGATTTATCCCTGTTTGAATCATTTTCCCCTACAAAACCGTGCAGGTTTCCTGCGACTTCTGTTCCCTGCAGGTGGATGGCGTTGGCCCGGTTGCCTCCCAGCCTCGCGAGAGCGGGCGGTCAGGCTCCGGTCCTGGCACTAACCCCCTTTTCCTTGTCTGCAGAGCCTGCGTCTCGGTGTTTGCCATGAGGGGTTCCTCCATCCCCAAGCCCTCCTCTGTCTCCAAAGCATCCGCACAGAAGCGGAAGCAAGCAGAGAGGTGAGACAGCTGCTGGCACCCCGTGCCCCAGAGCGCTCCGTGCAGGCCGCAAGGGCGGGCAGCTCCGGCCTGTGCTCCCCTCTGGGGCTCAGGCCCCCGTCCCTGCCTGCATCGGACCTCGCCTGTGACATCTGGGGATGATGGGGGGCCTCCGCCCTGAGCCTCGGGGGTTTAAAATGGCCCCTTTCTCTCTCGCAGCACCGCTTCCTCCCTGGGTGCGCTCCAGAGCCGCATCGCTCAACTCCCAAGCAGCAGCCAGAGATCTGCGCAGCCCTCCCGCCTCCCAGGTGAGCCCTGGCCCCCTCCGCACCCGGCCGGGCCCCCTGGAACCCCTCTCCCCACAGCACGATGGGCTTGCAGGAGTTGATCCCTGCCTCGGGGCAGGCAGCAAACTGGTGCTGTGCCAGCCCGGTTCCAGTTCAGGCGGGGGGAATACCTGGAATCTGGATGTTTGGTGCTGGTGGAAGATGCTGTTTGGGGTTTGCTGCTTGCTGGCTGCAGCCACAGCCTCGGGGGAGGGTGGTGGGTGCTGGGTGAGGGGTAGAAGGGAGGAGGGAGCTGGCAGCGCCTGGATCTCCATCAGGAGGGGACCTGGCTTTGCTGCTTTTACCCAGGAGCTGTCTCATCCACTTCTCTCCCTCCCCTCAGAACATCCCTCGGGCGCTCTGGCCTGGAAGGGCAGGAAGAGGACCACCAAAGAGCTGGCGCAGTCAGCAGCATCCCCCCTGCTCCCACCCCCCAGCCCGTGAAACTCTTGTGCTGATAGCTGCACCCCCCAGGATCCCTCCCCATGTCCAAACCCAGGTGCCAAACTTTTCTCTCTCTCTCTGGGAGCCCCGTCCCACCCTTCCTGCAGCCCCAGGAGGATCCCCTCAAGCCCTTCTGCCCCTTGAGTTCCGGCCCCCTCCCCTGTCCCCCACTGCGCATACCCCACCTCGGCGCAGCCCTGTGTGTTTCTGCAGCAGATGGATTATTGCTGTTCCCTCTCAGCCCCTCTCTAATCCGCGCCGGGGTGTCGAGTGCTAACAGATGGGTGATGCTAAGAAATAACACACACTTTTATTTTAATAAACCCTTTCGTTTTCAACTAGAGGGGTGAGGGGAGACGTGCGGTTGTTTCTTCTCGCCTCCCCCTTGCGCGGGGAGCCGGGGCTGGGTAGCGGCTCCTGGCTGAGCGGGCCTGGAAGAGGCCCTTGCTCCTGGGGCTGGGCTCTATCGTGGCTTCCCCTCTTCCCCCTACATCTCCTGGCATCGGCGGGACCCCCTGGGTGCCTCCTGCCCCCTTTGCTGGGCCTGGGGGGCTCTGGGCCACTTGCTCCGTGTCCGAGGGCACAGGCAAGAGGCGGTGGAGGCTCCTGCTGCTTTGCTGAGAGAGGGGGGAGAGCGTTTCCACCCTCTTTCCCCCTGCTAAAACCCTGTCCCTGCCACCCCTGTCTCCCTGGTCCTGGGCCAGAGAGCTCTGAGCATCCCTACCTGGGGACCGTGACTGTCCCCTAGCCCCCCTCGACCCCCTTCCTGCCATGCGAGGGCACATCTGGGCACCGGGCCACATCTGGCTGCCTGCACCAGCTCCCCGTAACCACCCCCAGAGGTGACCAAGCGTGGCAGGAGCAGGATGGGGCGTGCTGCTCTCCCCCGGGGACTGGGGTCACCGGCTCCTCCTGCTCTACTTTCCTGCCTGGCAGCGGCAAATCTCGCCTTTGTCTTCTCAGAGGCTGGAAGCTTCTAATTAAAACTTCCAGCCTGCTCCCAGTTCGTTTGTCTCATTAAGAGGGGGCCGAGGAGGAGGAGGGGGGAGAGCCCGGCTCTGCCTCCCCGCAGCCGCTGGGAGTGACAGCTTTCCCTGCTTTGATCCCGACTGCGTAGGAGCTGGGAGAAAATAAATCCCTGGGGAGCAGCGCGGGGGCTCGTGCAGGACCCCAAAGCCCCCGCGCCCCTGCTCTGTCCCCCCCTGCCCCACGGGGCCTGTGCACCCCGGGGGACTTCAGAAAGTCTGTAGGGAGGGAGGTCCCCTGCCACCATGGGCTGTCACGCAGCACGGGTCCCCGGGGATGTCACTGTTCTGGCGGGGTGGGGACACCCAGTGCCGTATATGGGGTCCGTAGGTGCCCCAAACCGGGCGTTTCTGTGGGAAAAAACCCTGCCCGCTGCTGGTGCCACTGGTTGGGGACAGCCGGGGGGACACGGGGCCACCCAGCATGGCGATGGAGGGCTGGCAAGAGGTTGTCCATGGTCGCTGTCCCAGTGCCACCAGTCCCAGTGCCACCAGTCCCACCCGTACGTCCCCACAGATTGCACCCACAGGGACAGGGCTGTTGCCACAACCCTCCCTGACCGGCCGCTGTTGGTGGCCCAGCGATGGTGGCCGTGGGCCAGCGGGGCCTGGCTGTGTGTCCCTGTCCCCGAGCGGGCAGGGAGCCTTTCCCGGCCATCGACTGCCACCTAGCTGCCAGCCGGCGAGACCTGTCCCCGTCCCTGTCCCCACGGCGTCCCCACCAGCACCCCAGGGACCCCCGTCTTCATCCCAGCTGCCCCTCGGGGCACCCACCCCGATGCCACCATGTCTCCCTTACGTCCCTGTGTCCCCAGAGCACCCCCATCCCCTGCTCGCACTGTCCCCAAGGCCTGGCCATGCCCCAGTTTGCGGCCATGACGCCGTGGCTCTGAGGGGCCAGTGCTGACGGTGGCCCCGTGCCCATCACCGCCGCCGTGCCTGGATCCGTCCCCCCGCCTTTCCCGGCAGCGCGGTGCCCCGGCACAAAGGCACCCCACGGCTGTGCCGGGCAGCGCCGGCTCCGGCCCCGCACAAAGCCCCTTTCAGCCGCCCGGGGAAAGCCCCTGGCACCCAGCCCCTGCCCGGGGAGGG
Organism: Nipponia nippon; assembly: GCF_047370975.1. Taxonomy (NCBI): domain Eukaryota; kingdom Metazoa; phylum Chordata; class Aves; order Pelecaniformes; family Threskiornithidae; genus Nipponia; species Nipponia nippon. Next base: position 5,866,363 of record NW_028262350.1, read on the forward strand.
GTCCCGGCCCTCGCTTCCCGCCCAGGCCCCCCAAACTCATTGCACGTGTGACCGGTGACATGGCCACGCACAGGCAGCGCGGCCGTGGCAGGATCAGGCCCCTGCCAGAGCTGGGAAGGGGACCCGGTGTCCTGAGCCCCAGCCAGGCTCCAGCGGCGACCGGCCAGCGCTTTTACAGACCCGCTGGGGTGGAAAGGACTTTGGAGGCTTCAGCCACTTAATTAGCAGCCTGCCTTAATTAGCAGCCTGCCCGCGCTGCCAGGCTGCCTGCAAAGCGCCTCGGCCCGCGGGGGAGACGGGGCTTCGGTGGCCGGTGCTGAGCTGCCTGTCCCGAGGGGATGCGACACGGGGAGCACGGGCGTGTGCGCACGCGTGTGGGCCTGCACGCGTGGCGGTGCACGCGTGTGCGTAGCAGGGTGGCCGTGCGCGTGCACGTTGTGTGTACGTGGAAGGGTGGGTGGGCGTGGGCAGCGCTGGGCGTTGCACGCGTGGTCGGGGAGAGCAGCGTGTGCGCACGTCTGTGCATGCTGCGCGTGCACACACGTGTGTGCAAGGGTAGGCATGCACCCGTGCGTTGCACGTGGCGTGCGTGTGGACATGGGCGTGGAGGGATGGACGGGCGTGTGGACACGGGTAGGTACGTGCGTGCATTTGTAGTTGCACGTGTGTGTGCACGTGCAGGTGTGTGCGCATGGGTGTGTGCGTGCACGCGTGTGGATGCATGCACAGGATGGGGAGGTGCTCACGGATCCGTACCAGCAGCATGCACGGGGGTGTGCATGGGTGTGCGTGCATGGCAGGGTGTGTGCACACACAGGCGGGTGTGTGTGCACGGGGGGGCCGCACACGCGCACGCCCGAGCCAGCCCAGTGTCTCTGCCCTGAGCACTTCGAGACACTGCGGGGGCCAGGGGCGTCGTGGGAGCACCCGTGCTGCCCCATGGCACCGCACCCAGCACCGCTGCTGCCCCATGGTATCGCACCCAGCACCCATGGCACCCCACGGCAATGCACCCAGCACCCACGGTGCCCTGCAATGTTGCACCCAGCGCCCGTGGTGCCCGTGGCACTGCACCCAGCCTTGCACCCAGCACCCACCCACTGGCTGCCCTACGGCCACCGCTCTGTCTCCCGCCCTGGTGTGCGCCTCAGGCCCACCCTGACCCCGGCAGCGCCTGCCGGGGGGGCAGGCGGTGGGCAGGGGGCCATGCCGCGGCGCCCGGGCTGGCTGCCAGGGCACATCCGCCCCCGCCGGGCGCCACAAAGGCCGGCTTTTGTGCCGGGCCTCTGGCTCCCTGGCCAGCGGCCAGCGCCGGGGCAGCCGGGGGCCCCCGGGCTCCATAAAACCCCTCGGGCCGGGCACATTGCACCCACCCCTTCGGCATGGAGAGCCAGCGGCTGTCCTCCTACGGCCGCCGCTTCGGCCCTGCCACCCCGGTGTACCGGGTGCTCCCTGCCAGCCCCCCAGCCCGGCTCCGGGCCCCCCGCAGCACCCAACCGGGTCCCCGCGTGGGTGCACGCCTGGGGTTGGGCTTGGGCAAGATGGACTTCTCGCTGGCTGCGGCGCTCAACTCGGAGTTCAGGGAGACGCGCACCAACGAGAAGGTGGAGATGATGGAGCTCAACGACCGCTTCGCCAGTTACATCGAGAAGGTCCGGCTCCTGGAGCAGCAGAACAAGGTGCTGGTGGTGGAGCTGAACCAGGCGCGGGACCAGGAGCCTTCGCGTCTGGCCGACGTCTACCAGGAGGAGCTGCGTGACCTGCGGCGCCACGTGGAGCAGTTGGCCACCGCCAAGGCCCGTCTGGAGATCGAGAGGGACAACCTCGCCGAGGACCTCGGCAGCCTCCAGCAGAAGTAAGGCACTGCCCGGCTTGGGATAGTCCTGGGGACCAGGGTGGCCACCGGGAGCAGGGTGATGATGAGGATCAGGGTGGTGGTGGGGACCAGGGTGGCTAGCAGGAGCAGGATGGCTCCAGGGACAAAGGTAGCCACCAGGACAGGATTGAGAGTGGCCGCTGGGGTGGGTGTCAGGGTGACTACCAGGACCAGGGTGGCCACCAGGACTAGAGTGGCAGCAGGGACCAGGATGGCCACCAGGATGGTGATCAGGCTTGTCCTGGGGACCAGGGCGGTGATGGGGACCATGGTGGTGGCAGGACCAGGGTGACCCCTGGGCCCAGGATGGGGACCAGGGTGTTCCCAGGGATCAAGGTGGCCACTGAGACAGAGACCAGGGTGGCCACCAGGACCAGGGTAGCCCTGGGGACCAGGCACTGATGAGCACCAGGGGGGTGATGGGGACATGGGTGACAACGGGGACCAGGGTGACCCCTGGGAACAGCGTGGGATGGTGGCAGGGGTGTGGGATGGGCACAGACACCGATGCGGGGTGCGGGTGCTGGTGGCATGGGGCGGCGTCGACCCGGGGGTCCGTCCGTGGGGCTGAAAGTAATGAGTAACGGTGCCGACCGAGTAACGGTGCCTCTGCTCCGGCGCAGGCTGCAGGACGAGGTGACCCTGCGGCTGGAGGCCGAGAGCAACCTGGCTGCCTACAGGCAGGTGAGGGTAGGGGCCGGATCCTGCGTCCCCCATCCTGCACCCCAGGGGCTCAGCCCCCAGCTCAGCATTCCACAGGGATGAGGCAGGGATGGGCAGGGATGGGCAGGGATGGGAAAGGATGGGGAGGGATTGGGAGGGATGGAGTAGAGACGGGGAAGGGATGGGCAGGGATGGGGCAGAGATGGAGAAGGGATGGGGCAGGGATGGGCAGGGATGGGCAGGGATGGAGTATGGATTGGGCAGGGATGGACAGGGATGGGGCAGGGATGGGGAAGGGATGGGCAGGGATGGGCAGGGATGGGCAGGGATGGGCAGGGATGGAGTATGGTTTGGGCAGGGATGGGCAGGGACAGAAGGGAGAGGGATGGGACAAAGATGGGCAAGGACAGGGCAGGGATGGGCAGGGATGGACAGGAGCAGGCAGCAAGGGACTGGGATGCGTTATGATGGGCAGAGATGGGCAGAAAGAGGCAGGAGTGGGCAGGGGCGGGCAGGGCCAGGCAGCTCAGGAGGGAGCAGACCCGGGTGGCCAGCCCTGGGGATGGTCCCTCCTGTCCCCCGCGGTGGCAGGACGTGGACGCCGCTGCCTTGGCTCGCCTGGACCTGGAGCGGCGGGTGGGGACCCTGCAGGACGAGATCGCCTTCCTCCGCAAGGTCCACGAGGAGGTAACCCCGCTCGGGGGGGTCCCGGGGCTCGGGGGGTCCCGGGGCTCGGGGGGGCCGGGCTGACCTGCGCTGGCCCCCCAGGAGCTGCGGGAGCTGCAGGAGCAGCTGGCGCGGCAGCGGGTGCACATCGAGGTGGACGCGAGCAAGCCGGACCTGACGGCCGCCCTGCGCGACATCCGCAGCCAGTACGAGGCCATGGCCGCCAGCAACGTCCAGGAGACCGAGGAGTGGTACAAGTCCAAGGTGCGGTGGGAGCCAGCCACCCGGCGGCTGGGTGCCCTGGCTGTCCCTCCAGGGATGTCACCTTCTCAGGGCTGGGGTTGACCCCCCCCTGGGGTTGAGTGGCTCTGCTTGGTGGGGGTGCATGGGGTTTGGCATCCCCGCTGATGGCCCCTGTCCTGGTTCGGTCCCTGTGGGGAGCAGGGATGTGTCCCCAGTGGTGAGTCACATAGGCACGGTCCCTAAGGAGCTGTGTTCACAGTGACACGGCCCACGTGCACGTCCCGCAGGAGCAGGGACGTGTCCCCTGTGACATCCCACAGCACCATCCCTCCCACCCACAAAGCAAGGACATGTCCCCAGCAACACCGGCCGTCAGGGATGTGTCCCATCTCCACTGTCCCACCAAGAGAGCACGGGATGTCCCCTTTGGGGACGTCCCATGTGTCCCTTCCTGCTGTGGGAACAGGGACGTGTCCCCAGTGCCACATCAAGTGCACGTCCCATGTGCATCGTCCCCCTTCTGCCACGGAAGCAGGGACGTGTCCCCAGGGACACATGGCACTGGGGGGATGTCCCACGTGCACCATCCCACCACCCTGCAGTACTGGGGACGTTTCTCCGTGCCACGTGCTACTGGGGCCATGTCCCTCCCGTGGAGCACAGCTGGGTCGCGTCCCCACACCACATGCCACCGGGACACATCCCTGCCGCCTGGTCCCATCCCATGGCACGTGTTCCCTCCACCAGTTTGCAGACCTGACGGACGCAGCCGCCCGGCACGCGGAGGCCCTGCGCGCGGCCAAGCAGGAGGCCAACGAGTACCGGCGCCAGCTCCAGGCCCTCACCTGCGACCTGGAGGCTCTGCGGGGTTCGGTAGGTGACGGCCGTGGGCTGCAAGGAGGGGGACACGGCCTCAGGGAGCTGCCACCACCACAGGGCTCCCTGGCACGGCGGTGGGGACCACCAGCCCATGCTGGGGGAATGGCTGGTCCCCAAGGATGGGAGGTGGATGGGCGCCATGGAGAGCCCCTAGCTCCTGGGAGAAGGTGGCCGTGGAGGGTGTCACCTCCCCTCTTGGCCCCCCAGAATGAGTCCCTGGAGAGGCAGCTGCGGGAGCTGGAGGAACGCTACGCCCTGGAGACAGCCGGCTACCAGGACACGGTGGTGCGGCTGGAGGAGGACATCCGCAGCCTCAAGGAGGAGATGGCCCGGCACCTGCAGGAGTACCAGGATCTGCTCAATGTCAAGCTGGCCCTTGACATCGAGATCGCCACGTACCGCAAGCTGCTGGAGGGCGAGGAGAGCAGGTGGCGGCAGACCAGGGGCTCCATCCTGCCCTCTCCCCCTCCCTGGCCGTGGCCCAAACCATCCCCAAGTCCTCGTGGTCCCGCTAGGGTGTCCGACCTGCTTGGGGACCACCCTGCAGCCCTCCTGCCCCAGGCCTGGGGGGTGGGGGGCCAGCAGGACCCCAATGCTCTTCCCAACACCCCCCATTGCTCCTGCAGGATCACCATCCCTGTGCAGAGCTTCTCCAACCTGCAGATCCGAGGTGAGGCCGTGGCCATGCGTGGCGGGGGGGGTTGGGATGGTGGCACAAGCAGGGGTGTCTTCTGGGGGCTCAGTGGGAGGAGGCGCCGTCTTGGCCGTCCCTGCCCCATCCAGAAGGACCGGGAGGTTTTCCTCCAAATCTCAAGGGACCAGGACTCCTGGGTTCTCCCCAGACGGGGGGAGGAGTGTGCCATGGCCACATCCCCCAAGGCGAGCGTGTCCCCAAGGCCAATGATGTCCCCGAGACTGACCGACCACATCACCGTGTCCCCAGTGCCAACCGCATCCCCAAGGCCAATGACATCCCTGAGGCCAAGTGTGTCCCCAGGGCCAACTGTGTCTCCAAGGACAACCCTGTCCCCAAGCCCAGTCACATCCCAAAGCCACCCACGTCCCCATGGCCAACCACAGCCCCAAGGACAATCATGTCCACAGTGCCAACTGTGTCCCCAGGGCTAACCACTTCCCAAAGCCAGCCACATCCCCAGTGCCAACCGCATCCCCAAGGCCAACCATGTCCCCAACCACATCCAAAGGCCAACCATGTCCCCAAATGCATCCCCAAGGCCAACCGTATCCCTGAGGCCAACAGTGTCCCTGAGGCTGGTCATGTCTCCAGGGCCACTGTCTCCCGTGGTTCAGGGTTTTCCAGCCCAACCTGTTCCCTTTGGGCCCCTCCACTTGAGCGTGGCTGGAGGAGCCATACCCCGGGCACCAGGTCACTGCCGTGTCCTGCCCATGTCCCCTAGAGACCAGCCTGGACACTAAATCCGTGTCAGAAGGCCATCTGAAGAGGAACATCGTGGTCAAAACTGTGGAGACCAGAGATGGAGAGGTGAGAAGTTCTCATCTGTGGCACCCACGCTGTCTCCCCTTCACCCCTGCGTCCCCAAGGGGGTCACTCGTCGTGCACATGGGGCCACCATCCCTCAACCCCAGGAGCAGCCCGGGCAGGGAGCCAGTGATCCCAGTGCCCTGAGAGCACGGCATGAGCTGGCTCTGGACCATGGTGGGGCTGAGCCTGGCAGCTCATAGAGAAAACTGTCCCCGTCCCTGTCCCCATCCCTGTCCCTGTCCCCAAGCTTGTTCAGAACCCAGGCAGGCTCAGCCGGGGAGGAGAGCCCGCGCCCGGGGTGATGGCCCCTCTCCCTCTGCCTCCAGGTGATCAAGGAGTCCAAGCAGGAGCACAAGGAGGTGGCGTAGGGCGGGCGAGCTGCAGCAGCTGCATGCTTGTAGCCGTAGCTCCGTAGGTCTCGTCTGATGCTGCGCGGGAGCCCCATGGCCAGGCACGGGGCACGGGAGGAGCCGGGGGTGCTTTGGCAGGGGGCATCTCCCTCCCGCCCGCCCTTCGCCTCTTCCACATCGCCCCATGCTCCCGGGACCGCTGACACCCTGTTCGAGGCTGGCTGCTGGCAAAGCACCCATCTGACGGCCAATGCCCGGGGGAGGCGAGTGGTACCGGGCAGAGCCGATTGCCCCGGCCAGGATGCTGCCGCGTTCCCACAGCACGGAGGGACTGGTGGTTTTGGGGCCGTGCTTGCGCTCGCCCTGGGTCTCCAGCTCGCCAGTGCCCAGGGAGAGAGTCCGTCCTGTTTCAATCTCCGTGCACTGGTCGTACAAGATGGCGGTGCCAGGAGCATCTCTGCCTGCATCCCACCTTGCTGCCCTCTCCTTGGTCGGGGAGGCCACCCCAAATCTCCCTGGTGCACTCAGGCCCCGAGCATCTTGGGGGGGGCTGCAGGGGACAAGGTACCAGCTGGTGAGGGACATTTCCCCGTCACCAAGCATCAGGTGGGCTTAGCCAAGAGGCACAGGCAGGAGGAAGGGGAGGATGGAGAGGCAGGGTGCTGTCAGGATGGTGTAAAAGGGTGATGAAATGGGGATAACGAGGGGTTCTGGGGACGCTGGGGTGTCCCGGGTGGTTTGTGGGGTGGCAGCAGTGGTGGGCACGGCAGGCTGGGTGGCCTCATGGGCTTCTGCTGGCACAGTGCCATGGGGCTGTCCTGACCCCCACTGGGTGTCCGCCACCAGGGTGTCCCCATCACCGTGGTGGGGAAAAACGGTCCTAAGGGGCTCGTGGCGAGGGGTGACCCACGGCCGTGGGCCTGGCCCCTCGCCTGGGGGGGTCCCACGCAGGTGAAAATGGAGAGGAGGGGAGTGCAGAGGAGGAGGGTGTCGGGGCACTCATGGGTGCTCTCAGGGCAGGAGGTGCCTCCCGCAACCCAGGAATGACGGGGGAGGACAGACGGAGCCATCCTCATCCCGCCTGTCCCACCTGGGCTCACACTAGGAGCCAGGGGGGCCAGGGACCGGGGGCTGCCCTGTCGCAGTCCCTGCCACACATGGAGCCCAGGCCCACCCCCCTCGTGGGCATTCAAGATGGGGAAATCCCTTGTCCCTGGGCTCCACGTGGCCCTGTCCCCCCATCCGTCCTCCCGCCGGACCAGCACATGCCACCAGCCCAGCCGGGGCCATCACCCAGCCCGGTGCTTGCCCGCAGCCCCTGTCCCCACCTTTGATTTAGCTACTGACCATGAGCGAAACCTGCCCTGATGCCACCTAACATCGGAGCAACAACCCAGCAGCGCTTCTCATACCCCATAAGTCCTTTGGGATGAGCACACGGGATGCCACTTGGATGCCATCCCCCTCTGTCCCCTCTGTCCCCCTCATCCCCTGGCTCAGGCGCTGAGCCTGCTTTGCAGCTACCAACTCCAGAAAGGCCGTTCCTGGGGCAGGAGATGTGACAGGAGACCCGGGTGCTGCCCAGGTTTGGCATCTGGGGTGGGATGGCGGCGGCCCGGGGGGCTCGGTCCCCCGCGAGCAGCCTCTGCCTGGAGCTTTGCAGCCCACGTCGCTACTGAATTAATGCACTAACGCCCGCGGCAGCTTGAGATGAGAAATAAAGCTAACGCAAGCGCTGTGCTTCCACGGTCGTGCCTGCAATCCACCTCTCCGCAGCCAGCGCCGTGGGTTATTTGGGATTAGCTGGGGTGGTGAGGCCCTTCTGGAGGCCAAACTGGGCTCAGTTTCTGGGGGATGCTGTACCCCAAGGCATGGCCAACGCTTCATGGGTCAGCACCCGTAAGGGATTGCACCAGAGGGGAGGCGGGTGCAGGCACAACCCTCCTGGAGCTGGCAAGCAGGCAGCAGGGTGGGAGAGATCCCCTTCCCAGGAGGGAGGGGAAGAAGGGATCTGCTCGGGGGTCTTCAGCCCCAAACCCAGCTCCTTCCCCGCACGAACCCAGGCTGCGGCTCCTGGGAAGCTCCTGGGATCGGCTGCAGCTGTCAGGACTGATGGTGGAGTTGAGATCCTGCACATCATCTGTGTGGCGCAAGTGCCCGAGCATCGCTGGGACCCTCCAGGCTGCCCGGCCTCCCAGACAGTGGTATTTCTCTTGGGAAACCTGAAATCACCAAGCCATGTCCTTGAAACAAGGAGTGGAGATGAGCTCCGCGGGGAAGTCCTGCTCTACGCTGAGGAGCAAACGAGTTGCCACCTAAACCCTGCAGAGATGCCATCCTCTGTGCAGGACATCTTTTGTCGGGCATAAATATCGACTCACAAGTCTGTGCTGAGACAGGCAAGTTAAAAAAAAAACAAAACACCAGAGAGATTTCTGAAGAACTCCACCAGATTCATTTGGAAATGTCTTTTTCCCCTTCAAAAAGGAAAGATTTAAAAAAAAGGGGTTTGCTCCAGCTAAGGAGCTCAAAGGAACATTGAACATTTTGAAATGTTGGCACTCAAAGTTCTCATCAATGAAAAACAGTTTAAAAAAAAAAAAAGGGTAAGAAAAGCAAGAATTAATTGGATTTAAATAGTTTGGTGGATCTTTTTAGCAGCCTCTTAGAAAACCAGCTCTAATAAATCACTCATGCAGTTCAAGAAGTCTGTAGAGCTTGGCCAGAAAATCTTGCAACAACTCCAAGCATTCTTTTGAAAAGGACTGTATTGAGCTTAAAACCCCGCCGCAAGCCAGCGGCAGAGCCAGGAACAAGTCGTGAGGGTGTGCAATGCCCGCCTGTCCCTACCAAGCCGTACCAATCTGCAGCTCGGGGAGTTTTCTGCATCAGCCCTCGCCGTCGTGCTCTCGACCCAAAAGGGAGGACGAGCAGGTGCTGGCAGAATTTGGTCACATTGATTTGTAACGGTCAGAATATTAGAGATTTCTAACAAGAATGATCCAAGGTGTAAGAGTGACCTGTCGGGACCATGGTGGAGATGCTATGTCCTACCAGGGCACCTGAACACCCGCCAGCAGCAGCGGCACACATGGATGATGATGAAGATGATGCTGATGAGCACGTAGCTCGCGCCGATGACCTTGACGGCGTAGATCGTCTCGGGATCATTGAGCGTCCGCCTGCGCCGACGCCGGTACATCACGCTGAGACGGAAGCCGGACACCATCTTGCCCTCCCGCCAGCAGAAGTAGGTGCCTCTGTCGCTGACCCGGACCCGCTGGATGTGCAGGTGGTTTCCGTGGTCGATGAAGACCCGCATGCTCTTGTTGACACCTATGAGGTAGCGGGAGCGGTAGAGCCGGACGGACTCCTTGTCCCAGGCGACGGCATGCTCAGGCCGGGCTCCTGGGCACGCGATGATCAGGTCAATTCCAATGGGCTGCTTGTGAAACTGCGTGGGGACGTGGGGCAACCAGGGCTTCTCGCCCACCTTGGAAATGACATTGGAGATGGCCTGCACGCCTTCCTCAGGGACCTCCTCCTTCAGGCAAGGGGTCAGGCAGCTCCGGATGGCCACCTCGGGTCTCCGGAGGCGGCCGGCGCGCTGGAAACGCGCGGGGACAGCCCTTGAGCCGCAGGACGTGACGTTGGGCACGGCAGCACGATAGCGAGGGTGCAGCTGGGCACTCTGCACATAGCAGAGCCCGATCCGCCGCTGCTCGCCTCTCACCCCGCAGCGGTCACATCTGGTCCAGTCCCAGAAGGTGGTGAAGAGGCTGAAGACCTTCTTCGTGTAGTCATCCTGGACGTGCTGGCCTCTGTCCACAAAAGCCACTGTGATGTGCTTCGTGGGCTGCACATCCACATCATAGCCATAAAAGAAGTCCCCTTTCTTAGTGCCACACAGGTAGTGTCCCGAGTCCGTCACCTGGGCTCGGAAAACGATGAGACTGAACATCCGGATACTGAAACGCTTCAGCACATCGCTGCCCGCGTGGATATGGCCCGAGTCGACAACCACAGTGCCGGCAAAGTCCGTCAGGACTGTGGTTTTGTGGCTGCCCATGTTCTTCTGGAAGTACCAGACGACAGAAGAGACCTCTTCGGGTTTGCAATTGCAGGGAAGCTCAAAGGTCATGTCAGCCAAGTAAGCGGCGTTGTCGAACATCAGGAAAGCAGGACAAGCCATCCTCTTGAACACATCTCCTTTCTCTTCAATCGCAAAAGCGTGGAGAACATCTACCAGGCAGAGGAGAACGGCGGCTCCTGGCAGCCTCGTCACCATCGCGCCAGGCGGTCTCTGCAGTCAGCAGAACCAACCCAGCCACCGCGTCCTCAGCGGGGACGGCAGGAACCCGCGCGTGGGGTTAGCAGTGCCAGCACGGGGCAGGGATGGTGCGCACACCAGCTCGCTCAGCAAAGATGGGGTTTGCAAGTGACCCCCCCGTCTGCAGTGCAGGTGGCTGACAGCAGGGATCAAACAGTGGCTGAGATATCCCATCTCAGCCGAATATCTGCTGGGAAGCACTCCGTCCTGCCCTGGGGCAGGCTGTCCCCCGGGACACGGACTCTAGAACCTCTCCCCTCTCCCGGATACTCTAGAGTGTTGTCCGTGCCCTGGACAACGAGCAGGCAGGCCGTTCGTGCAGCACAGCCACAGAGGGAAGATGCAGCGTGGTGAGGACAAGGGAACTGCCAATGTCTTCTTGAAAGACTCGCGTGCAGTAAATGTTAAAGATTGCTCTGATCCCTCTGAGAGCAACGCACCCAGAGAAGACCCTCCTCTGACGGCAGCTGACCTCCGTAGCCCAGAACAAGAGGTTTCAGACGTGGTATTTAGACTTCTACATCCTCCTTGTTGGCTTTCCAAGGATTTGTGTGCTGAAGCCCCTCCGCACAGGTAACGTTTGAGACTCCTCCTTGCTAAGTGATTGAGCGAGGCTTTTCATTCACATCACCCTTGCCCGGGCTGATGCTGGAACCAGCCCTAGAGGCCTTAAATGCCTCTCTCCTACGCTGAGGGTGAGCTATTTGCTCCCCACTGACTCTAGCCGGACCTTCAGCTCAGCTTTTGGCACTTCTTAAGCAGACGCTCAGCTCAGACCATGAACTCACGGATTGGGAAACTGATCCCAGCTGGTCCAACAGCCCGTCCTCCCATAAACGCTCACACAACTTCTCCTGTACTTCATTTCTCCTGAGTCTTCTCACCAAACCACGGGGATTTTGCCTTTCCCCAAGTGATGGGGACGCAGCAGGCTGCTCCCATCCTTGACATAGGATGTGAGTGCAAGCCCTGAGCCTCCGGACTGCTGACAGCACTGTGACTGTTCCCACCAGAGCTGTAACTGCTGTGCCGGGGCCGTTCCTGCACCAACATCCTCCATCCTGACCTTGGGAAACTCCAGGATCTTCGTTGTTTTGTTTAAGACTTCGGCGCTCAGCTTTCTGCTAGTCCTCAGGTTTGCAAGTGTTATGCAAAGGCAAGAGGAATGGCACCCACAACAGATGGCAGGGACACAGGTGTCCCCAAGATAGATGCCACAAAGCCCAACATTCAAGTCCCAGACCGCAGAGGATAACCAATTAGGTGCCCAGTGGTTTCTACCAAGAAGGTGGGAGAGGGATGGTTACAGTCTGCCAGGGTGACTCTACCTTTTGCTCCTCTAGCTGGGTTTTGCAACAAAACAGACCTGACAGTTGTTTTCGAACTGAATTCAAGGGAGTCTGAGCACTGTAACATACACTGGGCTCCTCAGCACACGTGGGAGAAGCTTGAGGATCCTCCCAGACCAGAACTGCAAGAGAGCTTCGTGGGTAGGTGCTGAGCTGTGCCATATGAAGGCCTCTCTGGTCGGCAGCCAAAACAGAAGTGCGACTCAATTTAAACACAGTATTAGGCAGTCCTGGAGAGTCTCTTTGTTGGACTGATGCCTGCCAGTTCCTTCTAAATTTCAATTTATGTGGAATTTCAGCAAATCAGGTAGTGTCTGAGATCATAGGACCGTGAGGTGACAGGATCTCTGAGGTTTACCCCTTGGCCTGCTGGTTGGGATAGATGAACAATAAAATAGCTGGTCGGGTAGTCCCATATACACCACCTTGCACTGCACTGCCACCTCCATCAGCCCATTCTAACCTCAGCGGCTGCACAGTTAAACACAAAGTGTCATTGATTACATTTCTTAAATCTGAGTGACAACAGACAGAGATGAAAAAGGGAAGGGACTATTTGGGTTTTGGTTTCTCCTTCAAAAATACCAGCCTAGTTGGTCTTTGTTCTCCTCATCTGAGAGATTCTCACAGAGCCATTCTGTGAGGACACCCTGGCCCAGAGATCACAACACAGTCCTCTCAGTAACTGACCTTTATTTGTGCAGAACTATTGCTCTGGGTGGCTCCCAGCTACAGAGAAATGTACAGCAACGCTCCAGAAGTATCCCATTTAGCTGTCTCATACGGTGATGCCAAAGTCAAGCTTTGAGCTTCTTTTGCACTCTGTTTCTGCAAGACCCTGGTGCTTCTGCTCCTTCAGGGGACCTGGTAACATTTCATCAGCTCCATCACTATCCTTTTCTCCTCGGCTTCCTCTTGCAGGCCGGTGTCCATGACGTGGGCTTCCCTCTCTGCTTCGCAGCTGGCTGGGCCACTGGGCTGGCCAGCGGTCCAATAATCCCCACTCATGCTCCACAGCTTCCTAAACAAATCCCTGCTGCTCTCCTTCTCTGACTCGCTCAGAAGATCCACGTTTAACCCGAAGCGCTTGGTGCCCGAAAGGCTCTGTAAGATCTGAAGGATGGCATCTCTGTCTTCACGACAGACGTTCTCTGCCAGCACCGTAAGGAATTCACCCAGGAGGCCAAAGCCCAAGTCAGCCTGAAAGATTCTGCCCAAGGCCTTGCCTCCGAGTTCAAGCAAAAGCTGGTATTTTTCTTTTCTGCTTTTTAAGCATCTGCGCCAATCTCTGTAAAATTCAGCAGAGGTTCCGGGCAGTTGATCCAGTTCCTGAAGGAAAAAACAGTTACCAGTTCCTTTTGTTTTGTTTCCACTTGAAGATTTTTATACCCCCCCACCCCTCGATCAACCTGTGGATGGCTGAGATGTTTTTAATACAGGCTTTGATAGCACAAAGGGCTGCATGAACCTCCTGAGGTGGCAAAACATGGAGAAAGACAAAGAAATACCAGGTTCCTCAAGCCCCATAGAAACCAGAGAACTTCAGGGGAAAATAATGGAAGAATGGACGAGACCTGAAGCCCAGCATGGATGAACACAGACCAGCAGTGGAGTAACCCCAACCCTAACCAGAACCAGACACGCTGCCCAGTCTGGATCCACCATCACTGCTCGGGAAGGGACCTCCTGGAGACCGGGGTAGCTCAGTGCAAACCTCTGCTCCATCTCGAGCACCATGAGGCAAATCAAAGCGGTGAGGAGATAAAAGATATGAGATGTGAAACCCAGAAAACAGGCAGATGGCCCTAACACACCGTCTCCTAACATACCACATTCGTACGGTCTGCGGCAAAGAGCTCGCGCTAAAAGAGAGACCCAAGCTCAATGTGGCATCTCCAGATAAAAGGAAATCCCGTTTTATACAATACGTAATTGAACTGCTGAACTCATCACCACTGACTTAACTGATGCACAGACGGAAGGAGGATTAAAATGTTTAGGCTTTTATACGGATAGCAAGAACAAGGCACAGCAACATCAAGCTGTGTCTAAACACAAAATGGAGAAGCCCTGGAGATCAGAGCCCAAGCGCTAATGGGATTAGGAACAGAATTTGCTCTGGGGAGATCATTGCTCAGTCCAGGAAAACACAAAGCTGCCTAGAAGAGTTGCAAAAGGATTTCATAATAAACAAGCAAATGACATTAGGTGTCAAAAAATCCATGAGGAACATCTATGGGAAACATCCCTGGCTACACGTCCAGTGACCAGGACTCTCCAGCGTGGGCAGAGCCCGCAAGAGGGGACAGGACAGAGGTCACTCAAATCACAAATGACCTGGATAGAAAATGCTGAGTCACTATTTCCCACAGCTGGAGAACGAAGGAACATCCAGCGAATTCATGAGGCAGCAGGTTTAAAATAAAATAGCACTTTTCCATATCATGCATATCATGTGTGGGGTGAAAAAGAACTGGCTACGTTCACAGAAGATCTGTGGTCTGTGGCTATTAAATGCTTGGTCTCTAAGCTGCAGCCAGCTGGAAGAGTGTGGTCAAGGGAGGGCACACTTCCCCAAGAATCTGTTACTGGCCACCATCAGGGTATTGGGAGCACTGGTCTGACGCTGCGCAGCTGGTCTTAAGAGTCCCACAGGGTGGAAGCAGACTCTTCTTGAGGCAGCTGGTGCAAGTTCTGACCAGACACAAAGTAGGGGCCAAACTGAACACTGGGGTTATCTAAACACCAGTGTTCCTGGAGACTTTGGGGGCTTGCTCACGTGTAGAGATATTTCTGTAACTCTTGCATTTTAAAATAATACCCAATTTTTAGGTGTTGACAAAATCCCAGAAAGCGTCTCCCTCACCTGGGGTATCTCCACGTCGTTGGCTTGCGGGGCCTTGGCGCGGGCTGCACAGGGATTCCACAGCACGTTCCTCCCCTTACCCATCTTGTCCTTTTTCTCCAGGGGCTTCAGGTGTGATGCCAGCACGATGTTCCTGCAGGCAATGAGAAGGGGATGGGATACTTAGCAAGATCAAATACTTTGAAGCTTAAAGCTTCTTCTCCGAGGCAATTTCTGAGTTTGGGCCGTATGTATCATCCAGAGGGACCAGAGGCTGGAGGAGCAGGCCCATGTGAACCTCATGAACTTCAACAAGGCCAAGTGCAGGGTCCTGCACCTGGGCTGGGGCAGTCCTCAACATCAGCACAGGCTGGGGGATGGACGGACGGACGGACGGACGGATGGATGGATGGATGGAGAGCAGCCCTGAGGAGAAGGACTTGGGGATAGTGGCGGATGAAAAGCTGGACATGAGCCGGCAATGTGCGCTCGCAGCCCAGAAAGCCAAGCGTCTCCTGGGCTGCATCAAAAGCAGCGTGGCCAGCAGGGCAAGGGAGGGGATGCTCCCCCTCTGCTCCGCTCTCGTGAGGCCCCCCTGGAGCCCTGCCTCCACTCTGGGGTCCCCAGCGCAGGACAGACACGGACCGGTCAGAGCGGGTCCAGAGGAGGCGACGGAAATGGTCCGAGGGCTGGGACAGCTCTGCTGTGGCGAGAGGCTGAGGGCGTTGGGGTTGCTCAGCCTGGAGAAGAGGAGGCTCCGGGGAGACCTCATTGCAGCCTTGCAGTACTTAAAGGGGGCCTACAAGTAAGAGAGAGATTTTTTTTGTACCAGGGCCTGTAGTGACAGGACAAGGGGCACCGGTTTTAACCTGACAGAGGGCAGGCTTAGATGGGACATAAGGAAGAAATGTTTTGTGACGAGGGTGGTGAGGCACTGGCACAGGCTGCCCAGAGAAGCTGTGGCTGCCGCATCCCTGGAAGTGTCCAAGGCCAGGTTGGACGGGGCTTTGAGCAACCTGATCCGGTGAGAGAAGTCCCTGGCCCTGGCCGTGGTTGGACTGGGTGATCTGTCAAGGTCCCCTCCGACACAAACCACCCTGTGATTCTATCAAACAAGATCAGGATTCATCATGAACCATCAGAGGGGGGTCAGAGGACAAGAGAAGATATTGCATGGGGCACTGGGCAGGCACATCCTCCTCACACCTCAGTGTTAATCCAGTCGTCAGGACCAACACGGCAGGAATTTCCCCATAGGCTGGACTGCTACCGAGCACCGTGGTTCCTCCGCAGCACGGGGAATGGCTCGCTCCCCAGGAGCTGGGCATTTCCAGCCAACGGTTCCTCCAGAGCCAGGACCCAGGAACTGGCACAACTGTTTCCTCCTTCCCTTCTCTTACAATACGCTGCAGTTTCTACGGCTTTGGGACTTCCAGAGGAAAGACCCTAAATTCTTACAGGGCCTAGGGACTGTTCCGTAGCTTGCAGCACGCTGGGCAGGTACATTTTTGCGGATTCATTCGAATTCAGCATCTTATTACGCTGACATCTGCGACTAACTACAGCAGCCCGGACACGGTGGCTCAAGTGGTTCCTCGCATCCCGTGGGATGAATCCCTGCAGTTAGGCCTCCCAATAACGGGCAGGAGATCTTTGAAGGGGTCCAGGTCTCTGCTCCCATGCTAGTGTGGGCTACGCAAGTGAAGACGCTGCACCCACAGAGAGAACCTGCTCCGTTACTTTCCTCAGATTACGTCTACTGTTACCAATACACTGATAAAACAGCTTTAAATCACTCAGAAATCCTTTTACAGGGACCGGCAAGAAGGTCGGGGGAGAAAACACCATTTTCAAGTGTTTTCCTGCCTTGCAGGGATCAGACGGCACGACTGAATGCAGCTGTGAATTTGTGTAAGTCTGCCAAGGGGTCGTCAAAGTCCTGGATCCACCTACAGAGCCGTCTGTGGATGTCAAGGGACAGGGATTTCCCCGGACGGATCTAGAGGTGGATCCGGGACTTTGGTGGGCGTTGGGAGTGCCCTGCGCTGCCTCTGCGGAGCCTCCCTGCCATCCCCGGGACACAACCTGCTCCCGAACCACCTTGGACAAGGTGGCGCCGGGTTTGGGAGCAGGAAGGTGCTGGGTGGGGCGCCCGGGGACAGGTGTCACCCTCTTCTGCGTCGCCACCGTGGCATGGGGCGTGCGGGGGGCAGGGAGGGCAGGGCAGGCTGGCAGGGCTTGGAGGGTGGCTGCTGCGCCCGGGAACGGGGCGAGAGGAGGGGACAGCGAGCCGTCCCACTGCCGGTCTCCGGCTTGGCCACCATGGGGACCTGCCCTGGAGCTGGAACATCTGACATCTTACCCCCACCCCAGCAACCTTTTTTGGGGGCAAATCTTAAAGAAGGCTGAGTTTCTGTCCCAGCGGGGCTCTGTGCCACAGGGCCGTGGCCTTGTCGGGAACGCCGAAGCTGGGGGTGCTGCCCTGTCAAGCCGCGCTGATGGTCACCCGGAGAAGAGCGCACCGACGATCAGTGCGACCGCCTCCGGGAGCGAGGTTTGAGCTGAAAACCCGCCGGCTGACCACCGAAGTTCCAAACGAGCTCCAAAAGGGCTCAAAACCCACCCGTGAGGTCAGGTCGGCCCCGCGGCAGGAGCACCCGGCACCGAGCACTCAGTGACGGCGCTGGCAAAGCCCTTTGGGGTAGGGAAACCCCGAAACCTCCCCGCTGCCCCGGGCGGCCCCCGCCAGACCTGAACTCCTGGTAGGAGGGGAGGCGCTGGCGCAGGGCCCGCAGCTTGGCCTGGTTCTCCCTCTCCCGCCTCTCGTCGGCCGCCACCGCCGCCCGCAGCTCCCGCTCCAGCGCCACGGGGTCGAGGGCTCCGTCCGCCTCCATCCCGGCCCTGCTGCCCACCGGGAGCGCGGGGATCCGGCGGGGATCCGGCAGGGATCCGGCGGGGACCTGAGGCCTGTGGGGACAGGGGGGACGGGGGGGGACAGGGGCACCCCTGGGTGCACGGGGACCCCGCTCCTGTCGTGACAGTCCTGCCAGGGCTGGCCCTGGGGATCCCGCTCCTGTCACGACAGTGCTACCGGGGCTGGCTTCAGGTACGCTGTTCCTATTGCGATAGTGCTACCAGCCCTGGGGACCCCACTCCTATCGTGACAACCCCCCTCTTATCGTGACAGTCCTACCAGGGCTGGCCCTGGGGACCCCACTTCTGTCGTGATGACACCACTCCTATCGTGACAACCCCACTCTTATCGCAACAGTCCTGCCTTGGCTGGCCCTGGGGACCCCGCTCCTATTGTGATAGTCCTGCCAGGCCGCACGCACCACCAGCCCCAGGCACCCTCGCTCCTCTCGCGACAGCCCTGCCAGGTTGTGCACATGGATGGCAACTGGGAACCCCGCTGCTATCGCGACAGCCCCGCCGGGCCACGCCTACCGCCGTCCCCGAGGCCCCTCACTCTATCGCGACAGCCCAGCCGAGCTCCCGCCGCCGGCGCGCGCGGGCGCCGCTCCCGTCGCCATAGTGACAGGGCAACGCGGCGCGAGGCCCCGGCGGGGCTGCCCGCGCCGCGCCTGACAGAACCGGCCCCGCCGCCCCCCTGCGGCCCGGCCCGAGCCGCGGCCACCGGGACCCCACCGGACCCCACCGGACCCCGCCGGCACCGTCCCCGGCCTCGCCCGCCCCATCCGCCCCTTCCTCCGCGGGCGCGGCCCTGACCGCGGGCGCGGGCGGGCTTTGTCGCGACAGGCAGTGAGGGCAGCCCGGGGGCCTTCCGCGGCGGTGTCGGCGGCGCCGGCGGCGAGGGCAGCGCGGAGGGTGAGAGCGGGCCGGGGCCGGGGCCGGGGCCGAGGAAGGTGAGGGCGAGGGCGAAGGCGAGGGCGGGGAGAGGGCGAAGGCGGGGAGAGGGACCCGGGGAGGAGGCGGTGAAGGCGGAGGGCGCTCGGCGGGCAGGCCGGGGGCCCTCGGGGCGGTGCAGGGCCCCGGTGAGGGGAGGGAGGGCCTGGGAGGCCGCGCAGGCTGCGGGTCGGGGCCGGGGCCGGGGCCGGGGCCGGGGCCGGGGCCGGGCAGGGAGCCCCGGTGCGGTGGGTGGCTCCGGGGGCGGGGAGCCGTGGGTGCGCGGGGCAGAGCCCGCACCGACCCCCTGCTGCCCGCCCCCAGCATGGACACCGACCTGTACGACGAGTTTGGGAACTACATCGGGCCGGAGCTGGACTCGGACGATGATGATGACGAGCTGGGGAGAGAGTCCAAGGACCTGGACGAGGTGAGCGGTGGGGACGGGCGGAGGGGCAGTGGCTCATGGGGGCCTCATGCTGCCCCGCACCCCCCATGGGAGCCGGGGCTGGGCACCGTGGTCTTCACAAGCTGCCAGTGGTTCCTTTTCCGTGCCGGGCTCTGGCTCTGCAGTCAGGCTTTGTTCAGGGATGGGATTTGCCTCCTGAGGATCAGAGGGATTTGGTTTTTAAAGGATTCAGCAAAAGCTGCCGTCCTGTGCCTGTTGTAGAGGGAAAGACAAAGTTTCTGCTTGGATCGCGGTTGGAACCGGGAGCTTCTGTAGCTTAAGCCACATTTGGCTTTTTGGTTTGTGCTCGGTCAAATGGAGGAGCCGTATCCATTCAGCGAGGGCTTCAGGCCTGTAGTAACACGCGCCAACGCTACAGCAGCGTCGCAGGGAGCTCAGCTCCCGGGTGGCGAAGGCAGAGCAAGGCTTCACGGACACCAGAGAGGGATGAGGGAAGGGAGGGCAGCAGAGGCTGCTGTGCCACAACCGGGGAAGCGTCGGAGGACTGAGGGAGCCCCTTCTGGTCTCCCATTCCTGCAGTTCGTCTGAAAGTGGTGGTGTGTGTGACTGGGGCTGTGTCGTGTGTGCGAGCGAGGGGTGGGAGCTGCTGCAAGTGCTCTCGCTGTTCCTTTTCAGGCTGTGCCACCGTCCCACAGTGGGACTCTGTGCATTGCTTACAGAGGGCACCTCTGCAAGCTGCTCTGCTGCCTGACGTGAGGCGCCGGAGCCGCGTTGCTGGTTCCCTGGCTGGGTTTGTAGCTCTCTTTTGATGTACGACTCGGAGCCTGTGCTTTCTGGGGTGAGCGGTGTTTGTAAAGCGCTTCGGTGCCGGCAGCAGCTGAATGTGGGCGTTGGTTGCAGCTCGAGGATGATGATGACGATGACGATATGGGGGACCATGACGAGGACCACCCTGGGATGGAGGTGGTGCTGCATGAGGATAAGAAATACTATCCCACCGCTGAGGAGGTCTACGGGCCCGAAGTAGAGACGATAGTACAAGAGGAAGACACGCAGCCTCTCACTGGTAAGTGGTGAGGAAGCAGCGAGTCAGGTACAGAGGAAGGAGAAGACTCTTGATGGATCCTTGGGAAAGGGAAAATAATCTTCCCTTCCGTTCTCCCCATTGGTTTTAATGCCCCTTTCGAATTCCCTCTTGGCCCCAGGAATGCGGAGACTCTTGTTTGTCTAGCGCTGCACAGATTTTGGCACTCGGGATTATTACAAATGCCAAACGAACTTATGTTTGGAAGAACAGATATCAGCAGATACTGGAAAGATATATAAGGAGAAATGAAAATGCATTTAAGTCGTCTCATTTGATCCTTCCAAATAGAATAGAATAGTTCAGTTGGAAGGGACCTACAACAATCTAGTACAACTGCTTTTATAAAAAGCTAAGAGACTCTGTCAGCATAAAAATTGTGGTTTTGTCTGCAAGAGTGCAGACAGAAATGACCGTTTCTGAGCCTGCTGGGTTCAGGGTCTCTGGTAACAGTGGTTTATTGTTCTTTCTCTTGTTTGCAGAGCCTATTATTAAACCCGTGAAAACCAAAAAATTCTCTCTGATGGAACAGACGTTACCGGTCACTGTCTATGAGATGGAGTAAGTAATATGTAGGGGTTTTAAGCGTGTACGTTGGCCCAAGCCATCTGTGCTGCGATTTCCTCGCTTTTTGTTGTTTGCAGGCAAAGGTGGGGAGGCAGAGTGGTGTGTACTATGTGGAGGAGGCCGATTTCGGGGGGCATTGGCTTAGTTCCTTACTGACACCAGCAACAGAACTGAGTGCAGCCGCTTCCCAGGTTTTGAACCAAAAAGAAGAGGAGGAAAGTACAAGACTAACCATTTTACAGATATTTTCCCCTCCACATAATGCAGCCTAGTGCATAGTTTTCTGACACTGGGATGTAAATCTTGCCTCGACAGCTGATACAAAGCTCGATAATTGGAAACCTTTGTGGTGCAGGTTTGCTGGAAACAAATTTTCTTGACTGGCTCAAGACATATTCCTATGGTCAGTGCGTGGCACACCTCATACTGGGCCGTTTTGGTTTGATCCCAGTGACCATTGGGCTACTGCTGTCTCAAATTAATTCCCGTCTATCCTGGAGGAGTTTCTGGGGGGAATTTTTACGCCACCGGTTGTATGCAAAGTTGCATCGTAGTTCAGCATAACGCTGCAGCTAAGCTGCACTTCTGCTGCACTTGATCGTCTCTGCTGGTTGTGCCCCGCAAAGCAGCCACTGGGACACTGGGGTTGAGAGAAAACCCTGGGAAAAATTCCAAACACATTTAAAAACTGAGATATAAGATCTCACGCAAGTTTGGAAAGGAATAAAACCAGTTGTTTACTTTCCCTATTAAAAATATATATAATCTTAGCGTCAACATTTTGTCGCTGGGCGGAGGGGCTCTGTATCCCTGCGTGTATAGTGTTTCTGTATCGTCTTCTATTTGAGGATGAACAGATTGAGCTGCGTGAGCGTCTTGTTAGCCTCATCTTTCCATACGCCACTTCATGGCTAGTCAGAGCTTTTTCCAATTTTTAATAGCCGTCTTCAAGTGCAGATCCCGGAACCAGATGCAGGCTGAGTAGCAGTTTCCCGTGTGCCAAACAGACCCCAACGTGAGCAGTCCCTCTGCGTATCATCAAGGATCCTGTTATTTTCTGGCAACAGAATTTCGCTGGAGTTCGTATTCAGTCAGTTGGTTACTTGGATGCCCAGGACCTTCTTGGAATGGCAGCTTCTTGGGGCTGTCCCCTGATACTCTCAGTTTGGCCGTGTTCATTGATCAGAGAGATTTTTGGTACAGCCAGATATAAACCAGAAAGCCGGCTGGGTCTTATTTTTCGAAGCAGCCCATTTTGCTCTTAGTCAATGACCCGTACTCTTCATTATCTATTGCGTTCCTGATCCCTGTGTCCTCTGCTCCTTCCATCTGTAATGAATTCCTCTTCATCCTGTTCATTGATACAAATGGTTAGGATGGGGCCAGGAGAGATTCCCTGTGGGACTTAACCAGAAACCTGCAAGCTTGGTATTGATTTCTCATTTAGGCTTATTTTAAGACCAATAAGCAAGCTTTTAATCAGTATTATTATTGATTTTTGTATTTTCTAGCTCTTAATCAAAATGTTGTCCGTTAAGAAGTCCACTGCATCAGTGGAAATTAAATCTTTTTAAAAAGGAGATTATTTGACAGCATTTATTTTCTGCAGACCCATAGCAATGGATACGTGTTTTACAGCCTCCCGTTATTTTTGAGAGGAGTTGGTAATTTAGTATCTCAATTATATTTTGGCCAGGATCCATGCAGAAGTGACCGGCCCATCATTACCCAGCTCATTTGCTGATTCTAAAAAGATTTAAATTTCATTACTGTTTTCTTGAGTCCCTGGGAACATCACTGTTTTAAGACCTGAAAACCAGAATTCATGATGGTCTGCGGAGCCCCCTGGCTACCTTTTAAAACTGCGTGGGCTGCTCGTTATCCAGCTCTGTGATTTACTTGACTGCCTGCCACTATTTGAGTGGAAGTATTTAATCATCTGTGTACATGGATGTGACTTTTGCTCTAATACCGACTAGAAGAGAAGAAGAATATTCAATAATATTCCATTGCTGGCAGTTTTACCAGCTCCGTATCCTCCCACCCACTGCCATCTGTCTAGGACTCCAACTCTCTTGTCCTCCCCATCTGGAAAGTGGGATTCTTCCTCCGCAGGGCATTGGCAGAGTGAAAGTTTGGAGAGGATTCAGGGGGCACCTTGGATAGAAAGTGTAGCTGAAACGGCTCCTACTTTTCTTAGACACAGCAGAAGCCTCCAACAGTCTTTTGTGTTTTGTTCCTCCAGTTTCCTGGCGGATCTGATGGACAACTCGGAGCTAATTCGAAATGTGACTCTGTGTGGGCACCTTCACCACGGCAAGGTAGTGTGAATTTCCAACGTGTGTCGGGTAGTAGTAACGATCTGTTCGTTGCTTACTTTCACCATTGCTCTTGATCCCTCGATCTCCTCAGCAGCAGTCTCTTTCTGCTCCCCTTGCCAATGCAGTTATTTCTAGGTTTTCTTTCAGCCACGTGGAAATAATAACGTGCCCAACTTTCTCTGAGCTGTCACTGGAGGGATGGGATTGTACTTGTATTTATCTGTCGGAACACAGTCACCTCCTTTCTCTGCTATTTTTCAGACGTGTTTTGTTGACTGCCTGATAGAACAGACGCACCCAGAAATCCGGAAGCGCTATGACCAGGACGTGAGTGAGCTTTTTGGTGTATTCCTGCCTTGGGGAACGTGGGTTGGCTGTTACACTCCGAGGGAGCACGACTGTACGTGGGGAAAACGTGGTTTAGTGATTAGAAAGTAGGATTGGAAGGCCAGAGCTCAGTCCCAATTCTGTCTGTCTCGTACTTGCCACCTTAACCGTGTGTAAAGAGTTATTGCGTCCTGCTTCAAACTTAATATTTGATACCAAAATGTGATATTCTGACTTTTGTTTTGTCTTTGCAGCTTTGCTACACTGATATATTGTTCACAGAGCAAGAGGTGAGTGAGTCTTGTAGAACAGGCACTGATTTTTATCCAGTTGTCTCATGCTTTACTCAGTTACTTACTGTAAGCGGTTTCCTCTTCCATTTTAACAGCTTTTTGTGCCTTCCACATTTTGATTATTTTCTTTATCAATAAAATGATCTGCTCCTCTTGTTTGCCTCTGTAAGATCCCTCGTCCAACTTTTCCATTTCCTGCAACCCTCATCTCCACGTAGGATTTTATTTATCTGAGGTGATAACCTGTGTAATGATGAAAATCTCTACCAGAGTTATCCCGGCATATGGGTAACTCCTATTTTCTTTGAGGGAAAGAGGTGGAAGGGATTCACAGCAGTGATGGATGGGGAGAAAAACTATGATTCCAAAATAAACATATTTCTCCTCTGTTTCCTTTGGCGGGAACTCTTAGCTGGGTGCTCTGACTCCATGTGGTTGGGTGTGAATGGGAATCTTATTTTGTCCTACTCGCTAAATATTGTCATGACCGGAACAGTCCTATGAAGCATTTCTTTCTCTTTGTCTTAATGCTCTACTTTATACTCTGGGTGATCAAATCTTACGCTTTGAGGTATAACTTTTGATAGCAGCAGAAGGGCGAAAGCACAGAAAACCATCCATCTTCTGTCTCTGGTGTTGCGTATTGTACTTCCTCAGCTGAAATGAGGCATGGATTGGGCAGCGGAAGCTCACCAGTCTGAGCCAGTATGGATGGAGGAGCTGGGCTGGATACTGCAGCAATCTGGGGTTGTTATTCGCTCCCTGGGAGTGACAGGACGTCCTGGATGGATGTTTCCTTCTTTCCATCTTTCTGATTTTTCTTTGGTCGTCTTTTACATCTTTACATGGTGATGTGTTTGTTTTTCTTTTAACCGGTAATCCTGGTTTCCTGTCTTTCAGAGGGGAGTAGGGATCAAGAGCACACCAGTGACTATTGTTCTGCCAGACACCAAAGGGAAGTCTTTTCTCTTCAACATCATCGATACTCCAGGTGATTGTATAATCCTGAAAATCCTGGTTTGGGATGCATTAGCTGAAGGCCGCTTGATGTGCGGAGCCGATAAATGACCATGTGAACTAGGGTCTCTCTCCTTATTAAACCCCTTTGGTCCTCAGGATAGTGCTATTGACAGGAGCAGAGCAGTGAAAACCTGTATAGTGATGGCTAACGAGGGCGTTCAAAGAGCTTTTGTGCTGGATTGCGGTGGGATTGTGTAGCGCTGACTCTCAGAAAAACAAAAAAAAGAATCTGTACCCTGAAACCTTGCTGATTCGTCTGGAAACGTCACTTGGGTGCAATGAAACCCTAGGAAGTTTTCTTTCACAGATGTAAACCCGTGTTTTGTGTTTTTTGTAGATGATTCCAGCCTAGTCCTGAGCTTTTAGCTAAGTTCATTCTTCTGAAATCACTTCCAGCAGTAACGACTGTGCAGCTGGCTTTTAGTCAGGCTTGTGTCTCTGATTAGCAGGCCTAATTGAGGGTTAATGGGGCTGAAAATGTGTTTCGCTCAAGTGTATGAGAAGCACGCGTAGAATTGGATTTTCCGGGTATCGTGCTTTTCTCAAACGCTGTTGCCCCACAGTGAGACTCGGCAAGTTCTCTCGAGCCTCTGACAAGCTCCTGTGGAGGGAACATAATCCTGGATCAACTTGTAAGAAACCAAGGCCAAAGTGTAGGAAAGAGCGTCTTGGGACACATCTGTTGAGTTACAGCTCAAGATGAGGGAGGTTAGAGCGCAGGAGGAGACTGGAGGGAGAGGCATCTGTTGTTCTTTGGTGAGAAGTAATCTTCCTTCTTTTCCTGAAGTACTTGCACGGAGCTGTGAGAAAAACAGTAACAAATGTGAGGAAAAGTGCCTGTTAAATGAGTTGTGTTTATTCTCAAAAAATAGCATTAAAGCTGAAGCGAATCCCTGTACGGAGCTCTGGCAGCCGCTCCCGGGTCCCTGTCTGAGGAGGAAGCAGTCTGTCTTCTGCCTCGCTGGGTACCAGTGACCAGAGCAAGCTGTGGAGCAGAGGGACGGCTTTCCACCCTCTGTGCTGCCGCTGGCGGGGCTTACTCTGGTTCTCACTACCGTTTTGTGTTTTTGAAGGTCACGTCAATTTTTCTGACGAGGTGACAGCTGGCCTTCGTATTTCGGACGGCGTTGTACTTTTCATTGACGCAGCTGAGGGGGTGAGTGCCAGGTTCTCCTAGGGCTTAACTTCAAAACCTCTCTCTCTGGAGTCTCTGATCCTTAGGATGAAGGCCTGGGATGGGTTTAGCTTTCTGGGGTGAAGGGTTTTTGGAGGACAGTTTGGGAAGCAAGAGTGTTTTCCAGCCAAAACAGGGAGCCAAGCCTCTGGCTTCTGTGTCCGGGGCTGATGTGATGTGTGTGACCTGTAGGCTGATTATCTAACTTGTTTGCATCACCATTCCCATGATACCTAAAATTGAGCAGCTTATTTCTATCAGAGATGTCCAAGGGGTAGGATTCAAGGAATTCGGTTGGGTTAGCACCTACTTCTAAATTTTAGGATGATTAGCTTAGTGCTGGTGGCTGAGCTTAGGCTTTTCTACAGAGTTGCAGCCCTGCGTGTAAGGGTCGCTGCTTTGTCTGTCACGCCCTAGATAGCATTTTGTGGCGGGCTTTCGCTAGGGGCGTTTGCGCTTGTTATTCCCTGCAGGTGATGCTGAACACAGAGAGGCTGATCAAGCACGCGGTGCAGGAAAGGCTCGCAGTGACTGTGTGCATCAACAAGATAGACCGACTGATCCTGGAGCTGAAATTGCCCCCTACAGATGCTTATTACAAACTCCGGCACATCGTAGATGAAGTTAACGGTCTGATCAGGTATGGGTGTTTGCGATGATGTGTTGCGAGTGCTTGCTGTCGCTGTTCCATTGCTTTTCTTTGGGAGCCCTATGTGCGCCTAAGAACTCATGAGTTTGTCTCTTGATATGGTGAATGGTAGAAAATGGGGCAGGAAGAACCGTTGGAAATTCATCTCGGCCAATATATTGAATTATACAGGAGGGCCAAATCCTGCCTGAATTCTGACCAGCTTCATGGGATCAGCTCTTTTTCCCCCATTAAAAAATAGGGAAAGTGGAGATATGACCAGAGCAGGGAACTGCTGTGCTCCCAAATGTCTCAAATACACTGCAGTTGTCCAGGCTGAGATGTCGTAAAGCTCCTAAATCTTTGTTACAAAACTAATAGGAACTTGCCGCCCCAGCCCCTAAACAGGGACTCTGATATTGCTGTGGTTGAATCTCCCTGCAAGACCCTGCCCGGAGAAGGAAGGGACGTCTTCTCTAGCTGTCACAGCAGCAATGCATCGTTTCTGTGGGTTCTTCTGCATCCAGGTGCTGTTCTTAGCAGCACTCTTCCCTTCAGTTTGTGTGTGTCTGCCCCGTAGCCTGGATAACCCCAGACTGAATTTGCACAGGAGCTCACTTGCGTGTCTCTCTGTTCGATTGCTGCTGGCATCAGACAGCTCAGAGCGGGATGATTTATCCTGTCTAGCATGCTTGTGAGCTCATTAAAACTGTTCCCAGTCAATTCTATCCCTGCGTTATTTGCCTTGTATTATCTTTTCCCTTGCTTGGTTGACCAGCTTTCCTGCCTTTTTTTAGGGGAAGAAAAACTCTGCCTGACAAAAAATACAAAGCACTTGTGCTGGTACCATTTTAGATCTAGATCTTTAAATATTTCTTTGTACACTCATGCTTTGAAATTTATAGTCATAAAATGATACTGACCCTGAAATTCCAATGGCAAGCGTGCTGCAGCCCGTTTTAAGATGCCGTTTGGCAGTGTAGAATCCTTGCCTATCACATACTGCTGTTTGGTGTGGGAGGTGGATTTAAGTGTCTTCCTTGGTTCATAACACTGATTTTTTCTTTTTTTTTTTTCCCCCCCTTCTCTAAAAAACTGTCTCCTCTCAGCATGTATTCCACCGATGAGAACCTCGTTCTGTCTCCCCTTCTGGGGAACGTGTGTTTCTCCAGTTCGCAGTACAGCATCTGCTTCACGCTGGGATCTTTTGCAAAGATTTATGCAGACACATATGGTGAGGATTATCCAGAAACCTTGTACACTTTAGCATCTCATTTCCTAACCTATTTTGTTGAGGCTTTCTAAGCCATTCAGCTTTGGCTTTCACTGCACATATATGGCCAGTATATGCGCTCTTGAGTTTCTAGGGGTTGAAGGTTACTGCAGATCTGAGCCCTGGGTGGTAAAAAGCAAAAATACAGTTCTGACTTGATTTTAGCTAGATAGTTTCCCTGATGAATGTTTCTTGAGTCAGAAGCCAATATTTTATACATACCCTTAAGCAGAAAAAACAAGTCCTGCTATGGCAGTCGAAGGCAAGTGTATGTGTTGTGCTTTGCCTCCGTATCAGAACAGCTCAGAAGCGAAGCAGTTAAGTTCTGCCTGCCTTTTCACAAAAGTCTCCAGAGTCTGAGACTCAGCTGCAGCCAGGCGCAAGCTTGGCCCACAAGGTTTTGCACTCTTGCCCTCTTTCTTTTTTAAGAAACTGTCTTTTTCTGGCTTTGATTTAATTTTCTGTTCCCCAGGTGCCCGCTCAGGGCAATCTGCCACTTGTAAAAGCGGGCCTTTTGCTCGCATTAGCCAGCTGTACAGCCAAGATTTTTGAAGTCTTGCACTGGGGAATTCGGGGTGATCTGTAGGAGCCGTCAGCAGGGGAAGAAGGATGCTGTAAAGCAGCTGGCCTAGCTCTTGCAAAGAAGTTAGCCTGAGGGAGGATGAAGTTGTAGGGGTCAGGGACTGATGTGTCAGGACTATCGTGTGTCCTCGTGAGTTTGGAGAAATAAATGAGCTCCCTGGGTGTCACAGCATTAACTCAGTGCCTGCTAGGATGATGCCCCTTCTCTGGGGGACTGATAGAGATGCAGGCACAGTTGGTAGGAGATGCCATCCATGTGGGGCGGACATGAGCTGAACGGGTACTTGAAGTCAGTAATATTGGATCGTGGCCACCAGGGATTTTATGTGCAGCCACCGCACTTCAAATAACATGAGTTATAGTAGTTTAACTGTCAAAACCGCAGCCACCATGAAATTTCTTATGCTTGCACATCTGCCCACAGCAAAAGCTTGTTTGGAAACTGCTGTAAATTATCACCGCTGTCTTATTATTTGTAAATTCACCATGACAGCCAAGGACTGCGCTATTCCTTCAGCACTTGACTATTTGGCTATGCGCTTAGTGCATCAGCTGAAAAAGAGAAAAGAATCTGGAGGTGTTCAGCGAGGCATAAAATGCTTGTGATAAGCCCGCAGGGCGGATGAGGTATAAGCCATCCCAGCACCTTGGCTCTACGGCATCAGGTTGCAGTGTTAACATTTGGAAAATGAAGCAGATGTAACTGGGTTCCTGCGGCGCGGTGTCTGGCAGGCCAGGTCTTCGCAGCTCTAACCTTCTGTGTAATTGAGAGGGTCAAAACGTTCCTGAGGAGCAAGCGTGCGAACCCGCGGGGTACCTGGGCTGCTGCTGGCGTCCTCAGTGGTCTGTGTTCTGCCTGCCTGTCTGCCTGGTCTCCCAGGTGAGGGCTTAATCATTTATTCAGAATTGGGACCAAGTGTTCACTCGCCAGCATCAGTCCATTAAATCAAATCCTCAGGGTTGTTTTAAAAGCCAAAACCCAAAGATTTCCAAGATGAGAGAAATACAGTAACATCTGAGATAGTTTTGTCATTTGTTTTTTCCCTTTAGGAGATATCAATTATCAGGAGTTTGCAAAGCGGCTTTGGGGTGACATCTACTTCAACCCAAAGACGTAAGAAGTCTGTTTAAATATCCATTCATTTATTGATGGGTTTTCCCCCCCTTTCCCTGTAAAACATGGGCTAGATGACCACCCCAGGTCCCTTCCAACCTGAGTTGTCCTATGATCCTGTGATGGAGCAGTGTCTGGGAAGGGTTGAGTCAAGTCTCCTGCTTGGTGTGAATCCGTGTGGTCCTGAATCCCATAAGTGGGAGCAGAGAGCCTTTTCTGGCCTTCGTTTGGAGTAAGCATGCCTCCTGTGTCCGTGACTGCTTCCCAGGGAGGTTGGGAGGGAGAAGAGGCTGTGTTTGCAGTAGGGGTGCTTGCAGGCTGCAGGGCGCTTGCTCCTCACGTCTCTTCTGTCCCGCAACAGCCGCAAGTTCACTAAGAAGGCCCCAACGAGCAGTTCCCAGCGCAGTTTCGTGGAGTTCATCCTGGAGCCCCTGTACAAGATCTTGGCTCAGGTATGCGGCGGTTCATTCTCCTTCCCGCAGTTCCAGATAGGAGCAGCCAAGGGCTGAAGACTGGGTGGTGGTGTGGCTGGTGCCTGTGGGACTCGCCTGTCCTGTTACGCAGCGGGATCTTCACAGATTTCTGGGTTTGGGGGAGCAGAGCAAGGGTGAGCAACTCCTTAACAGTTGCTCCTTGCAAATATAGCCCTATATTTGCACAGTTAATAGAACGGCCTTTGCTCTTTCTAGTATGCTCTGATATCAACCAAGTGATAATTGGAACCAGCCAGCCAGTTCTCGTGTGAGCTCTAAACCAGAGCAGGTCGAGAACCCTGAGGGGGAGGGCTGGTGTGTGAAGCTGCACCTGGGAGTTACGGGCTTGGACCCCCACAGCAAAGCTGAGAGTGGGGCTTTTTGTCTTCCAGGTGGTGGGGGACGTGGACACGACCCTGCCCAGGACTCTGGATGAACTTGGCATCCACCTGACCAAAGAGGAATTGAAATTGAACATTCGGCCCCTCCTGCGGCTTGTCTGCAAGAAGTTCTTTGGGGAATTCACAGGTAAATGCTGTTTGTCCTCCCTTCCACGATCTTCCCAGTACCCTGGCCTCACATCAGCGGATTCAAGGGCTGTGTTACAGCCATGGAGTGCTCACTTGCACAGATCCCTTCTCAGCTTTCCAAATACAAAATATTAAGCCATTTACCCAAAGGACAGCTTGAGACACTGCTCGCATCTTCCCCGTTGCTGTTGGGTGCACTGCAGTCAGAATGACTTTGCCTTGTGTTTATTGGAGTCCATTTCTTTCCTCTACACTGTTTAATCGTGTTCTCATGAAGTATTACTTTTCCAGGCTTTGTGGACATGTGTGTGCAGCATATCCCCTCCCCGAAGGTGGGAGCCAAGACAAAAATCGAGCATACCTACACTGGTGGCGTCGACTCTGATCTAGGGGAGGCCATGAGTGAATGCGACCCCGACGTAAGGAAACTCTTCTGCTTTGCTCTGAGTGTCCAAAAGCGTGGCAAATATGCCCTCCTCTCGCTGCTTTGACAGGGCAGCTGCCTCCTAGACAGCCATCTGCCCAGATTTGACTTCCAGCAGTTTGAAACCTCTCATCCGATACTGAAACAAATCTCTTCACTCTGAGAAACTTTAGCTGCCTTCCAGGGCAGCCCTTGAGAGAGAGAATTGTTTGACAGTGTTCAGAGAAGAACAGGGCTAGGTCAGGACTTCAGAGCACGTGGGAGCTGCAGGGTGATTTTGTGTCCTTTTGCTGCCTTTTTGTCGCTTTTCCTTGAAGTTTGATTCTCTCTCCAAACTCTGAGAAAACTGATCTGAACTATGCTGATAAAAATAACTCTACATTAGTTAGTCAGCACCTTTCCTATCAAAGCCTTGCAAAAACCTTCCTCCTCAAACAGCTTGTACTGAGCTGTCATTCAGAGTTGTCTAGAGCCACCAACGCCAGCCAGCAGCTAGGGAGGAATTTGCCCGTGACTTTTGCTCTGATGTCTGGAGAGAAAATGGATCGCTTGTTTTAATGAGTTGTAATTACCCCCACAAAACCGTAGAGTGGTGAGTGTCACCAGATCGCCAGTTGTGGAGTGACCTTATGGGACTGAGAGCTGTGAGCTGTGGAGGCTCGGGTGCTCTGCCCTGAGCTGGTTTGCAGGTCAGCAGATGACATTTCTTCTCATGGCCTTGTTCCAACCACTGTTTACTACTCCACAAGAGGAGGGAGGATTGCTCCAGAAAAGTCCACCAAAGTCATTCCAGGGGTCTCCACACAGGGCAAGGAGATGTAAGGCTTCCAGTGGAAGGAAATGAAGGACTTGGCAAGTTAAAACAAGTATTTCTAAGTTCCAGCCCGTTAATCCCTCTGTATCCATGAGTCCTACCAGGTCTGCATCTGTTTCTTCACTGTATTTTGAAAGAGGCTTATTTTTCTCTCTCTCTCTCCTGGAAAGGGTCCACTGATGTGTCACACAACAAAAATGTACAGCACGGATGACGGAGTTCAGTTCCATGCTTTTGGCAGAGTGCTCAGTGGTACCATCCATGCTGGGCAGCCTGTGAAGGTCCTTGGAGAAAACTATACCCTGGAAGATGAGGAGGATTCCCAGATCTGCACCGTCGGACGCCTCTGGATCTCGGTTGCGAGGTACGGAAAGCTCTGTCAATATGTTCGTTTGGGAGAGGAGTCACCTGGAGTCGTTGCTGCCAGGGACAGGGAGGAGGGCAGCGCTGCAAGGGGCCTGAGGCTGGCAGCAGCGAGCACTGCAGTGATGCTCCCCTGCCTTTTAGGTATCACATTGAGGTCAACCGCGTTCCTGCTGGCAACTGGGTGCTGATAGAAGGAGTGGACCAGCCCATAGTGAAGACTGCAACCGTCACGGAGCCTCGGGGCAACGAGGAGGTACTGTGCGCGGCTGGTATCGCTCAGCCTTACGGAGAGTCAAGGTGATGGAGCGCATCCCGAAAGCTCCAGCGGTGAGGTTAAAGAAACCTTGTCTGCCGAGGTGCCAGGGCACAAGAGCCACTAAGGGAAACAGAACAGCTTCAAACGCCGTGTCGAAGTCCAGTGGCCATCTAATGACAGAGAGATTCAGCTCTTTGTCCTTATCTGGTTTCAGGCTCAGATCTTCCGTCCTTTAAAGTTCAACACCACATCTGTCATCAAAATAGCTGTAGAGCCGGTCAACCCCTCGGAGCTCCCCAAAATGTTAGATGGTCTCCGCAAAGTCAACAAGAGTTACCCCTCGCTTACTACTAAGGTATTTCTGGTGTATGCGTGGCTGGTTTCAGCTCATGCTGTGGGCTACCTTGTAGGCTGATCTTAAAAATAAATATTTTTTTACTGTAGGTTGATTTGTTTGTTGCGAGTTTTTCCATGCTGTTGCAGTTGATCTCATAAATCATGTGGAAATAGCAGAAAACTGTAAATCCAGCAGAAAAACACGCACCTTGCTGTGCCGGGGAAGCAGCTTTCTGCAGAGCACATCAGCGCTTTCTGCTAGAAAAGGCTGTGGGAGCTTTCCTTGGGGTGCTCTAATCCTAACCAATTTAGTTAAAGCTAATACTTCCTCGGGCTTGTGTAGGAGCCTGGAAGGCAAAGGGCTGTGAGCAGTAACGCTGTCTTATTTTTCAGGTAGAAGAGTCTGGGGAGCATGTGATCCTGGGGACGGGGGAGCTCTACCTGGATTGTGTGATGCACGATCTACGGAAGATGTATTCAGAGATTGATATCAAGGTGAGGAAATGAGAGGGGTTTTCCCAGCTGGGGAGAGGGTTTTGTCCCCCTATCTCAGAAGAATGGGAAAATAAACCTAGCCAAACGTATAGCATGGAATTTGTCAGGTCCTTTTAAAAGGAAAGAAAGGGCTGCTAGGATGCAAAAGGAACTCTTACAGCCTGACTGTGTCACGCCGTTGTGATAGAGAGCCTGAAAACCGGCTTGGAGAGGGGGGTGTGACCATGTTCCAGCCTTTTCCTGTACTTCAGCCATTGCCTGGCTAGCATCAAATAACTAAATTGAGCAGGATTTTTCATATCTGGAATTAGGTTTAAATGTTCCGGTCTTGTTTGAATGAAGGAATTAGTAAAGCTGCCTGCGCAGGCCTCTGGTTCATACGCAAGGCTGATGAAAACACTGGCAGATCAACCAGTTTTTTCTTGTAGGTGTTCAAAGGGGTCAAACAGTCTGTTTAAAAGCAAAGTACTTGAAAACCTTACAAACCTGTTGTCGTTATTCCAGGTTGCCGATCCAGTTGTGACGTTCTGCGAGACAGTGGTGGAAACATCCTCCCTAAAGTGCTTTGCTGAGACACCCAACAAGAAGTAAGAGCTTGTGGGTGAGCTGGGCATGGGAGGGGGGCAGATGGAGGGGTTCACTGGAGACGGGGCTTCCCCCCCTCCAAGGGGTCTGTTCTCGGTGGCCATGGTCCAGGCAAGTGGCGTGGGCCCGATTTGGCAGCCTGCTGCTGCAGCAGCTCGGCTGAACTCCTCAGTAACATTCCTGAGTCCCGGAGGTGTTTCTGTGCTTTGTAGGAACTTTCAGAATGGAGGGAATAAAGACAGATCCGTATCCTCTTTTTTTTTTTTTTTCTTTTAGCTAAATTTCACACTTTCTCAGCAGTTTTGTGGTGTTTCTGGGACTAGGAGATGTATTGGGATCCTAGAGCAGGTGCCAAAGAGCCCAGCGCTGCCTTCAGTAACTCCCCAAACGTTTCATGAGCAAAAGCTTTGTCTTCTCTTATTCGTTCTTAGTCTTGAAACAGATTTTTTCCTTCCTGCTGATGCACTGGAGTCTTACAGCCTGGTCTTGTCGTCTTCCTCCAGCAATGCGTTGTGAGATACCCGTGTTTGAAAGGCAGAGGCCTGGGAGGGAACACAGGCTGAATAACTATGAAATCTAGGAGCACAGGACATTTTAATGCCTGAATTTTCAGGGAAATCATCATCTGTCACATGCTGAAGATGGCTTTCCTGTGTTCCCCTGTGGTTTTGGGTTCTTCTTACCCTCTTTTATTCGGTATACTCTCTCTGTGGCTGGCAGCCTTACTTTTGGGAACAGAAAGGTTCCAGTCTTAGGTTGGTCTTTGAGCTGTTGGGCTTGTGGAGCGACCTGCTGTGGGGGCAGGTTACTTGCGTTGGTGGGGTTCTCCAAGGCAACGTCCCGTGTGTCGGACACGGCGAGTGCTGGCTCTGGTAGAGGCCTGGCCCATGGGTTTCCTCCCGCAGCCTGGACGAGCGCTGGACATCTGGCAGGAGGGATGGAGCCATGCTGTCCCTTAGCAATCTGCTTCTGGAGATGAGCAGCCTTCGGAGAGCAGTCGTTAAGCGCCTGGGCTGTCTTTACAAGACGGTAACAGTGAAGGACACGGATGGCTTCATCCCCTAGCTGTGTTCGAGGCAGCGCGCAGTCCCTGAGGTCCTGCCAATTACTTCCATTTCCATCATTCCGCGGACTAATTGCAAATGTCTCTCTTCTCAGGAACAAGATCACGATGATTGCTGAGCCTCTGGAGAAGGGACTCGCAGAGGACATTGAAAATGAAGTGGTCCAGATAACGTGGAACAGGTATGACCGATCTGGGGAGAGCAGGAATCCATCTAGAATCGAGTAATTGGGAGGAAAAAAGGGAATGCTGGGATCTGCAAGGTGCACAGTATCAGCCAACAGCCTCTCAGCAGGGGTCCTGGGCTCAGTATTGCCACCAGCTAGTCCGTGAGCACCCCTGCCCCCGCAAACGAGTTGCTCCAGGTAAAAAGCTGAGACCCTTTTATGCCTGAAGGGAACAGGGTCGTAAATATATTGTGAGTGCGGGTTGGACACTTGTTTCCTAAAATTTCTTCCCTTCTTCTATCAGAAAGAAGCTGGGTGAATTCTTCCAGACCAAATATGACTGGGATTTGCTGGCTGCCCGTTCCATCTGGGCCTTTGGGCCGGACGCCACTGGCCCAAACATCCTAGTAGATGACACGCTGCCCTCAGAGGTGAGAAACACGGGCAGGGGGGTTACGTTTCAGTGGGACGTTTGTCCTGTGGTGCCAAGAGGTGACGGCTCCTTCCAGGACCTGCAGCAAGGTCCTAATGCTGTTGGAGTGCTTGTTGGTTGGCCATATCTCAGATCTGCTGTGCTTTCTCCGCCATACTCCTGCACTGGCTAGCAAAACGCCTGTTATTTTTCAGGCGTTGCTATTTGGGCCGATGTCCTCAAAATTGGCAACTAATCAGCCTGCCTTTCAGGATTACTGAAATACGGACTCTTAATTTATAGCTCTAGTGCCAAACTCTGAAGATGATGCTCCTGAGCTGTGAGAGGGAGGGATGGACATTGCGGGTATCAGGGGACATTGCTGCTCTTCTAGGAACTGGCTTTTAAACACTGGGGTCTGTCCGTTACTGCCTTGTGATGCAGATTTGGTCTCTGAAGCAGTCTGTCTGTCTGTCTGTAGGTGGACAAGTCGCTGCTGGGCTCTGTGAAGGACAGCATTGTGCAGGGATTTCAGTGGGGGACCAGGGAAGGGCCTCTCTGTGATGAATGTAAGTAGGACCTGCGGAGAAGTGGAGCTAATAAGATCGATTAAATTCTTCCATCTCTAAGCACTCAAGTGGTTTTGCTGGTGCGGTCCCTCGGTGGCTGGTTCCCTTTGCACGCCACAGCTGGGGGCAGCTCTGGGGATGGGTGACAAGGGAGATAACAGAACCTCTCCCTTCTTCCTGGCTGCAGATGCCACCCAGGCACTGGCACTTGCCACCTGGCAAGCTGGCTCCCCCAGACCTTGGCTCTGCTCCTCATATAGTTCAGGTGCAGATCACTGAGCACCCTGCTCGATAAGTTGCTGAACTGCCCGCCTTGGATATGCAGGGTTAGGACATGGTCCTGCCTTCCCTGCTGGAATTAAATTTAGGAGAACTTCTTCGGATGGCTCTAGGTTTTTGACTGGATGTTTGCTGTGTGCTCAGGGTCTCTGGGGATGCACGGTTGGTGCTGGTATGGCAGAGAACGTCCCCCTCGAGTCACTCACTGTCATTTCTGCCCTTCCTCAGTGATCCGCAACGTGAAGTTTAAGATCCTGGATGCAGTGATTGCTCAGGAGCCCTTGCACCGGGGTGGAGGACAGATCATCCCGACGGCCCGGCGAGTGGTGTATTCCGCTTTCCTGATGGTGAGGACTACACCGTGCATGACAAAGACTGGGCTTCGTGCCGTGCTGGCTCCCGTGGGCTCCAAGGAGCGCGGGTTGCACGTGTGCTGCGGTATCTGCCCCAAGGATGTTGGTTTAAACTGACTCATTCATCCATTAATGTTTCCAGCGCCCTGTGGGCTGGCAGACGGGTGTTACAAGCGATCACGTTCCAGTCTGGCTGGAAACTTGTGTGCATCTGCTCTGTCTCCCCTTTTTGCTACTGTTTGGTTTGCTGGGAAGGGTGGGCGTGGGGGAGAGGGAAGCATATGAGTCATGGCCAGAAGGAGAAAAGCTCCTTTCAGTGTTGGTTTGACGTTGGTTTGGGCGGCCACGGGGCAGGAGGAACCCTTTCATCCCCAGTCAGACGCTGCGTTTGACCAGAGCGTGCCAGTCCCTGACTCTTACTTGAACCAGATTGTGTTGGCACTGCTGGAGGCTCAGTGGCTCACGTTCCTTTCTCCCCACAGGCCACCCCTCGCCTGATGGAGCCCTACTACTTCGTGGAGGTGCAGGCTCCTGCCGACTGCGTGTCTGCGGTGTACACGGTCCTGGCCAGGCGGAGGTGAGCTGCTCTGACCACTGCCATCACCTTAGTATTGCAAAGCAGCAACTCCTTGCTTGGGATCTGGGTTGCTAGAGACACTCACGGTCCTAGCACTGCTTGTAAAACAAGGGGAGAGGGTGAAATCTGTGTGAAGTGACAGCTGAAAGCTTCCTCGACTGATCCCAGGCCCTGTGCTGTGTGGGGAGGGGATCACTCGCAGCCTTTGGTTTGTAACTGGTTCTTCCTGAGTGTCAGAGAGGAGAATATATAAAGGGACATGAGACCCCACCGGGAGTACTGCGTTCAGCTCTGGGGCCCCCAGCGTCAGAAAGACACAGACCTGCTCAAGCGGGTCCAGAGGAGGCCAGGAAGATGGTCAGAGGGCTGGAGCACCTCCCCTGCGAGGGCAGGCTGAGAGAGTCAGGGTTGTTCAGCCTGGAGAAGAGGAGGCTCCGGGGAGACCTCATTGCGGCCTTTCCGTATATAAAAGGGGCTTCTAAGAAAGACGGGGAAGGACTCTTTATCAGGGCCTGTAGCGATAGGACGAGGGGTAACAGTTTTAAACTGACAGAGGGCAGGTTTAGATTGGAGATTAGGAAGAAATGTTTTGTGATGAGGGTGGTGAGGCACTGGCACAGGCTGCCCAGAGAAGCTGTGGCTGCCCCATCCCTGGAAGTGTCCAAGGCCAGGTTGGACGGGGCTTTGAGCAACCTGGTCTAGGGGAAGGTGTCCCTGCCCATGACGGGGTTGGAACTGGACAATCTTTAAGGTCCCTTCCAACCCAAACCATTCTGTGATTCTATGACGTAGAGGAAGACTAATCTTTTGATGTGTTGGCAGAGGCCACGTGACGCAAGATGCTCCGATCCCAGGCTCTCCTCTCTACACCATCAAAGCCTTCATCCCAGCCATCGATTCATTTGGGTTTGAGACAGACTTGAGGACCCACACGCAGGGACAAGCCTTCTCGCTCTCCGTCTTCCACCACTGGCAGGTGAGTCTATGCCCTGGTGAGACTGGGAAGAGGGACACGGTAGGATCAGGCACCAGGTGGGTGCTCTCAGCAGAGCTCAGTGCCACGGCTCACACAGGGCAGGACAATTTCTCTGGAGAACATCCTCAAAGGATCTCGAGTTGGGGAGGCTTTGTACGCTAGCTGTGAAGTGTCTGCTAGAAGCCAACGGCTTTGTTCCAAGTCACATCACCCTTTGGCCCAGCAAGGCAGCGCTGAATGCTGCTGCTTGCTGAGCATAAGGGTCCTCCAGGGAGAGGGGACGTCCTTGTCCGGGAGAAGGGAAGCTGCTTGGTGCTCTGGGTGCTCTGCAGCTTGGGGAGCAGAGGGCTTGGAGCAGGGCTCGGACCCGTCGGTCTGCTGTAAGACATGGGTTGCCACACTTTGGCTTTGCCTCTCAGAGAAGGCTTTTTAAACCTATGGAAAACAGCGTTTGGGGCAAAATACCGTCCTCTGGCCACTTCCCTGTCTGGGGCAAATTGAGTCTTGTGGGAGCTACCCCTGTGAGGTGCCCAGCTCCTTGTGGTACAGCCAGGCGGGAGCAGCAGCAGCGACTGAGCCTGGCTTAAAGGTCAAGATGCGAAAGCCTGAGGCTTGGCTCCGAAAAGACTGTGTGCCTGATTTCTAGAGAGGGTTGCGCTGACTGGGACCCACGTGGGTTGTTCTGGTTAGCAGGTTTTTAGAGGTCTTAGAGTACACCAGCAAGTGGGGAAGGTGGGCCGTGTTCTTGGCTTGGGTCAGCAGCACTGTATTAGTGACTTCTCGCAGGAGTGATCACCAGTAGTGACGTGATGCCAGGGGAGCAGATCGGGTGTTGGGGCTGTCAGACCATGGCTGGGGGAGTCGGCAGGGCCCGGGGGTGTTTCCCGTTGCAGTTCAGGCTCTCCAGGAGGCTGAAGCAGCCCCTGGCATCGCTCTCACGTCCTGGCCCTGTGTTTCAGATTGTGCCTGGTGACCCCTTGGACAAGAGCATCGTCATCCGACCCCTGGAGCCCCAGCCAGCCCCGCATCTGGCCAGAGAGTTCATGATCAAGACAAGGCGTAGGAAGGTATGTCTGGGAGTAGTCCCTATAGTGTCCTTCTGTCCGTCTGTACCGGTAGCTGAGCTGTTGCAGTGTTGTCCCTTGGGCATGCTGCATCCCCTCTGTGTTCCCAGAGTGGACCAGTGTCCTTTGTGCCTCGGGTCTTCCCTCACTCCTGATCCCTCATGCTGCCTGGTGGTGCCTGTGGTGGTCCTGGTGCCTGTGATGGTCCTGTGAGCGACTCATCTGGCAGCGACTCCAGCTGAAAGCAGGGTCCTGCAGCATCCGCTGAGCCCCGCGCCCTCCCCAGCGCCCATCTGACCCCTTGGTGGCCTGCTTTAGTCCATTTGTCCTGCAGCATAAAGCAACAATTGGTTTCCGTGCTGGTTTAGTGAGCTGGGCTGGGGGGTTGGAGAGGCACCTGGGACCGCACCGGGAGCAGAGGGAATCGGGCTCCCCTTTGGGAGGGCAGCGAGCTGGTAGATGGGCTCAGCAGCAGCAACCGCACATTTGCAGCTTCCTGAGAGACTGTTAGATGTCCTCAAGCCGCTGAGGAATGCCTGACCCCTTGCAAATTCTCCTGCCTCCTTGGAGCCTGAAAATTTATCATACTGTGGGACACCAGGGCTTTTTTGTGAGATCTCTGCCGCGCCAGCTGTATGAGCACTGGCTGCCGGAGGAATAACCTCTGGTTTTGCGGTTACCCTGCAGGGCCTGAGCGAGGACGTGAGCATCAGCAAGTTCTTCGATGACCCCATGTTGCTGGAGCTGGCCAAGCAAGACGTCGTTCTCAACTACCCCATGTGAACGTGCTGCTGCGGCGTGAGGGCTGACCTGAGTCCTGGCCAGCGTCTGTCTGTCCTTCCCCATCCCTGCTTGCCCAGCCCTGGCTCCTGGATGCTCAGGGCACGCAGGGAACTGCTCCTCAGGTTGCTCTTCCGTGGCTGTAGAAGTCTCCCTGGGCGTTCAAGGACTGTGTGCCCTGTGCAGGGAGCAACCCCAAGCACTGATGCTTTTTGTATTATTAGTCTTCAGCCATTACGGCCTCCAGCGAGGAGATTTTCCCTTTGGATAGGCTCTCTCCAGGCACATGGGTTATCCCCGGCTGCAGCAGAGCAGCGTGAATATAACGTCGAGGTTACTAAGGACTGAGCGTAAACGTGCGTCAAGCATTTGAGCTTTCTGCTAACCCTCTCCTGGCTGCCGGGGGGTGTTTTGCCTTGGGCAAAGCACGTTTTGGGCAGCTGAGGGAAGTGGGGATGCTGGGGGGGGTGCTTCTACCAGCCTCCCCAGGAGAAGAGGCAAATGTGGCTTTTACCTTTTTTGTACACCTTTTTTGAACCCTCGTAAACGTTTAATACAAATCTTCCACGCAGGACTCAGTCTGATTGCGTCAAGAGAAGGCAGCGCTGTGAGAGGCTCTGCCTTCACCCGTGCTTAGAGCCTGCGCTGCCCCCATTCCCACTGTCCTTAGCACTGTCCCACCCCCAGGGGCTCCGTGTCCCCCCCGCCATCCTGGTCCTGCCGGCAGCAGCTAACTGACCCAGGACAATCCGGTGCCGCACTAAGATTTTCTTCCTTTCTCGCTAGGTCTTGGGCTCCTGCTGTGTTTTCAGGGGATCTCATCAGCTGCTCATGCTCTGAAAGGTTTTCAGGGCTCCTTCTCCACTCCCTTGCGTCTGGACTCTGCCCCGGGTCTGCTCCCGAGCGCGTGCTGTGAAAGCAGGGCTGGTTTGCACCTCGTGGAGGCTTTTCCCCGCTCTCTCTCCCCTGGCCCTGCCCCCCCAGGTTGAGCCTCGCCTGGGGTCACCCTGATGCTGCGCTGAATTTGGCCACGGCAGCCTGGCCCGGCCCCAGAGCATCCCTGCACTCAGAGGGGCTCAAGATGGCTTGAGGGGGGCACGCAGCGTGCCGGGAGCAGAAGGTGAAGCCAAGGATGGCCCCCCCCAAACCTCCCAGCTGCGGGTGGAAACTGGGAGGCACTGGGCTGACGTAGACATGCGGGGATAGGAAGCAGCCCCGGGAAAGCGTGTCCAGCCGTCCTGTGGCGTGCCGGGTCTCTGCGGAAACTGGATATGGCAGGGGATAATGCGGGGCCACCGCTCGCCAGTGGGGCTTGGAAACTGGGGAGGGGGAAGGATTTCCTGCCGCTGCCGGCGGACAACGGCATCGCCCGCGCGTGCTGCCCCATCCCATCCGCCCGGCGGGAGGGCGCGCGGTGCCGGGGGCTCCAGCCCTATCTCTGGGCTCAGCCTTTCCTGCTGGGCAGTGCCGGGAGGTTCCCCATCGCCTCCGGCATCCGCCCCGGCACCGTGGCCTCACCGGCGGTGTGTTCTCCCTCTGCCCCGGGGCAAAGCGGGGTTCAAGCCCTGCCTGGTGCAGGCAAGACCAGCCTTACACCCCGGCCAAGCTGCCCGCGGCCTTGCTGGGGGTGCTTTTCATCTCCCAGTACAGCCCAGCACCAAACTGGGCCCCTGGAGACTAGGCCAGGCATCTCGTGGCGCTGTGCAAGCCCAGGGCTGTAGCAGGATCAGTGCCCGCAGGGCCAGCAGCGCGCTCGGAGCTGCGCGGCACATCCCCGGGGTCAGGGGATGCGACCCCCGGCTCTGGAGCCAAGCGCTCGGCCGCTCCGTCCCATCGCGGCAAGGGGTTTTGTCCCAGGGAGGGGACATTTGTCATCCTCCCGGGTGGCTCCGATCGCAGTCCAGGGCTGGATAACGGGGCTGGAGGGTCCCACGGGGGTACCTGTACACCCACGGGCATCGGTGCCGGTCGCCCCTGCCCTCCGGAGAGCAGAACCATGGGGCTGGGATGCCCGACGGATCCCTACGGATCTGAGCATCCCCCCGGCTCTCGCCCCAGGAGGGGTGGCAGGATGCGGCCCAGGCAGGCGTGGGAAGGAGCCGGTTCTCACGCATGCAGTTCCCAGCAGCTGGAAAACGCTGACCCGCGCTGGGGCCTGAGTGGCCCTCTTGCAGCTGAAAACCCGGCCCCACGCACACGGGTTGGGAATTTTCCACGGAAGCGGCTCTTCCCTGGGAATGGGGTCTGTGCACGGCCGGACCCTGACCCCCAGCCCCTTCCGAGCGGCTGGAATTTCCCCGCTGCCGGCACAGGAGCTTTGCTGGGCGCAAGGTGCCCCAGGGGATGCGTCAGCCCGGGGCAGCGGCGAAGGTAAACTGAGGCACGCCAGCACGCAGAACTGCTCGCCAGGGCAGCGGGTACTGGGGGTCTTCTGTCCTTGGCACGAGTTCATCGGGGCTCGGCACCAGGACCCGCCAAGGGGGCAAATGCCCCCGTCGGCAGCGGGGTCATCAGCGAGTGACGCTGGCCCGAGCCTTCTGTTGTCCTCATTTGTCCCCCGTCCCCACTGACTTCACGGGTCCCCGGGGGGACGCGCCGCCTTGAGCAACGAGCTCCCAGTGGCGTCAGCCCCAGCCCTGCTCCTGGTGCCCCTCTCCCCACCCTGCTCCCACTGTCCTTGTCCCTGTCCTGCTCCCGGTGTCCCTGCCTGCAGCCCCGCTCCAGTGTCCCCACCGCGCCCCGCTCCTGCTCCCCGTC
Source organism: Nipponia nippon (assembly GCF_047370975.1). NCBI lineage: Eukaryota > Metazoa > Chordata > Aves > Pelecaniformes > Threskiornithidae > Nipponia > Nipponia nippon. Next base: position 5,908,982 of record NW_028262350.1, read on the forward strand.
TCCCCGTCCTGTTCCGGAGGTGACCCTGGTCCCCGAGGCCGTTGCTGCTGCCACGCGTGTCCCTCTGCCCCACCCCAGCCCCCACAGGAGCTCCCGGGCCGCCCCGCCGCCCCCACCGCCGCCATCTCCGGGCCTCCCACGCGCGGAGCCTCCCGCGCAGCGGCCGCGGGTGGGCTCACGGGGAGAGGGGGCTCCGCGCATGCGCCCCGCGCCCTCCGCCCGGGCTCGGCGGGCCCCGCCGCGGCGGCGGGAGTGGGCGGCCGAGGGGCCCCGCCGCCGCCATGGGCTGGAGCCGCGCGGGACGGCGGCGTGAGTGGGGAAGGGGAAGGGGCGGCTCTGAGGGGGCCGCGGGGCGGAGGGGAGGCGGGAGAGACTGAGCGGCCGCGGGGCGGCGGGGAGCCGGGGGGCTGAGGGGAGCGGGGCGCTTTGAGGGGAGGCGGGAGAGACTGAGGGGACCGAGCCGCGGCCGGCTGAGGGGAGGCGAGGGGCTGAGGGGACGGAGTCCCGGCGGGCTGAGGGGAGGCGGGAGGCTGAGGGGAGCGGGGCGCTCTGAGGGGAGGCGGGAGCCCGAGTGGAGCCGGGAGCTCTGAGGGGACCGAGCCCCGGCGGCCTGAGGGGAGGCGGGAGCCCGAGGGGAGCCGCGGGCTGCGAGGGGACCGAGCCGCGGGGCTGAGGGGAGCCGGGAGCCCGAGGGGAGCCGCGGGCTGTGAGGGGACCGAGCCGCGGGGCTGAGGGGAGCCGGGAGCCCGAGGGGAGCCGCCGCGCCCTCCGCCGCCGTTGCGAGGTGCCGGTCGCGCCTCCGGAGCCCGGCGGCTCCCGCGGGATCCCCGCTGCTTGCCCGCCGCTGGCGCCGTCGGCTTTTGTCCCTCCGAGCTTCCCCGGCGGGCGCTGGAGGGCGGGCGCGCCGCGGGTCCCGCTGCCGGGAGGCGCCTTCCCGGGCCGGGCGTTTCCAGTGCGTCTCTCCCAAGTGAAGAGGAGCAAACCCTCCTCGCAGCTTTCTGGCGTTAGAGAGAAGGGTGCTGGTAGTACACAGCCTGCGAGGTGTTTTTACCACCTTCAGTGGTAAATGTTGCTTTCTCCTGTGATGCTGATCTTAGTTGCAAGTAACAGGTATTTTTTTTACTCTAAGAGACACCGACTGTCTCCTCACCAAGCCGGCTCTGCCATCCCAACTCCTCAGCCTGGCAGGACGGCGCTGGGCAGATCCCTCAGCGTTCAGTCCACGGCAGCAGACGCTGTTGTAGCACCAACACAAGCTAAGAAATCAGTAGCTCCTTGCTCTCCTTGGCCGGATAAATGTTCCTCATGCTGTTGACAGCCTGGGTTAACCCTGTCCCGAGCTGTCTGGGGCTACAGCCGTGCGGTTTGACGTTTCTCTGCGCTCGATCTGAATGCAGGGCACGAGGAGAAAAATCCGCCCCCTGTATCGAATAATGAAAGTTTTGGGCCTAACTTTCACCCGTTGTCATAAAATTTCACAAGAATGACATTTGTACAGTTATTTTTACTGGATTTTTTTTAGCCAGTTCTCTTTTCTACTGGTAGGAATTAGTTCTGACTCTTTTCTGGCCATTGCGACCTTGCTTCCCATGGAAGCGCTAATTTTGTTCCACCGTCAAATTGATTACAAATAGGAGATAGTGCACAGAGCTTTAACTAGGGCATGGATGTCCAGTATGGATTCTTGAGCAACAGTTGGTATTACCGGGTTCAGCTTTTTCATTGCGTATTTAGTTAGTGTTTAGAAATAAGAGGAAGAACAAAAACCTTGTATTTGACAGACGATTATTATTATTATTATTATTTCCATGTCTTCTGCCCACTGTAAGTCAAGGATAATTGGTAGAAAAAAAGTCTGTCCCTTGCTGTTAGAAATCTGTTTCACGGTGATGTTCAGCAAACCAGCCATCAGTCCAGTTGCCAAAAACCACCCTTCTTCAGGCCATTTAAAAGGGCAAAGCTGTTGTTTTCTGTCAAGACTTGTGATTAGGAAAATGAAAGGTGCCCTTCTCTGCATTTTTGATTCTTTCCAGGTATATTCTAAAGTTATGCTTGTGCTTTCCCGGGAGGACGAGTGAGCTCCCTTCTATGAGGTGGGATATGTAAGAATTTTAAAAAAAAAAAGAATATACAAACACACAGATAATTTGAGCCTTATCGTGCTGTTCCTTATTCTCCCCATATGACTGCAAACAGCTGAAAGTCCTGTATTTCCAGCAATCCTAAAATTAACTCCAGCATTTCTGCAGTTCTAAAAAGGCAGGAGGGGATGATGTTTGTTTTCCCCCTCGCGTCGTGCTGGTGACTGAAGCGGATCCGGAGGGCTTGGCGGTGGGTGGGGTGAACCGTTACATATTTTCTGTATCTGACGAATGCGCAGGCTGCTTGGCGTCCGTCCTTCTCTTCTCTCTGGTCAGCAGTAAAGCTCCTAATGAGTAGATGGTCCTGACGATTAAAGATGGGGTAGAGTAGTTGGACTGCAGGGATTTCCCGTGCGACAGTGTGGCCAGGGATCCTTTATGGCCAGGGGCTTCTGACCATGTCTGCGGCCGAGGAGGAGGCGAGGTAAGGGGGTTTGGGGGCTCGGAGCAAAAGCTCAGGTGAGCTGGGGTGGATGGCGTGCTGAGAGCGGGTGGCTGCGTGCGCTCGTCAGTTGAACGAGCAGGGGCGTCTGCCCTGGGAGTATTTCGGTGGCTCTTTGGAAGAAAACGATCCCTTTGCAGTGCGTTTCTCAAAAAATGGTAACTTGACTGACATTTCTGAATTGAAATGGCAACGGATGGGGCAGAACGCAACAAGGAACGTACGTTAGGACGCTTTGACCTACGTTTGAAGGTTTGTGTTTCAGATCACGTGAAACTTGTTTTACAAGACCGTCTCCGATTTTTCAACTGTGTTGAAAATGCATTTGGCTGCTGTTGTGGCTGCTTGGGTTCATCACCCGGCTTCTCTCATCCTTGCAGTGGCTTTTAAAACTGGCTTTATCAAGTTCCAGATCAGTTGAAATCGTGAGAAGTTACTAAAAAAATCTTGATGACTGGCTGTACCCTTATCAATGTGGCTACCTTTAGTGCTTTTAACACTAAAATTGTGAGTTTGTACTATCACTGATGCAGTGGACCACTGAATTATTGCTAATAGACAAGGTTTTCATTTTAAAAACTAAGTTTTCTTAATTGATGCAGCAACATTAAGTTTTTTGGTTTTTTTTTTTTTTTAAAGCAAGTCACAGGTCTGAATGCGTGGTTATAAATGAGGAATTCTCGTGAAATACCTGTTTTCTAGATGGGTGCCATTGGTACCTGTTCTTAGCCCTTCGTTATTTTTGCCCGTTACTTCTAACCAAACGTCCAGCTCATCACAGATAACTTGCAAGTGGTGCAAATACCAGTAAATAACTGAAAAGTCGGGGTCACAGACTGAGAGCACGGTGGCTCGCTTTGAAGGAGTTAGAGAAGAGCCCCGAAAGGGTCGGAAACGTGCTGACAGCGAGGGCTTCCTGCCGTCCGTCCGTCTCTGAACAGAGGGAAGGTTAAAAGAAAACTCATTAACAGTTTATGAGCGCGTTGGTGAGGACGGAGGTGTAGCAAGGCAGTGATCAGGTGCTAGGCAAGCTTAGACCCATTTTAAGAATTTAGCAAAGGTTTTAGTACGTACTGAAGAGTTTTAATTATAGACACAGTTTTTTCTGAAGAATTTTCTGTGGTTCAAAAGGTAATTGGTTTGGGAATTGTGTTGCTTAGGTGAAACTTTTATCTTAAAAGGTCTTTTCTGGCTTTGTACAGTTTTATAGCTGACAAGGGCAACATTCAAGAGCAGAATTCTTATAAGCTGTGAAATCTCATTGCTGATGGAGAGTTTGCGGTGAATTTTAACGCACAGATTGTTGATTTAGTGATTTACTGACTGCCAGCAACTTCTGAGAGTCCAAAAAAAAACCCCAAACTCTCCTAAAACATCACTTTTTGCCAAGCAAAGGATGAGGTCCAGTGCACTTCTTGTAGTCCCTGCAGTTGTACCTAGGTGTAATTCAGCCACTCAGGAGCAACAGAGCAACCTAGAAACACACTGTCAGGAGTTGTTTAATCCTGAAAGCGCCTGGGTTGGGGATGTTATGGACGGGGTTACTGAAGCTCCTGTGCCTTGGGTACTTCTGGGGGAGCTGGAGCCATCAGGCGCTCGCAGTGCGACTGACGCTTCTTTTTTGACCAAGCCGCAATGCTGGAGGGTAAGGACTCCTTACATCCTAGCGGGCTGTCAACCGAGAGCTGCTGAAGCACAACAGGGTAGGTGTGAGCCGGGAACAGGGGAACCCAGGCAGGCTGTGCTCAGCAGGTTGAATTTTGGTGATTTGCCAGCGTTCCCCTTGCGATCATTACTACCTGCGAGGGGTCGCGTGGCTGAGAAGAGTCATGAAATCAGTCTGTAGCCTCACTGTTAGCGTCGAGCCAGGCAGAGGGAGGCAATTTTGTGGCTCTTTCCTAACGCCACATCAGATTTTCCCCATCTCTTTTTCAAACCTCAGCAACACAGAGCGAGTTGCGGCAGGTACCTCATTTATGCCTTCGCCTTATTGCTCAGACAGGATTCCCTGGATAGCGGCACAAACTTGGACACCGATCGTTAAACAGTTGGAGTAAAACCCTGGGCAGATAATGGACCCCTTTGTTGTCTGGCCGCTCTGCGGCCCAAGAGGATGGGCGCTGCTGTCTCATTAGGAGGGAAGGTGATCCTTTCTTCCCACCCTGTTTCCAGCTTTTGTTTTTTGTGCTGCCATTCAACAAAGTCCCTTATGGAATTTGTGCTCCAGATTTATTTATTTTTAATCCGGTTAATAGGAAGTACATTATTTATTATTTATAATTTTATAAATATATTTTATAAATCTATTATAAATTATAAATATAACTTGATTGTTCTATTTATAATATTTATTATTTTATTATTATTTATTATCAATATTTCCTACTTTTCATACATTCCCCTTCTCCTGATGCCTGCGCTGGCTTTAACACTGCTGACCTGCATGGGGAAACGTGATCCTCCCTAGCATCCCTGCCCAGCACAGAGGAAGACTCGCTGACTTAGCGATGCGCCTCCAAAAACCGATCCCTGGGCCACAGCCCGGTCAGCCCCTCGAGGGCGGCTGCACTGCCGCCTCCGTGCGGGGAAACCATCCTGTTGGCCGTGCTTTGTGAATGCATATTTTATTGCAGAACTCTGCATCATTATCAGGCTTTCCAGCTGGTCTTTGCACTTCCCGTGAGCAGCAGGAGTGGAATTCCACTGTCCTGTACTTGTGCTGTGTTTGACTCAAGCTGTGGTTAATAATGGTCAAATCCTATTAAATCACATTTCACTTGCTATGTTCAGTATTGCTCAATGTCTAAATTCTGCCTCTGAAAAAACTCCATGCTTTTTAAATGTCTAAATTATCTATTCACTGGCCATTCTTCGTCATGGTTTTGGTAGGCCGTTTGCGTTCTGTAAAAAGCCACAAAAAAGAATTTATCTTCAAAATGCTCCTTGGAGGGGAAGGCAGCAATGTTAGGTTTCCTTTTCTGACCTCCTCATAACATAAATATGAATCGTTATCACTGCTTGGGCAGTGACGCATGGTTCTCCCCAAATTGTGGACTGTCTGGAAGATCTGGTTGGGATTTTTAAAAACTTGGCTTTCTTTTGTGTAAAACAAAGATTGAAGGTGAAAGTTCCCGGGTGCGCTGTGGGCTAAATTGACATACGGCAGTGTTATGACGTTACGAGGTATTTTCTGGTGAAGGAAATACTGAGAATGGTAAATACTGTAGCAAAAAGAAATCCCTTTTCCTTCTGCCAACGTAGATAACTTAGTTTCATACCTCAATATTGGTTAATAATTCCTTAATGATTACATTTCAAAGAAGAACTCAGGGCCTCAAGTAATAACGCGAGTTATGAGGTTTTCTGACCCTATGAATAAAAAGCTATATTTAGAAAAAATGAATAGTGTATTTATGGACAAAAGTGTAATAAGGGAAATGTGATGGAAAAATTGAGTCAGATGAGCTGATGTATGAGGCATTTCCCTATGGAGTCATTGGACTGAAAAATGGTTTATATGCCTAAACTTGAACAGATGCTTCAACACACACACACACACACACAGACGCGCGCGTGTACGTTCTGCCCGCCCCCCCCCCCCCCCCCCCCAGTTTAATATTAGCAGTTGTGTTCATACCACTGTGATTAATTCACGAACCAGTCTGGTTTAGTCTCTTTTCCGGGGGCTATCGGGTATTTTCAGATCATCCGGGTACTTAAGCCCGTGCCTAACTGTGAAGATGCAAGCAGCCTGGTTATTAGCAGGATTTCTTTCAAGCTTTACATTAGGCATGCACTGAAATGACTCACTGACCTGGGATTTACATTTTTACACAGGAGTGAAGGATTTCTCCTGATTACCTTGCTTACATGAAAATCACTGGAGTCAGCCAGCTTTTTTGCCTAAATAAGGACATGATACCAGCTTTCGGCTCTTCAGATATTAGTTCCACCTTTTTAGTTACCAATTTGTCAGAAAACAATTCTGAGTGTGTGTGCCTGACCTCATTTAAGATACTGTGGAAGTACTAGGAGAAGACATACATATGGATGACCAGCAGATTGTGCCTACCGTTCTTTTGAGTACAAATGCTGTATTCGGTGGTGCTGGAGAGGTGGCTGACAATTGCATTTTATTATTTTCCTTTGAGCACCCGTTGGGGTGTTCCGCTCAGCCGTTAATCCGCGTTCCCAGGGTGGTTTTATTGGCCTTGCAGGTAGCTGCGCACAGCGCTTCCTCTCTTCTAAAAATCCCCAAAGCCCTCCCAAAAAATGCAGCACATCGGAGCCAGTTGTTTCCACTTTGCTTTTCTGATCGAGCTAAACTGGTGAAGGAATGTGGGAAAATGATGCCGGGGTCAAACGTAAGGATAGCTGTGGTCCGCCTTGGGAATACATGGCTCGCGGGATGACCGATGGTGCTTGTGGCTCAGGGTGTGCTGACTCCTGCTCGCGGTGACATCCCGGTGTTGGACACTCGTGAGCGGTGCGGCCATGCCGGACTCGTGTATAACAAGTCATCGTCTGTACAGATCTGTATCTCTCTCGTGCTTAAAATAGTAGAGAGCCTGGAAGGGTGATGTGTTTCTTGTGTGTAGATGGTTTCCATGCTACCTTGAGGGTGAGTTTCTGACTCCTCGTTAGCTCCTGGAAGCCTTGCTCTCTTACACAGCTGATGAGTAACGCTGCCTGATCCAGGGGCATGAGGTTAGAGAAATGTCTGTAGGCAGGCAAGGGGCTGGGTGGTAGACTGTGCACATGGGGCTGGCCCCAGTGCTAATACTTTTTTAAATGGCGTAAAAATAAAATAATTAAGGTTCTTAATGTGTGTCTTGCAGGTGTGCTGTCTTGCATGCAGCATCTCCTCCTAAAAATCTAAAAATCTCCTGATTTTCACGGTAAACATTTTTAAGTAGTTGAGAAATGACTAGATTTTAATTACAGAAGAATGACTTAGCCGACATTCAAATACTTAGTTAAACTGTTTTTAAAAGCAGAAGAATTTTCATAGTGGAAACTGTGATTCCTGGGATATTAAAGAAATGAAATAAAACTGAAGTGTTTGGGGGGAAGTACACAGTGGTCTTCCATGTAGCCGTATGGAAATGATCTTTATTCCTTGGTTCATGTAAAGTCTTCACTCCTTTGGGACTGCTTACTTGAAATGTCCACCTCTGTGGCAATACTCAGCTTGATTTGTATTCCTCAGCCTGCTCTTGCTCTCTGCAATCTGTGGCAAAACCTTATCGATCTGGATGTCTACAAAATCCGATTCCCTGGAGGATTGTGCTGGAGAGTTATCGATAGAGACAAATCGTTGCTGCCCTTCAAGTGTGCTGATTGTGTGAGGTTTGTCCGACAAGTAAATACTGAATACCAATCAGCTGTAACTTGTCAATGATTAATGACCTGAGATACCAATTTTTTTCCCTTTTGGCTTCTTCTAGCGCCTCTCTTTCAGATGATTCCTTAACGCGCTCTTCCTGCAGCCCCCTGGGGAGACGCTCGCTCCTGGCTCCTTTAGAACAGCCGCACTGGATCAGACTGAGCGTCTGCCTTGTCCGGAGTCCTGCCTCTGACGCTGGCTCAAGCGGAGGCTGCAGCAAAAGCGCAGGAGAAGCGCGTGTGAAACCCCTGTCACATTCTGACCGCTTTCTGCCTAGAGATTTACTCCTTGTGTGAAGCACTGTCTCTTTCTTTCCGTTTTTCAGGGGCTTTCCTTCTCCAGGTTACTCCAGATTTTACAGCTCCCTTCTCTCTTCCTCCCCCTCCAGCCTTCTTGTTTTTCCACTGTTCTTCCTACACCAGCCAGTCCATACCTCTTCTCCGAAGCTCTTTCTCTTCCTCTCTATTTCCGTGACGAGGAATGGTGAGAGTGACCAGAGCTGTACACCACGGCCGGGATGCGGGTGAACCACGGGTGCTCAGGGTGACACAGCAGTGTCCGCTGTTCGTGCGCTCATCCTTCTCTAACACCGGTAAAATGCTGTTGGCTTTCCGGGCCGTGCTGAGCGGCACCGGAGCTTTCATGGAGCAGCCTGCCAGCCCCAAGATCTCCTGCTTGATGAGGCCATCTTAGGGCACATCTCTTTTTAGTGTGAAACTGAGATTTTTTTTTTTTTTTTTATTCAATGTATGCATCGCGTTATCTGCATGGAATTCCATCTGCCATTTTATTACCCAGGTTACTTAGAGTTTAAGGTCCTTCTGCCGTTCTTCATGATTGCTTATCTTCCTTGCCTTGAATATTATCATCAGGACCCTTGGTCACATCCCACCCCACCTCCCTGTTGCATTTTCCTCAGTGTCCTGGTCCGGCACAGGTCCCAGCCTCTCTCCCTGTGAAGCTCTGCTCCGACCCCCCTCCCGCACAGGAAATGACTCTGTACTCCCACTCTTTGTTATCTTTCACCCAGTTGTTTATCCGTGCAGGGACAGTCCCTTTTCCACTGTGGCCTTTTGGTGTCCCTACAAGGAGCCTTTGAAGAGAGAGGCTTGCAGATTTTAAAAATCCAGGTAGTCTGGAGCCTTTTGTGAGGCTGGGAGTCCCTTTACAGAAGCCACACTGATTTTTTTCCCTAGTATATCGTATTTATACAGATAGATCAATTGCCCACTAATTCCAGTCTGTTTAATGTTCTCTAAGTCCTGTAGGAGTGTCGGGTTTGGAGGCCTGCAGTTTACCAGAATTTTCTTCGCCACCCTTGCCTTACAGAGTTGGCATCGCTCTTGCCTCCACGTACCAAGGCGATTTTAAGAAAGGCTGTAACCAGGTCGGCTGTTCCAGCTCTGGGCTCTGTTAGCGCCTCTGGTGGATGCCACCCGGTCCCCCCCACTCGGTACTCTTCCTTTTGGCTCTTCATTCTGTAACCTTCTCTCCACTTGCTTCAGCGTGAGCCAGTTTCCCAGAGAGTCCCTGGTGGAATGGGGCTGGCGAGGAGGCTGGCTCTGTTTCTTGTACTGTGAGTAAGTGTCTAAAGAAGTCATGTCATTTTTCCTGTGTGGCATTGTCATCTCTCTTAGTAGCATGAAGAAATGAACCTGTTCCTGGTGGTGGCTTTCTGCAGGGAGGCTCCCTCAAGATGCGGATGGGTGTCTGAAGTGGTAACAAAGTGATGGGGGAGAAGCTGTTTTAGTCATAGGACAGAAGCCAGCAGCGTGGCCAGCAGGGCAAGGGAGGGGATGCTGCCCCTCTGCTCCGCTCTCGTGAGGCCCCCCTGGAGCCCTGCCTCCACTCTGGGGTCCCCAGCGCAGGACAGACACGGACCGGTCAGAGCGGGTCCAGAGGAGGCGACGGAAATGGTCCGAGGGCTGGGACAGCTCTGCTGTGGCGAGAGGCTGAGGGCGTTGGGGTTGCTCAGCCTGGAGAAGAGGAGGCTCCGGGGAGACCTCATTGCAGCCTTGCAGTACTTAAAGGGGGCCTACAAGTAAGAGAGAGATTTTTTTTGTACCAGGGCCTGTAGTGACAGGACAAGGGGCACCGGTTTTAACCTGACAGAGGGCAGGCTTAGATGGGACATAAGGAAGAAATGTTTTGTGACGAGGGTGGTGAGGCACTGGCACAGGCTGCCCAGAGAAGCTGTGGCTGCCGCATCCCTGGAAGTGTCCAAGGCCAGGTTGGACGGGGCTTTGAGCAACCTGATCCGGTGAGAGATGTCCCTGGCCCTGGCCGTGGTTGGACTGGGTGATCTGTCAAGGTCCCCTCCGACACAAACCACCCTGTGATTCTGTGAACTTGGCAGCGTAGGTATGAGTTGCCTTCATGAGGGAATCCACCAAATAATCAGTGGTTCCCTATGAGGAATTACCTTCCTTGCAGCTAATCCCCCTTTTCTTTGCGTGAATGAGGAGGTGCGATACAGCAGATGCTCAAATATCCTTTGCGTTAAGAATATTTTTGCAAGCAGACCTCCTCACCTCCGCATTAGAAAATGGTTGGGCCCCTTGCGCATACCAGGGATTGAACCCTTCAGAGAACGGGTGAAGCGACAGCTGGCGTTGTTGGTGATAGATCTTTGAATATGGGCTAGGTGGTCTGGTAAGGCTGTGTCTGCTTTAGTGATGAATGCAATCTAGTGTGTTAATGTTTTTTGTCTCTACTTCTTATTTTCCTGTGAATGTTTTATTCTGGTAATGCAGATGGGAAATTACTCGTATCCAAACTTGCATCATGGCCTTAGCCAGACTTGGGATTGAACCGGGTCATCCAAAGACTGCAGAGGCCGCCAGGAGACTCTTGTTAGTACAGGTTCTGTTGTTCTATGCTCGTCTTGCCTTCTTTTAGTTGTAAGAAAAGTAAGGTTTTTTACAATCTTTGGTGTACTAGATATTTTTCTAAGTAAGATCTTTTAAGGCCAGACCGCTGACCTGGCCAGTGCTTTCTAATCCTGTTTGCACTGACGCCCACTTTGCGTTAAGACAGCGAGTCATGATTTCTCTGTGGTCTTGCTGAATGGTGGTGATCTGCTGTCTCCTGCTTGGAGCTTGAAGAGGGCATGCACAGAACCAGCACGAAGTTCATTCGGTGACTACTGAGGTTGTATCAAGATGTGACCACCCTCCTAAAATCTTGAAAGCTTGGAAATAAGAAACTGGGGGAAGCTTGGCACTGTCACGTTGCCCACAGTTGAGCCTGTAGTATCTCCATGTGCTTTTTTCCATCTCCAGCAGGACCAAAAAGCTGGATATACCATAGCCTCGCCCCATTGGCACTCTCATATCAAGTCACATGCCTGGCTTAAGCAGTTTCCATGCATTTGGGAGGCTAATCTGCCTTCAATTTGCTGCTCATTTTCATAATCTGTGTTGATAATAAGTCTGATAAAATCTATGGCCGTGTAGAGCAGTCAGGTGGCAAAAAATGACCTGCCTGCTGCTTTGTGCTTGGTGAAGTGCGCCCTTCTCTGGCACGAGGCACGGTGGGAAAAGGGCTTCCAGCTTCCTCTCATAAACTAGAACTTATTTGCGGCTATTCTCAGAAAGAAAAAAACCAGTTGGTACGCGTGTTCTCCCATCTGGTGTGATGGAGCGTAGGGAGTTCGATCAGCGAGTGCTTCAAGTCTCTTCCCAAGGGGGTCTAGGATAGTATTCCAAGTCTTTCAGAAAATGACAATTTGAGGTTTCTTATTTCACTACAGGAAATAATTTTTTTTCAACAACTAATTCACTTAGTGAATTTATGTGTGTATTCTAAATTTTATCTTTGGCAAAATAAAGCTGTTAAGACTCCTGTTGAACTCAAGCTGGAGTAAAATCTTAATACCAGTATAGCAGTCTTCTCTGATTTACTACACTCCTTTTCTCAAAACAAATGGTACTTCAAACCGATGCACTGAAATGAGACTCTTCAATTATTTCTGCACTTCAGTAGCACTTGAGAGAAGCTGAAGCAGCAGGCCGGTATTTGGCAGGAGAGCACGCGAGCTTGCCTGGAAGCTTGTGTTTTTGCTGCTATCTCGTTGGACCCCTCGCTCTCCGCACGGCGCTGGAAGGAGCATCTGCCCTCTGCGCGCGCAGCTGTGTGTGCGCCAGGCGCTGCGTCGCTGCAGAGGGTGGCTTTGATGGTGAGGCGCTGTCGTTCCGTCCTTGGCTGTAGGTGTTCCCAACACCATCCTCTTGGATTGTTGTGGTGTATAGGTGACCAACGGTGAGAAGATGGCCTTCTGGCCTGGCTGGCTACCATCCTCCTGACTTTAGTGCCCTCCACCTACGGAGACGTACAGTTCTGTAAAGTCACAGAGCTCTGCAAAGCTTTCCAGTCCTCTGTATCTCAGCAAGTGGAAAGTCCTGACTGAATAGTAGAGCTATTCCAAGTGCTGGGTGTCTTGTAAAGCAGTTGGCGGTGAGGGTTTGCAATGTCCACTGCAATGTCCTCGTCTGCCTTCTGAACATCCTTCCTTCTCTGTCCAGCTTCGTCGCAAAGCTGCTGTTGAAGAAAACGTTAGATGGATTTGGTACCATTGTAGGGTGAGGCGGCATCTTGTGCTAGACCAGATGACAGAGCTGGGAAAGAAAAATGTTTTTTAATTTGGGTCACAGTGAAACAACTGCCATCGTTAAATGTTGCAGAATGGGTGACTGGGGACCTTGTGGCAGACCGTGTATGTGGTATCTGCCTTATTTACAAGCCACTCACACTTGTTTTTGAGGCTTATCTATGAGGCAAACGCTATCATAGTTTCTTTTGACTGTTGTAATATGGTGGTGCATGAATTAGGTGTTTATCCCCATTCGATTGTATCCAGCTCAGCCGAATGAGAGCCGTTTGACGTACAGGAGCCGACAGAATTGCTCTCTTTTGGCTTCTCTCTCCTTTCCTGAAATGGCCGTGAGAGTGATATTTGGGTCAGCTGCCTCGAGAGTGTCATTTTCTTTTGACACTCATCCCTCTGAGCGCATAGGAGGAGCCCGATGGGGAAATGCCGTGGTGCTGTTGGCTGCAGTGGAATCAGGAGTAGTTAAAGGGGTGTTGTGGTTATTCGAATCGCTAATCACGTCAAGACAGAGAAATCTCTCTGATGCCTGACTGAAACGGTATGCGAGTGAAGATGGCCTTGCCCAGACCTCGCTGCGAGAGAGGTGGAGGGACCCAGGTGAGCGCAGGAATGCCCTAGCCCATACCAAGGCTGTTGCTCTCCAGCGGCACATGTTCCCCGGTGGCTTTGCTGTGGGTGTAACACACAATGGTACTTGTGTGTTCTTCAGTTTGGACCAGAGACCTTTCGGGTCCGTCTGGGAAAATACGATTGTTCCTTCTTTTCTTGCTGCAGTGCTCTAGGTCTTGGTGTGGAAGTGCCTGTCTGTCGGTCTGAAGCATCAGGTGGGGCATCGCGCTCCCATTTCCTTTGAGTGCACCAGTCGTTTTGCTTCACCTGGGCTCTGCTCTTCCCCTGCCTCTCTCCGGGTGCAGCCCTGCGTGACGGTGCCGGGCCTGCCCGCACAGGTGCTGTTGCGGAGTTTGAAGCGGGACGCCGTCCTGCAGTTCCTTTCCCTCCGTTGCTCACAAGCTGGCGAGCGCGTCCTGAAATGAGCTGACTGTGGGATTTGTGGGTAGGTGTGTGCAGGAACCTCAGCCCCGCCGTCCGTCATGCTCTGTCAGTTGGGAGGGGTGTTGGTCACTTGGTACCTGCCTTTTGTCATTATCACCACTGCGTTTTTTCCGTCTTTACCCTGCCACTGCCTGTATTTGTTAAAATAACAGCTGAGAACACAGGTGTGGTAGTCAACAGTACAATATTTTTAATATTTTAATAAAGTATTGTGTTTATATCATGCCAATGCTAGTGGAACCGCACAGGGCATGTCGGGGTGACTGCACAGCAGCAGTCTGTGGTTTTTTTGGGCAGTCGTCCCGCACTGTGAATGGGAAGGATCTTGGGTCGCAGTATCACTGGCCAGCGTATTTCCAGTCCCTGGAGCTTGTTTCCCCTCTATTACCTTCATTCTTACAGGAAAAATTGCTTTGCTGCTGGTGTCCCAGACTCTTCCCAGTGGTACCCAGGGAATGGTGACGGGCACAGATTGAAACACAGGCAATTCCACTGAAATATAAGAAAAGCTCTTTACTGTGAGCGTGGTCAGATGAAGGAACAGGTTGCCCAGAGAACTTGTGGAGTCTCCATCCTCGGAGGTATTTAAAACCCGGCTGGACATGGACCTGCCAACCTGCTCTAGTTGACCCTGCCTTGGGAGGTAGAATTGGTAGTTAAAACTACCAGTTGGCAGAATATTATACATTTCTTAGGGTAATGCATATGGGTGTAAGGGAACCTAGAGGTTAAGCATCTTCAAAATATAAATGACTGAAGTAAATGGGTGGTTCTGTCGCTTACAAATAAGCTGTCGCAGCATCGGGCTTGTTGGACATTTGGTGTGTTTGATCTCTGAAGTATTTTGGCAAGCGGTAATGCTTCATGTGTCTGAACCAGGGTTTAGTAGCCCTGAGCTAAGGAGCACCTGGTGTCTTAGCAAATGGATATCTAGTTCGGGAGCAGCTCCTGGTATTTGGGAGATGAGTGCTGTACATATGTGATCATCTCGTGGAAAAGCCTGCAGGATCCACTTGGTGTGTAATAAAGGGAATTGACAGCTCCCAGTCGGGAGTGTTTTCTGACCTCCCTTTGTGAGGACAAGGCTTAATGGGTACAAGTTATTCCCAGGGAGATTCCGACTGGGCACGAGAGGAAAATTTTTCACAATGAGAACAGTCAACCATTGGAATAATCTCCCCAGGGAAGTGGTTGACTCTGCTACACTGGACACATTTAAGACTCAGCTGGACGTGGTGCTGGGCCATCTCGTCTAGACTGTGCTGGAAAGGTTGGACCAGATGATCCTTGAGGTCCCTTCCAACCTGGGATTCTGTGAGTCTATGAATCCATACTGAGACCATGCTCAGCCAGTCTGTTGGTCATTTCAGTTGGTAGGAACAGTCTTTCTTGAGAATACCCTCCTGATCTTTGGATTTTAAGGGTACGAATCGAAGTCCCTGCCCACGTTGTCTACAGACAGCCTGGGCCGGCAATCTGAGAGCTCAGGTTTTCGTTAGACACTTGGCCTTGATCTCAAACCAGCAGTGTGGGGCGTTTTCTCTGGTATGGCTTGAGCTTCAGATTCAAACTCTTCGCAAATGAAATTGCCCTTTACCTACCCTTGTTTCCTTGTTTTCATCATCCAACTAAATTACACAGGGGAAAGAGTTTTGCTGTACGTTACGGGCTCCTACGTAGTGAGGAGCAAGTGTGGCAATGCTGAGGCCAGGGGCGGGGCAGGGCAGGGCCCGGGTTGGTGAGTTGTGCTGCACCTGCCAACGCTGTATGAGGCCAGTTCACGTAGGAGCTACTCAAAACCATCTGGGCTTAGCAGGGTTAAACTATATTGTAGAGAAATGCTTTGAGGTGTGTGAGACTAGAAAAGAGAGATGCGTGAGACAGAGAGGGAATGCTCTGGAGAGCTCAGGCACAGTGAACTCCCGGGTTGTTTTTGAGCTCCAGTGTGGCAGCTCCTCCTGGGTTGGGTTATTCCGAATGCACGAGCTGTGAAGGGAGAGGGGCTGCTCGCGCTGCAAGCTTCAGTCCCGGTACTGTGCTGGTACGACCAAGGTTTGGCGCGATGCCGTGTCGGTTTGACTGTGGCTTGTTGCCTCGAGGATCAAGCGTTTCATTGCAAAGCCTGTCAAACAGCGCACCGCGTCTCGCCGTGTAATCTGCTGACCGGGTTATTTTCTCCATTATTACATTTCACATCACCACAGTGCAAGCATCACCTGGGGCTTGCTTCTGTTTCTTGATACCCTAAGTCTGTAGGACAGATCTGACGAGCAGCTGGCTCAGGTTTGCTAAGCATCTGACAGCTCTGTCCCGAGTCGCTACAGAAATGCCAGATTCGGGAGCTCGCTGTACCGATCTTCGAGCTGGTACACCTCGGAAGGGACGCTGAATGCTGAGCGTGTATGAAGGCACTCAGGCTGACACAGACTCCAAAACATGTCTCCAAAAATCTCGTGGGATAACAGAGACTCTACAGCTCAGCCTCCATTTTCGATGAAGCCTGTTGTCACTGCAGGCTTCCGCTCTCACATGAACTCGAGTCAGGCTTGCAGCTCGTCATGGCCTTGTGCTGCAGCCCAGGGTGCACGGGCTGTCCCGACGGCTCCTGCTCTTCCAAAGTCGGGGTCTCGTGTGCTCTGGGCTGTCTGTCCTGCAAACGCTGCTCCGGGAGGAGCGTGGTTGCTCTAGGTGAAGTAAATGTTAGTTTGGGCCAGCACGAAACATGTCGCGATTTCATTTGAATTGTGTCACTGTGGGGGAGTGTTGCTAAAATTGTCACTTGGCTTTCCATGTCAGCGTTACCTAGAGGGCATGCTGAGGCTACTGGAGTTTCATGTCTTATCTGCAAATTCCAGTTTATCTTTAAGCTGAATGCTCGGGTGGGTATGCGTATGTTGATTTTCAAAAAGATACATCACTGACATCTTTATTTTTTTGACAGCACAAGAATCTTATTATATCTCTACCTCTTCCCCATATTTTAGTGTTCTATTTATATCCTGCATAGGATCCGCGGTCTCATAATTCAACAAGGGGTTTTTTAGACTTGAGGGGATTGGTCTGGGGATCAGCAGAACCTTGTTAGCATGCCTGGGATTTGAAGGCACCGTTCAGAAATTATTTCCAAATTGACATTGATGCTGTGGCTTTTTCAAAACCATTCTCTGCTTTTTGCCTCGTGAGAATTGCCAGACGACCGAGCATTTACTTGAAAAAGCACTGTGTGTTGTCCAAAAAGTCCCAGCCTTTTCACTCCCAAATAGTCTGTAATATAGATTTAAAAATAAAATTCAGTGCAGTTGTTTTCTTTTTTCAGCTGCACAGTGCTGTAAGCGCTTCTGAACCCACTTGGTCATGAACGATGGAAGGTTGGTAGCAGTGAATTCTCTTATCCCAGGAAGATCCCCGTGTCCTTCCCCTCGTGGCGGCTGGGAGGACGGACGCTGGAATCCTGCTCAGGTCAGGAAGGCAGGTGGCATCAGTGCAGTATGCAGCAGGATCTGCGGTGTGCTTGTACCTTGCCGGTGCTGGGTCTGGCTGCGACTTTCTCCTCTCTTGAACAGTAAAGTCTTACTCATTTTTGAGGTTAAAAAAAAAAAAAAAAAAGGACCCCTGTGCTTCCTCAAAAATAATTGTAAATCATGCAATTTCTTACATTTCAATGTAAATGAGTTTTGAATGAATAATGCTGATTATTCATTCAGCCTAATTCAAATCCTATTTTAATTAGCCTGTGGGCCCAATTTTACTTTCATGCAGCATGAAACCTCTTCTGATTATCAACAGAATTGCCATGCATTTATTTTTGAATTTTTTTTCTGCTCAGCGCACATCTTTTTTAAACTGCTTAAAAACAAAACGAAACAAATATATCATTAATAAATTAATCAGATTTCATTAGCATGACATGGGAGGACATATTTTAAGGGAAAAAAAGTCTTCCTGTAAATATATTCCCCTTAATAACTGCCTTTTGGCTACAAAATCTTTCTCCCACAGATGCTGTTTAAGACAAACCTTGTCTGGGGAGCTGCTGGTGAACTGCTGAAATTCAGAGAGACCCGAGAGCTTCAGCTCCCTGTTCCCCTCTGGGAGCTGGGTCTTGGGGCTGGAAGGTGCGCTCCTGCGCTGCGCTTCGCCTCTGCTCCAGGGAAAACTCGGCTGGGAGCTGAAGCCCGTAGCCGCGTGTGGCCTCGGCCAGGGGAGGGGGTCCCAGCTGAGCTGCACTGGGAAGGGTGGGTCGGCCTGTGCCTTCGCAGCGCTGTTGGTCAGCTGTGGTGGAGAGGTGGGCTGTGGAGTCCTTCCAGCCAGAGTCAGAGTCACAGGGTGGTTTGTGTCGGAGGGAACCTTGACAGATCACCCAGTCCAACCACGGCCAGGGCCAGGGACTTCTCTCACCGGATCAGGTTGCTCAAAGCCCCGTCCAACCTGGCCTTGGACACTTCCAGGGATGCGGCAGCCACAGCTTCTCTGGGCAGCCTGTGCCAGTGCCTCACCACCCTCGTCACAAAACATTTCTTCCTTATGTCCCATCTAAGCCTGCCCTCTGTCAGGTTAAAACCGGTGCCCCTTGTCCTGTCACTACAGGCCCTGGTACAAAAAAAATCTCTCTCTTACTTGTAGGCCCCCTTTAAGTACTGCAAGGCTGCAATGAGGTCTCCCCGGAGCCTCCTCTTCTCCAGGCTGAGCAACCCCAACGCCCTCAGCCTCTCGCCACAGCAGAGCTGTCCCAGCCCTCGGACCATTTCCGTCGCCTCCTCTGGACCCGCTCTGACCGGTCCGTGTCTGTCCTGCGCTGGGGACCCCAGAGTGGAGGCAGGGCTCCAGGGGGGCCTCACGAGAGCGGAGCAGAGGGGGAGCATCCCCTCCCTTGCCCTGCTGGCCACGCTGCTTTTGATGCAGCCCAGGAGACGCTTGGCTTTCTGGGCTGCGAGCGCACATTGCCGGCTTATGTCCAGCTTTTCATCCGCCACTATCCCCAAGTCCTTCTCCTCAGGGCTGCTCTCCATCCATCCGTCCGTCCGTCCGTCCGTCCATCCCCCAGCCTGTGCTGATGTTGAGGACTGCCCCAGCCCAGGTGCAGGACCTTGCACTTGGCCTTGTTGAAGGTCAGGAGTTTCACACGGGCCCGCTCCTCCAGCCTGTCTGGGCTCTGGACAGCATCCCTTCCCTTGGGCGTAGCAGTTGCGCCCCTCAGCTTGGTGTCACCCACAGACTCGCTGCGGGTGCACTCAGTCCCACTGCCGATGTCGTCGATGGAATGACGTGAAATGAGTCCTGGTATCGTACATTCCAAAGGTGTTTGGGATTCGACAGCCAGCAGTAAGGCTGTTCTTAAAACTTAGCTGTGGCATGCTGCACTACCGTATAGGTGCCATACGTCTCAGGGGTACGGAGGCATTGCTGGGAGAGTTTCAGCAGAGTCACCGCGGTTCCAGCTCCCTCCATTCTTGTCCCACTGTCCAGCCCTGCCACACTTCAACTGTCTCATCCGAGGGCAGGATTTTAAGGTTGCTACAGTAAACTGCTCCTCCGAGGTGCAGTTCTTCCCTCCCTGACTGGCGGGAGGCCACCACAGATAGATGAGAAAGCTGAAACACGATTAAATTAATCCTGTGTTTAAATTCATATTCAAACCCACACATGGGCTGGGCAGGGGAAGCTCCACGCACGAGAGGCCGTTCACTGTCTGTGTCTGTACGTAAACACCAACCGTGTTAAAATAACTCAAGAGATTTCCTGCAGTGAATCTCTTAACCTAAAGCTGATTTTTTTTTTTTCCCCAAATTCCTGCTCCAAATTCTTCTTTATTCTTTCTGGATGTCAGCGTCTGCAAAACTTTTAACTCACAGGAGCCAGCTTGCTGTCAGAGATAAGCGTTGTGTTATTTGCATCGTATATCCTGCCGGTGCTGAGGAGCCTCCTCCGCTGGAAGTGCTGGAATGAACTGATGACAAATACAAGGAATGAAAGTCTCTCTCAAATGCATTTTCTGGCATGACTTAAATTAGCTGAAATTGCTGACATTTTGCCTTTTTCAGATCCGCGTCAGTGTCCATAGACTTTTATTTCAAACAATGGAAAATTACTGACTTCAATGTTGCCAGAACAACAAATCGGGGAGACGCTAAGTGTACGTTAGGTGAAGGTTACTGCAATATATCTGGGTCCTGCAGTTCATGTGTTGTAAAGGCAGAAACGTGTAGTCCCTAACCTTGGCCGATCCCACGAAACTGAAGGATGCCACCATTTCAAATGCCGTAATTCTGCCTGGAACTTTTTGCTTTTGTATTATGTTTAATTTGGATGGGCTGAACGTTTCCAGTCAAAGAAGGTTTAATGACAGGCCATTTCACTTGAACCAAACATTTCCTTAAAGACAAAGAAGTTCTTTGCTTGCTGGTGGATTCTCCCATATTGGCGTCAGTAGCTCTGCTCTGGACTAAAACTAAATTTAGAATGAGTGATGCTTTCTTGTTGAAGAGAATCAGAGCTCTTCAGCAACATCACCTCTCCGCAGCCAGAACTCTAATCAACAGAAGTCTTGGTTATTAAACGCACGGCTGATAACGCCGTCTTCCGCGTCGGAAGGCTGTGGTTAACCTAAATGTACAAGTCTGTGTCGTCAACGTCTATATGTAGGTTTGTCACGCTGGTCATGTACGTCAGCAGTGGCATCCAGGACGTGAATCCCCATCTTTCTCCTGAAGCAGGTTCTGGGGTGGGCCCAGCTCTCCCGCTCTGAGCGACGGCGACGGCTCGGCACCACGGCTGAGGGAGCCGAGGTGTGATCCACCCACGTCTTCCTCTTTAGAGCTGGTGAGGTACGATATGAGCCAGCTGCAGGTGTGTGGTCTGCAGATAGGAAACGCACCTTGAAAAGCTGATAAATACCTCAAAAGAATTCATTAGATGTCGAGGTAGCAGCTCGTCTAAAAGTAGAGATTCAGTGTCCCCTCTCTCATTGAAACCAGCACTAATTTCAAACTTCTCTGTTGTTAACCGCTGATAAATAAACATTGACAGTGTCTGAAAACGTAAAGGCTAGCTCCTGCTTTTGTTCCAAATTTACACTGGCAACAGTATTTAACTAATTTCAAATTGACCCTGTAGTTTACTTTTAGAAAAGGGTTTGGCCCTAACATTTTCAGTGAGCGCAA
Source organism: Nipponia nippon (assembly GCF_047370975.1). NCBI lineage: Eukaryota > Metazoa > Chordata > Aves > Pelecaniformes > Threskiornithidae > Nipponia > Nipponia nippon. The sequence goes on from NW_028262350.1 coordinate 5,929,773, forward strand.
AGGAACCCCTTCTTAAACTCATCTGGGTTTTGTCTCATTTTTAATTGACGAATACCGACATGTCAGCTAGCAACACGTATGTCCCGTTACACACCCGTGCTTGGTGACTAGATTGGCAGCGCACCTTGGTGTGAACGTGGGTGTCGTGGCTCTTACCTCTGGAATCCCCAGGTCAGATGGGGGTTTCGCTTGCCTTTTCCGTTGGGCATATTGGAGACTCGTCAGGTGCATAGAGCACCCCTGGACTCCATCTACCACCCATTTTGACTCCTAATCTGAGTGAGCCGCTGGGAAGTGCCGAACGTGCGGGTGCCTGCAGCGCTGTCTCCCTGCTGGCTGTAATGCAGAACGCGGGGCTGCACAGCTGTGCTCGGGTGCCGTTCTGAAGTGGGGGTTCAGAGCGTGAAGCCACCTGCTGCAGTAAGGTGCTGCACTGGGACTGGAACCCTCGGGTCTTTTTTCCTCTTAAAAATGTGTTTTTTCAGCCAGTTCTGTCCACAGCATAATGGTAGCATGGTTGCATAAAAAGAAGAGAGTTGGTTGTAAGCCTTGGATTGGTTGCATGCTCAATTGACAGCAGCTAGATTAAGTAATTGACCAGTAATCCTTTGGTTTTTTCCCATGTTTCCCAGCTAAACAAATTGAACTCTCTCAATCTCTCACTTTTAGGCATCTTCCCTGTTCTTCAGCTGGTTTCGAGACTAATATATTCACTCTCTGGTGTTTAAGCAACGTTTGAAGGATGCAGACACAGGCATTGAGTGCTGTCTTGCTAACAAGGAGGTAAGATCACCCTCCTTGCTCCTCTTTGCATGTGACACAGCCAAGGATTGCATTGATCATCTCTGCTGTATCGCCCGCTCTCACTGAGATGCTCACCCGTTAGGATCCTTGCTGCCCTCCCTGTTAATTGAAGCCCAGAGTAACTGCTCTCTCTTTTAAAAAGACTTCAAAAAAAAGACATGTAGCTGCATGTCTTTGCACTAAGCTTGGTTAAAGCGGTGGTTTTGTTTCCGTGGCCTCAGCCTCTCGAGCAATCTGTGGTTTTCTGCATCACTGATAACTCTCATCTCTGTCAGCCTGCAAACTTCTGTGCCATTTGCAGATTTTGTCAGCAGCCATTTTCTGGTCGAATCTGGGGAGAATACAGCCCGGCCTGTTCTGGTCTTTGCAGAACTTGCTGTAAGGACATGCAGTTGCTCTTGGTTCTAACGTGGGAATCATTTGTCAAGATCTTTGTTACTTTTAATCCACTTAATGTGGGCTTTTTTAATACTCTCTTGCACTATTTTTTTCTTACGCTGTCATGAAGTAATAAATCAAATGTCCCGCACAGCCCATCTGCGTTGTGTCTGTGCTGTTGCCTTTTCAATGAAACATTGAATTTCACCAGAAGGGGATTACATTTATATCCTTTAATTCTGTGTTGATTGCATCCCCTCAAATTTCATTATTTTGCCTGTGAACAACTCTGTAGTTGTGTGGAAGAAGTTGAATAGTTGCAAATACTAGTTTTCTTCCAGTTTCCTGGAATTTCTCCAGGTTAAGAATAAATCAGTTTTAAGATCAGAGTGCCAGAGATTGGTCCAATTCTGGTTTTAGGATCTTCCACTGAATGCTGTTCTGATGTAAAAATTTCTATTAATAATGTTTGACAAACTGATGTTTGACATCATCGGAGGACTGAAAGTTGTCTTGTCCCGTGCTATAACAACGTCAAACAGTTCTTCCTGTGGTCAATATTTTACCGGTTTTACCACTTAGAGCTCCAGGTGGGCCTGTAACGTCGCTAGGTTTCGTTCATTCTGATACTTCACAGTGTCACCAGCTGTGAGTTTCCACTGATGGTTTTTTTACTGTTATGATTGCAAATTTATATTGATTTCTATCTAATATCTCTTAAAATTTTTGACAGATAACTTTTTTTAACTAGATTTGCCTTCTACTCTCCCAAAAAACACTGCGGAATACATACTAAAGTCTTTTCTGGCCCTGGAAGGGAGATTTTTAGCCTCCCTAAGGGACCAAACCCAAATCCATAGAACAGTTGGAGCACCAGGTTAGAAGTCAGATGTTCCTTAGGTCAGACCCTGTCTCTAGCCTAGACCTGCAGGGCAGCACCGCTCGGGTCACTCAGGTCGGTCCTGTCTTTAAATCACAGATAAAGCGGTTGCCTGTTTCTCAGGTTTGGCCTGGGTGATTCATTTCTGTCTGAAGACAACTGGCATTGCCCCGTGGAGAGAACAGTTCCTCTCCGTGGGCTGTGGTCGAGGCCGAGATCACTAGCTCAGGCTTTAACAAGGCTTGGCCGCCTCTGTGCGGTTAAAATAAATCTTCCTGTTACCGGCGGGACGTAGCCAGCAGCGCCCATAAAATTTCACAGGAGCTTAGCTTTCCATCCACTGTGTTTTGGAGACTTCAGCCTCAAGTGTAAATGTTTTTATTAACATTCGAAATCCAGAGCAGCCGCGTCTTTTTCTTCTGCTCGGGAGTAGCTTTGGGAGCACGTTTTGTTTGTGAAATGGCAGTTAACCGCTGCTTTTTTTTGTAGCGGACTTCTCAAAAGCCTGCGGAGGAGACATAGGATCTTCAAGCAAATTCTGGCAGCTGGAATTTCCCGGTAACAGGTGATGCTGCGAATGTGGTTGTGTGCTGGTTGTACAATCCTTGAGTTTTCTGACTCTCTTGGTTGAATGTTTGCACCGCTTAGGCTCAAGCTGATAAACTCATAAATATTTGGGGGTTTTGTTTGTTTTTTAGGTAAAATTACTTGACCACCATGAGTTGGAGTTTTCTGACCCGTCTGTTAGAGGAGATCCACAACCACTCCACCTTTGTTGGCAAAATCTGGCTGACGGTGTTGATCGTGTTTCGGATTGTCCTCACTGCTGTGGGAGGAGAATCCATTTATTACGATGAGCAAAGCAAGTTTGTGTGCAACACGGAGCAGCCTGGCTGCGAGAATGTTTGTTACGATGCTTTCGCTCCTCTTTCGCATGTGAGGTTTTGGGTCTTTCAGATCATTCTTGTTGCCACTCCATCTGTGATGTATTTAGGCTACGCAATTCATAAAATTGCCCGGATGGTGGAACACAGCGAAGCCGACAGAAGAATCAGAAGCAAAAGCTTTTCCATGCGCTGGAAACAACACCGTGGCCTAGAGGAAGCTGAGGAGGACCATGAGGAAGACCCGATGATGTACCCCGAAATAGAGCTGGAGAGCGAACGGGAGAATAAAGAGCAGCAGGCCCCTGCCAAAGCTAAGCATGACGGCAGGCGGCGAATCCGTGAAGATGGACTCATGAAAATTTACGTGCTGCAGCTTCTGGCGAGGACTACGTTTGAAATCGGCTTTCTCGTGGGTCAGTATTTTTTGTATGGCTTTGAGGTCAGCCCCGTATTTGTGTGCAGCAGGAAGCCGTGCCCGCACAAGATAGATTGTTTCATTTCAAGGCCAACCGAAAAGACCATTTTCCTGCTGATAATGTATGGGGTGAGTTGCATGTGTTTACTTTTGAATGTCTGGGAGATGGTCCATTTGGGATTCGGCACAATCCGGGACACGTTGAACAACAAGAGAAAAGAGCTGGAAGACTCCGGCACTTACAATTACCCTTTTACTTGGAATACGCCATCTGCTCCTCCTGGCTATAACATCGCGGTCAAGCCAGAGCAAATGCAATATACTGAACTGTCCAACGCCAAAATGGCCTACAAACAGAACAAAGCCAATATAGCTCAGGAACAGCAGTATGGAAGCAATGAAGAAAACATTCCTGCCGACCTGGAAAATCTGCAGAGGGAAATTAAAGTGGCTCAGGAGCGCCTGGACCTCGCCATCCAGGCTTACAACAACCAAAACAATCCCGGCAGTTCCAGAGAGAAGAAATCCAAAGCAGGCTCAAACAAAAGCAGCGCCAGTAGCAAGTCAGGAGATGGGAAGAACTCTGTCTGGATTTAATGTTGCCTGAGTTGATATATTGTGTTTTTTCTCCTAGTTTATCATAACCAGCAACCCCTTGAATAATGGCTTCCATTACGTAAATATTTGACTCTGCTTATTTTCAGGGATACCGTTGGCTAGTGATTCAACCTCTCAGAAAGGGTTTATACGCATATTCTAGGATTATAGAACTTTATTCTTCTGTCTTCCAAGTCAGGAGACAAATAGGTATATTTAAATCATTCTCATTGAACGGTTTATGCTGTAAGTACAGTATTATAGTACATTTATTATGCACAATTTTTTGTATTTGTACACTGGATCTCTGATGTTACACTGTTTTATATTAACGAGGAGAAAGCAATGGGTAGCTGTTAGCATTTTGCTAGGTTTATTACCGTGGTCCGCAGTTTCGTCGTTGTTCTTCCTTGTTTTAAACGTAAAACTTTCTATGCTGCGTTTCAAAAGTGCCTTGAACACGCACACAGCACAGAGGAGCCTCCGGTTATCCAGGCAGCCCGCGGGTGCCAGTCACCGAGCAGCAGAGCCGTGAAAGATTGGGAAAACATCTGTTAATGGCGCTCTTGACTCTGTCTTTTACAAAAATGATGTGCTATGTATAAAATGGAAGTGTCATACTATAGCTGTTAGGCGCTACAGGGTTTTTTTGCCCTGTGGAAAATTACAGGAAAAACGTACGTGTGTGAGAGTACTTGTGTTCGGAGCAAGAGTGCCAGCCGTAACGCAGAGAGGGCGCCGGCCTCCCTGCGAGCTTTATGCAACAGGAGGGAAGAGAGGCTTCGAACTCTTGTAAAACATCCAAAAAAAAAGTAAACAGAAATGACTAGATTCAGTAATCCCACATATTTATGTGATGTCTGTGGAAAGGGACGGTTTTGAGGTCTGTTGTTACGTAACCACCCGCTCCCCAAGGGCATGAAGTTGGTAGGATACTTTTTGGATAAGATTTCTGTCTTTTCCGAAGTAATCCGGTTGGATGGAGTCACGGTGATTTTGTTTCTCCGTGCATTTCACTCGAGGAAGAACCTTCCTCCCCCCAGCCAGGACACACGAGCTGTCTGTAAGAGTTTTTACAAAGCCCTTTCCGAATATCAGTGATATTGCCTTATTCCAGAGCCCTCTTCCTTCCATTATGTCCGAGGAATTTAGTTCAGACAGAGCAATACGTGTAACTTAGATTTCTGCTTGAGAGGCCAGTCAGATTTGGCATTCTGTGGTTTTGGCATTAAACTTGAATTTATAATTAGAAAAAGGAGAATGCGGTATTTACTGCCTTTGGCGGTGCCTTTTTGGCAAGGATGCGCATTAATGTTTGAGAGATGCTGATAAATGTGTATGCTTTTTGCTACTATTTATAAGGTATCCAGGACCTTGCTCCGCTCTCTTTTTTTTGTTAGGTTTTCATGCGTTTTAATATATTTTGGGGGCCCGTTTCAAGGGGGACTGTTCTGTTCCGAGGCTACCTCAGTCCTTAGCGCCCTCGCTACAGCCTGGTCAGGAACAGGATTGAGAAGAGGCTCCGTGGAGGACACAGGTAAACCCGTCCTGCGTTCCTGTCCCGCAGAACATCGAAGTGTAAGCTTTACGTTAAATTTAAACTGAGGGCATACGAGCACATGCTTGGAGTTATCCTCTGCCCAAGCACTTGCTGAAAATAGGTATTTTGCTGAGTTGTTTTCAGTCTGTTTTCGCTCTGGGACACCAGGCAGTCCGGCTGTAGATCCCAGCTATCTTTCAGCTCTGCTTTGGAGAGGCGTAAGCGTGCCCAGAGCCGCTGCAGCCCTCCGTGCGAGGCCAGCGAGAGCGTCTCCAGTTCACCTCCAGCAGGGACGGCTGGAAGCGAACTTGCTTTTTGTTTAGCAGCGATGCCTGGCCGCTGCGCCGGGAAAGGAGCAACCTCTGAATTTTGTGCAGAAAAGTTTCGGGGCGATGTCTTGAAGTAAAGTCACACCGTCGGTACGTAGCAGTTTTAAAAGCTCAGGAGGGCTTGCGGGCAGGCACAGCTAGGCAGTGAGACGGGACTAGCGGTGTGGGGTGAGAGGGGGTTTATTAATAGTGCTCCTCTAATTAAACAGGAGTCTGAAGAGAAGCACGCTGCCTGACGATGGGCAGAGAGGCTTTGCCAGCAGAAAGATGGGCAGAGAGGCTTTGCCAGCAGAAAGCTGGGAGGGTGCTGGAGAAGCTGGGTGGAAAACACGTTGTCTGAAAGGACTAGGGAAAAACATTTGGAGCCTGGAGATAAACATGGATTCGTGGCTACAGTCCACTCATTATCCCCGCCGCTGGGGTGGTTCTTTTCAGCTTCCCAAAAGGGTTACGCTGCTCTTAACCCCGTGCGGTGGTGTCGGAACAGCCTTTCACCAGCCCAATGGCACGAAGTGAAAATCCTTTCCCCTTGCTGCTCTCTACGCAAACGGCAGCGATTTCATATTAATGGCTTAAACCAGAGTTGGTTCCCGACAGCCGCTTCGTGCGTCGTCTGTGTTAGCCCTTCCCGGTTAACAACCGCAGCCGTTGCCCGCTTCAGCCGACTGCCTCGGGTCCGGCCGGTGAGCTTTGGCCACCCCAGTAAATCCTCCCGTTAGTGTAGAGAATATCCCAATCCCAGTGCTGGATTCATTCTGAAAATGCAAAGTAACGGAGCTGTTTCTATTACTGTTCGTTTGTTTTAATGGTGTATAAAGTGCGCATTTTCTTTGAAACTGAGTGTTTGTTATTAGTAGAGGATCTGTTAAAGCTCCAAACATTGATGTCTGTGACTGTATTCAGTTTCAAAGTATTGGGCTTGATTTTTCCTTCTGAAGAAACGATACGTGCATTACTTTAAAATGCTCTCTTGCTTTGGCTTAATGTAGGCCATTCCGAAATAAACGTTCAGAAGAGACTTTTGGACAGAAAATACTGAACATGACTTGGGTTTGTCTTGTCATTCTCTGGTTTTGGAAGCAGTTTGGGGGAAAAAAAACCAAACCACTATTAAATCCAGTGGATTACTCCAGTCTGAGTGAGATGGCTGCTTTTTTCCAGCAGGAGAATATGTTCCGAGTATGTGAGGGAGGGAGAGGGATATTTTAATGATTTGTCTTAGAGCCACAACTTGGAATTTTTTATATATTTGACCTTGTTTAGTGTAATAAAAGAGTCGGTTGGAAATGAACTGTGCCTTCCTGCATATGGATTGCTCTTCAGTGACAAAACCAATTGCGTTAAAAAAAGAAAAATTTATTAACTTTGGAAGTCAGGCCTTGAGAAGGGTGCCACTTAGGAAAACATGAAAGTCTGCATTTATGCATATGAATGAGCACGCTGACATTGTCCAGTGAACTGTGCAGCATTAGCTGGCCTAATTTAGCTGCGATTTTCGAAGGAACATACGGGAGCTGGCTGCCCAGCTCCTTTTAAAAATCGCAGCTGAATGCCCGTCTGTTTTGCCGTCACAAAAGATGGCTTTTGTAAGCGTCCCGTGCTTTCCCCTCGCCGCAAATTTGGCCTCAAAATTGGAAGTATGTCTGAGGAGGCATGAAGCAGTTTGCCGTGTCGTGCAGCTGCGAGACAGCTAGAAGTCAGATGGATTCGGGGCGGGGGGGGGCTTGGAATAGCTTGGAAAAGCTGTTTGTTCAGAGTTAAAGAAAAAAGCAGCCACATAGACAAGGCCACTGCTGCTGCTGCTCACAGCGCGGTGTGTCCAAGCCTCGGCGAGGGCTGCAACGGCAGAAATCGGTGACGGTGACCGAGGCAGGATCCAGCAGTAATCGCTCTGTGTGTTTTTTCAGCTGTCCAGTTACCCGAGCATCCCGCAGCCTCCGCAGGCTGGGAAAGGCACGCGGAGCAGGGAGCAGCCCGGACGCAGTCGCCCAGGCGAGGTAATGCCAGCTTGAGCCACGCGGCGCGGGTTCAAGCGCAGGGACAACCGAGGAGGTGCAGCGGGGCCTGGGCTCCTGCCGCCTCGCCTCCGCTGTGCCAGAAGGACACTTAACCTCGCCGTTACCTTTAAGCGTGTCATTATCTCTGTGTGAGGCAATGCAGCCAGCTACAGGCGTCCAGCGAAGCACGTGCTTCAGTGTTTTAAAGTGCAGAAGCCTTCATTTAACAATGAATTTGCAGCAAGAAATTCTGAAATGCTTCAGGCATTTAACTATCGCTGAAAAAGAAGGGTACGGTGGCAGCGCTCTTTGCTTGCGATAATGCTTCTTGGGAAATCATCTCGTAGAAGCCGTCGTGTGATGGCTGTGTTTGATCTTGTGCTCAGAAACAGGCCGGGAGCAGAAAAGCCCGAGGTCACAGCTGGGATCGGGTGCAGGCACCCCAGGCTCGCCTGGGTTGCTCCCTGCGGATGCAGGGTGCTGCTGGAGATGCCCCTGGGTGTTGCGCGTGGCCTCCAGCTGCTGCTCCGAGAGGCCGCGTCTCCCAGGGGGCCTGCGTCCCATCTGCCAGCCCTGCGCGGATGCCTCGGGTGCTTGAGGGCCGCTCCGACGGCGCCACGCGCCTAGCCGTGATCCCAACCCATCCTTTGTGTCTCCGGGCAGGCCAGCTGGCAGCGCCGCCTTGTTTTCCTCTGCTATAAAATGAGGATAACGCGACTTATTTTGTACCGGGTATAGCAAGTACACATCAGATCCTCTCTGCGGAGCAATTTTCCTGTTGGAAGCGTAGGTTAGGGGTTTCACGTGGTCAGCATTAAGTGTTCCTGCCTGTAGTTCAGCTGCAATCTTGTAGCATCGACACCGTTCTTGCAGCTTGATTTGTTAATAATTCAAGAATTCTTGATACCGGGCGCGTAAGTCGCCACCTACGAGGTTACTTTCAAAAGGAGCTGTTTCTTGAGATGCGCGCGGTGGCTCGCGGGGCGTTCGCCTAATTCCTGTGAATCGGACATGCTGTCCTTCGCACGTTGTGCAGTTCCCGTGAAACGGTTCCCGAAAGATGGATCCGTTTGCGCGAGGTAAATTGCGGTGTGCTGGCAACGGCGTAGGCAGACGCAACCCACCTTTCTACAGCAGCATGGGACCGAGCTCAGGGGCTTCTGCTCCTTCGGGGCTTGCTATTGATTTTCTCCGTGTCAGAGGAGACTTCAAATACCAGTTCATCGTTGCTTGGAAAATAACATTTCCTTTTCTATAGCGTGACATTATCATTGTTGTGTAAATTCCGTGTTGGTAGCTGGGGGAAAATGCCTTAGAAGGGGGATTTAAAGGCATCTGATCAATGCTCATCGGTGCTAGGGAATAGTTTCTGTACAGTTTGGATTTTGCTGTCCTCCTCCCGTTTATTTTTGTTACCCAACAGGGTGTTCTGGCTGCTCTTTGGCAAAGCACGTGTCGCCCGATGGTGGACCCGAGCCTGCTGCCTCCCCAGGAGCAGACCTGAGGCCCCTGCCGCTGCGTCCAAGTTGCCTTGCCGTCGCACGCCTGGGGTTTTTACCCACGACCCCTGTTCAGGTCTGCGACTGAGCTGGGACCTCTGCTGCCTCAGGGCCTGGATTTCCTCCGGCTGGAAATGCAGGCTGGCCGAGCAGAAGCCGGAGCTACGAACCCGCTTTCTCTTTAGCGACAGCCGTGGCGTGCGCCTGAGCCCCCGGTGCAGGCGTGGGGCTGAGTCCGCGGTTCGGAGCGATGCAGAGCGGTGTATCGCCGGCAGCGTGCTTTGCCAGGAGGTTACTCGCGGTATTCAGATGGAAGGTAGGATCCCAGTCTCGGGGGATGAATGAAATTTCTTAAGTCAGCAAACAAGCGGTGATACGTTTTTAGCTTTGTTGCGAGTGTTGGAAAGCATTGTGCCAGCTCCTCAGCTCTCATCTTTCCCTTATTTAAAGACATATTGTGACTTAAGTGAGTTACTTCTTTTTTTCCCCCTCTGAGTATTTCTTACCCCCAGAAATTCAGTATTCCCATTTAGGAATGGTTTCCAGGCTTCTTACATCTCTTCCCATAAACTTGAAATCACCTGGAAGTCCACTATCAGAAAACTTCTTTGAAAGCCTGTTCCGTATGGGAAATGTTTTTGGTGGTACGTTGAGAGGAGGTGTGGGTACGTACGTGTGGATCCGCGGTTCTGGAGCTACCTCGTCGCCGCTGGCTGTTGTCCCCTGGCCTTTCGTGCAGGGATTTGGTGAAGGGGTTTGACCCTTGGTACCTGAATTTCAATCTGATGCCTCCAAGCTCTGAAACAAAATTCCTCTCTTGCTTTATATTGCTGATGACAGCAATATTTCTTCTTTCTCTGTGAAGCTGGTGTTACAGTATTTCGTTGCTGCATGTATTCGTACGCCATATACAGAAAATGAAGACTTAATGCGTAGTAGAGATCCTTGGAGTGGTTGCATTAATTGGAATTACACCAGAGACCACAGTAAGTCCCGCTGGCGTGCACTGGTGAAAAATGCTGTGAAAATAGGAAGTTACAAAGAGAAGTTTGCAGGTTTTTAATGGAGGGAAGAGACCCCCGAAAGCGCCGTGCCCAGCTTCATCCAGCGTACCTGCCCGGAGGAGGAGGAGGAGGAGCACCGACACAGGAATCAACTTTCCCGGAGCTTGCTCAGCAAAGCACCGCCTTTCATTAATTGGTTCCAGCGCTAATCGAAGGCTGGTGGTCTGATCGCAGGTACGGCAGATGTTTTATAAACCCCATAGCCTCCGGGAGAGGTCCAGCCTTTGGAAGGAGCGGGTTTCCCCCGCGCTGAGGGTCACCCTCTAGCCCAGGCACAGCCCTTCAGCTGACTTGTAAAGCACGAACCAGAAACCGGGGCTGATTAATCAACCGTATTTGGTCACGAACTTGTTAACGGCTCGAAAGGTCTTTGCGGGAGCTGTTGAAAAGTCAGTTTGATTACATCAGCTGCACGCTGCATTTCTAGGGGCGTGCAGCTGGAACACCCTCGGCATGCGAGGTTAACACTGAGGTGCCCTGGGAGTATGTTTTCCATAGTCTCCAGGAGAAAAATAGGTAACTTTGCTGATATAAACATGTGCAATATGTTATATATTATGTTATAGAGACGTTATATATGCAATATTATATAAATGCTCTTAAAATGAGGTGGAAAGATGTCAAAATGTACAGCAAGGATCTCTGAAAATTAGGATTGATCGGGTCAGTTTTGTGGTGAGACACATGATTCAGAGAAGAAAAGTGCGAAATGTAAACGTTCCGGGCATCGGTTGCTGCCTTGTTACGGCACGGCGTGAGGAATTGTTTGGCCAGGTGCGATGGGTTATTCTCACAAGCCAGGTGGAGCGCACAAGAGCATTGCCGGGGGTGATGGGAGCAGAGGAGGGTGAAGGGGGAATTGCCCATGTGGAGGGCAGAAGGAACTGTGCTCTTGGTCTTTAGACCGAGATATTTTCATATCTTGGTGCAAATTTTTCATGTTTTGATATTTTAATTGATATTCTCCCCCACTGTCAAATGTACGAATAAAATTTGCAGGTAGCATGGAACGGGGAGGCATTTTGTAAAGCCAGTGGAGGGTCGGAGACAAGGACCGCCGTTTTCAGTGCTACGGGCCTGGCGTCAGCTGGGTGGGCGGTATTCCCCCTCCAGCAAAACGGCTTCGCGGTGTGGAAATGTGAGCAGCCTTGCCCCCGTCATTGACATCCGTCCTCAGCCCTCCTGGAGGTGCTGCCGGACTTCGGGCACGTTCAAGGGAAGCTGGGGACGCTTCCAGTCCCATCGAAAGGCGGTGGCCAGAAGTGCTTCTGTTGAAAACAGGTACGAGTACGTATTATCGAGGATTTTTGGAGTGTGGCTGGGCAGCTGCCAGACCACGCAGCAGCACCTGCAGCATCCTGCAGGATGGAGGACACGCGGCCTTGTAGCCGTAAGAAACTTCTCAAGTGCGAACAGAAATGCGATTGTATCAAATAGAGGACGAGTTTATTAAATGAACCGCAGGGAGCGAGGTGCGGATAGCTGCTTTGCCTCCGCGCGGGGCGAGAGCGTGATCCTCCCGGCACAGTTTGATGTTGCACCGTGTCTGGTCCGCGGGAGGTCCTGGCTGCTGCGTGCATTGCCGTAGCGCCTAGGTGCTGCAGGGCAGGCTGGCGACCGGGGGGCTCTGCCGGCATAAAAACAGCCACCTTCCCCTGAATGTTAGAAGTAGGCAGCGAGACAGAGGGCAAGCAGGAAAGCTTTACACCGTGGTTCACCCAGAGCGTGGTATTTCCGAGAAAACTCAAGCTGCCCTGAAGTTTCCTTCGCCAGCGTGTCTGTTGGATCACGCTGTCCCCGATATTTCTCCCGTGTATACTGGGGAGGGAGGGCAGTTCATTGCTGGACCGGCACGGGAAGGGAGGAGCTCAGGAGCGTGGCACCAGGCTGTGAAATGAAATTCTGCTTTAATCGCTGGCTCTGAAATCTGGTTTCTTGTCATCTCTTGCCTTTTCTTGCTGACTAGCTGGTTGGAGCAGCAGTGTGACATAATGAGCCAATTGGGGTTTTTTTAACAAAAAAAAGTAAGTTATGATCCTCTGCAGTGCTAGGATTTTACGCTTTTCCTATTTGTGTGCGTATTTCGATGGCCAGTGAGGAAAGACAAGATCCTTGTCTCTTCTCCCCAGTAACAAGCGATAGGATGAGGGGAAACGGCCTCAAGCTGCGCCAGGGGAGATTTAGGTTGGATATTAGGAAAAAATTCTTCACCGAGAGGGTGGTCAAGCATTGGCACAGGCTGCCCAGGGAAGTGGTTGAGTCTCCATCCCTGGAGACATTTAAAGAACGGATAGATACGGTGCTTGAAGACATGGTATAGATGGACTTGGCAGTGCTAGGTTAACGGTTGGACTCAGTGATCCTAAGGGTCTTTTCCAACCTTGACGATTCTGTGATTCTATGATTCTATGAAAGGAGCAAAATGACAGTAGCCAGTGCAGGGGTGAGGGGATGGGTCCAAACTGCCCCGACCTGGAGTGCCACGGTGCGGCAGAAACCCAGAGAGAGCTGAGGTCTTGAGAGACCTCAAAGCTAATTTAATAAATTGCTGTTTTGTAGTTACGAATTCAGATTCTTAAGAAGGACTAGGAAGAAAAGCTCAGGAAAATAGGAAAACGGGGCCTTTTCTTTGTCAGATGCCAATTTAACTCGGCAATCTCTGATCCCTAGCTCCTGCGGTTTAACATAAGCTAATGAGGGCTGAACATCTCGCTTGCAATTACAGGCAGGGGTCAGCGAGATGCGGGTCCCGGCGTGCCGCGCCCGGCGCCGAGGCGGGTGACAGCCAGCGCCCGCGGGACGCAGAGTTCGGCGCCCGCCATCTCCCTCCGCTCCGACTGCGCCGACGAGGTGACGTGGGCCCACTGGGGATTCTCAGTGAAACTCTGCTGACCTGGATTTGAACTGCTGAGCTGTAAACCAGGCTGCACCTACCTTGCACGCCCAATCCCAGAAGCAATCAGCCGTCGTTTCGGAGTCACGCCTGTCTCTGCCTCGGCTGCTTGTGGGTTAAAGCTTACCGGTGGCAGAAATGTGAGCTCAAGCGTTCAGGGGGCTGCTAATAAAAAGCAGCGGCAAGGCTGGCCCACGCCTGGAATGACACAGTCTTTGAGCTGGAAAAGACTACAAGGCAGTGCAGTCAGCGTCCTGGCCAGCAGGAGATTGCTTCTTAAAGGGCGTTTGGAATTTTATTTGTACAGTCTAGTCATAACAGACTGAAGGAATTGGGTTTCCCTAGCTTACCCCTGGCTTTTCTCACCCTCCCCCTGGAGCTGGTGGCTGCACAGCTGAAATTAAAGCACACTGAAGCCTTCAATCACGTTTCCAGGCCGCTGGTGGTCTTCTGGGCTAGCGAAAATCCTTCCCTTCCCGTTGTCGGCTGGGGCTGTTGAGGCGCAGAGGCGCTGGGCTGCGCCTCCAGCCCACGGGCCTCTCTGGCCAGCGAGCAGTTACCGGTGCGGCCGCGCTTTGGCACGCAAGCCGCCCCGTTGCCCCCAGCGTGCGCGTGTCCGGCAGCAACCCCTGGCTGCAAGCGGCTCCGTCTTACTCCCATCTGGCCTTCGGCCTTTGCCTCCGGTGCCACGGGGCTGCTCTCCCCCGTCGCTGCAATGGCTAAGCTGTCCTCGGAGGCTCCGCTCCGCTGTTCTTTTTCCTTTTCCCCCCTGACTTTGAGGGTTTGGTGCGTACGGTGGGGAGAGACTGAAGCAGCCTCAGGGCGCCCGTGTCGGGACCGGGGCCAGCTGCCCGTGGGAGCTCCCTCCACCTGAAGTCATTAACCCTCAAAGAATTTTTAAAAGTGATTTTGGATTTGACATGTGTCTCATTCATGTGCAGGCTTGGAAAGTCTGGGTTTTTTGCTGATGTCCTTAATCTCTGCTGCGGAGGGTTCCTCACGGCCATTAGAAATCGGGTCAGCGGACTCAAATTGGTCAGCAGAAGGTTCCAGCTTTGATATCTTTGTGTTTACCTAAAAGCAGAGTAATACCCGGCCTTCCCGGGCAAAATGCTTCATGCCCCGTGTAACCCTGGGAGTGTTTATTACCCCAAACGAGCTCCGCAGCACAACTGGCGGGAGGAAGCCTGCGAGGGGAGCGTGGTCACCGCGACCAGTTGTGTTTGCAAAGCTGCGACAAGCATTTGCCAAAATTCCTGTGACCGTTCGGTCGAATCCACTTCAGCTCAGCCTGCCCTGCTCCTCCTGGTCCACCCGAAGCTCGAGTCGCCTCCGCTGCAGATGCGTCGTGCTCGGCAAGCCCTCGGCAGCCTGAAAGGCTGATGCTCCCCTTCCCCCCAGAGCACCCGGTTCCTGATCAGCGCGCTGGAGTGCCATTCGGACTGACAGCGTTGTGTAAGACACGCGAAGCCCAGGCTGCTCGGAGACGCTCACCGCTTCCCCCCGAACTGCCTCTGCACTGATTTGTTTCTTGTTTCCATCTGGAGCCTAAACAGCAAAATTCCCATAGCGGGCGAGACAGAGCTGGGATCTGCTTTTACTTGAAGTGTGCATTCTCCTTTTGACCGTTTATCAGCTGTTTGCCTGCAGAATTTCTCCATGGTGACAATAAGGTGAATTTCCCTAAAATCTCCGTGTATCAAATAAGAGCAGCACAGCCTCAGCTCAGAGAGGCACAGCAAGGACTTGCTGTGGTCCTGCTCCATCCCAGGCCATGCCGTGTGCCGGGGGACTTTGGGGGAGAGCCAGAGTGGGCTCTACCCTTCCCATCCCCTCTCTCCTCTTCTCTCTGCCGCTCCAGACCTCAGTTTCCCACCGGGAGCTGGGGGTGACATGGCTGACAGAAGTCACGCCGTCTTCCAGCATCGTCACCGGAGTAAAAAGTGCCTGGTGCTCGAGAGTGTGGGTGCGTGACTGGAGGGATTCAAACGGGGAAGAGACAGACGGACAGCTTCTGTGCCGTGCGGTTGTGCCAGCCTTCGGAGGGTTTCCCAGCTGGAAAACGCGTGTCCTGGTTTGTGGTCGGAGTTCAGTTCGGGTTCTTTGTTTATTTGCATGGAAAATGAGGATGTGTTTTTTTCAGCTGCTTTGCAAAACCAGTATTTGGGCTGTTACTTTCTCTTCCCTGTGATTTATCCCCCAAATAAAACTCCCATCAGGATGACATTTCCCCATTTCACTTCACACGGCAGCGTTGCCTCCTGACCATCTGACGTCTCCCTCTGCTCTCAAAAGCTGACCGAAACATCTTGGCTTTCTTACGAGCATGAGAGCTGAAAAATCATAGCCTCCCTCTGCTCATGCAAGCTGCCGCTCACGTGGCGGCCCCCCATGCTGCGGCGACCGCATTCCTGAGGAGTCCTTGAGGATTTTCTTCCTTGCGTGCACCCTAAAAGCAAAGTCTGCCTCGTTAGGTTAGAGCTGAAGAATCGCAGCTAGACGGTCGGTCATCAGCTTCGGCAACCAAAGGAGCGGAGATATTTTAGGTTCAAGGGTTTCCCATTAGAATCGTAGGATCGTTAAGGTTGGAAAGGACCTCTGAGATCATTGAGTCCAACCATTAACCTAGCTGCCTGGTCCACCTCTAAACCATGTCCCTAAGCACCACATCCACATGTTTTTTGAATAATTCCAGGGACCATGATTGCACCCCTTCCCTGGGCAGGCTCTTCCAGTGCCTGACCACTCTCTCCGTGAAGAAATTTTTCCTAATATCACATCTAAACCTCCCCTGGCGCAGCTTGAGGCTGTTTCCCCTTTCCCTATTGCTTGTTCCTGGGGAGAAGAGACCGACCCCCCCGGCTCCAGCCTCCTTTCAGGCCGTTGCAGAGAGCGATGAGGGCTCCCCTCAGCCTCCTCTTCTCCAGGCTGAGCCCCCCCAGCTCCCCCAGCCGCTCCTCCCCAGCCTTGGGCTCCAGCCCCTGCCCCAGCCTCGCTGCCCTGCTCTGGCCACGCTCCAGCCCCTCCATGGCCGCCTTGGGGTGAGGGGCCCAGCGCTGAGCACAGCATTCGAGGGGCGGCCTCACCAGTGCCCAGCACAGGGGGACGATCCCTGCCCTGCTCCTGCTGGCCACACTGTTCCTGATACAAGCCAGGATGGCATTGGCCCTCTTGGCCACCTGAGCACACTGCTGGCTCATGTTCAGCCAGCTGTCGACCAGCACCCCCAGGTCCTTTTCTGCCAGGCAGCTCTCCAGACATTCTTCCCCCAGCCTGCAGCGTTGCATGGGGTTGTTGTGCCCCAAGTGCAGGACCCGGCACTGAGCCTTGTTGAACCTCATACATTTGGCCCCGGCCCATCGATGCAGCCTGGCCAGACCCCTCTGTAGGGCCTTCCTACCCTCCAGCAGATCAACACGCCCGCCCAACTTGGTGTCATCTGCAAACTGACTGAGGGTGCACTCAATCCCCTCATGCAGGTCACCAGTGACGATATTGAACAGGACCAGCCCCAACACTGAGCCCTGGGGAACACCACTCGTGACCGGCCGCCAACTGGATTTGGCTCTGTTAACCACCACTCTCTGGGCTCGGCCGTCCAGCCAGTGTTGTACCCAGCACACAGTGCACCCATCCAAGCCGTGAGCAGCCATCTTCTCCAGGAGAATGCTGTGGGAGACAGTGTCAAAGGCCTTACTAAAGTCCAAGTAGACAACACCCACAGCCTTCCCCTCATCCACCAAGGGGTCACCTTGTCATAGAAGGAGATCAGGTTGGTCAAGTAGGACCTTCCCTTCATGAACCCATGCTGGCTGGGCCTGATCCCCCGGTTGTCCCGCACGTGCCACGTGATGACACTCAGGATGATCTGCTCCAGGACCTTCCCCGGCACCGAGGCCAGGCTGGCAGGCCCGTGGTTCCCCGGATCAGTTATGTAGTGGCACAGACGCAGAGGTGGCCGTGGTTTCTTATTCCTCTGGTTTTACTAATCAGAGGGATTTTTTTTTTTTTTCCGCCCATCGCAGGCTTTTGAGAGTGGCAGGATTCACCCTTAGGGGCTCGTTGCTGTTTTCAGTGAAAAGGGGCAAGTCTTTGGTTTTATCCCTGTAAGCGGCAGCTGCTCAGGCGCATACCCTGGGTCTGCCCAAGCCGTTGCACCCCGTGGGTCCTTTCGGGCGCTCTGCGTTACGGGGGGATGTATCACACTGGGATTGGGGAGCGAGCTCTGCAAGCGACCTCGGAGGAACCCGAAAGCCAACGCCGACCTCGCAGCCTTCATCCAAGGAGCACCTCGGCACCCGGCACGGAAATGGGAGACTGGGGCTTCTCCCTCGGACGATGTGGTTAACCTTTAGCAAGTGCTGTTAAAATCTGGTGGTGGTGGATGAGGCGTGTGGATCAGAGCTGAGCGCGAGGCTGATCTCTAACATAAAACTGGCGAGTTCGGGGTGGGAGAAGGAGCTTGGGGACGGGCAGGAGCACCGCAGCGTGTGGCCAGCCTGTGCTCCGCGGTCCGAGGCAGCTCCTCAAGGCGGAGGGGCTGGGTGATGCGATGGAGGAAGCTAATAAGGAGCTGGCGAAGTTTGCGATGGAGAGGAGCCTCTGGGCGCTGGACCCCGCTGCCTCTCATAGCTTTTGTGCTCCTGGGGAGCTGACCAAGGAGCATCGCCCTTGTGCTGGGCACGTCCAACCGCACTGCCGCATCCTCGTGAGCCCCGGCCTCCCCGGCACGTGCAGCGGTGCCCACGAGCGGGACTCTGCCCTAAGCAAGCAGCGTAGGTGCTGCGTGACCCTGCTGGGCTGCAGACCGGAGCTGGGCCGACTTTAAGTCATATTTTTTGCCCTCCTGACCCTGAAGGCCCTGAATAACTCAAGATTCAGAAACAGTCTGTGCATCTGGAATATTTCTGGCTCACTCATCGCCCTGTATCTAGATACCAGCCTAAAATAGCTCCTTGCCGAGCTGCATCTCGGTCACGGCTGGTAGCAAATCTGCAGCTCAAATCCTTAAGGGGTGTAAAGATGTCCCTGCTGCGGTGGGCTCACGGCGTCACGGGGCGGACCGGCGCTGTTTGCTCCGAGCCTTGCCCTGGCGGGGGTGGCCTGCGGCTGAGGAGGCAGCCAGGATGGGGGTGGCTCCTGGCGCAGACCCCCCGGCTCAGCCGCCCCGCGCTCCCTGCCGCAGCCCGAGGCTCCTCCAGCATCTTCGCTGCCTCCTGCAAGGCCGTAGCTGCGGGGGACAGAGCGAGCGGATGACAGTGATTGCTTTAATAAGATGGGCTTAGCCCTTCTGAAACCAGGAGAGAGGCCCCTGCCTGGGGCCCACCCTGGTACCCTGGATCATGTGCGTGGACCCTGGTGCTTGCCACAAGGTGCTGACTCGGGTGCTTTTTCATGGCACACGGTGTAGGGAGAACCCAGAGCGGGTCCCTCTGGGGCTCTGCAGGGCGAGGGGCACCCCCAGCCCCACGGCTCGGGCTGGGTCGTCGCATCACGCATTGGCCTGCATCCCACCCGTCCTCCCTGGCTGGCAGAGAAGGGGCTTCCCCGGGGACGTGACCCTCTGCGGGCAGGGGGATGCCGGGCCTCTGCCGCTGCTGCCAGGATGGAGGGGACTGGCAGCAATGCTCATGTGGTGTCCCCCACTGATCAAAGGACCCCGAACAGGGGGAACGTGCTGCAGCCCCCTCCCCAGCCTGTGCCTTTGTCCTCAGGCTCCGTCCTCCCAGCTCAGGCTGGGGGCTGCAGGGACACGTGTGGCCCTGGAGCATCTCAGGGACGTCAGAGCATCATCTCTTGCGCCATCCAGTCCAGGCGTGCGTGGACTGGACTGGGGGAGCCCTCTCGTGGCTGATGTGCCGAGCAGTCCGGCTGTGCCGAGCAGGAGTCCGACTGTGCCGAGGAGTCCGGTTGTGCCAAACAGTCTGGCTGTGCCGGTCAGTCCGGTTGTGCTGAGCTTTGCCTCACCAGCATTGGCTGATCATCACCCAGGCTGGTCCCATGGGAGGATGCTTCATCCCTGTGGGTCCCTCTGGGAGCTGGGGACCCATCCCCGAGTCCCCGTCTGCCTGGTTTTGCCCACCCCACCGCAAAGCCGGGCAGGGCCCCACACAGAGCTGACCCAGCCGGAGGGTGTCCCTGGGAGGGGACGGGAGCCTGCCCGTGAGTCCCTGAAGAGGGACGGTGAACAGCTCTTGCATCCCAGAGACGCGCAAGGGACTGGTCCCCATGCTGCGACAGCGACTGGTGCATGTGGCGGGGCGGGGATGGCGCTGTGTCCTCGCCCTGGGACAGGCACAGGACAGAGCATCTCTGCGGTGGGACGGGGAGCAGCCGTGTGTCCCCGTGGTGGGGCAGGGCCCCCAGCCGGGCAAAAGCTCAGAGGGCCCAAGCTCGGTGGCACTCGCCATGTGCCATCACCTCTGTATGATGGGACACCAGACTCAGACAGGCGTCCCAACCCTTGGGGATGGGCCAGGGCGGAGTGTGGGACAGGGGCAGGACGTCGGTGGGATGAGGTGAAGGGGACCAGGGGCCAGAGCATGCTCATGGATGAAATGTGGGGAGGCTCGTGCCCCCAGAATGAGCAGAACCCCCATCATTTTCCAAATCTTTATTGTAAATAAATTCTGCGACATTGCAGGAGGCTTCCCCGGGGGCCGGAGCCGGGGCCGAGCGAGGAGCACGCGGCATCTCCAGCAATGGCGGCTCCGGCAGTGGCGACGGCGGCTCCCCAGCGCGTGCAAAGCAGGAGCGCGAGACGAGGCGCAGGCGTTTGAGGGGGGCGGCGAAGCCCCCACCCCACAACCCGGGGCCCCATCCCGGCTGTGGGCGGTAGCGCGGAGCGAGGCGGTGCGGGATGGCGGTGCGGCTGGCGGTGAGTTGGCGGGGTGGGGGGCTTTGCCACCGCCCCGGTGTGCTTGTCCCCTGCCACGCGCCGGGACGGGGCCCATTGGCTCGGCCTGCTGGGGGGCCTGGGGACGGTGTTTTGCTCTCTTGGCTCTGGAAGCACTGGGTGCACCCCCCCATCCCGGCCGCGGGCCCTCCCTGACACGTCCGTGGCGGCACCGTGGCACCGCTTGACCTTACAGCGTTAAAATCATTAAGAAAAAACCCCTATATTTTTATATATATATATATATAAATGTCCCCAAACCCAGTGACAATGGTGGCTTCTTGCTCTGAAACAGGGGCGTCCCCTCGCCACGGGGACCACCCCGGCACTGTGGCTGTGGCAGCTGTGGGGACATTGTGGTGACAGTGATGGAGATGGGGGGGGTTCGGTCCAGGCCCCTAGCGCCCATGGTGGCCCCAGGTCCCCACGTCCCCCAGCCCGTCACCACGGGGCACCTGGCTGATTGATACATCACGCAAGGAGCCACCACCAAAGCCAAGCCTGGGGACGTCCAGCCACCCCCTGTCCTGCTGTCACCTCCCAGCACCCTGGCACAGCAGTGCCATGGCCCCTGTCTGGTGCTGCTGCAGCCAAGGCACCATGGGTGCTGCAGGCACCCAGCTGGGCTGTCACACCGCGCTGGGGGCCACCGCACGCCTCGGCCCTGGCTGGGCTTGGGGACACTATTGGTCACCCCCTGGATCCATGGTGGGGGGCAGGGACGCTAGGCGAGGGAGGAGAAGGAGGGGACACCCCACCCCCACCGTGGGCACGGGGTCCCCCGTCCCGTGTGTCACGGGTGTCCCCCCACGCACACACTGAGTGTCACCTGGGGTGTCCCCCCAATGCTGAGCGTCACCAGTGGTGGAAGGAGCCAGTGAGGGCCCCGGTGCTCCGTGGTGCTGTGGGCTGGGTGGCCCTACAGAGCCATCCTGTGCAGGGTGACGTGGCACATGCCATGGGGCTGGGGGACAGCCGGCAGGCGCTGTGCACCAGCCTGCCCTGGGGACAGGTGCCACAAGCCTGCCATGGGGCTGGGGTGACACGTGCCACCCACCGAGCAGCCCCATGCACCCCAGCCCCGCTGCCACCTGCCCCCCCCACCAGCCTCAGTGCCACCAGTCTGGGGTTCACCTGCCTGAGCTGGGGGAGGGGGGCAGCCCCTGCCCTAGAGGGAGAGCCTGGCACCCATGGGTGCCAGTCCCCACTGCTGGGGACATTGGGGTCCCATGGCCGGGCGGGGGCAGCCATGACATTGGAGGGGGGGGGAAGTTTGGGGGGTTGCTGACCTGGTACTGGGGGATACTGGCCTTGTCCTGGGATATACTGGCCTGCCATTTGGGGGGACCCAGGCCCCAAAGCTGGAAGATGCTGAAGGGGGGATGTGGGGCTGGGGGGGTCCCTGCTCGCCCCCACAGGTACATTCATCCCGGTGCGGGAGTGCCGCCAGCCCCGGGGCGGGGGCCGGGAGCCCCGTACATTCGCGGTGGCGCGGTGGGGGTCGGGGGGGGGTCCTGGGTGCCCCCCCCGCTCTCCTCCTCGGCCGGACTCTTGGCAGTGGCGCCCCGTTTAATTGCTGTTAATGAGGCGCTGGGGAGGGGGGGGCGTGGGGCAGAGTGGCCCCGCTCAGGCCCCCCCGGACCTGCAACACAGAAGTGGGGTGTGTTTAGTGTGGGGCTGTGACACAGGGGGACACATGGGGGGACACTGAGCTGAAAAGAGCCAGCACCGGGGGGGCCGCTGCCAGGCCCCCCCCCAACCGCCATCTCTTTTCAGCTGTGGGGGGCACAGAGATGGAGACAGCACGGCCGGACACACAGCGACACGGACAGACGGCCCCGGCCCGGGGGGGCTCCCACGCCGTCAGGCTGCCGGACTGTGACGGTTACAGTGACGGTGACGAGACGATGGGGGGGGACGGTTACACTCCCTGCTGCGCTGGGTCGTACCTTCCTCGGCGGATGTTCCTTGGGGGGAGGACGGCGGGGGGAGAGGAGAGGAGCGTTAGTGCCACCCCCGTGTCCCCGCCGTCCCCCCAGTGTGTCCCCCGCCAGTGTCCCTGGTCCCACAGGCAGCAGACGTGTCCCAGTGAGGGGACACGCAGGAGCGCGCACACACACACGTGGGGGCCACCGACACAGCCCCCCCGGCACCCCATGCTTGGGGACACGGCCAGGACCGAGCAAGGGGTCAGGGTGACAGTGAACCCCCGGTGACACATGCAGGCAGGGCAGGCAGGGCCAGGGGACCAGGCAGGGGCTGGGACAAGGGACCAGGCAGGGACAAGGCAGGGACGAGGGGACCAGGCATCCCCAGCTCCCAGGGGACCACACCACAGGCGATGCCCAGCTAGGGGGGACTGGGGTGCCTGGGGTGGCCTCAGGAGGGCAGGGGCCTGGCCCTGGCATGGTGACAGTGCACGGGGGGATGTGGCCGGTGACGGTGCCAGCAGCGGAGGGGACGAGCCATGCGGCGGCTGCTTACTTAAATCCCCAGCCTGTCCCCCCTAGGACGATGGCAGCCACCAGCACGGCCCCCGCGATGGAGCCGATAATGATATTGGTGCCGCTGGGACCTGTGACAGAGGGGACAGGGGGAAGGGGACAGGGACACACGTCAGTGGGGGGGACACGGGGACACAGCCCCAGGGCAGCCCCAGCGCTGCGGGGACCTGGGAGGGGGACAAGACCCAGCTGTGCCCAGCTAGGCCATGGCACCGGGGGGGATGGTGACACTGGACCCCGGAGGGTGGCTGGGGACAAAGTGGGACACCCTGGCCTGTGGGGACCGGGGACAGTAGGGACATGGGGAGCCCGCTCCCCCCCGCGGGGCGCACGGACCCTTGTATCGCTCCGTCTCCCCTGTCGGCTTCGGCTCGGGGATGGGGTCGTAGACGCTGCAGTCCTTCCCCGTCCACTCGGCCCGGCAGATGCACTTGCCCTCGTTGCTGCAAACCTGCGAGGGGACGGCGTCACCCCCCCGCTGCCGTGACACCTCCCCGGGTCCCCTTTGTCCCCCTCCGTGTCCCTCACCCCGTGGTCGAAGCAGATCTTCCCGTCCCAGCTGCCGGGGCAGGAGCTGAAGTTAAAGGCTGTGGCTGGAAGGCATTTGTGGTCAAGACACAGCATGCCGGGGCCGCAGGGCGTCCCGTCCTCCACGTAGCTCAGGTCCGAGCCGTCCACCAGCTGCACGTGGCCTCCCCTGCGCCAGGATGGCAAGAGAGGGTGACACCGGGACCCCCCCCACCGGGGACGTCCCGGTCCCCACGGCGGTGGCACCCACCTGCAGTCCACGTAGCGGTTTTGGTGGAAGAAGGTGGTGGTGGCGATCTCGCCACTGAGCTCGCCCAGCCGGGGCGCGCCTGAGATGTTGGCGCAGAGGAGGAAGCCACAGAGGACGTCCCTGCAAGGCACCGGTGGCATCACCAGGGTGGGCAAGTGGCAGCCGGGAAGGGACATGGGCACGGGGCTCACTCACTGCTTGTTGCACTGCAGCCAGCCCGGGCCCTCGCGCCCGCAGTTGCCCCTCTCGGTCCCCTCCACGTTGAGCTTCTCATAGCAGAAGCGCTCGGCTGAGCCTGGGAGAAAATGGGTGTCACCTGCTTGTCAACCCCTGTCCCCCCCTACCCTGGCAAAGCCACCCCGGGGCCAGCACTTACCATGGCCCCACAGCGCGTTGCACTGCCGGTCTCTGGTTTTGCAGCGCCCGCCGTAGCAGCGTCCCTGGGGAGCAGGGAGAGGGGTCACGGGGCTTGCACACGCGTGTGCGTGGCCACCGAGGTGGTGCAAGGACGGTGCCCCCCCACGCACGTGCTCAGCCCGGGATGGGACCACCGCCCCGGCTGCACGGGCAGGGGACAGGCTCACGGGGACCGGGGAGCCATGCGCACGTGGCCACAGGACGATGGTCAGGGCGCGGGGCCCCACTCATGCGTTCATGTGGAAGGTTCGCACGGCCCACGGCTGCAACGCAGGCAGACGATGCAGGCTTGCACGGCCCATCGCTGCGGGCATGTGTGCACGAGGAAGCAGCGCACGGATGGGAAGAATTACAGGGTAGGGGCCAGGGCCACGCTCGCGCACACAGGGAAGGTGCGTGGCACAGGGACCGCGGCCCTGGCTTGCACAGGGAAGGGTTGCGTGGCGCAGGGATGACGACCCGCTGCACAGGGAGGGCTCACACACCCCGGGGACCCCGGCTGCTGCGGGAGTCAGCTCACCCCACAACCCACACCCGTGCATGTGTGCGTGGCTCAGCTGCGGCTGCAGCCATTGGTGTGCCCAGGCACCAGGATGCTGGAGCCCACGGGGACGTGCTGGAGCCCGGGGCAGGTGTCCAACCCCATGGAACGTGCCAGAGCCCCATGGGAACGTGCCTGAGCTCACAGGATGCTCCTGACCTCCGTGGGGGTGTGCCCAAGCCCCATGGGACGTGTCCAAGCCCCAGGGGCCATGTCCAAGCCCCATGGGATGTGTCCAAGCCCCACGGGATGTGCCCGAGCCCATGGGGACATGCCGGAGCCCCACGGGCCGTGCCCAAGCCCCACAGCTGTGTCCCGCCACGCCGGGCCGGACTCACCTGCTCGTTTTCGCAGAAGTAGCCGTCCAGCTTGTGGAGGTTGGGGGGACACTGGGGGGACACGGAGAGGAAGACGGGTGATGCCACGTGGCCCCGCAATGCGTCCCCGTGTCCCCCCCAGCCCGGCTCACCTGGCTGGAGTCCCCGGTGCAGCTCTCGGGGATGTCGCACTCGTTCACGGCCTCCCGGCAGGACACGCCGCGCGGCTCGTACTGCACCCGGGGGATGAAGCCGCCGTGTCAGGAGCCTGCGGCGCAGGAACCGCAGCGGCTCGCAGGACCCAGCCACGCGGGACGCCGGCTCCGGCCCCCCGGCCCCGCACCTTGCAGCCTTTGCAGCAGAGCCCGTCACTGCACATGGCGTCGTGGGTCAGCGTGCACTTCTTGCAGCAGTTGCCCCCGCTCTTCGCGCACTCCTGCCGGGACAGCGGCCGGCACGGCACATCAGCCACCCGGCAATGCCGGCAGCCCTGGCATGGTCACGGCGAGCAGACCCCAGTCCCCGCTCACCGCCAGTGAGCCGCAGTCGCACTCCTCTCCCGCCTCCACGAAGCCGTTGCCGCACTCCGGAGGGTCCAGGAGCTGCCGGGACCGAGGAGGTGCTGGGGGGGCCCCCGAGCTGGGTGCTGCCACAAGCCCCCCGAAAAGGGCATCATGTCCCCAGGGGACGGCGGGACCCCCAGACCGCTTGCCATCAAGCGTGAGGGTCCGGTTCTGTCCCCCGCTGGGGACACCGGGTTTGATGCCAGCGCCGTTACCTTGGACATGGCAGGGGCTGGGGGAGACCGCGAGTCCCGAGGGACCCTCGGAGCCGCCCCTGGGGCATCGCTCCCCCCGCGACAGCCGCCCCGGGGCCGGGGGGATCGGGGGGGCCGTTACCTTCAGGGGTTTGTTGAAGAGGCAGCTGCCGCCGCCGTCCTGCAGGAACTGGTTGTACTCGTCTATGCTGCAGCGGGAGAACTTCCGCGGGAGGTAGTACCTGCGGGGCGGGGGACACCGTCACCCCCCCGCGCTGCCCAGGTGGCATCGCCAGGCACAACTGTGCCCAAAATGGGGCAGGACCCTTGCCGATGCCCCCACCAGGAGTGGTGACATGAGGCACATGGGGGACGGTGGCAGTGCCACCCCAAGCGGGCACCCACCCTGTGTCCTCCATGATACAGCCCAGCCACGAGTCCGGACAGCGGCAGTCCCCTGGGAGGAGAGGAGACGGGCTGGGGGTGCCGGCTGTCCCACCACCGCCTTGGTGGCACTGCGGTGTCCCCCGACCCGTCCCCATCCCGTCCCAGGGGGTGGCAGGTACCTGCCGCCGCACGGTGCTTGTTCCACATCATGCCCAGGTTCTGCCCCAGCGTCTGCGCTAGCGTCACCGCCATGGCTGCCACGTTGCCGTACTGCCCGGGAGGGAGCGGGGGGTCACCGGAGGGACCCCCCGCGTCCCCAGCCCGCTCTCGTGGGGGGACTCGCCGCACCCACCTCGTTGACGCCCCCGGCGCGGGCCGGTGAGCAGATGCCCCCCACGAAGGCGGTGCCGCTGCGGCTGCTCTGAAACGTCCGACCCCTGCGAGGAAGAGGACGGTGGGGACGGGGGACGGTGGCTCCTGGCCCCGGGGAGGTGACGCGGCCGCGGCGCTCACGAGAAGAGGTGGACGGTGTCGCTCTGCTCCACCAGCCCCTCACGCCGGTACTTGACGAACTCGTTCAGGGTCTCCAGGGAGTCTTCCCCCATCCGGATCCGGTCCTCCGAGGCCCAGGTCTCCATGGCCACCAGCACGATGCGGGTGTTGAGCTGCTCCTTGTAGATCTGCGGGGGCGAGGGGATAGCGCTGGGGACAAACCTCTGCCCCAGGACAAACCCACCGGGTGCTGGGGACCAATCCCCCAGGGACAAACCCCCCAGGGACAAACCCGTCAGGTGCCAGGGACCAACCCCCTGGGGACAAACCCCCTGGGGACAAATCCCCCAGGAGCCAGGCACAACCCAGCCCCACAGGGACAAACCCCCCAGGGGCTGCAGATGAAAGCCCTTGGGGACAAACCCTTCAGGCACCAACCCAGCAGGTGCTGAGGACCAACCTCCTGGGGACAGACCCCCCCCCCCGGGACAAACCCACCGGGGACCGGGGACAAGCGCCCCTAGGGACAAACCCAGCAGGTGCCAGGGACAAACTCCCTGGGGACAAAGCCACCAGCTGCGGGGGACAGTCCCCTCAAGGGCAAACCCCCAGTGGGACAAGCCTCTGGAGGACAATCCCCCTCCCAGGGACAAACCCCCCCAGGTGCTGGGGACAAACTCCCTGGGGACAACCTCCAGCAGGGACAAACCCCCTCCCAGGGACAAGCCCCCCAGCTGCCAGGGACCAGCCCCCCCAGGGACGAACCCCCTCTCACCATGTCGGCCAGGTTGACCACGGACTTGGCGAAGTTGCTGGTGAGAACCACGGACTTGCGGAGCTGCAGGAACTGGGGGGGCACCAGGGACCAGGTTGGGCCGGGGGGGCCACCCTGACCCCCCACCCACCGACCCCAGGACCCCCCCGCGCTTACCAGCTGGTGGTCGTTCACCACCGCCAGCTCGATGTACTTGGTCTCGCTGTGAACCGTGTGCTGGGCTCGGCGTACCTGCCGGCGGGAGCCCAGGGCTGAGCCGGCTGCGGCAGGATCCGCCCGCCAGGCCCCAGCGAAGGGGCTTTTTGACCCCTTTTCTGGCTGCCTGCGAGGGTATTTGGGACGCACGGAGGGGGAAAAGCCGCCCGGGTGGGCTCGGGGATGGATCCCCTCCGGCTGCGGCGTCTCTGGGGGGTGCCCAGGGTATCCCCGAGCCCGCGCAGGAGCAGCATCCTGCAAACACCTCCCCAGCACCCACGAACCAGCCCGGCTGCACCTGCGGCAGAGCAGCCACCCCAGCGAGGCTGAGCCGGCAGCTGGAGGCCCACTGGGGTCAAGCATCCCCATCCCCTGCCCCGTGTCCCCTGCCCCATGTCCCATGTCCCCTGCCCCATGTCTCCCGTTGTCCCTGCTAACCTGCCGCCGCCGCCGCAGCTTTGGTAACCCGCCCGCGACGCGCTGGTTCAGTGCAGGGAAGAGGCAGCCTGGAGGGAAGGGACAGAGCTGGCGGGGCACAGGACACGGGGCCACCGGGGCCACTGTCACCAGACCTTGGGGATGAGTGCTGGCTCTGCGCAAAGGCTCACCCGCTCGGGAGCAGCTGGGGACGCGCTGGATGACGTGTGGTCGAAGGCCCTGCCATGGGGAGACAAGTGTCACAGCCACGCGTGGACGTGACAGCATGGAGGGGGGACTGCCACGTGCCTGTGTCCCCAAGGCTGTCCCCGAGCCGCAGCCAGACCCATAATGCTGCAGTGGGGAAACTGAGGCAGGCACATGGTGGGTCCTGGTGCCACCACTCACCTGCCCGTGCTCTGCGCCCACCTGGGGCTCGATCAGGTAGGTGGCTCGGCCATCTGAGAAGACCCCGCTGCCAAGAGAGACGGGGGGTGACAGGGTGCAGGGGGTGCAGCCCCCCCGATCCCCCCTTTTGGCCCACCCGGCGGCAGGGGGCTACTCACCGCAGGCCCTGGCAGCTGGAGAGAGCCACGAAGGAGCGGGGCTGCCCCCGGATCCGGCCCTGGTAGTAGCAGTGCTCCCCCGCGCCCTGCCAGAGCGGGGAGAGGCGGCTGAGCCGGCCGGACCCTGCCCCTGCCCCTGGGCAGCTGCCCCTCGCCGGCGTGCCCGGGCTGGCGGCCCTGGGGCTCGCTGCCTGTCACCCTTGGGGTGCGCCTGGCGCCCACGGCACCCGGGCGGGCACCCACCGCCGCCCCGGGCAAGGCTGGCAGCACGCGCCAAAGGCCCCTGGGGCTCACCCATCGCCAGCACCGCGTCAGGTGCATCCCCCCGTCACCCACTGGAGCAGCACCCCGAGGCCTGGGCTGGGCACCCCAGGGGCAGGGGGGCACCCCAAGGCCACCCAGATGGAGACGCTGGTGGCCACGCCTGGACTTCTGCGGGATTTATAAATCTGCCACCATGACCCCAGAGCTGGCACGGCACGGCACGGCACGGCACAGCATGGCACAACGTGGCACGGCATGGCATGGTGTGGTACAGCATGGCATGGCATGGTATGGCACAGCACTGGCATGGCATGGCGTACCACAGCGTGGTACGGCACGGTACGCAGCTTACCGTGCTGTGGCTGCCGTTGCTGCCCGCGCCGACGTGCCGCTCCACGTAGTGGGAGGCGAGGAGGTGGCTGCGGGGAGCAGGCGGGGGTGAGAGGCCGCAGCGGTGGGGAGGAAGAGGAGGAAGAAGAGGAGGAGGAGGGAGACGGCAGCAGCCGTGGCCCTGCTGGCAGCACCCTCATCGTGCACCCACCCACCATCCATGCATGTGGCATCACCCCGGCATGGGACCCCCTGCTTTGGGAGGGTGCTGGCACCCCATGGGCCGCCCTCCCTGCCCAGCTCAGCCCCGGTACGGGAGCTGGGACGGCTCGGCACAGTGCACCCCTGTCCCCAGGGACCCCCGGCTTCTCCACCCCCTCCCTCCTGCAGGAGGCAGCGGCAGCCCCGTGGCGGGTGCCCCCAGCCCCACCGTGGGAGCCCCCAGCCCTACAGCGGGTGCCCCCCACCCCGCCGGGACCCCCGGGGCCGCTCACTGGTTCAGCCGGAGGTCGAGGGTGAAGGCCGAGCCGAAGGCACGCACCACGAAGCTCACCCGGGCCAGGTGCAGCCCCTGCAAGAGAGCCGGAGCCGTCAGCCCCCCCGCGCCAGCCCTCAAAGAAAATTAAAAATTAAAATAATAATAATAATAATAATGAAAAAAAACCCCAACCCAAATATGCAGCCTCTAAAGGTGCACTTTTATTTTTAACCCCCAGAAATTCAATGTAAAGGAAAACGCTGGTTTTTTGCCCCAAAGTCATCGTTCCCGCAGTGCTGGGAGGGCACCCGCATCCCGTCGCCCACCTCCTCAGGAGCCGTATTTGGGTGGGGGCTGCGGAGCATCACCCCCGCCCCCGGCAGGCCCAGCTCGGCCGTGGCAGTGCCGAGCCGGCGTTTTGCCCGCCCTGCGGCGCCGTCGCTCCTGACCTAATTCCTGCCGGTGGCAGCGGGAGCCGTGCGCTGCGACACCTGCCTGAGACCCAGCAAACTCGCCGCACGGATGAGGGTCCGTCACCCCCAGCGCGTCCCTCGAGAGCTCCAGGGCTTCACACCGGAGGAAACGGCGGCCAGGAAAAGCCCAGCCTTTCCTGGGGCGCCCCAGCCCCTCGCTGGGACCCCGGGTGCAGCTCAGGACGTGGGGATGAGGACGCGTTTGCCACCGTGCAGCATCGCGGGGAGGGGACGGCCCCAGCCGAGACCGCGTCCACCGGGTCAGGCAGCGCGGCCGGGAGAGCCTCACTGGGGCTTTGCTGGTGCCGCCACCGGGACCCCACGGCACCATCCCGACTCCGAATCCCCCGGGATCCGCAGCCGCTCTGTCCCCCCGCGACGCCCCGGCTTAACACCTCCCTAAAACCCCGCCAGCGCCAGTGGCGGCCCGGCCACCCCCCGGTGTTTCCTGGCGTCCGGCGGTTTTACTTAATGCCGGGTTTAAATCACCTTTGCGGCAATCGCAGCTCATTATTTTGCCTTTTATCCAGCGAAGATGGGGGGGGATCGATGCGCGCCGGCCTCCGCAGCCGCCACCGCCTCTTTGAAAGCATCAACCCCCCCCCCGGTGCCGGATGGGCCGCGTGTGCCAGCTCCCCGAAACGCCGGGCGAACCGGCCGCCAGCCCCGGGATGAAGGTCGCCGGCCGGTGCAGATGCACCGAGCCCGGGGTGGAGAAACCGGCTGCAGTTCGGGGGACGGCAGCGGGTGGGACGCGTGGGGCTGCGCCCACGTGGCCTGGATCCGTCCTCCCCGGCGCCGGAGCCATGAGCCCATTCATTCTGCAGGAGCCCTGCCTGCTCCCTGCCCGCTCCCTGCCTGCCTGCCCGCTCCCATTTCATCTCTCCTAACGCCCGCGCGCGCACCGCCGGTACCCAGATTTAATGGGATGTCGCGGCACACATCGGTGCCCTGCCGGGAGGGGGGACAGCAGTGGCCTGGTCCCCAGGGGGATGAAGGCTCCGGTTTGGGATGCCGGTGGCCACGCGTGTGCCGGGGTGCGGCCGGGCCGGCGATGGCAGCTGCCTGGGGACCTGCCTGCCCCCCCGGGGACCCCAGAAAGAGCACGGATGGGGGGGCTGGGGTTCACTTACGGGGCCTCCTCCTCCTCCTCCTCCGGGCTCATTCCTGACCCTGGTGTCCAGCTGATGCTTCTGGACTTCTCCTCCCGAGCTCTGCCCCACCAGCCGGCTGGGGTGGGTGACCTGGGAAACGACGCGCCCGTCCTGCCATCCGGCCCGGGGGAGCCTCCGCTGCAGCGAGCCGGCCTGCGCGGCGGGACCTGTGGGCGAGGGGAGCCGGTCGCGGCGGCCGGGGGGCTGGGGGCACGGGGAGCTGGGGACGAGGAGGGATGGGGACGGGGACGTGCTCTGGGGGTGACCCAGGTGTGGCATCGCACCCCAAAGGGGACACGCGTGTCCCGGAGGGGGTACCAGGGGACGTGGAGGGTCGGTATGGGGACGTGTCCCAGGGTGGACGGCTGGGGGACACGGGGGGGACAGCCAGGTGTGGTGGCGTGTCCAGGAGGGGAGCACGGGCTGGGGGTGCCCAGGGGACTTGGGGGACCAGTGTGGGGACGCAGCTGGGAGGGGAAGCTCAGGGGGCCTGGGGTGCAGTGGCAGGTCCTGGAGGGGACACCCAGGGGACACCGGTGGCTGGGACAGCGACACATCCTAGAGGGGGGCACCCAGGGGACGCGGGGCCACCCAGGAACACCATTGCCCCTGGGAGGGGACGTCCAGGGGACAGGGAGGGCCGGGATGGGGACACATCCCGCGGGGACACGGAGGGGACCCGGAGGAGCTCCGTGGGGACACCTCCCGGAGGGGACGGGGCGGGGGGGGCTGCTGTGGGGACACCCAGGGGACCCGGAGGGCCGCGATGGGGACATCTCCGGGGGGACGGGCGGGGGACGGGGAGGCGATACGGGGACCCATCCCAGCGGGGACCCGAGCGGCTGCTGCGGGGACCCCCCCGGAGGGGGCGCCGGCGTGGGGACCCCCCCGGGGACCCGGGGCACCGGGCGGCTGCGGGGGGCGAGGCCCGGCCCCTCCCGGGGCGCTGCGGGGCGGCGCTGCGGAAAAATGTGTCGATGCAGCGAAAAAGCCGCAGCGGCGGCGGCGGAGCCGGGGCGCGGGACGGGAGCGGGAGCGGGGCCGGGGCCGGGGCCGGGGCGGGAGCGGGGCCGGGGCGGCGGCGGGGCCGGGACCTACCTGCCCGCGGGGTGAGCGAGAGGAGCGCGGCCAGCAGCCAGCCCCGCAGCGGCCTCATGCTTCCCTCATAATCCGAGCGCGGCCGCGCCGGGCCCGCCGAACCGGGGACCGTCCTGCCCGCTCCTGCCCGCTCCTGCCCGCTCCTGCCCGTCTCCTGCCGTCCCTCCGCCCGGGGCCGGGCAGGGAGCGCCCGCCGGGCCCGGGAGCGCCGCCCCCGCCCCCTGCACGCGCGCACGGCACCGGGACCGCGCGCCCCCCCCGCCCCCCCCCCCCCCCCCCCCGCCGCCACCGGCAGCGCCCGCCCCGCCCCGCCTCCCCCCAACCCCCCTCGGTCCCCGCTGCCGCAGCGCCGCTGCCACCCCCGCGGCCTTGCCCCACCGGAGCCCCCGCTACCGGACCCCCCCCCGCCCCCCCCCACATCCCCAGCCGGTACCGGAGCCCCGCCAACCCCCACCGGGGTCCCCAGCTGGGACTGGAGCCCCAACCAGTACCGGCACTCCCAGCCAGTATGGGACACCCCCCACCAGTACTGGGCTTCCCAGCCAGTACCAGACCCCCAGCTGGGATTGGAGTGCTCCAGCCAGTATGAGCCCCCCCCCCCCCCCCCAGCCAGTACAGGACCCCCACCCCCCAGTACTGGGACCCCCAGCCAGTACAGAACCCCATCACACCAGTACTGCCCCCCGCCAGTACTGGGCCCCCAGTCAGAATTGGAGCCCCGAGTTGGGACCGAAGCCCCCCCACCCCACCCCAAGCCCCCTCCCAGCTGGTACTGAGTCCCCGGCTACCACCAGAGACCCCAGCCAGTTCCAGGGTGCCCAGCCAGTACCAGAGCCCCTCAGTACTGGAGCTTCCAACTGGTACCAGGCCCCCAGCTGGTACTGAGTTCCCAGCTGGTACCGGGACCCCCAGCCATTATCAGAGCCCCGCAGCTGGTACCAGAGCCCCCCAGCTGGGACTGAAGTCCCCCAACCAGTGCCGACCCCCCCAGCTGGTATGTAGTCCCTAACTGGTCCTGGGTTCCCAGTTTGGCTGCAGGACCCCAGCTGTGGATGGAGCCGGGGATCCCCGGGGGAGGATGCTGAAACTGGGGGTGCCGGCCCCCCCGGCACGTGGGGAAGCGGGTCAGTCCTGGACCCACCGGTGGGTGGGTGGGTGCTGTGGGGTCCCCCAGGACGTACCAGAGCAAGGACCCCCTCCTGGGTTGCCCCGATTTCGGGGGACGCTGCAAGGCCACATCCCCCAGCTGGGGATAACGGAACGATTTTGGGGGGAGAAAAGCCCCCCTGAACTCCTGTTTATTGGAGCTGTGGGGTGGAGGGGGGGCACGGGCTGGTGGGAGGGCGACGCTCAGCCCCACGGGGTGAGGGACCGTCCTGGGGGGCACGGGGGGGCTCCGAGCCCCGAGGTGGCAGATGCTCTGACCAGCGCAGGGGGGACTCACCCCTGTCGCAGCGACGGGGCAGGCAGTGGGACAGAGACCTCCTGGAGGTCGCCAGCCCCAGCCCCTGCTCCCCAGGGGCTGCTCAGGGCCGCATCCAGCTGGGCGCAGGGCGTCCCTGTGGGGGACGATCGGCAGCCCCGGCCTGCGTTCGACCGGGGGATGAGGGGCACGGCCGAGCCACCGCGGTGCCCCAGAGCAGTGCATCGGTGTCCCCAGCTCCTCCCAGAGGCCGGCTGCCCTGGGAAGGCCCTGGAACCCCCCAAAAAGACAAAGCTGGGGGTCCTGAACCCCAGTTCCCATCCCTTGCCCTCCTCCAGGATGACTCATCCCACCTTTAAGCCTTTTTGACCCATTTTGCGTTCCCACTCCAGCTGAACCCCTCCCGTGCCCTCGGCTCAGGCTCCAGCCCCCTCCCTGGGGAGCCCCCCGCATCCCCGGGGACAACACCGCACCCCACCTCCTCCCCCCGGCGCTGCCTGCGATGAACCCAGGGAAAGGAGTCCCTGCCCCTGCCGGCACCCAGCCCCTGCCCACGGGGCGTCGAGGAAGCCATGCCGGCATGTGTCCCCTCTCCCCATGGACCCCCCTCTTTTCCAAGCGCCTTCCTCCGGCCCCCCTGCGCCCGCTCCCTTCTCCCCCCAGGACTCACGCGCCCACCGGTACAAAAGCTTTGGGTACCCGGTGGCAGCTCTGCAGCTCAAAGGCGCCCGTGAGAGCACCAGGCTTGCCTTGCCGGGAAGTTTGTCGAGTATTTTAAGCGGTGAGTCACGGCGGTGCGACGGGCCCCCTCCCCGCCCGCGCCAAAACCCACCTTGACGCCCTCGCTAACAACGGCCGCTTTGGCTTTCAGCGCTTTTGTGCAAAAGTGGGGGGCAGCAGCACTTCGAGGTGGGAGCGAAGGCAGGACAGGGCAGGGACGTGCCTGAGGCCGGGGAGCAGGGAGGGGGATAAGCCCCAGCCCTCCTCCTTCCTTCCCCCTCACCTCCTTATGATCACGGCTTTGCAGAGCCTTAACGAGCCGAAACCTGCGGCAGCTCCGGGATGGAGCGGGCAGCTTCGTCTCAGCATGGTTTTAGCGGAGAGGAGCTGCTGAGGGGTGAGGCTCCGGCCGGGGGGCTCACATCCACCCCCGCAGCAGCCCAACCCCGTGCGCACGGGGGCTGGCACGCAGGCGTGCAGGGAAGCGTCTCCCACGCTGGTTTTGTCAGACAGCTGCACGGGGAAACGCTCCGGGAAACGTCGATCATCTCCTGGGCCCTGCCGGTTCCCGGCTGCCGAGCGGCCCTTCCAGGACAGACCTTGCCCGGATCAGCCCCACGTCTCTCCCATGAGGCTCGGCACGGGGCAGGCAGGGCTTCAAAGCCATGACCTGCTGCCCTCAGGCCTTTATCTTCCTCCACGCAATAATTAGCCAGAAAAGCAGCAACGAGGCGAGGAGCCTGCACCGCAGGGAGGTCTGCAAGGTCACCAGCCTCTCCCAGCGCTCTCCTGGTGGTCCTCAGCACCACAGTGATGGAGGGGATGGGTGCTTTGCAGGAGGGGGGTCCTGCACCAGATGACGGTGAGCATATCTGCAGCAAGAGCATCTGACCCAACAGTCCCCGAGGGTCCACAAAGCAGCTCCTAGAGCCCCCAAGACCAGGGACCTCCATGTTGCAGGTCACTGGTCAACATTAAGAGGGGGCAGGCAGCAATCAGGGCTCCCTTTCCCCTCCACGGAAAGGCCAAGCTTGGTGAAGGACAACCATCCTCCCCCCCAGCTGACCTCCCAACGCCACCTCTGCTAAGGCCCCAGGGAAGCTCCTCCCTTGAGCAACGCTGCCATGGGGTAACCCAGCCTCTGCAGGGGACAACTGACCACCCTGAGCCTTGGTCACATCCACCAGCGCCTGGAGGGCCTGTTCCTGGCTCACCCTGCAGGCCAGGTCACCCCTGGGGGCACAGAGCTGGTCGCTCCCTCCAGGAGACCGAGCACACCAAGAGGTCGGCTGGTTGGTGCACCAAGCCTGCTTCTACCTCTCTTCCAGGGATTATCCTTCAGCTGGGACAGCAAGCAGCTGCAGGGACATGTCCGCAGCAGAGCCCCGTGCCTGGTGAGGTTCAGCTCCCACGGCTGCTTTGCTCAGCCCTTCAGAACCTGTAGCTTCTTCAGCAAGGAAAGAAGAGCTGGAGTCTGGCTGTTGCATTGGAGAACGAGGTAGCTCAGGAGGAACCTCTGAAGTCTCATGTCCAGCCTCCTGCTCACAGCAGGGCTACCTTACCCAGCTGCTCAGGGCTTCACTTCAAGCCTTGAATGAAGGAGGATGGTTGTCCTTCACGCAGGGCTTGAAAATCTCCAAGGACAGACAGACCCCACTGCTCTGGGTGCCTGGCCCAGGGCTGTCCCACCCTCCCGGGCAGGGAGCCTTTCCCTTTCCCAACCTGCACCTTGGAAGCCCAAGTTTGGGACATCTGGCACCACCAAAAGGTTGGCTCCATCCAACTGCCCTTCAAGAAGAGACAACCTGCTTTTAGACACCCCTCAGCCTGCTCTTGGCAAGGCCAGCCCAGCCCCGATCTCCTCTCCTTGGCCCCATGCCCAGGCAAGGTCTATAGTCTCCAGTGACTGCTCTCCAATTTCTCCACGTCCCTCTTTACCTGGTGCCACCCCACACGGGGCCACAACAGCTTCCCACAGCCTGCTGACCACATTCCTAGGGCAAACCACGCATGGAGTGACGTTACGTGACCAGAGCCACCGCTGCCCCGTATTCAGCCTGGTGCCCACCATCACCCCCAGATCCTTTTCAGCAAGGCTTCTGCCCAGGCACCACCAAGCCTCGACTGATGGACGCTTCACACAATTTCAAGTTAGCCATGCTTAAGGCCACCAGACAAATTTCACCCAGCGTACAGCAGAGCAGGATCTCATCTTCCATTTTATTCCAAAGTTTAAAAGTTTGCTAAAAAACCCCAAACAACTTAGTACCAATTACCGACATCTGTAAATACTCAAAGACATTCAACAAAACCCCAAACCACATGAAGAACACAGATCTCACCCCCAGGGCCCTCCTCTCCACCTCCAAGGACTGGGTGAGAGGAGGAAAGGGCCACGCTCTCAATCTGGAAGGGCAAAGAGCATATTCCTGCTGAAGAGATGCTTCCAGAGAAAGACCATCGGGTCAGCAGCCCAGTGAGGAGTTAAGAAGGAAGCTCTCGGCTCTAAACGTTACCAGCAGAGAGGAGGGAAGATCCCAGCCCCTCTCAGAGCCAAGGACAGTGAAAGCACCACAGCACCCATCAGCTCCCAACGGGAGAGCTGCCCGGGTTGTCTGCGGTGCCTGGAGACCACCGCGCAGCTGACAGTCCTCACTGCGGCTCTCGGCTGTACCTCCTGGTCCTGACAGGGAGGTGCCTTGTTAAATCCCTTTACAGCCACTTCACAGCTCCTAGAGAACAGCCAGGAGGTGGTTTTAACTAGTCCAGCTGCCAAAAAAGGTCTCAAATATGGGGAAAGAGGCTCCTTTAGTCTCTGTGCAGCAGTTCCGGCAGTTCTTCTCCTCTTTGCCTGCCCAGGCAAGCTCTGACTTCTGCTTCAGGACTGAGCAGAGCTGAGACTCGTACCCACTGTCCCTCACGTTGACATGTGTCCTCTGGAGCAAGTCCCTGTCCAGAGACCGAATCCTGCCATCCTGGACCCCCGTTAGTGTGGAGAGCAGCTGGACATCCCAGTCCGACTCGGAAGAACTTTTGCTGAAGTCGCGATCAGCCTGTGCGTGATGTGGAAGAGGCGGAAGGAGCCCAGGGCACGGAGCCCGCTCTTTGCTGTGGCCTGGCAGGTCAGGTAGCTCGGGTGCTATTTTTTCTGCTGCTCTGACACAGAGCGAGCAGCAACATCTGGCTTCAGCCACAGGCAGTTTTGGAGAGGGCAATCGGCCAGTAGGACAGCTGGTCTTGTTCATTGTGCTCTCCAGATCAGGACTATTCACATTTCTGGGTGCATTTTCATTCTTCCCTCCGAGCTGCTTCCCTTGGGAACTCACATTCGCTCTGCTCCAGCCACGCTCGCTGACAGCGCTGGCTGCAGCAGCTGCCGCGGGATCAAAACCCACGGACACAGCTTCAAGGGAACCTGGCGGTGATGCAGGGTCCCCAGGATTCCCGCATGGGCACAGGTCCAAACCCAGAGAGCTAGGAGGTCTGTTGGAGAGCTTTGTGCTTAGGGGCAAGCCACCAGCTTCCACCGCGCTGGGGGAGCCTGGCTCAGGCACCTGTCCCGCACCCTGCACCCCCATCCCACCATCCACTGGGTTTGTCTGCTTATACGGAGAGAGGCCAGCACCCAGCTCCAGCCTGGGCTTCTTTCCCACCTGGGTGCTCTGTCTGGGGGAGAGCTGGCGTTTCCTGGAGGCAGGCAGCGCTTGTGGAAGAGGGCTGATAGACCCA
Organism: Nipponia nippon; assembly: GCF_047370975.1. Lineage (NCBI taxonomy): Eukaryota > Metazoa > Chordata > Aves > Pelecaniformes > Threskiornithidae > Nipponia > Nipponia nippon. Next base: position 5,967,766 of record NW_028262350.1, read on the forward strand.
AGCACTTGCTCTTTACGAGGTTCAGATGAAGAAGGAATTGCCTCTCCATGAGCGGTCGCTACACAAGTCCCCCAGTCCAGGTCAGGAGCCAAGCCCGAATCTGTACCCCCCACCGCAGACTCCTCCATGGCGCCACGCGCAGCACAGACCCCTCTGGCGAGTCCTGCTCCAACAGGCAGCCCCAGAGAACAGTTCTTGGACAACCCCCCTCCTTCTCTGGGATTACTGACCCTGTCCCTGGGCAGGCAAGGGGAACATCCCTTGGTCTGCAGGCCACGATCATGCTCCGTATCAATTAACAGTTCCACGGCACCCTGCTCAGGCTGCTGCCTTTCCTTTCCCAGCTCTGCTGTCAGCATCTCAATTCCTCCAGTAACTTGTGCTTGAGGCACTAAGCGTTCATCTGTCAGGCAGGACCGCGGCACCCTGAGAAGAACCATCAGTTAATGCTCTCTCTCTAGGCCTGGAAACACCCTCTCCCCAGGGAGATGAAGGGTTTTCTGCAGTGCAGGGTGTTTGAAGACCTTGTTCAGGAGGCGGCAAATTTTAGACTGGTGAGGCTCAGCAGCAATACTGCTGCTCGTAGAGGAGATGGGCAGCACGAGGGATCTCTCGGCCCAGGACCCAGACACAGGAGTGCTACCAAAGCAGCCGGGTTTGCGTCAGACATGGGGACACAAGAGATGGGCTCAGCTGCCCTTTCTAGTTTAAGAGGCACTGGAAGTCCGCAGGGAGTTCCCTGAAGCAGAGAAGCCACAGAGAAGCCACAGAAACGCAAGAAGAACATCTCCCATGGTTCATCTAAGCCTTGCCTGGCAGGTGCCAGGTTGGTCCTGCAGAGCCAGCCGCAGCCCTCTGCTCCCTGCTGGCTGATTCCCTGGCACAGGGCATGAGCTAGGGACCAGCACCACAGCATGGAGACTCAGGCCCCATTCCCGTGAGCATGCTGTGTGGCATCATGCTGCTTTTCAGCTTCAGGAGTTACCAGATTCACAAAGACTTACTTGGCTGATTGCTCCACAAAGATGTTGGTGAGCTGAGAGATGACCCGATCCACAGGGGCGTACTGCGAGTCGTCCAGCGCAAACCACTTGTGCTGGGGGCTCTGGAGATGCTGGAAGGTGGCAGAGGCCCTTTTAGCAACGCTTATCCTTTCACAGGAGGGAAATTTGCAGTAACAGCCACTTCCCACAGCCTAACAGACTAGAGGGCAAACAGCCTTTTCACCAGATAGAGCCGTTGTTTGGAAGCAGATTTGGGAAACGCAGGCAACGCCGTTACCCCCGGTTGCTTACGGTGAGTATTCTGTTCCCATAGACACCTGCTGCTGAGGAGGTTGTGTCTATATCTAACAGCAGCCTACTGCCTTCCCCAGCAGCTAGTAAAAATGCAGACTCCAAACACATACTGTCTATCACTAAAGGTTGAGCTCCGAAAGCCACATTGTTTGGCATCAGGAGATAAAAAAACCTCTTCCCACCTTTTTAATCAGCCTGTGCCCCCCAGCTGCCATGGAATACTCTTCCCACCTTACAGATCAGGTAACGGGATGATCCTCGAGGCTCTCCTAGCCCCAGAGATGAGCATGTTGTGCTCCAATCTTCAAAACCATTGTTCGCCCAGACCAGGAGGTCAGAACACAGATATATTATGGCTTTCATCTACAAGGCTGATCCCACGAGTTACCATGAAGGCTGTACGTATAGCAATCTGCCTTCCTTCCAAAAGCGTTCGTACTGATAACAGGCACATCATGATTAATGAAGCTGCTGAGTGGCCCCATAACTTCTGCAAGGAACCAGGTCCCAGGGGAACCCTTACCTTCTGCAGCTCTTCAAAGGTCTCCTGGCAGCACTCACAAAATCCCCTCTTTTTCTTTGGCACAGTGACCGGTGTCGATCGGGGGCTCTTCTCTCCCTCGCTGCGCATCACACAGCCCTCCACACCCCTGCAAGGTAACAGCAAACATCTTCCCTGCCCTCACTCGACAGCATCAGCAGGTACCCGGCTGCCTGCGCAAGGGCCAGGGAGGCAGGGCTGCCTTTGAGCTGGAGCTGTTTAACCCAGAACAGGGCTCCTTTCGCCCGTATTCAGAAGACAAGCAATTCTCTAAATCCCAAGAACCAACAGGGCAGCAGTTCGCAGAGGAGCTGCATTAAAAACTTGCACAGGAGGAGCTACAACCTACCTGGCTCTGCAAGAATTCGAGAGGCTTTTCAGAGGCTCAAACGGGCTGGAGCTTTTGGGTGCCAGGAAGTTCAGGTCGGGAAAGCTTTTGAACTGGTGATGGAAGGGTCGGAATTGCCTGAAAGCAGCAGATCAGGACATCAGACTTCTGGCAGTGATAGCATGGTTAGAGAGCTGCCCTTCCTCCAGAGGGGCTCAAGGTGCTGCCTCATTTATGATGGGATACTGACCATTGCTCTCCTTTCATTTGGCTGTTCCAGAGTTTTCCCACTTCCCACTGGAAGTACTAAGCCAGATTTCCAGTAACGGCACTGATGGGGGGGGGGGATGTTTTGGACAGAAGGCAGGCTTGCCTGCTCAGCTAAAAACCCACCTTTTGCCCCCGAGGCACATCAGCAGCAGCCGGTGCAGTCTTTTCAGCTACACAGCAACATGGAAAAGTTTTGGTTCCCAGACCACATCTCTCCCTTCATACTTCACTGCATGCAGCACGTAAAACCTAATATTTGACTCTGCAGCTGTCTTAAGTGTTGCCTTCAGAATAATTAATCAGCACTCTGGATACCGTTAGAGTTACAGAGTTGTTAGAAACACCGCAGAGATCAGATCCCCTTGTGCTGGATGCTGTAATCAAGTTACAGGCCCTGACCTCATGGATTTCAATCTCTTCCTTCATTTCGGAGGCCTCGAGCAGATTAAGTGACCCACCGAGGATCACAAACGGAATCCGAGCAAGGAAGTAAACTCTGTTGTCAAGTCTCGTTTAACACCTTTTTTCCCCCCCGGACATATGAGCCACCTAGATTGTTTCTCTAAACTCCATCTGCCTCCCTCTAGGAGAGCGTCAACTTCCCGGTGTGTAACAGGGTCTTCAGAGAAGCCACGCTCTGCCTCGTGGACAGAATATTCACTGCCCCACGTGCAAATAAAACAGGCAAAGGATTCCCTCCCTGGAAGCCCCTGAGCTTTTCTTATAGTTTGGCTGTGATGTTTAGAAAAACCTCATTTACCTGCTCTGGTCTTCAACCTTCAGAAAAGGGGGCTTCAGTTTTCCTGCTAGGAAGAAAGCTGGTTAGAAGTTGCCCTGACCAAACTCCCTACTTATTCATTCCCCAACAGAACTGGGCTACAGAGCCAAGCTCACCAGTACTTCTGACACCTGTGAATGCCAAGAGGTGGCTAAGCGTGGCCAAAACAGCTCTTTGGGTGGTCTACAACAGCCCTCACCTCCAGAGTATTCAGTAGGGTGACCAAACCCTAGAGGCAGCCCAACCATGGACTGTTTTCACCTTTGAAAGGCCATCCAGCTAAGCCCCTTGCATCTTTAATGTCTGAGCGGTCTTATTAGCCAGGGGGCTAACCCCAAGCCTCCAATTCTGACTCGAATCCTAAAAACCGTCATGCATCCTCAACATAACATGCCGTCAAGCACAAGAGATGAGTTTATAATTAACAAATTGCAGCAGCAGTTGCACAAGCACAGAGCTCTGCATCAACCCTTCCAGCACCTTTCTCTCCCTTTACCTTTACAAAACAGCCCAGAGTTCAGAGTGGCTCAGGCCAGGACGGTTCAGTCAAAGCAGTAAGAGCTGCTGGAGACAAACCAACATGCTGCACAGCCAAGCCTGGCACGAGAACACTGCTGAAGAGCAATACCTGGCCTTCGCTCGGTCCCCGAGGAGGGCAAACAGCAGCTATGCTTCCTACAGAGGCATAATATATATTAAGGGAGTGGAAGAAGGCCTCAGCGGCGCATTCAGGGAAAAGGTTTTCAGAGCCAGGCTGGGAGAAGAGGCTACCGGGTCCCTCCTGTCTCGCAGGTATGTTCAACTCGCAAGTGATAACATTACGCTCAGCCTGGAAATCTGAGTACAGATCCGGTTAAGAAACAAATGAACACCAAGGTATTCCCACAGGGCATCTGCCTGACCCTGAAACCAAGCCTCTCGTGCCTCCCTTGCTGCCTCTGAAGGGCAAGGTGTTTTGTTTTCTTGTGATCCTGGCACTCAGTGTTATTTTCTCCAAAGAAATTTTAACCTCGTCCTCCAGAACGGCTGAGTCCACCTGTCCTCACCAGTTAGTTCCTTGAGCCTCATCCTCAGCTTGCATCAAATGTGCTGCTACGTCACTGAAGTAGCTATTTAAGTACAGGATCAATTTTTCCACTTAAATGCTGCCAAATGCTTAGCACTTCTGAAAGCAAGGCCATGTTTAGGGCCCCAGATAAAACTCAGACTGGTGCGCAGGTCCTGAGCTCTCATGGCAGAGTGCTGAACAGTGACAAACGGTTCAGCTGTCACCACAAGTCCCCAGGCAGGGTTCGGAGCGTGCCACAAGGAAGAGCTCCGAGCTTGCAGCAGATGATCTGCCTTATCCGGCAGCTTTTCCAGCCTTTTTTCACCACCTTCCCCTCCACACTGGAAAATAACCTTCCAAGTGTCACACACAGAATCCAGGTTGGAGCCTGCTCTGAGATATTACTGAGTGTTCGCTCTCTAACGAGCAAAGTCAAACAAGTCACAAATTAGCTTATGTCACTGGTGCCAATCTCAGTCCCACAATTGGCTCTTGTCTAATTGCAGATGAGAACCTGGTTTTCCCCCCCTCCCTCCTCCTTTGGAAGCGTTATCCCTGGATTGGTGTCTCAGCAGTACATTTCAGCCTAACAGAAGTGAGTGGGTTGTGAGGAACACGCTCTCCTCTGTAGGATGCATTATTCTTCAAAACTTCGTTTGAGCCAGTGGATTCGATGTGCAGTGCCAGCAGCACAGTCCTTAGGTGCCTGGGGATTCTGGGAGCTGCGCTGCAAATGGTTTATGGGATTTTTAAAAACACTGCCTGAAATCAAAGGCATAACATCCTCAGCTGTATTAGGAGGCTGCAGCTAGACTCAGACAAGGAGTTACAAAACCCATCCAAGAGAAACTGCCTTAACAGTTGGCATATTTTGGATTGCTCAAGTGTCAGATGGATTTTCAGATTCCAAACAAGGCTTCTTCAAGCAGCTCCGCATCTGAGTAAATAGGAGCACAACTTCCAGGCCTACCTTTGCGAAGTTTTGATCCGGATGCAAGACATTTTGCCTAAAGGGAAAAAGTGACATATTTAGTATGGGAGCCAGCACAGGCACAACTGTAATTACCGATCCCAGCGCAGCAAAGTGAGATTACAGCAGTCTCTCCCACCACTTCAGAGCTCCTGCACCAGAGACGGTATCACCTCCCCCTGACATTTTGTCTCCCAAGTTACCTAGAGTTACTTTAAATACAATATACAGGCTGCCACTCTCTGATCTTATGCCCTACCTTCTCACCGACCTTCCCAATGCATTAAAAAACACTTCAGGAAGCCAGCGTACTAGCTACATATGATCTTTGTTTTACCCTTAGCCCCTCACAAGTCAAAATCAGTACTAGCTGTGCTACAGATGAGGTTGATAACTAACAGCTGCCTCAATCTCATCTGTTTTTACCCTCACTATATGAAAGGAAAAATTCTTTGAATTTTGACATCTCCATCAATAAACAGAAGCATCACATTGCCCAGTGTTGGATGAAAACCTAGGAGATCGCCCTGCTTACAAGCCCAGTAGCACTAGAGGAGCTAGAAGGATTGCTTAGAGCTGCCAAGGGATCCTCAGCACCTCAAATTGGGCTGGGGTTCGGTCAGTTACCTCTGTCTTCTGGCACCGTTTCCTTGCTCCTGAGACGGCACGCAGCAGCTGTTGAGCGTATGACAACATTTCTGCGCAGGTGGGATGTCAAAGAGCCATAGCTCAAAGAGAGAAGGTGAGCTGTTCCCCTCCACCGACTGCAGCACGAGGATAAACTCCCCACCCGCACCGGGGAGAAGCACGTCACGCCTGAGCCTGCCATCACCCGCCAGAGCATCGCCACTACACGGTTAATTTGCCCAAGAAGCAGCCAAAAAAGAATGCTTGGAGGGACGGCACCCCATTTTGCTCTTTAGCAGAGCTGGAGGCTGGCTTTAAGTCTCTGCAGAAATGAGACACTGTTAGGAATTCTGCAGCACGCAGACCAGACCCTGCCATCTGAAAGCCCTGACAGGCTGTGGATCGGCAGAGCTGGCTGCTCAGGAACATGTACTAGCAGCAGCAGCCTCCATCGCGCAGCCAGACAGGCTCAGCCACGGCTGTATGTCACTGTCATTGGACACCCAGGAACCTTTTACTCCAGACCTATTATTAGAATCAGAGTTTCACCATCTGTCTTTCCCGTCACCCCCTCCCCATTCATCACGGAGACGGGAAGCGCCTTCCAGCACAGGTCCTCAAACAGCAGCACTCCTAATTAAAAACGACCAAATCCTGCCATCATCATGATCTGTACTTCCAGGTCAATTAGTAAAAATGGCCTTTTTGGAACAAATTAACGCACTGACCAAGCTATTAACATTTTTTAATATTACAGCTTCAGTATATTACAACAAACTCAGTGTTTGCTGTTGTAAATGTGACAGTAGCATGTTCCATACATACAAGGAAATCTGGTTTTTTGAAGGGCAGACCTAGCTAGCCATGGCCAGGATGGCATCAGTCAAGTACCAGGTATTGCTCACAATTTCTTCCTTCTCCTGTACCACACTCGCTACATCACTTCTGTTCCACCTGTCTCAAAAATCACCAACAGCTAAATTTCAGCCTGCAGAGAAGGATACCATCCACGTGCAAGATCTGGACTCCCCACAGGCGAGCGTTGGCGAGGATACTGCTGCCACTGCAGGTGTCCTGTACAAACAGAGAGGTTTGGCAAGGTACAGCTCAAAGCAGAGACGGCTGTGTGAGCACAAGCAGCTCTAAATCTAGTTTAGAGAGATTTTTCTGTTGCCCAATTGACAGACCATTGCGTAGCTGTTATTAAAATCAGGGCACAGCAGAAAAGGTTGAAACTCATGCTTTATCTACCCCAAATTAACAGGAGCATCTAGGTCAAATTTTTAATCCCTGCTATAGCATGAGCTTCTAAGTGGGCACTCAGATTCTTTCGGCCACTTGTGATATCAGTGAAAGGACTGCAGGGGAGCCTTTTGGCCCAGCTTTAGTTCTTTCTAGGCTAAAAATTCATCTAATGATGGGTTTTGTGTTAATAATTCTCTTGTGTTGAGCACCCAGATCACTGGGACAGGCCTTAGAAGTACTTAACATGGACGGATGACACAGCTCCGTGACAAACAGTGCCCAGGAGCACTGCACAATATTCTGCAGAGCCACAAGGAACTGCTTCATACCTTTACCAGCCCCAGAATCTGCTCTCTTCAGCAGGCAGGGGCTCTGGAGAAGTGGCTGGCACCAGTTCTGCACTGCTCAGCAGTACTTTGAACATACCCAGCTAAAGGAAAGCCCATCCACATGCTGCTCACCTGATTCTTCATGGCCTTCTGCAGCAGTTCCTTTCCCCGGCTGATCAGGACCTGCAGAGAAAGAAGCCAAGTACTACATTAAAGCAAAGCGCTACCAGGCAGTGGCAAGCTAAGGTCAGCATGGCTGTCCAGCAAGAATGATTTCTAGTGATATCCGCTCTCTGCCGGGGAGAAGAGTCTGGCCAAGACTTCATCTCAAAGACAGCAGGACTGAGCATTTCCAGGGAACGCAAACCGCAGAGGCACCCATGAAGTCTACACCAAGCAGCTGTTCAACCAAGGCTTGGCTTTTATCGAGCAGCAGTGAATACTCCAGAGCCAGCCAAGAGGAAGTAGCAACTTAGCTCAGAAACTCTGCCTGCCACATCCCAAGATGCTGGCAGGGCTTAGGAACATCCTTGCTAGTCCTTCCTCATTTGCACGCCAATTATTTCAGCAAATAGGTTAAGCTCTTTGTAAGACAAATGGATAGCGCTGTGAGCAAGGACAGGGGAACAAACACCATGAGTGAGTGAAACCCCTGATGTCAGCCCAGGCTCCCCACCTGCCGGCAGTCAGATCCAGCTGGCAGAGGCGCCCGTGGCCCAGACTGGGGCAGCAGGCTCTCCCCGCAGTCACAGCTGCCAGCAGGCACCAGTGTGCAAGGCAGGATGCTGGAGCTTTGGCCACAAGCTCTACTGACCAGCAAGCCCAGCTCCAGCAGGGTGAATAGGACCTAGAGAAATCCCTTCTTGCAAGCTGCCCTTGTAGATCTCCTCCCAAGTTACAATGGCCTTGCCCTGCCGGTGCCTGCAAGCACGCATCCACCCTGCAACGCTTTTATCTTGTCTACATTTCTCTGGCTTTTCTAGACACACCTCTGCAGCAGGACAGATTGCCTATTCTGTTGGGAAGCCAGGCAAGCCTCTGTTTCCTCCGCCATTTGAGTAGACATTCTTTGTTTCCTAGGTCAAAGCTGCGCTATGCACATCTGAGCTGACAATGACACACAGATGTGAGGAACGTTGGTACGAATATGAGTGGCCAGACCAGGGGAAAAAAAACACACAACATATTTGCTCAGGGCAGGAACAACTTTACGTTCCAACACTGGTCTCAGGTTCTACTTTATAGATCCTTTAGGCCAAACTTTGAGGTGGCCTAAACCTTTATAGCTCTTACAGTGTCTGGTGGCTTCTGGTGAGGTCTGGTATGGTTCCCTTTGGAGGTAGAAGGCATTGGGTTTGTGGCTTTTGCATCCTCTGAAGTTATGTTGCTCCACTTCTCAGTCTGAGCCCTGGCTTTGTCTCGTTTGGCTTCTTTGCTGCTGGAAACCACGTAGCTGACTTCTTTGCTTAGGAAGCTTTCGGTCACCTGCAGCAAAGGACAGAACAGAGCAGCTCTGAAACCATCCAACATCTCTGAAAGAGTCCTACTAAGCGAGAAGTACTGCCTTTAGCTTAATCCCACGCACAGATAGAGGGCAGCTGGAAATACTCATCTCGACAAGTAGTTCCTTCTTCCAGTCCTTACCGCTGTCTCACAGAAGGAGAGGAGACCCTGTGATGTGCAGAGAGCACACACCCTAGAGCTACACTGCAAATAATCACCAGAACCATCAGACTGAGACTTCCACAACGCTGTCTACCACTATCTACTCAAACAATGGTTTCAGGAAAAAAAAAAAAAAAAGTAGGTGAGAAAATAGCCCTGGACGCCATGCGTCAGTGTGGAAGAGCTCTGTTCTCAGGAGAACAGAACACATCTTAGCAAAACAAAGTAGAAAGTAAACAGCTGGGACAAGCAGCTCCACATAGAACAGGACAGCAGGGAACCAGAAAGCCAAACCACACCCACCCACCTTTGCACAGAAGCTAGAAATCCGAGGAAGAGGTGGAAAACCAAAATTTGGGATACTAACAGTAGGCTTGTCTGAAACTCAGCAGAAGGCAGACAGTCACGGGGCGCTAACGCACAGGTATGAAGCCCACAGGAAGACAAAGATCTGAGCAGTCTGAAATCATGGATGCTGAACAAGCCAGTTCTGCTGTGTTACAGAATCCCTGTGGATCGAGATCCCGGACCCACCTGTGTGAAGTGCCACAGACAACATTGCAGGCTGCCCTGCAGTGGCGACTTGTGTTACGGGAGATCAAGGGGGCTGCAAGCACAGAAGAGAGTAAATCAAAATCTCCCTGTCCAAGTAATGCGCTGTCATCAGCCCTACGTCAAGGCTAAGCTCCGGACACCACGTGCAAGTCCAAGGCTGTAAGATGCTCTTAATGTGGTCCTGAAGAACGCACAGGGCCTGGGTTTGGGTATTACCATTGAAGAGCTGTTTTACAGATGGTGGCCATGGTGCACTTGAGTTCAATATCTCCACAGGAGCAAGAGGAATGAACTCCACTCCCAGGGGACCACATTTCAGAGAGGGAAGTGACCCGAGACAACGCCTGATAAGAAGCTCGAGAGACAGTCAAAAGGCTAAAATTATTTCCAAGTAGCACAGCAGCTATGTAGAGAAATAACCGACTGCTGGGAGCAAGCATTTCTCAGACTTGAAGATGCACAGCTCAGGAAAAGACGCTATGAGGAGAGCGTCCCTGAGCGCTGGCAGCACATCCAGGGGAGGACAGAAAGAAATCAGCAAGTTCAGCATGAAGGTGTGATTAAAAAAAACCAAAAGAAGTGCAGGCCAGCTTCCCCACGTGTCTCTACAGCCAACACATGATCCTGGCGGTAGAGATAGAGCAGTGACAAGAGCCAAATGGAGATTTTACACCTGCGTGTAGCACTGAAGGATTTAAGGAAGTTTTGGGCTGCACATGAGAAATCCGCCTCAAACAGAGAGATTAAACAATCTGAAAACAAACAGTAACAACTATCAGGACCAAACTGTACTTAGGAGTCATAATGAAACTGAAAGATGAAACAGATGAACGACCAGCTGCTGGGCACAGCCCCGGTCCTCAGTTCCAGCCTGGTGACTGAAGCGACGCTACTTTTTGAAGGGTCTCGGGAGAGGATATAAGGAATTGGTGAGCAATATCAGCACCAAGGAAACCTGGAGAGGCTGGGAAGAATGCCACACGGATCCACCCAAACAACAGCTTCACAGGGGAAGGGTCCAGGTGGCTTTTAAGGGAAAGCCACGAGAAAAGCACACAGCTACATGACAAAAGAGACTTGGCTGGCATTACCCTACTTTACCCTTTGTTGAATTCCAGGAAACATTTGAAAGTCCCACAACTTCCCTAAACAAATTAAGCTGCCACAGGCTGTTGTGAGGGGTGAGGGGGAACCAGGCGACCAGTTACCACCACCCGGAAGGTGGTCCCCATGACCAGGCAACCAGTTATTGCCAACAGGAGAATGCTCCCATCACCAGGTAACCAGTTCGCATCTACTGGAAGGCGCTCCCATCACTGTACAACCAGTTACCACCACCCAGAAGGTGCTCCCACGGCCAGGCAACCAGTTGCCACCACCCAGAAGGCAGGAGCAAGCAGGCAGTTTGCGTAGCAGCTGGTCACAGGCCAGGTCGGGCCAGGCTGCCCAGCGCCCCACGAGGGGCCTGGGAAGAGCCAGCGGCGAGGGGAGGGGAGGGGAGGAAAGCGGCAGGCGGTGGAGGGCAGCCTCCTCCCCCGAGGGCCTCCCCGGCTGCGAGGCCCACCGGGGACCGGGGAGCCGGGCGGATGCGGTACGATGTCAAATCAACACCTGGAGCGACCAGGAAAATAAGGAAACCATTAAGAAAAAGCGCAGATAGAGAAACGGAGCGAGAAGAGAAGCGGGGCCGCCTCAGCCCCCGGTCAGCCGGGGCGAGGGGAGGCCCCGGGGGCCGCCGCGGCCGCTCACCCCGCCGAGGCGCCCGATGGCCTCCGCCAGCTCCCGTGCGCTCCGCCCGCTCGGCAGGTCGAGGTAGAAGGACTTCCCGCGGAGCGGCCGGGGGGCGGCCGGCCCCGCCATGGTGCCCTGACGGGGAGGAGGCGCCGCCGCCGCCATTTAAATTCCCGCCCCGCCCCTAACGGCGGCGCTACGGCGGCCGCGCAGGGACAGGCCGCTCCCTGCCGAGCCGGCGCTGCGCCTTCGCCGCTCCTGAGGGGAAGGAGCGGGGCTGCTCGGCGCAGCGGGGCGCGGCCGCGGGCTCCGCCGAGCCGCCGCGCCGGGCACGGCCGCTCTCTGGCCGCGGGCACGGGCGGGTTGATCCCTTGAGGGCCGGCACCGCCGCAAGTTTGCCCTCCGCGGCCACCGTCGCGCCCCCCTCGCTCGCCCCGGCCGCCGGCCCCCCCCCCCCGCCGCGCATGCGCGGCGACGCTGCTCCAAGATGGCGGCGCCCGGCGGGGAGGCGGCGGGTGGCTTCGCGGCCTGGCTGGCGGCGCGGCTGGAGGCGCTGGGCCTCGACCGCGCTGTTTACGGTGCCTACATCCAGGGGCTGCTCCGGGAGGAGGAGAGCGACGAGGAGCGGCTGGAGGCGCTGCGCGGTGTCCTGGCCGCCTGCCTGGTGAGGGCCGGGCCGGGGGGGTTCCTCTCACCGGCGGCCGGGCCGGGCCGGGGCCTCCCGGGGCGAGGGGCTGGTTCCGGCGGGCGTCGCCGCCCGGTCCGCGCCCCTGAGCTTTCTGAAGCCGTGGGGTGGATAACTGCCTTCCCCCAACACCTCCGGGGGCGTCTCTGAGCCCTCCGCGTGTTTGGGGGTTGTTTGGGGCTTTTTTTCATTTGTTGGGTTTTTTTTTTGGTGCCAGTCTTGAGGCTGTTCGCGTGGGGGAAGAAAAGGGTCCCTTTTTATTTGTGTGGAGGACGCAGGGTTTATCCTGTGAGCTGGGTGGCTTTCTGGTCGTGCCCAGGTGTGCTTTAAGAGGCGATTTTTAACAACAAATCCTTTAGAACAGCTAAAGGATAGCTGCGTTAGGTGGTCGTCGTTCCTTCAGCAGATCCCGTTCCCCGCAGCACGGTGTTGTCTTCCAGGAGTCAGGCGCTTGGACCAGGCTGGAGCTGGGCTCGGCCCGCGCTGCTGTGCTTGCCTGTCCCCCCACGTTTCTGGGAGTTAGGGGAGCGCAGAAATGAATTTCTCTTTAATAGTCATCTCTTTTGGGGGCTGTAAGGTTTTTGCAGTATCTGTATCTTAGGATGTTGCATAAATGGATGTTTTGTAGTGTAAAATGTTAAATAGTGAGCACGCACAGCTGTTGAATAACAGTCTGCTCAATGGCTATTGCTGATTTCCTCCCCAAATGTCTGTATAGGAGCACAAAACCCAAAGGGACTTGGTCGTTACAATCAGTTTTTTGTTATCATAAGTAACTGTAACGTAATTCCTTCTGTTCACTGACTGCATGCCATTTTAAATCGTTTTTCCCTAGAAGACGGCACCTCTTCCCTGCCTCCACCATCCCGTCCCCACCCCGGGGCACCAGCAGTAAGGTAGTTTCTAAAAGAAACTTAACTGTACCAGGGTAGCTTTGTGCCTAAAATAATAGGAGAAGCAAACAGTGCATCCTGCTGGCGTTAGGGGCAGAGCAAAATGTCTTCAGAAAATGCTGTTCTAAAATAGCTGAGGTTAATTAACTTGCCCGTGATTGCCAGGCTTGCTTCATTTCATCACCAAAGGCAGAGCCCGTGGCTGATCGTTGCAGCTGATCTGACGACTCGCCAGCCTGGGGTGGGCCTCGTGTTTTGCCGTGCGTGCTCTCACTGAGCTCTGGAGGTACCTAGTGCGGTGGCCGTCCCTTGCCCTGCCCGGGGTTCTGATATTTCCCCTGTTCTCTTCAGTGCTGAGTTGCCCTTCTCGTGCGCTGCCGCCCGGTTTGGGAACTGGTGCAGGGTTTTCACATTCATTGAGTTCTGGGCTGCTGTTATCCCGTACGTCTTGCACCACAGCCCTGTGTCTTCTCTTTATTTTTGTTTTTGTGTCACAGTCGCAGCTGATTTTGCTTCATTTGCAGTTTCAAACTCAGTTTGATGTTTCTGCACCCTCAGACTTTTAATTACTTTTTTTACTTAGTGTGTTTTTTTCCTTTTGTAGACTCTATGCTTATTTCTATATTGATTTTAGAAACAATTTTTCATTTGGTTAATTTGGGGCCTTTCTTGCCAAGTCTTTTCTCTTTGTTCTAGTCACAAATTCCAGGTCATTTTTTTGTTTGTTTTTGACAACCCACACAAAAATAAATTTCAGGCGACCTCTGCGCTCGTGTCCACGGTTCCTCAGTCCTGACAATGTCATGCGTTATTTCCCTGAGTTTATTCAGACGTAACCATTTCTAATCAAGAAATGTAGAACTGAGATCTGTTTCTGTTCAGTTCTTCTCTTTAAACCCGACAGATTCCAGATGACTTGTATTTTCCATAGTTAATTTTTCTCTGTATTTACTAACCTCTAAACCAATATCACTTCTTGTTTGTTTGGGGAAGACTAGATGAAGATATTTGCTTGTGGCACCCTCAGCTCTCTGCGCTCCACCACTATTAGTGGTGTTTGCTCTTAGACGCGGGAAGCGAGCCTCCCAGAGGCAGAGGGCAGCGCTCTGCTAGAGGTCTCCATCCAGACCGCAGTGGGACGGAAGGGTGCCGCAGCAACCGGCCTGCGCTGCGTGGCAGAACTTCTCTTTGCTTCCCCTGTAACGCTTCAGTTTCTCCCAGGCTGCCCCATCGTCTTTCTTTTCCGTTGCTTCATCCATGTCCGTTCATGTGCTGTCAGCTTGGTCTTTCGTTTCTTCCTTTCTCCAGCTCCAAGGCTGGTTTTTCATAATTTCTGGGATCGCTAGAACATCCCACTTTTGTGTTCTTCTCCCCTCATAGGCCTGCATCCACCGATACACAAACACCCGATTTGTTTCTTATTGCTCAAACCCTCATTAGAAGGCTGTGCGGGTCTCTGCCACCATTGTTATGCTTCTGCCGTTCATTTTCCTTCCCACTTGCTGCCATTCCTTTATCATCACTTGCCTGACTTTCTTCCTCCTGCACAAACTGAAACCCAGGTGCCCAGGGAGTATGGCCTTCTCTCCTGGCTTAATATAAAGTTGCTTATTGTTTTGCCACCCTTGATTCCAGCGGGCCGGTATTCCCCACGCTCAGGGGAGCTCATCCACTGAGGAGGATCCTTTTACTGTGAGTGTTTCTGGCACTTAAAACCCTTCATGTCCTCCGTGTCCTTGAACCATGCGGGTTTTTGTTATCTTTTCGTGACTTACTGTGTGTCTGAGGGCTGGAAGGGTCCCTCTGACTGGCACTTGGGATGGTGTTTCCGCGCACATCATCCTCGTCGTTGGTCTGCTCATCCAGCCTGTGTTCCTGTGAGGATCTCGGTGTCATCTCCCGGTGGGAGTGGGGTCAGTGGTTCTTCCAGACCTAAACTAGCCGTTCTTATACCCGATCTTAGCAGATTAGACGTCATCCTGTCCTCTGGATCTACTCTCGTTAAAGGCATGTTGACTTCTTAAAATGGACTCTGATATCAGTGGGAATCGCAAACCCTTTGTCCTTCTGCTGTTTTTCTGTTTGCAGATCACCTCCTCAATCACAGCCTCGAATATCCCGCGTGTTTGTCCTTGCACCGTCTCCTCCCCAACCCGGGGACCTTGTTCTGTTGTGCGTACGTCCTGGAACTGTGCTCATGATCTCGGTGCTCGGCCACTTTGTGCGATGGTATCACCGTGTGTCGGTTCTCTTGCCATCTGCCTGTTACACGCAGAATTGTGCGCTTAGCTGTTGTAGGCTCAGGGTGGGAGGCCTTTAGTTCGAGTTGCTCTTTATTTGTTTTGGAGCAAAAGGCGGAGAGATTTTTGTGTATGTTTTTATCTCCTTGTCTGTCCCACAGTTGTGGAGAACTCAACTTTTTTTGTTGTCTCCCGTGCAGGTGAGCTTTGCTCTGCTGGATGGGTAATGTTTTCAGTGACAGTCTGTCCTGTAACTTGAAGGTGCTTTTTTTAGGTACCTAGAGCCCAAGTTTTCAAGACGAGGATCATGAACTTGGTGTCTTTTTGGTGGGAAGTCTGTGCGCAGGGGTTTGGTGGACTTGTCTTTGAAATGCCAATTACTGCACGCCTGGCTGTGAAAGGTGGGGAACGGGGCAGACGCTGGAGGTCTGGTTCCTACACACCTGTATGAAGAAATTCTTCTCTAGGCAGAGTTTATCAGGTTTTCTGCCTCTCAGAGCTAGCTTTTGGCATAGGCAGGGTAGGTAATGGTCAGGGCTGGCAGAACAGCTCTAGTAAGAGGTCACCATTGCTTTGGTGCCTGATTTGTCCCTGCTTGAGTGCAGTGCTGCTGCCCCAGGAGAGCGGGATGACCGTGGGGATTTGCAGGCAGTACCCAGATCCAGCCTGAGCATTAGCAGCTGCGATGCACCAGCCAGACCTGCCCAGGTGCAGAGGAAGGGGATGTCTCAGTCCCAGCTGGCTCGTTCCTTGGGTGTCCCTGGCCAGCTCATTTCCATTGATATCACCTCTCCTCAAGCCCCCCTGCCTTTCCTGCTTAGGAAAACCTGCTGGTTTTTCCTAAGCTGTGGACAAACCCGATTTAGTGTTAATGAGCAAAATAAAGAAAAAGTCTTATGAGGAGCGGCTGGGGGTGCTCAGCCTGGAGAAGAGGAGGCTGAGGGGAGCCCTCATCGCTCTCTGCAACTGCCTGAAAGGAGGCTGGAGCCGGGGGGGTTGGTCTCTGCTCCCCAGTAACAAGCGATGGGACGAGAGGAAATGGCCTCAAGCTGCGCCAGGGCAGGTTTGCGTTGGATATTAGGAAGAATTTCTTCACTGAAAGGGCTGTCAGGCCCTGGCACAGGCTGCCCAGGGAAGTGATGGAGTCCCCATCCCTGGAGGGATTTAAAAGCCGGGGAGATGTGGTGCTTAGGGACATGGTTCAGTGGTGGGCTTGGCAGCGCTGGGTTAACGGTTGGACTTGATCTTAAAGGTCTTTTCCAACCTAAACAATTCTGATTCTATGAAAAAATATTGAAACTTCCTGCCCGTTGTACACGTACATCTTCCCAGTGAAGTGCTCCTGGCTGTAACTCTTCAAAACACTTTTATCAGCATCATGTTTGTTGCCTGGATTCAGCTTCTGTAACCTGAACTCACATACTGGGCAATTCTTGCAGAAATGCTGTGACTGTGTGTGCTGAGATGTGGTAGCGCGTCACCTGTCTACTGCTGGAACTTGAATTACGGTGTTGATCAATCCCCTGAGAAGCTGTGTGTAGGTGCTGGGGAGAGAGCTAGGCATGGTGGAGCTCCACAAGCGAAGGATCTGGTGATGGGAATGCCGCCCTATTGCTGGTTGGCTGTTTCCTTTCTCCCTGCAGTTTAATCTTCCTCAGTAATGAACAACAGTGTAAATGCATTCCACTGCCACCTCTAGATTGTGTTTAATGCTCCAGGCAGGTCACGGGGGACGAGAATATCCCTGCTGGTGGGAGGAGAGGGTCTATCAGTACCACCAAAGTGGTTTCAGCTCCGTACTGGCCCTGACCCGTGTTTTATCCGGTCTCATTTATTTGCTTTAGTGAGATTGGCTTGGAGGTGGCCTTTGAGTAGCTTCTCTGCAGCCTTGCTCAAGAAGAGAGACGATGCTGGGCAGTAGATTTCTAGAGGGAAGACGCGCCGATTGCCTTTCTTCGGTGTTTGTAGGGCTGTTGCACCTAGAGAGCCAGCTGCTATGACACCAGCGTGTGTTGCTAGAGCCCTATCATGTGAAAAAGCAAACCGCCGCGGTGATGCGGCATCGCCTGGCACGGTGCAGAGCTGTTGGCTGGCAGCCTTGACGCCTTGTGTTTGCCTAGCGGGTCAGGGCACTCCCTAGTCCTGAGCTGTGTCAACAAGTAAGTGCATCGCATGACTTGTATCGTCTCAGGTTAACAAAAGTCCTGTGTGCGCATTTAACGGGTAGATTTTGTGTGAAAAGCTGTATCACTTGAGCTTACTGCTGGGTGTTCAGATTCTTTGCAGCTGGTACTTTTCATATCTGATTCATGCTTGTTTAAAGCAGACCAACTTTGTTCCAAGACTGAGAAGTCTCTTTTCCCTTACTAGGAAGAAGATCTCTTAAACGATGTTTGCAGGGAAGTAGTCGAGAAGTGGTCTGAATCTCAGATTGTTGACGCCAAAGAGAAAAAAGAAGGTAGTGTCGCTGCTCGGTGTGCCTTTCCTCGTGGTATGAGTAATTTGCAGGGCCTTACCAAGATGAGGACTCTGTGTTCGTCCTGTTAGGAGTTAAAACCAACGCTGCTAATATGTTTGCCGATCTGACTTGCTTCTCGTTGCCATTGCTGCTTGTTTACTGTTTTGTCTTGAAATATGAAATGAGAATGAGTAGTTTCACTTTTGGCTGTCCCTAGCATTCTGCTGCTCTTTGGGTCCATAATCCTGCAGAGAAAAAGCTCTTTTTCGTTTTTTCTGTAGGATTTTTTTTTCAATTTCCTTTCCCAAAACACCTAGAGCTTTCTCTGCATTCAGCGCTAACGATGTAGCGATGGCAGCTAGCGCTCTGATGGTAGATGCAGTTGTTAGGGTACAAAATGCCTGGTGCTGCTTCAGTTTATGCTAGCTTGGAAAGCGGGTGTTTTTATACAACTACAACTGCACCTATGGAGAGCTGTGCTGTCCCTTCTGCTGCTGCTCACCCCAGTACACGTCAGGAAAGCATCCATATTTTCCCGTTCCAAAATCTTCTCTTAAAACTGTCCTTTTTTTTCTGTAAATGCTTGTGGGGGGGAAGCTCTGCAAGACTGCTGCTGTACTTACGCTGCTCCTTTCCCAGCCATGTATGTAGTCCCACCGTCTCTTTGTACCCTCTCTGAATTCATCCCTCGTCTTCACCTGTTGGCTCGGGAGCGAAGACCTCCGTCTTGGTCTTGTTCATCGGGGGAGGCTTGTTCTGGTCACTGAGCAGAGCTCTGGAGTACAGTGGAGTCACATGCTGGAAAGATTTTGCTGGTTTAAGCATACTGCATGGATCAATTAGTAATCTTCCAACGGCATGGACAGAACCGTAGCCCCTGGCAACGTAACATCCCTTTTGGCTAAATCCTGCTTTTTGTTTGCTTTGCATTTTTTTGTTGGTTCTGGTTGCAAACAGAATATTGTCACTGGCTGATGTCATTCTAGAAATCCTGAGCCCTTGTCGTGAGGCCTGCGTTTATATAGCGCTTTTCTTGTCGAAACCTCATCGTTTCACAAATACCAGTCACCTCCTCTTTATAGTTGAGGCGGCTGAATGACGCAGCAGTTCAGTGGCTTTCCCCGAAAGTTCACTGAAGTCTGTCCTTGGCCTAACCTCGCCTTCGGCTGGGGACAGGGAAAAGTTACGCTATTCTGTGCATTAAATAAAATAAACCCCTCTTTTGGGGACAAGCGATTGGAATTGCTGGAGCTGCTGCTGGACTCCTCCTGCTCATACCATTGGTTACCCGCAGGGGTTTTTCTTACCTGTCACAGGAAGAAGGGAGCAGTAAGTTCCGGGTTGTTACAAGTGCAAGGATTTACTTATTTCACTGTGGTTCCATAGAAGGATAAATCCCCAATGAAGTCAGTATCTGCTTAGAATAACAGAATCCCGAGGATAAGTTATTAACAAACTAAAAAAAATAATTTGGTGTCAAAACCCAAATGTCATTTTAAGAAATGGGCAGCAGAACTTCAGTGTTAACAGGTAAATCAGCTCTTCGTTTCCCTGGGTGGGTAGAAAAGCAAGAGTATTAAACTGATCAGTCACTCTGCGTTTTCAGAATTTATTTGATGTGGTTTTAAGTACGTCATTAAATAAACACATTTAGCTGCTTTTAACCAGAGAATGCAATTTGGAGTAAAATGGATTTTCATTAGCAAGAGTCTTACTGATTTCAAAGTTTCATTGTGAAACTTCCCTTGCTCCAGGAAAAACAGCGTCTGACGGTGGCTGCGCGCAGCACGGGGGAATTCCTCCTCCCAAGGAGAAGCTGGTGGCACGTCACCGCGTCAGACGCCGTGCTGGCCTGAGCCGTCCCCTCGGTGGCTCTTCCGCAGCTCCTGCTCTCTCAGTCCTCAGACTGAATTCCCAAAAACGGCCGGCTCGCTGCACTCTGTGTGTTGACGGCACCACTAGTGACCTTGCGAGGAGGCTCGTGGGAGGAGGGTGGGGGATATTTTTGGGTGAGACTTCTCCCTTTAGCTCGGTGCGCTTGTCCCCGGCGACAGCTGCCTCCCTGCGGACGGGACGCAGCCTGTGACAGCGGGACGGTGCCTTTTGGGGGCTGCAGATGTAGGAAGCAGCGGCACGTGGCATCTGTCAGCTGGGACTTCACTGCTGCGTCTGCAGGGACTGGCTGATGCTCTGACTCTTCTCCTTGCCAGATGAGGTCCAAGCCATCGCCAGCATGATGGAGAAGCAGGCCAAGATTGTGGTGAAGCCAAAGGAGGTCTCCCAGGAAGAGAAGCAAAGGAAAGCTGCCCTCCTGGCCCAGTATGCCAACGTGACAGACGAGGAGGAATATCCTTTTCCTGACCCAGTCGGGACTCGGGGCTTTGAAGGACAATGTTTATTAAAAATCTCCTAAAACAACACCTTTCCAGCTTTGCCCTGTCTACTGGGGAGGATTGGGGAAACTTGTCAATCTTCCTTCTCCATGATAAAATAACTTCCATGGAAAAAAGCATGGAAGCTCCTAGTTTGTGGAGCACCATGAGCAGATGCTCCTTTGAGGATGTTTCTCCGCCATTCCCACGCTCCCCAGCAACATGCGCTCGGCTGGGTAAGGTTTGCCCAGTCCAGGTGTGTTGCAGAAGAGGAGTGAATCCCCTCCCGGTAACTCTGTGCACGGTAGTTAACGTATTGAATTTATCTCTTGCTTTCTGATGAGAAATCTGCTGAAAAGATCCTTTTTAGAGAGAGTATGGGTAGAGGGGGAGAGTTTAACGTTAATTCTCTGTAGTGCTGAAGAACAAGCTCTTCCTTGAAGAGCAAAGCTGAACAGGAGGGGATCGTACCTGGCACCCCGCAGCAGGAGGGAGCTGAACGTGGGGTTTTGTACTTGCCTCGTCTTTGTCTGTGTGAGTGTTCAGCTTCTTGTGGCTGGATAAAATTATTTGACGTGTTTTGGGTTAAGCGTGACTGTATAGAGGCACAAGTTCATGACTGATGTCCCTATTTCCTTAACTCTCTCACTGGCGAGGATGAACAGGACGGATCGATTGCGACAGCAGTAAATATTGGATCAGAAAAATGTATCCTTTTTTGGCAGGAAGGCAGCTTCCACGGTGAGTTTCCCATCCTTCCTTATCCGTGTTGATAGGCCCTGTTTCTTCAGGGCCACCTTTGAAGTTTGGCGATTTGTTTTTCTTTTCACATAGCCTGACCTTGCTCATAATGAAAGTTAGAGGCCCCCTTGCCCTGTGCGCACAGCTGACGCTGATCCTCTCATTCCCTTTTCTGTCCTCTGTTCCTTCCTTCCCTCTTCCACCCTCTCTGAAGCTTCACAGAACATGCTATTAATGAGGATAATTCTCCCAGAACATCAGCTTAACGTTAACTGGTGTCCAGAGAGGTAAATCACATCAGGAATTATTAAAAGTGCAACAGAAACAAAACTACCATGAAACTCATGAGGCCGTGGTGCAGCTGAACTTTAATGGTGAACAAGGACCAATTATCCCACGTTTTTCTCAACACGATGATTTGGGATGGTCCTTGAGCTCACCAGCTGGCAGGTTTAAGACAGAAGCAGGTTTTTATCACATAATTAGAAAAGGAAAGCTAAATTATTCCTGTCCCTACATTCCTGATGGTTAGGAGGAAGAGAAAGTGGAGGAGACACCCACTCGCTCTTTCTGATGCTCTTCCCGGAGCATTGCCACTAGTCGCTGCAGGAGAGAGGACAGGAGGCCGTGGGGATCCTTGGCGTGAGCTGCCTCATCCATTCCCACGTCTGCAGCCTTCCTCCGGGGCTGGCGGGACGGGCAGAGCTGCCCCATCCCGTTAGCTGGGACCGCTGGCAGCCGGAGGGAATGCCCTGCACCCGCTGGCTGTCGGCTCCCTGTCCCGGGGGCGTCAGCTGGAATCGGTGTCGGCAGGTACATGCACGTACGTACGTGTACGTAGATGTAAAACCACACGTCGTACACGGCTGTAGGGAACCCACTCGAGGAAGCTGTACCATACGTATTGTTTTTCTTCCTCTTAGATTTGTAGAGGTTTTACAAATTTTTTTACATATCGGTCTTAAGAACCTGTAGGCAACTTGATTTTTCTCGGAAAAATCCTTTTCTAGGGAGTGTGCGTTTACTCTACGTGACTTCTCTATTTGGAAGAACAAAGAGAGATTCCTTTTTCTTTCTCTTTTCCTCAATTCTCATTCCCAAATTCCTTACTGGCTTGGGGAGGAAGCTGAAGTGAGTCAGAAGGTGAAGGGGGAGGTAGAATAAAGCCAGTGTCTGGTTTAGAGCTCCAGAACACGGCTGCAGAGCAGAGGCTGTGTGGCTTCAGCCAGAGCGTTGTCTGCCCTTAACGCGCCGCCAGCGTTGTTCCGAAACACAAATGTGGAAGATGTCCTGAATGCCAGGAAACTGGAACGGGAGCTGCTGCGAGATGAGTTCCAGAAGAAAAAAGAGCAAGATAAACTCCAGCGAGAGAAGGATAAGCTAGCCAAGCAGGAGCGGAAGGAGAAGGAGAAGAAAAGGACACAAAAAGGCGAGCGGAAGCGATAGCTGGGGTTTTCCAGTTGGACTCTCAAGGGATAAAACAAATTACGAATATGGTGTGTGTTTAAAAAGCAGCAGAAATTCTGGGCACGTGGCTGGCGAGTGGGTCTTTCAAAGAGTTTCCTTTTTTTTTTTTTTTTGTTACATAGCAAAAAAGAAATTTCAAGCACCTCTTAAACTTGAAGTGTGCCATGTGCTTGTGGTGTCAAATGTCCCAGTCGGTTATTGTGGCCAATGTCTGTACCAAAGAACGGTGAAGTGATTATGTCCGTGTTTTAAATCGATGGATTTTTTACTTCTAACCACTTCAAGCAAAGCAAAACAAGATGGAGGAGAGGGCTTCCAAGCTGGCTGCGTCCTCCCGCCAGCCTTCGTTTGCAGCAACAGCGTGTTACGATTTGAGAACAGAGCAAAGCCCCTTTCTGGCCTGTAATTAAGGACGTGCTGCTGCAGGGCGAATGTGAATTTATTTACACTAGCCTTGAAAAATGTGTTTGCAAATACGTGTATTTATGCTGCCAAGAACAAGGCTCCGTCTTTGTTCTGGCTGAGCCACGAGAGCGGGGTTTGGAGCTGACCTCGGCGAGGGTAAGTGCTGTTCTGCAGAGCAAGAGAAAGGAAACGTTATGAAATATATATGAGTTGCAGCCATGAGACCGCATCACCCACGGGCTCTTGGTAAGGGAAACGCCGCGCTGATTCAAGCGTCAGCCAGAGCGGTAGCAAATGGGTCGAGTCCTCACGCTGTTTTAAGACTTTATGCCGGTAGCTGGAAAACGGTGCTCCCTGATGATTCGTGTGGGTGAACGTCGACTGTTATTTCTACGGCGGTTGCCAGGGTGAATGCTTTAAGGCAGGCTCAGCACTGAGCAGCTGTAAGCGAGTTGGATGCGCTGGGTTTACAAGCCGGTTGCTCTCACCGGGTGCAGCTGCAATGGGGAGCCGGCACGCTTCTCTCGCCCCCGAAGGGCTTGTTACCTGCTGTTTCCAGCTGTTTCCGTGAGGCTGTCACCCGCCTCTGGAGAGGAGAACACTAATTTCTGTAAACTGAGTGTGAAGGAGGACCCGCGGCAGTTTCGGCGGCACGGGAGGAACCGGCGTGCCTCACCCCTGCGCTGCTTCGTGCTCTGGCCGCCGTGCTGGCTGGCGAGGTGTGCTCCTGGCAGCAGGCGGCTCCTGAGCCGCTGACGGTACCTGTCCCCATTGCCTGCTTTCAGCGCTGCTCTGATTAAAGGGTCATGCCTCCTGTTTAGCTGCTGCAAGTGTGAGTATCTAACTGCTTTATCTTTGGACTTGAATAATAAAACTGGTTGGCCAAGAAGTGGGTTCCTCTCTGTCTGAGTGAATGTCGCGGTTAGCGATGGCGGTGGTGCGGTGTCCTGCGTCCTCAGTTTCCCCTTACCCAGCAGCTGCATTTCTGAGGGCTGACTCTTGCTGTCACATCATCATGCATTCGCACCTTGTTTCCCGAGGCCCTGGTGCCTCCCTTCACCTCCTCCCCGGGGCCTTGCAGGGCGGGGAACCCGCTGTGCCTGTCCCCTCTTCCCAGCCTGGGGCGCTGCGGTGGGTCCTGGCTGCAGCGTTGGGTTCGAGGGTGGTTCACGCGGCTGCCGGTGTGCGGGACTGCAGCGGGACGGGGAGTAGCTGTTGAGGGAGAAGGGTGTCACAGCAACACCACCACACAGGGGCTGCTCACACCCCAGCACCGTTCTGCTGCCAACCGGAGCCCTTCACGCACCCCCGGCCTTGAGGCTGGGTCAGGGCACTAAGCCGCACGGCCCTGGCCACGCGTGGGTTTCGGGAAGCTGCTGGTTCTCGGGGGTGATGTTACACTTCCACTCGTGCCTCGGTTGCTCTGGCAGCAGCAGGAGGTGGTAGGAGTTTTGTTTTTTGTTCCCACATTCCTACGCTGGGCACCAAGAGCGCTGCGACCTGGTACTGAACATACCCGTGGAAAGCAAGCCGAGGGCTGGATGCTGGCACACCAGAGGCTGTTGCAGCTCATTTCTTGAAACCTTTGGTTGTAAAGGTCCACAGAAAACAGCTGCGTTTGCTGACTCCCGACAGAAACTGAAACCCCACGGTTTCCAGCAGACATCCTGGGGCAGAGCAGAGAACCACAACCACCCTGCGGCCCCTCGCCGGGGCAGCTTCACCAGCAGTCGGTGCTGGAAGCCCAAGGCGTGCTCCAGCCTTGCGCAAACACGCAGACGGGCGAACCGACGGTGCCCCAAGGGTTCAGGCTGCCCCTTGGCCCTGAGCCCGTTGAGCACAGCCAGTGCTTCCCGGCCGGGGGGCTGTGGGGCAGCTCTGCCTTCGCTCCGCAATGATTTTTGCTATTGATTCGGTGCCCAGACCGGACGCTGCCCCGGGAGAGCTGAACGCTGGTGCTGGCCTAACATTCACGATATTCAGGAGTGCATTACTGGCATCAGCACTAGGAAATTTATAGAGTAGGATTAAATACTCCAGACAGGCTGCTAAGATTTGTAGTGCAGATACTGCAATGATTGCATAAGCTTCCTCTGACCGTACGGAGCTTGGAACAAACGAGATACTCGCAGGGAAAAAAAAAATCCACCGCTTCGGCTTCACTGCACCGATACAATTTTTCCCTTGGTTTGTCTACAGTTACAGTCATTTGTCTCTACAAAAGAGTAATTTCAGTATCACCATTGCTTTATACCTCTGGGCTGGATGCACTCCCCCTGTTTGAACTTCGGTCCAGGCAGATGCTCAGCAACAGGCCTGACCGAAGTGAACCCCGTTGCCTGAGGCTATCAGTGCGAACTCGGCACCAAGCCCCCCAAAAAATGGTTTGGCCGGAGACTGGCCTGGTAAGCGACCGAAACTGCGTAGACACAGCAGAAAATCTGACTACAAATCAACCCCTTTACGCTATGAAGACCTGCAGCCACCAGGACCCCGAGCTCTCCCTCCGCAGCAGCGGGCGGCGCGGCGGCGATCCCCCTTGCCCGAGGTCACCCGAGGTTGAGACCCCTTCCCTGACTCCAGGCTCGGTAAGGGATGTTTTTTGCATGTGTTTAACGCTTGAGGTACGTGTAGCAAGCTTACGCGACAATCTTTGTATCCTATGCTAACGTTAAGCGTAGTATTGACCGCCAATCCATCTGTACTTATGAAATATCTTCTGTACCTAAGTTTACTGATTAGAACTCAACGCACTAACTGCTAGATCAGATCTGCCCGAGGGATCTCCGATTCCTCTCCTGCAACAGCCTCTTAACACACTTCAGTCCCTAACTGAAAATTCCAGTCCCTGCGGATGGATCCAGCTCTAGGAGCTGAGGCCATGAAGACAAACGCCAAACAAACGCTCTTCAACACAAGTGAATTTATTTCTTACCAGACAGCCTAAAGTCAGTACAGCATTGCTTCTAACGTCAACGCGTCCTAGGTTAAACTTAACAAATCTCCGTGCAGTGCCTTGCGGTCTGAAGATGTGCTTTGCTCTCCTGCCCAGATAAGCTCGCTCTGGCAGTGCTTTTGGTCATTTCAGTGATCAAAACGGTTCCTCCGCTTTCTGCTGCATTCTCATTCAGTTTCTCACATCATCTAATGACAATTTATGTGGTGCGATCACACCTTTCGCATACCAGGATTTCCAGAAGTAGGAGGAACAGAGACATTTAAAATATCAGGGTATCTAGGCAAGGACAGCTGAATAAATTTAATCCACACATTATAAACGCGATGCTAGACGTGTTAAAACCCCGTATCTCCTGAGCCACATAATACCAACAATTCGTGTCGGTGAATAAGTTACTTATATTCCGTACAGATTAAGATATGCAGAGAAACGCCAAGTAGTAACAGCTGTCAAAAATGCAGAGGTAAACTAATAAGTCTAAAATATGACAACCAAATTTCAAACCAAACCAGTGAAAGAGTAACTTTAAGAAAACCTACATTTCAGAACTTTGTGATACCTCTTCAAATTTTAAAGTGAAGGTATTAAAAACAAGACTCATTATTTCAGCTGCTGCACAGCGTTTTAAAGGACAATCCTGTGTGCGTGTCATATTTTGATTACGTTTAAATACTTTAAAACAGAGGTTCTTTTTTTCCCAAGAGCATGCCCAAATGATTTGGACATATTTCCTAAATTGCATGGTTTCACAACAGCAATTTTGTCATACCAGTAATTTAGTAGAACCCGGTGCATCTCCTTTCACAAGCTTAGATTCTAAAATCTCAAATTCATAAATATTTATATTTTAAATATTTAATTTTACATGAATATTGGGTATTCTTAGCATTTTTTCCTCCTGTTTCCAGGTATTAGTTTGATAAGGAAACCATTTTTACATCACAATCTTATCTGATACTGACCGGACACCCCCTTAGACTACGGTCTTTAAGAATCATTATTTTAAAACCTATTTCCTAAAGCAAAACTAAAAGAAGTTATCGGAAGAGTTGTACACCAGGGTTCACCTGCAGAAGTTAAATAATATCGTGGCTGTTCATTAATTAGTCTGATTATTTTTTAAGTTAACATTCACCAGTTCGGCTTTACAATATTCTGATGCTGCTGTAACGTTAACAGTTTAAGTAGAACCCGAGAGCCCGTAAAGCAAATTCAACTTCTCGTCAAGATACAGCTTTAAATACGAATATTAGTAGTTCAAACTTTACAAATAATTAAAAAGATTTGGTGTATCATCTCTCATACATACAGACTGCGGAGTGTGTTTTTGCATGCGACCGGTATTTCGTTAGTGCTTGCTTACTTCGGCCCTCTGGTTTAGGATGCTGCAGCTGGTCACAGTTTCGCACACCTTTTCTTCAGGCTGCACCGCCTCCCGAACAGCTTTCTCTGGATCCGGTTTTCCAGCTGAAGATTTCGGTAGGGTCATCTGGAACGCGCACCAGAGAATTGTACGTGCTTTACGTGTTGCTACGCTCATCTCTTTAATTGCCAAAGCAAGAGCAAACACATCTGCAGGGAGGAAACGGCGTTTTAATCTTTATTACACAGGTCACCAGCAAGTGCTATTTGGGATTCATTCACTCTGGCAATGCTAAAACCAGCAAAACTTTTTAGGCCCTTTTTAGCGTCTGATTTTGTGGCTGTCTCTTTATAAGGCTGTAAAAGCTGCATCTAAGAAAGCAGTGATTTTTAGGCCCTTGTACAAAGAGTACATGGAATTTAGGTACTTCTTTTGTTACAGCTCCCGCTTAGCTGTCCCCGATGACCAGGAGCACCTAAGCCTTACGGTCGGCTGTGTTTCGGAAAGCGTTCCACGTATGCGCGTACTGAAGGCATCTCGCCCCTTCCCGTGCAAGCTCATCGCCGGGTGTTCACAGCCACCCCTCCAGACCCACAAATTGGATCCTCTGCCCATCTGATTAAGACAGGTGAAGGAACAGCTCGTTTATGGCATTTTATTAAAGCATACAGATCACGTTCTGCAAAAACGCGTCAAACACTTTAAAATAAAGAGTAAGGTGGTGCAGCGGTCCCTTTGTTCAACAGCAATGTCTTCATGCATAGATAATGCTTTGATTTTAATTCCAGCCTGTGTGTGAGCAAACAAATTCGATACCCTCTTCTAGGCACCAGAGTTTTCAGCCAGAACTTGCATGTTATTTTGGGGCAGGGGCACCCTCACTCTTCTCGGAGCTGGGTCACACCACACCGTACGCTGGGCTGCACAGAAAGCACGTGTGCACTTCCCTCCCTGGTCAAATATTTCCGTGGGGGCTGGAAGCAGTGGAAGTCAAAGTCTGCTCTTCCAAGCGCTCGCGCTCAGTAAGCATGACTGCGGTTTCGTTTTATTGCAAAAACCTGGCACCTACCTTCAACCAGAATTCTTGGATTCACTGTTCCAGGTGAAAGCATCCCCCTCCTGGCGGCGCCGGGGGCATCTCAAAAAAGGGCAGAACGTAAAGGCCTAACCGTATCCCCTCACCATCCCTCCTCACCAGCTCGTCTGGCTCTCACTCCCCAGGCTGGTTTCTGTGAAACCCATTCTGAGACATCCCTCCTTCCTTCTGCACCAAGTGACCACCGGCTCCTCTACAGTTACCACTGCTAAGCAGGAGCAGTACAGAAAATCGATTTAGGTAACTGTGAAGAATCACCATGAAAATCCACTTGTCCAACACAAGTGCCAGCCATCCAAAGAACTTTAGAAGGTCGTGTTTGGAAGGGTAACTCCAGAGAAATAAAGGACAGAATACAGAGTGGGAGGACGTGATTATCAGGTCTTGTGCTTTCAAAATTCCAGTTTCCACCCCAAGCTTTGTGGAATCAAGAAGAGACTACAGGAATGGCGTCATCGGGACTGCCTAGGAGAAGCTAAGAAACAAGCGGCACTCACGTAAATGCGCATCTCAAAGCTGTAAGGTAGGGCTGGCATTTGGGTCACTACCAGGGAAGAAGGGAAAATCCCGGAGTAATAAGGAAGAGTTGTTTTAAAGTCTTTGGCTGAATGCAGTGCCTGAGAGTTACAGACACGAAAAAGGTCTTTTCTCCCCTCAGATGATCTGTAACATCTATATCCTTCTGAAAGATCCTGAAAACTAAATCTAGGGTGATCTCAAAGCAGAGGTATGGTCAGACAGCTCTTAAAGGCTTGACGGCTGTTCTGGGTGACAGACGGCACTCCCTAACACCCTTTTCCTGATCATTGTGGTTTCTTCCAGAACTTCATTAAGCAGTCAAAAACATTTACAAACAACTGCCGGATACCTCGTACAGTTCCACAACTTCAGTGTGTAACAGTAGAAGTTTTCAGCCCCAGGTTGTCCATGAATACAACCAATATGAGGCAGCTCAGATCCACCTGCTTCCCACTGAAGTAAATCTGTGTTGTGACTGAAGTGGGGGAGCTGGGAGAAGACCAGACCACGGCTCGCGTATGAATTTTGTTTAAATCAAACTTCCTGGAATAGAGGACACAACAGACAGGTCCTGCTGATAAGACGTACTTCAGATCAGATCAGATGGAACAGAAAGGTGTTGTGGAAACAGGGTTGGGTGGGGACGACCTCTTCTCAAACAAACCAAAACTATTAACAACAAGAAAGCTCTGCCAAAGAGAGGAGATGCACCGCTTCAGGCATTTTCCTCAAGGCTTTCCCAGACCTGCAACAAATGTAGGTGCTACATTCAATAATCTACTGTTTGAAAAACCCTCCCCAGTTGCCACAACAGGCTAACGCATCGTGGGCCAGCCAGTATGGAGGATGAGAGGTAGACAAAGAAAGGGCACCCTTCGAGTTAAGTGATCAGATCCCACCGCGCGATGCCCACTTCTTTCTCTTCTCGTCTCAAAGCAGCCGGACCAGGGAGCAGATCTCGAGGTTTGACAGCTCCTCTTTTCCAGACTACCCGGTTCCGAAGAGCGAACTGATCTGGTTGAAAAGCAGTGCCAAGTAAAGCCAGCACCTATTATTTTCATGGGCTTAAACACCCAAAAACCCCTTTCATCTTAACCAGTCGCATCACCTTCAATCAAGGTAACGAGAAACAAAGATGAACAGGTGAAAAGAAAAATTGCTATAGTCTATCTTTTGAAGTGAACTTGACAATTACAGAACTGCACGACGGGACACCCCAAAGAAGTAAAATAATCCATCTAATTCAGTTGTGGAAAGAGGGGCAGGAAGTGAAGAGAGGACTCCCAGAAATGTGAGAAAGCTTCCAACACAGAGCCGTCGGTCAGAGCATCACAGGTAGCAGGAATTCATTCTGCCTCACATCTAAGAGAGGGGAATCTGCCATTCTGCCTGTGCGCTACTGAAAGATTAAGCTGAATATTCTGCATATTTTGGATACCAGTAAGAATAAAAACATTCTGACCAATATATTTTTGTGTATCCATCCAAAATATGATTTGTATTTCATGTCAATCTATGACAGAACATGCTTGAAGTGGAAATCCATTCATAATGCGAGGCCATCTTGGTCTCAGCAGGGAGATACCAAGGAAGTTCTATGCAGAAATACGGACAGGGCTGGAGGGGTGATTGGAACAGGAATACGAGGGATGGGGGAAGAAAGAAGCAATAGCTTAATATTATCTCCAATCCCCAACTGCATTACAAAAAACCCCCACTATCTCTGCATTACTTGCTAGTTTATGAAATGAATAAATGCACTCCCAATTGATTTAACTCATTTATCCGTAAAACCCAGTTTTAGTGTCCTCTCAAAACCATCATCTAAAACCCAAACAGTCTGCCTTTCTCAAAGCTCTACACACTGAAAAATAAATTAAAACTTTCATACAACCCCCCTCACACTTATTTTTTATTATAGACTTGCAATATATGTAGAATTTTTCAGCTACCTTATAAAAGTACGTAAGCATAGTTATACCTCTGTCATCTTGGCATCTGGGAGCTCCTTGCCTCTGTCGATTTGAAGCATTTACAATTTCATCTTTTCTACGTGACTGCACTACATGAATTACCTCCAGATGTTTATCAAGAGCAGTAGAAATGTTAGCATGAAGGGGAGAACTGCGAAGGCGCTCCATTTTTCCCAGTAAAGTCACAACCTAATGAACATTTTACATGTTACAGGAGTTCAAACTATACTCATCTAGACTTAAAATTAACTAGATTAGGAAGAACAGATTAACGATAACCATTATTTTCTTTAAAGAACAGTTCATAAAGTTACAGTTGAAGTAGTTAAAATTCTTACCCAGGATTTCTTCTTCTCCAAAACCGAAGCTGTAGAATACCTGGCTGTGCACAGCACAACAGCAAAGCTAAAATACCCAAACACTAGGACGCCCAGCTTACTAGTTAATAATGGGTATATACACCTTTGAGGCAACCGTGTAACAGGAGGTGGTTCCGTGACAACGTGCATTCCTCTGAGCCAAGACCACTGTGGTCCTCCCTTCCATCAGCGCTGCTGCCATTATCCGGGTGAAAACCAGTCCCCAAAGACTGGCCAGGTCTCACCCAGATGATCTCCTTGTGCTGTGCCAGCGCAAAGCAATGGGCAACGTGGGAGAGCAGCAGTCTCCGTTTGGCTAAAGCTGCTGTGGAACCACACGCGTAGGCTGACTTTCCGGGTGGATACTCAAGGCTAAAGGAGCTCTTTCAGAGAATATCGAGCACAACCACTCAAAAATCATTCAGTTTTGATTAGTTAATTGAAAATCTGTGTCTTTGTTGTCTTGTTTATCTTACAACGGTCACATTACTATGAAATTCCCCTTGGCGAGCGATTTCTCAGCTGTGGTTCACAGACCACTGAAGAACCTGGTTACTAGTCTGCAGAAAGAGAAAACTAAAAATTCCAAAAGTGTAATGTTTACTGGGCAGTGGCTACACTTGATGCCCTATAAAGAAGCCTGATGATTAATGGTCACTCACAGGTTAAAAATAAGAACCAGAGGGTCTGGGAGCACAGTGCAAAGAGAAGGTCTTGATGTTTCTGTGCAACAGAAAGACTGTAGGCTTCCCTAGGAAACAGACTGTAATGGGGCTTTTAAAATGTAAGAAAGGGTGGTTAACAAAGGAATTTGAACCAGGACAATTTGCCCAACCTGGCCCCAGTATCCTCAGAGCAGGCTGCTGGCCAAGACAGTTATTTTGGCAACAGCATCCACAACAGCAGAACAGAGCAGCCGCTCCTTGCCACCGGGCTCAGGAGAGAGCACTGAAGAAGGAGCAAGCTCCCACTGCCAGGCTCGTCCTGCTCTCCCTTAAATCTGTCGAAAGCCTGGTGGGGGGAAAACAACGTAGGCAGGAATGAACTGCGCAAGTTCCTGTGACAGCAGCAACCACCAATAAACTCAAAAAGTGCCATTTCACATTTGTAAGGAAGCTGAGAGTTTAAAAAAAAGCAAAGGGAGAACTTCACACGAACAACTGAGCAGTCAGTCACTAGGATAGGAAACTAAGGTAGGTAAGATTGATCAGAAATCCCTAGATTTGTTTCTGAAGAAAAATCCAGACTTCAAGGAGCGGCACAGTAGGATTACATAAGTAAATGAAACACAGTAAGATGAACTTGACAGTCATTTCCCAG